>NC_080169.1:58155449-59557949 GCF_950295315.1 Erinaceus europaeus | reverse complement strand
TCCTACATGGACCCTCACTCATGACAGCTGCTTAGATGCTCTCCAGCAGTGTTAGCTTCTAACATCTGTCAGGACTGGTCACTTCAGGAACACACAAAACCAAGTTGTGGTGGAAGGTCTGTGTCATCGCTGAGAAAGTACAAACATTACTTTTGCTCAGAGCCAGGCAGACAGAGGAAAGGGAAGGCCCCTTTTCTGGTACAAAATGTATGTTCAGCCTCAAGGTGAAGACCTGTGGGGAGGGTGCCTACTCTCAGAAAGTGAAATGGGACACTTACTGTCAGAGTTATGATTTGACTTGACTCCCGTGGCTTTACAGTACTACCCAAACTATGGCTTACTCAGCTTTAAACAATTTCCTATGTTAGATACCTATATCCTAGGCCTCTAAGTTATTTTTCTTGCCACAGTTGTTTCTCTTGCATGATGTCAATAGTAGATAAGGGTCTCACAGCCTTTCTGTTTAGCTCTGAATCCTGACTTGCTCTGATCCAGTACTTAGATGACTAAGATAGGAGCTTTCAGGAATAGAGCTTAGTAATAAACAGCAAAGGTGTAGTGGCACAACTCTGCAATTAACACCTCAAAGCAGACACAATTGCTTTCCTCTGCTGGTTCAAAATCTCCCCAAACGTTTCAGAGAACTTAAGAGTTTACTAGGGGGAGATGTCCTGTTCTCCTAAGGAATGGTTACCCAATTGCAAATCCCTAGGTTTTATTTTAATGTTAGAACTAACTTAACACAGTTTTTCTCTCTCTTTATTTGATATTTCATGTATTTCAATGAGTGAGATACTCAGTGAAAGTAGAGAGATAAAGATAGAGATAAAGGATAGAGATAAAGACAGAGGTAGAGGTAGAGATAGAGATAGAAGAACAAAACAGAGCATGCTCAACTCTGGTTTATGGTGGTGCTGGGGATTGAACTTTGGACATCAGAACCTCAGGCATCTTTTTTTTTTTTCATAATCATTACGCAATCTTCACTACTCTTTAATACCGTTATTAGCTTAAAATGTTAAAATTGTTCATAGCAGCACAATTTGTAATAGCAAAAACCTGGCAGCAACCCAGGTGTCCAACAACAGATGAGTGGCTGAGCAAGTTGTGGTATATGTACACAATGGAATACTACTCAGCTGTTAAAAATGTGATTTCACCATTTTCAGTCCACCTTGGATGGAGTTTGAAGAATTAATGTTAAGTGAAATAAGTCAGAAACAAGAATGAATATAGGATGATTTCACTCATAGGCGGAAGTCGAAAAACAAGACCAGAAGAGAAAATACTAAGCAGAACTTGAACTGGAGTTGGTGTATTGCACCAAAGTAAAAGACTCTGGGGTGGTTGGGGGGGAGGGGAGGGTTCAAGTCCTGGAACAGGATGACAGAGGACCTAGTGGAAGTTGTGTGGAAAACTGAGAAATGTTATGTATGTACAGACTACTGTATTGACTGTTGACTGTAAAAGATCAGTCCCCCAATAAGTAAATAAAATAAATAAATAAATAAAGTTAAAATTTCAGGCTTTGGGTGCAAGCCCTGAGCATCATAACACCAGAAAGTCTCTTGGGGCTCAACCCAGGGTGGTGTTGGTGGTTAGTGAGACAGCTGTTAGCTCCAAATTTAAAGTAAAAGAAATCTGGGTTGGAAGGTACTAGAAGGGGTTATGTGTTTGGGACAAGTCAAGAAATTAGTCAATGAAGAGACCAATACAAATGCTAAGATCTAGGAAATTGTTTCAGAAGGGGCATCTGGAAGGACTTCTGCATTGAATTAGATCCCAGGGACTGGAGACTTTTATAGATTTCAGGAGGCTAAACTTGTGGGTGGAGAAGAATCTGTGCAAGACCTGGTACAATTCTTGTGCAAAAACATATCACAATTGAGCCGAGTGGAGTCAGGACCCCATGTGCTTTGAATTGGTCTATGTTAGCTTTCCACTTTAGTGGAGACACACTGTCTGCATCTGATTGTTTAATATGACCTCAAAGTACGTGTGTGTGTATTAAATCAGTTGGAAGTACAATTTGTTAGATACAGTAGGCACTACTAATGCACAAAAATGAAACTTACAACAACAAATATTTTTTGCATGAATGCCTATGAACTCTTTGAGTTTTTGAAAATAAAGGCAGAATTTTATTTTTATTAAAAAAATTTCCCAAAATCATTTTATTGGGGAAAATTTCCCAAAATCATTTTATTGGGGTTTGCAGGACAGTGGTTGATATAGGGGCACAATTTTTTTTAATATTTAAAATTTATATTTTATTTATTGAATAGAGACAGAGAGAACTTCTAGAGGGAAGGGGAGATGGAGACACCCATAGCATTGCTATACTGTTCAGGAAGTCTCGCCTGTCATACGTGGAAACTAAGGGCTTGAACCCAGGCTGTTACATATTGTAACATGTGCTCTCAACCAGGTGTGCTTGGCCCTAATGGCTACAGTTTCTCATCTGCACTTGATAGGTGTTTACATAACACTTCCTTTACCAAATTAAGTCCTTCTCCACCATCTCACATTGAGTCCCCAGTGCTCTCTCCTCCCATTGGCTTCTTTTGCTTTTCTTGCTGTTGGACTTGATTCTTCAAAGATATTACCAAAGGAAACACTGTAGAATGTCTATGAATATTTTTTTTTCTACTGTGTATTGGACAGTTTTCAGTCTATGTCTTTGACTAATTTGGAGTTGACTTTTGTGCCTAGTAATGTGTGGTACTCCTGTTTTATTCTTCTGGGAGGTGAGAATTCTACCACTGAACCACCAATGCCTGTTTTATTCTTCTGTATGTTAAAAAATTTTTTTTGCATCTTTTTTGTATTAGGGGATTAATGTTTTACAGTCAACAGTAAATCCAATAGTTTACACATGCATAACATTTCCTAGTTTTCCACATAAAAATAATTTTTTTACTTGGAGGATTAATGGCTTACAGTAAACAGTAAATACAGTTATTGGTACATATGTAAAATTTCTGTTTTCTGCAAAACATTCTAACCCTCTGCCTATGTTCTTCACCACCATCATACACCATAACCCCAAAGCACTCCCACACTCTAGAGTCCTCTTCTTTGGTGCAATACACAAAACCCAGCCCAAGTTAGGCTTTGTGTTTCCCTTTCCATTCTTATTTCTAACTTCTGACTATGAGCGAAATCATCCCATATTCATCCTTCTCTTTTTGGCTTATCTCACTTAACATGATTTCTTAAAGCTCTATCAAAGATGAGGTGAAGAAGGTGAACTCATCATTCTTCATAGCTGAGTAGTAATCCATTATGTATACATACCACAATTTTCTCAGCCAGATGGCTCTTCATTGGATGCATAAATTTTAATAATTGTTGTCCTTTTTTCCTGGATAATTCTCTGAGCATTATATAATATCCATCCCTATCTCTTGTTTATTTATTTTAAAGTCTATTGTATCAGATATGGGAATAGCTGTTTCTGTTTTTTTTTTTTGTGGTCCATTAGCATGTATGATGGCTTTCCATTTATTCACTTTGAGTCTGTGTTTGTCTTGTTGAGTTAGGTGGGATTCCTGCCCCAGGTTCAAACACCCAGTCCCTACCTGGAGGGGGAAAGCTTCATGAGAAGTGAAGCAATGCTGCAGACATCTCTCTTTCTATCTCCCTATTTCCCTCTTCCATCTCAGTTTCTCTTTGTTTCTATCCATCAAATGAATAACTAAAACACTTTTTAAAATAAAAGTAAGTAAAAAGAATCTATTGGGAGCAAGGGACTCATGTGGGCATGAAGCTCTTGTGGACCATGCAAAACAAGTTGAAGTCTTATGGAGAGTCACGTGTCTTTCAGGAAAGTGGTAGAGGATAAAAGATCAGCTTGAACTTCCTTCAGGAGAATGGCCTCAGAATATTATATGAGTATAATAACTCATAGGAAACAAGCCATGGTATCATTATTTGATGTAAAGAAGGAGTCATGGGGTCACAGTGATAGCTCACTATGTAGGTTGTATGCTCTGCAGTGTGCATAGCATAGGTTTGAGCTCTTGTACCACATGGGAGTGTCATGACACCTGGGAAGCTTCCAGTGCTATGCTGTTTTATACCTCTCTCTGAGTGAAAAGGTCATCCCCAGAGTGGTGAGATTGTGCAAAAATTTAGAAAAAGGAAAAATAAAAAAGGAGTTGTGAATATTGTTGCAACATATTGACTAACACAGGCTGCCTGAGTGATTGTACCTGGCGGACTGCGTTACAAGGCTATGGGATTTAGAGAGAAAGGCACAGTGATGTTCTGTGAGGACTGACCTGGAGCAACTCCTGTAGGACCCGTTCGGTAAGTAGGCACTCATTCACTGGACTGCATCTCTAGCTCGTGGGGATTAAAATCTCAAATAAAAAAATTGTCAATAGGATATGTATCAGGTTAATATTTAATGGTAGGGAATTTTTATTTTACATATTGCAAGTCATATTTACCTATCTTGTTAAAAGAAAACCCTCATGATGACTTACTGCAATAGTTAACTCACCTTAACTTCAATGTTAGCCAATTCAGAGTTACTGGAGAGATAAGTCTAGAATATATATAATTTCTCTTGAGGCTATTCTTTGGGCTACCTTGCCTGTCTCCTATTTCCAGTGGGTCAAATTTCCTTTATAGGTATGTTAGAAACAGCATATGGATCTTTAACATGTTTTGAACCCATATATCCATTTCTAGTAGACATGATGAGATAACTCAATTATAAACACAACAACAACAACAACAAATTACCTCAGGACCAGGTGGTGGTGCACCTGGTTGAGCACACATGTTACAATGTGCAAGGACCTTGGTTTGAGACCCTGGTTTCCACCTGCAGGGGGTGGAATCTTTGTGAGTGGTGAAGAAATATTGCAGGTGTCCGTTTCTTTCCCTCTCTATCACCCTCCCCCACTTCTACCTTGATTTCTGGCTATCTCTATCCAATAAATAAAGAAAGATAATAAAAAATAAAATAAAAAAAACTGACCTGGAGCTAGGGAGTTGTTTACCTGGTAGTTTGCCAAATGTGTGAAACCCTGGGTTTCATTTAGTTCCAGCACCAAATAGTATCACTGTAGCACTAAGGAAAGTCACACATTTGGTGGAGCAATACTTTAATGACTCCTATCTTCCTCCTTCTCTTCTTCCTCTTCCTCCTCCTTCCCCTCATCATTCTTTTTGTTCTTCCATC
Organism: Erinaceus europaeus; assembly: GCF_950295315.1. NCBI lineage: Eukaryota > Metazoa > Chordata > Mammalia > Eulipotyphla > Erinaceidae > Erinaceus > Erinaceus europaeus. The sequence goes on along the minus strand of NC_080169.1, from coordinate 59,552,755 downwards.
TCTCTCCGTTTAAAGCTTAAAAAAAAATTTTCCTCTAGGGAGTCGGGTGGTAGTGCAGAAGGTTAAGCTCACTTGGCGTGAAGCACAAGGACCCGCGTAAGGATCCTGGTTCAAGCTCTTGGCTCCCCACCTGCAGGGGAGTTGCTTCACAGGCAGTGAAGCAGGTCTGCAGGTGTCTGTCTTTCTCTCCCCCTCTCTGTCTTCCCCTCCTCTCTCCATTTCTCTCTGTCCTATGTAACAATGACAACATCAATAGCAACAACAATAATAACTACAACAACAATAAAAAACAAGGGCCACAAAAGGGAAAATAAATATAAAATAATAATAATAAATCCTCTAGTCTTCGTCCAAAGAATTTTGTGTATTCCTTTAAAATAAAACTACATTTGCATAAACAAAATAGAAGATTTTTTCCCTAAAATATTGGTAACTTTAAAAAATTTATTTATAAAAAGGAAACATTGACAAAGCCAAAGGATAAGAGGGGTACAGCTTCACACAATTCCCACCACCAGACCTCCATATACCAACCCCTTCCCTGATAGCTTTCCTACTCTTTAACCCTATGGGAGTATAGACCCAAGGACATTGTAAGGTGCAGAAGGTGGAGTCTGGCTTCTGTAATTGCTTCCCCGATGAACATAGGCATTGACAGGTTGATCCATACTCCCATCCTGTCTCTCTCTTTCTCTAGTGGGGAATGGCTCTGGGGAAGTGGAGCTCCAAAGTACATTGGTGGGGTTGTCTGTCCAGGGAAGTCTGGTCGCATCCTGCTAACATCTGGAACCTGGTGGCTGAAAAGAGAGTTAATATAGAAAGCCAAACAAACTGTTGGACAATTATGGACCTAAAGGCTGGAATAGTGCAGGTGAAGCGTTGGGAGTTCCTCCATTTTGTAGATAGCTAGTAGGCATATTTTAGTTATATTTCAAAGGGCCTGTAGCTATACTAGTGTGTTTTTTGTTTTTGTTTTTGTTTTTTGCCTGAGCCTGAAATCTGATATGCAGGGGAATCCTAATTATTGTTTGGGGAGATGATGTCATGGTTGGAAAAAGGACCAGAAAGCTGGATCAGGGAAGAGAGTATCTCCCTAATATGGGAAAGGGGTATAAATATTACTGTAAACCCCATAAATTTGATGTGATCTGGGGCCTATAATTAGCTTAGGAGCCTGTGTGACCTCTGCATCCTTCTAGATCTGAGCTCACATTCTGTGGTCCTGAGTAGGAACATTCCATGCTGCCCCAACATACTCTATGATACACCCATCTTCCTCAGGTGTATCTTAGAGTATGTTGTCCATCCTCCCTTTGGAGGATGGAACATTCTCTACCATTGTTGATCCAGGTTGAGGGCAAGGTCCTATGGGGACCCACAAAAGGGTCTATTTTGTTGTTCCTGATAGAGATGACCAGAAACAATGAAGAGAGGGATTTATTTGAGGTCTAGGCCCATCAAGACTCAGGACTCCCTGATTAGGGCCCCATCTGGTGGAATGGCCTGATAGTGACTAAAGAGTCATCCTTAAAGTATGCCAGTCTCTTGCCCTTATTCAGCTTTTGCAGTCCTTGCTTTGCTAAGGTTAGCTTTGGAGTGAGTGAGAGAACTGTAATAGAAGTAGGTGAGGAGGGTATCTAAGTCTAAGTGGACACTATTTCATTATGAACTTGATACTGACTCACTAAAGATTTTTGTGTATTTTTGCTTTCAGGTATATATCTTGCCCTAATTTATGGATACATGTGAACATATGCTCTATCTTATGGGACCTGGCCTATATGTAGGTTTTGGGACTTTGTTAGGAAGTGAACCTCCTGGAATGGAATTAGAGACTACAATGAAAAGAAAGGTCTCACCTGAGTGATGAGGGTGAAGGGTTGACATTCCATGCCTGACATCTCTGTACACAGTCTGAGGTGAAGCATGCTGAGATGGTACTCCTTGCATTGATTAGGTTGGAATCAGCGGATGCAATATCATTTGGCCTGACTTCACAGAAGCGTACAGGGAAGTGAGGCCTACCCTAGAGGTTCCAGGATTGGGAGAAACATAAAGCTCTATAGATGAAGCGGGAGATTACTGTTGTCTTAGGGTTTAAGAATATAATAGATAGTTATTGCAATAATCACATTGTTTAGCAATTGGGTTAACTTTGAAGGATCCCTTTGTTAGGATTTGCTGAATCATGCACATCCTAACCATATTTTATGTCCTTTGACATTGTTTGCATATAGCTATGCCACCGGTTGCTTTTGTTCTAAGCTTTTTTTTTTTTAATTTATTTTTTATTTAAGAAAGGATAAATTAATAAAACCATGGGGTAGGAGGGGTACAACTCCACACAGTTCCCACCACCCAATCTCCATATCCCATCCCCTCCCCTGGTCTAAGCTTTTAAGAGAGTCAACATATCAAAGACTCAGCCTATGTATTAAAAAGACTCAGTCTGTGCTTTAAAAGTTTAAGATATTCAATCAATTTTTCCCCTATCATATTAATTAAGTAGTGATTTATATGACTGCAAATTGATAGGAGTGTACAGAAACACCATTTCTACCACCAAAAGACTGTCCCATTCTCTTCCCTCCCACCCCATGAAGCTGAACATTCACCCTCACCCTCCACCCAGGGTTTTTTCTCTGGTGCCCTACTCCTTTTTTTTTTTTTTTTTTTTACTATTCCAGTAGAATATTAACAGAGAGAATGCTGTGTTCTTTGTTCTTTCCACTAAAGCCCCATGGGAAGAAGAATGAGCAAATGAATGAATAGTAGACTATTTGCTTATATTTTATTTCCAGAACTAAGTTAAAAAAAACCCCAAAAGTCAAGGGACCGGGTAGTAGCGCACCTGGTTAAGCATATATATTACAATACTCAAGGACCCAGATTTGAGCCCCCAGATCCGAACTGCAGGGGCAAAGCTTTGCAAGTGGTAAAGCAGGGCTATAGGTGTCTCTCTGCCTCTCTCCCTCTCTGTTTTCCCCTCCCCTCTCAATTTCTGCTTGTCTCTATCCAATAAATAAGTAAAGATAACTAAAAAAAAGAAGTCAAGATTTTACTTTTATCAGAGATGCTTGTGCATGAAAATGTAAATTTTGTTCTTTAGTATGGAATATAAGACATAGAATATCACCATAAGTGTGAAATTGTACCACTGGGCTTTAGTTTATGAATGTTTGCTTAATCAGAATTTAAAATAGCAAGTGAGAGTTGAAATAAATTTTTTTAAAAAAATTTAAAATGCAGTGTTTTAATATAGGAATTGGTGGCTAAATTGATGCTAAAGCAACATAGTGGTGTTGCATTAGTATAATATATAAATTTTTATGAGTGTATTTTAAAAAATATTTTATTTATTTATTTTCCTTTTTTGTTGCCCTAATTTTTTTCTCTTTTCTGAACTTAGTTTACAGTGGAGAACTTGATACAGTACATCTTGTCCAACCTACATTTCACTTTGTTCCTTCCCTCCCTTCCCCTGTGTATTAAATCTTGCTGATAAGTGAGATCATTTGGTATTTGTTCTTCCCCTTTGGCTTATCTCACTTACAATGATATATTCAAGTTTCATCCAAGATGACACAAAGGAGATGACTTCATCTTTTTGACAGCTGAGTAGTATTTTTATATAATATAATGAGTATATCACAATTTTTTTTTTTAGCCACTCCTTTGATGTTGGACATCTGGGCTGCTTCTAGATTTGTAATTACAAATTGTGCTGCTATGAACATAGGTATCTCTCTCTCTCTCTCTCTCTCTCCATATATATATATATCTTCTGATAGGTTTTTTTTTGCGGGGGGAGGTGTTATATCCCATGAGCAGAATTGCTCAGTCAAGTCATGGGGTAGGTTGATTTCTAGTATACTAAGAAGTCTCCAGACTGCTTCTTTCCACAATGGCTGGACCATTTTACCCTTCTACCAGCAGTGCAGAATTGTCCTCTTTTCCCCACACCCTCTCCAACATTTATTGTTTCTGTCCTTTCTAATATATGACATTCTCACCGGAGTAAAGTGGTATCTTATTGTTGTCTTTATTTGCATTTCTCTGATGATCAGTGACTTTGAGCACCTTCTCATATTTGTTGGCACTCTGGATTTCTTCCCTGGTGAAATTTCAGTGCATGTCCTCACCCCATTTTCTAATGGTGTGTGTGTGTGTGTGTGTGTGTGTGTGTGTGTGTGTGTGTGTGTTAAGCTTGCTGAGCTCTTTATGTATCTTAGTCATTAGTCTTTGGTTTGAGATGTTTTGTATAAAGATCTTCTCCCATGCTCTAGGGTGTCTTTCTTTTGAAGATGACCTTTACTGTGCAGAAGCTTTTTAGTTTGTTCCTATTGGTTTACTTTTGCTTTTATTTTTCTTTGCTGTTGGATTTGAATCCTTGAAGGTTTTTTAGAAGCATAGGTCATGAAGTGTACTGCCAATGTTTTCTTTTATGTATTAGATAGTTTCTGGCCTAATATCCACGTCCTTGATCCACTTAGATTTGACTTTTGTGCTTGGTGATATGTGATGGTTCAATTTCGTACACTTGCATGTTTCAGTCCAATTTCCCAACACTATTTAAAATAACAATTTTTAAATCCAGATTCATTTTGCCAACTTATTGGATTTTTTTTTGTTAGTGATTTAATAATGATTGACAAGATTTAGGGTCTTTGTGTTGGAAGAAACTAGGAAATCTATTTTAGGTATTTTCAAGGGGCTTATGACTTTACTAATTTTTGCCTGAGCCTGATAGCTTGCAGGTGGGCTACAAGTATTATCTGAGAGTATCGTGTCAGAGTTGGGAATAGGACCAGAAAGCTGGATCAGGGCAGAGACTAGCTTCCAAATATGGGACAAGTGCATAAATACCATTAACTGTAAACACCATCCATCTGACCCCCTAGGGCCCATGTCTTTTCATATTCAGCACAGGAACCTGTGTAACCTCTGTATCCCTGTAAGTCTGAAGTCACAGTCCATGGCCATAGCTAGAAACATTCTAAGCTGCACTCACTTCAGGACCAGTGTTATTCGAGTGGCAGAGTGTGTTCACCCAGCCTCCCTTCTGAGGGTGGGGCATTTAAAAAATTATTTATTTATTTAAAAAAGGAGACATTAACAAAACCATAGGATAGGAGGGGTACAACTCCACACAATTCCCACCACCAGATCTCCATATCCCACCCCCTCCCCTGTCCTGATAGCTTTCCCATTCTTTCTCCCTCTGGGAGTATGGACCCAAGGTCATTGTGAGTTGCAAAAGGTGGAAGGTCTGGCTTCTGTAATTGCTTCCCCACTGAACATGGGCGTTGACTGGTAGATCCATACTCCCAGTCTGCCTCTCTCTTTCCCTAGTAGGGTGGGTTTCTGGGCAAGTGTAGCTCCAGGACACATTGGTGGGGTTGTCTGTCCAAAGAAGTCTGGTCGGCATCATGCTAGCATCTGGAACCTGGTGGTTGAAAAGAGAGTTAACATACAAAGCCAAACAAATTGTTGAACAATTATGGACCTAAAGGCTGGAATAGTGCAGATGAAATGTTGGGGGGGTACTCACTGTAGACTATTGTGTACTTTTGCTTTCAGGTGTATATTTTGCCCTAGTTTATGGATACGTGTGAACATAGGCTCTGTCTCATGGGACCTGGTCTATATCTAGGTTTTGGGACTTTGTTAGGAAGTGAACCACCTGGAATGGAATAGATAATACTATGAAAGGAAAGGTCTCACCCAAATAATGAAGCTGAAGGGTTGTCGTTCCACACCTGAAGTCTCTGGTCACAGTCTGAAGTGAAGCATGCTGAGGTGGCACTTGTTGCATTGATTAGGTTGTGATCAGAGGATGCAATATTATTTTATATGAATTGAGAGAAGCATGCAGGAAAGTGTGGGGTGGGGCAGTTTTTATCACTATTATTCTACATGGAGGGCAAGGGCCTGTAGAGGCCCACAAGAGGGTTTATGATGTTGTTCCCATTGGAGATGACCAGTGATAGTGTAGAGAGGGATCTGTTAGAAGTCTAGTCTCATCGTATCTGTGTGGGAGTCCTAGTGTTCTCTGACTAGGGTCCCAGATGATGAGGTGTCCTGGTAGTGACCAAAAGGGCCATCATGAAAGTGTACTGGTCTCTTACCTTTATTGAGCTTTTGTAGTCCTTACTTTATCTGACAGGGTTAGATTTAGAGTGATTGAACGATGTGAAGTAGGAATTAGGTGGTGGGGGTATCTACGTCTAAGTAGAAACATTTGATTAAGTACTTTATTTTGTCTTTTTTTGGTCTTTCTACTAGCTTGCTGTACTTATTGAGTCGCTGTAGACTATTGCGCCCTTTTACTTTAAGGTATATATTTTCCCCTAACTTATGGATGGATACATGTGCACATGTGCTCTATCCCATGCACCCTGGTCTATATCTAGGTTCTATAACTTTGTGAGGAGGTGTGCCACCAAAATGGAACTAAGGAGTCCTATGAGCTAGGAAAAGTCTCACTGAGTATTGGAGCTGGAGGGTTGACATTCCAGGCCTGGAATCTCTGGACACAGTCTGAAGTGAAACATGTTGAGGTGGCACTAGTCTCTGACCCATCTTGGATGGAGCTAGAAGGAATTATGTTAAGTGAGAAAAGCCAGAAAGAGAAAGATGAGTATGGGATTCTCCCACTCATAAACAAAAGTTGAGAAAGAGGAACAGAAAGGGAAATGCAGAGCAGAATTTGACTGAATTTGGAGTATTGCACCAAAGTAAAAAAAAACTCTGGGGAGATGGTGAGGTAGATCTTTAGTTCCACTATAGGGGTGTGGGGGTAGAGACACAGACCTTTGGTGGTGGGAATAGTGTTAATATGCACCCCTATTAATGTATAGTCTTGTGAATCACTGTTCACTAATCAAAATGGGGGGGATAGAATGAATGTCTTGAGCTTTTTAATGTCTAGATTTCAGCTCTGAGTATATATTCCTTTAATCTAAGCACTTAAAGTTTTAAATTAGTAAACTGATTGAATGTCAACACTGGGCTTAAGTTGTTTATACATTTCTAATAATAACTTTTTTTTTGGATATATTATATCACCTACAATCTTAGGCTAGGGAGACCAAAAACAACCAGTTCTGCCAGTATATATGGTATAATTATTTGTAAAGAGCATTAAATGACATAAAGCATGGTAAGGTCTTGTATGGAACCTCTGGGGCTTTGCTCGTTTTCCTTCATGCTTCTTTTGATCCATACCATTTGATACATCTGCTGATCTCAACCAATATATATTTATATGAAAGATGCCATAGAGAATTTGACTTTGGAATAGAGAGCTATCTTGCTAGCTAAAGCATATGTCTTGTCATACATGTGGTGCAGGTTTGGGCTCCAGCACCACATGTGAGGTATAATGGCATCAAAGGAAAACACTGGTGCAGTGGTGTTTCTCCTTCCCTCTGTCTCTCAATGTGAATGAAAGAACAACCCCAAAATGGTGAAATTGTACATGTGCAAGACCCTGACTCTACAAACAAAACAAAACACCAAACAAAAAGAAATGAAAAAGAAAAAAGTTTCACTTTAACATTGGGAGTTGTGAGTGGGCTCCATCTTGTATACATCCTGTATTTATAACAGACAATACAATTTCTCATTCTTAATGTTTGGTTTGAATCCTTTCATGTATTTGAAATCTCTTCTGAAATAGAAACAAAAATTAGATTATTTTTGTATATGAATGAACACAGATTCATTTCTGTGATTTCTCCTGGCTAATAGACAGTTGGACTTTTTTTTTTTTGCTACTATTAACATTGCTGTTAGAGATAATGTAATTAAAAAATTAATGTAATTAAAAAATGAACTCGGTATTCAAGTTCAGTGTATATATTGTGTGTGTCTTGGAGTTTTATACTGCTTGCTTATATGTTCATTTATTCATTCCTTCACTCATCTACCCATCAAGCTTTAAAGAGCACTCATCACCTGCTGACCTTGTTAGATTTGAGACTACAGGTATGAACAGGCAAGGTCTCTGCCCTCAGGAACATGACAGCCTGGTCTGGCTACAGTGTGAGAGGGCATACAACATAGGTATGGGGAATGACTCTGGAAGGTGATGGAACTTCATTAAAGAGAAAAATATAATTTGCTGGAGGCATTTATACATAAACAACTACCTTGACTTATTTTATGATAATAATTTTGGTGGCTTTTTTAAAAAAAATATTACTTATGTGGCATCTCTAAACATAAACATCTCTCTGTTTTGACAATATTGAAGGATAGATCTGAAGGTTTTTCTTTTTCTTTTAAAGATTTTATTTATTTATTAGTGAGAAAGATAGGAGGAGAGAGAAAGAGCCAGACATCACTCTGGTACATGTGCTGCCGGGGAGAGACATCACTCTATTACGTGTGCTGCCAGGGATTGAACTCAGGACCCCATGCCTGAAAGTCCAATGCTCTATCCACTGTGCCACCTCCCAGACCACCTGAAGGTTTTTCTTTATTCAATGTTTATATCCAGTTAATATCATTGTTCTTTGTGAAACTTAACTGTTCCAAAGTTGCTAGTGGGAATCAATTCATTTTTATTCCTGTGTTCTCTTTCTTTTTTTAAAATATTGTAATTTTATTGGGGGATTACTGGTTTATAGTATATACAGTTGTTGATACATGTGTAAAATTTCTCAGTTTTCTGCAAAACACTCTTACCCTCAGCCCAGGTCTCCTCCACCATCATGCACCAGGACCTGAAAATACCCCCAATCCCTAAGAATCCTTTACATTAATGCAATATACGAAACCCAATCCAACTTCTACCTTGCGTTTCCCTTAACATGACCTCATTAATCTTCAAATGTTTTGCTTTCTGGGACAACAAAAGAGCCTTCTAGCTCTCTGGAACAACCAAGTTCAGTTTTTTTCCCCCAAATTATAGAACTGATTTATAGCTTTTCATGGCAAATAGTTTGCAGTCTTACCCTTGTCTCCATTTTGCTATTTCAGTTGTATATAATTAAAAATGATTCAGGCACTGAGCCTCAGCGATAACCCTGGCAGGCAAAAAAAAAAAAAAAATCATTTATTAACAGGAGAGAAAGAATGAGAGAGAGAGAGAGAGAGAGAGAGAGAGAGAGAGAGGAAAACCTGAGCATTATTCTGGCATATGCAGGTCAGAGATTGAAATCAGGACATCTCTATTGTAAGCACTGTGCTCTGCCCACTAAGCCACATTTGGCTCAGTTGTGTGTGTGCATCATCTTATACACCAAAAAGCCAGAGGCTGACAGCTACCACTTTTTTAAAAAAATTATTTAAAAAAGGAGACATTAACAAAACCGTAGGATAGGAGGGGTACAACTCCACACAATTACCACCACCCAGTCTCCATATCCCATCCCCTCCCCTGATAGCTTTCCCATTTTCTATCCCTCTGGGAGTATGGACCCAGGGTCGTTGTGGGTTGCTGAAGGTGGAAGATATTTTTAATCAAGTTTTGAACCTACACACAAATCACTAACAAAAGCATCCCAATAATCTTTGTGGATGATTCCCTTATAAATAATCATGAAATGAAATATGAGATAAGTGGAGGTTGAGGTGATAATCAGGATCTTAAAGAAGTATGCAGGGCCAGAGAGGGAGCTCACTCAGGTAGGTTGCAGACCTTGCCATACACATAACGTCAGTTTGAGTTCCAGTATTACTTGGTGCCGCAGAAGTGGGGCAAACTCTGGTGCTGTGATGGTGTCTCTCCCTTTCTCTTTGTCTGCTTATATGAATGAAGAAGCAGCCTAGGAACAGTGATATATCACATGTGCAAAGTCCAACTCCTGCAAAAACAAAAACAAACAAAACAAAACACACACACACACACGAAACAAAACCAAAAGCCAGAGGAATAAGCTGGTGTTAAAACTTGGTGTTGAAACAGTCGATTCAAAGAAGACATACCTATTTTTTTTCTTTCATGCTCTTTTAAAAAATAGAGTCGGAGAAACAGAAACAGTGTGACTACAGTACTGAAGCTTCCTTCAATGCAGTGGGGACTGGGCTCGAACCTGGATTAGGCACATGGCAAAGCAGCAAGCTATCCAAATGAGCAATTTCACAGGGCCTAATTTTTTTCTCTTATAATCAAAAGGCATTTGAGTAGTGATCTGTAAACCATCATTAAATTCAACTCAGATCAGAGAAACAATCCTCAATTCCATAGGTAATATTACTTTTAGGTCCACCATGAATGATTATTGTACTTAATTCATATTATAAATTTGTTTTCCCCAGAGCACATTTTGATAACCAAGTAGGGTACTCTAGACACAAGGTAATAGAAAAGTCTGACTATCTTACACCTTCTGCATACCATAATGATCCCGGGTCCATACTCCCAAAGGGATAAAGAATAGGAAAGCTATCAAGGGAGGGTATTGGATACAGAGTTCTCGTGGTGAGAATTGTGTGGAATTATACCCCTCTTATCCAATGGTCTTGTCAACATTTCCATTTTATAAATAAAAATTAAAAAAGAAAGAAAAGTCTGACTCAGAGTGTCTTGAATAACTGTGTGTGTGTGTGTGTGTGTGTGTGTATGTGTGTGATTTCCTATTGCAGCAGAGAGGGGTGGAGGCGGGAGGGAAACGGGGCACTGAGGCTTTAAGTGGGAAACCGCGTTTTATTAATCTCAGCAACCTGAGTATTCATATCCAACGTCTGGGCCCCAAACACAGGGCACTTTCTTGTTTTATACCATCGACACTTCTTTGAAGTCACTAGCTTTGTATCTAGTTACTTTTCTTTCTTTCTTTCTTTCTTTCTTTCTCTCTCTCTCTCTCTCTCTCTCTCTCTCTCTCTTTCTCTTTTTTACATCTAGTTCCTATAAAAACCAGTTCATACCTTGATTGGCTCACTCACACACAGTAGCCAAGTTATAGAGAAAGGGGAACAATTGTTAAATGCCAGTGAAATGAAACTTAGCTGCAGCTGGAAAGCCCCACCTGTAAAAGCAGTTTTCTGCAGAAATAAGTATGGATAGCAAAAACTTGGCATACTATGGCTAAGTTCAATGTCTGAGTAGTTCCCCATATGACTCCACCTTTTCTGCACTGCCTTTCTTTATGCAGAAAAGATAGTTCACCGTTTTGTCTCATTTCAGAGAAGCAGGGATTCTTTTCACTGAAATCCCCAAATTCTTGTTGGCTAGAATTGGGTCATACCTCTTGCTAAAACAATTCTTAGCAAAAGAAAAGGTATCTCTGTGATTAGTTCCTACTAATCAGGACCACTAGAGAGCTTGGGTGACTTCATTTTCCCCAGCCATGTAGAAGGGTAGCTACCTGAACTGTTCAGGGTACCATCAGACAGTACATATGGGATGTATGCATATTGGAAAGAAAATAGAGTTTGCAAAAGAAGAAATTTGATTGGAGTGCTATTGTAATATCACTGCTGAGTTTATTCTTTAGTCATGCTAAATGACAATCCTCTGGTCTACTAAATGTTCAATTTAAGAGGAGCTCTCACATATCAAAATACAATGAATCACTTGACAATAGACCTTGGGGATTCTTATTAAATTTTATTGATTAACTTTTGTAATCTCATGTTTATATTCATATTCACCAAAATGCTTTTTTTTATCTTAGTAACTTTTGCTATAACTAGCTGAATTATCAGAAGTATTAAATGTGAAATTATCCAGGAATATCTCTAAGCATGTTGTGGAATTCATACCTCTTTCTGTCTTTTTTAAAGATTTAATATTTATTTCCTTTTGTTGCTCGTTTTATTGTTGTAGTTATTATTATTGTTGTTGGTGTTGTTGTTGTTGGATAGGACAGAGAGAAATGGAGAGAGGAGGGGAACACAGAGAGGGGGAGAGAAAGATAGACACCTACAGACCTGCTTCACCGCCTGTGAAGCGACTCCCCTGCAGGTGAGGAGCCAGGGGCTCGAACTGGGATCCTTATGCCGGTCCTTGTGCTTTGTGCCATATACGCTTAACCTGCTGTGCTCCCTCCCAACTCCCCTTTCTGTCTTATCTAGACCCCACCAGACTTAGAAGCTTCCCTCTGTAGGAAAGTCAGATACCTCAGGCTTTTCCCCCTTCCACTCTTCTTACAGGTACATCATATGCATTATGTCCTGTCACTTGCTGAGTGGTCACCCTGCTCTTTTATTTTTGTTAATTATTTTTCTCTGATATATTAATCCATGATGATATGTTGATTGGTTTTAGTGTGTGACTTTGTAGAGGTGTTCCTGACTCTTTTGGGTAACTCAAAGGATAGGCTCTTTTAAGTGTTGTATTTCAGGCCAGGTGGGAAGACTGGATTTTGAGCACTGTTTTGGCACATTAGATTTCTTTTGTTTTTTATTTTTTCCCCAGCAATGGTGCTATTTAAAAAAATTATATATTTTTTTCACCACTACTATCACCAAAGGTCTGTTTCCCCATCCCCATCCCCATCCCCATAGATAGCCACTATAGTTTGCCCACAGTTTTGAAAATAGGTTGACATATATATATTTTTTTCACATTTGTCTCATTAGATTTCTTTGCACAAAAGCATGATGTAGGGTTGGAGAGGCAGCTCACATGGTAGGGCATGCCTAGCTCTGTCTGCCACACAGGTTTGAGCCCTGGTACCATACAGAAGGTTCTGTGTTACCAGAGGAGGCTCTGGCATTAAGCATTTCTCTTTCTCAACCTCTGCCTCTGCCTCTGCCTCTGCCTCTATCTCTATCTCTATCTCTGTCTATCTCTATCTCTATCTCTATCTCTCAGTAAAAAAAGCAGCCTGGTGTGGTGAAATCAGAGCAGTGAAAACATGCATGTGGGAGACTCCAACTACACAAAAGCAAATAGTAATACAAAAACAAAATTGTCTACGTAAAGGATGATTTGAGTTCATGAATCCAGATTAAAAAATATATATTTATTTTAAGTATTGAATAGAGACAGAGAAAAATTGAGAGGGGTGGAAGAGGTAGACACAGAGAGACATCTTCAGCCCTTCTTCACCACTCATGAAGCTTTCTTTCTGTAGGTGGGGACCAGGGGCTTGAACCCGGGTCCTTTAACACTGTAGTGTGTGTGCTTAATGAGGTGCGCCACCACCTGGCCCCTTGAATCCAGATTTCTACCAAACATCACCAAGAAATCTGTAACATTCAGGAAGCGAACATTTAGAGAAAGAAAACGATCATACCATCTTAAAGGGAAAATTTTTTTTTTGTTGTTTATTTTTTGTTTTTAATTTGCCATGGTTATTTCTGAGACTCAGTGTGTGCATGATGCCATCACTCTTCCCCCCACCCCCTTTTTTTTCCTTTTCAGAAGGAGAGTGAGATAGAGGTAGAGAGGGACAGAGATACACAGAGAGGACAGATACTGCAACACCACTCCTGAAATTTCCCCTATTTATGCACTACCATGTGGTTACCTGGGGCTTGATCCTGGGTCCTTGCACATGGTACCAGGTGAACTAAGATTGCCCCCAAACTTCAAAGTTTTCTGATTTAAAACACATACTAAAAATATACCTCCTCTTTTAATAAAAATTACTTGAGTAGTTTTAAATCAATTGAAGTCAATTACATAATGAAAACAGTTGATTGTCATTCTCTTGCCAAATTTTGTAGAGATAAAGGATCCTGCTATTGAATAATCTTTCCTCCCTTATATTTACATCTGGATTTAATTTACATGTGGATCTACTTCATATCTTATCTTAATTTTTTTTCCTACCCTGGTTCCACCTTGACTCCTCTTCTAAAACCTGAGACTCAGACTGTAATAGACTGTGGACCTTAATGTATGTCATAGAAAATTCCAGTTGTCACTTTGCTGTGTACCTTGCAATTAAATTACATAATCACACAAACATCTTTATTAAAGTATAGATTTAAATCATTCTTCAAAGCCAAAGTGGTGAAATGATTTTGAAACAGCCTCTTGGCAGTGCTTTTTTTTTTTTTAAGTTAACTAGTAACATATGACTATGGATATGAAATATGAATGCCAGAGGGTTTTGAAGAAGTAACAGATGTGGATTTATTCTCCCTTCTGCAGCAATGATCTTGGGCATCCATAGCACTTGAATAGAATGGCTTAGGGGTTATTTCTCAAGTATTCTATTGATGCTACTGGGAAAAGTCCAAAAGGACTCTCTCTCCTTTTAATGTCTGAACGGCTTTTTCTCACTGAGTGGGTTTCTCAGTCATGCAAAGTCAGTTTCTCTAAAAAGGCCTTCTTCATGTACTATTTTCCTATTCCATTGGTTCCAACACTGACTACATAATATTGACAAGTACCTGGGGATTTAAAAAACAAAAACCAACAAAACTGCTAATACCTGGGCTGATTTCCCTGTATGTTCCCTGAATCAACAACGTTCATTCATATCAGCTGGGAATTTATTAGATATGAACATTTAAAATCACCTGAATTAGAACCTCTGATGAAAGGTCCAGGAAATTGATTTACTAAGCCTTCTGATTAGAATGAATATGAAGTATATTCAAGTTTGAGAGCCACTGATCTAGTGTTACTTTCCGCTAATACTTATATGCAGTCATCAAAATTTTTAAAACGATTTTGGTATGTAATCCAGGCTGTAACACTGTATGCCACCCACTTCTGTCAGTATATTCCAAGAGGAACTTCAAAAAAATAAGTAGTTAAATCTGTTCTCATTCTTGGGGAGTTGGGCGGCAGTGCAGCAGGTTAAGCGCATGTGGCGCGAAGCGCAAGGACCTGTGTAAGGATCCCCGCTGGAGCCCCCAGCTCCCCACCTGTAGGGAAGTGACTTCACAGGTGGTGAAGCAGGTCTGCAGGTGTCTGTCTTTCTCTCCCCCTCACTGTCTTCCCCTCCTCTCTCCATTTTTCTCTGTCCTAACAACGATGACATCAACAACAACAACAACAATAACTACAACAACAATGAAAAACAAGAGCAACAAAAGGGAAAAATAAATATTAAAAAATCTGTTCTCACTCTTAGTATAATAAATACAATGTCTGTTGGGGAAATCCTGTTGAAAACTGTGACTAGCTTTGTTGCTTATTTTGCTAAATGTGCTTGATCATAAAACATTAGGTCAAAAAAAGCACCCTATCAGATCCTGTATAGCTTGATCTGACCTGAAATACTTCATTATTATTTTTTTAAATATTTATTTACTATCCCTTTTGTTGCCCTTGTTGTTGTTGTTGTTTTTATTGTTGTAGTTACTATTGTTGTTATTATTGATGTAATCGTTGTTGGAAAGAACAGAGAGAAATGAAGAGAGGAGGGGAAGACAGAGAGGGGTAGAAAAAGATAGACACCTGCAGACCTGCTTCACTGCCTGTGAAGCGACTCCCCTGCAGGTGGGGAGCTGGGGGCTCGAACCGGGATCCTTGAACTGATCCTTGTGCTTTGCGCCACATGCGCTTAACCCACTGAGCTACCACCCGCCTCCCAATACTTCATTCTTGAGCTAGACAATTGTGAGTCAGTTAATCAATCCATTAGTCCATTATCATGAGTCTATTATGCAATAATAGGGACATCATCAGGATACCAGATTATTTAGGATTTTAAATCTGATAATAGCCCTGACTTTTTGAATACCACAGGAAATCCTAGGTAGCAAGTTGTGCTGATTGACTGGTTAATGCAGGGTGCTTCCCATAGAAGATAGTATTTGTACTTCAAGGATCATTACAAGAATTTACATATAAAAAGACTTAGCTTATAAATCTGGGAGATCATTGATAACTTCGTATTTGTTCTGTCAGCTCTATGTTTGAATAAATGATTCCTATACTAACAAGAGAGGCAAAACCATTAAATTGAAAGTAGCGTGATTACTGCATGGGGTAAATTCTATGGCACTTATTAACTGTGTGACAGTAGATAAGCCAGTTAACTGCTATGTATACAAATCTCACCACGTCTAAAATAAGGCTAGTAACAATATTTTCTTCATAGGTTAACTCATAGGTATGGTGATTTAATGCATATGAAATGCCTAGCATATAGAAGTATTCAGTAAATATTTAGTTATTAGTAGCTAGTAGAGGCAGTTTTCTTTAAAGAGTTGCTATGAGGTCAACTGTTTTGATGTTAGCTAACTCTAACTCTAAAATATTTGGGGCTGAAATGGAATTAGGCACTCTACTCCCCCCCACCCAAACATTTAAGGCTTTAGTATACTAGTACTTATTAACTTGGTAAAGTCTGTGAACATATATAAACCAGATAAATAAGTAATAAATAAATAATAATGAAAAATTTTGGTGTGATTCTGAGACCCCAGAAATCTAAAAGCAGGAAAGTTTTGTAAATTTAAAAAATTTTGAGCAACTGATTTGGTGTTAAATTACACTTGGATATACATATATTTGTTTTGTATAGCTGTTGTAACAAATTACCATTGCCTCTTTGTAAGAACTGTAGTGATGACCATAGAGGGGAAATCATAGAACTTTGGTGGTAGGTGCAGTGTGAAACCATGACCTTATTTTATTTTGTATTTATTTTTTAAATTTATGATTAATAGTAGGTTACAAGATTATAGGATTACAATGTATAGTTCCATACCACACCTACCACCAGTGCTTTGTGTCCCCACTCTCCCACCTCCCAAACATAGCCACTATAGTTCTCATAAGTCTAAGAAACAGTTTGCTTGCTTCTGTTTTTGCTTTTTTTTTTTTCCCAAATGTGTGTGTATCAGTTCTCTATATTCCACATATTAGTAAAATCATCTGGTTTTGGCTTTGTAATTTTATAATCTTGTAAACCATTGTTGTATCACTAATAAAAATTATAACAGATAAATAAAAACCAAATTACCATTGCCCAAGACAACACAGATTACCTCAATTTCCTTGAGTCAAAAGCTTACATACACCAATAGTATATTTCTCTCTTTTAAAATATATATATTTATTTATTTTCCCTTTTGTTGCCCTTGTTGCTTGTTTTTGTAGTTATTAATGTCGTTGATGTTAGATAGGACAGAGAAATGGGGAGAGGAGAGGAAGACGGGGGGAGAGATAGACAGACACCTGCTGACCTGCTTCACCACCTGTGAAGCGACTCCCCTGCAGGTGGGGAGCTGGGGCTCAAACCGGGATCCTTCCTCAGGTGCTTGCGCTTCATGCAACGTGCGCTGAACCCACTGCACTGCAGTCTAACTACCACCAATAGTATAGTATATTTATATGGTGCAAATAGGTAAGAGCTGTGATCCTTTCCGGAAGCTCTGGAGGAAGAATCTACTTCAAAGAGCTATAGGTTGTTGATAGGATTTTAGTTCCTTGAAAATTATCTCTTTGAAGTTTATACATGCCTGCTCTCTGTTTACCATTGATTATTCCGTTAGAGATTGCCTGTGTTGCTACATTAGTAGACCTTAACTTCATCTTTGAAGGCAGCCATGGCCTGTCTGTCAGGTACCTCTAACTCAAGACCTCAAATTCTGCCTCATTTCCCCCTCTTGTTATCTTATTCTACCACCTATCTCCTCAACTGACTCTTTTGTCTTTCTTTTCTGCTTTAAAGGGCCCAAGTAGATATTTTAGGTCAGATAATTCAGGTGAATCTCCCTAACTTAAACTGGTTAAATTGAAACTAGTTATTATAATTCCATCTTCAGTGTCTACATCAATATTTGATTGACTAAGCAGATATTGGGAATCTTTGTATGAATGTTTTGAGAGTTATGTCTATCACAATGCATTAGATTATTTAGAGTATCTATCCCACATAGTGTGAATGTCTTTGGGAACATAAATATCAGTTTTCTTGGTTATAAGCTATTGTTCTTGATTCTTTTTTTTTTGCCTCCAGAGTTATTACTGGTGCTCAGTACCTGCACTACAAATCCACTGCTCCTGGAGGCTATTTTTTTCCCCTTTTGTTGTCCTTGTTGTTTATTGTTGTTGTTATTATTGTTATTGCTGTCATAGTTGTTGGATAGGACAGAAAGAAATTGAGAGAGGAGGGGAAGGCAGAGAGGGGGAGAGAAAGACACCTGAAGATCTGCTTCACTGCTTGTGAAGTGACCCCTCTGCAAGTGTAGAGCCGGAGGCTGGAACTGGGATCCTTAAGCTTCTCCCTGTGCTTTGCACCATGTGCATGTAACCCGCTGCGCTACCACCCAGCCCCTGTTGTTCTTGCTTCTATAGGGGTTATTGTATAATATATAGTATTTGAACATTATTATTTTTCTAAAATTAAACAATTTCAAACTCCTAAATATCTGACCCCATTTTTTTTGGAGGAATTGTGGATATGTTGTAACAAGTTATCGGTGAAAGATGTTTTTTTTATTACCTTTATTTTATTTATTGGATAGAGGCAGTGAGAAATCGAGAGGGAAGGGATGATAGAGAGGGAGAGACAGAGAGACACCTGCAATCCTGCTTCACCATTTGCAATGCATTCCCCCCGCAGGTGGGGACTGGGGGCTCGAACCTGGGGCCTTGTGCACTGTAACATGTACACTCAACCAGGTGTGCCATCACCCGACCCCTGAACGTTGTTTTTTAAAAACATTAACTATATTGTAAAATACTGTGAAATGGTAAATGTGTGGCATTCACTACTTACAAAAGGGATTCATGCTTAGAGATAAGGGACTTTTGAAATAGCTTTATTATTTTGAGGATTTTCTGGAGAAATCAATACTATTAATATGAAAGAAAGGGATGAATTATAATAAGATTTATCAAACATTCCACCATTCACTTAATACACAGTCATACAATAGACAGATGCATGTGTTTGCAGTTTAGCCCTTATAACATGTAGCTTGTTATTTTTTTTCACTTTGCATATGCTGGACTCAAGATTAGAGAAACAGAAATTTGCTCAGGGTTACATGATTATGGAACTGAAACTTGAACTTTGCTCTAGTTTTTCCTTTTTCCACTCATCAAAGAACAAAAACAGATACTTATTTGGTGGCAAAGTTGGGATTTAAACTCTGGCCTCTTATTCTACTCTGTTAGGATGTTTTGATACATGATTACAGACTCATAAATACATTTTGAAATATTTAATATGTACAAGAGCAATTCATGATACTTGGCTTATTGCAAGAATTTTTATTTAGGATATATGCTGCATGGGATCAACATTTTTCATTATTTCAGGATAATTTTTTTGTTTATTCCCTTTTGTTGCCCTTGTTGTTTTATTGTTGTAGTTATTGATGTCATTGTTGAATAGGACAGAGAGAAATTGAGAGAGAAGGGGAAGACAGAGGGAGGAAAAGAAAGATAGACCCCTGCAGACCTGCTTCACCCCCTGTGAAGCGACCCCTTGCAGGTGGGGAGCCTGGGGCTCAAACCAGGATCCTTACACCAACCCTTGCACTTTGTGCCACCTGCGTTTAACCTGCTGCGCTACCGCCCACCTCCCCTCAGGATAATTTTTTAATTTAAACTTTAAGATTAAATCTCAATTGAATATTTTATTGTTGGATGATTTTTCTTACTAAGATTATTTGCTATAAATTGTAATATTTTAAATTATACAGTTTAGCAATTTAACTCGTTATTAGATGCTGGGAATAATATGCTTTTCTAATATTGGAACAGTGTTCTACATTATTGTTAAATAATACTTTATAATTCTTTAGAAGTACAAGTTGTTGGACCGGGTGGTGGCATACACATTAATCATATACAATGAGCCAAGTCCATTCCCTACTTGCAGGGGAGAAGCTTTACAAGTGAAAAAGTAGTGATATAGGTGTTTCTCCTTCTCTTTCCCTATTTATCCCTGCCTTCCCAATTGATTTTTTCTGTCTCAATCCAATAAAAAAAATAAGATAAGATAAAATAAAACAAAATGAAATTCAGGTTGTTATTTCTTTTATGTAAAAACAGTCTCTTTTGAAAAGTAAACAGCTTCTCTGATGATTTCTGTTTAAATTCCTCCTTGCTATTTTAGTGTCTGTTTTCTCTGTATTTTAGTGTTGACAGAAAGCAACTATACAGAGAAATAAAAATATGCATCAATTAGACCAACAAATTGTAGTGCAGTGCAGCTTTATAGAGCAGTATTTCAGCATGAGAAACAGTTGTAATAAATATGTAAATAGGAATTTCAAATTCTTACTAAAATAATCTTATTATTTTTCATTTTGTGATTGTTACAAAGTATTAAAAAACTAAAATAGGCACACATATTCAGAATTATGCATCATTTTGAAAAACAAATGTGCTATGAAGAATGATGATTTCCTAATATCTTCTTTTCTTGTTAATTTACATTTGTAATTACAAAGAAAATATTCCAGTTAGCATAATAAATATCCTAGTTTACTCTAATTCAGCATAATAAAAATGGACTTTTAAGGGCCAATTTAATGATTCAGAAAAATAAATGTTATCTTATGTAATAAGGATTCCTTAACAAAATTTGCTTTGCAAATAGAGCTTTGAGGTAGATTTTTATGAATATGATTGAATAGATTAAATATGACTACTTGAATATTTGTTCACTTAGATTAAAGCTTAGAAATATTCATTTTTATTTCAGTGGGGATAAGAACAATTTAAATTAATTGTATAACATTGGAAAGTGAAGAAGCAGAATGTCCAAGAAGGACAGAAGTGGTCTTGTGTTTAACTTAGTCTCGGAAGGTGCTCTCCATCTTTCTCTTTTTAATTATTTATTTATTTGTTTTATAGACAATATTTCAGGACAGGAACTCTGATTATATTTTCCGTCAGTTGCTTCTATGTTTTTCAGCTCAGAAGGATTGAAATTTGTCTGATTTCATCCTAAGAAAGTGCTTTATACTCTTGTACTTGCCTACCTATTTTTTATCCAAAAATATATAGATATATTTGCAAATATATATTTAACCTGGTGCTCCACTGCCCGACCCCCAACTTTGTATTTTCAAGTCAAGCTTACATTATAATGGACAGTGATTATTTTCCCACTGTTCTCTATGATTCCTAACAATATAATTCTCTTAATTACCAGTAGTGACATCTTGTAGGATTTAGCACATGGGTGCAGAAATTTAAAGTGAGACTAGCAGAAGCTTACACATTAGAAATTTTTATGATATGTTGATAAAAAAGCAAAAATTATAATAGAACTAAGACTCAAAAAACTTAGGTTTGAACCTTAGTTATGTGATTTATTGGTTTTGTAACCTTTACCATGCTGTATACTTTCTCTGGAGGTCAGTTTCCTTGACATTTATTTATTCATTTAGTCACCAGGTTTATTGCTTGGGCTGGGTGCCTGCACAATGAATCTACTGCTTCTAGAAGCCAGTTTATGATATTACAACTGAAAAACTGCCAATTGAAAGCTGCAAACAATAAGGGATTCAGTGCTTTCTGTGACTCAGATCCAGGGATAGATTTGTTGCTCTCAACTTTTAGAGCTATTTCTCTCCATCTTTATTTTCTTTTCAAATTTTTATTAGTGATTTAATATTGATTTACAAAATTACATGTTAGCAGGGGTATAATTCTGCACAGTTCCCACCACCAGAGTTTTGAATCCCCAGTCTCTCCACTGCAAGCCACTGCAGTTCCTCTAAGATTATAGACATGGGCCAACCATCATTACAACTATCTGTCTACATTATTACATGATGGCCCCCTTATTCTTCCAGGTCCATTCCTCTCTTCCCTTTCATGCCACTCATAATACCATTACTACATCCAAATGTCCCTTTCCTTTTCTTCCTCTCTCTCTGAGTGCTGGAGTTCAGAGACCTCTTTTCCTCTTCTTTGCATTGCTTCTCTCCTACTGGGAGTATGAATCAAGATAATTTTTGGGGTGACGAAGGCTTTTGTAATTGCTTCTCTGATGAACATGGGCATTGGCAGTTTGATCCATACCTCCATCCTGTCTCTATCTTTCCTAGTGGGCTAGAGCTCTGGAGAGGTGAGGTTCCAGGACACACTGGTGAGGTTGTCTGCCCAGAGAAGTCAGGATAGAATCATGGTAGCATCTGCAACTTGGTATATGGAAGGTGGCAGGACATAAAGTGAGACAAAATGGTTAATGAAAAGGAACCAATAAGTAGGAATAGAGCAGATGAGATTAGGGATCTTAGAGAGGAAGAAAGCTAGGAAGTCAGTTTTAGACATGTTCCCAGAGGCCCACAAATATGGTAGTTTAGCTTGAGTTTGATAGCTAGAATGAAGGTGGATAAAAATGCCATCTGAGAAAAAGGTGTCAGAGTAGAGAAAAGAGCTAGAAAGTTGGATAGGGTAGAGAGTAACTCCCATTCTTGAAAAAAAAAAAAATTCTGTGGATAAAATTAACTATTTACCCTATCCATCCAATCCAGGGCTCTTATATATATTTAAATTTAGCACAAGTGCCTATGTAACCTTCTAAGCCCCTATTAGTCTTAGCTTGCAGCTCATGGTCACAGCTGGGAACATTGTAGGCTGTACTCATTTTGGGACCAGTCTTCCTCAAGTGGCAGGGCAGGAAACCCCAGCTTCCCTTTGGAGACTGGGGCAGTCCCTATCATCTGCGCTTTATGGTGAGGGCAATGCCCTGGGAAGGCCCGCAAGAGGACTTATGATGACATTCCTTATGGAAGTAACCAGTGGGTAGTGTACAGAGAGGGGACCTTAGTGATATAAGCCCATCATGTTTGTGTGGGAATCCAAGGGCTCCCTTAGTAGGGCTCCAGATGATGAAGTGGTGTGTTACTGACCAAAAAGGCTTTATTAAATGAGCAAGTCTCTTGTCCTTACCCAACTTTTGGAGTCCTTTCTTTATCTGATGACCTTAGACTTTCTCCCAGTTGTAAGCACTGTCATTTGTTGAAACCTATCAGAATTAGTTTGGGGGCTCTATCTTCTTTGGGCCTTTCTGCTAGATTGGCAAGCTAATTTGGTCTAAGTCTAATTGATTGGAGATATTATGATGCCTTCTTAAGGCACTTCAACTAGGATTCTCTCCGTCTTTAGATTTTAGTTCAATATTTACCTCTCATCACTATACCTGAGATGCCTTTAAGTTCAGTACAGGTGGGAAGACTGTTGACTCTGTCCTAGTGTCTCATTGTCTTCCTACAGCTTTGATTGGGTTACCTACCCATCCCTGAACCAGTACTATAACTGGAAAACATGATGTGACTGTGGACTGAGAACAGTCTAGACCTACCCTTAGAGCCAGTTATATAATTGAGAACCTTTAAATTATGGGAGCTGAACATGAAGAAGGGCTGATTTTCCAAAGGACTGCTAGTACACACTTGCACTAATGCCAGGAAATATTAACCATAAAACAACTTTTCATTGAGCCAGATAACTACTATTTTGTTCTAGTAAGAAGAATAATGATTTTAAAAGTAAAGCTAAGAAGTAGTTAATGAGCATTTGTAATTCCAGAAAGGACCACTTTTCAAAGTAAAACTTATTAATTTAACAAACCAGAGAGAAGAAAGACTAGAAATATGCTGAGGACAGAAAAATACCATGATCTGGGTGAGGCAGAATCCTCCCTCTCATTTATTCATCTTGGAAAAGAATCACAAATAGAGATAATAGCCTCCACCCTATTTGATGACCACATTAATAGACTGTTTTCATATCCTTTTTGATCCTAACTCAAGAAACAACTCTTTTTTTTTATGGCTGGATTCAATTAAAAAGATGGAGAATTAGGAAAACTTCATCCTTGTCTGAACTAAGAGAAGAATGCAATTATGAAGTTTTGGATCCTTTCATTAGAACTAGTAATCTTTGTTAGATATGTACGTGTTATGTCCAAAAAAGTAGCTACACAAATTGTGGAGCTGATTCTAATTTGCAGTAGTGAAGTGGGGTCAAAATGAAAAGAGGTGAAGCAAGACAAGTATGAAAACTCTAATAAAGTTGTATTTGGTAAGTGTAAACAGCTGCAGGAGGACTTCTGTTGTTGCCCCTGTGGAGCGCAGGAAATCTTAGCAGACTTGGAATAAACAAACTTCGAGGTCTCTGAAGAATGCAGAAAGTTGATTTAAAAGCATATTTAATTTTTCTTCCTTTTTATTAGTGATTTAATAGAGTTTTACAAAATTATGACTTCATAGATGTAAATTCATATTTATACATGGTATGTGTAAGCCACCTCACCCTCTACCAAAGCACTGTGCTCCATCTCAGCCCCCCCATAATCACCACAATTTTTATGAAGGCCAAAGACAGTCTGAGTACCATTATTTTTTTTACAAGTTTGTTTTAGTTACCTGTATATATATTTTTTTCTTGTCTCCAGGGTTATTGCTGGGGCTCAGTGCCTGCACCATGAATCCACTGTTCCTGGAGGCCATTTTTTCCCCCTTTTGTTGCCCTTGTTGTTGTAGCCTTGTTGTGGTTATTATTGTGGTTGCTGGTGTTGTTCATTGTTGGATAGGAGAGAAAGAAATGGAGAGAGGAGGGGAAGACAGAGAGGGGGAGAGAAAGATAGACACCTGGAGACCTGCTTCACCGCCTGTGAAGCAACTCCCATGCAGGTGGGGAGCCGGGGGTTCAAACTGGGATCATTACTCCAGTCCTTGAGCTTTGAGCTATGTGCACTTAACCTGCTGCACTACTGCCCAACCCCCTAGTTACCTGTATTTTACATTTGAAATAACCATCTGGTAGTTGTCCTTCACCTCTTTACTTATTTCATGTAGCATAATCATCTGCAGTTTTATAATTTTGTGCTAAATGACAGTATATTAATATTATTATTAAGTGGTGTTTCATTGAGTATACAATTTAAGTGCTCTTCTTTGTTCTAGAAACTTTATATTCATCATCTCATTCATACCTGTCGTATGCTTTACATTGGCTTGTTCTAGCCCTCCCCCTCCAAGAGAATTGGATGAGTCCTGTTAATTTCGCGGGCCTGCTTGGCCCCGCCCCAAGGGACCCTGGGAGAGGGTTCCGGAGTCCGAGAGTTCCTGAGTTCCCCAGTGACAGAGTTCCTGAGTTCCGGAGTTCGAGAGTGCGAGAGTGCGAGAGTTTCTGAGTTCGAGAGTAAGGGAGAGGGTTCCTGAGTTCCAGAGTAAGAGAGAGTGCTTGCGCCACCGCAAAGAGACAGCAGAGTTCTGTTTGGTGATTAGTTTGTCTTAGTTTGTGAATCGTTGTTCCTGAATAAAGAAATACAGCTGCCCTGCCCAGCCGTTGTCTCTGCGTCTCTGTTACCCGCCGTGAAGCAAGCCCGGCCAGAGCCTCTGAAAATTTTAACAACAATACCTTATGACAATTCTCTTTTTTCTTTATTGGGAAGTTCATTGTTTAGTTTTTGGCACAAGAGTACACTTTCCATCTCCCTTTGATAGGTGTCTGAAAAACACTGTCATCCCCAGCTTAGGATCTTTTCCATCATCATGTACCAGTACCTGAAACCTACACAAACACACACTCACACACACACACACACACACACACACACACACACACCTTATCCCTGTCCTCCTTCTACACACACACACACACACACACACACCCTTCTCCCTGTCCTTCTCCAGAGGACTTTCCCTTGGTGCAATACACCAAACCAGTCTAAGTTTTGTGTTTACCATTTTATTAGTGAAATCATATTAATCCTTTTCTTTTTTATAATATTATTTATTATTGGAAATAGAAATTGAGAGGGGAGAGAGGAGATAGAGAAGGAAAGAGACAGAGAGACACCTGCAGCCCTGCTTCACCACTTGTGAAGCTTTCCCCTGCAGGTGTGGACCTGGGACTTGAACCTGCATCCTTGAGCATCCATCCTTGTAATGTGTGCACTTAACCAGGTGTGCTACCTCCTGGCCCCTTAATCCTTTTCTTTCTGGCTTATCTCACTTAACATGATTCATTTAAGCTCCTCCCAACATGAGGTGAAGAAAGTGATTTTATCAATTTAAAAACTGAGCAATATTACATTATTTATGTATACCACAACTTTCTCAGCCACTCATTTAACGGACAGTAGGTTGCTTCCAAGTTTGGGCTATTATAAATTGTGCTGTTAAGAACATAGGAATAAGGGGGTCGGGCGGTAGGTAGCACAGCGGACTAAGCGCAGGTGGCGCAAAGCGCAAGGACCAGCTTAAGGATCCCAGCTCGAGCCCCGGCTCTCCACCTGCAAGGGGTCGCCTCACAGGCGGTGAAGCAGGTCTGCCTGTGTCTTTCTCTCTTCCTCTCTGTTTCCCCTTCCTCTCTGCATTTCTCTCTGTCACATCCAATAACAATGGCATCAATAACAACAATAACAATAATAACAACAAGAACAAAATGGGCAACAAAAATGGGGGGAAAAATAGCCTCCAGGAGCAGTGGATTCGTGGTGTCAGCACCGAGTCCCAGCAATAACCCTGGAGGCAAAAAAAAAAATAGAACAAGAACATAGGAATAGATAGATCTCTTTGGATGGATGTGCTTGTTTCCTTAGGATATATTCCCAAGAGAGAAATTGCAAGGTCATATGGTACCATATATAGCCTTCTGATAGTTCTCCATACTGCTTACTATAGGGGTTGGATCAATTTATATTTCTGTCAGCAGTATAAAAAGGTTCCTTTATTCCTGCAAACTCTCCAACATTTGTTTTGCTGTTCTTTATGATGTATAACATTCTCAAAGAAGTAAAGTGGTATTTCATTGTTGTCTTTATTTTCATTTTCTGAAATTTAGTGACTGATCATGTTTTCTTT
This sequence comes from Erinaceus europaeus, assembly GCF_950295315.1. Lineage (NCBI taxonomy): Eukaryota > Metazoa > Chordata > Mammalia > Eulipotyphla > Erinaceidae > Erinaceus > Erinaceus europaeus. Next base: position 59,526,109 of record NC_080169.1, on the reverse strand, counting down.
CTTTTTTAAAAATTTTAAAGTATTTATTTATTTATTCCATTTTGTTGCCCTTGTTGTTTTATTGTTGTGGTTATTATTGATGTCGTTGATGTTAAATAGAACAGAGAGAAATCGAGAGAGGAGGGGAAGACAGAGAGGGAGAGAGAAAGATAGACATCTGCAGACCCGCTTCTATTTTGTTGTTCCTGATATAGATGACTGGTAACAATGGAGAGAGGGATTTATTCCAGGTCTAGGCCCATCATGTCCGTTTGGGAATCTCAGGACACCCCGAATAGGGCCCCAACTGATGGGGTGGCCTGATAGTGACTAAAGAGTCATCATTAACAAAACAGATCCCTTTATGGGCCCCCATAGGACCTTGCCCTCAGCTTGGATCAACAATGGTAGAGAATAATCATGTTTTCATCTGTGTGTTGGCCCTTTGGATCTCCTTTGGTGAATTCTATACATTTCCTTTCCCCACTTTTGGATAGATGAATGGGTGTTGTTGTCGCTGAGTTTGGTGAGCTTTTTATATATTTTGGTTATTAATTTCTTATTTTATGTATAGCATAAAAAGATCTTCTCCAATTCTATAAGGAGTCTTTCTATTTAAATTGTGGTTTCTTTTGCCATGAGGAAGCTTTCAATTTGATGTAGTACCACTGGTTTATTTTCATTTTTGTTTTCCTTGCAAATGGACTTTAGTCATTGAAAATGCTTTTAAAATTTAGATTGAAAAGAGTTCTGTCAGTGTTTTCCTCTACATATTTTCTGGTTTAACATTCAAATCCTTGATTCATTTGGAGTTTACTTTTGTGGATAGTGAGATGAAATGGCTCAGTTTTAGTCTTCTGCATATTTCAACTCAATTTTTCCAGTACCATTTGTTGAAGATGCTTTCTTTTTTTCATTTAATATTTTCGGATGTTCATAGCTGTAGGCCGTATGTTTGGGCTCTCAAGTATATTCATCTGGTCACTGTGTCTGATTTTTGTTCCAATACTAGGCAGTTTTGATTACAATAGCCTTATATATAATATAGTTTGAGATCTGGGTCTGTGATGCCTCCAGTCTTGTTTTTGGTTTTTTTTTTTTTTCAAGATGATCAAAATACAAAAAAAGAAATAAGTAGAAAATTCCTAAATCCAGTTGAATGTCTATAGAAGAAAACTAGGATTTTGGTGGAACTATGGTGGTAATTATTGGGAGGTGGCATAACTTTGATGGTGGATGAAGTGTAGAACTGTACCCATGTTTCTTAAAATTTTGTAAATCACTAGTAAAAAAAGTGTAAAAAAAAGCTTTGTATTTTCTAGCAATATAAGATTCTCTAAAAATTTGTTAGATCAAACTGAAAAGTTGTTGGAACGCTTTCCTGCAGCAGAGGTTTGGAGGGGCAACATTTCCTAGGTCATCCTTCTATTGAGACGTGCAGTATTTTAGACATCTCCAAATGCTGATTTCCAGACTAGTTGTAATAAATCACTTATAGGAGCTTTGAGGGAACTTTTGGGGAAATGATTTCCAAGTCATATTCTACCCACAGAGGGTCTGGCTCCAAGAAGAATTTGAGACTTTGCAGGGTTGTAGAGCTCTTTGTACGATTCAGATACAGAGTGTTGAAAAAATATATATATTTTCTCATATATACAATGCTTCTTTATAGAGTAAAAACCTAATGTAATAGTTCAATATACACTGTGATATTTGTTTCCTTCTCATTCTAAAGAAAGTATTTAGGACTTAATATTTTAAAAAGAAATGGAACATGGGTAGTAAATATCCTTCTGGAGATCAAAAGAACTTTTTTATTTTTATTTATAAAAAGGCAAAAGAACTTTAAAAATATTTTATTTGTTCTTAATGAAAGAGATATAGAGAGATAAAGATAGAGACCACGCTGCTAAGCTCTGGTCTGTGGTGGTGCTGGGGATTAAACCTGGGACCTCAGAGCCTCAGAAATAAAACTATTACATTCTTCTCAACTCTCAAAAGAATCTAAAAACCTTTTTATAGGCTTGGTGAGATTTCTCACTTGGTAGAGTGCTTTACTTGTCATGCATGCAGCCCAAGTGTAGTCCCTGGCATGTAGTCCCACATGTGAGTGCTAGGCCACTGAAGGAAGCTTTGATATCTCTGTTTTTTTTTTTTTTTTCTTCTCACACTCTGTATGTAAAAAAAAAGATCAGCCTTCAGAGGTGAAATTGGGCCTGTGTGAGTTTCCAGAGATATAAAAGCCAAAATTACTTAGTATGGAAATAGGGGTTAAAGGTAGTTGAGTTAAGCCCTTATAAAAAATGTCCTTTGGGCTGGGTTTTATGAACTGAATATGTTCATATGTTCCTCAAATTTCATGTTAAAGTTATACCTCCTAATATGGTGTTAGTAGGAAATGGGAAGTAATTAGGATTAGATGATGTCATGAGGAAATAATCCTTATGATACTAGTATCATCAGCAAAAAGAAAAGACCAGAGCTCCATCTTTTTCTTTCTTTTCCATATGAAAATATATTAAGAAGTCAGCTAGTCATCTGCAAGCCAGGAAGATTTTCCTCACCAAACATGAATCTGTGGGTACTTTGATCTCTGACTTCCTAGTTTCCAAAACTGTGAGAAATAAATATCTGTGGTTAAGCCACCCACCCTATGGCATTTTATTATAACAGTCTAAGTTTAAGACTAACACTTAATAAGCATCAATTAAATATGGCATAAATAATTTTTGCCTAGCTTTTAAAGAAACAAAAAGAAAGAAAGTAGTAAAATGTCTAAATAATTTCTTGAAACCATAGCAAAATAAAACAATTGTGGATTCTTGCTCTGTCTTGTAACTAGCTTGTCTCCACCACCCCTAATACCGTTCTTGGTACATTTGGAATCAATCATCACAGGCATGCATAACTGCGTAGCATTTGGTTACAGAAAAGAGGTTCAGTAGTAAAAGGAATATTGTGGGATCAAATAAAAAAGCTGCATTGATGAAACCGAAGGAGGAAATGGAACCAGAACTCCAACCGTCACTTTTCATCTTAGTACACTAAATGTCTTTTTTCTTTTCTTTCTTTCTTTCTTTTTTTTTTTTTTATCAAAGCCAAGCAAAGCTCAGGAAATATTGAAAAGCTTGATTTCTGAAATCAAGCAGCTTGAATTTTTCTTCAAACACCATTCCGCAGCACATGAAACAATATTATTATGTATTATTTGTTTTAATTTTAATTTATTTTGTGCTAATCTAAAAAAAAACAACCCTATAGTTCATTTTATACTGGTGAAATTTCTAGTGTGGATTAAAGGAATTAACTCCATTTCTCTCTGAAGGTCTTTCTTTTTAAAAATCAAGTTTCTTTGTATGTGCATTTAAAAATATTTAATTATGTGTATATATTTATTAAATAGAAACAGAGAGAAATTGAGAGGGGGAAAAGGAGTTAGAGAAGAGGAGAGAAAGGAAGAAACCTGCAGCACTGCTTCACTGCTCCCAAAACTTCCGTGCTTGTGGGAACTAGCTGCTTCAACCCAAGTTCTTGAGCATGGTAAAACTGGGTGTACATTTTAAGATGCATTTAATGGTTTTATGTTTTCCTTTTCTATGAGGTAATCATATTCTTACATTTTTCTCATATGTAATAAATGTAAAAAATTGTAAAACTCAAAAGTGTTCATTGTTCTTTCCCCTAAAACTGTTCTTCAGTGTATTTTCTCTGATAACTATTATTGCATTTAGAAGGGTGATTGTTAAAAATGAGGAACCCTAAGTGTCATTCTAGACCGAGTTAAATGTAGCTTGCAGTGCTGTTTGAGTTTAAATTAATGCCACTGAATCTATAATTTAAATATCTTCTAAATGGCACTTAAACAAATTATATTTTGAAAGTTGCTTTCCTGAATTACCTTGGTTTTTGCCAATACATACAGTATTTTCTAATTGCATTTCTGTAGTTCTATCTAATATAAGAAGTGATATGTTGAAATTTGGATAGAATACATGTCTTTTTCTTATGTTTGCAAAACATATTGACAACAAAGATACATTGTAAAGCATTCTTTCCAAAGAAATCTTTTCCCAATTGAGCTCAAACTTTAAGAATCCCAGTGGTATGTTCGCTTCCTGTTTTCTTGTTTCAGGCACACAAACTTGGAACATGAAATTCTCTAGAGGTCAAATGTTGCTTAAGTGGTCTTTTTAAATAGTGAAAATGTATCTTTAACTGTAAATACTCTAGTTTTTTTCTTCAATACTCTAGTTTTTACATAGTAGTCTTAGAAAGCAGATTATATAATCACTTTGCAAAAACTCACTGAATTTAATATTTACATAAAACTTTGAATTCATTCCCTTTGGTAGATAAAAATCCTGCATTTTGGGGGATCGGGCAGTAGCACAGAGGGTTAAGTGCACATGGTTCAAGTCTCTGGCTCCCCACCTAGGGGTTGCGTCACAAGCAGTGAAGCAGGTCTGCAGGTGTCTATGTTTCTCTCCCCCTCTCTGTATTCCCTCCTCTCTTCATTTCTCTCTGTCCTATCCAGCAACAATGACATCAATAACAACAACAATAATAACCACAACAATGATAAAACAACAAGTACAAACAAAAGGGAAAATAAATAAATATTTTTAAAAATCCTGAAATTTTGATATAAAAAGGTTGAACCTAGTTGTGTTATCAAAATATATATCACTGTATGAAATATGTCATTCTATACCTAATAGTATCTTTTAAAATCTATAAAAATGTCTAAACTATTAAGCTAGAAACATTAACATAATAAATATCTCACTTTTTACTTTTAAAAATATTTTTATTATCTTTATTTTAGTGGATAGAGACAGCCAGAAATTGAGAGGGAGAGATAGAGAGACAAAGAGATATCTGCTGCACTCCTTCACCACTTGTGAGGCTTTCCCTGCAGGTGGAGACCAAGGGCTTGAACCTGGGTCTTTGCCCACTGTAACATATGTGCTCAATCAGGTTTGTCACCACTTGACCCCAGTTTCTCATTTTTATATAGAGAAAAATAAAACCCTCAAGCAATATAGAATTGAGTGAGGGGTGGGGTGCATTACCTCTTCTTAAGTTTTAGCATACTAATTTTGAAAAAAAATTAAGTATTTTTAAATTGAGGAATTGTTTCACAATCTGTGGTAGTCTCAGGGGCTTAATTTCACACTTCCTACAAATATGTTAGTATATCCACACCTCTCCACTATTGCAATGACACTCTTCCTTCATTTCAGGGTACTGAGTCCCTTCCCACCTTGACTTTGAGGTTTTATTATTATTTTATTGTTTTTTATATTTTTTGAGAGCAATTTAGTTTTAAACATATTTCATTCTTAAAAGCATTACCCTTTAAATAAAAAAAAACTGCTTTAGTCAACATTAAAGCCATCTTCTGTAATATTGGTGGATATGGAATAAGTGTTAAGAACTCTTTTTTAAAAAAATATTTTTATATTTATTTATCTCCTTTTGTTGCCCTTGTTGTTTTATTGTTGTAGTTATTATTGTTATTGATGTCATTGTTGTTGTTGGATAGGACAGAGAGAAATGGAGAGAGGAAGGGGAAGACAGAGAGGGGGAGAGAAAGACAGACACCTGCAGACCTGCTTCACCGCCTGTGAAGAGACTCCCCTGCAGGTGGGGAGCCAGGGGCTCGAACCGGGCTCCTTACGCTGGTCCTTGTGCTTTGCGCCACGTGCACTTAGCTTGCTGCACTACCGCCCGACTCCCTAAGAACTCTTTTTTAAAATCATCTTTATTTATTTATTGGATACAGACAGCCAGAAATTGAGGGGGAGTCGGGTGATAGAGAGGCAATGAGGCAGAGAGACACCTGCATCCCAGCTTCACCATTCAAAGTTTTCCCCCTGCAGGTGGGAACTGAGGGATTGAACCAGGGTCTTTGCACATTGTAACACATGCGTTCAACCAGGATGAATGTGTGTGCCACCATCTGGCCCTGTTGTTAAGAACTCTTTATAAGAATTTGCGAAGAATGAGGAAAATCAATGTTTGATGTGGATAAGATTTTTTTCCCTTGGGATTACTAATGATTAATCAGAAAGTCCTCTCTAGTTATAGCTATAACTTAACTGCATCATGAGTGCTGCTAGTGTTGTAGTGTTAATGAGTAGGCGTCGATTATTATTCATAATGTGCTAACAGCCAATGCAAAAGAAACTGATAGTAGAGTGACAGGCTTACTGGTTTCTCTTCCCCTGGTAGAGCAAACCTAGAACCTTAGTTCTCTTTGATTGAATCTTGGCTGCTTGAAGCCTGCCACAGTGTTTGTTTGGTTTTCTTTTTAATAACTGCTATGGTGTGAGGCTGCTGCTACAACTTCCTCAGAACGGTGCTCCCCCTCACAATGAATCTCTACTTTAAATGAAGTCTTCTGTGAGCTGAGTGCTTAAGTTTGTGCTCTGTAATTTTGGGCTGTCATTGGAAGAGCAGAGGCAACAGCTATGTTCTTGGTTTGTTTCCTACAATTTTTGTTGGTCTTTCCCAGCTTCACTATTCCAATCTATATTGGTTGCGCTACTGAAATTTTACCAGGTTAAGTGCTCATAAATCCCAATTCCTTGTAGTGCAATGCAACAGGACCAGGTAGTCACTAAGTCCTGCAGAAGTTTTTGTTCTAAAGTAACATATTTTTTTAAAAAAATTGAAATGTTATTTATTTTGTATTCACATAGCATATAATTATTCAAAATGTGGAAGAGAATGAACTAGCAAAGACCCCCAACAAGGAATAGATAGCATTTAATTTAGGACTATTTCAAGACAGTTTATATGCAAACATATGGGGGAAAAGAGACTTTTCGGCATAAGAAAATAGCTTAGCTTTTAGTACCAGTCTACTGAGAAGGGGCTCATTGGAAAGGAAATGGGTACCAGATTTTTTTTTTTTTGCCTCCAGAGTTACTGTGGGGGCTCCTTGCCAGCACCATGAATCCACTGTTCCTATGGCCATTATTTTATTTTATTTTATTTTTTTGATAAGACAGAAATTGAGAGGGGAGGGGAAGATAGAGAGGGAGAGAGAAAGACACCTGCAGACCTGCTTCACTGCTTGTGAAGCAATCCTTCTGCAGGTGGGGAGTTGGGGGCTCAAAACAGGATCTTTGCATGAGTCCTTGCACTTTATAGTATGTGTGCTTAACCTGGTGCACCACCGTTCCAGCCCTCCAGAATTTTGTAGGCAAGGCTTAGTCTGGAGTCTTTGAGAGAGGCCACAACCTTTCTTTTTTTTTTTTTAGGCCACAACCTTTCATGATGGAGCCAGAGAATAGTCTTTTCTCATTCATTCATCTTCTGTCCTGTTCTCCATTGTCAAGACCATTTAGAAGCCAGATTGCAAGAAACCTTTGATGTTAACTATACATGTCAACCTCCTAAACACAGGAAAGATGGCAAGTCACTCTCAAGGAATTAAGATCCATAGCACATAAGATATAAGGGGGAGGGGAGATCTCTTTCCTTCCTCAGTACTTAACTCAAACAGTCATTTTCCAGAATTTTCTAGAGATCTTAAATCTTTCACTCTGTACATAAACTATGAGCTAGGGATTATTTTTACAGATTAATATATTTTGCCTAAAGCCAGCCTAGTTCTGGGAAAAATCCCTTGATGTGTGCCAAAAGTTTGCTGAGGGTCACCTAATATGATATGACACATATCCTGTTCTGTGTTCTGGGGGCTTGGTATAATCCATCTTGGCCTTAAGAATGCTTAATAGGCCAAGTTTTATATTTCTGCCTTGTGTTTCTTATTAATGATCTGGCCCAGAGTTAAACATGTAAAATATATTGTTTGTTTTTAGGCAAATGATTTTAGCATCTTTTTCTTAAAAAGACTTTTAGTACATCTAAAGTCTAGTTTCCTAACATGATGCTCATAGATTTCATTCAGTTATAGAGGTGAATAAAATTGCATTTGGCATGTGAATTTTTCATCAAAGCACAGAAATGGACTTTCATCAAATTCTCATATATGTCATTAGACTGAAAGGAAGTTTGATTCATTCAGAATTTCTTCTTCTCATCTGCATATATTTGAATGTGACTATTAATTGTCTTAGGGTTTGGTAGCCTGGATAGAGTGAATTGATAGATACCAGACATTGCATGATAATTGAAATTCAACTGCTCTCATTAACTTGCAAATAAAAATTTTCTAGTGCAATAGATTGATAAGTTCTTAATGATCCATGAAATATAAAACAATATGATTTTGGTAAGAAATCTTACTATGCCTAGCTAATAAGATGATAGATGTTCAACAAGACTATCTTACTTGGATTTAATTAAGGGAAAATATTTTCCTTAAATATAGAAAAGGGAATTTAATAAATGAAAAAATTGCATACTTTTTTTTTTCTGCATAAAAGCATTTAGCACCAGAGCCCTACCCCAGTTGGGAAAGATAGAGGCTGGGAGTATGGATTGGCCCACGTCCAGCAGTAAGCAATTACAGAAGCCAGATCCCACACCTTTTGCTTCCCATAAAAATCTTTGGTCCATACTCCCAGAGGGATAAAAAATAGGGACTCTTCCAATGGAGGGGAGGGTATATGGAACTATGGTGATGTGAATTGTATGGAATTATACCCCTCTTATCCCACAATCTTGTAAATCACTATTAAGTCACTAATAAAAAATAAAATTAAATTAAAAATCCAAACTTGTCACCACTCACAAAAAAAATCAAATAGTAACTGCATACTTTGGCAGATGACCAAATAGTTAATAATGATAGGAAATACTATGTATTGAGAACCTATAATAAAATAGATATATGATGATCAAAAAAAAGTATTTAGAGGGGGCCATGTGATAACTCGACTCACAGAGCACATGCTTTACCATGTGAGGCTCTAGATTCCAATTCAAGCACCACATGGGAACACCGTGGTCAGCACAGGGAGACCTCACTGTGTGGTATAGGAGTGTTTTGGTCTCTCCTCTCTCTCTCTCCCTCTCTCTCTCTCTCCTTTCTTTTCCTCTCTCTCCCTCTTTGTCTAAAATGAGGAATGAAATAATGGTGCTGGGGTTATCACGCATTGGTGGTATCATGCATATGCCAGACCCTGGTTTCTTTCCTAGAACTGCTTAAAAATAGTATAATTTTTTTAAATATGTTATGTTGTGAAAAAATTGTTATTGATTTTTTTGTACCTTAAATAGGTAGATAAATAACTGGGCAAATAAATTGGATGAAATACACTTATCTTTCATGATTTTATCATAAAATTCTTGTTATTTTATGTGAATCATTTTTAAAGATATATTTATTTATTTATTACTGAATAGAGAGAGAGAAATTGAGAGGAGAGGGGATGGTAGAGAAGGAGAGAGATAGAGACACCTGCAGCCCTGCTTCACCACTTAGTGAAGTTTTCCCCCTGCAGGTGGGGACAAGGGGCTTGGACCTGGATCCTTGTGCACTGTAATGTGTGCACTTAACCAGGTGCACTATCACCTGGCCCCTGTGGATTATTTTTAATGTTCATCATACTTTGGAGTACTGATTTAAATACTCTATCCTCTGGCCAAAAATTTTCCTGAGAAAAAATTGTGATTTGATATAAGAAAACTCCAAGTGAGTTTAAGATTATTTTCTGGCATCATATAAAGGAGTTTTGATTTTTCATAAGGCACACACAAGCCATTAGAGACTATTAGTGGGGCAATGTAATTTCTGTTGCACTTTATAAAGTATTGTTAGGTTAAATTAAATGAGTCAACTCTTCTACTCTATTTCACTTTCTTTTGCTTAAGACCATTTGGTTATGAGAGAGTCTGAACCTAGCATACTTAAACACAACAGAATATTTATTTTCATTGATATGAATTATTTTCAGAACCAAGGAGGTAGAACTGGTCTCAGGCATGCTTACATCAGAATCTGTTACATCAGGTCTTTTCATTTAGTTATTTGCTTTTATGTTTGTGTTGGCCTTATTTCTTCCCCTCCCCTTCTTTTCCTTCCCTTACCTCCCTTTCTCCCTTCCTTCCTTCCTTCCTTTTTTTATTTTTAAAAAATATTTATTTATTATTATTTATTCCCTTTTGTTGCCCTTGTTGTTTTATTGTTGTAGTTATGATTGATGTCTTTGTTGTTGGATAGGACAGAGAGAAATGGAGAGACGAGGGGAAGACAGTGAGGGGGAGAGAAAGACACCTGCAGACCTGCTTCACCACCTGTGAAGCGATTTCCCTGCAGGTGGGAAGCTGGGGGCTGGAACTGGGATCCTTAGGCCGGTCCTTGCACTTTGTGCTACCGCCCGACTCCCCCTTCCTTTCTTCCTTTCCTTCCTTCCTTCCTTCTTTCCTTCCTTCCTTCCTTCCTTCCTTCCTTCCTTCCTTCCTTCTCTCTCTCTCTCTCTCTCTCTCTCTCTCTTTCTTTCTTTCTTTCTTTCTTTCTTTCTCCCATCCATCCATCCTTCCTTCCTTCCTTCCTTCCATCCTTCCTTCCTTTCTTTCTTCCCCTTCTCACCAGGACTTTACAACTCTGGCTGACTTGAGAGAGAGAGAGAGAGAGAGAGAGAGAGAGATGGAGAAAGTGCCATTTTTGTTGTTCCTGCTTTTTATTTCTTTTACTAGTTTGCTTTTAGGGGAGTAGGTTATGGGAGCAGAAGCATGCATGTTTGTCCTGCTTATTTTACAGTTATTGATATATATTAAACATGAGAACTTCTTGGCAGAACTCCTCTCTTGGAAACTACTCACCTGCATCTTTTGCTGGGTGTATCTTACTTTCACTTTAATAAATACTTACTCTCCTTATCAATCTCAGTGTCCCCTTGTTGTAGAATCTTCATTGATGGGAGGGCAAGAACTGAGACAGGATAGAAGCTCCTAGCTGGGATTCCAGTAACAATCATATCAGTAACTTATCCCACAGTCAGCAGTCTGTTCATTGGATACTGGGGCTATTTCTGAAAGGAAGTAAGGCTGTAAGGCTGCAATAAGATATTTGGAGGGACAAGGGGTGGGGAGAGTGAGAGCACATTCATTAAACTTTTATTACTGTATAGTAATATAATTGTTCTATTTTATTATTTGTTGTTGCTGTTCTGTGCCTAATATATAAACTAGGCTTCATCATAGAAAGTGTCTACTGGAAAGACAATCGATGTAGGATTTGCTATTTATTCTTGGAATGTATTCTCTTTGGGTAAGGGGAAGACCACTATAACCCTTTCATGAAAATGTTCAAGAATTTGTAAGCCACTTGATGTAAGTTTTGGGTAATCAGATATTCTGATCTTGCTTTTCTTCACATTTCCAGGAAATCTAGCTCCTTCCTTGGCAAGCATATCCTTTAATGACTTCCATATCTTGTGGAGAGATAATTGTATTCCATCTTTCCCTGTGGGGGAAAATACTGAGTATGAAGGAGCATATTCTATGAACAGTTTACCTTAGTATTTTTTACTTATTTATTTTTTGTGACTTTTTTTGCTTTTTTCCCCCTATTTTTATTGGGGAGGGAGTTTAATGGTTTAGTGAAGTTGTTGACACATGGCTACAACTTTTTACCTACGTGTGCATAATGCAATAGGTCTTCAGGGTTCCCCCCACCTCAACCTTCCTTTTTTCTTTCTTTAGTTTTTTATTGTATTTATAAAAAGAAAACACTGGAAAAACCATAGGAAAAGAGGGGTACAACTCCACACAGTTCCCACTGCCAGAACTCTGTATCCCATCCCTTACCTTGATAGCTTTCCTATTCTTTATCCCTCTGAGAGTATGGACCCAAGGTCATTGTGGGATGCAGAAGGTGGAAGGTCTGGCTTCTGTAATTGCTTCCCCGCTGAACATGGGCGTTGACAGGTCAATCCATACTTCCAGCCTGCTTCTCTCTTTCCCTAGTGGGGTGAGGTTCTGGGGATGCGGAGCTCTAGGACACATTGGTGGGACTGTCTGTCCAGGGAAGTCTGTTAGCATCTGGAACCTGGTGGTTGAAAAGAGAGTTAACATGTAAAGCCAAACAAATAGTTGAACAACCATGGACCTAAAGGCTGGAATAGTCAGATGAAGAATAGGGGGGGAGGGGGAGTCTCCATTCTGTACATAGCTAGTAGGCATATTTTAGTTATATTCCAAAGGGCCTGTGGCTATACTAGTTTTCTTTTTTCCCACTGAGCCTGAAATCTGATATGCAGGTGGATCTGAGTTATTGTCTTGGGAGATGATGTCATGGCTGGAAAAAGGACCAGAAAGCTGGGTCAGGGAAGAGAGTAGCTTCCAAATATGGGAAAGGGGTATAAATATTGTTGACTGTAAACCCCATTGATTTGATCTGATCTGGGGACCATATTCATCTGGGGAGCCTATGAGACTTCTGCATCCCTGTAGATCTGAGCTCACATTCTGTGGTCATGAGTAGGAACGTTCCAAGCTGCCCCAATATCAGGACCCATCTTCTTCACGTGTAGCATAGGGTATGTTTTCCATCCTCCCTTTGGAGGATGGAACATTCTCTACTGTTGTTGATCCAAGTTGAGGGCAAGGTCCTATGGGGACCCACAAAGGGGTCTATTTTGTTGTTCCTGATAGAAATGACTGGTAACAATGGAGAGAGGGATTTATTCCAGGTCTAGGCCCATCATGTGTACTCGGGAATCTCAGGACTTCCTGACTAGGACCCCAGCTGATGGGGTGGCCTGATAGTGCCTTAACAGTCATTGTTAAAGGATGCCAGTCTCTTGCCCTTACTCAGCTTTTGCAGTCCTTGCTTTGATAAGGTTAGCTTTGGAGTGACTGAGCAAAGTGTAATAGGAAGTAGGTGAGGAGGGTATCTAAGTCTAAGTAGACACTGTTTCATTATGAACTTTATACTGACTCATTGCAGACTATTGTGTACTTTTGCTTTCAGGAATATACTTTGCCCTAATTTATGGATACATTTGAACATATCCCTATCTCATGGGACCTGGTCTATATCTAGGTTTTGGGACTTTGTTAGGAAGTGAACCACTGAAATAAAATTAGAGAATCCTATGAAAGGAAAGGTCTCATCCATATAATGAGGCTGAAAGGTTGACATTTCATGCCTGATGTCTCTGGACACAGTCTGAAGTGAAGCATGCTGAGGTGGTACTCCTTGTTGGGATCAGTAGACGCAATATCATTTGGTATGAATTAAGAGAAGCATGCAGGAAAATGAGTCCCACCCTAGAGGTTCCAGGACTGGGGGAAATATAGGCTCTATAGAGGAAGTGGGAGGTTCCTGCTATCTTAGGGTTTAAGAAGGCAATAGATAGTTATTGCTATAATCACATTATTTGGCAAATGGGTTATCTTTGAAATATCCTTTTATTAGGATTTGCTGTACCATACACAACATCACCATAATTTATGTCCTTTGACTTTATTTATATAGCTGTGACACTGGTTGTTTCTGTTCTCCCTGGACTAAGCTTTTAAGAGAGTTAACATATTGAAGACTTAGCCTATGGTCTGTGCATTAAAAAGTTTGAGACATTCAATCAATTTTACCCCTCTCATATTAATTAAATAGTCATTTATATGACTGAAAATTAATAGGTTGACCTTCCTTTTTTTCTCAAAGTTATTTTCCTTTGGTTCAATATACCACTCCAAGAACAAGTTTTGCTTTGTAATTTCCTTCTCTGTCTTTTCTTAAGTTCCACTTATACTTGAGGTCATTCAGTATTTGTTCTTTTGTTTTTGATTTATTTCATTTTATATGATGACTTCAAGTTCTATCAAAGATGAGACAAAGAAGTTGATATCATCATTATTGACCACTGAGTAGTACTCCATATAGACCTCAGTTTTCTTAGCCACTCATGTGTTATCGGACATTAGGGTTGCTTCCAAGTTTGGTGATTACAGTTTGTGCTGTTATAAACATAGGTATACATAGATATCTTCTGATAGGTGTTTTTGTTTCTTTTAGATAAATGCCCAGAAGAGAAATTGCTGAGTCACAGGGCAGGGCATTTCTAGTGTTCTGAGAAATCTCTAGACTGTTTTTCACAAGGATTGGGCCAATTCACATTCTTGCCAGCTATGCAGACATCCCCACTTTCCTTGGTATTCTCCCTAGAATATGAGTTTCTGTATTTTTCTGATGTATGACATTCTCATAGGTGTAAAATGGTACTTTTTTATTGTGTTTATTTGCATTTCATTGATAATCAGTGACTGATTACTTTCTCATTGTCTGTTTGCTCTCTGGGTCTCTCCCCAGAGTGAAGTTTCTGACTATGTTCTCACTCTATTTTCTAATTATTTGTTGTTGTTGTTGCTGCTGAATTTATTGAATTCTTCCTGTATTTTCATTATTAGTCCTTTATCTGAAGTTTATTCTTTTTTTTGGCCTCCATGGCTATAGCTGGAGCTCAATACCTGCACCACAAATCCACTGCTCCTGGAGGCTATTTTTTTCCCCTTTTGTTGCCCTTGTTGTTTTATCGTTGTTGTGGATATTATTATTATTGTTGTTATTGATGTCGTTGTTGTTGGATAGGACAAAGAGAAATGGAGAGAGGAGGGAAAGACAGAGATGGGGAGAGGAAGACAGACACCTGCAGACCTGCTTCACCACTTGTGAAGCGACTCCCCTGCAGGTTGGGAGCCTGGGGCTCAAGCTGGGATCCATGCACGGGTCCTTGTGCTTTGCATCATGTGTGCTTAACCCACTGTGCTACCGCCGACCCCCTATCTGAAGTATATTCTATAAAGATCTTTTCCCATTCTGTAGGGTGTCTTTCTATTTGGGTGTTGATAGCTTTTGCTGTGCAAAAGCTTTTCAAGTTGATGTAGTTCTACTGTTTTTTTATTTTTATTTTTTCTGTATAACTTGGGTCTTTTGACGACTCCTGAAGCATAGATTGTGATGTTTTATGTCAATGTTTTCTTCTATGTACTTGATAGTTTCTGATCTAATGTCCATGTCTTTGATCCATTTGGCATTGACTTTTTTGCTTAGTGATATGTTGTGGTTCAATTTTATTCGTTTACAAGTCTCAACCCAGTTTTCCAAACACCACTTGTTGAAGAGGTTCTCCTTTCTCTACTTAATATTTTAGGTTTCCTTATAATATATGGACTAGTTTGGTGTATTGCAACAAAGCAAAGGACTCTAAGGAAGGAGGGCAGAAAGAGGGGTGTGGGGAGAGTTATCTTTCAAGTCTTGGTACATGACAATGGCTATAATTTGGAGGTGAGAATGCTTTGCAGATGCCTATCTTGGTGAGATGAAATTGTGCTCATTACATAAGCCAGACCTTCCACCTTTTGCATCCCACAATGACCTTGGGTCCATACTCCCAGAGGGATAAAGAATACGAAAGCTATCAGGGGATGGGATATAGAGATCTGGTGGTGTGGGAATTGTGTGGAGCTGTACCGCTCTTATCCTATGGTTTTGTGAATGTTTCCTTTTTTTATAAATTTAAAAAAAAAAAATTGTGCTCAATGTGCCACCAACTGTACTGTAAACCTTAGCTCCCCCCTAAAAAAAAAATAAAGAAAAAAGATTAGTTGTTCAAAATTGTGCTGATTTATTATTGGGCTCTTAATTCTATTCCACTGGTCTGTGTATTTGTTTTGGTTCCAGTACCAGGCCATTTGGATTACAGTAACTGTAGTATAATTTGAAGTCAGGAACTGTTATGCCTTCTGTCTTATTCTTTTTTTTCCCCTCAAGATTGCTTTTGCAATCCTCAGTATTTTCTGGTTCCAGATAAATTTTTGTAGCTTTGTGTTGGTATGCTTCTAAATTCTGCTTCTAAGACCCCTTCTGTTGCATTACTTGATGTTGTAGTCTATTTACATAATCACTGTTTTACCTGGGTCCTGCCCTGCCTGCAGGGTATTGGTTTAATCCCCACTGGTTAGATGGAAGCTATCTATGTTCTGTTTGCGCTCTTTTTTTTGCTCTGCCCCCTCTCCTAGTCATTTCCTTTCTCTTACCACTTCTGGTGAAGAGATGCATAAAAGGCGATGTATCTGATTAATAAACGAGATACTGCTTCCCAGCTCAGCCATGAGTACCTGGTTGTCTCTCTGCTGCCCACAAAGCTAGCCCCGCCCGGCATATGGTGGGTGCCCTGAACAGGGACTGGCAAATGGCGCCCAAACAGGGACTGGCAGCTTTGTGTTCTATTCCTTTAAAGAAATTTGGTGTGTTTTGATGGGAATAGTATAAAATCTGTCTATGACTGTGGGTAGGACAGTCATTTTGACAATATTGATTCTTTCAATCCATGAGCATAGGAAATCTTTCCATTTCTTTGCATCTTTTTCCATTTCCTTGAAGAGTGACTTGAAATTTTTAGTGTATAGTCTTTCACTTCCTTTGTTAATTAAAAAAATTTTCATCATTATTATTATTTTAATTGATTTAATAATGATCGACAAGACCATAGGATAAGAGGGGTACAGTTCCACATAATTCCCATCACCAGAATTTCATATTGCATCCCCTCCCTTGAAAGATTTCCTCTTCTTTATTATTTTTATTTATTTATTTTTTATCAGAGCATTGCTCATCTCTGGCTTATGGTGTTGTGGGGGATTGAACCTGGGACTTGAGGGAGCCTCAGGCTTGAGAGTCTGTTTGCATAACCATTATGGTATCTACCCCTGCCCAAAAGCTTTCCTATTCTTTACCCCCCTGAGAGCATGGACCCAGGATCATT
The DNA here is from genome assembly GCF_950295315.1 of Erinaceus europaeus. Lineage (NCBI taxonomy): Eukaryota > Metazoa > Chordata > Mammalia > Eulipotyphla > Erinaceidae > Erinaceus > Erinaceus europaeus. The sequence continues at coordinate 59,509,442 of NC_080169.1, read as the reverse complement.
ATGGTGTGCAGAAGGTGAAAAGTCTGGCTTCTATAATTCCTTCTCTTCTGGACATGGGCATTATCAGGTCAATTCACACTCCCAGCCTGTCTCTATCTTTCCCTAGTGGGGCCTGGCTTTGGAGAAGTGGTGGACACATTGGTGCGGTCATCTGCTTAGGGAAGTCATGTTGGCACCATGGTAGCTTCTGCAATTTTGTGGCTGAAAAAAGCATTAATATATAAAGTGGAACAAATTGTTAATAATCAGGAACCTAAAGGCAAGAATATAGCAGATGAGATTTGGGGTTTCCATTTTGGAAAAAAGCTAGTAGGTCTATTTAGGTATAATCCAAGGGGCCCATTACTATTAATTTTTGCCTGAACCTGACAGCAAACATGCAGGTGGGCTAAAGGTATTGTCTGGAAAGATGGTGTCAGAGTTGGAAATAGGACCAGAGAGCTGTATCTGTTAAGAGAGTAGCTCCCAAATATGGGAAAAGTACATAAATACTGTTAACTGTAAAGCCCATCAGTTTGATCTGGGTCCCATATTCAGCACAGGTTACTGTGTAATCTCTGCATTCCTTTGTTAATTTTATTCCACAATATTTAATTTTTTTTTTTTTGCTATTGTGGTAAAGGAGACTGACTTCTGAATGTCTTCTCTTACTTTAGTGTTTACATAGAGGAATGCCACTGATGTTTGCATATTGATTATGTAGCTTGCCACTTTACTGTATTGTTCAATAATAGTTACCTTATTTTAATATGGTAAAAACTAGTCAATCCTGTTAACATTTTTAACATGTAATATAAATTTCAAAACATGTTGACATATACTTATGTCAGGCTTAATTATTGCTTCATAACTTTTAAAACCTTGGTAGAAATTGAGACTAAAGCTTCCATTTATGAACAAGTTCAAAAGAAGCCATCCTAACAGAAGATACATCTGTATTATTCTACACAGTAATTGCTTATGTGCATTTCTTAATTGAGCTAGATAGTTTCAGATTTTTTCCTCAAGGTTATGGGTCTGCAAAGGATGATAACAATAATTAAATTCACAAGGAGAAAATTTAAATTAGTAAACAAATAATTTAGTAGCTACAATCAGAACATAATTTTGTTTCCACATCCTTTATAAATAATTGACTCATATTTGAAACACTTTTTCCTTCTGCGTATGTATATTTTTATTTTTAGGATGGCAGTTGATGATTATTATTTGATACTCATTAGTTGCCTTAAAGAAATTGGACGTTTTCATTTTCTCACTAGTCTCTGTTAGTATTATCCTGCTGAATTTGTTCTCATCCATGTTTCAAGTAATATACTTGTCTTCAGACTTAATGGATTTTTGTTCTTGACTTCTCTGTAATTACTTGAAAGATGTATTCTCTCATTCTAAAGATTACATTCGTAATACTAATTCATCCTTTCAGTCCCCATACTAGATAATATCACTTCTTTCTCTAAATCATGGCATATATATGTAAGCCTGAGTTTGTGCTCTATTTATTATTTATTATTTTATTTCATAGCTCAATTCTGTTACTGTAGATATATTTCCTAAGTCAGACCTCTTTTGTTCATTTTACCCACATTTCCAACACCAGCCTCCTTAGCAGAGGAGTTCCTTCCTTCAGTTTTCTTTCTTCCTTCCTTTCTTTCTCTCTCTCTTTCTTTCTTTTTTTCTTCCTTTCTCACTTCAAGAGCAACGTGGTCATCACTAAAATCTCCAACTTTTCCCTTGGAATGACACTGGTATCACTAAAATCGTCAACTTTTTCCTTGGAGTGACATTTTGCCAAATATTTAAAATTTTATTTTTTAAAAATGTATTTATCTCTTGGATAGAGACAGAAGTTTTGAGGGAGGTGGGAGGTAGAGAAGAAGAGAGACACATCTGCAGCACCGCTACATTATTCCTGAAGCTTCCCCCTTGCAGGTGGGAACTAGGATCTTAAATATGGGCGCTTAACATTGTAACACATATGTTCTACAAGTTAATCTGCCCTGGTCTTTTGCTAATTTTCCACATACCTATCAATGCTTCTACCTCAACAGGCATTCAGACTTATTAAGTATCTGTTGCATATGATATGGTAAAATGAAACTTGGGTTTTTTGTTAGGGTTACTATTCTGTTGCTGTTACCACAAATTTAGTGGCCAATTCATATTCTTACTGTTATGTAGGCCAGGAACCTCTTCAGACTCACTTGAATCTCTTCTCAGAGTAAAATAAAAGTGTCGATGGGCAGGCAATTACATCTAAAATTGAGTTCTCTTCCAGGTCATTCAGATTAGCTGAATCCAGAATCCTTGTTGTTAGATGACTTCAGTTCCCTGCTTTCTTGCTAGTTACTGTCTGGAGCCCTCTCAGCTCCTAAAGATCACTTGCCATATCTTCCCTTCCATAGACAGTTAACAATATGGCTATTATTGTTCTTTTCCAGGCCTGGAAGAGAACTTCATTGCTTTTTACCTGATTAAGTCAGTCTCACTCTATGCTAGTTCCGTTAGGACTAACTTTAAGTCAGCTGAAAAGGAACCTTAATTATATCTGTTTTTTTTTTTCCCCTCCGGAGTTATTCTGGGGCTCGGTACTGCACTATGAATCTACTGCTCCAGGCAGCCATTTAAAATTTTTATTGGATAGGATAGAGAGAAATTGAGAGGGCAGAGGGAGATAGAAAGGGAGAGAGACAGAGAAACCTGGAGACCTGCTTTACAACATGTGAAGTGACTCCCCTGCAGATGAGGGCCCAGGGGCTTTACCAGGATCTTTCTGAGGATCCTTGCACTTCCTACTATATGCGCTTAACTCAGCGTGCCACCCCAGGGTCCCTTAATTATATCCACGTACTTCCTTTTCCCATACAATGTAACATAACCATCAGAGTTATATCTCATCATATTCACAGATCTATTCACACTCAGGGTAAAAGGATTAGTCATAGTCACCATTAGAATCCTGTGGGTCATCTTAGAATTCTCCTTACCAAGGGATAGATCAGTGGAGTATCAGTTTAGGATTTCATATATATATATAAATTATACTAATTATACACTCATACTGATACATATTTTTGAAAGCATTCCTAGAAAACGTATTTGATGTGCACTCAACATATATGTGTGTGTGTGTGTGTGTGTGTGTGTGTGTATGTAAAATTATTATTTTTTCACCAGAGCACTCCTCAGTTCTGGTTTATGATGGTGCAATTGAACCTGGTACTTGGGGCTCCAGGCATGAGAGTCTGTTTGCATAACCATTATGCCATTTTCTCTGCCCCATCTGCATTATATTTATTTTGTATTTTTCTTTGATAGTACTTGGTAAATATTTCCCACAAGTGAAACCACATTTCATTGTGAAATTCAAGATTATTTGTAGAACTATTATATTTTTGTTGAGAAACCCATGTGAGTAGTTTTTGCCATTATCCTTTGTTATAAAATTCTGGGCAGTTATGTATTCTTTTTCTCTAGGTATCTCAAGTAAGGTGTTGGATTAAGTGACTGCTTTAACTTATCCACTAAGATATGGATAATTTACTTCAGGTGAATAATAAAATTAATGGCTTTCATTTTATTTCATCCTAGGACCTTTGAAAGAACTGTTATGTTAGGTTGCTTTTGTGTATACATAGATGAACCAAACCATATCTGAAATATTATTTTTCCTTTTTTAACTTGTTTTTAAAGATCATTTTTATTATCTTTATTTATTTTTTGGATAGAGACAGTCAGAAATTTAGAACTGTTTCTGATACTTGGGTACAGCTTCTCATCTTTCCATATTAGGTGACTACATCCCACTTGGTGTTGGTAAATTATTCTCTTGATATGTTGTTGGATTCAGTTGGATAAGATTTTGTTGAGTATCTTTGCATCAATTTTCATCAGCAATATGGATCTGTAGTTCCCTTCTTTCCTCCTTCCTGTCTTTCTTTTTTCTTCTTCATATATATATTTCTTTCCTGTTTTGGGGATCAGAGTGACACTAGCCTCATAGAACTAATCTGAGAGTGATTCTCCCTCTTCAATTTTCTGGAAGAGTTTGAGGAGAATAGGGGTCAGTTTTTGTTCTTTTTTGAAAGTCTTATAGACTTCATTAGTAAATCCATCTGGACCTGAGCTTTTGTCTTTGAGAAGATTTTTGATTACTGATTCAATTTCTGTACTAGTGATTTACCTATTACAAGCTATTGACTTCCTTTGGGCTAAGCTTGGTAGGTGGTATGATTTTAGGAATGTATCCATCTCATCTAGTCCAATTTATTTGTGTAGAAATATTTATAAATTAGAGTGTGATTCTTTGTATCTCTACATCTTTGATTATAATTTCACTCATGATTATTTTTATCATAATTTTCTCTATTTTCCTTTTTGTGATTCTAGTTAGTGGTTTACTTATGTTATATATCCTTTTGAAGGATCAGCTCTTGGTTTCATTAATCTTTTAGATCCTCTTTCTGGTTTCTATTTCATTAATTTATGCTATGATTTTGACTACTTCTATCTTCCTGCTGACTTTTGGGTCTCTTTGATGCTTCTTTTCTATTTGGTTCAGTTGTGATGTTAGATAGCTTATGTGAGATCCTTGCTCTTTGTTAATGTGTGTTTATATGGCTATAAACTACCTTCTTGGGACAACTTTTTACAGCATCTCACATGGTACAAATAGGCAGTTAGTCTCTTCATTTTCTCTGTTCTCTAAGTAACTTTTACATTCAATTTTGATGTATTCAGCTACCCAGGCATTATTCATAAGCATATTATTTAGTCTCTATACTTTGAGTGTATTTCTTTTTTTTTTTTTTCTTTATGTGGTTGATTTTAACCTCACTACCTTATGGTTAGTAAAAACACTATTTATGATATCAATATTCCTATATTTCTGAAGACTGTTTATATACTCAAACCCATGGTCAGTTCTTGAGAATATTCTATGTACAGTTGAAAAGAATGTATATTCTTTTCCTTTGGGATAGAAGGTTCTGAATATATTTGTTAAGATCATCTCATCTGTGACTTCATTGAAGGCTTCTATTTCCTTTTCATTTTTTTGTCCTGAAGATCTATCTTTTGCCATAAGTGGTGTGTTAAAATCTCCAAATCTTACTGAATTGCTCTCAGTAAGTAAGTCAGTAAGTATATGTATATATTGGGGTATACTCATATGTTGTTAAGTTCGGGGGCTCCAGCAGGCCGGGCTAGCATCGCAGCAGTAGACAGAGACAGAGACTTGGGGACACATGGCTGGACTGAGAAGCTGCAGTTTAGTCTTTATTAGCATAGGGGGCGGGGAGAAAGCGAGCATGAAACTAGTAGCAAGGGCCAAACCAATTCTCTCAGAGGTCAGGGGGAAGGGGAGCAAACCAATATGAAACATACCAACAATTCCCCCTTCTGTTTTTAACTAAATGACCACAGTATCAGGGGTGTGGGGTGAACAGAAACCTATATCGTACAGGCATTTTCAAAAAAGAAACTGGCACAAACATGGAGAAACATGCAAGCGAGTAACAAGAACCAGTGTGCTGCCAAGGGAAGGCCTGAGGGGGCCATTTTTTGCCTCTGTGGGCAAAACTTTATCAGCTTAAAAAAAATTTCCTGCCTCTGGGGGGCGTTACTTGCCTCAACGGGCATTTTCTAGCATGGGGGGAGGGTGAGGCCTAGAGTCCCAAGGCATGGCTACAGTCAGTGTTTGAGAAACCCAGCAGCATAAAGGGAAGCTGCTAGTTTTGTGCAAAGTGTCCGAGGTGTACCAGTGAGTCCAATAGAAGTCCAAAGCAGATGTCCACCAAAGAATTGCCAAGGGGTGAATTGTTGTACGTCTGTCTCGATGGGGAATGTCAGCCATCAGAATTCTGCTTTTCTGTAGAGAACTTGACAGCTGCAATTCACTTACTTATGAAACAAAACTTGTAGCAGGTTAGAAGTTGACCACAATTGATAACTCTATCACAATTGGAAGTCCCTTCCAGCACGATTCCAAGGCTATTTAAAATTCAAACAATAAAATGTGGAAAGGCAAACATGAACCATAGAAAGAAAAAAAAAGCCTCAGGCATGAGAATTATTAACATAACCATAGTGCAATCTAACGTTTCTAATTGAGAAGGAATTTGAGAGTTTTACATATCAACAACATCTTTTTAACCTTTTGTTACACCCATTCAAGATGGAGACACACCCTAGGTGTGTGCAGGTTTTTTGTTTTTTTAGACCAACTTAGTTAAAATATATTGATTGTTAACTAACTTTTACCTCAGACTTTAAATGTAAGTTAATTTTTATCTTTATGAAAATTACATTGAAAACCTTTTTCATTTAACTTTGCCTAGTAAGAATTTAGCCTTAAAGTTACATTTTTAACCTTAAAGTTAATGTTACCAAACTTTAAACACACACATACACATGGTCTTCAATACACAAGGAGAGAAACTTTTGTTATGAAGACATGTCATTTCAAACACGAATTCAGATCTGTACTGTCTTAGCCTTTCGGGGAGTGTGTTGTCCAGCGGTGGCCTCTTGGGTAACTTCAGCTTTAGGAATTGTAGGTTGCGATCTCTGCATGAATATTTGCATATTCTAGCTCGTCTGCCTTCAGACCCGAGCTGAGGATCTCGGCCAGGGGGCCCAGTTTTGGCAGGGAGCCCGCGGTCTCTGGGGGGTCTGGGATCTGCCCAGACTTCATAGCATGAGGGCGGGCGGGCCAGCCGTGCAGAAGGTGCATCCCTAGGTGCCCTGGGGTGGCAGCTATGATGGGCCGCCATGTCTGCTGCCCTGCTCCTGGCGGCCGAGCAGCATGGAGGGAGCCCGCACCCAATGTCCAGCGCCATGCGGCGGAAAGCCGGCTCATGTGGGCTGGCATTGGGCTCCTGCAGGCTGGCGTTGGGCAGAAACCACAGAGTGGTCCAGAGATTAATGTTCCAGAAACAGCAAAACAGTCTCGTGAAGAAAGGGCAGAGGCCTTTGGAGATCTCTTCACAAGCAGAAGAGAAGGCCATAGTGCATAGGTAGCCAAATTGTCTTCACTTATCTGAGAGATGCACAGGTCAGGTCCACGTGGGCGCCATTTGTTGTTAAAGTTCGGAGACTCCAGCTGGCCGGGCTAGCCTTGAGGCGGTAGACAGAGACAGAGACTCGGGGACACACGGATGGGCTGAGAAGCTGTAGTTTAATCTTTATTCACGAACGGGCAAACCACCACACCATGTGCTTCCCCATCATTCTCCCTCCACTGCTGCTGCTGGGACTCTGGACGTCCTTAGCATAGGGGGCCGGGAGAAAGCGGGTGCGAAACTAGCAATGGCCAAACCAATTCTCTCAGAGGTTGGGGGGAAGGGGAGCAAACCAATATGAAACATACCAACACTCATACTGGGAGCATACTAAGTCTTCCTGTTGGATTTATCCTCTGACTAATATCTAGTGTCCATGTCTTTTACCACCTTCTTTGTTTGAAAGTCAACTTTATTTGATAAGAAAATAGCTGTTCCTGACCATTTTACTACATTATTGGCTTTGAATACCTAGTTTTAGCTTGTAATTTGGAGCTTATGTTTGTCTTTCTTTGGATATGTTTTTCCTGGAGACATAGAATAGAAGATTCTTGCTTTTTAATACAATCAGTCGCTCTGAATCTTTTGATTGGTAAATTTAAGTCATTTACATTTAGGATGATTATTAATAAATGTGGTTTGCTTATAGCCATTCTGTTCTTTGTTTCAAGGTTGTTTTATATTCTGGTTAACTCCTTTTCTGTTTGTTTCTCTGTGTTACTTTGTGTTAATGATTTTCTATATTGATCTTCCCTACTATATATATATTTCCTATTTGGCTTTGTGCTATATTTTATTTTGTGGTTGCCATGAGTGTTCTGTCTAATTTATAATATTTACAGCAGTCTTTTTTAAGTTGGCTTGGGTTCACCAATATTTGATCATATTGCTCTGTCCATTTTGCCCTCTGATTTCCTGTGTTTATGTTTTTTCCTGTTACTATTGTTGTGTTCCTGGATTTATTTCATCACTGATCACTTCACTAAAAGTTGGAGTTCTTTTGCTGCTTAGGCCTCCTTTCAGTAATTCTTGCAAGCTAGGATTGGTAGTGGTAAATTCCTTCAGTTTTTTGTATGTTTGAAAAGTTCTTTATTTCTCCCACATATTTGAAGGATAATTTAACAGGATAGAGTATGTGTGGCTGTCAATTCTTATCTTTCAGTACTTTGAATATATCATTATACCCTGTCCTTGCTTCTAAGGTTAGTGGTGAGTAATCTGATAAGATCCTGATGGTTCTGACTTTATGGGGATTTCTTCCTTTCCCTAGAAACCTGCAATATTTTTTTCTTGGCCTTGGTTTTGTATAGTTTTATATGATGTGTCTCTCCTGACCTGGACCCCTATACCTCCCCCTTTTCTTTTATATAATTTGAGTGCATGTAACTGGATGCAGGTATAGGTCAGGCAGGTACTGAATCTTCAGACTTTGATGTTGTTGGCTCAAGGGCCACTGTCTTTGTTGTCATCAGGATCTACTAGGACTTCTGCGATGTTTCTGTAAATGTACAAGCAAAAACTTATGTGTGCTGCTGAAGTGGCTTTCAATGTGTTATGTGCTAAAGCTCACAAGATCTCTGAGGGTACTTTCAATAAAGGAGATCACTGTCTCTGACCTTCTCCCAGTATAGATTAGAGAGTGAGAAAATGTCTCAAATCCATAATCCAAACACTTACATAATTGGGTGAAGGATCCAAATTCATGGGAAGTTTGCAAAAATTTGCTGTATATATTATATGTCCCTAATAAAGGTGTTCATCATTCTGTTTTAGGCCATTACCTGAACGGTTCCAAGATTCCTTGCCTCTGAGTGTTTTCATTTCCCTCCCCTCCTTAATACCCTTGTTGGGGCTGGACTCCAGCGCTACTGAGTTGACTTCCCACAAATGGCACCCTCTCCTAGCCTCCCCTCCCTTGCCTTCCCTTCCTCTTTCTTCCCTGTCCTCTTCCTTCCCTGTCCTTTCTTAGAAAACCAGATCACTCTGGCATACGTGACGCCAGGGATTGAACCTGTACCACATGCTTATAAATTCAGCATTCAAGCCATTATACAATCCCCTGGGCTGCTAATTGTCCTCGTTGTAACATAACACATTAAAGGATCTCTGGGACAAAACAAACAAATAAACCATTCAGAGTGTTACTTCCTAAGTAGAATGTAATTGAAAGAGACTCAAGCTCAGGCATATAGGTACACAGAAAATTACTTAATGTGCATAAGCAGGGGGTCCTTTTATTCTTTCATTTTTCTTCCTATCTTTATCTCTAGCTCTTTCTTCAGTGCCTAGGCCTCCTGAATATATAATATCATTACTCCTGGACTGACCTTTTCATTTTAGATAGTGACAGGGAGAGGAAAGAGAGACAATACAGACAGCATTAGAACTTTCCCTCGTTCTGTAGCACTCCTATATGGGTACTGCTTGAGCTATATTCTGGATCCAGGAAAGGGATTTTCATATTTACACAGTGGAAAGTAATAAAACTACACTCTTATCTAAAGAGAGATCTTAGACAAACTCCATTTGTAGTTTAATTTACTTCTTTAAAAAACAGAATTATTTATTGTGATGTAGGAAATGACATTTTTGTGTAGAAAAATATACCATAACTTTTCTGACAACCCAATATTTTTATGTGTGAGAGAACTAGAGCATCACTCTGCACGTATGATGATGGGTAGTCAGCGCAAAACCCCATGCTTGAGAGCCCAAGTCTTTATCCACCGCACAAGTTTCTGAGCTGCTGTAATTTAACTTACTTTTGATTGACTTTATACAAAATAGAAATTTTAAATGGTAGTTATTTTACATGTGAACTATTACATAATGTCATATATATCAGTATTATAAACCCAACAGACAAAAATGGCATGTATATTGATATTATAATAACACCAGCTGGTGGATAAAATGGGGGAATCCAGTATCTCACTAACACAAATATGGAGCAAGAGAAAAAAGTCACTTATCAATAAAAAGCAACCATTCTCTATGAGCACTGTAAAAGGGCAAATATGCTAATGAGGTAATAACAGGGAGTGATTATCTTAGCAGATCATGGACTATAAAGTTGATCATGCTGACAAGAAGGAGATGAAGAACAGTGAAGGAGTGACAGGTAGGGTTGATGATTTAAAATTCTCAAATATTTGAAGTGAGATTTCAAGGAAAAGATAAGCAGAAGCTGGTGGAAAAGTACTGGAATGATTGAAAGCAAAATTTGGTACACTCAATGTATTAGATAACTATATGAAAGTAGAGTAATAGGCAACCTGATTTCTAGAGGATACCTGATTACTAGAGGATACGCTCCAAAACTATATGGTAACAGTGTGATAGGCATTAAGGAGATAAATATGTGGTCCGGGAGGTAGCACAGTGGGTAAGGCACTAGACTCTCAAGCATGAGGTCCTGAGTTCAATCTCCACCAGCGCATGTACCAGAGTGATGTCTGGTTCTTTCTTTCTCCTTTATCTTTCTCATAATTAAATAAATGAATGAATGAATAAATAAATAAAATAAATCTTTATAAAAAAAGCAAAATTTGGGAGACATAATATAGATGTTCTGATTTATTACCATATTAACTTTATGAAGAAATTTTTATTATCTCTTAAATATGTGAAACTTAAAAATTAAATACCTTTCACATATATATGGTAGTGGAAAAAGATGTCTTTTTGTGATGCAAAATGTTGACATTATATTTGTTCATAATTATAGACATGGTATGAAAATGGACAAGATTCTCAATACATTTATAGCTTTATTTTCCTTTAGAAAACAGTGGCATTCATTTGTTTTTATTAGTGAATTACAAGATTAGAAGATAATAGGAGTATAGTTCCACACCATTCTACCACCAAAGTTCTGTGCTCTCATCCCCTACCCCCTAAATCCCTCCCAAGAATACCACTGTAATACTCCCAAGATCTTAGAGATAGGTTGGCTACTTTTTTTGTTGAAAATTTATGTGTCTAAATTATCTATATTCCACATATGAGTGAAACCATTCAGTTGTTGTTTTTTACTTACTTAACTAGCATAATAACCTCCAGTTTCATCCATTTTGTCAGGACATATCATTTTCCCCCTTTTTTATTTAAGAAAGGATTAATTAACAAAACCATAGGGTAGGAGGGGTACAACTCCACACAATTCCCACCACCCAATCTCCATATCCCACCCCTTCCCCTGATAGCTTTCCCATTCTCTATCCCTCTGGGAGCATGGAGCCAGGGTCATTGTGGGTTGCAGAAGGTAGAAGGTCTGGCTCCTGTAATTGCTTCCCACTGAACATGGGCGTTGACTGGTCGGTCCATACTCCCAGTCTGCCTCTCTCTTTCCCTAGTAGGGTGGGTCTCTGGGGAAGTGGAGCTCCAGGACACATTGGTGGGGTCTTCAGTCTAGGGAAGCCTGGCCGGCATCCTTATGACATCTGGAACCTGGTGACTGAAAAGAGAGTTAACATACAAAGCCAAAGAAATTGTTGAGCAATCATGGACCCAAAGCTTGGAATAGTGTAGAGGAAGTGTTAGGGGGGTACTCACTGCAAACTCTAGTGTACTTCTGCTTTCACGTATATATTTTGCAGTAGTTTACAGATATGTGTGAACATATGCCTTCTCTCACAGAAACTAGTGTATATCTAGGTTTTGGGACTTTGTTAGAAAGTGAACCACCTGAGATGGAATTAGAGTATACTATGAAAGGAGGGGTCTCACCCGAGTAATGAAGCTGAAGGGTTGTCATTCCACACGTGAAGTCTCTGGACACAGTCTGAAGTGAAGCATGTTGAGGTGGCAATCGTTGCGTTGGTTAGGTTGTGATCGGCAGATGCAATATTATTTGATATGGATTGGGAGAGGCATAAGGGAAAATGGGCCCTATCCAAGGATTCCAGGACTGGGGGAAGTAGAGGCTCTATAGTGGAGATGTGAGGTTCCTGCTGTCTTAGGGTTCAAAAAGACAATCGATAGTTAATGTTATCATCACATTAATTGGTAATTGGGTTAATTTGAAAAGTCCTTTTGTTAGGGTTTGCTGTACAGTACCCAGTATCTTGTATATAGCTGTGCTATTGGTTGCTTCTGATCTACTTGGTCTAGGCTTTTGAGAGAGTCTGCATATCAATTACACAGCCTATATATTAAAAAGATTCAGTTTGTGTTTTGAAAAACTTCGAGATATACAATTAATTTTCCTCCTCTCATATTAATTAACTAGTGATTTATATGACTACATTTTACTAGGAGTGTTCATAAACACCATTCCCACCACCAAAAGACTGTGACCCATCCCTCCCACCCACTCCTATCCCCCACTGGCCCAGGAAGCTGCATGTCTACCCCTCACCACAGGGTTTTTACTTTGGTTCCATACTTACAATTTGGTCAGGTCCTGCTTTTAGTTTCCCTTTCAGATCTTCTTACTCATCTACTGTTGATGAGTGGGATCATCTCATACTCATCTTTATCTTTCTGACTTAGCTTACTTAACACAATTCCTTCTCGCTCTGTCCAAGATGGGTCAGAGAAGGTGGGTTCATTGTTCTTGATAGCTGCATAGTATTCCATTGTGTATATAAACCACAGCTTTCTCAGCCACTCATCTGTTGTTGGGCACCTGGGTTGCTTCCAGGTTTTAGCTATTATGAATTGTGCTGCTATGAACATAGGAGTACACACCTCTTTTTGGTTGCATGTTATGGAGTCCTTGGGGTATAAGCCCAGGAGAGGAATTACTGGATCATATGGAAGGTCCATGTCTAGCCTTGTGAGAATTTTCCAGACTGCTCTCCACAGAGGCTGGACCAATTTACATTCCCACCAGCAATGTAAAAGGGTTCCTCTGTCCCCACAACCTCTCCAGCATTTGTTGCTGCTGTCCTTTTTGATGTATGCCATTCTTACAGGAGTGAGGTTGTATCTCAGTGTTGTCTTAATTTGCATTTCTCTGACAATCAGTGACCTAGAGCAGTTTTTCACATGTTTGTTTGTCTTTTGGATCTCCTCTGTAGTGAATGTTTTGTTCATATCCTCTGCTCATTTTTGGATGGGGTTATTTGCTTTTTTGTTGTTAAGTTTGCTGAGCTCTTTATATATTTTGGTGATTAGTTTCTTATCTGATGTATGAAGATCTTCTCCCATTCTGTGAGGAGTCTCTTTGTTTCTTTAATAGTTTCTTTGGCTGTGCAGAAGCTTTTCAATTTGATGTAGTCCCATTGGTTTATTTCTGCTTTAGTCTTTCTTGCATTTGGGTTTGATTCATCAAAGATGTCCTTGAGGTGTAGGTGGGAAAGTGTTTTACCAATGTTTTCCTCTAAGTATTTGATTGTTTCTGGTCTGACATCCAGGTCTTTGATGCATTTGGAGTTGATTTTTGTTTCTGGTGAGATAAAGTGGTTCAATTTCATTCTTTTGTATGTTACCACCCAGTTTTCCCAGCACAATTTATTGAAGAGAGCCTTCTTTTTCCATTTAATCCTTTGGGACCCCTTATCAAAGATTAGGTGTCCATACATGTGAGGATTTATTTCTGGGTTTTCAATTCTGTTCCACTGGTCTGTGTGCCTATTTTTGTTCCAGTACCATGCTGTTTTGATGATGATTGCTTTATAATATAGTTTAAGGTCTGGGACTGTGATGCCTCCATTTCTGTTTCTTTTCCTCAAGATGCTTTTGGCAATTCTTGGTGTTTTCTGGTTCCAGATAAATGATTGTAGTGTTTGTTCTATTCTCTTAAAGAAGCTTGGTGGAACTTTGATGGGTATTGCATTAAATTTGTATATGGCTCTGGGGAGAATATTCATTTTGATGATATTTATTCTTCCAATCCATGAGCATGGGATATCTTTCCATTTCTTGGTATCAGTTTCTATTTCCTTGAGTAGCAATTCATAGTTTTCAGCATACAAGTCTTTCACTTCTTTGGTCAACTTTATTCCTAGGTATTTGATTGATTTTGCTGAAACAGTAAATGGGAGTGATTTCTGGATGTCTTCTTCTTCAGATTTAGTGTTTGCATAAAGAAATGCCACTGATTTTTGTACATTGATTTTGTAGCCTGATACCTTGCTATATTGCCTAATAACTTCCAGTAGTTTTCTGCTGGATTCTTTAGGTTTTTCTATGCTTACTATCATATCATCTGCAAAGAGTGAGAGCTTGACTTCTTCCCTTCCAATCTGTATTCCTTTGATTTCTTTCTCTTGCCTGATTGCTATGGCAAGAACTTCTAATAGTATGTTGAAGAGTAATGGTGACAGTGGACAGCCCTGTCTAGTCCCTGATCTGAGAGGGAATGCTTTCAGCTTCTGTCCATTGAGTATGATGTTGGCTGTAGGTTTGCCATATATAGACTCCACTATCTTGAGGAATTTCCCATATATTCCCATTTTTTGTAGAGTTTTGAGCATGAATGGGTGTTGGATTTTGTCAAAGGCTTTCTCTGCATCTATTGAGATAATCATGTGGTTTTTGGCTTTGCTTTTATTGATGTGGTGAATGACATTGATTGACTTACGGATTTTGAGCCAGCCTTGCATTCCTGGGATGATTCCCACTTGATCGTGATGAACAATCTTTTTGATGTGTTGCTGTATCCCATTGGCCAAGATCTTGTTTAATATTTTGGCATCTATGCTCATCAGAGATATTGGTCTGTAGTTTTCCTTTTTTGTTCTGTCCCTATCAGCTTTTTGTATCAGGGTGATGTTGGCTTCATAGAAGGTGGAAGGCAGTATTCCTGTTTCTTCAGTCTTATGGAAAAGTTTAAGAAGTATGGGTACTGTTTCCTGAAAGTTTTGTAGAAATCATTTGTGAAGCCATCTGGTCCAGGACTTTTGTTGTTGGGGAGATTCTCAATAACGGTTTCAATTTCTTTGTCTGTGATTTGTGCATTTAGATTTTGTAGTTCTTCTTGGTTCAGTTTTAGAAGGTCAATTCTAGGAATTGTTCCATTTCTTCCAGATTCTCTAGCTTGGTGGCGTATAGTTCTTTATAAAAGTTTCACAGGATTCTCTGGATTTCTGTGGTGTCAGTTGTGATATCTCCTCCACTGTTTACAATTCTATTAACTTGAGTATTCTATCTTTTTTGTTTGGTGAGTCTGGGTAGGTATTTGTCAATTTTGTTTAATCTTTCAAAGAACCAACATTTGGCTTCATTGATCTTTTGTATGGTTTTCTAATTTTCGATGTTGTTTATTTCTGCTTGAACTTTAGTGATTTCTGTCCTTCTGGTTGCTTTAGGGTTCCTGTGTTCCTCTTCCTCAAAGTCCTTGAGGTGTGCAGTAAGGTCGTTCATTTGAACTTCTTCTTGTTGTTTAATATGTGACTGTATGGCTATAAGTTTCCCTCTATGTACTGCTTTAGCTGTGTCCCAAATATTTTGATAGGTTGTGTCTTCATTTTCATTTGTTTCCAGGAACATTTGAATTTCCTGCTTGAGTGAATCTCTGACCCAGTGGTTCTTATGGAGTATGTTGTTAGTTTCCAAATTCTGTAACTTTTAATAATTTTCTGCTTCTTGTTAAATGTTAGTTTTACTCCACTGTGGTCTGAGAAGATACTTGGGATGATTTCGATGCTTTTGAATTTATTGATGATGTCTTTGTGGCCTAACATGTGGTCTATCCTTGAGTATGTGTTATGTGGATTTGAAAAGAAGGTGTATTCCAGTTTTTTGGGGTGAAGGACTCTGAAAATGTCCAAGATGTCTAGTCTCTCAATCTCTTCATTCAATTCTCTTGTATCTTTGTTGGTTCTCTGCTTTCTTGATCTGTCTAAGTGTGAGAGTGGGGTATTGAAGTCTCCCACTATTATTTTATTACTATTGATGTATTTTTGAAATTCTTTCAGTAAATGCTTGACGTATTTAGAAGGTCCCTCATTGGGTGCATAGATGTTAATAATTATTAAGTCTTCTTAATAAATACCCTTAATCATTATGTAATGTCTTTGCCTATCTTTTATTACTTTATTTAATTTAAAATCTATTGTGTCTGAGATGAGAATGGCTGTTCCTGCCCTTTTTTGTGGTCCGTTAGCCTGTATGATAGTTTTCCACCCTTTCACTTTAAGTCTGTGTTTATCTTGTTGTGACAGATGGGATTCTTGCAAGCAGCATATGGTTGGGTTATGTTTTCTGATCCATCTCCCCACTCTGTGCCTTTTGATGGGTGAGTTTAAGCCATTGACGTTTATTGATATTATGGATTTAATGTATTGTAGTGCCATTGTTCAAAAAAATGTATTTGTTTGCTCTGATATATTGCAAATATTATGATGATGTTCTTGTTTATAAGAGGTCTTTTAGAACCTCTTTCAGGGCCGGTTTGGTGATGGTTGCCTCCTTTAACTGTTGTTTGTGTAAGAAGGTTTTGATCCCTCCATCTAGTTTGAATGAAAGCCTATCAGGATATATTATCCTCGGTTGAAACCCTTTTTCATTCAGGGCTCGATAGATATCTTGCGATTCTCTTCTGTCTTTTAGAGTTTGAGTGGAGAAGTCTGCAGATAATCTTATGGGTTTTCCCTTGTATGTGACTTTTTGTTTCTTTCTTGCAGCCTTTAGGATCCTTTCTTTATCCTTACTTCTTCTCATTGTGAATATGATGTGTCTTGGTGTCTTCAGGTCTCGGTTGATTCTGTTTGGGACTCTCTGGGCCTCTTGAATCTTGATGTCCTTTCTGTTATTCAGGTCTGGGAAGTTTTCTTCTATTATTTCCTCTAGAATGTTTGCTTCCCCTTCCTCTGTTTCTTCCTCTGGCGGGCCCATTATGCGAATGTTACTTCTTTTGACATTATCCCATATGTCTCTGTTGTTGTTTTCAGTGTCTCTCAATCTCTTTTTAAGCTCTTTCACCTCTTTCTTCATTTTCTCTGACTCATCCTCTGTCTGACTAATTCTGTTTTCTGCTTCTGTTAGTCTGCTTTCCCTTGCCTCAGCTTCTTTCTTCATTACAGCTATTTCAGCTTTCAGTTCTCTAATTTCCTCAAGATAATCAGTATTTTCCTTGGGGGTCTCAACTGTTGTTTCCCTAATACTGCCATTCCTTTCCTCCAATGTGAATAATAATTTTATTATTGCTTGCATACTTTTCTTATCTATGGCTACTTCTGGCTGATTTGTAGTTTCTTCTGGGCTCTTGTCTTCATTCATTGGAGTAGCAGTTTTATTTGTTTTTGATCTACCCATTTTTTTGATTTATGTGTTTCTTTTTTTTATATATACTCTGTTGTTCCTCAGTTGTTGTGTCTTGAGTACAAGTAACACTGTACTAAATACCTTTATGAGAATTGCACTCACCAACCTCAGGAATTACAGTAGCAACTGAAGCAAGTATTGAAGCAGTTTAATCACTACCAGTTAGCCAAACAATTTCTCCAGTCCGTGAAAAAATAGTAACCAAAACCAGTGAAGAAGAAAGAGAAAAGAAAGAAGGCATAGCCAGAATAGACAGTTATGCGATTCTACTATGCACTGTATATTCTAGGGGTAGCAAGAGGGGAAAGGGAAGTAGAGCAGAGATATATACATAGAGAGTTCACTCTGAGTCAGATTTCTTCCCCCAAATAATTCACAAATCAGAAAGGCAAAGAAGAAGGAAGGAAGAAGTGTATGACAAGATGAAAAAAAAATAAAAAAGAGATAAGAGAGAGAAAAGAGAAAAGATAAGAAAAAGAGCTGTAATTAAAGAGCAGTGAAAGGAAAGTTTTTTTTGATTACTTTATTTTTCATTTTATTTAATTTAATTTTTTTAATTAGCTAGGAGGAGGAGGAAGGGGAGAGTCTGTAGAGGAGGTAGGAGTAACGAGACAAGTTCCTCTCACAATATAAGATGCCCACTATCCTAGCAACGAAAAATACCCGAAGAGTTAATTCTGATCAACTTAAAGGGGGGGAAGATATATGCCTTTATATAATATTAATAATAAAATAGAGCAGGGTAAAAAAAAAAACCCTGTCCCAGATTACCTCAAACCTCGTGATCAGAGGCAGCTGATTGTTAGGAAAAAGGAAAAAAAAAAAAAACCTCAGGACTAGACAAGGATAGCTGAAATAGACAGTTATGCAAATCTACTATCCACTGTATATTCTAGGGGTGGCTAAAGGAGGAAGGGAAGTTGAGCAGAGACACTCGCAGTGAGAGTCCACTCTGAGTCAGAATTCTTCCCCCAAATAATTCCCAAATGTGTATCAGTGAATTCAAAAAAGCACACTGTTTGGTGGTGTGGGGGATGGGGCCTGTGGCTTTGGAAGCTGTAGGATTAAGGAAGAAAGGATGACAAGAATGAGAAAAAGAAAAAAAAAGAAAGAGGGAGAGAAAAAAGAAAAAGATAAGAAAAAGAACAGTCATAAAAGAGCGGTGAAAGGAAATAGTTTATCTATTTATTTATTTTTAATTATTTAATTAGCTATGCGGGGTGAGGTAGGGGGGTTGACTACTTAGCAAGAAAAAAGACCAGAGGTTTCAGAAGGGTATAGACTTAGAATGAATGATACTCCCTGGTGGGACAGGAATCTTGGTAAAGAAAGTAGCTCAGCAGGGGAGCCTGCTAGGAGCTGGTCCCCAGGGACTGGTTATGGGGGGGGAGGTGGAGGAGGTGTGCTTAATAATTTAAAAGAAAAAAAATTTTTTCCCTTTTTTTCTACTCTATTTTTAACCCAAATTAAGTTATAGTCACCTCTTTGGTGTTACTGCTAGGACCCCTTAGTGACTAGCCTACTAAAGGCAGAAAATCCTACTGTTTCCAGAAGATGTGGTCAGAGCTCAAGCCACTAGCAGCTTCTCAGTCCGCCATCTTCTGGGAACCTCCGGACATATCATTTTTTAAAATTACTGAGTGGTATTCCACTGAATATATGTCCCCTAATATTTATTTATTTATTTCCCTTTTGTTGCCCTTGTTATTTTTATTGTTGTTGATGTCATTGTTGTTGGATAGGACAGAGAGAAATGGAGAGATGAGGGGAAGACAGAGAGGGGGAGAGAAAGATAGACACCTGCAGACCTGCTTCACTGCCTGTGGGGAGCCAGGGGCTCAAACCGAGATCCTTACACCGGTCCTTGAGCTTTGCTGCACATGTGCTTAACCCACTGCACTACTGCCCGACTCCCATCCCATAATTTTTTAAAAATAAATTTATTTATAAAATAGAAATATTGACAAGACCATAGCATAAGAGGGGTACAATTCCACACAATTACAACTACCAAAGCTCCCTATCCCATCACCTCCCTTGAAAGCTTTCCTCTTCTTTATTCCTCTGGGAGTATGGACCCAGGGTCATTATGGGGTGCAGAAGATGGAAGGTCTGACTTCTGTAATTGCTTCCCTGCTGAACGTGGGCATTGGCAGGTTGATCCATGCTCCCAGCCTGTCTCTCTCTTTCCCTAATGGGGCAAGGTTCTAGGGAGGCTGGACTCCAGGACACATTGGTGGGATCATCTTCCCAGGAAAGTCAGGTTGGCATCATGGTATTATCTGCAACCTGGTGGCTGAAAAAGAGTTAAGCTATAAAGCAGAACAAATTATTGACTAAACCTAAAATCAGGAATATTGCAGATGAAGATTTGGAGTCTCCATTTTAGAAAAAGCTGGTAGTTCTATTTTAGGTATATTCCAAGGGGCCTATGACTACTAGTTTTTGCCTGAGCCTGACATCTGATATGCAAGGTATTATCTGGGGAGATGTTGTCATAGCTGGAAATAGGACTAGATAGCTGGATCAGGGAAGAGAGTAGCTTCTACATATGGGAAAAGTGTTTAAATATTGTTGACTGTAAACCCCATCAATTTGATCTGGGGCCCATATTCATCACAGGAGCCTATGTAACCTCTGCATTCCTTTAAGTCTGGGCTTGCCTTCTGTGGTCAAAGCTACAAACATTCCAGGCTGCACTAACTTAAGGACCCATCATCCTGAGGTGATAGGTAGAGTATTTTTATTATTATTATTTTTTGTTTGTAAAAAGGAAACATTGACTAAACCATAGCATAAGAGGGGTACAACTTCACACAATTCCCACCACCAGAACTCCGTATCCCATCCCCTCCCCTGTTAGCTTTCTTATTCTTTAACCCTCTGGGAGTATGGACCCAAGGCCATTGTGGGATACAGAAGGTTGAAGGTCTGGCTTCTGTAATTGCTTCCCTGCTGAACATGGGCGTTGACAGGTCGATCCACACTCCCAACCTGTCTTTCTCTTTCCCTAGTTGGCAAGGGCTCTGGGGAAGCAGAGCTCCAAGGCACATTGGTGGGGTTGTCTGTTCAGGGAAGTCTGGTTGGCATCATGTTAGCATCTGGAACCTGGTGGTTGAAAAGAGAGTTAACATACAAAGCCAAACAAATTGTTGAACAATCATAGACCTAAAGGCTGGAATAGTGCAGATGAAGAGTTGGGGGAGGGGGTGTCTCTGTTTTGTAGATAATAGTAAGCATATTTTAGTTATATTCCAAAGGGCCTGTGGCTATAGTTCTTTTTTTTTTTTTTTTTTGCCTGAGCCTGAAATCTGATATGCAGGTGGATCCTAATTTTTGTCTGGGGAGATGATGTCATGGCTGGCAGAAGGACCAGAAAGCTGGATCAGGGAAGACAGTAGCTTCCAAATATGGGAAAGGTGTATAAATATTGTTGATTGTAAACCCCATCGATTGGATGTGTTCTGGGGCCCACCTTTAGCTTAGGAGCTTATATGACCTCTGCATCCCTGTAGATCTGAGCTCACATTCTGTGGTCATAAGTAGGAACGTTCCAAGCTGCCCCTACATCAGGACCCATCATTCTCAGGTTTATCATAGAGTATATTGTCCAGCTGGATGATGGAACATTCTCTCATAGGTAGAGTATATTATCCAGCCTCCCTTTGGAGAGTGGAATATTCCCTACTGTTGTTGTACCACATTGAGGGCAAGGTCCTATAGGCCCACAAATGGGTCCATTATGTTGTTCTTGAATCCCATAACTTTTTAATCCAGTCATCTCTTGATGGGCATTTAGGCTGCCTCCATGTTTTGGCTATTGTAAATAATGTAGCTGTTAACATAGGGGTCCATATGCCCCTTTGAATTATGTGTACTTTAGGAGGGCCCAAGAAAATTTACATAGATTTCAAGTGGATGTTAGTAGAATTTTGTGCTTCAGTGGAGAAGAAAACAAGTGACATTTACAATAGGAGGGTTTTCAGCCTAATAATTAAAATAACAACACTTAGCTGACTTCTACAATACTATAAACAAACAAAACCAAATTGCATGGGCTGTTTTTGGTTTAAAAGCATGGACCCCGTTCCAGTGATACTTGTAGATACAGAAGCATGATTGAAGTAACTGTGCAATTTCTAAGCAGAAGTATTTCTTTGCTATAATTATATTTTTGTGGTGACTCACACTCTCTTAATTCCTAGATTTTTTAATTCAAAGGGGGAATAGTCCCTTGAAAGTCTCAAAGGTGGTTTTAAATTTTTTATTGCTGAAAAAAATTTTCATTGCCATTATTGTTACTATAACTATTACTGCTACCACAGCTGCTCCTATGCTAAGAAATACTGTCTGTAGGTGTTTTTGATTTCACTTCTGCTGACTCCCATAATGGAGATTTACTCACATGGCAGTGATGGAAAGAGGGGCTGTGCAGACAGCCAACATCACTGATATAACCAAGCAGTAGAGATTTGGGACATTTAAACTGGCACAGCTCAGTTTCTCTCAACTGTCTGCCAAATTTTAAACTTTCTTCTTTTCTTTCCTTCATCAGCTCACTGAGTTTCTTTCTTTCTTTCTTCCTTTCTTTCTTCCTTCCTTCCTTCCTTCCTTCCTTCCTTCCTTCCTTCCTTCCTTCCTTCCTTCCTTTCTTTCTTTCTTTTTCTTTCTTTCTTTCCTTCTTTCTTCCTTTCTTTTCCCTTTCTTTCTTTCTCTCTCTCTCTTTCTTTCTTTTTTCCTGAATTCGTTTGTTAAGATTTCTAAGAAAGATAAATCTGGCAGACTCTGCCAATAACACTGTCTCTTTATAGTAATATTTTTCTCCCATTTCTGGGAAGTTATTTTCTACTGAAAGCAGGGTTGGGCGGCAGTCTTTTGCAAATATCTTTTCTAAGTGATATCTTAGTTTGAAGAGTGGCCATGGATAAAAGGCTGAGATGTAGATGTTGGAGCAATAACAAGTTTTGCTTGAAGAAGATCTTTGCCATATAATTTCACCATTTTGTTAAAAAGCTTTGGAAGTGTGTGAATTATTTCACATACCCGTGATGAAAAGTGACAACTATTTTTGGCTGTTTCCACATGTGTTCTTCTACCACTCTCTTTGCTTATAATATTGTTGCATACTTTCTGAGCCATTATGATGTTCATGGGGCTCAAACTGGGATCCTTATAATGGTCCACAAGGACAGCATAAGGATCCTGGTTCGAGCGCCCGGCTCCCCACCTGTAGGGGAGTTGCTTCACAAGTAGTGAAGCAGGTCTGCAGGTGTCTATCTTTCTCTCCCCATCTCTGTCTTCCCTCCTTTCTCCATTTCTCTCTGTCCTATCTGGCAACAACAACACCAATAACACCAATAATAATCATATCAATGATAAAAACAACAAGGGCAACAAAAAGGGAAAATAAATAAATAAAATATTAAAAAATATATATGTTAAGGAATTATTGAAGTTGTTATATTCAAACTTTGTGATTTACAAGTGCTTTGCGTTTTTGGGATCCACTTTAATCATTTCCTTTTGTTGTTGCAGTGATTTGCTGTCCTCTGAATACATAGAGAGACACATTGAACATGGAGGGAAGACTGTGGAGGTTAAAGTAAGTAAAGTTTTCCTCTCTTTGGGGTAACTTTTGGGAAAGTCTCTTAAATACTCATGGGCTTGGCAAGATAGTTCACTTGGATAATGTTCCTGCTTTGTCCTGCACATAACCAGGTTTGAGCTGGCCCCTACAGCAGTTGAGGAAATTTAAATGCAATGAATCTCTCTCTCTCTCTCTCCACCCGTCTACCTCTCTCTCTCTTTTTTCTGTCTGAAAAAAAGTTGTCTCAGAGTGGCAGGGCCCCAAAATAAATACTGGTTATGCTTTTAAATTTCAGTGATACTTCTAATGTTCAGTTTGTGAGGTTTTAGTCACAGTTTATGATTTATCACCCATTTATACAAAAAATAAATAAAAGAAAAAACTTTTAGTTAGCAAAAAAATAGTGTACTGTAGGAATTGTTGGAGTTATATTTTGTAGGGTCAATAATGTCTTTAAATTATATTTCAGCAAATAATGATCTAGTCTCTTTATACAAATATCCCTTTTCAAGAAGTTTCCATATATTTATTTAACCAACAGGTTGTATTGTATTCTGAGATTATTAAGCTGCATATATTTAGCATCTAGAACATTAATGTTACTATACAGTGTTTTGCTGATTTTCTAACCTGAGAATTGCATGTTCTCAGAATTTAAAAAATCTATTTCTTAAATAATTTTGTCCGGTTTTGTATTTATTTACATATTTCTATTAGCATTAGTCCTTTTTTTAATTTTTATTTATAAAATGGAAACACAGACAAGACCATAGGATAAGAGGGGTACAATTCCCACCACCAGAACTCCATATCCCGTCACCACCTCTGATAGCTTTCTTATTCTTTAACCCTCTGTGAGTATGGATGGAGGGTCATTATTGACTGAGGGTCATTATGGGGTGCAGAAGGTGGAAGGTCTGGCTTCTATGATTGCGTCCCCGCCGAGCATGGGCACTGACAGGTTGATCCATACTCCCAGCCTGTCTCTCTCTTTCCCTAGTGTGGCAGGACTCTGGGGAAGCAGAGCTTCAGGACACATTGGTGAGGTCATCTGCCCAGGGAAGTCTGGTTGGCATCATGGTATCAACTGGAACATGGTGGCTGAAAGAGAGTTTAAGATATAAAGCAGAACAAGTTGTTGACTAATCATGAACCTAAAGGCTGGAATATTGCATATGAAGATTTGGGGTCTCCGTTTTGGAAATAGCTAGTAGGCCTATTTCAGGTATATTACAAAAGGCCCATGACTTTACTAGTTTTTGCCTGAGCTTGACCTCTGATATGCAGTTGAACCCAAGTTATTATCTGAGGAGATGATGTCATGGCTGGAAAAAGGACTAGAAAGCTGCATCATGGAAGAGAGTAACTCCCAAATATGAGAAAAGTGTGTAATTTTATCTACTCTTGTCCAACCCTGTCAAACCAGGGAAATTGTAAATCTGTGCTTTATTTAACTATGGGACCGGAGGGTGTTTCTTTTGTAAGAAAATCACTTTTCCCCCATTTCTTTATTGGGGGATTAATGTTTTATGTTCAACAGTAAATACAATAGTTTGTATATGCATAACAGAAAACCACTTTTGACCTCATTCACCAACCTTTATTTGTTTCTAGTTCATTTATCAGTCTGTCTCAGGTAAGCTCTGACACTACATGAAAGTGTCACAGATGGAACTGTGGAACTTCCTGGATTTCTGGAGCCACATTGTGATATACCTGTTCTTCTGCTCTCTCTCTACCTTTCTCCTCTCTCTAAAATTAAGTTAGAAAAAGTTACATTAAGGAAGCATCTTCTTAGCAGTGTTATTCTGTATGCATGAGCCCCTGGTTCATTCCATGGTGCTATAAACTAAACAAAACAAAACTTAATTCAAAACTCAAAATGATTCTTCTCCCCATCCAGGAATTAGAAATGCTGAATCTTGTACCATCAATTCACTCAGTGGCTAATTGTTTTCCTGCTGGTTCCATCTCTTTATTATTTTTCCTTTCTGTGCTTAGCCTTGGAGTGGGAAGGTATTTCTTTTTATATGGGATATGCTAATTTTCCTTTATATAGTAATGACAGAGTATTCTTAAACTTTTTTTTTTCAGTATACATTATGAGTGAAAAAATTACAAAACCATGGCATTTCATATTTGATTATCTTCCATTACCTTTGCAAAACAAATCTTTAGCTTTAATTTCTATTTCTCATTTATCCTCAATATTAGCTTGCTATTGCTGCTATTGCAAAATTATGTTGGGTGACTTAAACAATGAAGGCTAGAAGTCCAAGATATTTGGACTTTTTGGTATCCAGAGCTGACTCTTATACCATATTAATGATCATATATTATGTAGAGTAGTACAGCTGTGAAACTTGAAATATATTTGACTTAGACTTACAAACATATCTAATTTAATTGGGATTTACTTAACAAGTACTCCTTTAGTTCATAAAAGTCATTTACTTACACATAAATGGTGCCCTATATAAAGCACCTTTAACTTTTTAATTTTTTAAAAATTTATTTACTTTAATGAAAGAGATACAGAGAGAAAGATAAATAGAACCAGAGCACTGACCAACTCTGATATGTGGTGGTGCTGGGATTGAACCTGAGAGTTTAGAGCCTCAGGCATGAATCCCATTTGCATAACCATTATGCTTTATCCCCACCCCCAACTACTTAAATTTAAAAAGTTTACTTATTTATTAGAGACAGAGAGACATTTCAAGAGAAGAGGGAGACAGAGGGGAGGGAGAAAGAAAGACACTGGTGACTTGCAGGGTGCTGTACCACCTGGTCCCATAAAGCACCTTTCCTTAAGTTATTTCTTTCAAACTTGTTTTTGCACCTGAGTGTTTTTTTTTTTTTCCCCTTTCCTGTAACATAACATGTTTTGGACAAAAAAGTACATAGCCCAGTAGAAGGTGTGTTTTATTTTTTGCATCTCAAGAAAAGAACCACAGGGATTTTTTTAAACACTACAAAAGGAATATTAAGTAACAGCAATATGTGTAGATGGAGAAGCATATTTTCTTGGGATCAAAAAGTAAAGATGGGGGGCTGGGTAGTGGTGCACTTGGCTGAGCGCACATGTTACGATGTTCAAGGACCTAGGTTCAAGCCCCCGGTCCCCACCTGCAGGGGTGAAGCTTCACAAATGGTGAAGCACTGCTGCAGGTGTCTCTCTGTCTTTCTCTCCCTCTTTATCTCCCCACTTCATCTCTTTACTGTTTCTATCCAGTAAATAAATAAAGGCAATAAAAATATTTAAAAAGGCAAGATAGTCATCTAGGTAAATATATGATTTATTCATTATCAATAAAAGCTCATAACTTGTCATGAGGGAGTGTAATGCAATGTTTCTTAAGATATTTTTAAGGTGGTTGGGGAGGTGGCTATGTGACAGTATTGTCTGTATGAGGAGGCTGTGGCTTTAATCCTTATCACCAAATGTGCATGTTGGTGCTTAGGTCTCTTTCTTTCTCATCTAATTAATTAATTAATTAATTAATTATTCCTTAAGCAGATAACACCACAATTAATTATATAGTGTTACAAAATATAATGGACTTAAAATGTTTTCAGTTTGCCATTAGTGACAGAATTTAGTGCATTTAAAATGTAGGTATAGCTTATAGACTGCACTCTGCTTTTCCAGCTTCCTTTTGTAACCTAAGAACCTAGTTTCTTTTTTTTTGTCTTTTTTAAAAAATTATTTATTTCTAAAATGGAAGCACTGACAAGACCATAGGATAAGAGGGGTACAATTCCCACCACTAGAGCTCCGTATCCCACCCCCTCCCCCCGATAGCTTTCCTATTCTTTATCCCTCTGGGAGTATGGACCTAGAGTCATGTGCAGAAGGTGGAAGGTCTGGCTTCTGTAATTGCTTCCCCACTGAAGTGGGCATTGGCAGGTCAATCCATACTTCCAGCCTATTTCTCTCTTTCCCTAGAGAGGCAGGGCTCTGAGGAAGCTGAGTTCCAAGACACATTGGTGGGGTCATCTGTTTAAGGAAGTCCAGTTGGTATCATGGTAGCATCTGGAAGCTGGTGGCTGAAAGAGTTAACATATAAACCCATACAAATTGTTAATTAATCATGAACCTAAAGGCTGGAATATTGCAGATGAAAATTTGGGGTCTCTGTTTTGGAAATAGCTAGTAGGTCTATTTTAGGTATATTCCAAATGTCCCATGATTTTATTAATAATTTTTGCCTAAGCCTGACATCTGATAATGCAGGTGGATCCAAGTTATTGTCTGGGGAGATTATGTCATGGCTGGAAAAAGGGCTAGAAAGCTGGATCAGGGAAGACAGTAGCTCCCAAATATGGGGAAAGTGTATAAATATTGTTGACTGTAAACCCCATTGATTTGATCTGGGGCCCATAGTCAGCATAGGAACCTATGTAACCTCTACATCCCTTTAGGTTTGAACTTATATTCTGTGGTCATGAGTATAACAATGGAGAGAGAGGTATTTATTCAAGATCTAGGCCCATCCTGTCTGTTTGGGAGTCTCAGGACTCCCTGACTAGGGCGCCAGCTGATGGGGTGGCCTGATAGTGACTTAAGACTCATCACTAAAATATGCCAGTCTCTAGCCCTTATTCAGCTTTTTCAGCAGTCCTTACTTTGATAAGGTTAGCTTTGGAGTGAGTGAGAGAACTGTAGTAGGAAGTATGTAAGGAGGGTATCTAAGTCTAAATAGATACTATTTCATTATGTACTAAGGATGGTTGGATAACATACTCTACCACTTGAAGAAGATGGGTCCTGAAATTGGTGCAACCCAGAATGTTCCTACTGATAACGACAGAACCTTCTTTCTTAACCTTTTATGGGAAAGAGATCTTTTCAGTTGACTGCATTTGACTACTACCCATTTGCTTTAATTTTTTTTTTGGCCATGCAGAGCACAAAAAGAACTATAAAACTGGCAGTTGGGTGGTAGCACAGCGGGCTAAGCGCACATGGCACAAAGTGCAAAGACCGGCATAAGGATCCCAGTTCGAGTCCCCAGCTCCTCATACAGGGCAGTCACTTCACAGGTGGGGAAACAGGTCTGCAGGTGTCTATCTTTCTCTTCCCCTCTCTGTCTTCCCCTCCTATCTCCATTTCTCTCTGTCCTATCTAACAACAATGATATCAATAACAACAACATCAATAACTACAACAATAAAAAACAAGGGCAACAAAAGGAAAAATAAATAAATATAATAAAATAAAAAGAACTATAAGACTGTATGTATACTTGATTTTTTTCAGCAGAAATGATAAAGGAGTTAACCTGCTTTTGCTTATCCTGGGTATCAACTTCCCTTATTGATTCTTTTTATTGATTTATTTTTTATTGCTACCAGGATTGTCACAAAACTGGGACACAATACTGGGGCTATGAATCCACCACTCCGTTTTTCTCTTTGCTTGTATGTTTATTTATTTATATTTATTACATAGGAAAGAGACAAATTGGAGGGCAGAGGGATACAGAAAGGGAGAGAGAAAGATACCTGCAGATCTGCTTCAGCTCATGTAAAGCTTCCTTTTGCAAGTGAGGAGCCAGGACTAGGAACATGGTCATGCATGTGCTCAACCAGTGTGCCACCACACAGCCCCCTTCCTCATTGATTCCCAAAACTGCTGTACCATCCCAAATCTTAGTTCTTTCTATAGCAGCAAGAAGGTAGGCATGAAGAAGAATGGAAGAATAAAAAGAAGAGGAGGAAGAAAAAGCAGGCCTTGCTGTGCAGTAAATTTTGTTGTATGCATCAGGACAGAATCATCCAAACTGTTCTATCAATGATGAATTTTCTGAAGTGGAAATTCATTTTTATTTTAA
Organism: Erinaceus europaeus; assembly: GCF_950295315.1. Classification (NCBI taxonomy): domain Eukaryota; kingdom Metazoa; phylum Chordata; class Mammalia; order Eulipotyphla; family Erinaceidae; genus Erinaceus; species Erinaceus europaeus. The sequence goes on along the minus strand of NC_080169.1, from coordinate 59,480,745 downwards.
GCTTTTAGGTTATCTTTTTTCTTTGGAGGCTACATCATATGTAATGCTAAGAACAGCTGCTGTTGCCAAGTAACTTACATAAAGACATAAAAATCTCACCTTAAAAAGAGAGAGGGGAGGGTGTGAATATCCCAGCAACAGCATTTTTCATCAAAAATGCCTTTTGTATTTACAGCTTTCTCCTACATTTGGGAAATATGCTTTCTATCTGGAATTCTCAGTTTATTATCTTTTCCAAGCCTTCTTAATAAGTGGATACTACTTAGCCACTAGACAGTATTCAAATCATATAAGCAGGGAAGATGCTTTTAGAAAGATTTTTTTTAAATGAATGTATTTATAGGAATTCTTCTAAAAGACCATGTTTTATTTTGCTATCTATTCACTCAAGATACAGGAAAATTACACACTATATTTACATAATGTATAAAATATATAATTACATATGTGTTTTATATATGATATATATAATTTATATATTATAACCATGTATATGATATATATGGGGCTAATGGCTTATAGTACAGTTGTTGGCACATAGATACAATTTCTCATTTACCATGTTAGGTGTGTATGTGTCTGTAAGACACTCTCCATGAACCTAGGTCCAAGACAAAATCTAAGCTTGGGGGCAAATATCTTTTGCCACTGATCTAATGATAATTTCTTGGAAGTTAGCTTCTTCTTACAAAAACAAATTCATTTTGCTTTCTCAAGGCTATTGGTGTCACATTCTTTCCAGTTAATAAAACACTCACCTTTTAACAAAATTAAAACTAGTACCTTGGTTATTTCTGTTTTATCAATATATCATTCTCAAAATATTTTTGTAATTAATTATTATATTCTGAATTCTTTCTTACCATTATGGATTTCCTTTTTTTGGGGGGGATCATATGTACCTAATTGGATATTATTGTTGTAATGCTGTAATCAGTACTTGTAACTGGAGTGAGGAACAATAAAATTGGAAACATTAGTAGCAGTTGGAGAAATAGCAGCCACATGTGTAGTGCTTTTTTCACATATACTAATTCATTTAATTCTCCACTAGTGCCATTATCATCCTTGTTTTGCAGATGAGGAAACTGAGTGACAGAAAATTTAACTAGTTTACCAAAGAATTTAAGGTATTACGCTGCCAGTGTTTATATTATTATCTACTATAGTCTCCCCTTGCTAATGAAAACAAACGTAATTGTAGAGAAGTAGCATGTAAATCTTTAAGTCATAGCACTCCAGCTTACCATTTGCAACTACACGTTCTTAGTAGTTGTTTTACTAATGCATAAATAGAGATGTAATTGTTTCGTACAGGTGAGTTTAGAATATCTTAAGTAGGGGTCAGGCAGTAGCACAGTGGGTTAAGCGCACATGGCACAAAGCACAAGGACTGGCATAAGGATCCTGGTTCGAGCTCTGGATCCCCATCTTTAGGGAGGTTGCTTTACAAGTGGTGAAGCAGATCTGCAGGTGTCTCTCTGTCTTCCCCTCCTCTCTTAATTTCTCTCTGTCCTATCCAACAACAATGACAGCAATAACAATAATAATAACAACAATAAACAACAAGGGCAACAAAAGAGAAAAAATAGCCTCCAGGAGCAGTAGATTTGTAGTGCAGGCACCGAGCCCCAGAAACAACCCTGGAGGCAGAATAAATAAATAAATAAAATATCCTAAGTATAAATTTTTTTATTATTCTGTAGACAACCAAATGTCTTCTAGGAAGTTCTGGTTCTTTCAACTATTTTTAGTTCATCTTTGTTCTCTATAGAAATTCAATACAAGGGATTGCCATGGTGTCTAGGCTGTACTCATTTGAAATATGTTGCACATGGCAAACACATGCCTCAGTTCTTATGTCTATGTGTAAATTTATCTACATGTGGAGAAAATATGAAGGCTTATGGGAAGAGTAACTGAATTGGGACATATCCTTCTGCCAAAAAACTAGAAGATATTTGTATCCTTGCCAAGGTGCTTCCCTGCTTCATGGCGATACATCAGGATGAAGGAAGTAAAAAAAACAAAAACAAAAACAAACAAATCTAACAAACAAACTGATGAAATATTTGTTTCTCTCTCTATGTCTTCTAACTTCTTTTTTTATTACAATATTAGCTAGTCATCTTTTTAGTATTTTATTTATTTATTTTTATGAGCTGGGCATGGTAATTTCTCCTTGGCAGGTTTATGCAGACATATGCTCCTCTGCCATCTTGTAATCAGTGTGGTTTCATGAAGGTCTCAGATTTAATTCTCTTTGCATTATAGAAGAAATTTCCTGTTCATTAATCATTTTGTCCTGCTTTATATCTTGCCAACTTTTACCCACCAAGTTGCAGACATTATCATGATTTTACCCTGACTTGACTAGGCAGACAACTGCACCAATGTATCCTGAAACCTCACCTGTCCAGAGCCCTACCTCACTAGGGAAAGGTAGAAACAGACTGTAGTGATAAATAGACCTGCCAACGTCTATCTTCAGCAGAGTAACAATTACAGAAGTCAGAACTTCCACCGTCTGCACCCCAAAAAATAATTTTGATCCATACTTTTAATAAGGGAGAATTGTCAGGGGGAAGAAGACCAGAGAGCTCTGAATTCCAACACCATCAGGACCCAGTGATAGAAAAGGAAAAAGGGAGGGAGGGACATTTGATGTAGTAATAGGTGTGGCTTGCTTTAGGTCCACCATCATGTATAATGCATCAGCTACCTTAATGGCATTGTTAAGATTGCAAGCAGTCTTAATTTTGTAGTCTGAAGAAGGTATATTGGCCCATTACCAGCATATGCAGGTGTCTTAGTGTTGGGAGTAAAGAAAAATGGAAAGTGACAGCTGGTGTCAGCATGAATTCAGTTTCCCAAGCCCTGCTTATAAGCTAGTTGAATAGAAAGTCCTCCGCATTTTCTTTTTCGTGTAAAGCATTTTTCAGTTATCTAGAGTTATTTCATATGTTAATATTTAATATGTTATGTAGAAACTGAAAAAGACATGTTCAGTCATAGGTTCAAAAATATTCATAGTATTGGTGCACTGCACCAAAGTAAAAGACTCAGGCAGTGTGTATGTGTGTGTGTGTGTGTGTGTGTTCAGGTCCTGGAACATGATGGCAGAGGAGGACTTAGTGGGGGTTGTATTGTTATGTGGAAATGTTAAAATACTATTGTATTTTACTGTCAACTGTAAACTAATAATCCCATAATAAAACAATAAACAAAAACAAAAAAAATTCATAGGAGTAGTAATGTTACATCTGTGTATAGAGTTAATAATTTTTAGTGGAATATGGTCCATAAATTAATTCTAATTATATAATTAATCTTCTATGGCCTAAAGCCTTATATAAATATGCTGTTATAAATTTTTAAAAGTCAGAGTTAAGTATTAGAGTAGTTAGGATTGAACAGAAAGTTTTGGATATCTTGCTTTGACAAGTTTGAATGTGATTTGAAGAAAAAAAAATTCATACTTTATCTTTTGGTGTTGTCTCAAACTAGCACTATTTTCCTATTAGTTCATTTAAAAAACTATTGTTTAAAAATTTTTATTAGTGACTTAATATTGATTTACAAAGTTTCAAGATAACAGGGGTACAACTCCACACCATTTCCACCATCAAAGTTTAATTCCCAGTACCTCCATTGGAAGCTACAGCAGTCCTCTTAAGGTTGCAGATATGGGTTAACTATTATTTCTTCAACTATTTGTCTATATTTGTATATATTTGCCCATTGTTTTCTTATGGTACCATCTTTTCCTTTCCAAGTCACACCTATTACTACATCTAAATGTCCCTCCCTCCCTTTTTCCTTTTCTATCACTGGGTCCTGATAGTGTTGTAATTCAGAGCGCTCTGGTCTTCTTCCCCCTATCAATTCTCCCTTATTAAAAGTATGGATCAAAATTATTTTTTGGGTGCAGATGGTGGGAATTCTGACTTCTGTAATTATTACTCTGCTGAAGATAAACGTTGGCAGGTCTATTTATCACTGCAGTCTGTTTCTACCTTTCCCTAGTGAGGTAGGGCTCTGGACAGGTGAGGTTTCAGGACACACTGGTGCAGTTGTCTGCCTAAGTGAAGTCAGGGTAGAATTGTGCTAATGTCTGCGACTTGGTGGGTAAAAGTTGGAAAGATATAAAGCAGGACAAAATGATTAATGAACAGCAAAAAAAAAAATAGGAACAGAGCTGATGGGAATAGGAATCTTACAGTAGAAAGAAGTGTTGAAGTCAATTTTAGATATGTTCTTAGGAAGCCTATGACTGTTGTAGTTTTTGTTTGAGTTAATAGCTAACTTGGGGTTGGATAAAAATAATATCTCAGAAGATGGTATCAAAGTTGAGAAAAGAGCTAGAAAGTTGAGTTCGGGCAGAGAGTAGCTACCAAACTTGAAAAAACACATCTATGAATAAAATTAACTGTTTACCCCATCCACCTAACCCAGGACCCATATATATTCATATTTAGCACAAAACCCTGTGTAACCTCTGAGTCCCTATCAGTCTGAGCTTGCAGTTCATGGCCACACCTGGGAACATTCCAGGCTATACTCATTTCAGGATCAGTCTTCCATGAGTGGCAGGGCAGGATGACCCAGCTTTTCTCCAAACTGGGACAGCCCATACCATTGCTGTTTTATAGGGAGGACAAGGTCCTGGGATGGCCTGCATAAGGGCTTGTGCTGATGTTCCTGATGGAAGTGACCACTCATGGTGGAAGGAGGGATCCATTAGATATTTAGGCCCATCATATTTATATGGGAATCCAAGGATTCCCTAACGAGGGACCCAGATAATGGGGTGGTCTGGTATTGACCAAAAAGACCATTATTAAGTGAGCCAGTCTCTTACCCCTTATCCAGCTCGGTAGTCCTTTCTTTATCTGATAATCTTAGACTTTCTCTCAGTTGTTTAAACATTGAGTGCCATTTATTGTACCCAAGCAGAATTGGGGTTTTGGGGTCTGTTTTTGTTGGGCCTTTCTGCTAGATTACCAAGCTAATTTGGTCTAAGTTTGATATAATAGAGATTTATTTATTCCCTTTTGTTGCTCTTGTTGTTTATTGTTGTAGTTATTATTGTTGTTGTTATTGATGTCATTGTTGTTGGCTAGGACAGAGGGAAATGGGGAGGAGGGGAAGACAGAGACGGGGAGAGAAAGACACCTGCAGACCTGCTCCACCTCTTGTGAAGCGACTCCCCTGCAAGTGGGGAGCCAGGGGCTTGAACCAGGATCCTTACTCCAGTCCTTGCACTTTGTTCCACCTGCACTTAACCCGCTGTGGTACAGCCCGACTCTTGATATGAGGTCAACATAGGTAGAATGACAGTAAGGAATTATAGAGAAGAAACATCGAGAAATATGGGCATAGTACTAGAGGTTCCAGGACTAGGAGAAATGAAGATCTTAAAGAGAATGGGAAGGGTTTCTTTCTGTCTTAGAAATAGGCTGTCTTTGTTATGTTCTCTCCCAAAAGCCTAGACCAGGAAGAACAGAAGCAACCAATAGCACAGCTATATACAAGATGCTGGGTACTATACGCCAAACCCTATCAAAGGGACTTTTCAAAGTTAACCCTATCACCAAATAATGTGATGATAACAATAACTATGCATCGTCTTCTTGAACCCTAAGACAACAGGAACCTCACATTTCCACTATAGAGCCTATATTTCCCCCAGTCCTGGAACCTTAGGGTGGGGCCCGCTTTTCTACATGCTGCTCTCAATTCAAATCAAATAATATTGCATCTGTGGATCGCAACCTAATCAACACAAGTGCCACCCCAGCATGCTTCACTTCAGACTGTGACCAGAGACTTCAGGTATGGAATGACAACCCTTCAGCTTCATCACTCGGGTGAGACCTTTCCTTTCATAATATTCTCTAATTCCATTCCAGGTGTTCCACTCCCCAATAAAGTCCCCAAACCTAGATATAGTCCAGGTCCCCTGAGATGGAGCATAGGTTCACCCGTGCCCATAAACTAGGGGAAAAATATATACCTGAAAGAAGTACACAAGAGCATGCAGGGAATAACCCCAACACTTAATCTGCACTATTACAGTCTTTAGGTCCATGATTGTTCAACAATTTGTTTGGCTTTGTATGTTAACTCTCTTTTCAGCCACCAGGTTCCGGATGCTGACCAGACTTCCCTGGACAGACGATCCCATCAATGTGTACTGGAGTGCCACTTCCTCAGAGCCCCACCCTAGTAGGGAAAGAGAGAGAGACAGACTGGGAGTATGGATCGACCAGTCAATGCCCATGTTCAGCGGGGAAGCAATTACAGAAGCCAGACCTTCCACCTTCTGCAACCCACAATGACCCTGGATCCATACTCCCAGAGAGATAGAGAATGGGAAAGCTATCAGGGGAGGGGGTGGGATATGGAGATTGGGTTATGGGAATTGTGTGGAATTCTATCCCTCTTATTCTATGGTTTTGTTAATGTCTCCTTTCTTAAATAAATAAAAAAAGAAAGAATTTAAAATAGCAATCGTTAATTAATTTAAGCCCAATGTCAAAATTTGATGTTCTTAAAAATCTGAAACATTAAATACTTAGGCTAAAAAATATTTATACTCAGAGCTATGCTCTAGTCATTTAGAGAATTTGAAGTATTAAATCTATTACCCCCATGACATGTTAATATTAATAGTGGTTTATGAAATTGTAAATTAGTAGGATTATAATTTCACACCTTTCCCACCACCAAAGGTCTGCCCCCCCACTTCCTCCCATATAGCCACTGTATTTTCCACAATGTGGATATGGGTTGGCTTTTTGTAAGAACTCTTATTTTCCTTTTATTTATTGTTATTATTATTATTTTGCCACCAGGGTTATCCCTGGGTCCTGGTGCGTGCACTATAAATCCATCACACCCAGTGGCCATTATTTCCCTTCTGTTTTTATTTTATATGACAGAGAGAAGTTGAGAGGGGAGTGGAGATAGATATGGGGAGATAAATATAGACACCCGAAGACCTGCTTCACCTCTCATAAAGCGTTCCCCTGAAGGTGGGGAGCTGGGGCTCAAACCCGAGTCCTTGCATATGGAGATATGTACACATAATGAGTTTCACCACCACCTGACCCCCCAAAACTCTTACTTTTCCAGTGAATAAGTGGAAAAATGAAAATAAAATAAAAATGAAAATAGGCAATACAATCCAGAGGATAAGTATGATGATACTGATTTGATTGTTTACATTTATTTATAGGGAGTAATTGATGGAGGTTCCTTTTGATGTTTTTAATAGTAGACTTTACCTTGCATCTGTGAAGGAGAATAGGAAATAAATGCAGATGGACTTGATTATCCCCATAGGATAATCTTTAAACCTTAGGCATGTAAAATTTAAGCAACTGACAGTAGAGATTTATGGTGGAATGGGTAAAAGACTAGAGTCTTACATTCTCTACTTTTGCTATCTTTTTTTGTCTTAAAAGGTGTTTTTATTGTTTTACTTGGTAAATAATGATTTATGAGATAGCTGTTGCCATATAAGTACAGTTTCTCATGTTTTCATGATAGGTGTCTGCTCCCTACCAATGCAGGTCCTCCTCCATTGTTGTATACTAGTCTCCAGTGTCTACTCAGTCCTCTCCCTGTATTCTCCCTACTCCCAGCCCCCATCCTTGTTCTTGCCACAACAGGCCATATCGAGTCCAAATCTTACCTTATGATTTGCCTTTCTTTCTTTGGTTCTTAATTCCAACCTGTGTTATCTTTTCTTTTGTCCCCTCTAAGCCATAATAAAAAAAGTGTCAAATGCTCAAAGTGGTTATCTTCTTAACTTATCTACTTGTGTTCTTATCACTCATTCATTCAGTAGATCTGTGTTGAGTGTTTGCAATTGGCAAAGTTTAGATACATAATTATGAACAGTATGTAATGCAGTACTTGACCTCACGAAGCTTGTAGTTTATTAAGGGTGACAAGCATAGGGAAATTAACAGAGATCTATATTCTATATAAAATGTGTATTCTGTATGTATTCTGCATTCTGTACACATTGCTATGTTCTTTTTTTAAATTTATTTTTTATTTAAGAAAGGATAAATTAACAAAACCATGGGGTAGGAGGGGTACAACTCCACACAATTCCCACCACCCAATCTCCATATCCCACCCCCTCCCCTGATAGCTTTCCCATTCTCTATCCTCTGGGAGCATGGACCCAGGGTCGTTGTGGGTTGCAGAAGGTGGAAGGTCTGGCTTCTGTAATTGCTTCCCCACTGAACATGGACGTTGACTGGTCGGTCCATATTCCCAGTCTGCCTCTCTCTTTCCCTAGTAGGGTGGGTCTCTGGGGAAGTGGAGCTCCAGGACACATTGGGGGGGTGTTCAGTCCAGGGAAGCCTGGCCAGCATCCTGATGGCGTCTGGAACCTGGTGGCTGAAAAGAGAGTTAACATACAAAGCCAAAGAAATTGTTGAGCAATCATGGACCCAAAGGTTGGATTAGTGGAGAGGAAGTGTTAGGGGAGTGCTCACTGCAAACTCTAGTGTTTATGTGTGAACATATGCGCTCTCTCACAGAACCTGGTCTATATCTAGGTTTTGGGACTTTGTTAGAAAGTGAACCACCTGGGATGGAATTAGAGTATACTATGAAAGGAAAGGTCTCACCCAAGTAATGAAGCTGTAGGGTTGTCATGCCACATGTAATGTCTCTGGACACAGTCTGAGCTGAAGCATGTTGAGGTGGCAATCGTTGTGTTGATTAGGTTGCGATTGGCAGATGCAGTATTATTTGATATGGATTGGGAGAGGCATGCGGGAAAGTGGGCCCTATCCAAAGGTTCCAGGACTGGGGGAAATATAGGCTCTATAAGTGGAGATGTGAGGTTCCTGCTATCTTAGGGTTCAAAAAGACAATGGATAGTTAATGTTATCATCACATTATTTGGTAATGGGTTAATTTGAAAAGTCCTTTTGTTATGGTTTGCTGTATAGTACCCAGTATCTTGTATGTAGCTGTGCCATTGGTTGCTTCTGATCTACTTGGTCTAGGCTTTTAAGAGAGTCCGCATATCAAATACACAGCCTATATATTAAAAAGATTTAGTCTGTGTTTTAAAAACTTCAAGACATACAATTAATTTTCCCTCTCTCATATTAATTAACTAGTGATTTATATGACTACACTTTACTAGGAGTGTACATAACCACCATTCCCATCACCAAAAGACTGTGTCCCATCCCACCTACCCACCCCCACCCCCCACCGGCCCGGGATGCTGCATGTCTACTCCTCACTACAGGGTTTTTACTTTGGTGCCCTACTTTCAATTTAGTCAGATCCTGCTTTTAGTTTCCCTTTCAGGTCTTCTTACTCAACTTCTGTTGATGAGTGGGATCATCCCATACTCATCTTTATCTTTCTGACTTAGCTCACTTAACATAATTCCTTCTAGCTCTGTCCAAGATGGATCAGAGAAGGTGGGTTCATTGTTCTTGATAGCTGCATAGTATTCCATTGTGTATATATACCACAGCTTTCTCAGCCACTCCTCTGTTGTTGGGCACCTGGTTCCAGGTTTTAGCTATTATGAATTGTGCTGCTATGAACATAGGAGTACACACCTCTTTTTGGTTGGGTGTTATGGAGTCCTTGGGTATAACCCCAGGAGAGGAGTTACTGGAACATATGGAAGGTCCATGTCTAGCCTTCTGAGAGTTTTCCAGACTGCTCTCCACAGAGGCTGGACCAATTTACATTCCCACCAACAATGCAGAAGGGTTCCTCTGTCCCCACAACCTCTCCAGCATTTGTTGCTGCTGTCCTTTTTGATGTATGCCATTCTTACAGGAGTGAGGTGGTATCTCAGTGTTGCCTTAATTTGCATTTCTCTGACAATCAGTGACCTAGAGCAGATTTTCATATGTTTGTTAGCCTTTTGGATCTCCTCTGAGGTGAATGTTTTGCTCATATCCTCTGCCCATTTTTGGATGGGGTCATTTGCTTTTTTGGTGCTAAGTTTGCTGAGCTCGTTATATATTTTGGTGATTAGTTTCTTGTCTGATGTATGGCATGTGGAGATCTTCTCCCATTCTGTGAGGGGTCTCTTTGTTGGTTTAATAGTTCCTTTGGATGTGCAGAAGCTTTTCAATTTGATGTAGTCCCATTGGTTTGTTTCTGCTTTAGTCTTTCTTGCAATTGGGTTTATTTCATCAAAGATGTCCTTGAGGTCTAGGTGAGAAAGTGTTTTACTAATGTTTTCCTCTAAGTATTTGATTGTTTCTGGTCTAACATCCAGGTCTTTGGTCCATTTGGAGTTGATTTTTGTTTCTGGTGAGATAAAGTGGTTCAATTTCATTCTTCTGCATGTTACAACCTAGTTTTCCCGGCACCATTTATTGAAGAGAGCCTCCTTCTTCAATTTCTTCTTATTCTAGCATTTGCCCTTCTTCCGTAGCCAGTCAACAGCGTCAGGTTGAGCCTGATGTAAAGTTTCGAGACCTCCTTTGAATCTGGAGAGGTGGCAGTCATTGACTATGTGGGTCATAGTCTGTCTGTAGCCGCAGGGGCAGTTCGGGTTGTCTCTGGCTCCCCAGCGATGGAACATAGCGGCGCACCGGCCATGGCCTGTTGGATAGTGATTGAGGAGGGCCCAATCCTAACGTGCTAGGTCAAAGCCGGGTTGACGCTCGCAGGGGTCTGTGATGAGGTATTTGTTCTTTACCTCAGCTGACTGTCAACTCTGTTTCCAAGAGTCTGGAACAGAGAAGTTCAGTGTAGGCGTAGGGGACCAGATTGGGTGACGAGACGTCAAGCGTTGGACAGGGTTATCAAAGATTAGATGTCCATAGGTGTGGGGATATATTTCTGGGCTTTCCATTCTGTTCCACTGGTCTGTGTGCCTATTTTTGTTCCAGTACCATGCTGTTTTGATGATGATGGCTTTATAATATAGTTTGATATCTGGGAGTGTAATGCCTCCATTTCTGTTTCTTTTTCTCAAGATGGTTTTGGCAATTCTAGGTGTTTTCAAGTTCCAGATAAATGATTGTAGAGTTTGTTCTATTCTCTTAAAGAAGCTTGGTGGAACTTTGATGGGTATTGCAGTAAATTTGTATATGGCTCTGGGGAGAATATTCATTTTGATGATATTTATTCTTCCAATCCATGAGCATGGGATATCTCACCAATTCTTGGTGTCAGTTTCTATTTCCTTGAGTAGCAACTCATAGTTTTCAGCATACAAGTCTTTCACTTCTTTGGTCAACTTTATTCCTAGGTATTTGATTGATTTTGCTGAAAAACTAACTGGGAGTGATTTCTGGATGTCTTCTTCAGATTTAGTGTTTGCATAAAGAAATGCCACTGATTTTTGTACATTGATTTTGTAGCCTGATACCTTGCTATATTGCTTAATAACTTCCAGTAGTTTTCTGCTTGATTCTTTAGGTTTTTCTATGTATAGTATCATATCGTCTGCAAATAGTGAGAGCTTGACTTCTTCCCTTCCAATCTGTATTCCTTTGATTTCTTTCTCTTGCCTGATTGCTATGGCAAGAACTTCCAATAGTATGTTGAAGAGTAATGGTGACAGTGGACAGCCCTGTCTAGTCCCTGATCTGAGAGGGAATGCTTTCAGCTTCTGTCCATTGAGTATGATGTTGGCTGTAGGTTTGCTATATATAGATTCCACTGTCTTGAGGAATTTCCCATCTATTCCCATTTTTTTAAGAGTTTTTAGCATGAATGGGTGTTGGATACATTGCTATGTTCTATATGTATAGTATGTTCTACACATATTACTATATTTTCTATATATACATAGTATATGAAGATTAGATCTCTCTGATCCCCATTATCACTTCTTTAACACTTTTTTTTTTTTACTTTGTTGAAGTTTTCTTCCATCAATCTTCTCATGGTGGTGAGGATCCTTAGGATTATGGCTTTGAATTTTTCTCTAGGAAGTTTAATTTGCCTTGGTCCATTACTACAGGTGATTTCCTCTGTTTTCCCATGATGTTTGATGATCCCTGAGGAACAAAGTCAGGAGTTTGTGTTTTATCTGGTCTCTGAATAGTGCTTAGTAATTCATAGCCACAAATGTCTGGCTGGGGATATAGTACTGAGGTCCAGCCATTACTGATAGTGATCAAAAGTCAGAGGTTGCAGGTACTCCACAAACTGATGGCATAATAGACTCTGGCAGTTTACTGTCCAAGGAGGACTTTTCTCTATGTGGCCTACTATGGTAACTGTATCCACCATGTTTGCTCCCAGAAGTCATTGGGAAGGTTGTTGTTAAAACTCCCATGTAGGCTTTAGCTTTTATTTCTGCTGGTAATGTTGTAGGAATAAAATTGTAATAGTATTGGGGTGCTTGGATTTCGGTTCAGCCTGCCTGCTGCTTGCCTGATTAAAGGTTTGTATCGTAATATTTCTATTCCTGATGCTGGCTTGTTATTACATAAAGCTGTTTTGCCTTTAGTAAGTGGTTTCTCTGTCCTTCCTGCCTGGATTCTGAACTTTTTTTGTTTGCTGTGGACGCTTGATTGAGATATAAGCCTGTTTCTATGCAGGTTTTTTTCCATGACTGAGGCTTTACCACTTAATGATGGATTTTTTTTTCTAGAAACAGAGATAAAGAGATAGATAGAAAATATTGGAAAATTACCACAGCACTAAAGTTTCTTCCAGTGTGGTGGGGTCTGGGCTTGAACCTGGGTCACCACATGGCAAAACAGTGCACTATCCAAGTGAGCTATTTTGCCAAACTTCTATGCAGGGTATTCTATGTATATTGTGTGGTATAGGAAAATAGATCCTTCTATTTAGTAATTTTGGCCCTCCACTTCTTATTTAAAAGTTTTTATATTTAGGACTTATTATTTCCAGACATATGAACCTCTTTCATATTGATTTAAAATTTTATTGCTCTGTGTTGAGCACAGTATATAAGGGATTGATTATTTGGAAAATATTATGTTATTTAAAACAATGACATAATTGGTAACTTCTGTTTTTTTTTATTTTAAATAGATTTGCAAATCATAGAATCAGAAAAACATTAGAAACCACATAGTTCAGTTCTTTTCTTCATCTTATAGGAAGGTCTTCCTTATAAGCTAATTTTTTTGTACCTTTAAATTAGTGTTAGATGAATGCAAAATCATTCATTGGAGGGCAAATTACCACTGAATATTAATATTGAGTTTCTAAGCACAGTGTTTAGTCCAAAGTACAACAGGGTAAAAAGATGCTGTTACGCACCTAGAAGTTTTTCTCCCTTTTTCAAATAGAGTGCACTGCTGGATGTTAGAATGAAAGTAGCATTAATAGAGAATAATAGCTCATGGTAGAAATGGCCAAAAGCCAATATACTTTTTCCTCATGTCAAACCTTTGTAGAGTTACTTTTCCCTCCTTTCTCCTTAATGACCTCTCCTTTTCTTTCTCCTTTCCCTTCCTCCTTCTGATTCCCTCCCTCCCTCCCTTCCTTCCTTCCTTTCTCTCTCTCTCTTCCTTCCTTTCTCCCTTCCTTTCTTCTTTCTTTCTTTCTTTCTTTCTTTCTTTCTTTCTTTTTCTCTTTCTTTCTTTCTTTCTCTCCCTATTCCTCTACATACATACAGAGAGAAAGAGAGAGAGAGAGAGACACCACAACCCACAACATGAATCTTCCTTCAGTGTAGTGGGGCTAGGCTTGAACCTGGGCCATTCACATCACAAAGCAGCAGACTGTATAAGTGAGCTATTTCACCAGTCTGACTTACATTTAAAAAAAAAAACAACAACAAAAGAAAGTAGGAGAAGAAAAAGATTAAAAAAAATCTTTTTAGAGCAAACATAAAATCCTCTATTTTATAGCTGTTTTCTAGTCAGTTATACTACTTATTATTTATATTTAAGTGCCAACTACAGAATAAGGTTTTAGCATCTTATGTTATATAATTCACACAAAGACATATAATTAAATTTCTTTTATTTGTAAGAGATACAATGATGCCGTGATTTCCTGGAAAGAGTTATAATTTCATGAGTTTGTAATTATGTAGTCACTATATGTGGTCCACATTGATTTTCCATTCTCCCAATTTAGAAATGCATTTCAGAGAACCTGGTAAGTACACTCTCTGCATTACAGTAATTTATTGCTCAGGAGTACTTTGTGAGAACCTAAATTTTTTTGTAGTAGCTTGATAAGACATTGTTATACTAATGGGTCTGTAATGATTACCTGACAGTTGAAAAATCATTTCTCTTGCCTGTTCTCTGGTTAAAAGTAAACAAGTTGAAAAGATTCATTTGACTTAGTAAAATAATCGAATGTCAACTTTACCATGATATTTGTGTAAAAATGGTGAGTATTTTAAAAATATTTATTTACTCATTTTCTCTTTTTGTTGCCCTTGTTTTTTTAAATTTTTGTAGTTATTATTGTTGTTGTTATTGATGCTATCATTGTTGGATAGGACAGAGAGAAATGGAGAGAGGAAGGGAAGATGTGGGGGAGAAAGAGAGACACCTGCTTCACCGCCTGTGAAGCGACTCCCCTGCAGGTGGGGATCTGGGGGCTCGAACGGGGACCCTTATGCCAGTCCTTGTGCTTTGCACCACCTGCACTTAAAAAATGGTGAGTATTTTTTAAATGAAGCTATAGGAACTAAAATAGTTTACTAGAAGTAATTAAAATATGAAGTATTTTTATTAGGTGAATGATGCTATGAAAGTCTTCAACTCCTACTACTGAGCCAAGATTTTTTAGGAAAAAATATGTATTATGGTTATAAAAATACTTGTAGGTGGAGTTTCAGCAACAAGAAGAGAATGGGAAAACACAGAATAAAATTTGGACTGAATTTGGTGCATTGTCACAAAGCAAGTGACTATAAGGACAAGGGCAGGGAGGGGGCTGGAGGGGTGGCTTTGGGGTCCAGGTGATATGATCTTGGAAAAGGACCTAAGTTGGGGGTGAGAGTGGAGGGGAGAAATTGTACCCATGTGCTGTGAAAATAGGTATGCATAGGTAGCTTTTGATAAGCATTTTTATGTTATTTGAGTAAATCCCGAAGAGCAGAGTTGTTGGATTATTTGGTATATCCAATGGTAATGTTCTGAGTAATATCCAGTCTGTTTTCCAAAGTAGTTGGATCCATTTGCATTCCTGCTACTGGTGCAGAAAAGTTCATTTCCCTCCACAGCCTGACCAGCAGTTGCTGTTTCTTTTCTCTCTAATGCATGAATCTCACTCACAGCAGTAAGGTAGCATCTCATTGTGGCTTTCATTTGCATTTCTTGGATAATCAAATGACTGTGTGTATTTTTTCACTTGTCTGTTGACCATCTGAATATCTTATTTGGTGAGATTCTTTTCATTTTATCTCCCCATTATATAATGGGGTTGTTTATCATATTGTTGCTGAGTTTTGTGAGCTTTAGATATATTTTGGTTACTAGCCCTTTGATGCATGGTATATAAAGAGCTCACATTTAGTGAGGCGTCTTTTTGTTCTGGTGATGGTTCCTTTAGTAGCTGTGTAGAACCCTTCAATTTGATGTAGTCCTACAGGTTTATTTTCTGCTTATGTCTTCCTAGTTTATTAACATTTCCTTTTTTTTAAGTGTTGCCACCAGGATTACTATTGGAACTTGGTACTGCATGACTCCACTGCTCCCTGAGGCCATTTATTTTTTTTTAGGGAGAGACAGACAGAGAGGGGAGGGAGGATGGAGAGAGGCAGAGAGAAGAAGAAATAATATAGCAAATAATATTGCTTTACTGCTCACGAAGCTTTCCTCTGCAGGTATTCCCTTGTGATGACCATGCTCAGTTGTGGTATATGGTGCTGCAGAGTGTTGAACTTGGAACTTGTATAGCCTCAGGCATTCAAGTCTAATGTGTAACCACTGTACTAGTACTTAAAAACATTTTTAAATTTAATTATTTACTTGATAGAGACAGGCAGAAATTGAGAAAGAAGGGGGAGATAGGGAGAGAGACACCTGCAGCATTGTTTCACCACTTGCAAAGCTTTCCCCTTACAGGTGGGGGCCGGGGACTTGAACCTGAATCCTTGTGCACTGTAACATGCACTCAGCCAGGTGTACCACTGCCTGCCTTCCCCCAGTGTACTACTTCTCAAAAGGTAACTATGGTTGAAAATTATTATGCTAGAGACTAGAGAGAAAGGTGAACGATGATTGTTGTGAGCTTCAATCTGCAAGACCAAGGTTGCATCCTTAGGTAAATGTGCAAGGAATTGTGAGAGTTCTCAGAGCAGAAATTCAGAGTCAAAGGCTGTGTTTTAGTCTGGAAGAGTGACCCTTTTAGGTTGACTATATCATGTTAATTTGTTGATATCTTCATAGATGTAGCACTAAATGAACATTATCTTGGGAAACTCCTTGGTTCCAGACTAATCAAGACAATTAGTTCATTTAATCCAAGCCAAGGATTATGTATAGTATCTTATTACTAGCTCCTATACAAAGTAACTCTGGTCTTCTTGGCTCTGTTCATGACAAAAGTCTTACAAATTTGTATCTCATCTCCTTTTTTTAAATTTTTTTTTATAAAAAGGAAATGTTGACTAAACCATAGGATAAGAGGGGTACAACTTCACACAATTCCCACCACAGGAACTCCGTATCCCATCTCCTCCCCTGATAGCTTACCTATTCTTTAAACACTCTGGGAGTATGGATCCAAGGTCATTGTATGATGAAGAAGGTTGAAGGTCTGGCTTCTGTAAATTGCTTCCCCACTGAAGATGGGCGTTGACATACTCCCAGCCTGCCTCTCTCTTTCCCTAGTGGGGAAGGGCTCTGGGGAAGCAGAACTCCATGACACATTGGTGGGGTTGTCTGTTCACAGAAGTCTGGTTAGCATCATGCTAGCATCTGAAACCTGGTGGTTGAAAAGAGAGTTAACATACCAGCCAAACAAATTGTTGACCAATCATGGACCTAAAGGCTGGCATAGTGCAGATGAAGTTGGGGGGGTCTCCATTTTGTAGATAACTAGTAGGCATATTTTAGTTATATTCCAAAGAGCCTGTGGCTATAGTAGTGTTTTGTTTGTTTGTTTATTTTTGTCTGAGCCTGAAATCTGTTATGCAGGTGGATCCAAGTTATTGTCTAGGGAGACGATGTCATGCCTGGCAGAAGGACCAGAAAGTTGAATCAGGGAAGAGAGTAGCTCCCAAATATGGGAAAGGGGTATAAACATTTTTTATTGTAAACCCCATTGATTTGATGTGATCTGGGGAACATATTCAGCTTAGGAGGCTATGTGACCTCTGCATCCCTGTAGATCTGAGTTCAAATTCTGTAATCATGAGTAGGAACATTCCAAGCTGCCCAATATCAGGACCCATCTTCCTCAGGTGTAACATAGAGTATATTGTCCAGCCTCCCTTTGAGGATGGAACATTCTCTGCCGTTGTTGATCCAAGTTGAGGTTAAGGTCCTATGGGGGCCCAAAAAGGGGTCTGTTGTGTTGTTCCTGATAGAAATGACTGGTAACAATGGAGAGAGTGGTTTATTCGAGGTCTAGGACCATCATGCCTGTTTGGGAATCTCAGGACTCCCCGACTAGGGCCCTAGCTGATGGGGTGGCCTGGTAGTGACTAAAGAGTTATCACTAAAGTATGCCAGTCTCTTGCCCTTATTCAGCTTTTTCAGTCCTTGCTTTGATGAGGTTAGCTTTGGAGTGAGAAAGAGAACTGTAATAGGAAGTAGGTGAGGAGGGTATCTAAGTCTAAGTGGACACTATTTCATTATGAACTTGATACTGAATCACTACAGACTATTGTGTGCTTTTGCTTTCAGGTATATATTTTGTCCTAATTTATGGATACATGTGAACATATGCTCTATCTTACGGGACCTGGTCTTTTATCTAGGTTTTGGGACTTTGTTAGGAAGTGAACCTCCTGGAATAGAGTTAGAGAATGCTATGAAGGGAACGGTCTCACCCTAGTAATGAGACTGAAGGGCTGACATTCCATGCCATGTCTGAAGTGAAGCATGCTGAGGTGGTACTCCTTGCGTTGATTAGGCTGGGATCGACAGATGCAATATCATTTGGTATGAATTGAGAGAAGCATGCAGGAAAGTGAGCCCCACCCTAGAAGTTCCAGGACTGGAAGAAATATAGGCTCTATAGAGGAAGCAGGAGGTTCCTTCTGTCTTAGGGTTTAAAAGGCAATAGATAGGGAGTCGGGCTGTAGCGCAGCGGGTTAAGCGCAGGTGGCGCAAAGCACAAGGACGGGCATAAGGATCCCGGTTTGAACCCCGGCTCCCCACCTGCAGGGGAGTCCCTTCACAGGCGGTGAAGCAGGTCTGCAGGTGTCTATCTTTCTCTCCTCCTCTCTGTCTTCCCCTCCTCTCTCCATTTCTCTCTGTCCTATCCAACAATGACAACAACAATAACTACAACAATAAAACAACAAGGGCAACAAAAGGGAATAAATAAATAAAATAAATATTTAATAAAAAAAAAAAAAAAAAAAAAAAAAAAAAAAAAGGCAATAGATAGTTATTGCTATAGTCACATTATTTGACAATTGGTTTAACTTTGAAATATCCCTTTGTTAGGATTTACTGTATCATACACAACATCACCATAATTTATGTCCTTTGACATTATATGTATATAGCTGTGGCCCTGGTTGCCTCTGTTCTCCCTGGCCTAAGCTTTTAAGAGAGTCAACATATCAAAAAAGAGTCAGTCTGTGATTTAAAAAGTTTGAGACATTCAATCAATTTTCCCCTCTCATATTAATTAAATAGTGATTTATATGACCACATATTTATAGGAGTGTACATAAACACCATTCCCACCACCAAAAGACTGTGTCCCATCCCATCCCTCTCTCCCCCTCCCCAGCCCCGGTCCTGTGAAGTTGAATATCCACCCTCACCCTCAACCCAGGGTTTTTACTTTGATGCCCTACTCTAAATTCAGTAAAATCCTGCTGAGTTTCCCTTTCTCTTATTCTTTCTCAACTTCTGTTTATGAGTGATCATCCCATACTTATCTTCATCTTTCTGATTTAGTTCACTTAACAATTATTTCTAGCTCTATCCAAGATGGGGCAGAGAAGGTGGGTTCATTGTTCTTAATAGCTGCATAGTATTCCATTGTGTATATATACCACAACTTTCTCAGCCACTCATCTGTTGTTGGGCAGCTGAGTTGCTTCCAGGTTTTAGCTATTGTGAATTGTGCTTCTATGAACATAGGTGTACATATTTTTTTTCTTGGGTGTTATGGAGTCATTGGGATATATCCCTAGGAGAGGGATTACTGAGTCATATGGAAGGTCCATGTCTAGCCTTGTGAGAGTTCTCCAGACTGCTCTCCACAGAGGCTGGACCAATTTACATTCCCACCAGCAGTGCAGAAGGGTTCCTCTGTCCCTACAGCCTCTCCAGCATTTGTTGCTGCTGTCCTTTTTGATGTATGCCATTCTCACAGGGGTGAGGTGGTATCTCAATGTTTTCTTTATTTGTACTTCTCTGGCAATCAGTGACCTGGAGCAATTTTTCATATATTTGTTAGCCGTTTGTATCTCTTCTGTAGTGAATGTGGGCTCTGCACACCTGTATCTCATCTCCTAACCTCCATTTTGTTTCTGATAAATCCATGAGCTCAAAGAGAATAAGAGTAGAGAAGAGCCATTGATAATTATGTCCTTTCTGCTTTAATGCAACCTTACAGAGGGAAAAAGTATAGGACTTTAGTGAGTCCAGCGGTGAGATTTAGAATGCAATAATAGGTATAGTGTAGAGCAGTTATTTCCAAATGTTAGGATGCATTGAAGTCACAGGAAGGCTTCTAGAGCTTCAGAGTAAGGGTGGTGGTAAAGCTTGATAATTTGCTTCGTTAACAAACTGTTGGTGATAATGTTGGACTGGAAAACCTGAAACTCTCTAGCATGAAGAGACTTATGTGTATTAGGCATATCTGGATGTGAATCTATGTTTTCTCATTTGAAAATGAGAAAATTAATATTTATCTCACTGTTTATCATAAAGCAACACAAAAATTGCTGGGAAGAATGACTAAGAAATTATAGACTTTTTCTTTCTCTGAATCTAGTCTTCCTGGTACTCTTTACTGAGTATTGTTCTATATTCAGTTGAATATGTGTAGGTTAGAAATTCCAGATATGGTCACCAGGATTACCTAGAGTGACTCTCAAAAACCAGGGACCCCACCCACATCCTTAGAGAGTGTGACTCAATGGCCTTGAAGAACTGTCTGATAATAAGTGTGCTAGGGTGATTCTGGTCATTTTAGGGACACTGATTATTAGACAAAATTATTCTTTTTTTAATCACTATTTACTTATTTATTTATTTTTATTATTATTATTTTCTTAATTTATTTTTTATTTAAGAAAGGATAAATTAACAAATCCATAGGGTAGGAGGGGTACAACGCCACACAATTCCCACCACCCAATCTCCATATCCCACCCCTCACCTGATAGCTTTCCCATTCTCTATCCCTATGGGTGCATGGGTTGCAGAGGGTGGGAGGTCTGGCTTCTATAATTGCTTCCCCGCTGAACATGGGCGTTGACTGGTCGGTCCATACTCCCAGTCTGCCTCTCTCTTTCCCTAGTAGGGTGGGTCTCTGGGGAAGCTGAGCTCCAGGACACATTGGTGGGGTCTTCAGTCCAGGGAAGCCTGGCCAGCATCCTGATGGCATCTGGAACCTGGTGACTGAAAAGAGTTAACATAAAAGCCAAACAAATTGTTGAGCAATCATGGGCCCAAAGGTTGGAATAGTGGAGAGGAAGTGTTAGGGGGTACTCGCTGCAGACACTAGTGTACTTCTGCTTTCAGGTATATATTTTGCACTTGTTTGTGGATACGTGTGAACATATGCTCTCTCTCACAGAAACTGGTGTATATCTAGGTTTTGGGTCTTTCTTAGAAAGTGAACCACCTGGGATGTAACTAGAGAATACTATGTAAGGAAGGGTCTCACCTGCGTAATGAAGTTGAAGGGTTGTCATTCCACACGTGAAGTCTCTGGACACAGTCTGAGCTGAAACATGTTGAGGTGGCAATCGTTGTGTTGGTTAGGTTGTGATCGGCAGATGCAATATTATTTGATATGGATTGGGAGAGGCATACGGGAAAGTGGGCCCTATCCAAAGGTTCCAGGACTGGGGGAAGTAGAGGCTCTATAGTGGAGATGTGAGGTTCCTGCTGTCTTAGGGTTCAAAAAGACAATGGATAGTTAATGTTATCATCACATTATTTGGTAATTGGGTTAATTTGAAAAGTCCTTTTGTTAGGGTTTGCTGTACAGTACCCAGTATCTTTTATATAGCTGTGCTATTGGTTGCTTCTGATCTACTTGGTCTAGGCTTTTGAGAGAGTCTGCACATCAAATACACGTCCTTATATATTAAAAAGACTCAGTCTGTGTTTTAAAAACTTCGAGACATACAATTAATTTTCCCCCTCTCATATTAATTATCTAGTGATTTATATGACTACACTTTACTAGGAGTGTACATATACACCATTCCCACCACCATTCCCATCACCAAAAGTGATCCATCCCTCCCACCCACTCCCACCCCCCACTGGCCCAGGAAGCTGCATGTCTACCCCTCACCACAGGGTTTTTACTTTGGTGCCCTACTTTCAATTTAGTCAGATCCTGCTTTTAGTTTCCCTTTCAGATCTTCTTACTCAACTTCTGTTGATGAGTGGGATCATCCCATACTCATCTTTATCTTTCTGACTTAGCTCACTTAACATAATTCCTTCTAGCTCTATCCAAGATGGGTCAGTAAGGTGGGTTCATTGTTCTTAATAGCTGCATAGTATTCCATTGTGTATCTATACCACAGCTTTCTCAGCCACTCATCTGTTGTTGGGCACCTGGGTTGCTACCAGGTTTTAGCTATTATGAATTGTGCTGCTATGAACATAGGAGTACATACCTCTTTTTGGTTGGGTGTTATGGAGTCCTTGGGTATAATCCCAGGAGAGGAATTACTGGATCATATGGAAGGCCCATGTCTAGCATTCTGAGAGTTTTCCAGACTGCTCTCCACAGAGGCTGGACCAATTTACAATCCCACCAACAGTGCAAAAGGGTTCCTCTGTCCCCACAACCCCTCCAGCATTTGTTGCTGCTGTCCTTTTTGATGTATGCCATTCTTACAGGAGTGAGGTGGTATCTCAGTGTTGTCTTAATTTGCATTTCTCTGACAATCAGTGACCTAGAGCAGTTTTTCATATGTTTGTTAGCCTTTTGGATCTCCTCTGGAGTGAATGTTTTGTTCATTTCCTCTGCCAATTTTTGGATGGGGTCATTTGCTTTTCTGGTGCTAAGTTTGCTGAGCTCTTCATATATTTTAGTGATTAGTTTCTTGTCTGATGTATGGCATGTGAAGATCTTCTCCCATTCTGTGAGGGGTCTCTGTTTGTTTAATAGTTTCTTTGGATGTGCAAAAGCTTTTCAATTTGATGTAGTCCCATTGGTTTGTTTCTGCTTTAGTCTTCATTGCAACTGGGTTTGATTCATCAAAGATGTCCTTGAGGTGTAGGTGGGAAAGTGTTTTACCAATGTTTTCTTCTAAGTATTTGATAGTTTCTGGTCTGACATCTAGGTCTTTGATCCATTTGCAGTTGATTTTTGTTTCTGGTGAGATAAAGTGGTTCAATTTCATTCTTCTGCATGTTACCACCCAGTTTTCCCAGCACCATTTATTGAAGAGAGCCTCCTTCTTCCATTTAATCATTTGGGCTCCCTTATCAAAGATTAGACGTCCTTAGGTTGGGGATTTATTTCTGGGCTTTCCATTCTGTTCCACTGGTCTGTGTGCCTATTTTTATTCCAGTGCCATGCTGTTTTGATGATGATGGCTTTATAATATAGTTTGATATCGGGGAGTGTGATGCCCCATTTATGTTTCTTTTCTTCAAGATGGTTTTAGCAATTCTAGGTGTTTTCAGGTTCCAGATAAATGATTGTAGTGTTTGTTCTATTCTCTTAAAGATGCTTGGTGGAACTTTGATGGGTATTGCAGTAAATTTGTATATGGCTCTGGGGAGAATATTCATTTTGATGATATTTATTCTTCCAATCCATGAGCATGGGATATCTCACCAATTCTTGGTATCAGTTTCTATATCCTTGAGTAGTGACTCATAGTTTTCAGTATATAATTCTGTCACTTCTTTGGTCAACTTTATTCCTAGGTATTTGATTGATTTTGCTGAAACAGTAAATGGGAGTGATTTCTGGATGTCGTCTTCTTCAGATTTAGTGTTTGCATAAAGAAATGCCACTGATTTTTATACATTGATTTTGTAGCCTGATACCTTGCTATATTGCCTAAACTTCCAGTAGTTTTCTGCTGGATTCTTTAGGTTTTTCTATGCTTACTATCATATCATCTGCAAATAGTGAGAGCTTGACTTCTTCCAATCTGTATTCCTTTGATTTCTTTCTCTTGCCTGATTGCTATGGCAAGAACTTCCAATAGTATGTTGAACAGCAATGGTGACAGTGGACATCCCTGTGTAGTCCTTGATCTGAGGGGGAATGCTTTCAGCTTCTGTCCATTGAGTATGATGTTGGCTGTAGGTATGCTATATATAGATCCCACTATCTTGAGGAATTTCCCGTCTATTCCCATTTTTTGTAGAGTTTTGAGCATGAATGGGTGTTGGATTTTGTCAAAGGCTTTCTCTGCATCTATTGAGATAATCATGTGGTTTTTGGCTTTGATTTTATTGATGTGGTGAATGACATTGATTCACTTACGGGTGTTGAACCAGCCTTGCATTCCTGGGATGAATCCCACTTGATCGTGATGAACAATCTTTTTGATATGCTGTTGTATCCGGTTGGCCAAGATCTTGTTTAATATTTTGGCATCTATGTTCATCAGAGATATTGGTCTGTAGTTTTCCTTTTTTGTTCTCTCCCCATCAGCTTTTTGTATCAGGATGATGTTGGCTTCATAGAAGGTGGAAGGGAGTATTCCTGTTTCTTCAATCTTATGGAAAAGCTTAAGAAGTATGGGTACTAAGTGTTTCCTGAAAGTTTTATAGAATTCATTTGTGAAGCCGTCTGGTCCAAGACTTTTGTTGTTGGGGAGATTCTCAATAATGGTTTCAATTTCTTTGTCTGTGACTGGTGCATTTAGATTTTGTAGTTCTTCTTGGTTCAGTTTTGGAAGGGCATATGTTTCTAGGAATTGTTCCATTTCTTCAGATTCTCTAGCTTGGTGGCATATAGTTCTTCATAGAAGTTTCTTAGGATTCTCTGGATTTCTGTGGTGTTACTTTTGATATCTCCTCCATTTTTTACAATTCTATTAATTTGAGTCTTCTCTCTTTTTTGTTTGGTGAGTCTGGCTAGGGGTTTGTCAATTTTGTTTAATCTTTCAAAGAACCAACATTTGGCTTCATTGATCTTTTGTATGGTTCTCTTATTTTCGATGTTGTTTATTTCTGCTTGAACTTTAGTGATTTCTGTCCTTCTGGATGCTTTAGGGTTCCTTTGTTCCTCTTCCTCTAAGTCCTTGAGGTTTGCAGTAAGGTCGTTCATTTGAGCTTTTTCTTGGTGTTTAATATGTGACTGTATGGCTATAAGTTTCCCTCTTGGTACTGCTTTAGCTGTGTCCGAAATATTTTGATAGGTTGTGTCTTCATTTTCATTAGTTTCCAGGAACATTTGAATTTCCTGCTTGAGTGAATCTCTGACCCAGTGGTTCTTAAGGAGTATGTTGTTTAGTTTCCAAATTCTGTGACTTTTAATAATTTTCTGCTTCTTGTTAAATGTTAGTTTTACTCCACTGTGGTCTTAGAAGATACTTGGGATGATTTTGATGCTCTGGAATTTATTAATGCTGTCTTAGTGGCCTAACATGTGGTCTATCCTTGAGTATGTGTTATGTGGATTTGAAAAGAAGATGTATTCCAGTTTTTTGGGGTGAAGGACTCTGAAAATGTCCAAGAGGTCTAGTCTGTCAATCTCTTCATTCAGTTCTCTTGTATCTTTGTTGGTTCTCTGCTTTGTTGATCTGTCTAAGTGTGAGAGTGGGGTATTGAAGTCTCCCACTATTATTGTATTACTATTGATGTATTTTTGAAATTCTTTCAGTAGGTGCTTGATGTATTTAGATGGTCCCTCATTGGGTGCATAGATGTTAATAATTGTTAAGTCTTCTTGGCTTATTGATCCTCTAATCATTATGTAATGTCTTTGCCTATCTTTTATTACTTTATTTAATTTAAAATCTATTATGTCTGAGATGAGAATGGCTGTTCCTGCCCTTTTTTGTGGTCCAGTAGCCTGTATGATAGTTTTCCATCCTTTCACTTTAAGTCTGTGTTTATCTTGTTGTGACAGATGGGATTCTTGCAAGCAGCATATGGTTGGGTTATGTTTTCTGATCCATCTCCCCACTCTGTGCCTTTTGATGGGTGAGTTTAAGCCATTGACATTTATTGATATTATGGATTTAATGTATTGTTGTGCCATTGTTCAAGAAAAAAAATTTTTTTTTTTTTGCTCTGATATATTGCCAGTATTATAGTGATGTTCTTGCTTATAAGAGGTCTTTTAGAACCTCTTTCAGGGTTGATTTGATGATGGTTGCCTCCTTTAACTGTTGTTTGTCTAAGAAGGTTTTGATCCCTCCATCTAGTTTGAATGAAAGCCTATCAGGATATATTATCCTCGGTTGAAACCCTTTTTTCATTCAGGGCTCGATAGATATCTTGCCATTCTTTTCTGGCTTTTAGAGTTTGAGTGGAGAATCTGCAGATAATCTTATGGGTTTTCCCCTGTATGTAACTTTGTTTCTCTCTTGCAGCCTTTAGGATCCTTTCTTTGTCCTTACTCCTTCTCATTGTGACTATAATGTGTCTTGATGTCTTCAGGTCATGGTTGATTCTGTTTGGAACTCTCTGGGCCTCTTGAATCTTGATGTCCTTTCTGTTATTCAGGTCTGGGAAGTTTTCTTCTGTTATTTCCTCTAGAATGTTTCCTTCCCCTTCCTCTCTTTCTTCCTTTGGCAGGCCAATTATACAAATGTTACTTCTTTTGAGGTCATCCCATGTGTCTCTGTTGTTGTTTTCAGTGTCTCTCAATCTCTTTTTAAGCTCTTTCACCTCTTTCTTTATTTTCTTTTAGTCATTCTCTGTCTGACTAATTCTGTTTTCTGCTTCTGTTAGTCTGCTTTCCCTTCCCTCAGCTTCTTTCTTCATTACAGCTATTTCAGCTTTCAGTTCTCTAATTGCCTCAAGATAATCAGTATTTTCCTTGGGGGTCTCAACTGTTGTTTCCCTAATACTGCCATTCCTTTCCTCCAATGTTGTTTTCATTTCTGTGATTAATAAATTTATTATTGCTTGCATACTTTTCTTATCTATGGTTACTTCTGGCTGATTTGTAGTTTCTTCTGGGCTCTTGTCTTCATTCATTGGAGTAGCAGTTTTGTTTTTGATCTACCCATTTTTTTGATTTATGTGTTTCTTTTTTATGCTCTGTTGTTCCTCAGTTGTTGTGTCTTGAGTACAAGCAACACTTTACTAAATACCTTTATGAAAAATGCTGTCTCTAACCTCAGTAATTACAGTAGCAACTGAAGCAAGTATTGAAGCAGTTTAATCACTACCAGTTAGCCAAACAATGTCTCCAGTCCGTGAAAAAATAGAAACCAAATCCCAATTAAGAAGAAAGAGAAAGAAAAGAAGGGATAGCAAGAATAGACAATTATGCAAATCTACTATCCACTGTATATTCTAGGGGTAGCAAGAGGGGGAAGGGGAGTAGAGCAGAGATACACACAGAGAGTCCACTCTGAGTCAGATTTCTTCCCCAAAATAATTCAAAAATTCAGAAAGACAAAGAAGAAGGAAAGAAGAAATGTATGACAAGATAAAAAAAAGAGAGGGAAACAAGAGAGAGAAAAGAGAAAAGGTAAGAAAAAGAGCTGTAATTAAAGAGCAGTGAAAGGAAAGTTTTTTAATTGATTACTTTATTTTTTATTTTATTATATTTTATTTTTAATTAGCTAGGAGGAGGAAGAAGGGGAGAGTCTGTAGAGGAGAGAGGAGTAACAAGACAACTTCCTCTTAGAATAGATAAGATGCCCCCTACCCTAGCAATGAAAGATACTGTAAGAGTTAATTCTGGTCAACCTAAAGGAGGCAGGGGAAGAGATATGCCTTTATATAATATTAATAATAAGATAGAGCAAGGAATAAAGCCCTGTCCCAGATTTCCTCAAGCCTCCTGAGCATAGGCAGCCGATTGTTAAGAAAGAAAAAAAAAAGAAAACACCTCAGGATTAGACAAGAATAGCAGGAATAGACAGTTATGCAAATCTACTATCCACTGTATATTCTAGAGGTATCTAAAGGAGAAAGGGAAGTTAAGCAGAGATACATGCAGAGAGAGAATGCTGTGAGTCAGATTTCTTCCCCAAAATAATTCCCAAATGTGTATCAGTGAATTCAGAAAGCTGAAGGAGGAAGAAAGGATGACAAGGATGAGAAAAAGAAGAAAAAAGAGAGAAAAAAATGAAAAGAAAAAGATAAGAAAAAGAACAGTAATAAAAGAGCAGTGAAAGGAAAGAGTTTTTTATTTATTTATTTTTTATTATTTAATTAGCTATGTGGGGGGGGGAGGGAGAGAATTGGTAGGGGTGGTAGGAAAAGTGAGACAAATTATTTTAGCTGTTAATAAGACACCCGGTCCCCTAGCAATGGAAAATACACTAAGAGTTAATTCTGGTCAACCTGAAGGACGGGGGGAAAGGGGTATGTGTTTACCTTGTATTGATACTAAAATAGAACAGAGTGAAAAACCTGTCCTTCAGCTTGGATGGCTTCAGATTGCCTCAGGCCCTCTGAGCAGAGGCAGCTGGTTGGCTACTTCGAAAGGAAAAAGGCCAAAGGTTTCAGATGGGAATAGACTTAGAATGAATGACACCCCCTGGTGGGACAGGAATCTTGGTAAAGAAAGAAGCTCAGCAGGGGAGCCTGCTAGGAGCAGCTCTCTGGTCCCCAGGGACTGGTTATGGGGGGGGGGGTTAGGGGTGGGGGTGCGCTTCGTGAATAATAATTTAAAAGAAAAAATTTTTCCCTTTTTTTTTTACTCTATTTTTTAACCCAAATTAAGTTATAATCACCTCCTTGGTGTCACCGCTAGGACCCCTTATTAACTGGCCTACTAAACGCAGAAAATCCTACCGTTTTCAGTCGATGTGGTCGGAGCTCAAGCCACTGGCAGCTTCTTAGTCCGCCATCTTCTGGAAACTCCGACAACATTATTTTTATGCAAGGGCTATCAACTACTGCAGCTTCATTAAATCATCTGGAGCACTTAAAAAGTTGTTGAGGCTATTTGCATCTACTTTCAGAGGCTATCAGTTACTTTATGTTTAGCGGATATCCTGGACAATGAGATTTTATCCTAGGAGATTGTGAGAATGTGGCCAATGTAGAGAGTCTAATAGAGTCTAATATACCCCTGGAAATGAAGGTTCTTGGGTCTCACCTCAGAGATGCCTAAACAAACTATCTGCCTTATGAACAGTGGAGTAGTGCTACAGGTGTCTCTGTTTCCCTGCTTCTCTCTTGTTATCACTCTTCATTTTTATTTCTCTCTGTCTCTATCAGATTAAAAAAACAAGAAGAAAGAGGAAAATGGCCAGGAGTAGTGGAGAACTTGGGCAAGCACTGAGCTTGAGTCCTGGCTATAAAAAAAAAATATTTGTTTTTGAAGTTTGCAAATAAATGACCATTTTTACTTGCCTGGAATTAAAATTTCAATAAGATTTCATCCTATTATTGGAAGTAAAAAAAAAGCAGACACATGAACTATCACATAGTGCTTTTTATCTTTTATTTAAGACAAGCATCTAAGATTTATTACTATATTATGTTACAAAGCCAAGGAGTAAGAATAACAATTTAAGGATAATGGTTTATTTCTAGAACAAAAGAGACAGTAAAGAATAAAGCTATGACTTGCACAAGGATAACGAACTAAACTCTACTAGGATATGCTGACTTTCTCTTTTCCTACACCTGTCCTATATTGTTATGTATACTGTCTTATAAAGCATGTTGTTTCTCAAGAAAGTCATATGAAGATATGGAGAACCCTTACAATTAATAAAATTTCAGAAAATGTTTTTTATTGAAATATATAGAGAACAAGACTCATTTCATTATTTTAAAATGTAGCTTATGTTTAGAAAAAATAAGTTTAAATAAAGGTAATTATGTGATATACTTTAAAACATCTATTAAGAGTTAAAATACATATAATATTTTCCACCTGCCAGTTCCTATGTATATTTTTTTCAGCAAGGTCAGGGCTGTAGGGATTTCAATTACCATATTTTGGGGTGTTTAAAAGATTATCTATAAAGTTAGAATCTAAATGCATGAGAAGTTCTGTTGTTTCAAATAACCTTGACTTTCTAGACACATGAGTAGCCAACAGTCAATGCGGTGACCTTGATAGAGTGAAAATTATATTTAAAAGTGTTTCCCTCTGCCAATTGTGACTAAAACAAGCCATCAATTCTCACTCAAAGGCCAATTCTTACTCATCAATTCTCACTCAGAGGGATCAATAGGCAGAAATAGAGTAGGAAAGAGTGGGAAAGAGAGATAGATAGGAATTATGGTATCAGGTTAGGGAACAATAGTATTGACAAACTGTATATGATAAAATTACATCAGAGATAAAAACATGTAAGATACGAATTTGTGTGTGTGTTGCAATGTTGTTTATGAGAGCAAAATGAAAATAATCTAAAAGTCCATCAGTACAGAACTATCTAAATGAATTGTGCTTTAACCCTATGATGAGTATTGTACTACCATTGAATGAATGAAATATTGGAGTAGAGAGATGTCAAGGTTGTTTTAAGGGGTAAAAAAAAAAGAGAGAGAATTAAATAGAATAACACTGTGAATAGTGTAAACTCATTTGTACGCTGAAGAGGATGTGTGTGTGTGTGTGTGTGTGTGTGTGTGTGTGTATGTACATACATCTACATAGATGTTTTTTGACAAGTACACAAAATCTGTCCCCAGAAACATACCCTTTAGGAGAAAACTGAAATCTGGATTATGCTTCTCAAAAGAGTATTTTTACTCTTCCCAAATACCTCTTGAGTTCTTAAGATTTTACCATAAGTATTTACTATTTTTAAGTGGATTGAGTATTAAAAAATAAACCCTTTATAATTATTTTAAATTAATTATTTGCATAGTTGAAGAAACTATTTTAATATTAAAGCTATTATTTTGGGCTATGAATATTTCCAGGCATGTTAAATGGAGAAAAGTCTACCTGAGTTTCTATTTAAAATATTTATTAATTTATCATGACTAATCACTGAAAAAAATCACACCACAGAAAATAACTTCATTTTCACCCATAAATTTCCATATACCATAACTTAGAACCTAAAATTTTAAATTATAATAACCTAAGCTAAAGAGTCCTTCCCACCTCCTGGTGTTTATGCTTTGTTAAAGTGTCATGGAAACATCTGATAATGATTCAACCACATTGAACTCTTCATTTCATTTGTGGTGTTAGGCTTTTATGCAGATAGGTCCTGATCATATGCTTTTTAAAAAAAGTATTCCCTATTTTTGCCCATGTTTTATTGTTGTAGCTTTTAAAAATTTTTTAAAATTTATTTATTCCTTTTGTAGTCCTTGTTGTTTTATTGTTGTAGTTATTGTTGTTACTGATGTCATTAAAGTTGGATAGGACAGAGAGAGATGGAGAGAGTAGGGGAAGACAGAGAGGGGAAGAGAAAGATAGACACCTGCAGACCTGCTTCACCGCCCCCGCAGGTGGGGAGCCGTGGGGCTTGAACCAGGATCCTCAGGCCGGTCCTTGTGCTTTGCCACATGCGCTTAACCCGCTGTACTACTGCCCGACTCCACTATTGTTGTAGTTATTATTGTTGTCGTTGTTGTTGGATAGGATAGAGAGAAATGGAGAGAGGAGGGGAAGACAGAGGGGGAAGAGAAAGACAACTGCAGACCTGCTTCACAGCTCATGAAGCGACTCCCCTGCAGGTGGGGAGCTGGGGCTCGGGATCCTTATACTGGTTCTTGCGCTTTGTGCCACATGTGCTTAACCCGCTGCGCTACCGACTGACTCCCAAGATTTTTTTTTTTAATTTAAGAAAGGATTAATTAACAAAACCATAGGGTAGGAGGGGTACAACTCCACACAATTCCTACCACCCAATCTCCATATCCCACCCCCTCACCTGATAGCTTTCCCATTTTCCATCCCTCTGGGAGCATGGACCCCAGGGTCGTTGTGGGTTGCAGAAGGTGGAAGGTCTGGCTTCTGTAATTGCTTCCCCGCTGAACATGGGTGTTAACTGGTCAATCCATACTCCCAGTCTGCCTCTCTCTTTCCCTAGTAAGGTGGGTCTCTGGGGAAGCGGAGCTCCAGGACGCATTGGTGGGGTCTTCAGTCCAGGGAAGCCTTGCAGGCATCCTGATGGCATCTGGAACCTGGTGGCTGAAAAGAGAGCTAACATACAAAGCCAAACGAATTGTTGAAGAATCATGGACCCAAAGGATGGAATAGTGGAGATAAAGTGTTGGGGGGTACTCACTGCAAACTCTAGTGTACTATTGCTTTCATGTATATATTTGCCCTGGTTTATGGATACGTGTGGACATATGGTCTATCTCCTGGAACCTGGTCTATATCTAAGTTTTGGGACTTTGTTAGGAAGTGAACCACCTGGGATGGAGTTAGAGACTACTATGAAAGGAAAGGTCTCACCCGAGTGATAAAGCTGAAGGAAACATTTTAAATAGAATTTTTATTCTGTCCAGGTCACCGCATTGACTGTTGGCTCTTCATGTTTGGCTTATTGAAAGACAGAGTGTTAATATCTGGTACAATCAGATGTGTCTAGGAAATCAAGGTTATTTGAAGCAACATAAATTTTCATGCACTTAGATTTTAATTTTATGGATAATTTTCCAAATACCCCAACATAAGATAATTGAAATCCCTTCAGCCCTGACCTTACTGAAAAAAAAATGTAATTAACTTCAACAAAATCAACTGAGAAGAAAAGCTAGCTTTGTACTATTTAGAATAGGTTCTGTGTCCAGCTCATAAATAGTATTGAAGATGACTCGGGCTTTACACTTCTACATACACACAGAATTTGCTCCCATACTTGTATACTTCACAGGCGGATAAATTTGGCTTTCAGAAATTATGAATATTTATGAAGAGTAGATATCAATATGTCTTTGTCGGGGGCGGTCAAGCAGTGGTGCACCTCGTTGAGCACACAGGCTACAATGTTCAAGAATACAGGTTTGAGTCCCTGGTGTCTACCTGCAGGGGAGAAACTTCACAAGCAGTGAAGCAGTACAGTAGGTGTCTCTCTTTTTCTCTCCACTTTCTCCACTTCCTCTCAATTTCTGGCTCTATCCAATAAGTAAATAAAATATATTTTAAACAAACAATATGTCTTTGTAGGAGGATTAAGGTGAGGACTTTAGTGAATGTATATGTAAAATGAACAGAATAATACTTGAAATGTAGTAAGTTAATGTTATGCATGTACAAACTATTATATTTACCTTTGAATGTAAAACATTAAATCCCCAATAAAGAAATAAAAATAATGCAGTCAACTTATTTATTTGTTTATTATTTTTTTAAAAAAAGGTAGAGTTAGAGAGAGAGTGTGAAAGAAACTAGAGCACTGAAACTTTCTTCAATACAGTGAGGGCCAGGTTCACTTTCTGGCACAGTGCTCTTTAAACTTAACAGCAGTAAACATTTATTGAGTGTATACAAAGCATCAGTGTAAGTATTTAGATTATTCTAAGCCTCTTTTGCATACTAGCTCCTTTATCTAAACTTCTCTATGATATTAATATCAAGTTGATTAATGACATAGGAGGGTTCTATAATTTGTTTCAGACTAAGTAGAACTTAACTCTTTTAACATCTACCCTATGAGGAGCCTACCTTTGAAATCAATACCTCACTTCCTGGTGCATGAGTTTGATTCTATATCAAAATCTTTGAAACCCAGGTAAAAAGTACCACCTATCTTGTCTTCCATTAAACCCAGTCATAATTCTCAGTTTGGGAGATCCACTCATTTCCTTTGGAATTTGGAGGAACCTCTGTGCACTGTGTACTATTCACCCTCACCAAAACTGAGGTTCCAGATTCTATGAGACTGTCTCATGAGTGGCAGTAATGTAAGGAAGGACTATCTTCCTTGGAAATTCATCAAAGGAATGTCTTCAACCTTGTTTTGTTGTTATGCTTTCCTGTTCTCTCACCTCCACTTGTTACAAACTGACTGTTTTAACTATGGTTAGTCTTTAAGCCAGATTGTGAAGTAGGTAACATTTATCTCTCTTTAAATCACTGACTCTTGCAGTCCTTCTTTTGTCATTCTGTCACATCTAAATGGATCAGTTTAATTATGGAAACTTAGTTTCTGAAGAAATAGGACATTGGTGAAGGAATGGAAGGCACATTTACATAAATGCTTCCCAAACTTTAATGTACTTATGAATCACCTAGGGATTTTGTTAAAATGCAAATTCTATTACAATGTGGTCGTGGAATCGGTCTGAGATTCTGCATTTCTGACAAACTTCTAATGGTGTCACTGCTGTTGGTTCCTTGATCTTCTGAACAGCAAGTATGTAAAGATCATGGTACCACACTGAAGTGGCAGAAGATTTCCCCTATTATCTTTTTCAGATATATTTTTCCCCCTAAAGAAATGAGCCTTTTTTTGTGGAACTAGGTTCATGGGATTAATTAAGGAAAGAAAATCATCAATTTCCTATCCTAGCCTGGACTATTTACAAATGAGACCATTCTTTATCAGAGAAAAGAACAGCACAAATTTGTTACATTTTTTTTATATAAAGAGTAAAATAACAGTGTTTTCTATCAAATTAAATTGCAGGCTCTCTTGTGGGGAAACATGTATGTTTACATGTGAAATGTATGCGATATGTGAAAATGCATTGTCTCATTGCTATTCAAGGTTTAGGTTCTCAGATCTAGGGATACAAATGATAAAATTTTACCTGATATGAGGGCCATGTGTGTATTTTAGCACCTCTTTATTCCTTCTAACCATCACTCACATAAAAGGAAAGTTAAGTCAACTTTTATTTTCCTGCCTTTTGAACTGGAATCAGCATAATAGGAATTACAAATGATTGTTAGAAATGGTTTGCTAATGCTAATTGGAATAATGAAAGATTGTGTAGAGTTTTACATTTGGAGGTGTAATGTGGGCAGACAGAATTGAAATTATGTGACCAGTTCTGTTTTGCAATGACAGTGACTAATTTTCTCTATTTCCTTTTTGCAGGGAGGGGAACATTGTTACTATCAGGGCCATATCCGAGGAAACCCTGACTCATTTGTGGCATTGTCAACATGCCATGGACTTCAGTAAGTGTCCAAACTTGTTTGTACCCTTTATCTTTCAATAATGTAATTTCTTAATTTTTAAATACACTGTAAATGAAATCCCTCTTTTTTTTTTTTTTTTGCTAAAAATAAAATGAGATAATTTCATTCATAGGTGGGGCGTAGGCAGCAAAGGCAGGGTTACAGGGTGGAATATCTATAGATTGTGCTTTTCAGAGCAGATCTCAGTGGACTCAGGAAAGCAGAAAAGAGGAGACTGTTAGGAGTCTTGTGCTCTGTAGTGGAGGAAAATAATGCTTTGGTGGATGGTGAGGTGTGCTAGCACTGCCTACCTTGGGAAGATGTGGAACTGCACTGCTGTGATAACACTGATCGTGTAAATCAACATTTCCTCTAAGCCGTGATTAAAAACTAAATCATTTGAAACTAGCAGTGGATCTGCTTGTTCTCATTTGTAATTTATAAACCTGGAAGCTTTTAAATGAGGGTGTAGAAACTACGAATCTTGGAATTACAATATGATATCTTATAGTTAGTGATGTTGGAAGAGTTTTTCTGGTTTCATCCTAATTGAATAGGAGAAGTTTGGGTAATGTTGATCTCTGCTTCTGTGAATTTTTCTACCTCCTTGAGACACACATACACACATGCACACACATTTATATTTATTTTTTTAAATTGTTATCAGGGTTATACCTGGGGTCTGATTCTTGCGTGATGTATCCACCTCTTCTGGCATCCTTTCTTTTTTCCTTTCTCTTCTTCTTCCTCTTTACTTTTTGATACAGAGAGTAATTAGAGGGAAAAGAGAGGTAATTAGGGAGAGACAGAGAGACACAGAGAGAGAGAGAGTGATAGAGACTTGCAGCACTACTTTGCCACTTGTGAGAACCTCCCCCCAACCCTGCAGGTGGGGACCAGGGCCTTGAACCCAGGTTCTTGAAGATGGCAATGTGAGTGTTGTACTGGGTATACCACTGCCTAGCTCCAGATGTAGGTTTTATATGTTTATACAATAATAGAAATATCAGTAGATAGAACCTGTTCATTCATTGCACAAAAACAAATGGTTGAAAATTACCTTAACAGCTCACGTGTTTCAGTCCTTTATTCAGCCAGAGTACTACCTAACTCCTAACAAACTCAGTAGAATTAAGTCTGTTCTTTGAAATCCCCAAGGACCAAAATTAATTCTCCTTTCCTCAGGGCCTTGCTTCCTTTTTCATAACCTTCATTATAAAAATTACTTGCTTACGTGTAACATGGGAGTATGTTTCCTTTCTCCTTCTGTCCATGCTGGTAATACACGTGTGGTCATCGATTACTTGTTATGTTATTGCATATAAAACCAATATGTCCATGAAGGATGACAAATGGCATAATGGGGGTTGTATTGTTAAATGGGAAACTGAGGAATGTTATGCATGTACAAACTATTGTATTTACTGTTGAATGTAAAACATTAATTCCCCAATAAAGAAAAAAAAAACCAATATGTCATTCCTCAGCTGATCTTTAGGTTACGTTGTCTGTTTTGTTTTTTTTTTTCCTCCAGGGTTATTGCTGGGCTCGGTGCTTGCACCATGAATCCACCGCTCCTGGAGGCCATTTTTCCCCCTTCTGTTGCCCTTGTTGTTGTAGCCTCCTTGTGGTTATTATTATTGCCATTGTTGATGTTGTTCGTTGTTGGATAGGACAGAGAGAAAATGGAGAGAGGAGGGGAAGACATAGAGGGGGAGAGAAAGACAGACATCTGCAGACCTGCTTCACCGCCTGTGAAGCGACTCCCCTGCAGGTGGGGAGCCGGGGGGGTTCAAACTGGGATCCTTACGCTGGTCTCTGCGCCACATGCACTTAACCCACTGAGCCACCACCAGACCTCCACGTTGTCTGTCTGTTTTGTCTTGTTTTCGTTTGTTTATTTGCATGGACCAAGCTAGCACTTTCCATTTTTTTTTTGCTAGGTTTTTTTTTTTGGGGGGGGGGATTTGGGAAAGACTTTAAAATATTTCCTGTCTGTTACCAAGTTAATTTTTTTCCCTTTTCTTATTTTAATAGTTATTTACTGCAGTATGCAGGACACTGGTACCATTGAAGTGAATAGATTGTAAGCTCTGAAGAACTCACAGTTTTGTGGGAAGGCTAAATCTGATCCAATTTCATAGCACAGAGTATACTAGGTCTATGTTTTTATTGAGCAAGGGAAAAAACTAAGAAAGATATAAGCTAAATGCAGGTACTAAAGAATGAAATAGTACTTGGGGGCTACAGAGAAATGCCTTTTAAAGAAGAAGGTTGAATGGCACCTCAGAATCTTCCCCCCAAAAGGGGGGGCAGGGGGGACTTGGATGATTGAATTTTATAGGAAATTAAGAAAGAGATGGAACCAATATGCCTGGAAAATCTGGTCTGTCTTAAGTGATGTCTCTGATCAGGGTCAAGTGGTAAATTTGTAAGAGAAGCAGGACAGAATCTAATGTTTTGCTTTAAATTCAAACATTTTAAAGTTTTACCTTAAGTAGTGGTGCACGGGAGTACATTAAAGAACACAGAGCCAGGAAAAGTAAATTGCCTGCTATAGCACAACAAATCAAGAGATATCTATAAGGAAATTATTTTACTATGTGCACAATTTACTGTTGACACTAGCAATACCTCACATTATAATGTGAAGCAAAGATTGCAAGTTCGAAAATAAATATGAATGTCTATTTATTTTTTCATTATTGGGGGGTTAATGATTTACAGTACAGCTGTTGACACATGGGTACAATTTCTTATCTCTCTATGAGATAGGTATCTGCAAAACACTTTCCCCCATTTAGGTCTTTTTCCACAATTATGGACCAGAACCCCAATATCCTCTCTATCTCTTTCTTTCCTTCCCTAAAGTTCTTTGCATTGGTGCAATATAACACACCTAGTCCAAGTTTCACCTTATACTTTCACTTAGTAAATAATATCTTGGAATAAAGAAACATTTTTTCAAACATTGCTAGCAAGGTTGTTACTGGGGCCTGATTCCTGCATGATGGATCCACCTCTTCTGACAACCTTTCTTCCTTTCTCTCTTTATTTAAGGAGGTCTCTGTTCATTTCTGAGAAAAGGAACATTGTAGATCCATCCATCAGTAACATTATTATTATTATTTTAATTTCCACTAGGGCTATTGCTGGAGCTTGGTGCCGGTACTACTGTTAATCCACTGTTGCCAGTAGTCATTTTTTCCTTATCCCTTTCTGTTTTGATAGGACAGAGAAAACTTGAGGGGGGAGGGGAAGATAATGAGGGAAAGAGAAAGATAAGACACTGGCACATCCTCTTCACTGCTCTGGAAGCTTCTTCCCCCCACAGGTGGGGAACATGTGCTCTAACCCAGTAATGTGTGCACTTAACTGAGAGTGCCACCATATGTAAAGCAGTAAAATTATTATATCTGACCTGGACATGAGCATAGCTGCCTCCTAGTAATAGTAAGTATACTGGCCTTGTCCATATTAGTGACAGCAATTGTATTTTGTAGAAGAGTGATATAAAAAGCAAAAGATTTCTCCCTCTTTTAAATTTCAGTTCAGAGTCACAGTGGAAGCATTATGCTTATTTGCCTTTTGCTTTTCTGAATGGTCAAACTGTTACGATAATCAGAGAGATAGTACTATTATTGCCCTCCAAGGGTTCTGTTGGACCTAAGAATCTAAGAACAATAGTATGCTACTAATTATACATATTCCCTGAAGGATTTTAGAAAAAATAAATTGGAGGAAATCTTAGTGACTAGATCAGAAGAATTGTTTTAACTACGTAAAATCTACTTCTACCTTTAGAAAAATTTTCATTTAAAACTAGACAAAAAGAAACAATATTCATCATATTTCTAGGAACACTGTTAGGATCATATACAGGCAAGTTTAGGTATTTTTAGACTTTTATGAGAATTTTGGGTGTATTCATTTTTGTTTCTTTTGCTTTTTTATTACTTATTATTTCTCATCACAATTTTACTTTCTTTTAAACAATATTTTATTTATCTATTTTATTTTTTATTTAAGAAAGGATTAATTAACAAAACCATAGGGTAGGAGGGGTACAACTCCCCACAATTCCCACCACACAATCTCCATATCCCACACCCTCCCCTGATAGCTTTTCCATTTTCCATCCCTCTGGGAGCATGGACCCAGGGTCATTGTGGGTTGCAGAAGGTAGAAGGTCTGGCTTCTGTAATTGCTTCCCACTGAACATGAGCGTTGACTGGTCGGTCCATACTCCCAGTCTGCCTCTCTCTTTCCCCAGTAGGGTGGGTCTCTGGGGAAGCTGAGCTCCAGGACACATTGGTGGGGTCTTCAATCCAGGGAAGCCTGGCCAGCATCCTGATGGCATCTGGAACCTGGTGACTGAAAAGAGAGTTAACATACAAAGTCAAACAAATTGTTGAGCAATCATGGACCCAAAGCTTGGAATAGTGGAGAGGAAGTGTTAGGGAGGTACTCACTGCAAACTCTAGTGTACTTCTGCTTTCAGGTATATACCATGCAGCAGTCCATAGACACGTGTGCACATATGCTGTCTCTCACAGAAACTGGTGTATATCTAGGTTTCCGGACCTTGTCAGAAAGTGAACCACCCGAGATGAAATTAGAGTATACCATGAAAGGAAAGGTCTCACCCGAGTAATGAAGCTGAAGGGTTGTCATTCCACACGTGAAGTCTCTGGACACAGTCTGAAGTGAAGCATGTTGAGGTGGCAATTGTTGCGCTGGTTAGGTTGTGATTGGCGGATGCAATATTATTTGATATGGATTGGGAGAGGCATACGGGAAAGTGGGCCCCATCCAAGGGTTCTAGGACTGGGGGAAGCAGGGGCTCCATAGTGGAGATGTGAGGTTCCTGCTGTCTTAGGGTTCAAAAAGACAATCGATAGTTAATGTTATCATCACATTATTGGGTAATTGGGTTAACTTTGAAAAGTCCTTTTGTTAGGGCTTGCTGTACAGTACCCAGTATCTTGTATATAGCTGTGCTATTGGATGCT
This sequence comes from Erinaceus europaeus, assembly GCF_950295315.1. Taxonomy (NCBI): domain Eukaryota; kingdom Metazoa; phylum Chordata; class Mammalia; order Eulipotyphla; family Erinaceidae; genus Erinaceus; species Erinaceus europaeus. Next base: position 59,441,245 of record NC_080169.1, on the reverse strand, counting down.
TCTGATCTACTTGGTCTAGGCTTTTGAGAGAGTCCGCATATCAAATACACAGCCTATATATTAAAAAGATTCAGTTTGTGTTTTGAAAAACTTTGACAATATTTTATTTTTATACAGCACCTGAAAAAAATCATGCTTGATAATATAACTCAGTAGCCTCCTCAGACTAATTTTTTAAAATTCTTTATTTGAAAGAAAAAAAGCAACTTATGAACAAAATTTATGGACAATTATTTTGGGAGGAATGTTATTAAATAGTAATTTATGCTGTTTTAAGTTGAAATCATTTTTATTTGTGACTCAATTTTTATACAGTACAAGTATATGTTGAGGGTATTTTCTTTTTTTTTTTTTTTGATTTATTAACTTTAGTTAAAGAACAAAAAGGGGAAAGGAACCCAAGTCTTATGCCTTTTCTGTAAATGACTGGTAAGAATACTTTTATTTTCCCCAGTCATTAGTAGGACTTCATGACTCCAGACTGACTTTTTCATATACAAAGATAGAAGCAAAAGGGAGCTATAATACTGGTACTGCTTTTTCTGCATTTGTTTGTTTATAACTTGAAAGACTAATGGGCAATATTGTGGTCCTGGTGTGTTTGATGTTATGAGAAAATCCTGTGAAAAACATTAAGTAATGGAATAAAATGCTTGTTTATTGCCCTCTTGTGGCAATTTATAAGGATGGCTATTTTCTTTCAAAAATTTGTTTTGATGCTTTTTTTTTAAAATATCTCATTTCATTAGTGAATAGTAGCTTAGTCCTTCTGCAAACCCACAAAACTGAGGAGGACTCTGAAGGTTTTGCCCTTATTGTGATCTCTCAGGGAACTATGCACATAGTAGTAAAGTCTTAGAATTTACGCTCGAAATGGTAATTCTAAAACTAGGTTAAGGATGAGGATGAGTAGATCCTATTGCTTATAGGATGTCAAAAGGTGTCTTTCCCTCTTGGTGGGGTAATATATGTGGTGTGTGGCATTTGTGATATGTTTTTATATATGAATGTAGTTTGTGATGATCCTATAGTGATAGGTGAGGCTTCATGAGAAGTAGGTATTGATAAGTAAACTTATCCTTTGACCGCTGCTAATTTTAAATTGATCTTCTAGGGGAAGGGTCAATAGTTATGCTTAATTATTTTCTTGTCCTTGTTAGTGGGATGTTCTATGATGGGAATCATACCTATCTCATTGAACCAGAAGAAAATGACACATCGCAAGTAAGTGCTCCTTCTGTTCATTGGGACAGATCAGGAAACTGATGCTGTATCTTCTTTGTCTTCTCTTCTCCTTTATTTTAGAGTCTTAAGGTCACAAGAGTTAAATGTATTGAAATACTGTAGATGGACATAAAATTTAAAAGATATTATGTATCATGTGAATAGGTAATATAATTAAATTCAAATTACATGTAATTTAAATTTAAATTATAAAATTAAATATTGCATATGCCAAAACTGCAAGTGTTTTTTCTTCTAAATCTGTCTTGTAATCCTCATTTTTATTAGAGTACTTTCCTTCTGAGGTATTTTAAAAGTCTCCTTTTCTGTAGAGAGAGAGCACTGCTGTCTCTTCTTTTTCCTATTGGGGCAATAATCCAATGGGATTAAAGTCCCATTCTATGTCCTCTGTTGACTTCTGTTAATTCCTCATACATTGAGAGTAAAGGTTTCAAGATGGGAATTTGGATGGGATACAGATATTCACTCCACAGCAGATTAAAAAGGAAAAAAGAGACTTGACATATTTCCCTTCTCTTGTACATTTCAAGTGATATCTTTATTATTTTTAAGCTACTATAATTTTGAAATTTAGAGAAACCTTGGAATTTTTTATTTTTTCCTTCGCTTTTAGTCAAAACATTCATTTCCCACAAATTACAAAAAGGATTGAGTTAATAGTATAGACTACAGAAAAAAACAATGCACTTCTATTCAAGCTTTGTATATACAAACATCCTTCCTTGTATTATGGGACATTGGTTGGCTGTTTAGAGAAGCTAATAATTTCAAAAGATACATATGGTATTGGCACCCATAAAAATGTTGTTTGAGAAACATTCTGCATTGTAGATTATTTTCTGGGTACCTGTTGCTGAATTCCCTGTCATTTTACTAGACCATTTTATTTTGTTGTTTTTGTCTCTAGGGTTTTGCTGCCCTTTGCCAACTTTTACAGAGAGAGAGAGAGAGAGAAAGAGAAGGAGAGAGAGAGAAAATACTATAGGACTGAAGTTTACCCCAATGTGGTAAGAGGTAGACTCAAACCTGGGTTTCAAACATGACAAAGTAAGCACCTTCCCAGGTGAATGATCTTGCCAGCCCATGATATTTTGACTGTAGTACTATGAAATTTTATTTATTTATGACCTTCTATAATACTTGAATGAAATTAGATTAAGATGTTATTTGAATATTCATGATTTTTCTTAGACAAAACAACTTTTTATCTGTTAGAGTTTTAGAACTGAGTGACTGGGGACTGACTTGTACCTGTTGTCTTTCTTTTCCATAACGGAAGACTGTTAGCTTTATAGTCTTTAACCAGCAACTTTATTTGTCTCTAGGAAAGGAGTAGAGATTCGTGGAATGGAATTAGTCACTAACATTAACTTCTTTTTCCAGATGTCTTGCTTTTCCTTGGGGGATTAGGTCCATTACTGTAGTTTTGGCTTCTCTGTTTATGAAGGCATTTTGTTTCTAATTTTCACTCTGGGCCGGAAGAACACACAACACAGGAGTGAGTGGAAAGGGAAGTGCATTGGCTTATTGCCTTTCTGAAACAAGGAAAATACATAGCCATTATATAAGGGTCTGCACTTCTTCAGCCAGGATAGCCTGGGGGTGGAAATATTTGGTCGTATTCACTTAATCTCTATTGTTTGTGTTTTTTTTTCCAGGAAGATTTCCATTTTCATTTGGTTTACAAATCCAGACTATTTGAATTTCCCTTGGATGATCTTCCATCTGGTATGTTATTCAGATAGTGCCTTTAAAAGAAGACAACTTTAATAATTTATTCTAATGCTTTAGAGATAATATATATGTAGAATACCATTAGCCTAGAACTGCTCACAATAATTTTAGACAGAAAGTCAAGTGACAGCAAGAAGGAGAGTAAAATGCAAACTGGACCTTATGTTCACAGTGAATGTGTTTATAAATAGACTGAACACACTAAAGGAACACTTTTCAAAAAAAAATATAGGATTCAAATTTAGATACTTTAGGGGAAATAATGTTACAGCAAAACCTAAATAGATAAGACATAAATGTTCACTCAAGGTCAAATGCTAGCTTTGTAAACATAAGAATTAACTTTTATTAATTTTCTCATATGTTGTTTTCCTCATCTTTTTCCCCTTGGAATTTAAAGAAAGAACTACCATAGATGAGCACTGTTATCCTATGCTACTTGTGCAATGAGTTTTTCTTTCTCATGTATATTTACAGGCATGTTTATTTATGGACATTGGGTTGAGAGTTGTTTCAGTATATTTTCATGACAAGAAGGTAGAATACCTACCCATCCTTTGACTTCATTAATGCAACAGTGGTTTTGCAGAGTGATTTTGTCTTTGGCTGTGCTGGACACATTCTTGTTATTCTGGGATACAGGGTGCAGAGGTTATCTGGTGTATGGAGATGTTTCTTCCATACTTGATGAAATTTGGCCATAGTGCCTTTCTAAATTTTCCTTTCTACTATGTGAAGGTGGGATGGGAAAATGGTTGTTGATATATAAACACAACCTCTCTCATTCAAACTATTTTATTTTACATCATCATGCTTCAGGTCCCCAGCACCCTTCTCTCTATTCCACCCTGTGCCCCTGCTCCCCTTCCCCAGAGTCCTTTACTTTGGTCCAATACAACACACCCAGGTCCAAGATTCACTCTGTTTTTCCCTTCCTGTCCTTGTGTTTTAGTTTCCACCAATGAGTGAGATCATCCAGTGCTTGTCTCTCTCTTTCTGATTCATCTCACTCAACATGATTTTCAGTATGTATCTGTTTCCTCAGAGAGAGAATGTGAGAATGTGTCAAGTATTGACTCTGCAGTATTTGGGACATCAGTATACAAGTTATGTGTTGTAAGAGAATGAGATATCTACCTATCCACCCTCTGATTTTTTAATTTTTTATTAGTGATTTAATAATTATTAAAAAGATTATAAGATAACAAGGGTATAAGTCCATACAGTTCTCACCACCATAGTTCTGTGTACCATCCCCCTCCATTGGAAGCTTTCCTATTCTTTATCCTTCTGGGAGTATGGACCAAAAATTTTTATGGGGTGCAGAAGGTGGAAGATGTGACTTCTATAATTAATTTTCTACTGGGCATGGACATTAGCCCATCAATCGGCCCAGGTCAATGCATACTCCCAAAATGTTTCTATCTGGAGTAGGCCCCTGGAGAGGTGAGACTTTGGGACACACTGGTGAGGCCTCCTGCTCAGGGAAGTCAGGATGGTATCATAGTAGCATGAAACTTGGTGGCTGAAAGGTGGTAGGATTTAAAACGGTATAAATAGTTTAATATACAGGAACCTAAAGGTAGGAATAGAGTAGATGAAATTAGGGGTCTTTATGTGTGAAGAAGCTAGGAAGTCTATTTTAGTTATGTTCCAAGGGGCCTTTAGTAATTTTTGTCTGAGCCTGAAGGCTAACATGTAGGTGAACTAAAAATAGTCTGGGGAGATGGTGTCAGAGCTTAAAAATAGGACTAGAAAGCTGTATTAGAGCAGAGAATAGCTCCTAGAGTAGAGGAAAGTATATAAATACCATTAACTGTTTACCCCATTGATCTGACTTAGGGCCCATATATATTCCTATCTAGCATGGGAACCTGTGTGACCTCTGAGTCCCTGACAGTGTGAACTCACAGTCCGTGGTCACAGCCACTTTCTGATTTTTAATCTCAGTTAAATTTATGCAGGACCTCTATGGCATTGATTTTTATCACTTTCACTGTATAGATGAAGAGCTAGTAGCTTAACTAACTTGTTTTTCCAAGGAGCCTACAACTAGTAAGAGGCTTATTAGTAGAAGTTTGAATTATGAGACTATGAGAATGTATACTATGAAAGGGGCACAAAAAGAAATGAGAAAACCACTGGAATGACAGTAAATCCTAAAGTACTGCTTAGAATAATCACTTCAAATTTTATATAGTCTCCTTATCCAAAAATGAAGTGTTTGCTAATGCCCCCTCCTCTCTGAAATAAATCGTAACTCCTTGAGCTTCTACAGTTACCTAAAGGACAACAGTCCCTCCTCTTTTTTACTTCTACCAAAGGGTTACAAGATTTACTATCTAGAAAAACTTGCAAATGAGTATATAAAGATATTCTTTTTTAAAAAATATTTTTTAACTTTATTTATTTTTTTGTATTTATTCCCTTTTATTGCCCTTGTTGTAGCTATTATCGTTGCTATTGATGTAGTTGTTGAATAGGACAGAGAGAAATGGAGAAAGAAGGGGAAGACAGAGAGAGGGAGAGAAAGACAGACCCCTGCAGACCTGCTTCACCGCCTGTGAAGCGACTCCCCTGCAGGTGGGGAGCCCGGGGCTCAAACCGGGATCCTTACGCCGGTCCTTGGGCTTTGCGCCACGTGTGCTTAACCCGCTGCGCTACCGCTCAGCTCCCCATAAAGATATTCTTAACTCTGGGTGGCGGGTACCTAGCATAATGGTTACGCAAAGAGACTGTCATGCCTGAGGCTCCCAAGTCCCAGGTTTATTCCCCCACACCATCATCAGCCAGAGCTGAACAGTGATCTAATTTAAAAAATATATATATATATGTACTTTTTTCCATCTAGATAATTTAGACAGTTTCCTGAGTTACATTATGCAACTTTGTACAGTTCCTTTTATTGGAGAAAACTAATTCATGACCACCTATCTGTGAATAAAATTATAATCTAATAGATACTACTGGAAACAGTAGATATTAATTACTATTTAAAGTGATAAAGATCCTGCCTGAGGATTTTACTGTAGAGGTTCTATGCTATAAACTAAAAAATTTTAAAAGTCTTTGTCAGAATTTTTTTAACAGAAAATTTGGTGGTGACTTGGCAGTTTGCTGTTATTAAAAGTGTTTAAAGATATATTCTTTGACACCTCAGGTCTATTTCAATTAGTTTATGATTTTCTTCTTTCATCAGTAGAAGACATTTTCAGTTTGTTTCCCAAGACATTAATATTTACTATGATAAAATAGTAGAACACAAGAAGTAACAAATTAATGCAAAACTTATTTTTATAGTTTTTTAAAAATAAAATAAGCTCAAATGTAAACCTATTTATTTCAAGTCTGATAAAGCTTATATAAGTCATAGATTATTAACACTTTAATTTTGTTGTGTATTTTGTATTTTCCAGAGACAAAATATGATTAGTTTGCTCTCTCCCCCAATTTGTTTGACTGTAGATCCTTTGGTTTTTAGTAACATATTCCTCAGGACTTGTGCTACCAATAGCATATTATGAAAAGGAAAGGGCATATTTATTTGCTGTGGATGTGTTAGTATTGAACATTTAAAAATGACTATACTGTATGACAGTCCAAATCTATGTCTCTGCTTCTCTCTGTCTCTCTCTAACACATACATATATAAACAATAGAACAATGTCATATTGATTTTAAAATACCAATGAAAGATGGGGCAAAGGTAATTTGAATATACAAAAATCCAGTGTAACTCCTGTGTGGGCTTTATTACAGCATATAAGGAGAAGTATCTCATTTAAAAACATTCCAAGCAAGCAAAAGACAAGTTCCTATTATGAGACAAAAGAAAAATGGGATTGATTTCTCTAGGTTAATTACTGATTTATTTTAATATTATAATTGTTTTCTTAAGTTAATCATTATAAGTGAAAGAATAAAAACACATTTTTCACATATTACCTAGAATTGATGAAAACGTGTTAATATGGAGATCAAGATTAAAATTAAAATCTGTGCCACATAAAAAAAAAAGACCATAATAAGAAAGCTGTCAGGGGAAGGAACTGGATATGGAGCTCTGGGGGGTGGGTACTGTGTGGAAACATACCCCTTTTATCCTATAGTCTTTTCAATATTTCCATTTTATAAATAAAAATTTTAAAAAAGAAATAAAAAAATGACCACAGTAAAGCACACACATCTTGTGTACTATTCAGTTAGTTATGACATAAATATGCTCTTCTGGTGAGATCTAGAGCATTTCCATTAACCCAGTAACCTCTACTGTGCCCCTTCCCTATCTGTGCCTTTCCCTTTTGCAATTTCCTTTCTGACTTGCCATACATTTATTTAGCCTTTTATAATTCATCCTAAAATGGGTCATACATTATGTTCAACTGCTTTTGCTTTGCATCTGCTTCTGAGATTTATGTTGTCAGGAGTAGCGGTAGTCTATTATTTAAATTATTGAACATACTTTGTAGGTATTAAATATAATATGACTTTATCTTGCTGTGTACTTTGAACAACTGACTTTATTGAGGAAATAATTATTGTTGGACATTGCTGTCACATGAGTACAGTTTCTTACCTCTCTGTGATAGTTGTGTCTTCACACAGCTCTCATCACCAATTTATATCTTTTTCCACCATCATGCACTGATTCCAGGATGCCCTCTAAAACCCCCTTTAGAGTCTTAGACTCTGCTGCAGCATACCACAACTAGCTGAAATATCACCTTGTGATTTCCCTTTCTTTCCTTGTTTCTTAAATTCTACTTATGAATGACATTTGGTATTTGTCCTTTTCTTTTTGGCTTATCTCACTTAATAGGATTCCTTCTGGTTCCATCCATGATGTGGATTTCATGGTGTCTATATAGCACAATTTCTTTTTTCTTTAGTAGGGAGTTAAAATTTTACAGTACAGTTGTTGACACATGGGTACAATTTCTTACCTCACCATGATAGATGTCTACAGAACACTCTCATCCTCAACTTAGAGCCTCTTCCATCATCATACACCAGGACCTTGATATCCCCGTTCCCCCTTCAGCAATCTCCCTTCCCTCTTTTCCCAGTCTTCTGTTTTGGTGAAATGTACCAAACTAGTCCATATTTTACTTTGTGTTTATCCTTTCTGTTCTTGTATCTTAAGTTCTGCCTATGAGTGAGATCATCCCATATTCATCTTCTCTTTCTGGCTCATCTCACTTAACATGACCCCTTCAAGCTTCATCCAAGATGAGAAGAACCACTCAGCTGTCATTGGACATTGGGGTTGTTTGGTCTGTTACAAACAGTGCTTCTGTGACTATAGATGTACATTGATCTCTTTGGATAGGTGTTTTTTTGTGTCCTTTGGCTAATCCCCTAAGAGAACAATAGTCAGACCCTGCTATAGGTTCATTTCTAATAATCTAAGGAATCTTCAAGACCGTTTTCCACAGGAATTGTACAAATTTGCATTTCCACTAGCAGGATAGAATAGTTTCTTTTCCCCACATCCTTGCCAGTACTTATTTCTGTATTTTCTAATGTATTATATTCTCACATATGTGAAGTGTTATCTCATTATTGTCTTAATTTACATTTCTCGGGTAATTATGAGATACTATTTTACTCCTATGAGAATGTCATACATTAGTAAGGACAACAAATATTGGAAAGGACATGATGAAAAGGAACTATTCTACAAAGCTGGTGAAAATACAGATTTGTCCAACTCCTGTGGAAAGCAGTCTGGAGATTTATCAGAAGAGTATAAATGGGCCTAACATATGACACCAGCAATTTCTCTCCTGGGGACATATCCAAAGAAAATAAAAATCCAAAGAGATCTATGTACACCTATATTCATCACTTTGAACATTTTTATTTATTTATTTTTTATTTATTTTTTTGCCTTCAGGATTATCGCTGGGGCTTGATGTAAGCACTATGTATCTACTGCTCCTGGTGGCCATTTTTCATTTTTATTGGATAGTTCAGAGAGAGGTTGAGAGGGGAGAGGGAGATAGAGAGGGGAGAGACAGATAGACACCTGCAGACCTGATTTACTGCTTGTGAAACTACCTCTCTGTACGTGGGGAGCTGGGGGCTTGAACTGGGATCCTTGTGTAGGTCCTGTGCTTCTTACCATTGTGCCCTTAATTTGTGTCTCCACTACCCAGATCCCTGAGCATTTTTACATATCTGTTGGCCATATAAATATCTTCTTCTTTTTTTTTTTTTAGGGTTCTATATAATGGGACTTAAACATATCTATTCTGTTGATAGCCATTCTATTTTTATTTATGTCATTTTAAATTTGTGATTAATAGTGGTTTACAGTAAGATTATAGTAAGAACCAAAGCTCTGTGTCCCCAGTTTTAAAAATATTTTATTTATTTTTATTTTAATGACAGAGTTAAAGAAAGAAAGATAAAACGAGAAAGACCAGATAACTGCTCAGTTCTGCCTTATGGTGCTGCAGGGAGTTGAACTTGTGACTTTGGTGCCTTAGGCATGAAAGTACTTTTATATAACCATTATGCTATTTCCCCTACCTGCTCGTTTTTTTTTTTTAAGTTTTATTTCTTTTATGAGAAAGAGAGAACATAGAGCAATTAGAGCACTGCTATGTAGTGATAGGGACAGGAACTAGGATCTTACTTAGAGTTTCAATCCTTGAGCTTTTCCACTGAGCTATCTCCTTAACCAATAGTTTTCAGTTTTAAACTATTATGTATCAAATAACTATGAATAGTCCTGTAGAAATTCTTTTTTTGTGACCACTCTTATACTTCTGTCCGATATTTAGGAGTCAAATGACTGGGTCACAGTCAAGGACTGAAAAGGGATGTGGCAGGAGAATTTTGGGAGGGCATTGAGGAGCCAGTACAAGATGGTGGAAGAAGACTCAAGATGATACAGGGAGTGGTGTGCAGTGGTGTGCTTGGGGGTTGATGGGGAAACACCCAGAATATTGTCCACACTACCATGCATAAGGATGTGCAGGGGGAAGCTTCAGGAGCTGTGAAGCAGTGCTAGCATAACTAGTGCATTTCTTTTCCTGTCTATTTGTCTATCTATCTGTCATCTACTTATCTATATCCCTTCACTATCTATCTATCATCTATTTATCTATATCCCTTCTCTATCCTATCTATCTATCTATCTATCTATCTATCTATCTATCTATCTATCTATCTATCTGTCTGTCTATCTAGTTATCTAAGTATCTTCACTCTCAAATTCTTTCTGTCCTATCAAATAGAAGGAAGGAAGGAAGGCAGGAAGGAAGAAAGAAAAAGAAAGAAAGAAAGGCTACTGGAAGTGGCAGATTTGTTGTGCAGGCACCAAGTCACAGAGATAACCCTGCTGCAATAAAAAAATAATAATAACAACAAAACTTCTATGACAACAATTACCTTATAAACCATTATTTCCCCCAAAATGATTTAAATATTTAAAAATAAACTGCTGAAGCTTTTCTAGAAGTGGTTCTCATCAGTCCCATATGAGAGCTCTAATTGCTCTGCATCTTCACCAATATTTGATTTGTCATTCTGTAATAAATTCCTGTGACGAAAATGAAATATGAATTTTCTATTTGGAAGATTATCAATAAAGATTACATGGCATTTAATGCTAGGAAATGTAATGCTGCTGTTATAGATAAATTAGAGTATCTTAAAGTTTTTAAAAACATTTGGAGTTAATTCATGATATAGTTATTTATTATTTTTTCTTGTTTATGGCCATCACTGGTCTTGTGCTTGCACAACGAATACAGCATTCCTGGTACCATTCTTTCCTATTGTTGTTGTTACCTATTATTATTATTATTGTTTGACAGGACAGAGAGAAATTAAGAAGAGAAGGGGAGACAGAGAGGGAGAAAGAAATGAGACACACCCGCAGCACTGCCTCACATCTAGTGAAGCTTCTCCCATGTAGGTGGGGAACAGGGGATTGCACCAAGTTCCTTGCACATGGTAATGCACATGTTTAACTATGTTTGGCTTCTGGCCCTAGTTTTTTTTTTTTTACTATAAATGCAAACAATTACTTAGGTTAATATACTGTATTATCATCAAGTGAAATATTGTATAATATAAAATTAATGGTTTATAAATTAAAAAATCAATAACTATACAGATGAAATAATTTATAAAGATTAATCAACAATTTTGTAAATTCAAAGTTACAATTACTTATGAGAATATAACCATGTAGTTTATGTTCGGAAGAGCTAGTAAAATTTTGATTGTCCTGTGAAGTAAATCTGGCACATGTATTGTTACACTGAATCCATTTTTCTTTTCTTTTAGAATTTCAACAAGTAAACTTTACTCCACCAAAATTTATTTTGAAGCCAAAGCCAAAGAGGAGTAAACGACAGGTATGTACGTATAGGTATATATCAAGATGTTTTAAAAAACACTTGCCAGTAGCCAACAAGGTGACTCAGTGAATCTGAGCTCTCAGCATGGGATCCCAAGTTCAATCCCCAGCATTTCATGGTGCCAGAATGGTGCTCTGGCTCTAGCTCTTATTCTTATAAACAAATAAATAAATCTTTAAAATAGTAAAAAGTCTCCTTGCCAATCAACTGAATCTATATAAAGTCTCTGAGGGTATTAGTCTGGGCACTTGTCAGGCTGCGGCAAACAGAAGACTACGGATCTTTAGGAGCCATAATATTTTATAGATTTAAAAAAAGAGAAAGAAAAGAAAAGAAAAAGGACTTCAAACTGGCAATGGTATTATTACTCATCATACGGATGGATTAGGGGCTCTTTACTATGGTATTTCAGGTTCTTTCTGCCACAGGCCTCTTTTCTTGATTGAATATACACTTAATCTTGGAGTCTACTTATATGGTACATATCATCTTACATGGTATTTATCCTCTTGAATATAACTCTTTGGGGATGACTCAGGTTTTAAAGACACAAAATGCCATTATTACACTTGAACTAATTCAGAATCTGGGTTATAGATCAACATGTCAGTTTTACAAATGTTCAGCAGTACTTGGATAAAGTAATTATAAACCACATGAAGTGATACCATTATCCCTCTTAAGGTGGGAAAAAAACGATGACTCTGAATTGTGAAAAAAAACGTTGGTGAATGGTTTAGATAAAATAAGTCTAGTCGGCCTTCTTAATTATGTCAAGTCACTGATGTTGACTGGTATGAATACATGCTTGTGACATGACAAAACACAGTTTGAAAGAAAAAGATATTTTCTCTAATATCAGTGGTATTTATTGTGTTTGATGAGTTGTTATCATGAATTCTATATACTTTCCTTATGCACATATATGCTTATATTTATATATCTACTTAGATAGATAAAAAATACTCATGATCAAGATTTAATTTGAAGGATTGGTGCTGGTGCACCTGGTGGAGCACATATCACTGTTCTCTCTGAGAAAGGTGTGGACATGTGGAGGTAAGGGGCTTAAAAATTATGTGGCCAGCAATAGCAACTTTCTAACATAATGACAATATCAAGGCTTATTAGAAAACCTACTGAATATATAGAAGCCAGACCTCCCACGTTCTGCACCCCATAAAGATCTTTGGTCCATATTCCCAGAGGGATAAAGAATAGGGAACCTTCCAATGAAGGGATTGGTATATGGAGGTCTGGTGGTGGAAATTGTATGGAACTGTACCCCTCTTATCCCATAATCTTGACAATCATTATTAAATCACTAATAAAAAATAGAAAAAAATTGGTGACATGAAATTGAGAGGATGGTGCCTGAGCCTCACCACTTCCAGTTCAAGTAAAAAAAATAAATAAATAAAATCTACTGCATAAATTAATAAGACTCCGAGCTCATCCACAATTAACAAAGTTGTGCTATCATTCTGGAAAACATCATTTTGAAAAGACTTTGGTCTTGGATGCAGTTCATGCTACTTTATGGCTCCCAAACCCAGGTTTTATAGTCTACTGTACCTTCCCAATTTAATATCATAAGAAGAGTAAGGGAAATATAAACTGACACAGATTGGGTATTCCACCAAAGTAAAAATTTCTGAGGAAGAAGGGAAATGAATGGAGTCAGGGGTGCTAAGGTCCTGGAACATGATGCTGGAAGAGATCTAGATTGGGGGACCTGGTGTTTTATAAACACCTACCATGGGGAGATGAGAGGTTGTATCTATGTGACAACTGCAGTGGCAACCAATAAATTAAAAACAAAACAAAACATGTTGAGTTATCTGAGTTTGCTTTGTTTGTTTGTATACCAACTTCACGTAAATAGTTCTTGGGTTACTTCATGAATAAAGTTAATGAATAGGTTCTGTATGCTAACTCTTGTACATGGAAGCTTAAGAAAATATTTTAATTCATAGAAAATACAGGGAAGTGGTTGCCACAGAGTGTTTAAGTGGGCTGGGGGATGAAAGAGATGGTTCAGTTATAAGGTAAGTAACTGAGGAGCTAACATGTAACATTTTCCTTGGCTCTTTAACAATAGAATTCTGAATACTTATTTAGATTCTATTCCCTTTATTATATTACAGCTTCATCGGTATCCTCGCAATGTAGAGGAGGAAACCAAATATATTGAATTGATGATTGTCAATGATCATCTCATGGTAGGACATGATCTTTAAAATTTTTTTTTCTTTTTTTTATTGGGAGGTAAATGGTTTCACCTACAGTTGTTGGTCTATGGGTACAATTTCTCATCTCACCATGATTGCTGTCTGCAAAATACTCTCACTCTAAAATTAAGTCCATAATCATGTACCAGGGCCTGAAAGCATAGTTGCTTGAATTTATCTGTATCAATTGTAGAACTAGTTCCTAGCACTATATACAATAACTACAGAAATTGGTTGGTTCAGAGATATGGGTAGATTATAAACTAGAGACAGTATTTATGTTACCAAGGGTTGTTAACTAACAACAACCCACACAAGAAAACAGTCTAAAGTGTAACCCCTAGCAATATTTTATGAAGTTTCAATGATTTCTGAATTAGTACTACCAGTTCTTTGGATTTTCTTGATTAAAAGAGGAGTTGATATCTCCTCTTACTAAAATGGCAAGATTTAGACTATCGATAATATGAGAACTTCTATTTTTATATTGAAAAAATAAGTTACCAATAAGTCTGTCTATTAGTTGCATTATGTAGGTTTATATTAATAAAATAAAATAAAATAAAATTTCTCATTTGTGTTGAGTATAGTAAATCATGGAAAGGTCCAGGCAATAAAAAAAATATTTTGGATAAAAATTAGAACTTCTTTTGGTGAAATGGTCTCTGAAATTCTGAATTTGTATTTGTCTGTTATGGTTGGAGTTTTGAATTGCCTTCATAAGGTTTCTGAATTCATACTCAGACATTTTTTTTCAAATACTTTTGTCCTTTGATGTTTTACTTAAGTGTTGTACCTGATGTTCAGCCAGCAGGTGGCACTGTCTGTTTTTCTAAATATATCCTTGTTGTGGGGGTTGGGGGCACGCCTTTCATATTCACTTGCATAGGTTTAGGCAATGAGTTTGTATTGCCTGGTTTAAGACTTTATTCTGGTCTTTAGCAGCCCACTGCCACCATTTGAATAGGGGACACAGCTTTTGCTTTAGACCAGTGCCCTGCTCTCTGCCTTGTCAAGAGTGCTCCTGTTAATTGTGCTCTGTGGTGCCAGCTGCCTGATAAAGGTTCCCAGCTCAAACTATTTTTGGAGTTCACTCACATTCCCTTTCCATGAAGTACACCTACCTTCTGACCTTGCAGTTGCAATTTTGTAATATTCTGGTTGATTTTTTTTCACTGCTTTATCTGGTTGTTTCTGAGTATAGTTTTTCAGTGGATACAAAATTGACAAAGAAAACTTCAAATGGAGATTTGAAGTGAAGGATGCTCTGGAGGGAGTTAGAGGAGAGATGAGTCAGGAAGAGAGTTAGGGAGGCTGAAAGACTGAACACATAGATGAAACTTGGGAGACAGAGTCAGAAAGGGAGAACACAGGGTGAAACTTGGACTGGGGGTTGGGTATTTCCTGAAAGCAACAAACTGTGGGGAAGAAATGGATGGCTGGAAGGAGGGATTGGAGCCCTAGGTAGGGGGTGTGAGTATTCTGCAGACACCCATGATGTGGAGCTCAGAATTGGAGCCCATGTATAGACAACTGCACTGTAAACTATTAACCTCCTAATAAAATTGGGAGTGGAGAGGGGAGTTAGAACTTCCTTATTGATGAGTAAATTATTTTCTTATGTTTAATTCTTTGGATTTTAAAATTATCTTTATTTATTTATTGGATAGAAACAGTCAGAAATCAAGAGGAAGAGGGTGGTACACCTGGTTAAGTGCTCACACTGCAGTGAGCAAAGACCCAGGTTCAAGCCCTTGGTCCCCACCTTCAGGGAGGAAAGTTTCACGAGTGGTGAAGCAGGGCTGCAGGTGTCTCTCTCCTTCTCTACCTCCCCCTTCCCTCTCAATTTCTCTCTGTCTCTATCCAATAATAAATAAATATTTTTTATTTTTTATTTAAGAAAGGATTAATTAACAAAACCATAGGGTAGGAGGGGTACAATTCGACACAATTCCCACCACCCAATCTCCATATCCCACCCCATCCCCTGATAGCTTTCCCATTCTCTATCCCTTTGGGAGCATGGACCCAGGGTCATTGTGGGTTGCAGAAGGTAGAAGGTCTGGCTTCTGTAATTGCTTCCCCGCTGAACATGGGCGTTGACTGGTCGGTCCATACTTCCAGTCTGCCTCTCTCTTTCCCTAATAAGGTGGGTCTCTGGGGAAGCTGAGCTCCAGGACACATTGGTGGGGTCTTCAGTCTAGGGAAGCCTGGCCGGCATCCTGATGACATCTGGAACCTGGTGACTGAAAAGAGAGTTAACATACAAAGCCAAAGAAATTGTTGAGCAATCATGGACCCAAAGCTTGGAATAGTGTAGAGGAAGTGTTAGGGGGGTACTCACTGCAAACTCTAGTGTACTTCTGCTTTCAGGTATATATTTTGCACTTGTTTATGGATACATGTGAACATATGCTCTCTCTCACAGAAACTGGTATATATCTAGGTTTTGGGACTTTGTTAGAAAGTGAACCACCTGAGACGAAATTAGAGTATACTATGAAAGGAAAGTCTCACCCGAGTAATGAAGCTGCAGGGTTGTCATTCCACACGTGAAGTCTCTGGACACAGTCTGAGCTGAAGCATGTTGAGGTGGCAATCGTTGTGTTGGTTAGGTTGTGATCGGCAGATGCAATATTATTTGATATGGATTGGGAGAGGCATACGGGAAAGTGAGCCCTATCCAACGGTTCCGAGACTGGGGGAAGTAAAGCTCTATAGTGGAGATGTGAGGTTCCTGCTGTAATTTGGTCAGGTCCTGCTTTTAGTTTCCCTTTCAGATCTTCTTACTCAACTTCTGTTGATGAGTGGGATCATCCCATACTCATCTTTATCTTTCTGACTTAGCTCACTTAACATAATTCCTTCTAGCTCTGTCCAAGATGGGTCAGAGAAGGTGGGTTCATTGTTCTTGATAGCTGCATAGTATTCCATTGTGTATATAAACCACAGCTTTCTCAGCCACTCATCTGTTGTTGGGCACCTGGGTTGCTTCCAGGTTTTAGCTATTATGAATTGTGCTGCTATGAACATAGGAGTACACACCTCTTTTTGGTTGGGTGTTATGGAGTCCTTGGGGTATAAGCCCAGGAGAGGAATTACTGGGTCATATGGAAGGTCCATGTCTAGCCTTCTCAGAGTTTTCCAGACTGCTCTCCACAGAGGCTGGACCAATTTACAATCCCACCAGCAAGGTAAAAGGGTTCCTCTGTCCCCACATCCTCTCCAGCATTTGTTGCTGCTGTCCTTTTTGATGTATGCCATTCTTACAGGAGTGAGGTGGTATCTTAGTGTTGTCTTAATTTGCATTTCTCTGACAATCAGTGACCTAGAACAGTTTTTCATATGTTTGTTAGCCTTTTGGATCTCCTCTGTGGTGAATGCTTTGTTCATATCCTCTGCCCATTTTTAAAAAAGCAGAAAGTGAGACACAGAGACACCTGCAACACTGCTTCACCACTCACAAAGCTTCCTCCCTGAAGGTGAGGACTGAGGGCTCGAACCCAGGTCCTTGCATATTGTAAACGTGTGCGCTCAACCAGGTGTGCCATAACCTGGACCCCATTTAATTCTTTTATATATTCTAGTTATAGGCTTATTATAATCCATATGGTGATTTTACAGTACAGCTATGAGTTTTAAGAATAACTGGTATGTATAAGAGTTTTAAGCTAAAAATGTTCAGTGGTGCACATTGCAACTTTCATGTTTTTTTTTATAATAGTTTGTACATGCATAACATTCCCCAGATTCCCGTATAACAGTACACTTTCATGTTTTAGTTTTTCCTTTTTCTAGATTTTTATTTAATAGGACAGATAGAAATTGAGAGGGCAAGGGGAGATAAAGCAGGAGAGGGAAAGAGAGATACTTGCAGACCTGCTTCACTGCTTCTGAAGTGAATAATAAATAATAAATAAAAAGATTTAGTGGGGGAAAATGTTTAAAAATAAAAATAATATGGTGAAATGAATGGAGTGGGTGTTTTCCTTTTCTTTTCTTTTCACTTTTTTATTATTGGGTAGAAACTGAGAGAAATTGAAAGGGGTGGGGGAGATAAAGAGGGAGAGAAACAGAGAGACCCCTTCAGGGGCTAGGCAGTGGTGCAACTGGTTAACACAAATGGTGTGTAAGTACCCAGGTGCAAGCCCCTGGTTTCCACTTGCAGGGGGAAAACTTCACAAGTGGTGGAGCAGGGCTGCAGGTGTCTCTCTGTCTCTTTCTTTCTCTCTCTTTCTCCTCCTCCCTTCTCAATTTCTCTCTGTCTCTATTCAATAATAAATAAAATAAAATAAAATGATTAATAGTTATTATTTAAAAAAATTAGAGAGAGAAAGAGAGAGACCTGCAGTCCAGCTTCACTACTCATGAAGCTTTCCCCTTGCAGGTGGATACCAGGGGCTTGAACCCAAGTCCTTCCAGAGGACTTGGTGTGTGCTTTACCAGGTGTGCCATCACCTGCCCCCCTTCTTTTTCCTTTTCTTTTTTTTAAATCTTTTTTTATATTTATATTTATTTTATTTATTTATTCCCTTTTGTTGCCCTTGTTGTTTTATTGTTGTAGTTATTATTGTTGTTGTTGTTGTTAGATAGGAAAGAGAAATGGAGAGAGGAGGGGAGGACAGAGAGGAGGAGAGAAAGATAGACACCTGCAGACCTGCTTCACCGCCTGTGAAGCGACTCCCCTGCAGGTGGGGAGCCGGGGTTCGAACCGGGCTCCTTATGCCGGTCCTTGTGCTTTGCGCCACCTGCGCTTAACCCGCTGCGCTACAGCCCGACTCTCGCTTTTTCCTTTTCTTACAGATAAGTGAAAGACTTGCTTCACAGAACATATAAAGAGCTAAGTCTCAACCTTTAGTTTTTTTTTTTTTTTCTCCAAAAATCACTGAGACTGAACTATTCCATATTTTCTCTGCTGGGATGTTTATTTATCAATGAAGTTCAAAGCTTTTCACTTGTTTTCTTTTACTTTCAGTTTAAAAAACATCGACTTTCCGTTGTGCATACTAACACATATGCAAAATCTGTGGTGAACATGGCAGATTTAGTAAGTATCAACCCATTTCAATATTGATGCAGAGGAACTTTATCTTCTGATTGCTAACAGAATGGATAATAGTTCCTGTATCTTCACTGTTTTATACTGTACTTTAGCCAGGGTATCCAGTAAGTCCCTGCTAACTGTGCTCTCTTTTTTGAGAAATAGATAAAAGGAAGTGGTCAAAGTTACACACAGACTTATGCCTGAAATCCCCTTGTATTTTTTCAGATTCAGAAGGAAAGGTTACATCAACACCCTTAACAAAGATATTCATAGTAAAACTCTTACTGTGGAGAAACAGTATGACATTTGTGCTTTTTCCAAAAGAATTCCTGATACTTTGTGGGAATGGTGTAATGAAATAAGTCTGCTCTACTTACTTTCCAAACCTTCCCTCAACAAGTCATTGCCAGAACTTTCTCCACTAGTTTAAGCAAGGCCAGTTGGGCTGTATAGAAGTTATTTCCTTAGACATTTTTTGTTTGTTTTGCTAGGGGAAGTAAAAAATATATAAATTCTTTTGCCAGGATACCAGAAAATAAATTCAGGGAGAACCTTGAGCAAATATTTCTCAAAAAGTGAATTTTTTCTGTTTAACTAGTGCTCTTATATAGATATTACTTGATAGATGATTTGACTCCAATATTCAAAGGCAATACACATAGATTAGAAAATAATTATCTCCATTAAAAACTGAGATTTCTCATATTTAACATAAACTCAAGGAGTTTTTATAAAATGGTTTTTTAATTTTGTTAAAAATTACTTGATCTTACCGTATGCATACCTGATGTGTTCATTTTATTAATATGCTAGATATATAAAGACCAACTCAAGACCAGGATAGTATTAGTTGCCATGGAAACCTGGGCAGCTGATAACAAGTTTGCCATATCTGAAAATCCACTGATCACCCTCCGTGAGTTTATGAAATACAGACGGGACTTTATCAAAGAGAAAAGTGATGCAGTTCACCTTTTCTCGTACGTAACTTTTGAAATGATTTCTTACTTTCCTTGGTTCCATGTTTAAGGCTCTCTTACATAAGGACTGAGATGTATGTATACTTTCTGTTGAATAATACAATTAGAATTTGAGATGGCAGATATATTTGGAAGATGTTTTCAAGTACAGATTGTTTGAAATTATCATGAAAGTGTAAGGATTTAACTTTGAGTTATTTATTACATCATTTCTGTTTCACTCAATGTTTCTTTTTTAAAATATTATTTATTTATTTATGAAAGTTTTAGTAGGAGAGAGAGAAAGAGAACCAGAGCATCACTCTGCCACATGTGCTGCCAGGGATCAAACCTTATGCTTGAGAGTCCAATGCCTTATCCACTGTGCCACTTCCAGCACTACTAATTTAATTTTTCAAGAAATTTAATTAGCATTTATAAACTAAAAGTAGTATTAGTACTTAGAAAGAATATTCTTTTGGGGGATGCTGAGTATCTTAACAGAATGTATATAGTTGTCACTATAGTTATCTGTATCTAATATATATATATATTGATGCTAGGGTTATCGCTGGGTCTTAGTGCCTGTGCTAGGAATCCACAGTTCCTAGAGGCTATTTTTTTTTACTTTTTGGGTGAGACAGAGAGAAATTGAGAGGGGAGGGGAAAAAGAGAGAAAGGGAGAGGAAGAGAGACAGCTGCAGACCTGCTTAACTGCTTGTGAAGTGACCCCCCTGCAGGTGGGGAGCTGGAGACTCGAACCAGGTCCTTGCATGGATTCTTGAGCTTCGTACTATGTGCACTTAACACAGTGTGACACTGTCCGGTCCTGGCTAGTTATATTCTTTAAAGTTGCTTCTGGTAATACTCTTTTGGGGGCTATAAAGTGCAAGCTCAGTATTTCTGGGCTTATCTTTTCTTGTAATATTTTAGGGGACTACATACACATATGTTGCAGTAGCAAAGTATATATAGTAGCATTATCGTCTAAATTCAGAACTACATTATATATGGAAGTAAAAATGTGTTTTGAAAGTAAATTATTTTTTTTTGGTAATTTCAAAGTCACAGAAAAGTTGCATGAAGGAAATAAACCCTTTACCCAGATTTATGAATTTCTTTCTTCCATCCTTCTCTCACTTCTCCCATTATTATTTCCTTTCATTCATGAATATACACATAAAGTTTTCCTGACTATTTGAGAGTAAGTTGCATATATATATATTTTTTCTTTTTCTTTTTTTTTTTCCTCCTCCAGGGTTATTGCTGGGTTCGGTGCCTGCATCATGAATCCACCGCTCCTGGAGGCCATTTTTTTTCCCCCTTTTGTTGCCCTTGTTGTAGCTTCGTTGTGGTTATTATTATTGCCCTTGTTGACACAATTCGTTGTTGGATAGGACAGAGAGAAATGGAGAGAGGAGGGGAAGACAGAGAAGGGGAGAGAAAGATAGACACCTGCAGACCTGCTTCACCGCCTGTGAAGCGACTCCCCTGCAGGTGGGGATCCGGGGGCTCGAACCGGGATCCTTACGCTGGTCCCTGCGCTTTGCGCCACATGCGCTTAACCCACTGCGCCACCGCCCGACCCCCGTAAGTTGCATACTTACTTGATCATTACTGCTAAATATTTAAGTATGTATTCCACAGGAATAAAGACTTTCCATTATATAACCATTGTAAACTATTAAAACCAGGAAATTTAACATAAGGACAATATTTTTTTTGTCTAACTTGTAAGTTAAGTCAAGTCTTACCAATTGTCTCAATAATATTTTTATAGCTAATATCCAATATATGCCCCCTCTCAATTCAGAATCTGAAACAGGATCATACACATTACATTTTTCATCTCTCTGTAGTTTTTTTTAATCTGAAAGGGCTCCATAGTTTTTCCTTATCTATTTTTGCGCACACACTTTTGAAGAGTTATAAATCATGTATTTTAAACCCCATTTCTTATTGTGGTTATGCATTTTGGCAGAAATAGGATCAAATGAATTTTGTGTTCCTGTCAGAGTACATCATATTAGCATTTTAATAGCTATAGTTCCATCTGAGATAATTATTGATGGTGTGGGAAAACATTTCAGAAGCTTGCCTCTTTGGTTATGTTACATATTTACATGAAAGTTTACACATCCCTCCCTTTTCACAGAAATGTATAGCATAGCACGGTCATGTGTATTCAGAAGATAAATGTGACAGATTTAAAATGAGAGCTGTATAATATTTGGACTGTGAGCAGTAAACATTTTTCATTTCCTTTTCTAAAAGGGGAAGTCAATTTGAGAGTAGCCGGAGCGGGGCAGCTTATATTGGTGGGATTTGCTCGTGGCTGAAAGGAGGAGGCGTGAATGAAGTAGGTGTGAACATCTGTGCAATACAAAGTGGTATGATGGCTGAAAATGTTTTCCTAATATTTAAATAATAACTTCTTAGTATTCTACATACTTCAGATGTTAGATTGTTTTATTTACAACCAATTTGGTTACTGAAGATGGCCAAAGAACAGAGTTGGAAGGTAATACCTGATAGTACAGTTCATATTCTATTTAGAACTGCTTCCAAATATAGTTATTTACAGTTTTATAGAGAAAAATTTTACCTTTGTGTTCACTGAAAATAAACGTTTGTTTGTCACTTGACTGATTTTGTTCACTGAATTATTCCCTCAAAGATTAGCCTACTCCTAACTCCCTAATTGAAATCTTCCTTCCTCGGTATTTGGAAAATTTTTGGAGGAAAAAATAATGTACATTTATTTGAAGGGTTACTTTAACCCTCAAGATCTATAATTAATGGTATTTTGAAATAACTGGAAAGAACGTTGCTTCAATTTTTAGGAAGTAGCTAATAATGAAAAAAAAAAAAGAATCCTTAAATTTTTTTCAAGTTCGTTTCTTTTCACCAAAGAGTGTCACCACTTCCTGTGGTTCACAATATTTGTTTTCTGACTACATTCAGTTTGTGGAAGCTTCAAGAATGCGAGTAAGCATGCAAAAACATGCATGTTCCAGACTATGTTTATTTTTGTTTTGTATCTTCCAGTAAACTCGCTTGATTATGAGTTTTAAGATTTTCAGGATTTTACTGGTGAAATTTGGATTAGAAATCGATTATCAGTTTTCAAATCCCTAAGTGGTGATTACTGATTTCTGTTCTTCCCTTCCCTTAAAGGAATAATTAGACATTGCCTTATTTCTTACTAATTCTTCCCAAGTGCCTAGCTGTTCAGCATAGTCGTTAAGTGTTTATCTCTGTTAAATATAATGCTTAGAAATCACCAGTTCTTAATTATATGATGACATTTCCTCTAGTCCATTTTAAATGAAAAATGATTTGCATCTAAATGTATTTTATTCTGTTTTTCTTTTCAGTTTGGGAAAACTGATTTAATGGCAGTTACACTTGCCCAGTCATTAGCCCATAATATTGGTATTATCTCAGACAAAAGAAAGTTGGCAAGTGGTAAGTTTAAGTACATATGTGGCATGGTTGTGTTTAAAATAAACTGTCAATAAAATATTTTAGATAATGAAATTCTTTAATTTAGTTGCTTGATCAAAAGAGTTTGAGTGACCATATAAGATAATATCTAGGACAGACATTTTTTTTAAAGTGATAAAAGGTAATGTGTATATTAATTAATTTTCTTCATGTGTAGTAAACATTTAAGCTGTGAGATGAGATAATAAATGTATTCTTAATTTTAACTTAAAACTTTTAAATATAAGCCTAATAATTTTAATGTCCTTGGTAGAGAGTTCTAGATACATAGATTTAGGGAATATTGTTTAGTTATGGTTTATATACAACATTTTTTAATGGAACCTTAGACCTGGGTCATCTCTGTAAGAAGTTTGATAAGGGGCATAATACAACATGTTTAAAATTTTTTAAATTATCTTTATTTATTGGGTAGTGACAGTTAGAAATTGAGAGGGAAGGGGGAGATAGAGATGGAGAGAGAAAGAGAGACACCTGTAGCACTACTTCGCCACTTGCAAAGCTTTCCCCCTGCAGGTGAAGATAGCGGGGGGGGGGGGTGTTTAACCCAGGTCCTTGTGCATTATAACACGTTCACTCAACCAGGAGGTGTGATTCCACATAGCCTCAACACAGTATGCTTGATTTAACATTCATAAAGAATATATCTTCCAGGGCCAGTCGGTGGCACATCTGGCTAAGTGCACACATTACAGTGTGCAAGGACCTGGGTTCAAGCCCCTGGTCCCCAACTGCAGGGAGAATGCTTCACAAGTGGTGAAGCAGTGCTGCAGGCGTCTCTATATATCTGTCTCTCCTCCTCTCTCAATTTATCTCTGTCCTATTCAGTAAAATGGAAAAAAAAAATGCATCCAGGAGCAGTAGATTTATAGTGCCAGCACCGAGCCCAAGAGATAACCCTGGAGGCAAAAAAAAAAAAAAAGAATATATTTTCCCAAGTAGGTCAAACTTACCAGGAATGGTCAAATAATATATTTGAAATATATGAAATACACATTTGCTTTATTATGTTAATAATAATAAATTCTATAAATTTGATTGATTATACTATTAAAAACAAGTGTCATTAATAGAGTATCCATTGGATGCCAGATAATTGAATAGCAGTTTTATCTAAATCTGGATACTCATTTAACCTTTAAGGCAAGATTCCAAAATACCCTTTGATAGCCCCACTTTGCAAATAAGATGCCTGATTTAAAAAGGTAATGTCTCGGGGGTCGGGCGGTAGCACAGTAGGTTAAGCGCACATGGAGCTAAGAGCAAGGACCTACTTAAGGATCCCGGTTCAAGTCCCCGGCTCCCCACCTGCAGAGGGGTGGCTTCATAAGTGGTGAAGAAGGACTGCAGGTGTCTTTCTGTTCTCTCGGTCTCCTATCTTCTCTCAATTTCTCTCTATCCTATCCAACAACAATAGCAGTGACGACAACAACAACAATGACGATAACAATAAGTGTAACAAGGGCAACAAAATGGGAAAAATGGCCTCCAGGAGAGTGGATTTGTAGTGCAGGCATCGAGCTCCAGCAATAACCCTGGTGACAAAGAAATAACAAATAAAAATAAAATTAATGTCTCTAATACTACACATATTTTAAATGGCAAACCTAGGTTTTGAACCCAGGCATTTCTGGCTTTAATTCCTTTTGCTTAACCAGTTTACTATACTGCCTTATAAGAAACGGTGCAAAAGTTTTAAAAATGAACAAGAAATTGTAAGATTTCCCATAAATGTCTATGAAATCAAGATCTAGTGGGGTAAAACAGTGCTTACAGTGTCTCTTTCTCCCCTTTCCTTTTAAATTTGTCTCTGTCCAAAATAACTAAATAAATAAAATATTAAAAATTATATAGCCTTTCAAATGTAAAGGAGGTTAGAAAACATTGTTAATGTATGTTTACAGAAGTGAAGATCATTTAACAGTAATGACTCTAAAATACCTATTTTCACTTTATAAGAAGACTTTATTCATTTTTTTCTTAGGAGAATGTAAATGTGATGACACGTGGTCTGGATGCATAATGGGAGATACTGGGTGAGTCACTTCATTTCGAAAATAACTCTTTGTTCCTTTTCTTGTTGTTCTATTGTCTTTTATTTATTTATTTTCCCTTTTGTTGCCCTTGCCTTTTTATTGTTGTTGTAGTTATTATTGTTGTTGTTATTGATGTCGTCATTGTTAGATAGGACAGAGAGAAATGGAGAGAGGAGGGGAAGACAGAGAGGGGAAGAGAAAGATAGACACCTGCAGACCTGCTTCACCGCCTGTGAAGGGACTCCCTGAAGGTGGGGAGCTGGGGGCTTGAACCAGGATCCTTAGGCCGGTGCTAAAGCTTTGCGCCATGTGTGCTTAATCCGCTGCACTACTGCACTACTGCCGGACTACCCTGTTCTATTGTCTTTTAAGAGTATAATAGTCGAGACCAGGTGGTGGTGCACCTGGTTGAGCGCACATGTTACAGTGCTCAAAGACCCGGGTTCGAGCCTCATGTCCCCACCTGCAGAGGGAAAGCTTTACAAGTGGGGAAGCAGTGCTGCATGCTTCAGGTGTCTCTCCTTCTCTCTCCCTCTCTATCTCCCCATCTCTCTTGATTTCTGGCTGTCTCTGTCCAATAAATAAATATAATTAAAAAAAATTAGAAAAAAAGTATAATAGTCAATAACTGAGAGCATGGAACTTCACCAGGATATTTAACAGAAAACACAAAGTAGAGTTTTTCAGTGGCTTAGTGTAAATACATATCAGAAATCAACCCCCTACTTATAAAAACAAATGAGGATGGGGACCAGGTGGTAGCTCAGGGGGTTAAGTACACATGGCACAAGGATCCCAGTTCGAACCCCTGGCTCCCCACCCACAAGAGAATCACTTCGCAAGCAGTGAAATGGGTGTCTTTCTCTCTCTCTGTTTTCCCCTCATCTCAATTTGTCTCTGTCCTATCCCATAATAACAACAACAACAAGGGCAACAAAAATTAAGGGGGGGGGGAATGGCCTCCAGGAGGAGTGGATTGGAAACACAGGCACTGAGCCCAGCAATAACCCTGGAGGCAAAAAACAAACCAAGACAAAAACAAACAAACAAACAAAAAATAATTGAGGTCAATTAAGCTAGTAGACCACCAAAGATTATTTAGCTTCGAAGCTAAGCTGGAAACCTAAGGAATGAGATACAGTTATGTTCTAGATCGCTTACCTACTAATTCCTTTCTTTTTATCTTCTTCAATTATAATTAAATGAGATTATAGTAATATGCTGGTAAACTGACTCTAGTAAACAAAAGCAAAATCAGGGCCTGGATTTGCAGCTTTCTTTAATTTCCATGGTGTAAACATTCCCACAGCAGCTGATATTAAGTTACCAATGATGTGCCACTCAAAAGGGAGTGGAAACAGATTTGTACATCTGCTCTCTTGAAAAGGGTTTTTATTTTTATAATTCTGCACTTTTCATAGACTCTTAGGCACCAGTCTTGTCTTTCATTTTAAATAAATTTTACAACAGTTTCTTTCATACAAATTCCATCACTGCCACCTACTATACTCGATGCCATCTTTTGCTCTTTCTGTTTCAGTAACATTTCAGATGCCCAGATGGTTTTCAGACTCCCTTTCAATACTTCTGTACTCCACTTTTATCATCATTAAAAAGGTATAATAGGTTAAAAAAAAAAAAAAGCAAACAGTTGTATAACTCAACCAACTTAAAAAAAACAAAACACAGGGAGTTGGGTGGTAGCACAGTGGGTTAAGTGCAGGTGGCGCTAAGTGCAAGGACCGGCCTGAGGATCCTGGTTCGAGCCCCTGGCTCCCCACCTGCAGGGGAGTTGCTTCACAAGTGGTGAAGCAGGTCTGCAGGTGTCTATCTTTCTCTCCCCCTCTCTGCCTTCCCCTCCTCTCTCCAATTCTCTCTGTCCTATCCAACGATGACGACATCAATAATAACTACAATAATAAAACAACAAGGGCAACAAAAGGGAATAAATAAATAAATGTTAAAAAAAAAGAAAGCACTGCCTAAAGAGGTAAATATTCCCCCCCCCATCTTGTTCACTCTTATTGATCTTCAGTCCCAGCCAAGGTAATCACTATGTTGAATTTAGTTCATTTGGTTCACAGAAAATACATAAAAATATATATAGCCACAACATAGTTTATGTATTCTCCTAATGTTTATGTGTGAAACATAATCATGACATCTTGCTCAGAACTCCTGTGAATCTCAGTTGGGTTGGCAGAAGTCATATTTTACTTCCTTAGACTTTTCAGAGGCTGGACAGATAATCAAATAAGCACAGTTGGTAAGAGAAACAGTGAAGAGAATTTTATTAATAGCTTTCATACCTCATATACATGGGAGAAACTTACTATGTTATCTTTTCTCCCCCTATTTACAGCAGAACACTACTTAGCTCTTGAGAGCCTCTTTTAGAGTTAAAGGGCCAGGGAGAGAAGCAGCGGTAGAGTAAAAGACTTTTATGTGAAAGACCCATTTGTAGTTTTCTGGTGAATCTCCAGACTTCCTTCCACAGTGGTTGGACCAATTTACATTCCCACAACCAATATAGGAGGACTCTTTCCCCTGCAGCTTCTCCAATAGTTTTTTTTTTTCTTGCAGTCAAAATGCTATATCCACCCTTTTTATTCTAATGTGTGATATTCTCACAAGTATAAAGTGGTATCTCATTTTTATTTACATTTCCCTGATCATCAGTGATTTTAAGCATTTTTTTTTTCATGCCTGTTGGCCCATTGAAACTCTTCTTGGGAGAAGACTCTGCCTATGTCTCTTCCAACCACACACTTTTTAATGGGTTGTTTGTCGCTCAGTGAGTTATTTGTGTATTTTGCCTATTAGTCTTCTGTCCAATGTCTGACACATAAATATTTTTTCCCACTCCATGGGGAGGTGGTCTCTCTGTTATGGTTGTGAATCCTTTTGCTGTGGAGAAGATTTCATTTGATGAACAGTGTCCATTTTTAACAGTGTTCAATTTTATGAGTAATGTACAAATAAGAGATGAAAATTACACCTTCCCTTCTTTTTTATAGCTATTATCTTCCTAAAAAGTTCACACAGTGTAATATTGAAGAGTATCACGACTTCCTAAATAGTGGAGGTGGGGCTTGCCTTTTCAACAAACCTTCTAAGGTAATAACTTTGTCAGAGTTGTTAGTTATTGATCTGTCTCAAGTAATATAAACACACATTTATGATTGTGTCTACTGATATGCATAGATCTCAGTGTGCTGAATGTCTGCATTTTCAAAATCATTTTTACCCTTAGGCATTTTGAACTGTTATGTGAGGGGGGAAAAAAGTAGAACATAAGAATGCTCGCTTTCTGAAAATTTTCAATGTCCATATGACCAAATAATAATTAAAAGTTAGCTTCTGAAAATGGGTTCATTTTGCCTTTCTTGTCATTTTTCTGATGATTCTTCCCTCTTAGATACCCAATCACAGTTTAGATCGGTCTTATTTCTCTCATAAATTTCCACTACTACTTTTCAGAGTGAGCAATATGATTGCAGTTACAAATAATTTTCAGTATTAATGACGTTTGCTTAAAGTATAACATCTTTTTTTTTTAAGGGTAGGATTTTATTTTATTGGGTAAAATAGTGGGAAGTGGAAAAATTATGGCAATCAGTGAAATGAATGCATTTGATTTGGGGGCATGTGTGCAAATTCCATATTTCCATTTTTCAAGTTCAAACAGAAATACTGTCAATATTATATTTATTTTACATCTTTAACACTTGAGTCCATTGGTCAGAATTATGTTGATATAATGTTAAAAGATCTTTTCTTGAGGGATGGGTTGGGTTAATGGTTTAAAATACAGCCTTTTTAAAATTATTTATTTATTTATTCCCTTTTGTTGCCCTTGCTGTTTTATTGTTGTAGTCATTATTGATGTTGTTGGATAGAACAGAGAGAAGTGGAGAGAGGAGGGGAAGACAGAGATGGGGAGAGAAAGATAGACACCTGTAGACCTGCTTCACCGTTTGTGAAGGGACTCCCCTGCAGCTGGGGAGCCAGGGGCTCGAACCGGGATCCTTAAGCCAGTCCTTGCGCTTTGCGCCACCTGCGCTTAACCCGCTGTGCTACACCCTGACTCCCACAGTCTTTTTAAAAACTGTTTTTTATATTTATTATTGGATAGAGACAGAGAAATTGAGAGGGGGGAAGATAGAGAGGAAGAGAGAAAGACACCTGCAACTCTGCTTCACCACTCATGAAATTTCACCTCTATAGGTGGGGACCAGGGATTTTAACCTGTACACTATGGTGTGTGTGCTTAACCAGGTGTGCAGCCACCCGGTCCCTAAAATATAGCCATTATGACATAGGCATGACCTCTCATCACCCTTTGATAAGTGGCTAGGAAACACAACAGGGTGCCAATGTCCCTTCATCCTCACCATTTCTCTTCTTCCCCAGAGTTCTTTGCCTTGGTGTAGTATACCATGCCCAGTCTGAGTCTTACCTTATGTTTTCCTTTACTAGAACATCTTTCGGTACCTAGTCTTTGTCACAAGGTTTTTGGTTAGCAGAACATATGTTGGTTATTAACTAGTAAGCAGATCTTTCTTATGTACTTAGAAGACATTGCACACTAAAGAACACTTTGCCTTTGTTAATTTTGCACTTACATTGTGCTTCTGTGCATCACAACAACATGTGGCATTAACTTGGTTCTCTTCTCTCTTCACTATGACAATTAGGAAATATACTTAATAAAAAAACAAATGAACCTTTTTAGACTCATTCAAATGCTTATAAAGATCTATATTACCTAAACCCTGTTGCTGTTAATGAAAAACAATTCATATATCTTACTGGATTAATAGATAATTTTGAACCCAGAGCAAGATAATAAATGGATAAGTTTTATTTTTGGCTTTTAAGGCTATTTCATTAGTTTTTAGCCCTTTTGTCTGAAAATAAAATCAAGAGATAAACTGATTGTTTCGTAGAAGAGAGATAATTTTTGAAATCAGGTGAGAAATTTGATATTATTTTTTAAACTTATTTTTCCCTTCAGCTCATTAAGATAGTATGCATGCTTGTTATCTTTTAATAGGTATATGTTCATCTTCATTCTATAGTATAAAAAACTTATAAATTTGTGAATAAATATTATACATATGGAAAATAGTAATGTACTGTTTACTAATTTACTTATTACTATAGTTAAATTATACTCACAAAGTAATAAAACTGCTGAAAAGTTAAAAATAATATAATATTAAAACGTCTTTTGTTCAGGCCCAAAGTTGCTTAATTGCTAAGGACAGATTTTTATTGCTTTTCTCTGTAATGTTATGTTAGTAGGAATGGCTCTTGCAGTTTCTCATAAGATCTTTGAATGTTTTTTCCATATTTCTGTTCCTTTTTAATATTCACTTCATAGCTTCTTGATCCTCCTGAATGTGGCAATGGCTTCATTGAAACTGGAGAAGAGTGTGACTGTGGGACTCCAACGGTAAGTCTCTGGATATAGATGATGTTTTTAGATTACTAAGGATAATTCTAGGTCTCCATACTAAGGCATATAGAACAAATGTTTTGCCTGGAAATCTTATAGGACTTATGAGAGAAAAGTAACTATTATAAAGTTGCACAACTATTTTATAAAATATACTGGGACTTTTAGGAAAATGATACCATTTTCTGATATTTTGCAAATGTTTATATTCCTTAGGAATGTATCCTTGAAGGAGCAGAATGTTGTAAGAAATGCACCTTGACTCAAGACTCTCAATGTAGTGATGGTCTTTGTTGTAAAAAGTGCAAGGTAAATAAATATGTTTAATGACCAACTGATGGGAAAAAAGTAGTACTTATGATTAAATTGTTAAGGCTAGCTAAACATAACTTAATAATAACAGTAATATTTTTAGGTATATGTTATTGTGACTAAGTGCTGGGTATCTTAAGGATGCTTACAAAATTTTTGCAATTCTCATGTAATTGAAGAGAGCACTGAGGCTCAAGTACAGCTAAGTAGTTTGTTCATTTATGCCAACCCAGTCAGGAAGCTAGAGCCTGAACCTCGTCACTCACCTGAGTTTGTCCTGTCATGATTGCCTCCCCGAAGAGCATACACATTAAATGAAATTGGGCGTTCCTAATCTTTGAATGCTGTCTTCCCTTTGTAAATAAATCCAAGTAGATATTCAGCAGGTCCTTCTTTTGTTGCTGCTCATTTTGGTATCTCCCTTGTATTAACTGTCGTGGAACAAAATGAATTTGCATAGATAACGTTAACATATTGTGTGGGCTAAGCGTAAGACTTTGGAACTCGGGGCTGGGTGGCTCACCTGGAATATTGAACACATTGCCATGAACATGGACTTCAGTATAAGTCACTGGTCCTCACTTACAGGGGGGAAGTTTCACAAGTGGTGAAGCAGTATTGCTGGTGTCTCTCTCTTTTCCCTTCTATTTCTCATTCCTCTCAATCTCCCTATGTCTATCCAGTAAATAAATAAATCTTTAAAAAGAGTTTAGTACTTGTTTTTAAAGATCCCTGAATCAAGGATTCCTTTTTTTAAAAAAAAAAATCTTTTAATGTATTTATTATTGGATAGAGACAGAGAGTAATTGAAAGGGGAGTGGGAGACAGAGAGTGAAAAAGACAGAGAGATGCCTGCAGCCCTGCTTCACAACTTGTGAAGCTTTCTCCATGTAGGTGGGGGACAAGGGGCTTGAACTCAGGTTCTTGTGCACTAAGCCAGGTGCACTACCACCTGGCCCCAGTACTCTTTTTTTTTTTTTTGGTTAAATTTTCTTATATTTATTTATTTATTTTCCCTTTTATTGAGTACTCATTTTTTAATACAGCTTTACATTAATCTGGTTTTAACCTTCCAACATCATCTTATACTTATCTCTGATTACTAAGTCTTTACTTAAAGACTAACAGATTTTTTTTTTTTGGCTTACCTTTCATAAAGAAGCCTATATTTTCTCTTCCTTTTTTCTCCTTTTCATCCTCTCTTCCTCTCCCCCAGGCTTCATTTCTCTGGGTTACCTTTTTAAAATAGATAGATGGGGCAGGGAGTGTTAAGGGAAGGTGGGATATGCAGAATTTACCATGTTAGGAAGTACACTGTGTACCAGAGATTATTATAAGCGCTTTTAATTTATATCATCATATATGTGAATTCTCAACTCTAACACTATTGACATTTTGAACAGATAATTATTTGTTGTGGGGAAGTGTCATGCAGGGCATTTAGCAGTACCCTTGATGTCTACCAACCAGGAGCAAGTAGCTCCTCTTCAAATGGCAACAACCCAAAATGTCTCCAGGCATTGCCAGATCTCCCTTCTGTGCGAAATAATTCCTGGCTTTAGGTAATGTGTCTTAGATAATGTTCGCAGCTAGTCTTTTAGGGTTTCTCATTATAGTGTTATGTGTACAGAGCAAACCCTGTTGCAGAAAAGTGAAATAACCTGTAGAGGTATATTCAGCTTGTAAGGAATAGATGAGCAGTTGCATTTCAGATCTACTGGAAACAATGCCTATTGTTTCTGCTTCCTCCACATCTCTGGCAGACTTTTAAGATAGGCAAACACTGACAGAGATCTCAGGAAAAGATTAAGCCAAATGCGCAACCTGAACTGTCTATTCTGACACCTCCTTCAATGTCTGTGACAAGGAATCCCCATCCATTTGTTTTAACACTTTGATACCTTAGTAACATAAATCTAACATACCTTTTTATCTTTGGTTTATAACATTAGACTTTGTTATTATAATTTAGAGAAACAAATTGAACATAATAAAAATAAACATAAGGTAGCTTGATTATCTCTCAATGCAAGTTACAACTATGTCAGTCATGTAAGATTTTTTTTTTTTGCTACTTCTTTTAT
This sequence comes from Erinaceus europaeus, assembly GCF_950295315.1. Lineage (NCBI taxonomy): Eukaryota > Metazoa > Chordata > Mammalia > Eulipotyphla > Erinaceidae > Erinaceus > Erinaceus europaeus. The sequence goes on along the minus strand of NC_080169.1, from coordinate 59,408,257 downwards.
CCTTCACTTCACACTCTCATCTTCACTTTGGGCTCCTGGAAGAGCCAGAGAAGGATAATGAATGGAGGAGAGGCAATAAAAGAATAAGATAAGCTATTGTATGTAATCAGAGCCATGATCATGGAAAAGAACCCAAGCGGGGAGTGAGAATGCTTTATAGACACCTGTCATGGGGAGCTGAAAAACTACCTGTGTCAGTAGTCATACTGTAAACCATTAACCCTTCCCAATAAAAGGATAAAAGGAAATAATATATTGTGTGTATTTGTACATTTTCACATATATTTGCAGTAATGCATTTATGACTTAGAGTGGGTGAACATTTTCTGTAAAGGACAGATAGTAAATAAATACTTTGTGAATGGTAAGATTTCTTTCCCAGTTACTCAATTTTGCCTTTGAAAACAAATGGGCATGACTGTGCTACAATAAAACTTTAAAAAAAAATATTTACTTTATTTATTTATTTATTTATTCCCTTTTGTTGCCCTTATTGTTTTATTGTTGTAGTTATTATTGTTGTTGTCGTTGTTGGATAGGACAGAAAGAAATGGAGAAAGGAGGGGAAGACAGAGAGGAGGAGAGAAAGATAGACACCTGCAGACCTGCTTCAACCGCCTGTGAAGCGACTCCCCTGCAGGTGGGGAGCCGGGGTTCGAACCGGGATTCTTATGCCGATCCTTGTGCTTTGCGCCACCTGCGCTTAACCCGCTGCACTACAGCCCGACTCCCACAATAAAACTTTTTATAAATTTTTATTTATAAAAAGGAAACACTGACAAAAACCATAGGATAAGAGGGGTAGGTACAGCTTCACACAGTTCCCACCCACCAGAACTTTGTATCCCTGAAACCTTTCTTATTCTTTATCCCTCTGGGAGTATGGACCCAAGGTCATTGTGGGGTGCAGAAGGTGGAAGGTCTGGCCTCTGTAATTGCTTACCCCCTCAACATGGGTGTTGGCAGGTCCATCCATACTCTCAGCCTGTCTCTGTCTAGTTCCCTAGTGGGGAAGGGCTCTGGGGAAGCGGAGCTCCAGGACACATTGGTAGGATCGTCTGCCCTGGGAAGTTCAGTTGGCATCACACTAGCATCTGGAACCTGGTGTCTGAAAAAAGAGCTAACATAAAGAACCAAACAAATTGTCGACTAATCATGAACCTAAAGGCTGGAATAGTTCAGATGAAGCGTTGGAGGGGGGAAGGGCCTCCATTTTGTAGTATAGAAACAACCAACCAACACAAAATCTCTCAAGCCACAATTTGTAGATCCCCTGTTGTAGATACTGCTTATTTAATTAAAAAATTATTATCTTGATTTATTTATTGGATAGAGAGAGTCAGAAACCGAGAGGGAAGGGAGGGATAGAGAGGGTAAGAGATAGAGAGCTTTACCGCTTGTGACACTTTTCCCTTGAAGGTGGGAACTGGGGGCTTGAACCTGGATCCTTGCGCATTGTAACATGTGCACTGAACTAGGTGCACCACCACCCAGCCCCCTCTTACTGACTTTTTAAATTATTTTCTTTTGCCCATTAGACTGAAAGTTTTATGAGAGTGTCTGGCTGGTATATTTACTGTTATGACTCTAGTTATAGCAAGTCCTTTTTCATTATGTATTCTTTTTTAAAAAAATATTTATTTATTCCCTTTTGTTGTCCTTGTTGTTTTATTGTTGTAGTTATTACTGATGTCGTCATTGTTGGATAGAACAGAGAGAAATGGAGAGAGGAGGGAAAGGCAGAAAGGGGGAGAGAAAGGTAGACACCTGCAGACCTGCTTCACTGCTTGTGAAGCGACTCCCCTGCAGGTGGTGAGCCGGGGCTTGAACTGGGATTCTTTTTTTTTTTTTTTTAATTTTTTATTTAAGAAAGGATTAGTGAACAAAAGCATAAGGTAGGAGGGGTACAACTCCACACAATTCCCTCCACCCAATCCCCATAACCCACTCCCTCCCATGGTAGCTTTCCCATTCTCTATCCCTCTGGGAGCATGGACCCAGGGTCGTTGAGGGTTGCAGAAGGTAGAAGGTCTGGCTTCTGTAGTTGCTTCCCCGCTGAACATGGGCGTTGACTGGTCGGTCCATACCCCCAGTCTGCCTCTCTCTTTCCCTAGTAGGGTGTGTCTCTGGGGAAGCTGAGCTCCAGGACACATTGGTGGGGTCTTCAATCCAGGGAAGCCTAGCCAGCATCCTGGTGGCATCTGGAACCTGGTGATTGAAAAGAGAGTTAACATATGAAGCCAAACAATTTGTTGAGCAATCATGGATCCCAAGCTTGGAATAGTGGAGAGGAAGTGTTAGGGAGGTACTCACTGCAAACTCTAGTGTAATCCTGCTTTCAGGTATATATTTTGCAGTAGTTTATGGATACGTGTGCACATAAACTTCTTATGCTCCTTGTGCTTTGCGCCACCTGAGCTTAACCCACTGCGCTATCACCCAACTCCCCTTCATTATGTATTCTTTCAGAAGTTTCCCGGCAGTCCTTGAATCTCATACGAGCTCTGTCTTAAATCTGTTCATATTTCTACCTCAAATGTTCTAAAATTGTATTTTTCCCCAATCTTGAAGTAGATAATTGGGTTATATGAAATTAACTTGTCTTGCTTATTGCCTTGCTTTTATGACATTTATTTCCACTAAATAAGTTCTTGTGAGTGGAATTCTTGTCTTTTTCATTGAATTCCTAGTGGCTAGAAAGTACCTTGGGCAGTTTAAATGTTCAATAAGCATTTAATGAATCAATTCATATTTTGTTTGGATCTTCTGAAAATTACCTTTTGAGGTCTTTGTTGGAGTGGGAAGTATGCTATTTTGGAAAGGAATGAGAATGTGATTGAAGAGGAAAGGGTAAGGATGATATCCTTATGGATTGATTAATTTTTTTATAATAAGTAGTTTGATTTATAAACCTAAAATACTTAAAATTTTATATTTACAGGGGCTTGAAGAAGTAGCTCACCAGATAAGGCACATGCCTTATGTATGTCCCAGATTTGAGTCCTAACACCACATGGGAGATTCTATGGAACTAGAGTGCTGTAGTCTCTCTCTCTGCCTCTCTTCTTAATGAAAATGTGTCTTACCAGTGAAATCATGCATATGTGAATTCTGGCTCTGAAAGGTTTTTTTCTACAATTGTATCTAAAAATACATATATTTTTGGGGGGCTGGGTGGTAGCACACCAGGTTAGGAGCACATGGCACAAAGCCCAAGGACCAGCGCAAAGCCCAAGGACGAGCACAAAGATCCCGGTTGGAGCCCCCAGATCCCCACCTGTAAGGGGATCTCTTCATAAGTGGTGAAGTAGGTCTAGAGGTGTCTTTCTCTCCCTCTATTCTCCCCTCCTCACTCAACATCTCTCTGTCCTATCCAACAATAATATCAGCAGCAACAACAATAACAGTAACAGCTACAATGACGAAAATGGGAAAAATGGCCGCCAGGAGCAGTAGATTCGTAGTGCAGGCACCGAGCCCCAGCAAATAATCCTGGAGGCAAAAACAAAGCAAAACATAAGCTTTTAAAAAGCTGTCTTACACAGCAGGAACCTCACTTCCTCTTTAGAGCCTATATTTCCCCTAGTCCTCGAACCTCTAGGGTGGGACTCACTTTCCTGCATACTTCTCTCAATTCATACCAAATGATATTGCACGTGCTGATCCCAGACTAATCAACACAAGTACCACCTCAGCATGCATCACTTCAGACTGTGTCCAGTGATATCAGGCATGGAATGTCAACCCTTCACCCTTTTATACGGGTGAGACCTTTCCTTTCATGGTATTCTCTAATTCCATCCCAGGTGATTCATTTCCTAACAAAGTCCCAATGTCTAGATATAGACCAGGTTCCATGAGATAGAGAATATGTTCACATGTATCCATAAATTAGGGCAAAATATATACCTGAAAGCAAAAGTACACAGTAGTCTGCAGTGAGTCAGTATAAAGTTCCTAATGAAATACTATCTAATTAAACTTAGATACCCTCCTCACCTACTTCCTATTACAGTTCCCTCACTCACTCCAAAGCTAACCTTAGCAAAGCAAGGACTGCAAAAGCTGAATAAGGCCAAGAGACTGGCATATTTTAAGGATGACTCTTTAGTCACTATCAGGCCACCTCATCAGCTGGGGCCCTAATTGGGGAGTCCTGAGATTCCCACACAGACATGATGGGCGTAGACCTCAAATAAATCCCTCTCTGCATTGTTTCTGGTCATCTCTATCAGGAACAACAAAATAGACCCCCTTTTTGGGCCCCCATAGGACCTTGCCCTCAGCTTGGATCAACAATGGTAGAGAATGTTCCATCCTCTGAAGGGAAGATGGACAACATACTTTATGCTACACCTGAGGAAGATGTCCTGATATTGGGGCAGCTTGGAATGTTCATACTCATGACCACAGAATGTGAGCTCAGATCTACAGGGATACAGGGGTCACATAGGCTCTTAAGCTGAATATGGGCCCCAGACCAAATCAAATCGATGGGGTTTACAGTCAACAATATTTATACCCCTTTCTTATATTAGGGAGCTACTCTCTTCCCTGCCAGCTTTCTATTCCTTTTCCAACCATGACATCATCTCCCCAGACAATAACTTGGATCCACCTACCAAAAAAAACAAACAAACTAGTATAGTCACAGACCCTTTGGAATATAACTAAAATATGACTACTAGCTATCTAAAAATAAAATGGAGGACCCCCCAACTCTTCATCTGCATTATTCTAGCCTTTAAGTTCATGACTGATCAACAATTTGTTTGGCTTTGTATGTTAACTCTCTTTTCAGCCACCAGCTTCCAGATGCTAGCATGATGCTGACCATACTTCCCTGGACAGACAACCCCACCAATGCGCCTTGGAGCTTCGCTTCCCCAGAGCCCTTCCCCACTAGGGAAAGAGAGAGGCAGGCTGGGAGTATGGATCAACCTGTCAATGCCAATGTTCAGTGGGGAAGCAATTACAGAAGCCAGACCTTCCACCTTCTGCATCCAAAAATGACTTTGGCTCTATACTCCCAGAAGGTTAAAGAATAGGAAAGCTATCAGGGGAGGGGATGGGATGCAGAGATCTGGTGGTGGGAATAGAGTGGAGTTGTACCTCTCTTATCCTATGGATTTGTCAATTTTTCCCATTTATAAAAATAAATCAATAAATAAGCTATTTTACAGCAATTCCACTACACAACATACCCTAATTTTTTAATTAGTGATTTAATATTGACTTACAAAATTATAACAGTGATATAATTCCACACGTTCTCCACCACCAGAGTTCTCTGTCCCCATTCCATTTATTGGAAACTCTATTAGTTATTTCAAGATCACAGATATGGGCTTATATTTATATAACTATCTATATTTATACATTTGCCCATTTTTTCTATGCTGCTTTCTCTTAATTTCTAAGTCACACCTGCTACTTTTTTAAATTTATTTAAGAAAGGAGACATTAACAAAACCGTAGGATAGGAGGGGTACAACTCCACACAATTCCCAACACCTGATCTCCATTTCCCTTCCCCTCCCCAATAGCTTTCCCATTCTCTATCCCTCTAGGAGCATGGGCCCAGGGTTGTTGTGGGTTGCAGAAGGTAGAAGGTCTGGCTTCTGTAATTGCTTCCCCACTGAACATGGGCATTGACAGGTCGATTCATATTCCCAGTCTGCCTCTCTCTCCCTTGTAGGGTGGGTCTCTGGGGAAGCTGAGCTCCAGGACACATTGGTGGGGTCTTCAGTCCAAGGAAGCCTGGCTAGCATCCTGATGGCATCTGGAACCTGGTGGCTGAAAAGAGAATTAATATACAAAGCCAAACAAATTGTTGAACAATCATGCACCCAAAGGTTGAAATAGTGGAGATGACTTGTTGGGGGGTACTCACTGCAGACTCTTGTGTACTTCTGCTTTCAGGTATATATTTTGCCTAGTTTATGGATATGTGTGAGCATATGCTCTATCTCATGGAACCTGGTCTATATCTAGGTTTTGGGACTTTGTTAGGAAGTGAACCACCTGGGATGGAGTTAGAGAATGCTATGAAAGGAAAGGTCTCACCCTAGTAATGAAGCTGAAGGGTTGTCATTCCACACCTGAAGTCTCTGGACACAGTCTGAGCTGAAGCATGTTGAAGTGGCACTCGTTGCGCTGATTAGGTTGTGATCAGTGGATGCAGTATTATTTGATATGAATTGGAAGAAGCAAGTGGGAAAGTGTGCCCTACTCTAAGGTTCCAGGACTGGGGGAAATATAGGCTCTATAGTGGAAATGTGAGGTTCCTGCTGTCTTAGGGTTCCAGAAGACAATGGATAGTTATTGTTATCATCACATTATTTGGTGATTGGGTTAACTTTGAAAAGTCCCTTTGTTAGGGTTTGCTGTATAATACCCAGTATCTTGTATATAGCTGTGCCACCAGTTGCTTCTGATCTACCTGGTCTAGAGAGTCCGCATATTAAAGACTCAGCCTATGTATTATAAAGACTCAGTCTGTGTTTTAAAAAGTTTGAGACATATAATCAGTTTTTCCCACTATCATATTAATTAAATAGTGATTTATATGACTACAATTTAATAGGTGTGTACATAAACACCATTCCCACCACCAAAAGACTGTGTCCCATTCCACCCACCTGCCGGCCCAGGAAGCCACAGGTCTACCCTCCCCCTCACCACAGGGTTTTTACTTTGGTGCCCTCCTACACCAGCTCCTTCTGAGTATCCTCCCCCCACCCCCCTTTTTTCTGTCTTCTTTTTCCAAGTCCTGATGGAATTGGAGTTTAGAGCCTTCTGATCATCTTCCCCTAACATTTACTCCTCTGGGAGTATGAATCAAAATTCTCTATGGATTGCAGAAGGTGGAAGGTCTGGTTTCTGTAATTGTTTCTCTGCTGGACATGAGTGTTGACAGGTTGATCCATACCCCTAGCCTGTTTCTGTCTTTCCTTACATAGGCCTCTAGAGAGGTGAGGCTCCAGGACACATTGAAGAGGTCATCTGCCCAGGGAGTTCAGTATGAAATCCTAGTAGTATTCTCAACTTGGTGGCTGTGGCTTAGTGAGTTTCTAGAGAGATCCTAGCTGCATTTTGTTGAGTTTCAGGTCATTTTATTGTTGTTTTCTAGTTTACTAGGAGCACAATCTGAAATGTTCTACTTCATAGCCATGTCTTATTTTTTTTCCTTATAATTTCAAATAGAAGGGAGATATAGAGAGGGGAAATACCATAGTACTGCTACACTGTTCATAGAACTCCTTCTTCATGGCATGCATGGTGTTCTCATGTGTTTTGTGGGTTTGAACCCAGGTCCTTGACCGTGATAAAATTAGTGCTTTACTGAGTGAGCAATTTCCCACCCCAGAAAAATTGAACACGAAATAGTTGAAATGGTTGAAAATACATACACACTTGAACATACTTGTGTGCTTCTTTCATATCTTGCATATACTGATACAAATAATAGAGGAATTAAAATACAGTAAAAGACCAATATGGAGATTGGTGTAGGAATAGGATGGGATAGGAGAAGGGGAAAAGGCATGAAAGAAATAATTTTACTAGATAATCTAATTTTTTTAGTTCAGTCTAAAATGAATTTTCACATTCATAGAAGATAAGGAAAAGAAAAAAAAAGAGTAAAATGATAAGATACTAGTAAGAATAAAGGGTAAAACATCAATCGAAACCCAAAAGTTATTTCTTTGAAAGGAAGAATAACTAAAACTTGGTCAGGATTTTCCTTTTGGTTTAGATATATCAGTAAACACTACCCTACTGAGTAAGATGCTGTAACATTTATGCGTGATGACTTTGCATATTACTTCATGCAGGACAAACTCTGAAAAAATATTAAGCTAACATTTCATTCAGTAATTGGTTTTCACAGATTACCATCTTAAAATAGTTTGAGGTATTTCTTTCCAAACAGTATTCATTTTACTTTTAAAAGATGATACTGTGAAAAAAATTTGTTTGGCAGGTTTGCATATTGTGTTCATTTTAGTTTCAGCCTATGGGAACTGTGTGCCGAGAAGCTGTGAATGACTGTGATATTCACGAAACATGCTCAGGAAATTCAAGCCAGGTAATTTATGAAATAGTCACTGTAAGCCTAGCAGGGAATAATAGGGGTATCAGATGTTCTTGCCTCTTTTTCTCAACAACTTAATGTTTTTTAATTCTTTTCCAGGATTTTAAGTTTCAGTAAGTTTGAGCAGATATTCACATGCTTTGTCTTAATGTTGAAATAACCTAAGCCTGCATGCATGCCTTAATTGTTTTGTTTTAAGTATGGAATAAAAGGCATTTGTTGTTTGTGTGATTAATGAAGAGAGGGACTTAAAAAAAAAGTTTTCTTGTCCAGCTCATTTAAACACAAGCCACTAAAGGCAGAGAGACCCACATAATGTTGGGCTCAGAAAAGGGATATATGTCTCACTCATTAATAGTTGCTCTTGAATTTAATATAGATTAAGGGTAGATAGAGAAGATATGAAAATTGGTAAATTTTCTTGTGAACTCACAGATTTCACATAGTCAGTTGTACTATGAACAGTCTGCTTTGCATGTTGTTACAGGAATATAAAAATGACCATATAAGTTGTAACACTGTAATAGTGGAAAATATTTTTTGGCATTGTTTTTAAAAATGATGCAAAGTGCAAGGACCGGTGTAAGGATCCCAGTTCGAGCCCCTGGCTCCCCACCTGCAGGGGAGTCGTTTCACAAGTGGTGAAGCAGGTCTGCAGGTGTCTCCCTTTCTCTACCCCTCTCTATCCTCCCCTCCTCTCTCCATTTCTCTCTGACCTATCCAACAATGATGACGACAACAACAACAACAATAATAATAATTACAACAATAAAACAAGGGCAACAAAAGGGAATAAATAAATAAATATTTTTAAAAAATGAAAGCATTAAAGATATTAAGCCCAACTGTGTATTTCTTTTGTATTTAGGTTCACAGTTCTATTTTCTTTTCCTAGTGTGCCCCAAATATTCATAAAATGGATGGATATTCATGTGATGGAGTTCAGGTAAATGGCTTTATTTTTACCTAAATTTCCTAAATGTTCCTGTATGTGGCTTTATGAGAAAATACTGAAGGCAACAATATAGGAAGATAGATTTTTAAAAGTCTTTTATTTTTTAATATTTATTTATTATTGAATAGAGACAAAAAGAAATTGAGAGGGGAGGGGGGGACAGGGAAAGAGACAGAGACACCTGTAGCCCTGCTTCACCACCTGTGAAGCTTTCCCCCTGCAGGTGGGGACCAGGTGCTTGAACCTGGGTCCTTGTGCACTGTGTTGTAAACACTTAACCAGGTGTGCCCCTGCCTGGTCCCCGGAAGATAGATTTTTGGGTTTTATGATCAGTTTTAGAGATACTGATAATCAACTAGATTTACTAGCTTATATTACTTTATTTAGTTATCTGAGATAAGCAAATGTTACATCACTAATGGGTATGTTTTCCATTTTAGGGAATTTGCTTTGGAGGAAGATGTAAAACCAGGGATAGACAGTGCAAATACATTTGGGGGCAAAGTAAGTAAATAGTGCAGCTCTCTCTTTTTCAAAGGATGATATCAAGTCAACTGTCTCATGGATGGATATATGAGCTAAAATGAAAATTCTGATCGCTGTGACTGTGGAAGGGACTCTCAAAGCTACTATTGTGATTTTTTTTTTAAGAAGCACTTTTGTGGAAATTTTAGAGAAAGATATATCCTTTGAGAAGACACTATCCATGCATTTTGGCTAGTTGTTAGTGCCTTGGGATAAACAGTAGAAGCCTTTAACACCAGGTTGTGAAGTCCATAGTGAGGCTGGCAGTTGGGAGAACAGAGCATATCAGAGTTTCAGCTCCACTGACACACTCCTCAGCTGAGTATCCTTAAGCAAACTGTACAGTTTCATAGCATGGACATTAACCCTAAATAGGACACACTTGGATTAAAACTATGGCATTTTATGTAGTTCCTTTTCTTCCTTAAGTGGCCTTCTTAAGAAAAGTACTTTCCTAGTTCCTAGTTCGAAGATATTTTCTACTGAGATAACTTGGCTATAGCTGAAAGAATCTTACATTCTCTTTAAAGTTTGCTAGGTTTTAAGGGGGGAAATATCAATCAATCATTTATATTTAAACCATACTATTCAAATTATGTCTCTAATTACGTTTTTGCTTAAATGCTGAGTTTTTTTCTAAACTATTGCTGGACTTTTTTCTTTTCTTTTTTTTTTTCCTCCAAGGTCGTCACTGGGGCTTAGTACCTATACTACAAATCCACTGCTCCCAGTGACATCCCCCCCCCCATATTTTGTTTGATAAGACAGAGAGAAATTGAGAGGGGATGAGAGTGGAAGGAACAGGAAGATAGAAAAGGAGAAAGACACCTGCAGATCCTTTCCATAGCTCCTAAAGTGTCCCCCACTGTAGATGGGGAGTGGAGACTGGAACCTGGGTACTTGTGTGGGTCATTGCATAGTATTATGAGTGCTTAACAAGGTGTGCCATTGCCCAGTCCTCTTGCTGGACTTTTTGAAAGCAAGTTTCTCTCTCTTTCTTATTTTCTTTTGTTCTTTCTTCCTCCCTCCCTCCCTCCCTCCCTCCCTTCCTTCCTTCCTTCTTTCCTTCCTTCCTTCTATCCTACCAAGATTATCACTATGGCTCGGTGCCTGCACAATCATTGTAGTGAAGTGTCATTTGTTGTTAAAATTTGTAGGCTCTTGCCAGCCGGTCTAGCTTCACTGGCGGGTAACAGAGACGCGGAGACAACGGCTGGGCAGGGAAGCTGTATTTCTTTATTCAGGAACAACGATTCATAAACTAAGACAAACTAATCACCAAACAGAACTCGGCTGTCTCTTTGCGGCGGCGCAAGCACTCTCTCTCTTACTCTCGAACTCAGGAACCCTCTCCCGGGGTTCCTTGGGGCGGGGCCAAGCAGGCCCGAGAAATTAACAGGACTCATCCAGTTCTCTTGGTGGGGGAGGGCTAGAACAAACCAATGTAAAGCATACGACAATTCCCCCTTTTCTTTTTAACTAAATGACTATAGTATCAAGGGTGTGGGGTGAACAGAAACATATATAACAAAAACCAGCAGGTTGCCAAGGGAAGGCCTGAGGGGGCCATATCTGCCTCTGGGGGGCTACTTGCCTTGACGGGCATTTGCATGGAGGCGGGGAACGGCCTAGGGTCCCAAAGGCAGCTGGCTGCAACTTACTTACTATGAAACAAAACTTGTTATTAGCATATCTACTGCACAATCTAACATTTCTAATAGAGAAGGAATTTGAGACTTTTACATATCAACAACGTCTTTTAACCTTTTGTTACACCCATTCAAGATGGAGACACACCCTAGGTGTGGGCCGGAGAGGAAACCTCAGGCATGAGAATAATTAGCATAGCCATTGTGCGATCTACCATTTCTAATAGAGAAGGTAGTGTTTTACATATCAACAAGTCTATTTAACCTTTTTTTTAGACTAACTTAGTTAAAATATATTGATTGTTAACTAATTTTTACCTTAGACTTTAAATGTAAGTTAATTTTATCTTTATGAGAATTACATTGAAAACCTTTTTCATTTAACTTTGACTAGTAAGAATTTAGCCTTAAAGCTACTGTTTACCAAACTTTAAACATACACATAAACATGGTCATTAATACACAAGGAGAGAAACTTTTGTTACGAAGACATGTCATTTTAAACACGAATTTAAATCTGTACTGTCTTAGTTGTTGGGGGGGGGTCACCATTCGGAGGTGGCTTCCCGTGCAGCTCCATTCCCGAGCAGCTCCACTTCTAGGAATTGCAGGTTGCGATCTCTGCACAAGTCTCTGCGTACTCCAGCTTGTCTGCCTTCAGACCGGACCGGCGGCTGGAGATCTCGTGTGCCCAGTTTCGGCAGGGAGCCCGGGGGTCCGGGAGGCCCGGGATGGTTCCAGAATTCATAGAAAGAGGGCAGGCAGGCCATCTTTGTAGAAGGCGTGGGCCTAGGTGCCCAGGGGTGGCGGCCATGATAGGCCACCATGGCCCTGCCCCATGGCCCTGTCATGTCTGCTGCCCTGCTCGCAGTGGCCGAGCAGCGTGGAGGGATCACACATCCAGTGTCCTGCGCCACACGGTGGAGAGCCGGCTCCTGTGGGCTGGCCTCGGGCTCTTGCGTGTTGGCCTCGGGCTCTTGCGTGTTGGCCTGGGCTCTAGGGGCTCTTGTGTGATGGCGTAGGCCTCTTGCGGGCTGCGGGGCTGCGGGCGCGGTGTGCGGGGTTGTCTGGGCGCAGCCGGCTGGCTGGCTGTTTAACCAGGTGGAAACAGCAGCTCCGTGCCTTGCCTCCCGCCCGCTGGCTCTTCCCGCTGGCTGTTCTGAGTTCGCCTGAGCGAGTGGAAACCACAGAGTGGTCCAGAGATAAATGTTCCAGAAACAGCAAAACAGTCTCATGAAGAAAGAGCAGAGGCCTTTGGAGATCTCTTCACAAGCAGAAGAGAAGGCCATCGTGCATAGGTAGCCAAATTGTCTTTACTTATCTGAGAGATGCGCAGGTCAGGTCCACGTGGGCGCCATTTGTTGTTAAAATTTCGGGAGGCTCTGGCCGGGCTGGCTTGCTTCACAGGCGGGTAACAGAGACGCGGAGACAACGGCTGGGCAGGGAAGTGGTATTTCTTTATTCAGGAACAACGATTCACAAACTAAGACAAACTAATCACCAAACAGAACTCGGCTGTCTCTTTGCGGCGGCGCAAGCACTCTTTCTTTTTCTCTGGAACTCAGGAACCCTCTCCCTTACTCTCGAACTCAGGAACTCTCCAACTCTAGAACTCTTTCTTACTCTGTTAACCCTGAAACTCTCCAAATCTGGGACTCTGGAACTCTCGTACTTGAGAGCCCTCTGAAACTCTGCCACACTGGAACTCTCTCTTATGTTAACTCTCTTTTCAGCCACCAGGTTCCAGATGCTACCATGATGCCAAACAGGCTAGCTCAGTCGGTAGAGCATGAGACTCTTAATCTCAGGGTCATGGGTTCGTGCCCCACGTTGGGCGCCATTTGTTGTTAAAATTTCGGGAGGCTCTGGCCGGGCCGGCTTGCTTCACAGGCGGGTAACAGAGACGCGGAGACAACGGCTGGGCAGGGAAGCTGTATTTCTTTATTCAGGAACAATGATTCATAAACTAAACCAATCACCAAACAGAACTCTGCTGTCTCATTGCGGCGGCACAAGCACTCTCTTACTCTCAAACTCAGGAACCCTCTCCCGGGGTTCCTTGGGGCGGGGCCAAGCAGGCCCGCGAAATTAACAGGACTCATCCAATTCTCTTGGCGGGGGAGGGCTAGAACAAACCAATGTAAAGCATACGACAGTCATTAATGATAGCTCACACATTATGTTCCTCTCTGATAGAAGATTCTATTTTATTTCAGAGGTAATGGCATCAGACAGATACTGCTATGAGAAACTGAATATCGAAGGAACTGAAAAGGGTAATTGTGGGAAAGACAAAGACACATGGATACAGTGCAACAAACGGTGAGTTGTGAAAATAGCCCAGAATTTATTCTTCACTTAGTTATAAGGTTTTCTTTAAAATAAAAAGTTTTGCTTGCGTATGTATGTATGTATGTAAGTATGTATGTATGTATATATGTATATATTATGAGCTAGGAAGAGTAGAGCACAGCTCTGGCATATGCAAGTTTTCCGTTTTACCAATTGAACCATCTCCTGAAACACACACACACACACACACACACACACACCCTTTTCTGAGTAACCCGCATTTCCTGTTTTATGATCCCATCTCTGTACTCCACATTTGTTTTCATTTCATTCTTCCAGTTCCATTCTGATTGCATCCTTTCAGCTAGGACCTTTTTTTTTTTAATTTAAGAAAGGAGACATTAACAAAACCATAGGATGAGAGGGGTACAGTTCCACACAATTCCCACCACCCGATCTCCATATCCCACCCCCTCCCCTGATAGCTTTTCCATTCTCTATCCCTCTGGGAGTATGGACCCAGGGTCGTTGTGGGTTGCAGAAGGTGGAAGGTCTGGCTTCTGTAATTGCTTCCCCGCTGAACATGGGCATTGACTGGTCAATCCGTACTCCCATTCAGCTTCATCACTCGGGTGAGACCTTTCCTTTCATAGTATTCTCTAATTCCATTCCAGGTGTTCTACTCCCCAATAAAGTCCCCAAACCTAGATATAGTCCAGGTCCCCTGAGATAGAGCATATGTTCACACATGTCCATAAGCTAGGGAAAAATATATACCTGAAAGCTGAAGTACACAAGAGCCTTCAGGGAATACCCCCAACACTTCATCTGTACTATTCCAGTCTTTAGGACCTATTTTTTAACTCTTCAAATGCCTATTAGCTTTCTATACTAGCCTTCTATAGCATGCTGCCATCAAAATAATCTTTCATTGAATCTTTAAGAACATATCAAAATTTTGTGTCGATTTTACAACTTCTGCATAACTGGTTAATAATAAGAATCTTGCAGAGGGTTGGGCGATAGCTCACTGGGTTAAGCGTACATAGTATGAAGTGCAAGGACCTGCTCAAGGATCCAGCTTCAACCCCCTAGCTTCCCATCTGCAGGGGGCTCATTTTATAAGCAGTGAAGCAGGTCCGCAGGTGTCTGTCCTTCTCTTTCCATTTCTATCTTCCCCTCCTCTCTCAATTTCTTTCTGTCCTATATAAAATAAAGAAAGAGAAAATGAAAAATAGCCACAGGAGCAGTGGATTCATAGTGCAGGCACCGAGCTTCAGCAATAACAACCCTGGAAGCAAAAAAGAAAAAGTAAAAGAATATTTTAAAATAGTATTTGTTAAGTACACTCTTTATGCTAAGTACTGTGTTTTTCTTTATATAAGTTAAGGATGTCTCTCCATTTTATAGAAGAGGAAATTGAGTTGCAGTTAATTTTTAAAAATATATTTCATGTACTTTCACCACATGTAGACTTAATTAGAAGGGTGAAAAGAGTACATTTTTATTTTTAAGATCTGTTTTATCTTCATGAGACACAGAGGCGAGAGCAGAGTACTACTCTACTCTGGCTTATGGTGGTACTGGGACTTGAGCCTGGGAATTTGTGGCATCAGATATGAAAGTCTGTGCTACCTCTCTGACTCCACAGCTAATTAATTTGACCAAGTTCATATAACTAGGACTTTACAGAAGCAGATTGAGAATTCAGTCTTATTTGAGAACTCTCTTACTAACTTTGCTTGATATCATACTGTCCTATTTTTCAAACTGGAACCTTAGCTTAGTATTGTTTTTCTCCCCTATACTGTTTTCATATGTAAGATAATATTTAATATCATATCATATCAGTGAATAAAAGTTAAATTTGAATTACACATGATATCTGGAGAAGTAGTTAAGTAGTATTAAAGGAAGGATGATGGACCCAAATGGTTTGGAATTTATAAAATATATACCATATGTAGTCTTTAATTCTAGGACAAAGAGGTTTGTATTCTTTTTTTTTAAATTTTTTATTTAAGAAAGGATTAATGAACAAAAACATAAGGTAGGAGGGGTACAACTCCACACAATTCCCACCACCCAATCTCCATAACCCACTCCCTCCCATGATAGCTTTACCATTCTCTAGCCCTCTGGGAGCATGGACCCAGGGTCATTGAGGGTTGCAGAAGGTAGAAGGTCTGGCTTCTGTAATTGCTTTCCAAGAGGTTTGTATTCTAATAGAATATTCTTCCAAAGATAATTCATTTACTTATAAAGTACTAAGATATATTTTGTACATCCAGTATTGTATTATCAGAAAACAGATTTGGATATAGAAGGAACCATTTTGATGGCTATTGTTTTTTAAATAAATGCTTGAACTAATGAATACTAAAGGAAAGCTGGAATAGAATAGGGATTTTTGGTATAATAATAAGAGTTTCAGGGAGTCGGGCAGTACCACAGCAGTTTAAGCACACGTGTCTTAAAGCGCAAGGACCTGCATAAGGATCCCGGTTCCAGCTCTGGGCTCCCCACCTGCTGGGGAGTCGCTTCACAAGCGGTGAAGCAGGTCTGCAGGTGTCTTTCTTTCCTCTTCTCTGTCTTCCTCTCCTCTCTCCATTTCTCTCTGTCCTATCCAACAACGAAGACAGACAACAATAATAATTACTACAATAAAGCAACAAGGGCAACAAAAGGGAATAAATAAATAAGTTTAAAAAAAACTTAAAAAAAGAAATAGAGTTTCAGAGAAAACTAAAATCTGGATAAATTAATTTGAACTGATTTTGCTTGTGATTTGGGCAAATAATTTATTTGATGCAAAGCATCAAATACCAAAATGAGTTAAGATCATTTTTTGTAACTATAAATGGTTTTCTATATCTTAGATAAAAGAAGTAAATAATCTTTTACTTCTAATCTTTTAACACAGAGATGTGCTTTGTGGTTACCTTTTGTGTACCAATGTTGGAAATATTCCAAGGCTTGGAGAACTTGATGGTGAAATCACATCCACTTTGGTTGTACAGCAGGGAAGAACATTAAATTGCAGGTAATTATTTAAGCATTCTATCAGAAAATTAGTCACCTTGCTACTAAGAAATACCATTTAATATCAATTATGTTTTCAGTTCATGTGAATGTTAAAACTCAGGTAAAATCTAGTCTGTTTAGATTACTGAGTTAATTCTGATAGAAAAGATGAAAAGAAGATAAAACTAGTTGGTTCTGTAATAGTTTTGTTGTTTAGAATTGTGTTTGATCAGTAAGATTTTGAAATTTATTTGCATTTCATTCTTATTATGGAAAATAAATGAAGACTTCAGGGTAAAAATCAGTGGATTAAATATATGTTTTCTTTTGTTCCTTTCTGACATCTTTAAAATGATGTTAAATAGATTTTTTAAAAAAAATATATTTACTTATTGGATAGACACTGCCAGAAATTGAGAGGGAAGGTGGTATATAGAGAGGAAGAGAGACAGAGAGTCACCTGCAGCACTACTTCACCACTCGTGAAGCTTCCCCCTGCAGGTAGGGACTCGAACTTGGCTCCTTGCGCACTGTAATATGTATGCTCAACCAGGTGAGCCACCACCCAGCCCCTAAATAGATCTTTTTAAAGAGTTCATATATTCTAAGAGAGGAAGACGAAGAGAAGACAATGGGAACATTTTGGTCAAGCAGTTTTGATGTTTATCTGGAAACCCCTAAAATTTCTAGTTACCTGTCTTGCCTACCAATTCAAATATGAACAGATTACCAGAGGTGAAGAAAGATTAACATGGAAAAAAAGAAAAACCATCACCACCACCACCTATGGAGGATAAAATATTCTATTATGAATAAGAATAAAGTGTAACTTTTAAAAATAAGGGACATTAAAAGGAGGGGAAAAAGTCGAGAAGTTAAATATAACTGCAGAAATTAAACTAAGTAGTTAAATACTTCCCTAGAAAATAGAGCAGAAGAGGAAAGAAGGAAAAAAAGAAAGAGAGAAGGAAAGAAAAAGGTAAGTGTGGGGGGAACACACAGAAAGTTCACCAAGTTAGAATAGAAATGATAAAGAAAGCAGCAGGAAGGACATTGTCAGTGAGTAATTAGAGTATTCTTTATAATTGAAGGGGTTCAGTTTCCATATTTTTAGACCCAATAAGTGCCAGGTATATTGAGTGAAATTAGATGTATGTGCATACATATTATTAGGAGATTTTTGAACTTCATGACAAAAGAATTGCAATTGGGGGACAGGGAAAGCAATATATGTCTTTAGACTGTCTTTAGAACTGTTTACAAGACTCAAGGGAGCTGGAAGACAAAGGAGAAAATAATTTTTCAAATTAGAATTCTTTCCCTAGGCAAAATATCAACTAAATTTGAGGCTAGAGAATAATGATAATTTTAGATATGCAAGCTTCCTTGAAATTTACTTCTCTATATGTTTTCCTCTGAAATTTGTACTTGAAGGTGTGTTCTTCCAAAATAAAACAGTAAGCTGAGAAAGAGAAAGGCAAATAATTTAGGAAACAGGATGCCTATGATGAAGAGAGACAGGGCAGTGAATGGTGAGGAGTCCAATATATATTTAACTCTGCATTTAGTATAGGAACAACCAGATCAGATAGAAGCAGAAGAAACCCCAGGAGAAGTTTCTATAGGAAGATAAATTAAAATTCATACAGACATCGATTGTTTTTCCTTTTTTTTTTTTTTTAATACCAGGGTTTCATGATGGCGTAACTCCACTACTTCCAACATAATATTTTCCCTCTTTCACATAGAAACAGTGGGCCAGAGAGGGAGAAAGAAACAGAGAGGTCAAGACATTGCACTACTGCTCTACTTACTGCTTCTCTTGTGTACAATGGCTTCCATATGGTGTGGGACACTTGGACCTGGTATTTACCATTTGTGTATGGTAAAGTGTGCTATCTTCTACCCCCAGTCACATTTTGAGTGGGGATTTTGACTGAGTAATTGTATTTGTTTTTGAATTGGTAATACATTATTGGAAAAATGAGGAAAGAACCAACAAATAAAAGATTTAATAATTTGATTAAAAAGTTGCACAGGATTATAATGGGTTTAAAACATTTATATTCATAATACTTTACATATTTCAGTTTATTTTACTGTTTATTAAACAAAATTTGTGCTGGGAAATTGATTAGGGAAAGAAAAAAAATTCTGGTTCCATAAAGGAAATTCAACTATTAATATATAAATGAACAGTTTAAATGTGAATGCGAGCTCAATATTTAAAGGTATATGTAAAGAACAAATGAAGAAGAGAAAGTGGTTTTCTTAATGAAGGAGTCTATGTAGGATTTGAAGTAGCAGACTGCTTTATTGCATTGAAAAAGTACTGTTCTTTTGGCTCTTTGAACCAGACATAGGTAATTTATTTATTTGCCACCAAGGTCATCCTGGGGCTGAGTGCCCACATGACTTTACTGTTACCAGTGGCTATTTTTCTTTCCTTTAGATAGATACTAAGAAACAGAACTAGAGAGGAGAGAGAGAGAGAGAGAAATACTTCACTGTTCCACCATTGTTGAAGCTTGCCCTTCCAGTGCTCCCAGGTGGTGATCAGGAACTTCGCTGAGTCCTCAAGCATGCTAACTTGTGTGCTGTATCAGATGAGCCACCTTTGATCTTTGAGATGTATGTAATTTTGATAAAAATAAAAATCAACACATGGTGATTTTGGTTCTAGCATTGACAGATACCATATGATTGAATTATGTTCTATTTCCAGACTGTTTTTACTACTATGCAGTATCTGAACTTGTCATATTGAATAGTGAAGTAGAATAGCCATTCTCAAAATCATCTATAAATACAGTAATCATTTTGGCAATATAAGCTGAAACCAATTCTTATTCTTATTTAAAGCATGCTTGAAATCTGCATAGCAGCTTACTTATCAAATCAAGTAATAACAATAATGGCTTCCTTGATTAGATTATAAAGCCATTTCAGCTTCAGACCTTGTTACACTAATTGTACTTTTTAAATCCCAAAGGATGTCTATACATCTGTTTTTTTCTTTTCTTTTCTTTTCTTTTCTTTTCTTTTCTTTTCTTTTCTTTTCTTTTCTTTTCTTTTCTTTTCTTTTCTTTTCTTTTCTTTTCTTTTCTTTTCACCATAGCACTGATCAGCTCTTTTACAGTGGTGAGGGGGGATTGAACCTGGGACTTTGGAGCTTCAGGCATGAGAGTCTCTTTGCATAACCATTATGCTATCTACTCCCTGTTGACACATCTGAAGTAAATCTTTTGATAAAAAATATTTCAATTGTGTTCTTCATTTACAAGTAAAAAGTGCTTATGCTACTAGTTTTTATTAGGTAGCAAATAGAGAAGGTTTTTAAACATGTTCTTAAGATGAGTATTGATTAAGGGAATCCCATTTTTAAATCTCTCTTTTTAAATTTTTTTTAGTGGTGGGCATGTTAAGCTTGAAGAGGATGTAGATCTTGGTTATGTGGAAGATGGGACACCGTGTGGTCCGCAAATGATGTGCTTAGAACACCGATGTCTTCCCGTAGCTTCCTTCAACTTTAGCACTTGCTTAAGCAATAAAGAAGGCTCTGTTTGTTCAGGACATGGAGTGAGTATTGAGTATTTTGACACAGGTTAACTATTCATTTCTTTTATGCCACAGAAGTAGATATGAAACATGAAATACTTGTGGTATGTCTTTGCCAGTAGTTCAGTAGGCTAACACCCCTTAGGTCATGGAGTAAAAGCTCAGTTTTCCCTTTCTCACTGTAAGCACTGTGTATTGCTTTGGCTGCTGCAACACAGAGGGAAAATGCCAGAGCTCTTAACTTCTGTGTGTTTAGTTTAGTTTTAATCCTATACTTCCTTTTCTCCCCCACCACGCACAAGAACCCACCTGAGGCTGCAGTGCTTCTGTGGATGTCTCAGCTGTAGTTTGTTGAGGTTTGTAACGTTAGATAGTTGTCAATATTATTTTGGGAAAGTCTGTTCTTTTTGCTGTTACTCTATAGCCATGTGTCCTGGAAGTCCCCAGAGAAGTCCAGCTTTTCATTTTAAGTGTGAAAATATTATTTTCCTGAACATCTGTTAATCTATAGAATTTTATTAACATGAATTGATTTGAAATGTGAAATTTATTAATAATATTTTCTAGTTATGTTTAGTTTTGAGTATGCCAACTTCTAAAAATTAGATGAGACAAATGACAGAACCCATCCAACTCTCCTCAAGGACTATTATCTAAAATATTTCCTGTTTCCCATTCCCTTTATAGTTTCTGTGAATGATAAAATCTATATTTAAATGCAGTTTCATGAACGTATAACTAATGACAGATTATTTTCTTGTAGTGCCATTTTTTATTTGAACTTTTCTCCCTATGCTTTGGTCCCTTATGTAATAATTTCTGATTTGGGTTGAGGTGTCAACATTGTAGTTGTGTTACGGATTTTTTTCAGACAACTGAAAAGCATAAGGTCTATATCATCTTTGTCAAATTTCTCTTTATCTTTTGTGTTTCTTTAAAGGTTCTGTTTTTGAAGAGAAAAAAAAATCTTGTATTGGGTAATTGACAAATAGTTGCACTTTGGAGCCAGGAGGTGGTGCACTTGGTTAAGCTCACACATTATAGTGTGCAAGGACCTAGGTTCAAGCTCCTCATCCCCAACTGCAGGGGGGAAAGCCTCACAAGTGGTGAAGCAGAGCTGCAAGTGTCTCTGTCTCTCTATCTCCTGCTCTGCACTAAATTTCTCTCTGTCTTTATCCAATAATATATATATATATGTATATATATATAATAATTGCACTTCTGTTTAAGTTTACAAATCTCCCTCTTATTATTTGTTTAATATTTAATAATTCTATTGATTTTTTTGGCATATAGACTTAGTATTCTGTTAAATTCATTACTATTTTTAGGTAAACTGTGGGTTTCTAGAAAATATTTTCTTAAATAAGAAGATGATTAATGTTAGAAAGTACCAATAATTTTTAGTAGCACCAGATTTCTTAGAATATGATAATGAAAAATGAATGTTTATTTTTCATGCCTCTATACTAGATAGTTGATGTTGACTCTAGATTGATTTTGGATTTCAGGTTTGCAGCAATGAGTTGAAATGTGTGTGTAACAGAAACTGGATAGGTGCAGATTGCAGCACTTACTTCCCTTTGGATGATGTAAAGAATGACTTAACTCTATCTGGCAATGGTAAGCATTTAACTTTGTTCCATTATGTATTTATACATAAGGAAAGAAGAAATTGCCTTTTGGAAAATTTCATTTGAATGATTTCTGCAACTTAAATATAAATTAAAAATGCATAATAGTAAATTTTAATACATGACTGGGGTTTATTAAATTGTAATGATATATTAAATAAGGTTAGTCTACTAATTTAACCCTATTTTGTCCTATAGCAGACAGCTTTTTTTTTTCAAGTACTATACTGATGTGGGACTTAAAGCAAATGTTAATGTTCTTTAATGAGGTGCCACAGATTGAACTCAGAGACTTGTACATTTATTACCATTGAACCACACCTCTGACCTAATTGTTTCTATTTTTAGAGGCATACTAAGTAGGAGAGATGCAGTGAGTAAATACTAGAGAGAATATAGTGCCATCATTTGTGGAGTTCTCCTTACTACTTCCCCATGATGTGGAGATAAACCAGTGCCTTACTCACGTGAAGTGGATGATTTACACTGTACCATCTCCTAGTCCCATCTAGCTTTTTTTTTTTTTTTAAGGAAGAAAGTTGTCTGAATACTTACTTGTCTTAACTTAAATGAAGAATTTCCTATTTCAAACTAAGTAAGAAAAAAAATTGAAGAATTAGTTCTTAAATCATTTGCTGCCTGGAAATTTTAGTGTATACTCTTCTCATCAACTCAGTTTTGCAGCTTGAGCTGTAGGAAATTCTGAAAGTTGTAATTTTTGCCTTGAAAGGATTTAAGAGCAATGTTAAAATCTAGAGTGACCCAAATGAGAAGCAGAAATCACATGTGTGTAGTTGGAAGAAGACATCCCTTGGAGCTGAATTTGTCCCCTTAAAACTACTTCATCATTTTATTATTAGTATTCTTTTTCATTGCATAGAGCTCAAATCCTGAAGTCTATTCACTTCCAATGCATGAGAAGGAAAGTGCTTGTTAATTTGAATCATCTAGGTGAATTAAAAAAAAAAACACCAGGGACTTCAGCCAATGTAACATTAATAAAATCACAGAATAATTCAGATAATGGCAGCCCTGATCTTAGCATTGATAGTATGGTGCTTATTCCAGTAGTTCATACAGAAACGAGACCATTCAGGAACGTGAATGTGAGTTGTCAAAAATCATGCCACTAATTAGGGTTATTAAAGGCCATTATCAAGTTTATTGATCACTGTTCAATCCTCTTGAAAGAAGGGGAATAAAGGGATGGAGACTGTAATGGTGGAAAAGGACTTAAGGTAGCGATGAGAATGTTCTGCAGACACTTATCACAGAAGATAAGAAATTGTACCTATGTCCTGTAAACCATAATTCATCCCTTCTCCATAAAATGATTTTTAAAAGATTTTCAGCAGAAAAGGAAGGGAAGACAAATGTGTTAGGTTTTAGAGGAGGAAAATTCCATTGCCTTTGGGTTCCTCTGGATCTACATTCATTCATTCATTCCACAGAGGACCTGGGTAAGATGAAGTCTTTTAGTTTTGCTCATATACTTTGGGGATTCCAGTCATGCACTCTGTCATGAAGAATTGCAATCATCTCTAGTCATCCATAGTTTCTACTTTTTATGTCTAGAAAAAGATCTCAGGAGTGCAAATGACAAAGAGAAGTCTTAAGAGCTCTGGGTAAATGTCTGGATATTAAGCATATGTTGCAAATAAGAATCATTAAAATAGGTCTTCTGGAATCAGAGCCTGACTTTTTTCCTTTTGAACCCTTACTTGAGCTTGTTGGCCAAGCTATCCACTTACTAGCTACTCTCACTTCCACGATCCCCTCAAGGATTACATCTCATACATATTGACAAAAGATGTGGACAAAACATGCCATTATCTAGTTCTGGATATTATCCTTGCCCAGGCTCTCTGCCAGTCTAGTGTTGCCTTGTTCTCATTGATAGATCACAGTCAAAAACTACAAAAATCAATCTCTTTATGATTTATACCACCTAAGCATGATTATATAAATCCCCAAGAAATGGCCTTTTCCCTTCAGAACTTACATTTACATTGAGAGACAAACTATCACACTTGCACATACCCAAGAACAATAAGGTCCTTTCCAAAAATGGAATGGTATGAACAATAATGTCATGTCTTGAATTTCTGAGGAAGAAGTCAGAGTCAAAATGAGCATAGGTTTCTGAACATTCTTCTTTGGAGGGTGTTATGCCAATATGATGGCATCAGCTCTCCTTTTATGCCTTTGACTTATAGTTCAAGCCCGCATCATTCCCCTACCCCAGGAATATATGTAAAAACCACAATGGCAAAATGTCCTTGGATAGAAATTAAAAGGAAACATGTAATTATTTTTTAATTGATGCAGATTGATAAGTTGATTTTTTTCTCTTTAAAAATGCATATTTTTATTTCAAAATATACATACAAATACATAGTCATTATGCTAGACATGGAAACTAGCATAATTAATAAACAATTTTGAAAGATTATGTTCTATATAATTAAAACTATACTAGAGAGAAAAATACATTTACCTTTTAAAAAACATATAAAACTGGAGATAAATTCTAGGGTTTACCTTTATAATACCTCTGAGTCACTTCTCCTATTCAAAATACTCATTTTGAAAAAAATAATGTTGTTAGTATGCTAATTACAAGTTTGGAGAATAACATTTATGAAAAATATTTTTATCTAAGTTGGAATTGTATACAGTGACTTTCATTATTATTTCCTTTTTTCCAGGTGTTGCTGGTACCAATATCATCATAGGCATAATTGCTGGTACCATTCTAGTGCTAGCCATCATATTAGGAATAACTGCATGGGGTTATAAGTAAGTGAAATATTTCACTACTGTTGCTGTCAAAATCTATTTTAAAATTTTATTTAAATTAAGATTTCTAGAAAGTTTTGTATGATTAGGTAAATATACATGCAGTAAAAATCTGTCTGATTCAGTTTTCTTCTGATTATGTTTTGGAAGTGATTAAAGACAATAGTAGTTCATCATTTTATATTATTCTTTTATTGTAAGGCTACTGAGTACTGTTTTAAAATTAAGTGAATTTGGGGGTCGGGCGGTAGCACAGTTGGTTAAGTGCATGTGGCGCCAAGTGCAGAGACCTGCGTAAGGACCCTACTTCGAGCCCCCAGCTCCCCACCTGCAGGGGGGTCACTTCACAAGCGGTGAAGCAGGTCTGCAGGTGTCTATCTTATTCTCCCCCTCTCTGTCTTCCCCTCTTCTTTCCATTTCTCTCTATTCTATCCAACAACAACAACATCAATAACAACAATAATAATCACAACAACGATAAGACAGCAAGGGCAACAAAAGAGAAAAAAAAACAAAATAAAAAAATTAAATTAAGTGAAGTTAAATTATGGCTTCTACAAAGGTCTGGCTTGCTTCATAGTGCTTTAGTTCTATTTATTTAAACCTATGTTGGTAAGATAGTTCAGAAGAAAGCACAGTGCTTTCATGACAACGGAGGGAGGTAACAAGAATATCAATGATTACAACAGCACTATATGTGTTACTGCCTGATAACTATGGCTATAGTTGGTGCTAAGGACAAAACTCCTTTATCTTCACAACCAATGTGAATGAGGTACTGTCATTTGTTAAATTCGTGTGTGTGTGTGTGTGTGTGTGTGTGTGTGTGTGTGAAGAAGCTATTTAGAGATTTAATTTTTTTGTAAAATTCAACTTTAACTTACAGCCTTTTAAAGCCTGCATTTTTATAAGCTTTAGAGTAGCACTTAAAATTTTATAGTTATGTTTATAAATTTTTTAACTTATAAATTATGGAATTTGATTGTTTTATCTGATTTTTACATTCATATTTACATATATATGTGTATATACATAGATATATACACATATATATGTATGTGTGTGTGTTTAATTGCCACCAGGTTTATCGCTGGGGCTTGGTGGCTGCATGACGAATTCACCTGTCCTAGCGACCATTTTTCCCTTTTTATTTTATTATTATTTTTTCTTTATTTAATAGGACAGAGAGAAATTGAGAGGGGAGGGGAAGAAAGAGTGGGAGCAAAACAGAGATACCTGCAGCATTTGCCTCACTGCTTAAGAAGCATCCACTCTGCAGGTGGGCAGCAGAGGCTCAGACCCAGTCCTTATGCATGGTAGCATGTAAAGTACACTTAACAAAGTATGTTATTTCCCAGTTCCCTGTTTGATCTACTTAAACATACAACTAAGTAAATGACTTCAAACATTACAAACTTATTTAGATGTTTAATATGTTTGTTTCTATTTAAGTATTTAAATCTTTTAGGACAGCGTACTTGGTTAAGTAATTGCTATTATCATCACCACCTGACATTGTTTAAACCAGATGAACCAAAGGAAATAATTTATTTTTTAAATATATATTTATTAGATGGGGCAGGGAGAAACTGAGATGGAAGGGGAAGTGGGGAGCTAGAGAGATGCCTGTAGACTGCTTTACGACTTGTGAAGCTTCCCCCCCTGCAGGTGGGGACCAGGGACCTGAACCTAAGTCCTTGGTAGGTTAAATGTGTGCCACCACCCAGCCCCTAATCACACAGTTTGAATGTATAAATAAACTAAAAGTCATAATTTTAAAAAGGGAATATATCCCCATAATGATACTGGGTCCATACTCCCAGGGGGATAAAGAACAGGAAAGCTTTTAAGGGAGAGGATGGGATACAGACTTCTGGTGGTGGGAATTGTGTGGAATTGTACCCCTCTTATCTTATGGTCTTGTCAATATTTCCATTTTATAACTAAAAATTATATGAATTAAAAAAGTGGATATAGTCTTTGCTCATTATGAGGTCAAATACTGACATTTCTTTTTTCTTTTACTTTATTATTTACTTTACTTCCAGGATAATCTTGTATGCTGTAAGCATTAAAATACAGATAGATATTTGTGGAAAACTACCTTAAATAATATGAATAATAAAGTAATGTTTGGCATACTTAATTAGTATGGCATGACATAGTGAAAGACCACAGCATAATAATAGTGTTTCCCATCAAATAGCTACTTGTACTATAACAGACACTTAATACATATGTAAAAATGATAATTTTAAGATAATTATTCTATTGTAAGGGTACTAAATATTTCTTTTTAAATCATTGAATGGAGTTAAATCATGACTTCTAAGAAAGGGTTGACTTGCTTCAGGGTCACATAGGTTTTCTTGACTTAAACCCATAAGACAGTCTTTGATGTGCAGATCAGTTATCATATTACATGCTTATTTTTACACAGGTTGATTTAGTATGTCATTTGAAGTCACAGAATTATATAGTTCAAAGGAGAGCTTTTATATGTATTTAATCATTTGATCTCTTCTCCCTTCCTCATGTGAATTAGCTCATTCTGGAATCATACTATTTATTCAACTTTTCTGATATTCAAAATGAATTTAGGACCTGAGAACTTTTCTTATTAATCTTTCCAAATATATTTTTGCCCCTCTCCATAAGTGTTGGAGTGGAAGAAATAGAAGTATTAGGAAATGAGGAATACTTTTTGGGAACTGGCGGATGACTCAAGTAATGAGATTTAGAACAGAGAAAAACAGGAGTTCCCTACTTTACTCCCCACCCACCAGGCTTATTGCTGGGTCTTGGTGACTACACCATAATTCCACTGCTTCCAGCAGCCCATTAACCCCCCCCCTTATTTTCTAGGACTGAAAGAAATTGAGGGGTGGAGGGAGATAGAAAAACAAATAAACAAACAAACAATATAGCTGTGGCCCAGCTTCACTTGTAATGTGCTTACTTCAACAAGTGAACCACTGCCTGCCACCCAAAAAAAGCACTTGAATAGAGAAGTTCTGGACTTGTATTCTGCTCTAACCTGATAGTTTCAGGAATGAAAAACAATAAGTAAAAAATTAGTACTTGTCCCCTCATGAGCTTATTATTAAAATGGTAGAGGGTGGGTGGGATATAGATTGACAGGTAAAGGTGCAATAAAGAAAATCCATGTGGAAACATTGTCCTTGATCCTAGAAGAGGAGTCCACCATCCTGTTGTTTAATTGTCCTCTAGCAGGTCTTTAAGATATTAACACAATTTGTGGTAGATAAGGATTATCTCTTTTTTGTGTTAAACATCACTCGGACCTCACTATCACTCCATCTTGAGAACATTTTTGTTTAAGATAGGTTTATTTTAGATGTCATGTAAGTTATTTTATCATATGAATAATTAAACTTTAAATTGGAAATGCTTTTCTTTTTTTTTCTTTGTTGTCATGTTTATTTACTTTTTTAATTTATTTTTTAAGAAAGGATAAATTAACAAAACCATAGGGTAGGAGGGGTACAACTCCACACAATTCCCACCACCCAATCTCCATATCCCATCCCCTCCCCTGATAGTTTTCCCATTCTGTATCCCTCTGGGAGCGTGGACCCAGGGTCATTGTGGGTTGCAGAAGGTGGAAGGTCTGGCTTCTGTAATTGCTTCCCTGGAAATACTTTTCTTAAGTTTTAGTCTCTGTGAGTAATAATAATTTAAGAGATTTGATAGTGACTCCAGTTATCATATACAATGAGGCAAAATGTTCTGGTGTGCATTTATATTCTCCTGCTTGACATTCTCAGGAAGAACTTTAGTTAGTTTGGTGTGCGTTTCAAAAGAGATAAATGTTATTTTTTATTTCTATGAAACTGTTGATTTATGTAAGTAATTTTATTAGTTTTATCTTGTTAAACCACTGTGCATGTCTGAAAACTTGTTTTATAGTATGGCTGATTTTAAAACATTTTGCTTAGAACATTGAGAAATTGCTTAGAACAAATATAAAAAAAAAGATTGCTATTGAAAAAGTTATACTTTTTATCTGACTTATTAATGTTTTTAAAAGTAAGTAGTTATTTAAAAACTATGCCATAAGTTCATTGGTCTTACTTAAAACTTTTTTTGTTATCTTTATTTATTGGATAGAGACAGCCAGAAATCAAGAGAATAGGGGAATATATATAGAGAGAGAGACCTGCAGCACTGCTTCACCATTCACAAAGCTCTCCCCCTGCAGGTGGGGACCTGGGGTTCGAACCGAGGTCTTTTCACATTGTAACATGTGCGCTCAACCAGGTGCACCACCACTAGGCCTCCTGTTGGTGTCACCTGCCCCCCGTTAGTATTGTGAGACTATAGTTATGTGTATATTCCTGTTTTAATTCTACACTTCTAAATCCTGTGGTGGAAACCTTTCAGTGAATGCTATAGCTTTTATGTTTTGTACTACCTCTTAATGTACTTCTACAGGTAACTAATTCTCTTTTCCTCCTCTCTTTTTGTTCATGAAAAGAAACTATCGAGAACAGAGGTATGTGATGAGAATAATCTGAACATTTAATGGATAAGTTTAACTCCAATCATCACCTTTGGAATTCATGCAGTTATAAGTGAATAGTTCATCTTTCTGCATCAGTGACATAAGTTAATGTTTATTTCTCATGATCTTTGTGTAATAATGTTAGTACTGGTGCTGTTACCTGTTAATTAACATAGATCATATTTTAATTTTAATGAATCAACCAACACTAGTAAAATTAGTAAAAATTCTTGTGTAACTTCAGTAGTTATGTAATATATGAATATTTGTTTTTTTCCCATCTGAAACAAACTCTCTGTAAAGTTGTCACCTGTGTTTACATAAGTTTACTGACTTTTCTTCATGTTTATAACACATTTATTGCTGATACTTTCTGAAATATTCCACTTTTTTAACTGTTTCTGTATTAATAACTTCCATATAGTTTTGTGGTCAAGAGTATATTCTGACATTTGATAAGGCAGCTTATCACTGTTTTTATGGTGATTGGGTAATGGGATAGGTAGTTAATGAAATACTTCGTATAGTTAAAAGTTCTGATTTTTCTAGTATATTTATTATTCAATAAAAAGCCCACAGAGAAACTGAGATATCTGTTCATCATCTTAAAGTCTATGTTTAACCAAGTGCATTAAGAAAGTATAAGCCTTTCATATAATTCTGTATGGATTTCATCAGTACAGATCCACCCACAAATTTTCTTATCTTGGGGCACACTTTTCTTCTTTATATGTCAGAAATTACTAATACTGTTAGCTATAGATACAAACAATTTAAAATATACTGGAAATTGATAATCTGGGCCAGGTTTTATACATTATACATTATTACAGTGCTATTTTAATACTCAAAATACCCATGAATAGTGCTACTTAATCTTTTCCAATGTTTAAAGTGTGAGGTAGACTATGAATAAAATATAGTAAATGTGGTCATGCTTTTTTTTTTTTTTTTTGAAGGGAAGGGATTCCCAATTCTAGCTCTGTTTTCCACTAATTAAAATTTTAGGTTTTTTGGTTTTATTTCATGTTGTAATTTAAAATTCTTATAAATCTCTATTTATAAATATCTACGGAATCTATAAATAAATGATGCGTATGGGGGTATCGTGATCCAGGTTACTTAACTTAAATATTATAAAATATCAACCTTGCATAGAGTAAGCAACTCACCGTTAATGAAGAATGTAAAATGAGGGTAGGTTAACTGACTTTTTAAAATAATTAGATTTCTTTGTGACATGTATTAAACATTGAAGGAAGAGCTGGAGCCATTTGAACTTTTATTGGATAGAAGTTGATCATTCATACCAAAAATATGTATGGTGGTATTCTTCAGTGACAACCTAAGCTAGCAGAGTAGAAAGTTGATGATTCAGCTCTATTTCCACAAGAGCTTATAAAATGTTGAAAATATGTAACATAAGCATAGCAAAAATAAGTGTTCTAAAACATGACGTCACCAGGAGTACTATTCAAAATTAGTGAATCATCCATACTATGAAGAAGTGGTTGGGAGTTGGGCGGTAGCACAGTGGGCTAAGCGCAGGTGGCGCAAAGCGCAAGGACTGGCACAAGAATCCCGGTTCCATCCCCCAGCTCCCTACCTGCAGTGGAATCATTTTACAAGCAGTGAAGCATGTCTGCAGGTGTCTGTCTTTCTCTCCCCCTCTCTATCTTCCCCTCCTCTTTTCATTTCTCTCTGTACTATTCAACAACGACATCAATAACAACAACAATAAAAACAACAAAGGCAACAAAAGGCAATATATAAATAAATATCAAAAAAAATCTTTAAAAAAAAAGAAGTGGTTAATATGTAGAATTGCACCTATTTCTTATTCTAACTCAGTATATGCATAGGTATAGTTATGGAGGTTTTCACATTATCTTTGTGTGCCTGACACAATTCCATGCCCCCTGGCATTTTTAAGTCATCAGTTCATCAATGTGATTGTCTTTTTGAGATCTGGTTTGTGTTCTTAGAGTTGTCACAACTTCAGCAGGTATCTATTTTATTTTAGTTATTTTGACATATTGCACACAGTATTTATTCCTTGCCTATAGATAATGAAATTTAGATTTGTACCATAATCTCAAAAAGAATTAGCTAAGAATGGGCTTTAAATCAGGAAGTCATGAGTGCGTATTTTCTTAAGGATTTTCCTTTTTGAGAGTATATACTAGTGACCAAAAGAAGGTGACATGATCAACAGACTAAAGCATGCATTAAGACATTTCTATCTTATAAAAAAATATCTACAGGTATTTAAATATAGATGTATCCAATTCCATAGGATGCCAGGAAGTAGAAATAAGAATTTTGAATTATTCTTATCATTATATTAGGTATTCCTTCAGATTCTATGATGGGAGACAAATTGATAAGAAATTAGAAATCCACTTGCTAGTCTGTTGTCTTGGGAAATCACTTAACATTTCTTCAATGAAAAAATCAGATCAAGTTCTTTGTAATCTGACCTTCTAGAGAGAGAGAGGTAGGTGGGTTATTCTCAGAGAGTGGGGCAGCCCAAATCACATGATTGGGGTTCACATATACTACTTGAACTGATAGAAATGCTCGTGAACCTAAAGTTTTGCTTTTGCCATTAAATACAGTACTATGTTTAGTCCATAACCAGTAATTAGAGTCTTAAGAAATATATGAGGATCAGAAGTGCCAAACTAGGCAAAATGTTGACATTCTTGAAGAGGTAAAAACAAGTAGCTTTCTGACTCAATCTGTTAATGAGTAAATTTCTCACTTTGTTTTTAAAAACTATATGTCAGTGTAAATGTGTGATAGTTTTAAATTCATCTCTGGAAAACTATGTCAAGAAAATAACTTTTATATTTTTGTTTATAAATTAATTCATAAGAAATAGAACTCAGTTCTGTGTTATAGTAGAGGAGGAATCTCGAATGATAACACTTTAAATTTATAGTTATATCATATGAAGTATAGAACTATGAAAAAGTTATAGAGAAGTTTTACACATGAATTACTTAGGAGTATGACCATACATAAACTCCCCCCCATGAAAAAAAAAAATCTCCAGAATTTTTTCAGTTGTTCCTAATGTTTATTATAGTATAATTACTTTAGGTTTTAAGAGTTCTATACTAAGTTGGAGGATTTTTAAGTTTTATATTTTAGGTGGGTGAGCAAACTATAGAGTAAACACATTTGTTTGACTTTGCTTTACAAAATATCCATATTCAACTGAAACATTTTCTTTGAAATGTACACATGTCATTATGGTTAATGTGAAGTCGAATGAAAAGTTTTATTATAATTTCATGATCCATACTTTCAGCAGAAACTCTCCGCCACATTTGTTTTTCTCTTCCCTGCTTTAGTCATTTTATCCATTTATTTTTATTAGTGACTGAATAATTGTTTGCAAGTTATATTTCCACACCACACTTACCACCACAGTTCTGTACCCTTCTCCCACACCTCCACCATGTCACTTTCCTGCCCCCCAGGGTAACCATCATAGTTTTCACGAAGTCTTAACAACAGTTTGACTAATCTTTTTTCTCACAAATTCATGTATTCCCGATTTTTTATATTGTGCATGTGAGTGAAAGCATCTCATAGTTGTCTTTCAGAGAAATGCAGGTCATTTTGGTAACAGATATAAACGATAGAGTAAGAGACTGAAAAAAAAAAAAAAGAAGGATAAAACTCCTTGACTTTACCTATTTGCCATTCCCCCACATTTTTTTTTAAATAAGGGGTATGGTAGGGGCCATAACATCCTCATTATGTAAAAGACTTTCACTCCTGAGACTCCGGGATTGTAGGTTCAATACTGGGCACCACCATATGCCAGAACTGAAAAGTTTAGCCATTTTACTTCCCGTTTGTGAACTGCCTTCCTTTTTTCCAAATCCTTACTTAGATTAATTTGTTATTGTTATTTTTCTACTGATATTTATGCATCAGTCATTGTGTGCTGGCACACATTGCACAAAATTCATTAAAACAGTAAGGTTCCAATAATAGACAACCCAGACACTAACTAATAAAGCATTGAAGAAATGCTTTCCATGTTAAGACTTGTCTTTTTAAATTTTATTCCCATTTTTAGTATGTGCAAGGGTTATTAAACTAAACATTGTGGTTCAGTGGATCCTTTTGGAAGAAATCAGATTTCCCTCATACTAAGAGTGACCATTTGCCTAAATGTTTTGGAGATAACAAGCATTCTTACTGAATTTTTAAATTAGAATGCCAAAACAATAGCTAGGTAATTTATAATCATGAACAGGTTGAGTTAAATTGAATTTATCCTCTCAGATACTTTAAAAGTGACTAATAAGCAGAATCTGACTGAGTTTGGAGTATGGCACCAAAGTAAAAACCTCTGGGGGGAGGGGGAGGGTAGATGTTCAGCTTCACTGTTGTGTGGGGGGAATACACAGACCTTTGGTGGTGGGAATGGTGTTAATATAATATATTGAGACTATTAACTCATAGTCTCACAAATCACTATTTAATTAATATGAGGGGAAAATGGATTGAATGTCTAAAAATAGTTTGAAAAAAAGTGACTAAGAAAAAGCTGAGTATTCACATCCCAAGGAGAAAAATATCATTACAGCTTATGAGATAGCTGCTCCATAGTCAATAAGTTGTAGAGGTTATTTCTTTCCCTTGAGAGTAAGAAACCTTCAAACATACTGCTTAAGGAGTTGTATTAATTTAGAATACAAAGTTGAAATTCCAAGCCTGTATAATGAGGGAAAAAAAACAGTCTATAGCTGGGGAAGTATTCCTTTTTTGAAGAAAAATAACTTAGTTTAATAGGTTTTTATTTTCTTTTGGTCATTATACAAACTATTCATATACATGTCTGTAATATTTGCATATGATTCAGGAAATATGAGGTCATTTTCTTATTATAAAACTTGGCATTACTCAGGTCACCTATATAGTAGATATGTCTAGATATCAAAATCTATGAAATCAGAAAATTTCGGAAGTCACAAAAACTAGTAAAATGGACATAATGAACAAACTTAAGACATCATTTAGGCTAACAACTGTAATATTAACCATTATTTCCCCCAGTAAAATGATTTTTTAAAAATAAATCATTTAGTTGACCATGTATGGTATTTTATAATAAATGAAGAAATATCATTTTATTAATCAAACACCTGCCATCCTTTATCTTCATTTTTAAATAAGAAGAAATAGTTTGTTATAAGTACATTGGATACTGAAAAAAAAGATGACTTTTGTCCATGAATAATGCTATATACTATTCTTAAGAGATCTTTAAAAACAGTCATCATTTATCCTCTACATATTTATATATTTACTATGAAAAGAAGGCTACATATATTCCTTGTAGAATTTTTGGAGAATGCTAAGTAGTTTCTGTATTTTGAAAAATTTACAGAACAAATAAAGTTCTAATTTGTCCAGGATGATCAAAACAAGACTGTGTCTTAGATGTTCATTGAATGTAAATTCCCTTCCAACCCTTAGACTGAAATCCAGTTTATTATAGCTTAGCATATAGGGAAATTGTGAACAGAGAAATTTTGCTGAAAGAGTGATAAAATGTAATTGATTAAAAGAAAAAGTGGATTCAATCGATGAAGGTAGATTCACTTAAACCTTCATTGCCAGGCTAATGAGTTCTTTGGTAAATGCTTGAGTGCTAGAACCACATAAAAGATAGGTAATTTGGGTAAAAAAGTAATGAAAAATTAAAGTACAGTCAAAACTTGTCTTTTCTTTTTCATTTAAATTTAAAGTAAACTTGTCATTTAATTTGAATTAGTAAGACACACCACATCAATATATAAAAACTAAAGGTAACGGTGACAAAAGATTTGTTAGTCATAAATATTATTGGAACTATGATGTTGCTAGAGATTGTTCTGATAGATAAAGTGTCTAGTATAATTTAAAATAACTATCATACAAAAGTGAAGCTTCCACTGTAATGCAACATATGAAACTCTAATTTTGACAGCATTGTTTAAAGCATTGATAGAATATCTTACTGTTAAGGGATAAACAGAAAATATAATTAAAGATCTCCTGCATAAAATATATATATCACTTTATATATATATATCTTAGCATTGTAAATTTGGGGATATCGTATTTTTCCCTATAATTAAAACAACGTTGCACACTATATTAGGGAGAGATTATAGTTATGAGCTGAAGAGTTAAATGTTATTTTTAAAAGTGTGTCAAGTAATTATAGGTAAAATTAATCTTGCACACAAAAATCAGAAATTCTACTCTTTTAGAAGGGAAGTAATACATTTAATTAAACAGTTTTGACTTGCATTCCTGTCAGTTAAAAATTTTAATTTTGTAGAGATGTGTAAGCGAATAAGAGCGAAATAATATAAAGTGTAGTTTTTCATTTAAAAGGACAAATGACCAAGTATTTGAAACATTTACAACAATATGAGGAAGGATATAAGCAAGGAAATGCAGATTACAATATTTTTTAAAAAGAAAATGAGCATCAGCAAGTAACAAACTTTAATGTAATAACTAACTAAAACTCAAGAGTTAGGAGGTTTGTGCTTTTGTGGGAGACCTTCTTTAGTACAGTCTGTTTAAAATTCTCAGTTAAACATTTATTAGACATTGCAACAATAATTCTGATTGGAACCAAAGTTTTCAGTGTAGTTGACTGGGGGCATAACTACTAGCAAATGATAAAACTAGCTACTGAGAAAGGAGGTATGACTGTGTAGTTCTGTTTAAAAATTTCTGTCCATATCCATTAAGAGAAGTAATAAAAATTTGTCTCAATGTCATTTAATTAAAGTTTAGAGTGAGTTTGTACAGTAATCTGTGCAAATTCGATTTTTTTGTTGTTGTTGTTTTCACTGTTACTGTAATTCAGGTGGAGATCCAAGATCACCCACTAACTACCTGTAAATACTTATCTATAGTCTCAGAAAGAATTCTGTTCTATTTCAACCCTTTACTCTTCTAAATAAATTATCTTCCTTTAAAATCTGCTGTGGAGATATCAGATTATACTTTTGTTTCCCTTTTAAATTTTTCTCAGTTTCTTCTATTGTTGTTAACAACAAAGGCCCAAATCCAATAGAGAAATCTGAAGTAAGAATTCATTTGAAATAGATCATAGAAGATAATTTAGGTGTCAATACAGTAAAGAGCAAATCAAAGTTAGATTATATAATGTTTAGAAAACATGAAGATGCCTTATTTGTGAGGGCAATCTATCCTGGCATATTTTCTTTGATATCAGTTTTTTTAAAAAGGCAAAATGCAGTTGACTTCTCCAAGTAATCTGAAGTTAAGTGAAAAACCTCATCTTTCCATATTTTTCTCTCAAGCAAGAATTTATTTATGCAGACTATAAATACTTCAGTGATTGCCTCTCTGACCTCTACACTTAGAATGACTTAACTTGTCACATTTACTAAATATCTTGTGTGTTGTTATAGATTTGATTCATGTAGATCATTACCCCTACCTTTTTTTTCCCCTTAGATAATATTTGTATATGTCTGTGTTCATGTGTGTGTCTTGTTTTCTGACTTTGAAATGTTTATTATGCCTTAGACAGTTACCCCAGGGAGATTATGTAAAAAAGCCTGGAGATGGTGACTCTTTTTATAGCGACATTCCTCCTGGAGTCAGCACAAACTCAGCATCTAGTTCTAAGAAGAGGTCTGCTTTTCTGTCGCATTTTCAGATTTCTACCTGTTCCATCACACATTATTCCATTAGTCAGAACATTTCATTATTTTGCAGCAGGTTTGATTACTTCTTCCTTCTTTCTTGGATGTTAAAAAATAGTATCCTTTGTTCTTTGATTACTGCTTCAAAATGCCATATGCTCAGAGCCACTTTTTAAACAAATCAGACCCAAAATGAAAACAAAATAAACAATGATGTAAATTTATATAGAAACTCTAGAGTTTTCCTGTGTGTTCTTATATGGATTGAGAAACTATATATAGTATTTTATTACATTAAAATGGTGAGCTTTATGTCATATTTGGTAGTCAAAGAAAAAGGTTACTGTCATGCTTCAGTAAAAACAGTTATTAAAATAAGTTGGTAGCATAAATGCTGCATTGAATATTTTTAAGTTTATACTTATCAGTGCTAAGCTTGCTGTGAAAAAGGATTGCTTCTCTGTGATTCATATATTTGAATATTATGGTTTTGCCTTTTATTCCTGCAATGATTATTTCTGGACTTTATATCTTAAAGCTTGGCTGCCAAATTAAGTATATTTAATGTTTGCCTGAGTTTAATAGTGATACAGATGAAGCTAATATATTCTTTATATGTTTTAAACTTTCATTCTCTGTTCCTACTCCAAAATACTAAGCAATATAAAGAGGACTGGACCATTTAAAGTTTTTCATGTTTTATAATTACTTAATAAAGTAAGCAGAAAGAAGAAATAAATAATTAAAATGTTTGAGTCAGTGAGATGAGCATTCACACTAAAAGATACTAAATAATATAGAGGAAGATTTTCTTCACAATTGTTGGTAGGTTATAATGTATATAGAAAAAAAATTGATAGTCCTACATATTACTTTGGATACAGAAGTTACTTGTAGACTGAAGGGGAAGAATTGTTAGTTTAATTGAGAAGGAAGATGTTTCTTCTAAAGTTCTAAATAGAATGAATTAGGATTATGCAATGGATTTCACTTTTGTAAATATGAATCACGAAGAAAAATAGAAGTACTTAATAACATCTCAGGACTTTATATGAATTATTTTAAGCAGGAAAGATAGTTTTTGCTCAGATAACATAGATAAGAGAAAAAGTTAAGAAATGTTTTGAACAACAAATGCAATTTTATAGAAGAAAGTTAATATCTAAAAAAAATGTTTTATTATCTTTATTTATTTATTGTGTAGAGACAGCCAGAAATTGAGAGGGAAGGGGTGATATATAGAGAGAGAGACAGAGAGATCTGCAGTCCTGCTTCATCACTTGCAAAGCTTTCCCCTTACAGATGGGGACTGAGGACTTGAACTTGGGTCCTTGCCCATTTTAACATGTGTACTCAACCAGGTGTACCACCGCCTGGCACTGAAAGTTAATTTTTTTAAATTCTTTTAACTTATTGGGGACATTCTAATAGAATAAGTTCTATTGAAATCTCAGTATATAAATATTTTCTTTGTAAAAGTTCTAATTTTGAAGAAATAGCATGGTTACTAAGAGAAGAAATTAATAAACTTAACAGAATTTCTCATGTACAAGATAAGTACTATTTTATAATTAGGAAATGATGACCAGAAAATTCTAGGGTATTCATACTTAACAGTTGTGCTAATTTCCATTTTTTTCATTTATTAGTAGAAGGTTTTTAATAAAGACATTATTAGCTATTAATTGGAAGGCTAATTGTGGGAAAGATTTAAAATATAGTGCTATTTTCTATATTTTTTTGAGAAGAGCTGAAAATACTTATTTGAATAAATCCGAGATTTTAGCAAAAATATCAATAGATCATGATTTTAAGCAGTTAAAGTTGTATCAAATTGTGTGGCTCATTCTGTTTGTTATTTGTCAAAATTAATTATTTTTGGTTGAAGGTAGGTGTGACATTTTTGCTCCTGGTAGGCAATTTATTTAAAGATGACAAGACATAACTAGCAGAAGGCTTGATGGTACATGGGCTTTGTGGGAGACCTGCTATTTAAATATCTAGTTTGGTTCAGTTATTGGACAACTACCTAACAGAATGATATTTTAGAGAAACCATTTTTTGGGTAAAAAAGACAATTCTCAGAACATAATTATATTATTTATGAAATTCTAAATAATACTTTGATAAATATTGAATAGATTCAGTTGAAAAAAACTTAATTAAATCACTTGGAAGTCCATGTTCTCATAATATTTGAATGGAAACCATTGCTTTACAATTAAGAAACATCTATGGTGGGACCCCATTATGTAACTTTGCTGCTTGGGTGATATAAGTGAAATATGTGGCAAATCTGCTATATGGTTGCTTTGTTCTAGGCAATGTGAATTGGCTTGCATTATATCCTGATATATATAAGTATATTTCAATTATAAACTACTGTAATGGGGTTCCATTGTATTTGACTTTTCTTAAATTGAATGTTGTGTAATTCTGCCTTCTTCATGAAGACTTTCATGTGCTCTTCATTCTTTCATTTCAGATTTTTTTCTTTGTTTTTTTTTATTTAATGTATAGTAATGCTTAACAAGTTTGCTTACTAATTTCAAACCATTCTTACATTTCTTAACAGTATATTCATTTTTTTCCCCAATTTCAGGTCAAATGGACTGTCTCATTCTTGGAGTGAAAGGATTCCAGACACAAAACATATTTCAGACATATGTGAAAATGGGCGACCTCGAAGTAACTCTTGGCAAGGTATAGAAGAATGTTCTGAATCAATCTGTACACATAACAACATATTCTATATTCTGTGACGCGTAGCCATAAAGACTTCTTCCCATATGCTCTTTAGCTTGCTCTTCTTCCATACAAACAGAGGCATTTATTATGAAAATCTTTTTTTTTCTTTGTTGGGAAATGATGGGATATAGTAACACCAGAGCATTAGACACGTTGAGGTTAGATAGTGCTGTAGAACTCCATGTTATAGGCATGATATTGGCTTTGAATTACACCTTGATATACCATGTAATTAAACATAAGGCGATTGCTTATTTACATATAAATCTAACTATAAGCTATCTTTTTCAGGTAACCTGGGAGGCAACAGAAAGAAAATCAGAGGCAAAAGATTTAGACCTCGGTCTAATTCAACTGAGTAAGTCTGAACCTCTAATAGAAAAAAAAAAATTCTAAGGTCCTATGTAACTAGTGTGAGAAGTTAAATTAAGTAGAACATCAAAGAACTGTAAAACATGCCTTGGACTTGGTTTTATCTTTTTCGTTCTTTTTTTTTTTGCCATTTAAAAATTAACCATGACTTTTCTCTTTTACATAGGCATCTCCGCAACTGTGCCCATACCAATGTTCACTGATAGTGGGGGTCTTGCCCTCACTGCAGGCTTTTTCCTCCAGTAACCTGCCATTTTGGTCTCTTGGTTTCTTTTGAAGGGAATTTTGATAACATTCCTTTCTTCTCATCACCTAAGGTCCAGCCATTTCAGATTCTCACAGCCTAGAAGCTTCAGGGAAAATTTCTAATAGAGCATGATATGGCTCCTAATGTAAAACCACCGCTCTGAGGGCTTCATGACTGCTATCTAAGCATTCTCTCAGACTAATGGAATACTTTTTCTGTTTAAATCTTCCTTCAGAGTATATTTTAAAAGGGTATCTATCTAAATTTGCTCTTTAGCAGAATCATTGTCACCAGATGCAAATCTATCCATTTAAAATGATAGCCACACATTTTTATATAGTGGTAGGGTAAGAAACTATATAGGGGTAGGGACAGAATTTACATTTAATGATACTTTATTGAAGTAAAACACCATACACATTTTTTTTTTTGCTTCTTTACTTAAGAAAGTATGAGTAAAACCAAGTTCCCTCAAGCCTTTATCTCTTTTCATGAAGTAAAACACTCATTTGTTATCCTTCTGGATCTTGCTACCTAGACTTTTTTTTTGTCATACCTAATCCTTTTTTTAACTTCAACCTTAATTATTATTCCCAGGATTTCTGTTGCTTTTTCATTGCTTAATACTTAAAAAAATATCTGAATAGCAGGTATTTGTCAACTGCTTGTCAGAAACTTATGTTAGCTTTTCCATCATACCCTGCCTTTTTCAGTCCAGGATAATATCATTGCCCTGAAATTTGGACCTTCCTGCTGATGATATTGTCTTGTAAGTGACTTGTCAAAGTTTATTAGAGGATACTTTATCTTAGAAACAATAGATAGGATCAAGTGATACCATTGCATGGTCCAGAATGACATCATAGAACTCCATCATAAGAAACTAATCTCTTAGAGTTTATCTTATACATTCCCAAAGCACTTGGATGCTTTAGGGCTCATGGTAGATAAACTCTTCTTGGAACATTACTTAATTTGTTTTGCATGAGATCACTTCGTAAGAGCTCCTTAGCTTATTTTAATTGCTCACAAGAATACAGATAAAACTGCAAGATTTTCTTTAGAAGTTCCTTTGTGTACTATTAATGCTCTAATTGCATTTCCTATAATATGGCTTTAAAATGCCTAAGTGAAGAAAAAAAACTTCAGTAATATATTGAAGCTATGAGTTAGGACCCAGATCTTAGTATTTAACAAAAGTTAGCCAAAAAAAATTTCTGTAGAATTTATTTCAAAATTACTTTTTGTATAATTTCCACTCACATTATATAGTGTATATTATATTACAGATAGTGTTTGAAAAATCTTGCTTGTGAGATAATTAAATTATGGTATTTAAGAAGACATCATAGTCGAACCATATTTGTAAGGAAAAAGTACTTTGGACTCCCTTAAAATCTTCAGCTTTTTCAGGTTTGAATTGTATGACTTACTGTAACTACATGGAACCAAGCCTGTGAAGCTGGCCATTATTCTCACATACATTATTGTATGGGTACTATATTTTTTTTTCTTAAAATAAATGTCTAACACAACAGGATTATGTTGACAGTTTTTTAAAATTTTTTTTACATTTGTTAAACAATCCAATTTGCTGCTGATATAATAGTATAATGTGTGACTATAATAGGGGCAGAATGACTATAAACATCTTTTTTTAGACTAATATGTATAATCAGGTTCATAATGTCAACATTCCCCATTAATACTTCATTATCCCAATAGATGATGAAGCAATGGGACATGCATTAATGTATGCACCACAAATACATTCTCTGCCAACTAACAACAGAAAATATCCTTGCTTGTATTGTTTTTCCACTCAAAGTTTTGCATCTTCCTCACTGTTGTACATATTGTAAAAAAAAAAAAAAGTCTTGGCTTAGAATATGTATTATATATTGTGTTTTTACAGGAGGGAGCCCCAAGCACCTGAGCCTGGGCACTCCCTCGCCCAGACAGTCCCATCCCAAGGCATAAGCCCAGGGGGTTCTGACAGCCCCCATACAGGGAGTCTGGATCACAGGTCAGTCTCCACCTGCCCCTTCATTCTGGGCTGCCACTTAATCCCAAGTCCCTTCCTTGGCTGAGAACAGGTTCATTTCATCTCTGAGGACCCACAAAGTCTGCTTGGAGGTGGTCCTGGTCCAGCTAGCATCAGCTAATTTTCCTCTGCCTTCCCATCCTGGAGAACACAAAAGAGCTCTCCTATCCTGTCTAATGCATTTTTTTTTTTTTTGCATGTTGCGCTATAAGCCAAGTCAAGCCACATAGGCACGTTATAGAAGTTTGGTAAAAATCCTATCATACCAGCCACCATGAACTAGAGGTATTAGGAAGTCTATTGTGAAGGCATTGCCACGAGCATATTACTAGATGAAACAATTGGGACCTTTCTTCAGGGACCTCTAGTGAGGTGATCTCAACCTTCTGAAATGAAGGAAAATGTCCACCATGTGCTAATCAAGCCATATTGCTGTAGATTTCACCGGACAGACTTGGCACAAGTCCTTTGAGATGCTAAGATTGTCAGTGAAAGGAAAACCTGTCTCCTCCTGGAAGTGGTAGACTGACTGCCTGTGGGTGATAGTTTGCTGTGTGGCTATGTTTCACCTAATAATAGCTGCATGGGCTTTTTTCAACAATTTTCCCCAGGCCAGAGCATTCACTAGCCTTCATCTGTGGCTGCACTTGCTTTTGGACTGTTTCTTTTTGTTTAGAGTCTCAATGGAAATCTTTATGCAAGTCTTAGTTGGCTATCTTTGTGAAAAGCATAAATTGGCAATGATTGTGGCTAAAGGCAAAACTAGTGTGAGTTGTTTCTGAGTTGGTAGATATTATCTTAATAAAAAATGGTCTTATGAGCATAAAAGTAACCAAAACTTTCTCACAGGAAGGAATTTTCTGATCTGATTTTGGGGATATGTATTGATTATAGCAAAAAACAAAGGAACGGACTATGGAATAACTTTAAAAATATCTTGATTTAAAATGTATTTACAATTAACAATAAATATAGAGAAAAAGAGAGAACTTTAATCCAAAATTGACAGAATGTTTCATAATTTCCTCTGATTTTATAACTTTAAAACAATTATAGAGCTTAGATCTCCATTGTCTGTATTATC
Organism: Erinaceus europaeus; assembly: GCF_950295315.1. Classification (NCBI taxonomy): domain Eukaryota; kingdom Metazoa; phylum Chordata; class Mammalia; order Eulipotyphla; family Erinaceidae; genus Erinaceus; species Erinaceus europaeus. The sequence goes on along the minus strand of NC_080169.1, from coordinate 59,365,003 downwards.
TCTAGAAATTATCTTTTAAATGAGAAAGCCCAGGAAAACCTCTAAATTCATCCGATTCTGAATCAAGACTGAAGTTGTTGAATTTATATTTATTTTTCAAAGACTAAATTTAACGGGATGTGTTTTGCTTGACTGTCAATGTAACAGTCAAAGGAAACTCTGAAAAAAAAAACCCAAAACTTGCACTCCTAATTTTACGTTTCAAAATTACCTTTGCACCATAATTCTTGTAGAGACTTTGCTATATTCATCAGAAAAATGCTAATAACCAAGGTCATTTTTGTCCTCTAGCAATTATTCTCATAATTGGTGATGAGACACTCACAAGGTAACTTCCGAGGGTCATTTCCTAATGGAAACATGAATTTTAGCCTGTAATGAGCAAAGAGGAGGAAGGAACATTGCGGTTGAAACTAAATTGCCAAATATAGCTTTAAGATTGCGGAGGCCTATTTGGACCACACTAATGTGCCTTGGGACTTCAGAATCAGATCAGTGGGATCCTTTCTGTTCCTTGTATATCCAATAGGGCCACTTTTTTGATTAACTCCAGCTTTAGACTTTCTGTGGAGAGTACGAGTGAAGCCAAGTAATCCTTCCATTCACATTGGAAAGAGGACTTAGCTTCTTTTAATTGTCCTTGGGGTGTTATTTGACCAAATGTCAAGTTGGGATGGCAGCCATCTGGGTGTTCCCCAAAATCACCATTATGACTAGAAAACCAAGGAGCCAAATGAAAAGTGGTCTGGAAAAAGCCACTTTGGAGGTGGGTGAATAGAACTGCTGGCTGAATTTCTAATTTACTTTGAAAACCACTGGAAAGGCTTGTCCTGAAATGTCAAATTCATTCTAGAATGCTTTAAGCCTTGTAGGCCAGTTTATTCTCATATCATTGTACAGACTGCCTCATAACCACCCAACATCCATCCTGGTTTATTTGTCATAGTCACTAGCATTTGGAGGGTGAAGACATCCTTGCTAAGCTTGTGCTGTGTATTTTCAGATTTTCTATCTTGTTCTGCTTTCTTTGTTCCTTCCATTGCTTTCTGCAGGTATTTAAACCCATGGTTCAAAAGAAACTATAATGTAGCTAAGTGGGTAGAAGATGTGAATAAAAACACTGAAGGACCATACTTTAGGTATTTTATAAATTAATTTTATACCCTTTTCGAACTCTCCCAGCACATACAATCAATGTACTGTGACTGGCTCTCTCTTTCTTGTATCTCCCAATACAAGTTCCCATAGATGGAAAGGGTCCTTGTTTATTTGCTGCCTTTTAATCTGTTTTTGGCTTCATGAGCAAGTCTAGTTCCTTCTTGAATGTTTCAAATGAAGCCATTTGAAGGAGTTACCATTGAGTGCATGTCTCTATCACCATCTTGAGCTTTTTAGTAGCTTTCTCTTCATTTGATGCTATGTAGTGTTCTATGGGCATGAAACATATTTTTCACTAATAAAGAAATACTATTAACCTGAATAATTTAATTTCTCAAATTTAGCAGTTTCATAATGCATTTTTCCTAGTTACTACCTTTAAGAGTAAATAGTGCATATGAAAACTCAAAGAAAAACATAAACATAATTAAGTTAGAAGAATTTTTACTTTGAGTAGTAAAAATGATTCTATGTAACTTGAAACTTATTAACTACTGACTACATAAGCATATGCGGAATGATGTTAGGTATTATTTGTTCAGTACAGTCATTTGCTACCGGCGAAGGGCTGTGCTGAGAAAAGTGTTTTATTGATACTCAGCAAAACATTGAAGGAAAATTTTCTTGTTAATAATATTATTACTGTCTAATACTTCAAGTAGAATAGGAAGTAGATTCTAAACATGATCTTGATTCACAAAAGATCAGCTTTCCTTACATTTTAAAAACTGTCAAATTTATTCATTATTATAGCTCAGTGCAACAGTTGAGGTTAGAGAGAGTTTCTTAATGACATTTTTTTTTTACTCTTTGAAATCTCAAAGTTATTTTCTAGAGGTAAATGTCCAATATATATCTAATTACTTTGTGGACAACTCAAGTAAAGGCTATAGACTGAATTAATGTTTTCATTGACTATAACTTAGTAAGTTTTCAGATTACTTATTGCCATGACTTAGAACAACACTTAACATATAAAAATTCTATGTGCATTTTTACTCTCAGCACCCATATAAAGTGTACCATTTAGTTTAGACATATATAGTTTGAGAAAATGATTAGAACTACCTGCATTTTAGTTTGATCCATACATTCGCATATACCCCAAGGAAAGCGTAACCCCTGCCTGCTCACAAAAATATATTCTGCTTTATTACCCCATCTGTTCTTCTTTCCCTGCCCCTCTGCTTATCCTACTTTCCCACACTGAACCTCATACACATACACTCACATTCAAACATCCCACCCTCACCTGTAGCTCCCAAGATGGCCAACATAAGGAAGAAAGGTAAGATATTTTGAATGCTATTTGGAATCTTGGTTGACCTGCAGTCCTAATTCTCCTTTCTGTTTTCCTCAGGCTTGTGGGCAGATTGTAATTTGCACCAACCATGGAATCAAAACAGTGATTTTGATCCCATATGGAAAAGGGTTTTTACTCCTAAGTGGGCTTAGTATTTTCACACCAATAACTTGTAAAATGGTATCCCGGAAGAGTGATTCACCTCCCCTGGGTGAACTGAGTAGTTTATGTGGCTCTCAGAGAAGAGTTCACATTTCTTAAAGCCAGCACCCAGGTCTGCCCAGAAGCTGCATGACTAGACATAATTTGGATGGGAAAATGCTTTTGCACCCCGTTGCACGTGCAAAGCTGCAAGGGCAATTTTAGAGGGTTGCTTTGTCTCCTCTTAGTCTGAGATATCATTTCCTGTGGTGGATAATTACACTAAGATTTAATTATTAAAGATTCATATTTTAAAGGTAGATATATTTCAATAGTTACAGACTTATTTTTAGAGTAATAAAATATTATACTGGTAAGACTTGAAAGTCAATGCAGAATTTCTGTGAAAGTGCTAAAAAATTGAGAGGTCCTAGATCTTGTAACACATTGATTCTAACACAACAGAGAAATCTCACTCACTTCCTATCCAGATCAAATAGGAGACCCAAAGTACATATACACCTTGGTTTATGCTTTGCTAATCCTTTGCTTGAGCTCAGATCTGCTGGATCATTAAGGACTATCTGTCTTGCAAAAACCATCAAGTGAGGGCAAAGTTCACTTTGCTGATCACGCATATGGTATGGAATACATGGCATTCTTAGCAAAAAAAAAAAAAAACGGGAGAATTTGTGACTGCAGCAAACTGGTTCTGAATACAGTTCAGACTTTCAGCTATGGTACCTATATCACTATATAAGCAAAGCAATTGCAAAAAATAGAGATCAGAGTGCCTCAACTATTATCTCATAGTTTTGATTTGCCAGTGATTGCTTTCACTGCTGTGAACATGTATTCAGCTCATCAGAAAAGAATGTTAGCTGCCCTCACCTGTATTTGGGGGCAATTATGTTGACAGTAATTTACAACATAGAATGTACTATTACTCTTGAGTATTATATCATTTGTTCATTCATATGGCTGACGAAGTGAATAACACTTGATCAGACTCATAGATCAAATGAATATTTGATCAGACTCGGGGTTTTCCAGTCTTTTTCTGCTCTCTTATGGAAAATACAGTGACTTAAATGAAACTAATAATTTAGGTTTTGAGTGGTTATTATGTACCTCTATTTCTAACAACATCATTAGGTTTAACCATTTTATTCCCTTTTTAATTTGGAGGAAACCAAGGCACAGAGTGTAATAAGGTAGTACAATTAATAACTGTAAAAAACAAAATGAGGAGTCTGCATCTATGTGACTCTAAAATATTTCCCCTTTCCACTTCACTATAAATACCTAACAGTAGAAGAGTAGATAATGACTATGAAATAATCATGTTCTTCTGGATTAAACCACTATAACATATTTGTGAACATAGTCAAGTAGATAAGGGGGTAGGCCTGTGCCCTTCATGTGTAACTGGCTTGGCTTTAGTCTGTGATGGGGTGGGGGGGGCAGCATTGAACTAAGATTGACTTTACAGGCATATTTAGCAAGACACAAAATCAGAAAGTCTGATGTTACCCCAGATATATCACAATCAGTTGGCACACAGACACGCCTTCCTTGTGTAATTTTGATATGACCCTCATTATGACTATTTGAGTTTCTAAAAATACAGCGATGCAGAAATTATTATTTTTCATTAAGATTTTATTTATTAGAAAGATAGAAGGAGAGAGAAAGCAAAAGAACCAGACATCACTCTGGTACATGTGCTGCTGGGGATTGAACTCAGGACCTCATGCTTGAGAGTCCATTGCTTTATCCACTGTGCCACCTCCCAGACCAACAAAAATTATTTTGTAAGTGAATGAACTTAGTCAGTGCTTGGTTTTCAGTGAAAGACAGATTGGAATAAGCAGGCAAAAAACCAAAAACAGAAAAAAAGCCTGGAGGAAGTTTTGAAGAAATGTCTATGGTAGACATTTGTGAGAATTTCCACTTTAACTTCCCAATCTGATCTCACTTGCCTTGTTCTCTACTCACCCCCCGCCCCCAGACCTTTTAATTTGGAGAAATTAATGGCTTATGGGACAGTTGTTAACTCATGAGTACAGTTTCTTATCTTTCCGTGATAGTTGTAGCCCCACCCCTCCACCACCAACTTTGTCCTTCCCCACTATCCTTAAGGTTCTCTCTACTTCCTTGTTCTCCACTTTTTTTTTTTTTTTTAATTTTTTATTTAAGAAAGGATTAGTGAACAAAGGCATAAGGTAGGAGGGGTACAACTCCACACAATTCCCACCACCCAATCCCCATAACCCACCCTCTCCCATGATAGCCTTCCCATTCTCTAGCCCTCTGGGAGCATGGACCCAGGGTCGTTGAGGGTTGCAGAAGGTAGAAGGTCTGGCTTCTGTAATTGCTTCCCCGCTGAACATGGGCGTTGACTGGTCAGTCCATACTCCCAGTCTGCCTCTCTCTTTCCCTAGTAAGGTGTGTCTCTGGGGAAGCTGAGCTCCAGGACACATTGGTGGGGTCTTCAATCCAGGGAAGCCTAGTCAGCATCCTGGTGGCATCTGGAACCTGGTGATTGAAAAGAGAGTTAACATACAAAGCCAAACAATTTGTTGAGCAATCATGGATCCCAAGTTTGGAATAGTGGAGAGGAAGTGTTAGGGAGGTACTCACTGCAAACTCTAGTGTAATCCTGCTTTCAGGTATATATTTTGCAGTAGTTTATGGATACGTGTGAACATAAGCTCTCTCTCACAGAAACTGGTGTATGTCTAGGTTATGGGACTTTGTTAGAAAGTGAACTACCTGAGATGAAATTAGAGTGTACTATTAAAGGAAAGGTCTCACCCGAGTAATGAAGCTGAAGGGTTGTCATTCCACACGTGAAGTCTCTGGATACAGTCTGAGGTGAAGCATGTTGAGATGGCAATCGTTGCTTTGGTTAGGTTGTGATCGGCGGATGCAATATTATTTGGTTTGGATTGGGAGATGCATACGGGAAAGTGGGCCCTATCCAAGGGTGCCAGGACTGAGGGAAGTAGGGGCTCTATAGTGAAGATGTGAGGTTCCTGCTATCTTAGGGTTCAAAAAGACAATCAATAGTTAATATTCTAGTGTCTCCTAAGACAATCTCCTTATGCTGTCACACACTACCCAAACTATAGGACCTTTTGCCCTTTATTCCTAGTAAAATTGCCCTCTTTGGCATGTCCAAAATGAAAGTCAATCTTTACATTAATGTGAAAGGAGTATGTATGTGTGCAATTTCTTTGACATTCTGTAGAATACTTATTTTTATCTTAGCTCATTATTATCTTTGGCCATGAAAAATATTTGAGAATAGTGAACTCTCAAAACTCCTTATTGGAATGGGCTAAATATGCACAGAGTTGTTCATTTGAACCCTTGGCCAAGTGTATAACCAGCATTTCTTTGAAGCTATAAGCTAACAGTGTTGCAATACACACACACACACACACACACACACACACACACACGCAATGTAGTAAATGAAAAAGAGGACTTGTTTTGCATGATATCCAGCAATAAACAAGATTTAGTTGTTGGTGTACCTGACTGACTTTCCTGAACTTGTGTATCTTAACAATAGTTGTTAGACTAAAAAGCCCTTATTTTTAAAAAGATGTATTTAGATAAACACCAAAGTTCCCTTTTTATACATACTGAATTTGCTTTTGTATGGCTACAGTCTAATTTGTAATGTTTTCTTAAAATTAAAATATTATTAATTCCTGCACTGGAAAAAAAAAAACCTGTAGATTTGAAGTACTAATGTTCGTAGTTCTGTGTGTCCACTTTACAATGAAGAACATGACCACCAGAGAAGTCAAGCAGTTACAGAATTCAAGCTAGACTTCACACAGAGTAATGGTCCTAGGTATTTTCTGTAAATAGAGGAAACTTTAGAAGCTACTGATTAAAAGTAAGGGGAAACCAGTCTTTGTTACTCAATTAAGTGAGCATGAGCACACTCATTTGGATCTCAGGGTTGACAGGAAAATTTATTTTCAAACCTTAGCTTGAGTTCACTGCTCATAAATAGGAACTCATTGGGTAACTGACAGAACTAGGGCAAAGCATATTATCAAATTTTAAAGGAAAACGATACTTGTACACTGTCACATGCAGTGCAGGAGTAGGTCCCTCTCCTCCACCCCAATACTACTTCACAAGTAGCACTCCCTGCACAGAAGCTACATCTTGCTAAAAGAGGTGGTACCTGTGCTATATAACTGGACAATATGGCTGGTTCAGTGATGTGAGTCATTATCATTTAGCAGGAGAAATAGAGGTGTCGCGGATGTGTGGTGGTAACATTTTTAAATAGATAGCTCCTGAAGAATTCTAACATCTATTTCTTTTTGATAAGGTTGACATGCATAGCTGATTTTGGCACTTTAGAGACAGGATAACATTTCTGGACTCTTCCAGGCTGACCAGTTTAGACACAAGTAGTACCAACTGAAAATGCAGAATCAAATGAGTATAAGAAAGTTTACACAGATCTTTCATATGGACTGTTTTTCATATGGACTGTCTTTCATATGAACTGTCTTCATGATGAAGATGACATCTTTTCTAAATAGGAAGAATTTTTTGTTACTGCTTTAGTTTTAGTAAAACTCCAGTCAATTAAGTATAGCCACCACCACTCTGCTGACATATGTAGTCCACCATACATGACTTAGCAAGATTGATATCTGTTGTTTAAAGATATTCTCCTGTGTCACAGCACTCTTGGTAGGAACTAATCAGACCATTTTTGTATGTTCTCATCAGATTCTTTGTTTGGCTGGAACTCTGCACTCCTTACTGCTTGCATGTTTACTAATTTATTGTAAAAACCCTGTAATTGCCTTTGTCCTTTCACAACTAACACACTGGCCTCTGAATGCATGGAATTTGTGTAAACTGACGTGTGATTTAGCAACTAATAAATGTATCAATTGTATTGTATTGTCATAGCTAAAAAGTATAAGGGGAATTGCTGGGCTAAAACCATTTTTACATTAAAGGATAAAGTCACAGAAGAATATTATGTACATTTAGCTTACCACTGAGCTTTCAGAATAATTCTACCCTTTCTCCTTTTAGCTGTTATAAATTCTAAAGGACATTTTATTATTGGTTCTCTAGATGGAAAGTAATATTCTTTGCACTAACATTTAAGCAGTCATGGTAGTTAAGAAACTAGGAAGATAAAATTCCATCATTCCGGTAGCTAAACTTTTGCAATAGTGACTGAGAAAAGTAGAAATTAGGGTATGTTCTGAACCCATTTTCATATATTTGAATGAGATATTAGGCAATTATATAATATGTGTTTTGTCTTCTCAACATCCCAGGACTTTGTCTCCTGCCAAGTCTCCTTCTTCATCAACGGGGTCTATTGCCTCAAGCAGGAAATATCCTTACCCAATGCCTCCACTTCCTGATGAAGAAAAGAAAGTGAACCGTCAAAGTGCCAGGGTATGTGGAAACTTCCTTCATATTTTAAGTTCCTTGTCATTATTGTTTATCTATGAATTAATATTTTAAAAGAGTGCCATTGAATTTCCTTCCTTGTTCTAGGAAGATGAAGAAAATAATAACAATAACAACAACAATAATAATAATAGATTATTAGACTTTAGGGCATGGATTAGTGCAAATGAGTCTAATTTCTACATTTATAAGTTCAAGAAATATTGACATATAGTCTTCATTCTTTGTTATATATGTTTGTCTTTTGTTATTCATTTTAGCCATTATGTCACAATCTAGAATAAGAAAAACAATGTATTTTATCTTATCAGTTTTTTGCATATATACCAGGAAATACCAGAGATTTAGTAAAATAGCTACTTTTCTATGATAACTTTGCTTACTCAAACTACTGACTAATAACCTCTGGGAGGATTTTAGGAGTATAAATCTGTGACAAAAATGAATGTCTGAGATATAAGACTGAAATTTAGATAAAAGGCAAATGGACTTGAAAATCTGTAATATTAATGGTTTGGCAATATTACCAATCTGTAAAAGACAAATCTAAAAAAAAAAAGATATAGGGTTGACTATTTCTGTAAAAAATATGACTTGCCAGAATTTATGACTTGCCAAAATATGACTTCATTTTTGAAATGAACAGTGTTCTTTTACCTCTTAATCATGATTCTACGGTACCTTACAGAATTACCAGAACACAACCATTATATGAAATTTGAGATATAGTGGAATTTAGAGAGGCAAGATAGCTCTTAAAAAAAGTTCAAGTGAAAGATGAAACTAAAGAATAATTACCTTAACTGATGACCAGGCTATGCTATGGTCAGTTACAGTGTAATGCTAATCTCAGAAATCATATTGCAATAAAATAAAAGTTTTTAAAGCCTGGGCAGATTGATCTTCTAATGAGTGCTAGGTTCATAGGCATTTTGATATTAAAGGATGTTTCCAAACCTCTTTGGTTCTAAAATCGTAGGATTCATAATAAACAGGGTCATCCTAATTTTAACTCTGTCAATTCAGAGTTAATTAGAAAACATGTTTCAGGGTTTGTTGGTGACTCATCCAGTAGAATGCACACATTAACATTCTCAAGGGCAACAAAAGGCAACAAGGGCAACAAAATGGGGAAAGAAATGGCCTTTAGGAGCAGTGGTGCAGGATTCTAGTGCAGGCACTTAGCCCCAGCTATAACCCTGGAGGCAAAAAACAAAAAAACAACAGATTAAATCACCATCATCATAGACTTTTAAACAATAATGCTTTCTTAGTCATAAAAAATATTTTGATATGCTAATATAGGGAATGATAAATGATGATAAGAAAAGAAGATAGCAATGATTTACAGAACTCAGATTTCTGGCCTTACAAAAGGATTCAATAGTAGGCATACTGTTGACAGGCTTTGAGTCTGTAGGAATGAAATCTAACACTGATGACATTCTTTCCCTCCCTAGGGAATTATATAAGCATAACTGCCCACTCTTTATCAACTGCTTTCATCCACAGAGAACTGTTTACACTGTCATTTTGCTTTGTCTAGTGGGGAAATTCTCTCTGCTCTTGATAGTCTCAGTGTGAAGTTGTAGATGTTTTCATATCAGATGGGATTGGCCATGAAAATGCTAGCTTTCTAGAAAACAGAAGTGAACCATGACACCTTCTGAGATCTAAATGAGGTGACTGTTAAGGACTATAATCCTTAAGACCATTGTGTGAGTCCTCTTGTTGATTCTGCCTGCTGTGACACAGCACAGAACAGTGAAGCAGAATTTTGCAGAACAGGCAGCTATCTCTGAACTATCTTTCTGGGCTGTGGAAAACAAAACAAGCAAATCTTCCTATTAGCAACCGCTCTTTTGATTAACATACTAATTAATAAATGAGAGAGAGAGGGAGAGGGAGAAAGAAGAGAGAGGGAATAAATAGAGCATGCTTCTGTTTGAGTACATGCAGTGCTGCAGATACAACCAAGGACTTGATAGATTTAAATCCTACACTCTACCCATTTAATTACCTTCCTGACTACCTGCAAATCCCTCACCAAGATATGACCATGTTCTTATAAGTGAGAATTTGAGAATTCTTTGCTTCATTTCCTAATGAGGAAAATTGTGATCTTGTTGTTTTCCTAGTGTCATTCCTTTAATTTCTCTTCTTTCTTCAAGCAATTAATCTTTCAAACTTTATAATCATTTATGTGGAAACTGAGGCTCATTGGAGTCAGAACTTATTACTACTCCACATCATCTCTGCCGATCTAGGTTTTGTTTCCCTGCCCTACATAGAAATTCATAGTGTTTTAAATTATTTTATGGGACACCCAATATTTAATTTGTTTAGAATTTCAGTAACATCAAGTGAAGACATAAAGGTTTTTCTTTTTCTTTTTTTGTTATCTTTATTTATTGGGTAGAAACAGCCAGAAATCGAGAAGGTAGGGGAGATAGAGAGGGAAAGAGAAAGAGGGACACCTGCAGCACTGCTTCACCACTTGCAAAGCTTTCCCCTGCAGGTAGGGACTGGGGGCTCGAACCTGGATCGTTGAGCACTGTAACATGCACTCAACCAGGTACGCTACTACTTGGCTCCCCAAAAGTTTTTTTATATTAAAAAGTGGCAAATTTAGAGGCGAGGTGCTAATAATTTGTTTGTATTTATTTACTATGTATTTGCTAGACTTCATCAGTGTGTGCACCCTCATCTATAAAGGAATCATCAAATGGTCTCATGTTCTATCTCGGAATCTGCTTCAGTACTCATAATTTGCAAAATTCTTTTTCTTTACTGTGCAGCTATGGGAGACATCCATTTAAGATCAACTGTTTACATGTGATAGATCGAAACTGTTTACTTCAACTTTTATAGAAACCCAGCCTCACAGAATCACTGCAAATCTATCTGCTCCTCAGACAAAAAAAAAAAAAAAAAAAAAACCTTCCAAAATGCAACAGAAGAGAGGAAGCCGGAAGCTGAATCTCAGATCTGGATACCATTTTCTTTCTTTTTGCTCATTGGCTGACTATTTAACTGATCCATGAAAAGAACTACTGAAATGTTACACTATAATATGGGACAATAAAGGTACTGGTGTACTTACTAATGGATGATCTGCATGACAGATATTATGTAGAAGTATCACTAAATTAACTCACAAGACCCAAATGTAGCAAGTTTCCTAAGGGACAATAATGGATTCAGAATTGTCATTCTGAAGCACATCCTCATTGTAGACAGTAATTCTATGTGCATGAAGCTTTTGTTTGTTTATTATTTTCCACATTTAAGGAAACAGAATTTCATAATAGAAACTAGCATGCAGGGCTAAGGCATATAGGATGTTTTTCTGCTGGACTTTAAAGCTTTGAGAGGTCAATATCCCATATGCTAACCATAAACACATATTTTTATTTTTGTTTTTTTTTACTTTTCATATTTATATTAGCATACAAGGACAATCGTACATATGTAAACATTTTTAAAATAAAAAAGCAGCTCTTACACACAAGTGTATTTTGCCAAATGCCTAAAAATAATGTCACAATCACATCATTGTCATTCATCAACTGGTCTTTAAAGATTATAAACAGATGTTGTAAATATAGTGGTCAATGGTGTAAATGTGTCTCTCCATACCTTGTAATTGTCTAAACATGTGATATCCCTTTAAATTGTGTACAGTCTGGAGATGGCTTTATTGAGCAAATTCACTAAGAGAACAAAACACCAGAAAAACTTGAAAGTCTCCATGCTTTGCTGGGCCAGGAGTCAATGAAGTTCAACTGCTATCCTGCCTTCTAGGTTTCTATTGATGGTCAATTGCTCCTTGGGGATCCTCTTGCTGGTCCCCTTTCCTTGTTGGGGATATTTTTCCTGCTTCAGCAGCTGTTAGCTTTCATTAGTAGAACACATCTGCTAGTTTTCCCCCTAGGGCCCGATAGATGTAGGTAGGTCCTGCTGAGATCAAGCATGTGCACCAAAGACACAAGAGACCAGGGGCTGCTGATGCATTGGTAGCTTCCAGTTTGCCAAACTCTAGCTCTTTGTGACCTAAAGTTTTGTTCTTAAAAAAAAAAAGCCATCCTTATTTGTGAAATGGATGACATGTTTTAATAAAATGACTTTTACACAATTTAATAAGGGACAGTTATTATCAGTGGGTTGTGTGAGTCATGACAGGTCATTTCACTTGACTTTAAAACAGGGTGATAGAAGGTTCTATGGGCTGGGCTGGGAAACCACCATAGGCCACAAAGAGTTAAGTGAAACCTAAAACAGCAAGTGTTCAGAACTGTGAAGTTAGCTAGATAGCTGATTGAAGTAATAATCTGATGTTTTGAGTTCTATTTTTGAATCCATAGACAAACTAGATTTTTATATTAAAGACCCATTGTAACCAGAGTTTGATAGCTGTCATAATATAGTGCTGTTACTCTAAAAGAAAACTCTTTGGAGAAGGCTGCTCTAGTAAGCTCAAAACTGAGACCAGTCAAATACTTTGATATGAAGAGTACTTCCAGATGCCCTCATTTTCTTTCTTTTCTTTTGAAAGAAATAGTACCTGCAGGTAAGGTTATTATCTATAGGCAAGAATTTACAAATATCCTCTAAATTTGCTCTCCCAGTTTTGTTCATGGACAAAATCCATTCTCTCTTCATGTAAAATCATCCTGGATTCCCAGACTGAAGGGCTGAGTTAGAAGATAGTGTTTTTTGGTATCATATCTTCTGTAATGGACCTCTCTTCTGAAAACCTTTAAAATAATAGAAAAAACTGTTCATCTAAAACTATAAAGTATAAACAGAATCTTTTATGACATGAAAATTTAATAGATACTACAATGAAAAAAAATCCACTAGACTAAGATTTGGGCGAGTATTTGCTGACCTTAAATTGAGAACAGCAGGGCAGACAGATTTTAAATATGTAGCTAATAAACTGACAATTGACCAAGATCATTTGAATGTGCACTGAATGTTTTCTGGAAATGAGTATATACAATGCTAACACTACAAGGTTTATTTTGACTATGAAAGAGTTTATAGATATGAATGTAGGTACCTCGTGTAAATACTTTATAGTTATGACTTCACAAGGCCTAACTTCAAAGACTCTGCAAATGATTAGTTATGTAGTTAACAGATCCCCCATACCCCTCTATCTCTTTCCTTAATCTCTGCATTACTTCTACATGAAGGTTAATATTTTATTGTGAAAATCATGATCATTTACTTTTTGGGGAAACATGGTTGTTTTAGAGATCTATCAGTTATTGTCATCCTTCTAGGTAACACCCTCCAAATGTAACTAAATGAAAAATTTTATTTGCAAAGATCATGCTTTTACAGTAGCTTTATTTCTAGAAATTTATTCTAAGAATGTTGATAAATCCTTAGAGCCATTTTCAGAATTCTTTTGACAGGATTATAATCACTCTCAATGTGTAATTTTGAAAAGTACCTATATTTGTAGCCACAGTCGATGTTCTAGATATACTAAGTCTAAATGTCTGACTTTTCATCCACTGAGGCAGGGAGAAATGGAACTGTGGCACTAAATACAAGCACAGTATTTTTGCATTTTTGTTGTTGTTTTTAGTGTCTGTTTTGGAGAGCAACCTTGAGGCCATAGAGTTTGTAGTTATAAACTGACATTTATGTCTCCCAGTCAAGTACAAGCAGAGGCAGAGAGCAGGTATTTAACCATTAGTTTCCATTGTATGCCTTTTTCCTCTTCAACGTATACACACACACACACACACACACACACACACACACACACACACACACACACACACACACACGACTCAGGTTGACAACCTGCTGCCTGACATGTTCCATTTATCCATAGCTGTAGAATATGATTTTGAAGAAATATTTATATCTCCCCACTGAAAGTGTCAAAAGAGTGGTATGAGGGGACAGGGATCCTCAGAAGTTGTTAACAGCCAAACTGTTTTGAGTGTTGTCTGTCTTTAGATATGAAGTGACATCCTCTGGAGTTTCCCACCTGTCTAGGAAAGTGATCCCCTGGTCATAAGAAATATGTGGAAAGAAATAAAGTTCTCAAATGGTGCAAGAAAAGGAGGGGGTTCAATTTTCTATAGTTGTATTTTTAAAAGAAGCCCAGTGCTGCCTCTTTAAAAAGTGTTGACTCTTAAAATAGTCATATTTTATTAAATAGAGTTAAATTGCTGAACACATTTTCTAGTTTGATATAGGAGCTCTGTTGAGTGACACTATGGTTTCTTTTTAGTTTTTGACTTTTTAAAAAATTGTTTATATATAAGGATAGTCCAGCATAGATTTATGAAAGTGGCATTGATAAGAGTTTCTTTCTCTATTCCTTTCCTTTCTTCCTTCTTTCTCCCTCCCTTCTCTCTCTATCTCTTCTTCTTCTTCTCTCTCTTCCTCTCTCTCTTCCTCTCACTTTCTTTCTCTTCTAGGATTATTTCTGGGGTTCCCTGTGTGTACTACAAATCCCCTGCTTCTGATGGCCTTTTCCCCCCATCTTATTGGATAGGACAGAGAGAAATTGAGAGACATGGGGGAGATAGAGCTGGAGAGAGAAAGAGACATCTGTAGACCTGCTTCACTGCTTGTGAAGCGACCCACCTGCAGGTGGGGAGCCAGGGGCTCAAACAGGGTCTTTGCATTTCATAATATGGGTACTTAACCTGGTGCACCACAGCCTGACCCCGTAATAAAGTTTCTTAAGAGAAATTTCTGAAAAGATAAAATTAGGCAATCTGTTCACTTCCAGAAAAGTATGTTTTAATTCCATAACAAACTTACATTTTCTCTGTTGATTCCATTACATAATGCTTAGTTTAATCCTGTCCATTACCTTCCATACAACTTTATTCTTTATGGTTTTATTATTTACTTTTGATAGTTACATTTGGACAAGAAAGGAATTATGACATTCCTGTTCACTTCTTTCATTGTTTCCAATTTGCTTGTTCATTTATTTCTTCTTTTAACTCCAGCTGTTTTGTGTTTTAACCTGCTGTATTTTGTGGTTTAAATAGTTCCTTGTGCTATTCAACGTAATGATAAATCCTTATCTAATGGCAAAAAAATGTTTTTTTTCTTAATTTAGTCAAAGGAACGGAAATTAATTGGAAGAATATGAATTAGCCTGAAGAGTACATGTGAAGATATATTTAAAGAAGGGAGGGAAGAAAGGGAGTTAAGGCAGCTGTGCATAGCCAGATGGGACACCTCTGCTTGCTGCTACTGTTAGATGCCATTATGGGCAGTTTTTTAAAATTATTATCTTTATTTATTTATTGGATAGCAATAGCCAGAAATTGAGAGGGACGGGGTGGTAGAGAGGGAAAGAGACAGAGAGACACCCTGCCTCACCACTCGTGAAGCTTTCCCCCTGTAGTTGGGGACCCAGCGTTCGAACCTGGATCCTTACGCACTGTAACGTGTGCTCAACCAGGTACGCCACCACCCAGCCCTGGGCAGTGTGTTTTAAGAGTCATTCTACTAGTTGGAAAACTGACTTGAAATTTGCATGAAATGCTGATTCCCAAATGCAACAAAAAATCTACTTTTTTTTGTTCCTAACTTTTTACTTTCTCTTCTATATTTTCCTCTGAAATTACCACCCAGATATTTTTTCTTGAGTAAAATCAAGATAAATTTTTATTCTCATTCTATTAATTTATGACGAAACTAAACATTTTTATGAAATAGACGTTAATTGGGAGCTTAGAATTTTGGTTTTCCCCTCTGAGTTGTTTTCTGAATGGGTAAGTCTGACTTTAAATGTTGCAGTTTTACTCCTGACATGGAGAAGCTAATAACTTTTCATATATAGCTCCCCCCTACTTATCAATATTAAAAAGGCACCCAGATGACTCTTAATGAAAATCTGCTGAGAAGTAGTGCATCTGTTGTATGGGTGTGAGCAGCTTTGCCTGCTGGGTATGTACCATTGGTACATACACATAGCAGATGCTTCTCAGACAGGTTCTTTTAGTTCCAAGATAGCTTCACCCTACCTGTGGTGCAGAGCAGAGAAAGGTGCAGCAGGATCTTTGAAACCAGAAGATAATATTTCTGTTCACGTGATATTCATTAATACCAGGTTGTCTGCAAAGTCATGACATATTTTTCTGTGCAAACATGGATCATGACTTTTATGACAACCCATACTTTTATGACAACCCATTATGTCTCAGCCCCTCAAATGGAGTGTCTTTTGGTTCCGTTTATAAGTAGAAAAGGAAACATCCAGAACTCAAGAGTAGTAATGTAGTCTTTATGTTAAGAGCCTGATAAATAGTAAGTTTTCTCACTGTGGGGTTTGTGAAATGCTTTCAAGACCTTTTCTGCTTGTGAAGTAGCTCTCAGTCTTCAGTGGTTGTCAACCCTTTGCTCCCAGTTAGAAACTATCACTGTCATTAAGGCAACTCCCTTCTTCTTCTTCTTCTTCTTCTTCTTCTTCTTCTTCTTCTTCTTCTTCTTCTTCTTCTCCTTCTCCTTCTCCTTCTCCTTCTCCTCCTCCTTCTCCTCCTTCTCCTCCTCCTACTCCTCCTCCTCCTCCTTCTTCTCCTTCTCTTCTTCTCCTTTTTCACCTTCTCCTCCTCCTCCTCCTCCTTCTCCTTTTAATTTATTTACTGGATAGTGACAGAGAAAAATTGAGAGTGGAGGGGGAGACAGAGAGGGAGAGAGAGACAAAGAGACACCACCTACCCTGCTTCACCACTCGTAAAGCTTTCCCCCTGCAGGTGGGAACAGGGGGCTTGGACCTGGGTCCTTGTGCACTGTAACATATGCTTAACCAGGTGCACCACCGCCTGGCCCCCTTCTTTGGTTAAATTGGTACTTAAGAGAATCATGGGGGTGCTAAAGTGAGGGGGCTGGTGTATCTGTGGAGAAACACCTCCTCCCATTGGCTCCTAGGTATTATGCAACTTTAAAAGTCACTGAGAGATTGGTCCTTGGTGCAAGTTTCAGGATGAGTGGGAGGTAAGAGGCAGGGAACCTTGGGAGGTCATGGACTGTTTATTCAGTCATGGCATAGGCACAGAATGAAGAGCCACACAAAGATCTCAGAAACCAAGCATGGGAGAAGATCTGGTCACTGGGATTGGGGGTATATGAAGGGAAATATGGAGTGCCTCTTACAGATCTCAGTGCTTTACAGTTTTACTGATTGTTGGTTCTATAAAGGCTTTTAATCCGATCTGTGATGATTCAATCCCTCCTGCCAATTGTTCAAAGAACTTGTGTCAGGTAGGTGCTTCAAGGTGACAGGATTGTGCTCTTTAAGGGTATAATCATTTCATGTTTTTAAATGTTCTTGAAGTCAAAATCAGAGGCTTTCATTAATTTTTTAATAAAAAGGCATACAGTGATATTAAGCAATTTTGTTAATATGAATAAAATACCAAAGTGTTCAGGTTTTTTTTTCCAAAAAGGCATACAATGAGGCCAATTTTGATAATATGAATAAAATTATCAAAGTTTTCCAAAAAATTATAAGAAACCTCTCAAAGATATGCATATACACCTAGTACTACTCGACATTTACATTAGGGTTTAAACTGCTTAGGAAATTTCAGATGCAGATTTGTATTTTGATGGTCAATGCTCTAAAATAATGCAAGAATAGGCCCCCAAAGTCTTTAAATACAGCGGTGCTAAATTATATCAGATAACACAATATAGAAAGTGCTGATAATGAATTAATACATTTATTCGGTAATAATACAAGAGTTCTTGCTAAATTTTACATGAGTATCACTGCCTGACAGAAACCCCACTTTTCTTTTCTAATTGAGCACAAAGTCAAACTAATTCTCCAGCCAAACTTTTTCATCAGTAAAATGTCAGCATTTTTGTTTTGTATTTCATTTTTTTTACACTAACTGCAAAAGTGCTTAAGGGTTATTCAGGATAAGCACGTGTGCTTTTAAAACTTCCTGGAAGAGACTTATTCTCTCTCATCTAGCATCCCCCAAAGACCTAGAAAGTGAGTGTTCTACCTAAAATAGCAGTTTATATGTTAGCCTATATAGGTCTGCACTAATGTTTTCCACATCTATCATCTTCTACGGATGACATCTCATCTACAGATAGTGGAAGCCAATTTGTGAGGAAGTGTTAGTAGCACGGTATCATTTTTGGTAACCAAGTAATCATGTGTATATGCTTAGATCAATGTCATTTTATCATCTCTGCTACTTTGCACATCAGGTTCTTAAGCTATTTTTTAAAAAAAACTACTGGGTTTTGGCAAACACCAATTGATATGTACATGGCAAATGCTTTCCAGAGCAAACGTGATTTGTTTTTATGGCTGTTCAAGTTATACAATTGTTCTTATATTGTAAGTAAGCAAAATCTTACTGTTTTTAAAAGTCACTGTAACTTGAGGTTCAATTTCTGGCACAATTTTACTAGTATTCACTTCTGAAGCTAATAAGACACCACTGTTTTCTATGTTACTCTCATTGTAACATTAATAAAGTGACTTTCAATAAAAAGATTTATGTTATTTTGATGCATGACTCCTTTTAGTCCAATTTTTCTTCCACTATCTTTCAGAGACCTTATGGGACTCCTGCTATGTGGCTCTTTAACTGTTCCATGATGTCTTAAATGAGACAACTCTCAGAACAAAGAGAAATACAGTTGACCTTGGAACAAGGAAATTAGAGGTTAGGGGCAAGAACCAACATACCCTTAACTCCACGCACAGTTAGATATTCACATGTAATTTATAGTTGGTTCTCAGTATATAGGCTCCACATATAGTAACATCAATCAACTAACATCCCTTGCTAGTTGAATTTGTAGAATCAGAAGACAGAATAAAGAATGCCAAATAGAAACGAACCCTTGAAATTCAAACCCTTGTTGGTCAAGGATCATCTGTACAGGTCTTTTAGTAAAGCCTGTATGTCATGTACAATTTCCTTGGTTTGGACATTGTAGTATTCTCTCATCTATTTGCCTTGATTCATAAACTCCCTCATCCTAACATCGATGATTCTGTATTCTGCCCAGACAGTACTATTTATTTTAGTAGTTTACCTGTGCTGACTACAAAACACGAGGACATGAATGCTTTCAGTTTAGCTTCATGATTGGCTAAAAACTGTTTTACCGAGGCTGGGTGGTAGCACAACAGGTTACGTGCCCATGGCGTGTAGTGCAAGGACCAGAGTAAGGATCCGGGTTCGGGCTCTGGCTCCTCACCTGCAGGGGGTAGCTTCACAGGCAGTGAAGCAGGTCTGCAGCTCTTTCCTTCCCTGTCTTCCTTTCCTCTCTCGATTTCTTTCTATCTCCTGGAGGCCATTTTTCCCCTTTTGTTGCCCTAGTTGTTGCAGCCTCGTTGTGGTTATTATTGCCATTGTTGACGTTGCTTTGTTGTTGGATAGGACAGATAGAAATGGAGAGAGGAGGGGAAGACAGAGAGAGGGGGAGAGAAAGACAGACACCTGCAGACCTGCTTTACCGCCTGTGAAGGGACTCCCCTGCAGGTGGGGAGCCGGGGGCTCGAACCGGGATCCGTTCGCCGGTCCCTGCGTATTGTGCCACATGCGCTTAACCCACTGTGCCACCGCCCGACCCCCCTCCCAATGTACTATTTTAACAGGAAAAGAACAGAAGTCATTGACTGAGAGTTCATACATTTATTATGACATTAAAAATTATAATGATCTCATATAGATCCACTCTTTATAATATTTTAGTCATATAACAATAACTCATTAAGATAAAGCAGTAGCACTCAAGTGAACAAAAACAAAAGCTGGCTAGAGATAAAAAATTTTGTTTGCTAGTAATCTCATGGACAGTTGGTTCTCATGTGACCAGGTGAACATCACGATAAAATGGTGTCTGAAGTCTACTTTGGCTCAAATGAATTGAGCACTGATTTAAAAGACAGCCGTGGTATAAGTCTTTGCCAGTTATTCCCAGGGAAGCACCAGACCTCTTGCTTGAAAAGATAATAGTTATTTACACATCATGAATCCTACAAACCATAAACTAGGACACACTTAGTGATTAAAATCTCGAGTTGGGATAATTTGAGGAAAATTAATCCATTTATTAAATAACTCAAGTTGCCATTTGAACTGCTTTCAGAAGAAAAGAAAGCAAGATACAGTTTAAAGAAATGGGTGAGGCTGCACTGGCAGTTTATAGTGGATGAAAACATAGATAGAATTCAGCATACAATAGAAATGAGGCAATGTAAGATTCATTTATAATGGAGAGTGGCAGCAAAGAAAGAGCTGCTAGATGTATCAATTTGTGAAGGGGAAGGAGATAAGGAGACCTACTATAAGGTATACATAATTAAAACTAAATTAATTAAATATGTTCATTGGTCTAGTTGTGTGATACTTTTAACCCCCGCTCCCCCCCCCCAAAAAAAAATTAGAACTATGAAAGATAACAGCACACCTTGGGACTTTGTAAAACAGCAGAATGATTCAAAATGTCCCCTAACCTTGGATCAGCAAGGATCTTCTTACCACGTTAACCACCAGAAAAATAACCATTTTTTCTTAAACTGATTTTATCAGAGAATCTTAGTGAGTTTGAAGCAAACTGTGGGTGCTGATCCTTCTGAAAAAGAGATCATTGCCTCCTGGTCTTCTAAGACCCTTTTAGCATCCTCTGGACAAGTTATGCTCAAGTAAAACTTTATGGCCTTGTACAATGAAGCCTAGACTCACCATGGAGTGTAAATCAGGCTGCCTCTGACTCTACCTACATGTGAATGCTTAATACAGATATATTATTATAAGTTAGGGTTGAACAACTTTTTTTGCATGTAAGATTGTAGATAAGCAATTTAAAAAAATAATTATTAGTGAATTGATGCTAAAGAATTAGAATGTTTTATTTGAACTGGCTGGTAACTAAATGCTCATCCAAATTGTAGTTCTCAAACTTTAAAGTTAGACACATATTCTCCTGTCAAGGAGGAACAGTCTAATTTCATTGTTTTATACATTAAGCTGTTTTATAAAAGAAAAAAAGTAAACAAGGTCAGTTCTAAATTTAAGAAACAAAAATATTGTGGGTGCTTACAACAACATACTTTTTACATTCAGAACTATTATATGTGATATTATTTTTTCAAAGATAGGAGACTTATCTAGAAACGAGATAAAAAAGATCAAATCGCATATTTAGTAAGAGCTACAGCTAACATTAGAATCCAGATCTTAAAAGTCCACGGTTGTAAGTCAGGCAGTGGCACATATTACCTTGTGTAAATACCCAGATTTGAGCCCCTGATACCCACCTGCCCGGGGGGACACCTTATAAGTAGTGAAGCAGCCCTGCAGGTGTCTCTCTTTCTCATTCCCTCTCTATCTCTTCTTCCTCAATTTCTCTCTGTCCTATCAAATAAAATAGAAAGGGAAAGGAAAAAAAAAAAAGGAACAAACTTCTGTCAGGAGCAAGCAGTGGAATCTTCATGCAGGCACTGAGCCCCAGCAATAAAAATGGGAAAGAAGGAAGGAAAAAAAGAGCCAGGGATAGGGGCGGGGGGTAGGGTGGGGTGTGACAGGTGAATTAATTCAGCCAAATTAACCAGCCCCTTTCTGGGTATGGGCAAGACCCACAGATGAAAAAAATAAAATGGAAAATAAATCCTAAAAAAGGAGAAAAAGGGGCTCATGATTGAAAAAATGAAACTATGTTCATTATAAATGTGAGACTTCCTTATTTATCAATGACTTTTGAAAAAAGAATGAACTCACAATGCTGACTTCCAGTGGCACCAATATTTTTGGGTACTTTCCTTCTAGTTCTTCTGCTGGGTATATTTTATAAGTGTGAACATATGGAATATCAAAATGTACATTCGATATTTTAAAAACTGATTTCCAGTTTTAAAGGAGAGTACATACAATATAGAAAACTTGAAAAATACCGACACATATAAAGGAAATTAGCCACTTAGAATTCCATTAACTACAAATAACCAGTTAAAATTTTCATGTATTTTCTTAGTCACTTTTCTAAGTTTTATTTTCTACATAGTTAAATTCATGCCTAAGTTTTTGAAGTATAGTTAGCAAAGGTTTATATAAATCTTTGCAAAGAAAGATGGTGATAACACTCAACACTTAAAATAATTACTCCCACTCCCTGTCCATTCATGTGGCTATCAAAATATCTATAAGCCTTAAGTCAATAAGGTGAACCCTGACATGGATTACTATAAATGAAAGTATGCTGAGACCATTTATATGACAAGATACTCCATTCATAAAACTTTCAACAACATGCAAATGCCCTTTGAGGGGGGGAAGAACAATAGCTGCAGTCTGGTAAAGTTTTAGCAACTGACAGTGAAAAATATATTCTGTGTTTTAAATATTCACATACTTAAGTGTACATAGAAGGAATTTACCAAGAAATAAGATATGACTGACAATGATTCAAGAAAGTTTTAACTAGTATAATAGACTTTATCTTATATTAATAAAGTTTCAAAAGAATTTATTATCAAAACTAACATAACTTCAGTTATACATAAGTAATAAACCTTTACAATAACTGTTAAGGAAGCATGGTGATAACAAGTTTACACACTGAGGGCAGAGAGTTAAGAGCAAAAAAGAACTCCAGCTGGAATGTCGTTTATGTCCATAAAATGTCCTCTTCATTTAAACACTCATGACACACTGAATGAACTAAAAGAGAGAAAAGTCAGTGTTACACAGCAGATCTTATAATACTTTATTAATTCTAGTTTATTTTATAGCTCTTTACATTTTTAAATTCAAAATGAACTGTGGATTGAAAAGTAATCTTTTTGAAAATGAGAATAAATGATGAAGAAAAATTTCCCTCTTTTCCGTAGGGAAGTATATTAATAAAAAATAAAGTCAGTTTCTCTCTTTTTTTTAGATTCCTTTTTTATTTATTTATTTTTCTTTATTGGGGATTAATGTTTTACAATTGACAGTAAAATACAATAGTTTGTGTATGCATAAAGTCAATTTCTCACATCAAAGCTTCTCACAAGAAACAGATTTCACATCATGGATGGAGCCTGAAGTACTCATGTTAAGTGAGATAAGCCAAGAAGAGAAGAATGAATATGGGATGATTTCACCCATAGGTGGAACTTAAGAAATAAGAACAGGAACAAGAAACACAAAGTAAAGCTTGGACTGGGTTTGGTGTATTATACCAAAGCAAAGGACTCTAGGAAGGAGGGGAGGGTGGGGGCTGGGGGAGGTGGGTTGGAGTCCTGTTGCATGATGGTGGAAAAGGAACTAAATTGAGGGTGTTTTTCAAATACCTATCATAGAAATTTTATCCATGTGACAACTGTATGAGAAATTTTATCCATGTGACAACTGTATGTAAACCATTAGCACCCCAATAAAATAAATAGAAATGTTTCATTTCAAAGAATGAAGTTTCTTAAAATTACAAATATATAATATTCTAGAAATGATCACAAAGGCCCAGACCCACAAATACTTCTAGTGTTTATACCACTGAAATATGTTGGGACTTCCAAATTGTAAAATATTACCCTATTACTTTAATGAAATGTCCTTACACAATTTATTTCCTTAAAAATCTAATTAAGATAAATCCCAACATGCAAATATATGTATGTGCCGAAGCAGAGTATCTGATGCTATCCCATGTGATGCAAAACTGAAAGGATTAGCTGTGATGTTTGCTTCACAACTAAACACACCAATGGTCCACTGATCATTTCCTACAGTACCCAAATCTATTAATGCAAATCAAATTGATTAAAATTGATAATAAATCTCATTTTCCCCACTTATTCTTGATTGCTCTGCCATCTTTAGTGGTTATTAACAGCTAGGGCTGGCAAAATAGCTCACTTGGATAGTGTGCTACTTTTCTATGTGCATGCCCCAAGTTTGAGCCCAGCCCTCACAGCATGGAAGGAAGCTTCTGTTCTATGGTCTCACTCTCACTGCCTCTTTGTCTCTATCTAGGAAAAAAAATAAGATGTTCTTAACAGTTAACGTCAAAAGGGATGAACATCTATACACCTGTCCAGTTTTACTGAGACTTACATCATCATATGGGAAATTCACAACACCTTGCTGAGCGGTATCCCGTCTTCGAAAGCTGTCTGCAAAACATCACAGTAAAATTTATGTTTTATTAAAAGAAAAAAAAAAACCTTTATCTGAAATCAATATAGTTAAGTTTGGTATGCAGTACAAACTGTAGTAACCTTTAAATACAGAAGTAGTTAACATAAACAAGAAAAAAACAGGAA
Source organism: Erinaceus europaeus (assembly GCF_950295315.1). NCBI lineage: Eukaryota > Metazoa > Chordata > Mammalia > Eulipotyphla > Erinaceidae > Erinaceus > Erinaceus europaeus. Next base: position 59,340,653 of record NC_080169.1, on the reverse strand, counting down.
CTGATTTAATATACGACAAACTAAAAGATGTAGAAGTTGGTCAATTATTGGGTCAGAGAAATAGCTGACCAGGTAGGATGAGTCTTCCCATATGTACAGTCCAGGTTTGAACACCAGTACCACAAAGAAGTGTTATGATATCTTTCTTTCTGTCTCTATCCAAATGAAAAACTAGCTTGCAGTTAACCTACAAAAAAGAAGTTGTCTATTAAGATATGGAGCTAGAAGAAAACACTCATTTCAATGTTAGTAAAAGCTGCATGTTGAGAGAGTGTCAGAACATAGGGAGGATCCCTGTGACTTTACTTGGCTGGTTCTGAATTGCAGATAGCCCTGAGCAACTCACTGGTGGCTTGGTTTGCCCAGAGAAACAACGAGGCAGAGGCAGTTATACCGTCAATATAGACATGTCAGTCACTACTACAACAGAGAACTGCAAGAAAAAACAAAAAACAAACAAACAAAAAAAGACCCCAGTACTTTGGGAACTAAGAGAAGCCTCATCAGACCAACATCCTTCCTCAATTGTGAACTTATACATGTTCTGTTAGTTATTCCTTCTTTGGCTTTCAGTGTATATTTACTCTTTTTGCTGTGGTTCTGTTTTCTTCTGGGATTCTTCTTCTCCTTCTCCTCCTTTTCCTTATCTTCTTCCTTCTCTTCCTCATTCTCTTTCTTCTGTAGCTGTTCTAGTCATCTATTTCCCTCTTCAATTTGAACATATCCTCCAGAGGCAGTGGTATTACCACTAGAACAACTCCATCCACTCCTGACACACACAAGTCCAGAAACCAACAGACCAGAAGCCACCTCACACCATGCCTGAACAGCAACACCCAGGACACAAATTTCAAAAGACACAAAATATAATGCTCACACCAAAAAGAACCACTGCAACAATGAACCAGGACAAATGCCCAGAAAAAAAATTCCAACAAGTCAGAAGCAAACGAGAATAAGGAAAACATTTAAACATTAATTGATGCAGTAATAATAGCAGCGAGGAAAGATTCTGAGGGAAATATTATCAGAAATGTGGAAACAACCAATGAGACTGAAAGAAAATATGATCTATCTTGAGGTAAATAGACAGCTAAAAGATGAAGTAGCCATCAGGCAAGAGAAAGGAATTAAAGGGATAAAGATTGAAAGAGAAGAAGTCAAACTATCACTATGTGGAGACAATATGATAGGATTTATAGAAAAAACTATGCACAAAGACCCAGGTTCAAGCCCCCCCCCCAGCCCTCAACGGCATGAGGAAAGCTTTGCAAGTAGTGAAGCAGTGCTGCAGGTGTCTTTCTCCCTCTTTGTTCCTACCTTCCTCTCAATTTCTGGCTGTCTCTAGCATATAAATAAAGATAAGAAAAAAGAAAAAAGAAAAGCAAAAGAAACAAACTAAAGACTCTAGCAGGAAGTTGCTGGAAATTATAAAGCAACAGAGTAATGCCTCAGGCTACAACATTAACATACAAAAGCCAGCAGAATTCCTTTATACATATACTAAGAAGAAGAAATCTCAAAATCAGTCCTATTCACTATAGCAGCAACAAAAATAAAATATCCAGGAATAAGCCTAACAAAAGAAGTGAAAGACTTGTATACTGAAAACTATGAGTAACTATTCAAGGAACTAGAAAAAGATATAAAGAAGTGGAAAGATATTCCATGTTCATGGACTGAAAGAATTAACATCAAAATGACTATTCTACCCAGAGTAATATACAAATTTAATGCAATCTCTATCAAAGTCCCACCATTTTTTTTAAAGAGGTTAGAACAAAATCAACAAAATTTTATCTGGAAATATAAAAAAAATATATAAATAGATTTTACCAGGAAAAAAAAATATACACTACTCAGCTGTTCAGAATGATGAAGTCATTATGCTAAGTGAAATAAAACAAAAAGAGAAGGTGAATACCCAATTATTAAGAAACAAGGTCAGACAGGAAAAATAAAAAGTAAAATTTGGCATGAATTTGTTGTATAGCATAAAACAAAGGACTCTTGGGAAGAAAGGTGTGTGGGGGGGGTGTTGGGGAGCTCCTAGTGTATGATGGTTGAAAAGGGCCCAAGTTGGGGGTGAGAGTGTTTTTCAGAAACTTGTTATGGGGAGATGAGAAATTGTACTCATGTGTCAATAACTTTATTGTTAACCATTAATTCCCCCTTATAAAGTGACATTTTAAAAAGAAATAATACAAAAAAAGACTAAAGACATATAGGCTACTGACATAGGTTCATTGAAGAATTATGTCTGAACCAAACAGTTATCATTTCATCTTCCAACAGGAGGAATTAGGAAGGAGTTACAAATGAATAATTTTATTCTACATTTAATTTCACAAAGTCTACAGACTTCCAGTTTCTATGGACAATTTATAAAAAATGCATTAATTAGCTATATTGGGTTTGTTGGGAAAGTCATGATGCATTTTTGCATAGAAAAAGACATCATGACTTTTCTGACAACCCACTGTCTTGGAACACTTTAATAAAGGTTATTTCATGGCATCTTTCTCATTAGTCTTAATTTTTTCTTTGAAAAAAAATTTCTGCTAGGGTTGCTTCAATAGGAATATTGAAAAAAAAAAACAACACAAGATCAAAACGAAAAGAAACAATAATTTTTAGAAGCAGTGAGAAACTAAATACTATGAAAATCAAGTCTTTTTGACATGGCAATGAGATAATCTAAGGACATACCTGTTAGAGCTCTCAGTTTGACACAGCATGCAATATAGTCATCAAAGGTAATTTTTCCATTGGTGCTGTATCTCTTTGCAATTGAATTCACAGCCTGGGGACTCAACCTAAATCCTGATAGAAACAAAAGTCATCCAGAAAAACTGGTAAAAAATTACAAGAAGATTTCTCTGGGTCCTGTGCTCCCATCTTCCAGCTCCCTGCTTTCTTGTGTGCTCGCGGTGCTTGCTATGGTTGCCTCTCACTGTAGTAACTGAACATGTGTAGCTGGGATTGGTAAACTTTGCTTATAAGACTCTCCTCTATGGCCATAATGAGTATCCTATATCTCTGTCAATAATTGCCTATCTTGCTGTATCTAAAATATACCATTCTATACTGCAATGTAATAAACCTTATTTTAAAACCTCCCCCCCCAAAAGAAAAGAAATTACAAGATTATTAAAGTAACCATAAGCGAGTTTTTAAGACTGACAGCACTAATTCTAATTACGAACACATTATTACTGAGATGGAATAGAATAAAAAAATAACTCCTAGTAATGAACAGAAAATTCAAGTTAGTCATACTTACCCATTGTTGTTAGGGCTTTCTGCAATTCCTGAGGGTCCACAGTTCCACTCCGATCACTGTCAAAACTGATGAAGTGTTGTCTCCAGCCATTCAGTACAGCCCAAAGTTCTTTAAATTCATTGAAACCCATAGTGCCTGACATATCTCTCTGAATTATAATTAAGGATTAAAGCCTCTTTACTGTGTAGAATTTACTAATGATCAAGACAAAAATCAAGGATGAGGGAATTTAGTGTTCTTTTTGTTAAAAACATCATAAACTGTATCCTCCCAGAATACAAAAAAGAGAAATATTGGGGCTGGGTGCTGATAGACCTAGTAGAGTGCATACCTTACCATGCATGACCCTGGTTCAAGCCCTTGGGCCCCACCTGAAGAGGGAAAGCTTCCCAAGTGATAGAGCTGTGCTGCAGGTGTCTTCTCTCTATTCTTTCTCCCTCTTTACCTTATCCTCTACCACAGAAAATGAAGAAAAAAAGACCACCCAAATGTATATAATACGGACTGGAGGGTGCCACAGCATCTGCACTAGGAAAACTAAATCCAACAACTGTGATGTAAAAAATTCTGTCATTTGGAAGTTCATTTGAAGCTCACACAGGAATTGCACAGAGCAATTAAAATTAAAACAAAAAGTATTGCTAACCACTGATATCCCCAAATTTAATCTCCTTCGATGCTTCCTTGATTTTTTTTTTTTCAGGGGAGAGCACAAATACAGTCCCCACTACCATGAATTATGCAGTTGAGTTTCCCACATTCGGGGAAATCGCAAGGGTCAGCACATCTGGAGAGCAAGGGATAAGCCTCGCCCTGGGAAAACTACCTTCATGATCATGGTATCTCCCCTGCCAGGTAAGTATCTTCCTTGAATTTGTGAAGAACCACATTAGTCTATTTACTAAGCTTCCTTCCCTTTTCAAAATATCTTAAAAATTAATTATTTATAAAGTTTTTATCATAGTAGTTATATGTCACTGTGTTTACTGGGTACTACATCTTAAATGAATTCCTTCGGGAAGAAATTAATTTTGTTAAGAAAATATTCTAGACACCATCACAGTATAGGATACATCCAGCATTGAAACCATAAGCCGACAAGTCTCCAGGTTGAAAGCTATTAAATCAAGAAAAGTAAACACATATTAATACAACTGCAAAAATCCATACCAAGTCAGATACATTGAAGTTAATCAGTACTGTAATTATACATTCTAATTTTTATGTTATTTTATGTGGGACTAAATTACCACATGGTATTTTATGTAGATACTTTTTCCAGATAGGATTTCTTTATAGAACTTGAATTTGATTTTAACAACTTTAATAGAAATCCTTGGGGGCTGGGCAGTGGCATTACCTGAAAGCAGGATGCTTCACCAATAGTGAAACAGGTCTGCAGGTGTCTTATCTTTCTTTCTACCTCTGTTTTTCCCCCTCCCCTTTCAATTTCCCTTTATCCTATCAAATAAAAACAAAATAATAAAGGGGGAAAAAAGAAGAAAGTATACACTGGAGGTTTTGGTTTTTTTTTTTTTTTAGATGAAATGAATGTTAAATATTAAGAATGTTCTTTCTTCAAAAGAAAACAAGGGCAGATGTATATATAAAAAAGAATGGCAAAAAAAACAAAACAGCAATGCACTGACAACTGTTGCAGCTGAAAGACTGGTATCAAGCAGCTTACTGTATAAGATCTCTGTTCTTGAGTAGGCATTTTTTTAAATGATAAAGTCTCTTTAAAATATTACAGCTTTGTCTGGACAATCAACTCACCTGGATAATGCTGCCCTCACTGAACTGGAGGAAGTTTGGGTGCTGTGGTGTCCTCCCTGACCCCCACCAATCTCTATCTGAAAAGGCTGGCCTAGAGCAGGGAAGCCTCAAGTTAAAAAAAAAAAAAAGAAAAAAAAAAAGAAAGTATTACAGTTTCTTATGGAAGTATGCCTTTTGAGACAAAATGGTCAAAATCAGAAATTATGCTAAGTAAAATATGTGGTTTCTACACTGTGAAAACTAGTGGTTTCCAGAGGGAACAGTGAGGGAGTATGGAGAAAAATAATGATAAAGGGGTATATTCAGCTTAATAGCACTAGAACTTTGTTGGTGGGTGTGGTAAACTGTAAACACACACATATGTGTGTGAAACTATACTCCTAAATTCTTATAATGTTGAAAATCAATAAGCAAGAAAAAAGTATTATAATTCTTTTTTTAAAAATTTATTTTCCCTTTTGTTGCCCTTTTTTTTTTATTGTTGTTGTTATTGATGTCATCATTGTTAGGACAGAGAGAAATGAAAAGGGGAGGGGAAGACAGAGAGGAGAAGAGAAAGACACCTGCAGACCTGCTTCACCAGGAGCTCAAACCAGGATCCTTACGCCGGTCCTTGTGCTTCGCGCCACGTGCGCTTATTAACCTGCTGCGTCACCACCCAACTCCCGTATTATGTATTCTTGCCTTAATTACTATAATGTCAGTTGAGATGACCAGACAGTTGAACACCTGGTGGAGTACATATATTACCATGTATAAGCCCATGGTCCCCATCTGCAGGTAGAAAGCTTCATGACTTGTGAAACAGTGCTTCATTTCAGTTCAACTTTCATTTTTCCTCAGTTTTTGTTTTAAATTTATTTTTTCTATTACTTTTAATTCATGTTTTTGGATAGAAGCAGAAAAAAATTGAGAGGAGTAAGAGAGATAGAGAGGGAAAGAGAAAGTGAGACACCTGGAACCCTGCTTCACCACTCAGGAAACTATCCTCCTGCAGGTGGGGATTGAATCCTTGAACTTGAGTCATTCTACACTGTAACATGTACACTTAGCCAGGTGTGCCACCACTCAACCCCTCTCCTTAGTTTAGACATAAATTTTGCAAGGAAACTTTCCTGACCTCTACTGGGATCATGTGACCCTTATAAGTGACCTCAGAGCCTCTGCTTCTCTCAAGAGCTTTTCACAAAGTTGCATAGGCTTTCTGACTGCACATCCCAATACCCAGTACATGGTTGGGTCTGTTAAAAATGTGCTAATTGAATAAATGAATGAATCAGACTAAATTCTCATCCTGATGTGGTAACTTAGACAATCATCTCAGAAATCTAAAGAAGATATATATTTTTTTAAAAAAATTTTCTGCACCCAAATTAAAGGATTCTGGGGGCAGGGATGGGTGTGGGGGGATGACTTTCAAGTTCTGGTGCATGATGGTGGAGGAAGACCTAGCTGGGAGTGAAAGTGTTTTGAAGAAAACTGAGAAATTTTATACCTGTACTAACAACTGTATTTACTGTAAACCATTAACCTCCCAATAAAAATATTTTTAAAACTGTTCTATTTTACTGATGCTTAAATATAGTGAATCAATAACTTAGTCAAATGCAAGTTTTATGTCAAAATAAGAGTATAGATAGGAATCTTTATTTTTATTTATATGTTTTAACTTTTTAAATCTATTTAATCAGATAGAACAGAGAGAAATTGAGGGGGAGAGAGACAGAGAGACAGAGACACCTGCATCACTGCTTCACCACTCCTGAAGCTTTCCCCCTGCAGGAAGGGACTAGAGGCTTGAACCCGGTTCCTTGTACATGGTAATATATGCACTTAACCAGATGTGGCACCACCAGGCCCCGAGATAGGAATTTTTATATTGTAGAAAATCCTCCATATTCATAAATTCCTAAGAACTCATGTGCAGGGGCTGGGAGACAGTTTACCAACAGACTATATGCTTTAATGTACATAAAACCCTGGGTTCGATCCCTGGAACCATATAGTACCATGGGAACGATATCTGAAAGTTCTAAAGATAATGGAGTGGTGGTGTGGTGTCTCTCTCTTCTCCCTCTTCCTTTCCTTCTTATCTATCTATCTATCTATCTATCTATCTATCTATCTATCTATCTATCATGTTTAGAATGTGTAAGATGGTTCCCACAGGCATGGGTCTCCTACCATTCAAGTTGTGCTTTTTGATTTGGAAGCTGGGTTTGAAGAGCAGTATTATGCTTTTTGCATTACAAAACTCATCTTGACACCTCATACATAGAATAGTTTTGTGATTCACTACAGCCACAGGACCAGATGACAATAAGCACATTAATCCAATCTCATGTCTCTAAGGAAATGTCCTCTCTGTAACTCCATGATCTAAGACCACCACTAGAGCTTTTTAAAATAAAAGTTTTACAAATTTACTCTGCAAGAATACAAAACCCATTTTGTTAGATATTAAAGCCTGTCATACTTCTTTCACTGAAAGGTTATAGAATAATTGTATTATGACATAGCTGATTTTTGCAAATCTTGCAATTAGACTTTCTTTGTTCATAGGATCAACTGCTTGAGTTCAATATGTAAATATTTTCTTTTTAAAAAATGTTTATTTTAATTTTATTTTTTATTAATTTATTTATTTTACCTTTTGTTGCCCTTATTTTTTATTGTTGTTGTAGTTATTATTGTTGTTATTGATGTCATTACTGTTAGATAGGATAGAGAGAAATGGAGAGAGGAGGGGAAGGCCGAGAGGGGGAGAGAAAGACACCTGCAGACCTGTTTCACCACCTGTGAAGAAACTCCCCTGCAGGTGGGGAGTCAGGGGCTCGAACTGGGATCCTTATGTTGGTCCTTGTGCTTCATGCCACGTATGCTTAACCCACTATGCTACAGCCCAACTCCCTTTTTTTTTTTTCTTTATTGGGAGATTAATGTTTTACAGTCGTCAGTAAATACAACTAGTCTGTACATTTCTCAGTTTTCCACACAACAATACAACCCCCACTAGGTCCTTTGCCATCCTGTTCCAGGACCTGAACTCCCCCCCCACCCCAACCCAGAGGCTTAAATTCGTGCAGTACAGCAACTCTAGTCCAAGTTCTGCTTAGTGGTTTCTCTTTTGGTCTTATTTTTCAACTTCTGCCTATGAGTGAGATCATCCCATATTTATCTTTCTGTTTCTGACCTATTTCACATAACATGATTTCTTCAAGCTCCATCCAAGATGGGCTGAAAATGGTGAAGTAGCCATTTTTAATAGATGAGTAATGTTCATATATATATACCACAACTTGCTCAGCCACTCATCTGTTGTTGGACACCTGGGTAAATATGTAAATATTTTCAATGTTTTGCCTTTAACAGTAAAAAGACAAAGACACTTAAGTTGGAAAATGCTTCTTTTGATTAGGAGCAGACTAAATGGAAGAAATGCAGAAGGCTCCTCTTTTATATTAACTCCATTAGCAAGAAAATAAAGTCATAAAACAAAGGGAAAAAAAAGAACTGCACAGTTTAATCATAGTTGGAGCATGCTAATTCACAGCTTGCCAGGAAGGTGGAACTTTGGTTTGATGTTTTATCTCAATAACTGACAAAGAAGTTGAAAGGTCAAGTAACTGAGCCCAAACACTGTCCTCTGTCCTGGAAATCTGTCATGGTCAAGAGCTGTTTTGAAAAGAAGCAGGTGCCAGTGGTGCACCTGGTATAATGCACACATTACCATGCACAAGGACCCAGATTCAATGCCCCCTGCACCCCACTTGTAGGGGGGAAGTTCTACAAGTGGTGATGTAGTGCTGCAGCTATCTCTCCCTCTCTATTACTTTACCTCTCAATTTCAATATGTCCTATAAAATATAAATTTAATTTAATGAAAAAAAAATTTTTAAAGAAAAGAAGCATATGGTCTGTAAGTACAAAAATGAGGAGCCACAAGTCAGGTTGCCATTTTTGTAATCGTTTCTTCTCTGCAGTAGAGTCAAAAGGCAAGAGGGTGCAAACACTGAATAATATGGTAATTATTATGGTGATCCAGTCTGTGAGGAGCTGAGGAGAAGGGAGAGAAACAGGAGTAATGCAGAAGCCAGAAATTAGTTAGGACACTTTCTACTGAACAGATGCCCTGCAGTGGAAAGAGGAAAGACAGCCATGGAGGATGCCATGAACTTCTATTGCTCTAGCTCTGAGCACCTGGAATTTAGAGACCAGAAGTGTGGAACTGAATCCATGAGGACTAGTGGGTGGGTACAGGAGCCAGCACTGTGGGATTGGGTACTCAAGGACCAAGTGCAAAGAACTAGCCACTCAAAGTGCTAAATGCCACTAGAATTGGCACACAGTAAGCTCTTGGAAAATAGTAAACAGTAAATGTTAGTTCCTATTGTTAATGACACCTGAGCTGGGAGATTCCATGTCAACATTTTAACTTGTCCTGTGTAAAGGAGACCATGTAAACTATTTCAGTGCTTTAAATGGTTCCAGAAACTTGGAATCCAAATCCAAGAAACCCACTAGCTGGTGGGTGGAATGGGATGATTTATTAAGAATTATTTTCAATGTAACATTTTGAAATCATAATCTAATTTAGCTTATTATTATTATCTTTATTTATTGGAGACAGCCAGAAACTGAGAGGGAAGGGAGGGATAGAGAGGAAGAGAGACAGAGAGACACCTGCAGCACTGCTTCACCACTCATGAAGCTTTACCCCTGCAGGTGGGGACTGGGGACTCGAACCTGGGTCCTTGTGCATTGTAACATGTGCGCTCAACCAGGTGTGCCACCACCCGGCCCCCTTAACTTAGCTTTTTAAAAATTTTAACTTTGCTGGATCAGAAAATCTCAGTTCCTTTCAAGACTATAAGTGAAGCCCAAGAAAATTTTTAGAGAAAAATTAACTCTCACACATTGCTGGTGAGAATGTAAACTGGTACCTCCTCAGTGGGGAACAGTATGAAAGTTCCTCAAAATATTAAGAACAGATCTACTATATGATTTTAAAAAGATATATGCTCTTCTATGTTCACTGTTACACTATTTACACTAGTGAAAATATAGAAATAATCTAAATTGCCAAATATACCTAACTGAATAAAGAAGATACAATGTGTACACACATACACATTTTCTCTCTCTCCCCCTCTTCCTCCTCTGTTATAAGATGAAATTTTGCCATTTGCAACAACGTGAATGGAATTGAAGGGGATTATATAATTGAAATAAGTCAGAAGGAGAATGACAAACACTGGATAATTTCATTCATATGTACACTATAAGAAGTAAAGCAGGAACAAAAAAAAAAAAAAACCCTCCCCAATTCCAAACAAGCCCTTGGATTCTGATCACAAAACTAAGGTTACTAGAGGGGGCTCAGTGGAGTCTAAAGAGAGGTGCAGGCCCACTGTGGTGGAGAGATGGGAATGGTATAATAACATGTATTTGAAGATATGTGAAATTATACACCTGTGACACACGTGGTATTATAAACCAGCAATACCTTTATGAGATATGTATAAATTTTAAATAAATTTCAAAAACAGTATTCTAGAGCAACTCTGAGATTGTCAACTTACGTTTATATCCACCTGCAATGCCCGATTGTGTCAGGCACCTTTGCAGTTCATCAGCATCTATTTGACCATCCTTTTGGAAAAAAAAAAATAGGAAGAGGAATCACACTAGAGCAGTGTATCAATACTTTGCAGTTCTTTGTTCACTTTCAGCATTCAGTGTAGCAATAGTAACAAACCTTAAAACTATTTTAATTAAAGGAATGTCTTTGAAAAGTAGGCAGTAGTTTTCTTTCCCTCCCTCCCTCTCTCCTTCTCTCTCTTTCTCCTTTTCTTCCCCCCTCCCCTTTTTTCTCCTGGGTTCTAGCTGGGGTTCCATGTATGCATTCTGAATCAACTGCTCTGGGTGGCCATTTTTTTCCTTTATTGGATAAGACAGAGAAATTGAGAGAGGAGAGGAAGACAGAGAAAGGGAGAGAAAGACAGACACCTGCAGACCTGCTTCACAGCTTGTGAAGCGACCCCCACCCCCTGCAAGTTGGGAGCCATGGTTCGAACCGGGACCCTTGCTCCCGTCCTTACACTTTGTACTGTACTATGTGCGCTTAACCGGGTGCATTACCGCCCGACCCCCTGCACTAATTTACTAGTTCTACTTTCAAAAGCAATTTAATGATGAAAGAAATACAAAATGTTTAGTCTTCTTCCACAAATGAGTAATCAGAACCATAAACAGAATAATCCATATCCAACTGGTATGTAAAGTGAGCATTCAATTCCAGATATAAACAAACAAACAAAAAAAACCTGTCATATAAAAATTAACAAAGTCTGAAAGTCATTTATACCAATACTTTTGTAATACAGGTATCTTTTCATAACTTTCTTTAACCCATTGAATTTGGCATAAACATTCAAGTACAAATTTCCTATTTCAATTACTGAGGTGAATTCAATTTTTTTTAGATTACACATATTAACTTTAAGTGCATGAAGAAAAGTAGTTTCTATCTCTTCTCTCAGTTTAACCTAGGAAACTGCTGAAATTAAACCTTAAAATAAGGAGTAATTGCTTAAAAACCCCATTATTCTTTCTTTGGCAAGGACTGGGTAAGGCAAGGGTACACAGTTGTCATCAATAAATAAAAAGCTTGGTTCAAAAAAGGACATCACACTTTTTGAATAATTTGGTAAATGATTTTTTCAGACCACAGTAAAAAAACTGTAGGAAAATAAGTAGGTTTCCAGTGCCTATTAATCAGCTGACTGAGGTCAGACCTAGACATACTATTTTTAGGTATCATAAACTAAAATGACCAAACCCTCAGGTCCACAGGTTTATAAATTCTATTTATAAATTCTAATGAGGAAGGAGCAAGATCACTAATTTGAAAGACAGTGGATATGCTGAACCTACTCTGGACTGCTGAAAGCTAAGGAGGTAGGGTCACTTACACCTTGAAGGCACAGGCAGTCTAAGAATGCAGTCTTAAGGTTCGCCATGTCTAGTGGTTTCAAAGATATAGATCATTAACAGGTTAAGCAGATACTTAAGGGAAAGCTTTCAGTTTTAGACTCAATTTTCCATCCAAGTTCTCAAATTGTATTTCTTAGAGTGCTAGTCTCAAAGGTGGTCTTGGGTCTTTAATTACATAATACTCCAGGAAATTTTCACATTAGAATTGTATTATTTCTAGTTTTTGTTTAAAAGTATAAACATCCTTTTTGGGCATGTCTGAATTATACCAACTGTTTATTTACCATATACAGTGATCTCATGAACAATTTGAGAGTCCTCTTTGAGACTGTACCTCAGAATATGTCCACTATTTAGAATATAAAGTGTAAAGTCTTAGGGGCATGGTCTTACACTTAACTCTACTAATGGGCTATCAGACCACAACACCTTATTAGGATATTGAAGAGCTGAGCTGATAACAGCATTTCTATCAAAAAGAAAATAAACTGTTCACAAGATTAACTTCTTGCAGTAAGAAGACAGCAGTAACTTATTTTCAAACTGAAAAGTTTTTAACATAAATTTCCATTTCCTGGGGAGGGGAGGTTGATTAAAAATCAGATTCAACTCAGAGTCTATTAGAATTTGGCTACATAGTTTTAAGTGCATGTCTTTAAATTGTACTAACAGGGTTTTAAAATTTACTAGATCTGGTGTTTCTCTGAAAACTTTCCTTGAGCCTGACAATTCACTTTGAAAGACAACCCTCTACCATCCATTTCTAGTCTTTTCTGTTCAATCTAACTCAATCATAAATTCTGTTTTGAACTGAACATAAACATAACTACCATTTTGTTCCAATTTGTTCTAAATATTAAAAAAATAAGAAACTGACTATAATTTCCCTCTGTCTCAGGATCTTTTTCCAAAGTTTGTTATTCTGTGCCACTATAACAAAAAAATAAGACAAAAGTAGACTGTTGACAACTCATTCATATTAAAGGGAAAACCCAACCTGTCCAGCCACTGCAGCAAAGTAACCATACAGGGGATCCTGAGTTTGTCCAGGAAACGCAGGTCCTCCGGGAGCCCCTCCATACTGTGAAAGAGGAAACACATCATCAATCTACAGAAACAACCCTTACTTCTTTTAACTATTGAACATCTTTGTGCAAAGTCAGGTGATTTCCTGCCCTGCACATCATTACCTCCCCACCACTAGGCACACTCTAAGGCAATCATTCCACCCTACTTGCACTTTCAACCCTTAATACTTTTAAAAAAAAAGAAAGAAAAGAAAAAAAAAAGCCGCTAGGGCCAAGAATAATCTAGTGAGATCGTCATAACTGAAGCGACAACATTTTTTTCGACTAACTTGCAGTTTACTGAAGTAAATGCAACCTAAGCAAGCAACTATAGAGCAGAGTTTAGAATTGTTCTTTGATTGCTTAAAACGTTTATAGTATTTGTAAGGCGCAAAGTTCCATGAAATTCCGAGACAGGTGTATGCAACCTAGAGAGGGGTAGGTGCTTGAGATGAGCTATGTCGCGTTTGAGTGGCACAGCACTTCTTCTAGCGTTTGCTCTAGCCAGTCAACAGCGTCAGGCTGAGCCTGATGTAAAGTTTGGAGACCTCCTTTGAATCTGGAGAGGTGGCAGTCATTGACTATGTGGGTCATAGTCTGTCTGTAGCCGCAGGGGCAGTTCGGGTCGTCTCTGGCTCCCCAGCGATGGAACATAGCAGCGCACCGGCCATGGCCTGCTCAATAGCGATTGAGGAGGGCCCAATCATAACGTGCTAGGTCAAAGCCGGTTGACGCTTGCAGGGAAGGAAACTTGCAGGGGAAGGGACTTTATAATGATTTAGGAAAGATTACCAAAATTTGGTAACTTCCCAGTCGCGTAACTTCTGCAGGGACCTTACTCCACTGGGCACCCCCACTTCCCCATCACACACACACACACACACACACACACACACACACACACACACACACACACACACACACACACACACACACACACACACGAGATACGACCACTCTATATTAAAATGGCTGTAGCTCTTAGGAGAAACAGGGCGGGAGGAGGAAGTCAACACCCAATCTGCACAATTTCATGGTTCGTTTCCGTGTGTCAAAAGGTGAGCTTAATTTATGTGCGTGCAACCCCCCCACCCCCACCCCGCGGACTAGCCGAGGGGAGAAGAGAATGGAAGGAAAAGAGAGAGAGAGAAAAATCAAGTGAGTGGGGCCTGTGTGGCAAAGCAGCAGGTAAAGAGAATTGGGCCGGAGGTTCCCGGGAGCCGCCCTGTCAAGTTGCCAAGATTGGCAGCTCGACGCATCAGGGTCGCGCCCAGGTCACCAGCCCGCGCGGGCAGTACTTACCCCGCCTGGGTAGTACCCGCCGCTGGCGCCAGGGTGTCCAGGGTAAGACATGGTGCAGACTCACCACTAGCACCGCCACCGCCCAGAGCCCAGACTCCGCTGCTCTCACACAGGCAGTGCAGAGACCGCCCCGGATTGCACCACTCGGGCGAGCGGGGTGGACGATCCCCACCTTCACCTGCAGGCGGGATTGGTTTTTACTCCCTGCTGTTGCTCTCTGCTAGCCCACTGCATTTCCTTATATGCTAGAAGTCCACACCTTGCATGCCTCAAAATTTGATAGTCATTTTCTTCTTGCGATGCATTTCATACTAGTGGCTTTCCTCCCTTCGAAGAAAATGGCACATTCCAACATCAATCTTGTGCCCCAGGAATTGTATTTTTTCTTCCTACTTGGCTATTTTCTGACACTTTCTTAAAAATTTAAAATTTTAAGGGCAGGGTTGGCTGACTGTATATGTGATTTGAGGAGGGGCAGGAGGTGGCGGGCGGCTGAGTGCATTAAAGCACCTCTTAGATTCCTGTGTGGAAAGATTTTACTAAAGATCAAAATATGATCACCCCCTGGGAAAACAGATAAACTTCAGTAACTGTGTGGTAGAGGCACTTGTCTCAAATTTACAAGTTTCCGTGAAAGGAGCATACTTCCTTCATAGAAGACCTTGTGTCTTTTCCTGGCTAAACTGGTGTAGCTCAGAGATGACCTGGATCAGGTAGGTCAGAGGACATTTACTGGGTAAGGCAGCTTCACCCAGTTCTTGCTGGGAAATGTTTTGTTTGAGTTCTCTGGATGATTCAGGCAAAAACAATCCTTCTCTCCAAAATTACTCACTACTCTTACAAGATACGCGTAGAGTAAACTAAGAGCGTGCTGATAAGTATTCAAGGAGGTTCACTCTTGAAACTTTGCTCAGGTGATTCAGAAAGTGGTTTTCTTCATACATGTTTGTTTCTTTTCACCCAATTGAAGACTCCAAAGCAGCTCAGACACTGAGTTGTTTGTTTTATGTGATTTCGATCACGAGAATATGTTTGTGACCCACACACAAGTCAGACGTAATACTTGTCTTTTCAAAGTCCTTTACATATTTGTGCGATCCTCATAAAGCCCCATGAAATAGAGGCTATTACATAGTGAGGAAACAGTTGTTGAGACCACCTGTCCAAGTGGAAGAGCACTTAGCTGAGCTATATTGTTAGGCCTTGTGACTCACAGCACCAGGGGCAGGATGCTTTGTGAAAGGTATTTGGCAACCATTCAGTTCTATTTGAAAGCATCTAGAGACAATACACATAAGTGAATGGTTATGGCTGAGCTTCAATACAGCTTTATAAATGCTGAAAGTCTGAATCCCATACATAATGAAAAATTCTTCAACTATTAAAAATAGCTATTAAGGTGGACTTGGAGGTGGCACAGTGGATAAAGCGTCTCAAGCATGAAGTCCTGAGTTCCATCCCTGGCAGCACATGTACCAGAATGATGTCTGGTTCTTTCTCACCTATTCTTCTCAATAAATATATATATATATATATATATATATATATATATATATATATATATGTTAAAAAATAGCTACTAAATAGGATATTAAAGGATAACTCTCCCAAATGTCACCAGACTGGGGATCTATTTGCACTTACATTTTTCAAAGTCTTAAAAAAAGACTATGATTGTTATATAGCCATACCACCACTAACTGAGGAGGCAGCAGGAACATAGATTAAGGAGAGAACCACAGAAATTTTATAGAAAAAATGTGGTTCACAATAATGTGAGAAAGTCACTGGAATCTCAAATACCTTTGTTATAACTTATCCCAATCATGTTGTTTTTACAAATAAAGAAACTGAGTCTAGGAAAAGGCAAATGACTTGTACAAATTTTTGAAGGGATGACCTAGCCTGACATAAAACTTCAGTATTTTTGGTAAAAGTTGTGGTACTACTTGAAGATGGCTGTCAGAGAGGATCTCATTCTTTTGTGGCATACCCTCCTCAACCCAAGTCTAGTCATGCTTTCAAGATAAAAGGCAGTGTGGACCTGCTCTTTGCTTTTGGGCAAAGGTCACTACGAAGTACTATGTATAGTATCCAGGCAGAATGCCCTCATTCAAACAACTGAAATAGTCTACTGCTATAACTATGATTGTTTCACCATTTCCTGCAGTTAAATTAATCACAGGACTAACAGATCAGGAAGAAAGGAACAACTGCATTTACCAGATTAATATCTCAGTTTTAACTCTAACACAGGAATATCACTTTATGAGTTAAGCACTGCTGTCTTAGAAAGAACTCAGATATCCAAATATGTGGAAATTGTTTGATAACATAGGTAACTAATATATACTACAAATACTGTTTTCTTGAGATTGTTTGGAAAGAATTTGAAGACTACAATTTTCTCTTCAGAGTAAATAATGCTCTTTTCTTCTAACTTCTCATAGTAAGAACTTGATTGATCATATAACAGTACATATTGTTTTCCAGGATATTAATAATTTCATCAAGGATTTTGAAGTGTTTGCATGTAAAATATTAAACAGGTTCCTGGCATATTATAGGTGATAATGAATCATGAACCACACTGTTCAACAAAACTCTAAAACCATACTGGAAATAATTTATATGTGTGTTATCCAATTAGTCTCTAGTTATATGAGACAAGAGTGCAGTGAAATGAGGAGCTAAAATTTTAAACTAATTTAATTGAAATTTAAAGTTTATACCTGTGCATGTTCCTATTGTCTTGTTCCTTCACTAAGTTCTTAGCTAGAATGGATCATCAAGACAAGCCAGGAAATAGATTTTGGAAGATATGTGTACTTATTCACACACACACACACACACACACACACACACACACACACACACACACACACACTTAACCTAAAGCAACACAGATTTGAACTATGGGGTTCAATTTTTAGGCAGGTTTTTTTTTTTTGTAAGCAGACCATGTAAACTTATGATATCAATAAATTCTATATAGTAGTGAATTTTACTGCTCATAAAGCTCCCTACCTATCCCACCACATGTGGGGAGCAGAGTTTGAACCCAGGTCTTTGTGTATGGTAACATGTGCACTCAACAGATGTGCCACCACCAGGCCCCCAAAATATAACACTTCCTTTTTTTATGTGTTACTTGGAAAAGTATTGCATATAATACACATAACATACAAAATATGTGTTAGTTGTTTATGTTGTCAGCAATGCTTTGAGTTATCATCAGACTATTAGAAATTAAGCTTTTTGGGGGTATGGATCGACCTGTCAACTCTCATGTCCAGCAGAAAAACAATTACAGAAGCCAGAATTTCCACCTTCTTCTTCCCATAATGACTTTTATAATTCCAATGGGATAAAGAATAGGGAAACTCTCAATGGAGGGGAGGGATATGGAACTCTGGTGGTGAAAATTGTATGGAATTGTACCCCTTTTATACCACAATCTTGTCAATCATTATTAAGTCACTAATAAAATTATTAAAAATAAATAAAATCTTTTTTAAAAGAAAGTTTTGGAGGTGTCAGGAAGTTAGATTTTTCAGTAGTGAGTGCAAGGAGTCAGTGTTCCTTACCCTCTATTGTTCAATGGCAATAGTATATATTTATATGTCTGTGTACATATGAAAAACTGTGTAGATTTATATATGTGATCAATATATGTCTTATATCATCCATCTACATCTATCTATCTATGTATCTATCTATGTATCTATCTATCTATCATCTATTTATACTTTCTAGCAACTGGAGCTGTCAAAAATAGCCATCCAGAAATATACTCCTTATTACTGGAGGTGACCAGAGGATGGAAAGAATGGTTTACACTTTGGCTAGAGTTGGATAGCATAACGCTCTGTATGCTACACAGTGTCTGCTAATGCTTTTCTCTTAACTTTGCTCCACTCATAGCCAAATCACTGAGATGATTCCTATTTTTAGTGTGAAGAAACTGAGGTTTGGTGACTTTCTTTAAAGCACAAGACTAATAGCAGCAATGCCATACTAGATATTCATCTTCTGACTTGTAACCTTTTCTCAACTTCACACTGTTCTTGTAAAACTATTACCTTTTACAGTTCTGTAGTTAATTCTCTTAAGTCAAGAATGTGGGGACTGGCATGATAGTTCACCTGCATCTTGCCCCTGCTTTGTCATACACATGACCTGGGCTCCCTCCTCATTGGGGGAAGCTTTGGTGTGTGCTTTCCACTCTCTTCTTTCATGTCTCTGTCTCTATTTCTCTCTTTCTATCAGAAAAAAGTCCCAGAGTGGTGAAACCCCAGTGATTACAAAACAAGAAAACAAAACAAAAGAAAAAGACAAATCAAGCCAAAAAAACCCAAACCAGCAAACAGAAGGAATTGTGGGGACATTATTATTATTACTATTACTATTATTTTACCTACAGAGAGTATTTTGGAAATTAGAATGTTAAATTTGAAGTAATTATCTAGAATAATGGACACCTGCTTGGTTCTATTATTACCAGTTTATAAAGGTTGATTTGAGGACAATTACTTTTTAAAATATTTTCTATATCTTACTGGGAGGTTAATAGTTTACACTACAGCTGTTGGCACATTGGTACAATTTCTCCTGTCTCCAAGATAGTTGTCTGCAAAACACTCTCACCCCCAAATTAAGCCAAGCATCATGTACCTGAAAGCACCCTCCCTCCCTTCCAGTACAATTATTTCTTTTACAACCAGGGTATAATCTACATGATTAAGGAGGGGGGTTTGTCGGCAGAGGGAGAAGAATGTTAGTAAGCAGTTTTTTCTGAGACTTATACTGATTCTCAGGCTTCCACAACTACTACTTGCTGCCAGTGCCGTGTTTGAGACGAGGTAGAATGAAATTTTGTGAATTCTGAAACTGTGCTCCCTGATAGAAAATTGATTGTACTTGGCATCAGAGTTGGGGGCTATATGAGGCAGGGAGGATTTACTTAGTTTTATTTTCTGCCTATTTGTGCTTCAAACCCTTTATCCTAATGGCAAAAAATCTATAGTCTTGATGGAACAAAATCTGTAGGTCTAGAGATAAAGAGAGATGAGGAAGTGAGGAGAAGGGGTTCCTCAGGTATGAATAACACTCCCTCTTCCAAGTCATTTCATTATAATGTTAAAACAAAACAAAACAACAATAATAAAAAAAAAAAAACGCTTATTCCAGGGCCATTGTCTATATTTATAGGGGCTACTTTGTCTGGGTAGGCGTGGCCAGTCCTGGGCTGGCTTTTGCTCTAGAGATCCTAGTTGCCTAACAGGTGCTAGCAACCAGATATTGGAATATGTGGGTTGGAAATTAGTGAATGTAAATTACTGTTTGATGTTAGACTTGTTTTGAATTTTTACTTATAAGTTATGTGATTTTGTGACCAGAAATATGTTCTGGGAACTTAATCGCTGTTTATATAGCAACTAGCTTACAGTAAACGTGGTTTCATATCACTTTTCTTAAAACTGCAGTTTCCAAGAACCTCTTGACAATGCTGTGAAGATTTACCCTACAGTCTCCATCAGCTTTGTTCAGAGTGGGGGAATGCAACATCGAGTGCAGAATCAAAATGTCAGAAAATTTTCAAACTGAATTCCAAGATAGGAAAAATGACTCCTTTTGACACCCAGGTGGAGTAGCTATTTCTAGATAGTCAAACTAATATAAAGCTGATACATAAGCCAGCTGTATATAAATTGACAATTTTACTAAGAACAAGCTACTTCTTTACATATATATACATTTTCCAGAAACGTGCCTGCTTTCATATAGTTGGAAGTTAGTGATGAAACAGAAAGGAACGTGGGCTGATATTTATTTCTCTATTTTGTTAGAGAAAAAAAAAATGTGGACCTAAAAAGATAGCTCGCTTGGATAGTAAGCTTCTTTGTCATGAATACAACCCAGGTTCAGGTTTGTCCCCCACCTGCTATTGAAGGAAGCACTGATGCTGGAGTATCTCTCTCTCTTTCTCTCTCTCTGTCTCTCTTTCTCTCTCTGAGTTTCTGTCTTTATCTGAAATAATGGGCCTGGAGTGACTAAGTCCTAGGGATGGGCAAAATAAAAACAAAGGAAAAAAATAAGCAAAGCATCATCGTGTTTAATTTTACTGTTGTATTGAAACCTACTTTATTACATACTAAAAAGCAATAGTTTTGTTAAGTGTCTTAGATTTTATGGGGAAATTGATATATCTCACTCTATAATATGTTACCCAAAGTGCTACAGATTAGTTTCAATTATATTACATGCTTTGTCGAATCTTTTAGAATTACTGTTCTATAAACAACTTGCATTGCTTTAATTTTATTAAAATGATAACTAAAATTATTGTCACCCTTCTGAGAGCAAAAGAAAAATAGAGGGAGGCTTTTTTCCTAGCAAATGAGAAAAACTGGGGGGGGGATTACTTCTTTAAGAAGCTGAAGCCACATATAGTGCTTAATATTCTCACCAAGGAAACCCAGTCATCATTCTTGTCTTGCATTCCAATTTAAAATAATTTCCTTTCTCATATTTGTTATTTTTGTGTGCCATTCTCGAATATTAGTCCTCCAAAGTGCATTCTGAGAGTATTTTATAAAATAAATTTGACATATACCCTCAGCCTGAAAAACAATGATTTAATATAATTATACAGATTAAGAAATTTCTTATCAGTTGATTTAGAATATTTAAATTATTTTGAAAATATATATTTTTTCATACCTGCATCTTGAGATGTGAACTTAAAAGTAGAAGTTTCCTCCTTTTCGAGGAAGGAGTATGTTCTTGAAGGTGTCCCAACAGAATAATAAAGAGGTATAAAGTGTAACCACAGACAAATGACATTGCCCTCTTGATCCTTGGTAATCAGTAACCAATTGTAAATATTTCACCACTGTGGACAGTGTTCCATTGGCTTCATAGAGACTTTCTATGAAATTTATGTAAATGTTAAAAAGAATTACCTTAACTAAGAGGGCCAGGACCCAATAGCATCAGTATTAAACACACACATGCACACGCACACGCATACACACACACACACACACACACACACACACACACACACACACACACACCAGTCACAAACACCCCTCACCATATGACAACCCACCATAATTTTTGCATTTGTCAGAGACTTCTGAAACTTGTGAAGTGGTGCCCTGCACCAATGGGGTGTGGAAACTGCTCATAATAGGGAGTGTGAACCCATTTTCAGGAATTTCATTAAATGCTGTCAATATTACATATTATATTTTTAACTTACTGAAAAATAAAGAAGGGAATAAATACTCAGAATAACTAGAATGTAGTGGTATACTGCTAGACATTAGTTCTAAATCTAGGCATGGGAGGATCATGTTAGTAATTTGAAACTCTACATGGTGGTAGTGCTTACACCATGGAAATCAAAGGACTAGTTGACTGTTTTTTTAATTTTAATTTTATTTTGTGACCAGGCTTAGTGCTGGGGTTCAGTGCCCTTTCTACAAACTACTGCTCCCTGCAGCTGTTTTTTTCTCCTTCCTTCCTTCCTTCCTTCCTTCCTTCCTTCCTTCCTTCCTTCCTTTCTCACACTCTCTCTTTCTATTTTATTTGATATAACAGAAATAAATTGAAAGAGTAGGAGGAAGACAGAGAGGGAGAGAGAAAGATAGAACTTGCAGACCTGCTTCACTGCTTGTGAACCCTCTCTCCTGCAGGTGGGGAACAGAGGCTCGAACCAGGATCTTTGTGTGGGTTAATGTCTGAGCTCAACCATATACAATACTACCCACTCCAAATCTCTACTACAGATTTGGAGAAAATATACTGGCAGAAGTATTAATAATATAGACTTAAGTTTAAAGTGTGCTTATGTCTAGAGCTGTTAGATTGCGACTAGTATGCATAGTTGAGGAAACAATTTACCAACATTTCAAATTCCATTGATTTATTAAAGCTGTTTTATGGGGAACTAATTTAATCATAGAAAATCTTGAATAACTTAAAAATTAATTTTACAACATTGTTTTGAAAGTTTTCCAGGATTTGTAGATAGTAATGCAAAATAAATGTTCTAATCCCTGCTCTTATGAAAAAAAAGCTAAGAGAAAAAAATCATTCACAGTCAGCACTTTGCAGCTGAAATATGTTTCAGTTTAATGAAAATGATTTTTAAGGAAGAGCAACAACTTAACAGAAAATCACATTACACATTTAATGGAAAATGAATCTTCTGGAAAATGTTGGCAGATTGCAATGTAGCTCCTATTTGTGAAACCCTGGTTCAATTCCAACTACAAATTGGCTGTGGATAAAAAAACATTTGATAAAAAGCTACATAAGCATTCTTGGAGAATCAGTTGTCTATATGAAACTCAAAATATACACTGTATTGTATTACTTATTGTGTACTACATACTTTTGTATCAATAAGATTTATAATAATCTTATGCATATACAAGTTTGACTTTTTTTCTCTTCTTTAACATTTTCCTTGTAAATATTAATCATGCAGCAATTGAAAGGGCAGAAAGTGTCCTTTGGATTCTAGGACTAGAGAAAGATGTTTGGATTCTTTCTGCAGACTTGATATTGACTAGCAAACTAGAGGCAGCATGAGCCAAGATTTCTAAGAAAATTTAGGCAGAATTTCAAAAGTTTATCTCCAGGAACCTTGCCTGCTCCATTTTGTTTTTGTCTTCCAAGTTATGGAAGCAACTACCACAAATTCTTAGATATCTCTGGTTGTTTTATGCATATGTTCAGTATCCATCCCTGCTTCACTGTTTTTCCCTCCTTGAAGAATCTTTAAAATCGTCATTATGTACTATCATATTATACCTATCAAATGAGGGTGATTTTTTTTTTGAGCTGTTAAAAGTGGTCTGATTAAATTAAGTATTTATCTAGGGATATAACTAGACACCCCCCTTCATAATGATATTCTGTTCTTCCATACATACTTAACTACACAAAAAAGGTTTTTTTCTTTATTAATTTTGAATAAAGACAGAGAAACTGAGATGGAAGGGGGAGACAGAGAGGCAGAGAAAAAGACACCTGCCACACTGCTTCACCACTTGTGAAGCTTCCCTTTTTCAGGAGGTGACTAGTGGCTTGAACCTGGGCCCTTCCTCTTTGTAACATGTGTGCTCAACAAAGTGCTTCACCATGTCTCCTGATTATTTATTTATTTTTATTGTTGTTGTTATTAATGTCATCGTTCTTACATAAGACAGAGAGAAATGGAGAGAGGAGGGGAAGACAGAGGGGGAGAGAAAGATAAACACCTGCAGACCTGCTTCACGGCCTGTGAAGCGACTCCCCTGCAGATGGCGGGGGGAGTGCTTGAACCGGGATCCTTACTCCAGCCCTTGTGCTTCGCACCACGTGCAGTTAATCTGCTGGCTACTGCCGACTCCCCCCGATTATTTGATTATTTTTTTTAAATAGCATTATAAAAAGCTTGATAATGATTCTAGGTATTTATCGTCTATAAATTCCAGGAAATTGTCATTGTGGCAGTGTCTTTTTATACTCTCTGAACTCAAAGTTCCCTATTTTTTTTTTTTGTTTCTAATTTTCTATACTTCTATAATCACACATACACAGTCATATTGATACATATTTATAATATTGAATGCACATGCTATTAAATAGAGTAGCATTTTACATACATTTTCTGGCTTGCTGCCTTTCAAAATTAAAAATACTTTCTGAAAAGGGCTAGATAGTGTGATCACAGTCCTAATTTATGTTTTTAAGTAACTGCATAGTCTTTCAGGGTATATGAATATAATGAATTTGATGCACCGTTCTCCTCGTAACTTTGTTTGCCTTAACACCAAAAATCTAACATCTAAACGTATTTACCCTGACTTTCTTATGCTCTCTTTTTGATGGATAAGACACCTCAAAATGAGATTTCTGAATCAAAGAATATTTTACATTTGAAACGATTTCCAGGAAGTTTTCTAGAAAAGGCATAATGGTTCATATTTTTAGTCATATTATAAAAATACCCTCTTCTTCTACACCCAAGATAGAAGTATTATTGTCCTGTTTCATTTTTGTCTACTGTTTGGAAGTGATGTTTAATTAATGGTTTAACTTGTGCTTCTCTGACTGGGCGTGGGTGGTGGTGCACTTGGCTGAGTGCACATGCTACTTGTGCTTCCCTAATATATTTGCATATTATGTGAGGTGTGACAGTCAAACAGCCATGAGACAAACTGATGAGAAAAAGTGAAGAGAAAATTTTATTACCAAAAATTTATTACATAATTTGTACTTGTGGGAGAGACCCAGAAATTCTGAGCAACTTACCTTGTCCTAGAAGTCTTCTTTAAATAGCTTCAGTTAACACTAAGGACTTTGTGAATAAGAAAGGAAAGGCCAGCTAGAAAGTTTACCAGAAAGGGAGGGAGTAGCTCTGCATTCTTCACTTGATAAAATCTTCCTGAGGAGAAACTCTTCTTTTAAACTTGGGGCTAGAATAATGAAATAGTACATTATTACACACCCAAAGTAGTGTTCAATGAGGAATTCATGTCCTTAGATGCCTACATTTAGAATAGAAAGGATAAGGATGCTTGAAAAAAGGAGCCAGGGAAAAAACATAAAATAAATTACACACACATGAAGAATGATAGAAACAAACAGAAATGATTTCATTCTATTAACAAAACAAAAAAAATGAGTTCTTTAAGAAATCTAGTAGTGTAGGAAAGTCTTTGGCACAGTTTACTGAGAACACAGTAACAGGAACAAAACAACAATAATACAACTTAGAGGATGTTAAAAAATATATATATTTTGGGAGTCGGGCGGTAGTGCAGCGGTTAAGTGCACGTGGTGCGAAGCGCGAAGACTGGCCTAAGGATCCGGTTCGAGCCCCAGCTCCCCACCTGCAGGGGAGTCGCTTCACAAGTGGTGAAGCAGGTCTGCAGGTGTCTATCTTTCTCTCCCCCTCTCTGGCTTCCCCTCCTCTCTCCATTTCTTTCTGTCCTATCCAACAACAATGACATCAATAAAAACTGTAACAATAAAACAGGGGCAACAAAAGGGAATAAATAAATAAATATTTAAAAAACCATTTTGCTTATTGAATTATTATATAAAGACAAATCAATATGCAAGGGAGATAATGGGAGGGAGAGAGATAGAAAAAAGTACATTTTAACATGGTAAGACTTATGGTAAATTGCATAGTTCTTAAGTTTTCATCCTCCTTTGCCAGTGTTCTTTGTCCTATAAATTTGCATTTCCTCTTGGTTAAGGTAGAGCCACTCTCTCCCTCTGAAGGCAGGGCTGGCTCCTGGGACATTAGCTGAGGAGCAGAAGTATGGTTGCTACCACTTTATTTATTAGGACACAAAGGAATTTGTTAAGTTCAAAAACACAGTGTTCAAACTGCCTTCTACAATGTAGATAGGGTAAAAGAGCCCATGGAAAAGACAGAGGTTGTTATAAAGTCATTTAAATTTAACTCCACAGTACACAAGCTGTTTGGGCCTGACCATGGAATGTCTCAACCCACATTAGAGTACCCAGCCTGTAGCTGCTGCCATCAAAATATTCATCTGTATGCAAAACCACATTTGCTGAACTTTGTATCTTACAGCATATATAAAAGCTGTACTTATATCCATATTTATGGAACCAGATATGGAAACTTGGGAATTAGGTTCCAACAGGGTTGTAGCTCTGTCTACAAGTAAGGTCTAATACAGGGAAGGGAAGGACTCACTAAGACAAAACTTATGGTTGTTTCCCCTACCCCAATATAGGGTTCTCTGAAGTAAAGACTATTTCTGGATAAGTCCTTAAATCTGAGTAATCTGCATTCTAGTTGCTGTATAAGTACCGCACGCTAACCGATTGCGCCACTGGAGCTCCAACATTCCAGTTGTTAATAGCATTAGTGTACTTATACTGAGAAGCATGTTAGGTAACCAGTAACTCTGATAAACTAGAAAATACAGATAATTAAAAAATAAATTTGAGGGTGGGAGTAGATAGCATAATGGTTATGCAAAGAGACTATCATGCCTGAGGCTGCAAAGTCCTATGTTCAAGCCCCCACACCACCATAAACCAGAGCTGAGCAGTGCTCTGGTTATAAATAAATAAATAAATAAATGAATAAATGAATAAATAAATAAATAAAATTTGAGAAAGTAAGCCCAAGGACAAGTTAAAAATATGAATAAATGAATTACTATAAAATAAACAAAATGGTTATTGCAAAATTCTGCTACCACTCTATGGTAAATTCTACCAACCTGTAAAATGAAAAAAAATTGTTTAATTTAATCTTATTTGATCAAATAAGATTTTCCCCATCTTATATAGACTATTACAGAACTTGGAAAAAGATTTGACACTATCTGATTTATTTTTTAAAGGCTGGTTGACATTGGTAACAATATATAGAGGAGCAAAATTCTGCCATCCTTACTCTTTCTATGTCTTTGAAAAAAAGTTAATTTCATAGGAGGGGTCCCAGAAAGCAGAATGAAGATTACTTCTGAAATAAATGTTTCTCTTAAAGTTGGTCAAAGTAGAAGGCAGAAGATGCCTTTGCATATTATTGTCCTATGAAGTCAAAGAGGAGGTTATCAAACTTGAGAAACTGAAAATAACAGTAAACTGAACTGAATGGTTTCCCTATTTCATAAATAGTAATGCATTTAGGGTTGGATGATGACACATCTGGCAGAGCACACATATTACAATGTGTAGGAATCCAGGTTCAAGCCCCTGTCCTTATCTGCTACAGGAAAGTTTCATGAGTAGTCAAGCAATGCTACAGGTGTGTCTCTCTCTTTCCATTTCTGTCTCCCCCATCTTCCCTAATCATTTTTGTCTTTTCCCAGAACAAATAATTAAAAAAAAAAAGAGTTATGCATTTACCCAACCAGAGAGACAGTGACAGATCAGTACCTATGCTGCCTAGGAGATGAATCTCACCATCCATGCAAATGATCTCTTTATCTTCTAAGACACCATGCCCAGATCAATTTTCATTTTTAATTCTTTGAAGTTTAACTAAGACATCTTTTTTAAAGTTCTCAAAAATACCTATTATCTTTTTTCATGAATTTGTTTTTATTAGTGACTTAATACTGATTTACAAAAATTATGAGATAACAGGGATATAATGCCACACTGTTCTTACCACCGGAGTTCTGTGTCCCCATTGCCTCCATCAGAAACTGCAGTAATTCTCCCAAGGTTACAGATATGGGTTGACAATTATTTCTATAACAATCTATCTTTCTATCTGCCTGTTTTTTTCCATGGTCCTGCCTTCTTTTCCTTTCTAAGTCACACCTATACCTATTACTACTTCTGGATGTCCTTCATTTTTTCCTCTTTTCTCTCTGGGTCTTGATGGAGTTAGAGTTCAGAGCCCTCTAATCATCTTTCTCTAACATTTCTCCTCTGCTGAGAGTAGGGCCCAAATTCTTTATTGGGTACAGAAGGTAGGACTTCTGTAATTGCTTCTCCCCTGGATATGGGCATTAGCTGGTCAATCCATATCCCCAGCCTGTTTCTCTCTCTCCCTTGTGGGCTAGGGCTCTGGAGAGGTGAGTTTCCAGGACACATTGGTGTCCTCATCTGCCTAGGGAAGTCATGATGGTATCATAGTAGCTTCTGCAACTTGGTCAGGACTGAAAGGCAATAAAATGCATATCAGGACAAAAATGTTTAATAAACAGGAAATAAAAGGTAGGGATAGAACAGATGAAAACAGGGATCTTATGGTATAATATGGGAAAGACCCCTAAGGAACCCTGAGGCCTTGAGAAGGGTGAACCCCGGGTACCTTCTACGTGAGGATGGTAGGTGTGCCCCACCTCAGCCAACGAGAAACTGAATGGGTTAGGACCATAAAAAAGGTCCCTAGAGATTAACTAGGACTAGAATACCCTGATCACTAACAGCTGTTGGCTTCAGTTTTCTGACAAACATCTTTGTTCCTTGTTCCTCATACCCCGTGTTACCCGCCACTGAGACCATTACTTAACATATCCTTATGGTTGCTAAAACTAAATTACTTACCATATCCATATGATTGCTAAAACTAAATGTGATTGGTCTACAACACCCATCCCCCCCAACATAAATATATAAGTACCCTTGCTTGCGACAATAAAACGAGTTTGCTCTCTGACGCACTCCCGGAGGTTTGAGTCTGTCTCTGCGCATTCGCCCCTGTCTGCAGGTTCCTTTCCCTGGACCCCCAGGGGCCGCCCCTCGTCTCCCACACCAGTGGCCAGGGAGATGGAGAGCTAGGGACGAACCACAGTATAAAGAAGCTAGTGGCTGACTTAGCCTCCCTTTGCAGAATGGGGTAGTCCCTATGATTGCTATTTTATACTGAGGGCAAGGTCCTGGAGAGAGGCCCATAAGAGGTCTTATGATGACGTTCCTGGTGGAAGTGACTAGTGATGGTGGAGAGAGGGATCTTTAGAAGTCTAGACCCATCATATCTATGTGGAACCCAAGGATCCCCTGACTAGGGTCCCAGTCAATGGGGTGA
Source organism: Erinaceus europaeus (assembly GCF_950295315.1). Lineage (NCBI taxonomy): Eukaryota > Metazoa > Chordata > Mammalia > Eulipotyphla > Erinaceidae > Erinaceus > Erinaceus europaeus. Next base: position 59,311,696 of record NC_080169.1, on the reverse strand, counting down.
CCTGATATTGACCAAAAAGGCCACCATTAAGTGATCCAGTTTCATGTCCTTAGCTTTTGTAGTCCTTTCTATATTTGATGAGCTTAGATTTTTCTCCAGTTGTTAAAGCCTTGAGTGTCATTTATTCTAACCATATGGGTTTATGGGATCTGGCTGGAAGTTAAGGAGGAAACACACCTAGGATTTTAGTGGGGGTCAAAGTTTCTTTGTATAGTTAGTTGAGTGTATAGAGTGGTTGAGGGAGTGAATTAGATAGTATGAGAAGAGGGTGTCTAGGACTAAGTAGTAAATATTTGGTTAGACTATTTATAGTGCCTTCTTTAGGCTTTTCTACTTGCTTGCAGAGCTTATTAGGCATAAGTCTAATCACAGAGGACTTTAAGCACTTTTACTTAGAGGTTTACAGTTGTCCCTAACTTATAGATATGTGTATACATGTATCCAGTCCCCTAGGCCCTAGCCTATATCTAGGGTCTGTAACTGTGTTAGAGAGTAGTGAGCCAGTAGTGAGCCATTATCTTGCTTTCAGTGTTTGTGTATACCTAATACAGTATGCTAGAAGAAGAACAGTATTTGACAAAAAAACTTGAATCACCTCTATACTGTCAGTATCCAGAAGGTGGCAGAAGAACATCACATTTATTTTAGAAATAGGCCTTGCATTTCTGAAATTTAGGATTAATAATTTCAGTAGTCAAGTCATGGGCCCCTGGTATATACCTAAAATAGTAGGGACTAGCTTTTCCAAAACAGAGACCCCAAATCTTCATCTGTAATATATTTTTTAAAGATTTTATTTATTCATTTTTAATTAATTTACAAACTGGAAACACTGACAAGACCATAGGGGTGCAATTCCCACCACCAGAGCTCCATATCCTATCCCTTCCCTGATAGCTTTCCTATTCTCTAACCTCGTGGGAGTATGGACCCAGGATCATTATGGGATGCAGAAGGTGGAAGGTCTGGCTTCTGTAATTGCTTCCCCACTGAACATGGGAGTTGGCAGGTCACTCCATACTCCCAACCCATCTCTCTCTTTCCCTAGTGGGGCAGGGCTCTGAGGAAGCAGAGCTCCAAGACACATTGGTGGTGTCATCTCTCCAGGGAAGTCCGGTTAACATCTTAATAGCATCTGGAACCTGGTGGCCTCACCTGAACTTCCCAGTTTTGAAGCAGCCTCCTTGCAGAGCTCAGGCCATGCATTGTGTCTGAGTAGACATCTTGGCTCCTCCACATCTGTAGTACTCTTGCCTTGAGGTTCATGATTAGTCAACAATTTATTCTGCTTTATATCTTAATTCTTTTTTCAACAACCAGGTTCCAGAAGCTACCTTGATGCCAACTGGACTTCCCTGGGCTGATGACCCCACCAACATGTCCTGGAGCCCTACCTTCCCAGAGCCCTACTCCACTAGGGAAAGAGAGAGGCAGGCTGGGAGTATGGATCAACCTGCTGATGCCTATATTCAGTGGGGAAGCAATTACAGAAGCCAGACCTTCCACCTTCTGTATCCCACAATGATCCTGTGTCCATACTCCCAGAGTGATAAAGAATAGGAAAACTATCAAGGTGGTGGGGGTGGGATACTGAGTTCTGATGGTGGGAATTGTGTGGAAATGTACCCTTCTTATCCTATTGTCTTGTCAATATTTCCATCTTATAAATACAAATTATTTAAATAAAAAATAATTTCATTTTTTATTTTGAATCCATTGGTACTAGCTCTGGTTTTTTTCCATTAATATTGAATTATAGTTAATTTATATTATATGTACCATATAATTGCACTACTCTATTATATAAATTGCTAACAAATTAAATTCAGCTTAGTAGCTATGATTTAATTTGACCAATTTAGAGTGTTCCTGTAATTTAAAATATGTTTAATATCAATTATTGTTGACATAAGTATTATAATAATAGATTACAAGGTGAATATATAGAAAAATATTTTTAATAATATGAAAATATATGTAGAAAGCAATTGTTTTAACCTATCAAAAGATCTCTAAAAGGGGAGAAAATAAGTAAGGTAAGATATTTATTTTATATACTTTGGAAAATATTTTTGTTTAAAATTAAGAATAATTGAATTATTCTTGCTACTTAAAAAAATATATTACAGCACAGCAGCTGGGCGGTGGCACACTGGGTTAAGCGCACATAGTACTATGAACAAGGTTCGGCTCAAGGACCTGGATTTGAACCCTCATCCCCACCTGCAGCGGGGTTGATTCACAAGTGGTGAAGCAGGTCTGTTGGTATCTTACTCTCTCCCTCTCTGTCTTACCATCCTTTTTCTCCTCCCTCCTTCCCTTCCTTTCTTTCTTTCTTTCTTTCATATTTATTTATTTTCTGTTTTTTTGCTCTTGTTGTTTTTCATTGTTGTTGTAGTTATTATTGTTGTTGTTGTTGATGTGGCCGTTGTTAGGACAGAGAGAAATGGAGAGAGAAGGGGAAGACAGAGAGTGGGAGAGACAGACACCTACAGACCTGCTTCACCACCTGTGAAGATACTGCCCTGTAGGTGGGGAGCCAGGGCTCGAACTGGGATTCTTAAGCTGGTCCTTGTGCTTTGGGCCACGTGCACTTAACCCACTGCACTACCGCCTGACTCCTTTTTTCCTTTCTTTCTTTCTTTCTTTCTTTCTTTCTTTCTTTCTTTCTTTCTTCCCCTCTCTCTTTCCTTCCTTCCTTCCTTCCTTCTTCCCTCCCTTCCATTCTTTCTTCCTTTTTTTCCCCCTGTCTCCTTTTCTTTTTATTTGACAGGACAGAAAGAAATGGAGAGGAGAGGTGAGAGAAAGAGACACAGAGAAATAGAGACACCTACAGCCTTGCTTTACTGCTTGTGAAGCTTCTCCCATATAGGTGTTGACTAGGGGCTTGAACTTGGGTCCTTGTACATGGTAATGTGTTTGCTCAACTAGGTGGGCCACTGCCTGGCCCCATTTGATCTGTTCTAATTGCCCTAGTCTTCCTACTTTCTCTCTTCACATATGGGCTTGAGTTTTCTTTGGCCTCTACTCACCTAAATTGGATAATCTGTAATAACAAAATCATCCAGTGCTAGAACTGAGAATGGCTTCTGGGAGAATCCACATCAGACTCTGCTATTTGATCCTGGCATCACCAAGGAACCATAAGAGGAACCAAGAATGCAGATCCCTATATCTTTTTCATTTAGCACCGTCTTCCAAGTAATACTTTGAACACAGTGTGCCTAAAGTCAGTCTGAAGCCCTCATTGACCCCCCCCCCCCATTTTATTAGTAAAATGTATTAGTAAAAAAATAAATTTCCAGAAAGATTTGTTGTCACACAAAAAACACTTGTTACTTGTGACAAAGGCATGACTAGAATCTGTTTTCTTTCTTAAAAGTATATAAAGATTCATTCTGGTAACCATTAATTGCTCTTTAAATTTTTTTTTTATTATTTATAAAAAGGAAACATTGACAAAACCATAGGATAAGAGGGGTACAAATCAACACAATTCCCATCACCAGAACTCTGTATCCCATTCCCTCCCCTGCTAGCTTTCCTATTCTTTAACTTTCTGGGAGTATGGACCCAAGGTCATTGTGGGATGCAGAAGGTGGAAGGTTTGGCTTCTGTAATTGCTTCCCCGCTGAACATGGGCGTTGGCAGGTCAATCCATAATCCCAGCCTGCCTCTCTCTTTCCCTAGTAGGACAGGGTTCTGGGGAAGCAGGGCTTCAGGACACATTGGTGGGGTTGTCTGTCCAGGGAGGTCTGGTTGCCATCATGTTAGCATCTGGAACCTGCTGGCTAAAAAGAGATTTAACATACAAAGCCAAACAAATTGTTGACCAATCATGAACCTAAAGGCTGGAATAGTGCAGATGAAAAGTTGGGGGGGGGGGATCTGTTTTGTAGATAGCTAGTAGGCATATTTTAGTTATATTCCAAAGGGTCTGTGGCTATACTAGTTTTTTTTTTTTTCCCTGAGCCTGAAATCTGATATTCAGGTGGATCTAAGTTATTGTCTGGGAAAATGATGTCATGGCTGGAAAGTATAACAATCTCTTTGTTTTGTTTAGTTCATGTATTTCCTTGATGTCTCAATATACCGTACATGGCTAAACTTAAATAGTGTTTGTTTTTCTAAATATGAGTTTTCATTAAACACAATACCCTTTAACATCATCTATGTTGCTGCAAATAGCAGTGTTTAATCTTTTTAAATAACTGAGTAGTATATCATTGTATATATACATCATATTTTCTTTATCTGCTTATCTGTTGTTATCTGTTAGCATTTATGTTGTTTCCAGACCTTAGCTATTATAATAAATGCTGTGATACACATAGGGCTGACAGTATTTCTTCATACTGAGTATTTTTATTTGTCAGAAGAATACCCAGAAGTTGGATAACTCAGTCAATAGAAATTTATTATTATTATTATTATTATTATTATTTTTAAATATTTATTTATTTATTTCCTTTTGTTGCCCTTACTGTTTTATTGTTGTAGTTATTATTGTAGTTGTGGTTGATGTTGTCATTGTTGGATAGGACAGAGAGAAATGGAGAGAGGAGGGGAAGACAGAAAGGGAGAGAGAAAGACACCTACAGACCTGCTTCACTGCCTGTGAAGGCGACTCCCCTCCAGATGGGGAGCCAGGGGCTAGAACTGGGATCCTTACATTGGTCCTTGTGCTTTGCGCCACCTGTGCTTAACCCGCTGTGCTACCGCCCAACTCCCAGAAATTTATTATTTTTACAAAAAGATTTATTTGGGTAGTGTAGATAGCATAATGGTTATGCAAAAGAGACTCTCATGCCTGAGGCTCCAAAGTCCCTGGTTCAGTCCCCCATACCACCATAAGCCAGAACTGAGTGTTCTGGCGTTTCTCTGTGTGTCTTTCTCTCTCTACATCTCTCTCAAAAATAAAATAAAAAACTAAATAAAATACTTTAAAATAAAAAAGATTTATCTATTTACTTATTTATATGAGGGAGAGAACCAGAGCATCACTCTGGTACATGCAGCAGGGATTGAACTTGGGTCCTCATGCTTGAGTGTTCAGTGCTTTATTCACTCTCTCACTATGCCATGAGCTACAATTTTTAGTTTCTTTAAGAAACCTCCATTTTATTCCTCTAGCAGTATACAAGAGGGCTTTCCATCTCTCCACATTCTCTTTAACACATGTTGTTTCTTGTCTTTGGTTAATATTCATTCTTACAGATCTGTGCAAAAGTTTTTTTTTTTTTTGTCTCCCATGCTGTTGAAGTTGAGTTTCCAAACACATATTTAAGGCTGTTTTGTACATAACAACAATAACAACAAGTAGTAGTAGTAGTAGTGATTGTTACCACTATTATTTAGCAGAGCGTAGCCCAATTCTGGTTTATTGTGTTGCTGAGCATTGAACCTGGGATTTGAGAGCCTCATGCATGAAAGCCTTTTGCATAACTATTATGCTTTTTCCTGTCCCCAGAAGAAATTATAAAACACTATTAAAAGCCATGAAAGCATATCTAAATAAAAGTACCAATATTAATAAAACAACAAAATATCACTTCCACAAATAAATTCAACTACTGAAGTATAATAAGAATATATAGGAGTGGTGTGTTGTACCAAAAGAAAAGACTCTGGGGTGAGGGGAAGGTTCAGGTCCTGGAACATGATGGCAGAGGAGGACCTAGAGGGGGTTGAATTGTTAAGTGGAAAACTGAGAAATGTTACACATGTACAAAATACTGTATTTACTATTGACTGTAAGCCATTCATGCCCCCAATAAGGGAAATTTTTTTAAAAGAATATGTAGAAGTATTTTTTCTTTATTTATTGAAATAACAGTGTATTATAACATATTTCAAAAATAAAATAACACAAAACAACATAACAGGTAAATTATTTGTTTGATATACAATGATATACTACTTGGCTATTCAAAATGATTAAATACTGCTATTTCCATGGATGACATTAAAGTGATTTGGTTCTCTAACTTCTGGGTATTTGTCTAACAAATAAAAATATCCAGTATGAAGAAATATCTTCAATTCCATGTTTATTGCAGCACTACTTGTAATAGCCAAAGGCTGGAAACAACCTTTCTCTCAACAGATGAGTGGATAAAGAAAATGTGAGTGGAGAAAGAAAAAAATACACCCAATGATATGATAATCAGCTAATAAAAAAGATTAAACACTGCTATTTGCAGCAACATGGATGACATTAAAGGGTATTATGTTTAATGAAGTAAGTCATATGTAGAAAAACAAAAACTAAGTTCAGGTATATGTTGTGTATAGAGAATCCAAGCAAATACATGAGCTAAATAAATAAAACACAGAGAAAACTTTTATACTATAAAAAACCAAAAATAAAACACAAATAAAAAGGAAGACATACAATGTTCAAGAGTAAGAAAACTCAAAACAGTAAAAGTAAAATGCATAAATTCAACAAATAGTTGAATATATGTGTATATATATGTAGCCTTATTCATGGTGCATAATTTGAAGCTGCATATAAAAATACATTTTAAAGTATGCCATATAATTTAATTATAAACTAATGTTTCATATAAGAGAAAAGCACAATTATATAACATGTTCTTTTTTGTGTGGATAAAGATATTTTATTTGCAGCTCAACTATAATTCCAGTATACCATTTGTGGTCTCAGAAGATGGACTCACATCATGTGGAGTGATAAAAACAAAGATCCCTCTGATTTTGAGAGTGAAAGTTCCAAAGCAAGTGACTATGTTTGACTATGTCACATGCTTGCAGGCAAGCAAGCATGTGACATAGTCAAAAATTTCTGATGCTTTTTCTTTTCTTTTCTTTTTTGCTATTTTTGTTGTTGGATAGGACAGAGAGAAATCAAGAGAGAAGGGGAAGACACAGAAGGCGAGAGAAAGATAAACACCTGCAGATCTGCTTCACTGCCTGTGAAGTGACCCCTCTGCAGGTGGGGAGCCGGGGGCTTGAACCGGGACCCTTATGCCTGTCCTTGCACTTCGTGCCATGTGTGCTTAACCTGCTGTGCCACTTCCCAGTCCCCTCTGATGCATTTTTTAAAAATTGTATTTTTGTTTTATGGAAATGAATTAGTAAACACTACGGTATTTTATATATGTCATTAATCCATCTCTAAAGAGTAAGAACATTTTCCTACACAACCATAATGTCATTATCACATATAACAAAACTAATTTCCTATTAATTGTGAATAATGATGTTATCCTGTCCATATTCACATTATTCTAATTATGCCATTTGCATTGCATTTCCCCACTGGTTTCTTAACTCCTCAGATCACAAAATCATATGCTGCTCTCAGTTCTTCAGGGATTTGATCAAAGGCCTTTCATCACCCAAAGAATTGACTTGCTTAACTTACCCTCATCTTAATTCAATCACCTTCATCAGTAATTTCAAACTGATGTCAGTTGTGAGTAAGATAGTAATTTAAAAGTTTCATAAATTTTTATTTTCATTCATTGTTTATATAAAATGCTCAGAAAATCTTAGCTACATTAAACTTGTTGGTACTAATGTGAGCTGTACAATTAAAAGTTTTTATTATCTTTATATAGCTGTTGAATAGAGACAGCCAGAAATTGAGAAAGAAGGGGTAATAGAGAGGGAGAGAGAAAGAGAGACACCTGCAGCACTGCTTCACCACTGGCAAAACTTTACCTCCGCAGGTGGGGACCAGGGGCTCAAATCCCGATCCATGCGTATTTTAGTTTGTGTGCTTAACCAGGTGCTCCACCATCCAGCCCAGCTGTACAATTTGTTAGTTGTAAATTTGCAAAGCTATAAGGTGATTTGTTTTATTTCCTGGTATTCTCCATAGAATGTATCTTTCAAATACTTGTTAATTGGTAGATACTGCCAAAATATACACTGCTAGTATCAGAACATCTTACTTAGTTAAGTAAACAGATATTTAAGAAAAATTGTCACAGTTTTTATTATTTTTCTGATTATGTACTTAGAATGTCATATAAACCATAGGCTACAAAATCAACCCTTTAAAGAGTAAAATTAAGTAGATTTTTAAAAAGGTTTACTTATTTATTTATTAACAGCAAAGAGAATAGAGTGAAAGACGCAGAGCATCCTGTTGGCACATGTAATGCCAGGGGTGGTACTTGGGACCTCATGCTTTTAAATCCAATGTTCTAGCTCTAAACCTCACAGGCTGCCAACTGAGTAATGTTTAGTGTATGACAAAGCTAGGAAATCATTGTCACTATCCAATTTCAGAACATTTTTGTTATCTTAATAGATTTTCTGGTCACTCTTCACTTCCCCTTCATCCCAGTGTTTGGCAGTTATTAATCTACTTTCTATGCCTATTGAGTTGCTTACTAAATATTTTATATAAATATAATTTTACAATATGGATTTTTTGTGTGTTTGGCTTCCTTTACTTAGCAAAGTATTTCAAGTTTCATCTATGTTGTAGCTTGTATTATATATTTTTTCCCTTTTAGAGACAAATAGTATTCCTTTGTATGCATAGATCCCATTTGTAATTTTAATCCTTTTTTGTTACACAATTGGTGCTGCTAAGAATATTCACATGCAAGTTTTTGTGTATACATTTTTCAGTCTTGGGGATGGAAATGCTGGGGTGGAAATACTCCATATTTAACTACTATCAAGGGGGCTGGGCGGTGGTGCAGTGGTTAAGTGCACTTGGCAGGAAACACAAGGATTGGTGTAAGGGTTCTGGTTCCAGTCCCCCCCCCCCCACCTCCCCACCTGCAGGCTTCCCATCCTCTCTCGATTTCTGTCTGTCCTATCTAACAACAATGACAGCAATAACAAAAACAAGAACAACAACAATGATAAAGAACAAGGATAACAAAAGGGAAAAAATAGCCTCCAGGATTAGTGGATTCATAATGCAGGCACTGAGCCCCAGTGATAATCCTGGAGGCAAAAAAATACCAAAAAACCCCATCAAATTGTGTGCTTCTTCTTTCATTATTGATTTTCTTTTAAAAATATTTTAAAGAGAGAGAGAGAGAGAGAGAGAGAGAGAGAGAGAGAGAGACCAGAGGAATGCTCAGCTTTTGTTTATAATTCTGAGGATTTTTATCTGGGACCTCAGAGCCTCAGGTATGAAAGTCTTTTTCCATAGCCATTACACTGTCTCCCAAGCCCATTTTCATTAATCTTTCTTTTTGCAAAAATAACAACTTAATGAATGTATTAATAGTGTACTTTCTTCTCCACCATATACTACTCTGTCTTGTGTGTTTTTAAGGATACTTAATATTATTAGAACTTCAGAAATATGTATTGTCTACTCCTTTATAGGCAAGGGTTTGGAATTTGGAAGAGGATACTTACTCCAGTTATTGCCTTCCTCACACATTCTGTTATGTTCATTTTTACTTATTTCTGCTACTTTATCTTAATATACAGAAATTAGTGAAACTAAGTATTGAAAAGCTTATTGGATCCAAGACACTTCAAATGTTATGACCACTACTATATAAATTTATTTTACAGGTTTTTTTTTTTTTTTTTTGCCCATGTTACTTTGTTAGTTAAGTCCTTCTAAAAGCCACCATCATTATAGGATGAGTAATGTTGGAAGGAATGCCTTGAGGAATAGTAGGAAGACTATCTTCATGCTACACTGCAGATTTTACTCTTGTATGGAAGGAAATAAGGGAAATATTTGGTGGTCAGAGATTCATATTGCAGTGAGGTTATAAAAACCTTATGGCTTTGGGAGTCTGGTGGTAACACAGTGGGTTAAGCGCACGTGGCGCGAAGCCCAAGGATCTGCTTAAGGATCCCAGTTCCAGCCCCCGGATCCCTCCTGCAGGGGAGTTGCTTCACAGGTGGTGAAGCAGGTCTGCAGGTGTATCTTTCTCTCCCCCTGTCTTCCCCTCCTCTCTCCATTTCTCTCTGTTCTATCTAACTACAACGACATCAACAACTACAACAACAATAAAAAAACAAGGGCGACAAAAGGGAAAATAAATAAATAAATATTAGAAAAATTAAAAAAAATAAAACTTTTATGGCTTAAAGGAGCATACCCAAGCAAAAGTTTCATGCCTGTTAGAATAATCTTGAATGGGACAGTGATGATGTAGTTCTAGTCTGTCTGATATTAATCAACAGCAGCCCAGCACCATCAGGGATTGAGCACCTGAAAAGGACTGGTAGTGGCTTCTCCTTACTGTAATGCATTCTAAGGTTTAACAGCTGGAGGTGCTAATCAGCTACATTTCTTTATACCACATCCTGTTGAAGCATTTTTTGGCAGGCCATCTCCATGGTTTTCACAGGTGCCTGTTTGATATGTTTAAACAGTTTTACAAAGCCATTTCTCTTTCATGTTATAGTAACATGAAAAGTCTTCATACAGTGACATAATGCAATAGGAATTAAATAATACACAACATTTTGTTGTTGGATATTCCAAAATTATCTACTAAAATTAAAATATTTTCATTAGAAAATGAAAGGAGATAAAATCATTCAAAACTTGTAGGCAATATAGATACATCATTGGTAATACTCGATTCCTTTATTCTTCCTTATCATTTTTTAAAATGGGAAAGGCCAAGGATATGACTCGACCTGGATTTGATCCCTAAGGCCACAACAGAAGAACAAAATCGGTCAGAACTCCATGGACAGTTGAGTAGTACTTTTAAAGCTCTTTTCTTCTCTATTACTCTCTCACAAAAAGATAAAAATAAAGGATTGTGCTGGGGAAGTAGCTCAGCAGTACACTGCTCCCTAAATTGAACTTTTGGAATTGCTTTAAACAAACAAATAATGCTTATCACAGATCAAAAAATCCAAAATTAATAACTTCTGATCATTCTGTTTTTTTGAGAATTTCTATTTTGGTCTATAATCAGTTTTTTTTCCCTGCTTAGTAACTTGCTTCCAAAGGACAAGACAAAATCATAGTTTGGCAAACAAGTTTTCTGCAATCTAATTTCATTTTTTAACAATATAACTGTATGACCTTACAGAAATTGCTTCACCCTCCTTGACTTCAGTCTCCATATCTTTGAAATGAGTTTATTAAATTAGATTATCTCTAGGGCTCATCTCATCTAAGATACGTTATAGTTGAATCTGGGAGTTGGGGATAAAATATGTTTTTATATTTATAATCAAAAACTAAAATAAGGACTTGGAAATTTTTTTCATGAAAATTATATTTAGGAAGCATGTGGATAGTACAAATATTAAGAGATTCAATTAATATGTAAAACAATTTTCATGCTACTAGGTTAGATTAATATTATTAAATAAGGATAGTTTGAATTGTTTGTTTTACTTAAATATAGAATTTTTTGAACAGTTTTTATGTTTACAGAATTATTGTAAAGATAGTACAGAGAGTTTATTATTTGTTTTTGCTTTGTGCTGAAGTTTAAAAATATCAATGTCAGTCAGTGTAGGGTTGAAGGCATTGGCTGAGGAAGTGGTTATAGCTGAGGTTAATAGGAGAGATTCTGGGGAGACTGAAATGGGCATGAAAAGAAATTGAGGACTTCCAGAGGCATGGTTATGAAGGCATGGTTATGCAGACTCAATTCACTCTCTCCGGTCAAGTAAGAAAAGCAACAAAATCACCTGAAAACTCAAAAAAAGAAAAAAAAAAAAGCAACCAGGATTTCTTCAGAAACTCATCAAGCTACAGGTGAGTACAAATTTATGGCCCCTGGAAGAAGAGGGGTGAGGGAGAAAGTCCCAGAATTCAAAAGCAATACTCAGGGACAACAAATTGGGAGATGGGCATCTTAGGCACACCACTTCCAGGTCCAGAATAAGCCCAAGGATCTGCTTAAGGATCCCAGCAACAACAACTGGTAAAATCCAAAATAAATCTATCACTTAAAAACTCACAGATTTACAACTGTGATTTAATAAGTTTCTGTTACCCCACAGAGGCTGGAACAATAGCAGGGCAACCTAATATTGACATCAAAGATGATAAACCAGCCCAGTGACTCAGGATAAAAACTTCCTCTCCCCTACTACTGTTACTTTTTTTCCCCCTAAAAGTGAACATTTATTGAGTACATACTTACTTCTTAAGTAATTCACTTAGCCACAAGTGAGTACAGGCAAGCCTGATAAGAAGTGAGGGAAAAGATCTCAAAACTTAAGAATCAGTGTTCAGTGGCAGTAGGAGCCATTTTGGTACTTAGAAAACAGATCATACCGTCAAAGGAAGATAGGGAATTTTGGAGGACATAAACCTAGCTTTTTCTTTGAACACTAAGGAGAAAGGAATTCTCCAGTGCACCTGGTTAAGTGTACACTGGGTTCAAGCCCCTGGACCCCACCTGCAGGGGGAAAATGTCAAAAATGGTGAATCAAGGCTGTAGGTGTCTCCCCCCCCCCCTTTCTTCCCTATCCCTCCTCAATTTCTGGCTATCTCTACCCAATAAATAAAGATAATAAACAAATTTAATCAAAATAATTGAATCAGTTATCAAAAAATCTTCTCAAAAATAAAATTCCAGGCCCATAGGGCTTTACTAATGAATTCTATTAAGTCTTTCAAAGAAAGACTAGCACTGATTCTCTTCAAATTACTTCAGAAAACTGAAGATGGGAAAACAATACCAAACTTGTTCTATGAGATGATATACTTTGACCCCAAAATCAGGAGAAAACTCTATCAGAAAAGAAAACTATAGACCCTGATGATCTTCGACAAGATCTAGGCAAATCAAATTCAACAACATATCAAAAGAGCAAGTTACCAAAACCTAATGTGGTTCATCCCTGGGAAATAGAGATGGTTCAACATTCATAAGTCAACTAATGAAATTCATCATGTTAACAAAAATAAACAAAAAATGCATACCAATTGATGTCAAAAAGTCATTTGATAAGATCCAACACCCATTTATGATAAAGACCCACCAGAAACTGGGGATAAAAGGATCATCCCTCAACATAATAAAAACATTTTAAAACAAACCCATAGCTGACATCATTCTCAATGGAGAAAAGCTGAAAGCTTTCCCCCTAAAACTGGAAATCAGACAAAGATGTTCACTGTCTCCACTATTACTCAACATAGTTCTCAAGGTCCTCACCACTACAATCAGATGAAAAAGAAATATCAAAGGTGGGGGCCAGGTGGTGGCACATCTGGTTAAATGTACATATCAACAGTATGCAAAGACCCAGGTTCAGGCCTCTGGTCCCCACCTGCAGGGGGAAAGCTTCACTAGTGGTGAAGCAGAGATGCAGGTTTCTTGATCTCTCTCTCTCTCTCTCTCTCTCTCTCTCTCTCCCTTCTCAATTACAATCAAATAATAAATAAATATTTCTAAGGCATACAGAATAGAAAAGAAGAAACCAAACCATTACTATTTGTTGATGATATAATATTATACACATAGATAACCTCAAAGGTTCATCAACACACTCCTGGAAATAATAAGTTCAGTAAAATAGCAGGGCAAAGGGGGTCTGGCGGTAGCTTGGATTAAGCGCATGTGGCACAAAGCACAAGGACCAGTGTAAGGATCCTGGTTGTAACCCCCTGGTTCCCCACCTGCAGGGGGTGTCGTTTCACAAGTGGTGAAGCAGGTCTGTAGGTGTTTATCTTTCTCTTCCCCTCTCTGTCTTCCCCCCCTCTCTCAATTTCTATCTTATACAACAAAAACATTAATGGCAATAATAACAATAATAACAACAACAAGGGCAACAAAATGGGAAAAAATGGCCTCTAGGAGCAGTGGATTCATAGTGTGGGCACTGAGCCCCAGCAATAAACCTGGAGGAAAAATAATAAAAAAATAGCAGGGTACAAAGCTAATACACATAAATCTGTAACATTTCTGCATTCACAAAATGTGTAAGAGGAAAGGGAACTAAAGAACTCAATCTCATTTACAATAAAACCCAAAGAGATAAAATACTTTAAGGGGTGTATCTCACAAAGAAGATGAAAGAAAGACATTTATAATGAAAACTGTAGGACATTCTTAAGAGAAACAGAAGGAAAGACAGAAGTGGAAGAATATTCTTTGTTCACGGACTGGAAGAATAAACATTATAAAAATGGCCATTCTGGGGGTGGAGCCAAGAAGGTGACTTTGGAGCCACAGCTACTGAGAGCTCCAAGAGGAAGCAGCTTGAAACCCAGAATTCTCTTGATAGGGTAGGATACTGGGCTGCCTATTGGAGGTTGAACACAGGCTGGTCAGAGTGACACCTAAATACAGTCCCATAACTCTCTCTTGGGCTGACAAATGAAGGCCAGGGGTACAAAGTAAAATCCTTTGATTATTTCTGAGCTCACCCTTCTTCACCCCAGAACAAACCCCCAGGGGCTGGACAGCTGCTTATAGCAGAATCCCCACTGAGCTATTTTTTTTTTAACCAGGATTTCTGGCTCACCAGGGGTGCCATTCCAAGCCTCTTCCTTTAACTTCTCTCCTTTTTAAAGTGGCTGGAGCTCTATTTGAGTGACAAAATACCTGACCATTCAGAGCCTCATCCCTGCCTGGGAAAGACTACCTGGAGGTTTTTTTGTTTTTTTTTCCTGGATACTTCCTACAATTGGCTGTCTTTGCTCAGGCTGCCTGCAGGCAACTGAGCAGTCCAAGATGCAGACTGACTGTTAGGAGTTGTCTACTCTATTTTCTTTTATTACTACTATTATTATATACACGTGTCTCTTTTCCATCCACCTTCTTCAGGCTGACCAAAATTAACCATTGTTGTTTTTTCCATTGCTAGGTGACTGGGTGTCCTATCCATTATGAGAGGAACTTGTTTCTCTCTACCTCTTCTCTCCACTCTCCTTAGTCCCTCCTTCTAGCTAATTAAAAAAAAAAAACTTCCTTTTACTGCTCTTCCTTTTTCTTCTTTCTTTCTTCCTCTCTTTCTTTCTTTCTTTTTTTTTATTATTTTCTTCCTTCCTCCTTCTTTTGTTTTCTGAACTCACTGATACTCACTTGTGAATTATTTTGGGGAAGAAATCTGACTCAGAGTGGACTCTATGTGTGTGTGTGCTTCCCTTTCTCCCCTTTCTATCCCTAGAATTTATAGTTCACAATAGATTTGCATAATTGTTGATTCTTGCTTTCCCTTTTTTTCCTGTATCTTTCTTTTTCTTTTGTTTGGTTGCTATTTTTTCTTTGACTGGAGGTGTTGTATGGCTAACTGGGATTGGTTGAACTGCATCAATCTTTGCCTCAGTTACTATTGTAGTTTCTGAAGTTGGTGACTAAATATGTCATAAAGGTTTTTAGTATAGCATGGCTTATACTCAAAACACAACAACTGAATAACAACAGAACAGAAAAATAAAAACCACATCAATAAAAAAAAACAGTTAAATCAAGAGCAAATAAAACTTCTACCACAATGAATCAGGACAGGAGCCCAGAAGAAACTCAAAATCAGTCAGAAGTAACCATAGATAAGAAAAGCATACAAGCAATAATAAACCTAATAATCACAGAAATGAAGACAGCTATGGAGGAAAGGGCTTCCAGAATTTGGGAAACAACAGGTGAGATTCTCAAGGAAAAAACTAGCTACTTCAAGGCAATTAGAGAAATGAAAGCTGAAATGGTTCAGCTAAAAGGCCAACTAGCAGAATAAGCTAATACTATAACTGAACTGAAGAAAGAAGCTGAGGGAAGGGAAAGCAGACTAACAGAAGCAGAAAACAAAATTAGCCAGACAGAGGATGAGGTAGAGAAAACTAAGACAGATGTAAAAGAGCTCAAAAAGAGATTGTGTGACACTGAAAAAAACAACAGAGACATATGGAATGACCTCAAAAGAAGTAACATTCGTATAATTGGCCTACCAGAGGAAGAAAGAGGAAGGGGAAGTAAATATTCTAGAGGAAATAATAGAAGAAAACTTCTCAGACCTTAGCAACAGAAAGGACATTAAGATTCAAGAGGCTGAGGCAGTCCCAAACAGAATCAACCCAGACCTGAAGACACCAAGACACATCATAGTTGCAATGAAAAGAGGAAGGATAAAGAAAGGATCCTAAAGGCTGCAAGAGAAAACCAAAAAGACACATAGGGGGAAACTCCACTCAAACTCTAAAAGCCAGAAGAGAATGGCAAGATATCTATTGAGCCCTGAATGAAAAAGGGTTTCAACCAAGGATAATACATCCTGGTAGACTTTCATTCAAACTAGATGGAGTCATCCAAAAACTTCTCAGACAGACAACAGTTAAAAGAGGCAACCATCACCAAGCCTGTCCTGAAATAGGTACTAAAAGAACTCTTCTAAACAAGAAAATTACTATAATACTTGCCATATATCACAGCAAATAAAGAATTGTTGAATAATGGCACTACAATACATCAAATTCATAATATCAATAAATGTTAATGGATTAAATTCACCCATTAAAAGGCACAGAGTGGGAAGATGGATCAGAAAACACAATCCAACCATATGCTGCTTGCAAGAATCCCATCTGACCCAATAAGACAAACACAGACTTAAAGTGAAAGGATGGAAAACTATCCTACAGGCTAATAGGTCACCAAAAAAGGGAAGCAATAGCCATTCTTATCTCTGACATCATAGATTTTAAATTAAATAAAGTAATAAAAGATAGCCAAAGCCATTACATAATGACTAGAGTTTCAATCAAACAAGAAGATTTAACAATTATTAATATCTATGCACCCAATGAGGGACCATCTAAATACATCAAACATTTATTGAAAGAACTACAAAAATACATCAATAGTAATAAAATAATAGTGGGAGATTTCAACACCCCACTCTCACATTTAGACAGAGAATCAACAGTGAAACAAGAGAATTAAATGATGAGATGGACAGACAAGACCTCCTAGACATTCTCAGAGTCCTTCATTCCAAAAAACTGGAATACACAATCTTTTCAAATCCACACAGCACATCCTCAAGGATAGACCACATGTTAGGCCACAAAGACATTAACAACAAACACAATAGCATTGAAAGCATCCCAAGTATCTTCTCAGACTACAGTGGAGTGAAGCTAACATTCAACAACAAACAGAAAATTACTAAAAGTCAAAAAATTTGGAGACTCAACAACATATTGCTTAAGAACCACTGGGTCACAGAGACACTTAAGTAAGAAATTCAAATATTCCTGGAAAAAAAATGAAAATGAAGACACAAGTTATCTAAATATTTGGGACACAGCTATAGCAGTATTAAGAGGGAAATTCATAGCCATACAATCACATATTAGAGACCAAGGAAAAGCTCAAATTAACGATCTTATTGCAAGCCTAAAGGACTTAGAGGGAGAGCAAAAATGGTACCCTAGAGCAATCAGAAGGATATAAATCACTAAAATTCTAGCAGAAATAAACAACAACAAAATTAAGAGAACCATACAAAAGATGAATGTAACCAAATGTTGGTTCTTTGAAAAATTGAACAAGATTAACAAACCCCTAGTCATACTCATTACAATAAAAAGGGAGAAGACCCAAATAAATAGAATTGTAACTGATAGAGGAAATATCACAACTGACACCACAGAAATCCAGAAAATCATGGGATACTTCTCTGAAGAACTATATGACACCAAGCTAGAGAATTTGGTAGAAATGGAAGAATTCCTGGAAACATATGCTTCCAAAAATGAACCAAGAACAACAAAACCAAAATGCAACAATCACAGATAAAGAAATCAAAACAGTTATTAAGAAGAGTCCTGGACAAGATGGCTTCACAAATGAATTTTACAAAACTTTCAGGAAACAGCTAATACCTATACTTCTAAAGCTCTTCCACAAGATCAAAGAAACAGGAACACTCCCTTCCACCTTCTAAGAAGCCAACATCACCCTGATACCAAAAGCAGTTAGAGATACAACAAAAAAAGAAAACTATAGACCAATATATCTGATGAACATAGATGCCAAAATATTAAATAAGATCCTGGCCAACAGGATACAGCAGTATATCAAAAAGATTGTTCATCACAACCAAGTGGGATTTATCCCAGGAATGCAAGGTTTGTTTAACATACATAAGTCAATCAGTGTCATTCACCACATCAATAAAAGCAAAATCAAACACCAGATGATAATCTCAATAGATGCAGAGAAAGCCTTTGACAAAATCCAACACCCATTCATGCTCAAAACTCTACAAAAATGGGAATAGATGGGGAATTCCTCAAGATAGTGGAATACATATATAGCAAACCTACAGCCAACATCATACTCAATGGACAGAAGCTGAAAGCATTCCCATTCAGATCGAGGACTAGACAGGGCTGTCCATTATCATCATTACTCTTCAATGTAGTATTGGAAGTTCTTGCCATAGCAATCAGGCAAGAGAATGAAATCAAAGGAACAGAGATTGGAAGGGAAGAAGTCAAGCTCTCACTATTTGCAGATGATATGATAGTACACATAGAAAAACCTCCAGCAGAAAACTACTGGAAGTGATTAGGCAATATATGAAGGTGTAAGGCTACAAAATCATTGTATAAAAATCAGTGGCATTTCTTAATGCAATCACTAAATCTGAATAAGATATCCAGAAATTACTCCCATTCACTGTTGCAGTAAAATCAATAAAATACCTTGGAAGAATAAATATCATCAAAATGAATATTCTCCCCTGAGACATATACAAATTTAATGATATATGCATCAAAGTTCCATCAAGCTTCTTTAAGAGAATAGAACATAAACTGCAATCATTTATCTGGAATCAGAAAACACCCAGAGTTAACCCAATTAACAAATAAAGTGATGATAATATTAACTATCGATTGTCTTTTTGAACCCTAAGACAGCAGGAACCTCACATCTTTACTATAGAGCCCCTACTTCCCCCAGTCCTGGAACCCTTGGATAGGGCCCACTTTCCTGTATGCATCTCCCAATCCAAACCAAATAATATTGCATCCGCCGATCACAACCTAACCAAAGCAACGATTGCCACCTCAATATGCTTCACCTCAGACTGTATCCAGAGACTTCACGTGTGGAATGACAACCCTTCAACTTCATTACTCGGGTGAGACCTTTCCTTTTATAGTACACTCTAATTTCATCTCAGGTAGTTCACTTTCTAACAAAGTCCCATAATCTAGATATACACCCGTTTCTGTGAGAGAGAGCTTATGTGCACACGTATCCATAAACTACTGCAAAATATATACCTGAAAGCAGAAGTACACTAGAGTTTGCAGTGAGTACCTCCCTAACACTTCCTCTCCACTATTCCAAGCTTGGGATCCATGATTGCTCAACAAATTGTTTGGCCTCATAGTTAACTCTCTTTTCAATCACCAGGTTCCAGATGCCACCTGGATGCTGGCTAGGCTTCCCTGGATTGAAGACCCCACCAATGTGTCCTGGAGCTCAGCTTCCCCAGAGACACACCTTACTAGGGAAAGAGAGAGGCAGACTGGGAGTATGGACCGACCAGTCAACGCCCATGTTCAGCGGGGAAGCAATTACAGAAGCCAGACCTTCTACTTTCTGCAACCCTCAACGACCCTGGGTCCATGCTCCCAGAGGGCTAGAGAATGGGAAAGCTACCATGGGAGGGAGGGGATTATGGGGATTGGGTGGTGGGAATTGTGTGGAGTTGTACCCCTTCTACCTTATGTTTTTGTTCACTAATCCTTTCTTAAATAAAAAATTTAAAAAAAAATTAAAAAAATTAAAAAAAAAAGTAAAAAAGAAAAGAAAAGAAAACACCCAGAATCGCCAAAACTATAAAAATAGAAATGGAGGCATCACACTCCCAGATCTCAAACTATATTATAAGGCCATCATCATCAAAACAGCCTGGTACTGGAACATAAATAGGTACACAGACCAGTGGAACAGAATTGAAATCCCAGAGCCAAACCCCCACACCTATGGACATCTAAACTTTGATACAGAGGCCCAAAGTATTAAATGGAGGAAGGAGGCTCCCTTCAATAAATGGTGCTGGGAAAAGTGGGTCAAAACATGCAGAAGAATGAAATTGAACCACCTTATCTCACTAGAAACAAAAATCAACTGCAAATGGATCAAGGACATGGATGTTAGACCAGGAACTATCAAATACTTAGAGGAACACACTGATGGAACACTTTCCCACCTAAACCTCAAGGACATCTTTGATGAATCAAACCCAATTGCAAGGAAGACTGAAGCAGAAACAAACCAATGGGACTACATCAAATTGAAAAGCTTCTGTACATCTGAAGAAACTATTACACAAACAAGGAGACCCCTCACAGAATGGGTGAAGATCTTCACGTGCCATACATCAGACAAGAGACTAATCACCAAAATATACAAATAGCTCAGTAAACTTAGCAATAGAAAAGCAAATGACCCCATCCAAAAATAGGCAGAGGATTTGAACAGAACATTCACTACAGAAGAGATGCAAAAGGGTAACAAACACATGAAAAATTGTTCCAGGTCGCTGATTGTCAGAGAAATGCCAGTAAAGAAAACACTGAGATACCACCTCACCCATGTGAGAACAGCATACATCAAAAAGGACAGCAGTAAGAAATGCTGGAGAGGCTGTGGGGACAGAGGAACCCTTTTGTATTGCTGGTGGGAATGTAAATTGGTCCAACCTCTATGGAGAGCAGTCTGGAGAACTCTCACAAGGCTAGATATGGACATTCCATATGACCTGGTAATTCCTCTCTTGGGGATATACCCCAAGGACTCTATAACAGTCAACCAAAAAGATATTTGTACACCTATGTTTATAGCAGCACAATTCATAATAGCAAAACCTGGAAGCAACCCAGGTGCCCAACAACAGATGAGTGGCTGAGAAAGCTGTGGTATATATACACAATGGAATACTATGCAACTATTAAGAACAATGAACCCACCTTCTCTGACCCATCTTGGACAGAGCGAGAAGGAATTATGTTAAGTGAGCTAAGTCAGAAAGATAAAGATGAGTATGGGATGATCCCACTCATCAACAGAAGTTGAGAAAAAAAGAACAGAAAGTGAAACTAAAAGAAGGATTCGACTAAATCTAGAGTAGGGCACCAAAGTAAAAACCCTGCAGTAAGGGTGAGGGTGGATATTTGGCTTCCCAGGGCAGTAGGGGGTGGGTGGGATGAGAGACAGTCTTTTGTGGTGGTAATGGTGTTTATATACACACCTATTAATTTGTAGTCATGTAAATCACTATAATTAATATGAGAGGGGGGAAAATTGACTGTATGTCTCAAACTTTTTAAAGCACAGACTGAGTCTTTTTAATACATAGGCTGAGTCTTTGATATGTTAAATCTCTCAAAAGCCTAGACCAGGGAGAACAGAAGCAACAGGTGGCACAGCTATATACAAATAATGTCAAAGGACATAATTTATGGTGATGTTGGGTATGATACAGCATATCCTAGCAAAGGGATTTGTCAAAGTACACCCACTTACCAAATTATGTGATAACAATAACTATCTATTGTCTTCTTGAACTCTAAGACAGCAGGAACCTCACATTTACACTATAGAGCCTATATTTCCCCCAGTCCTGGAACCTCTATGGTAGGGCTCACTTTCCTGCATGCTTCTCTCAGTTCATACCAAATAATATTGCATCTCCTGATCCCAAACTAATTAACGCAACAAGTACCACCCTGCATGCTTCACTTCAGACTGTGTCCAGAGACTTCAGGTGTGGAATCTCAACCCTTAAGCTTCATTACTCCTGGTGAGACCTTTCCTTTCATGGTATTCTCTAATTCCATTCCTGGTGGTTCACTTCCTAACAAAGTCCCAAATGCTAGATATAGACCATGTCCCATAAGATAGACTGTATGTTCACATGTATCCATAAATTAGGGCAAAATATATACCTGAAAGCAAAAGTACAAAGTAGTCTGCAGTGAGTCAGTATAAAGTTCCTAAAGAAATAGTATCTAATTAGACTTAGATACACTCCTCACCTACTTCTTATTAGTTGTCTCACTCCAAAGCTAACCTTCGCAAAGCAAGGACTGCAAAAGCTGAATAAGGGCAAGAGACTGGCATACTTTAAGGATGACTCTTTAGTCATTATCAGGCCACCCCATCATCTTGGGCCCTAGTTAGGGAGTCCTGAGATTCCCACACAGACATGATGGGCCTAGACCTCAAATAAATCCCTCTCTGCATTGTTACTGGTCATCTCTATCAGGAACAACAAAATAGACCCCTTTGTGGGCCCCCCATAGAACCTTGCCCTTAACTTGGATCAACAACAGTAGAGAATGTTCCATTCTCCAAAGGAAGGATGGACAACATACTCTATGCTATACCTGAGGAAGATGGGATCTGATATTGGGGCAGCTTGGAATGTTCCTACTCATGACCACAGAATGTGAGCTGAGATCTACAGGGATGCAGAGGTCACATAGGCTCCAAAGCTGAATATGGGCCCCAGACCAAATAAAATCGATGGGGTTTACAGTCAACAATATTTATACCCCTTTCCCATATTAGGGAGCTACTCTCTTCCCTGATCCAGCTTTCTGTCCCTTTTCCAACAATGACACCATCTCTCCAGACAATAACTTGGATCCACCTGCATATCAGATTTCAGGCTCATGGAAAAAAAAAAACAGCTTGTATAGCCACAGTCCCTTTGGAATATAACTAAAATATGCCTACTAGCTATCTATAAAATGGATAACCCCCGAACTCTTCATGTGCATTATTCCAGCCTTTAGGTCCATGATTGTTCAATAATTTGTTTGGCTTTATTTGTGGCTCTTTTTTTCAGCCACCAGGTTCCAGATGCTAGCAGGATGCTACCAGACTTCCCTGGACAGACAACCCCACCAATGTTCCCTGGAGCTCCACTTCCCCAGAGCCCCACCCTACTATGGAAAGAGAAAGGCAGGCTGGGAGTATGGATCAACATGTCAATGCCCATGTTCAGAGGAGAAGCAATTACAGAAGTCAGACCTTCAACCTTCTGCACCCCACAATGACCTTGGTATAAAGAATAGGAAAGCTATTAGGGGAGGGGATGGATATGGAGATCTGGTGGTGGGAATTGTGTGGAGTTGTACCCCTCTTATACTATGGTTTGGTTAATGTCTCCATTTTATAAATAAATGATAAAAAATGACCATTCTACCAAAAGCAATCTACAATTTCAATCCTTATCAAAATTCCAATGGCATTTTTCAAGTAAATTGAACAACTTGTCCAAAAAATTGTATGGAGTCAATTGCCACAAATTGCCTAAGCACTTCTAAGAAAGAGGAAAAATATACAGGTATCATATTCCCCAAATTCAGTTTATTATACAAAACAATAGTAATCCAAACAGCATGGAGTAAAAATGGACACTTGGATCACTGGGGTAGAACTGAAAGTTCAGAAAGGAGCCCATATATATGCAATAAATGCAATTTATAACGAAGGAATCAAAACCACTCAGTGGGGGTAAAAAAAGATCTCTTCAATAGTTGGTTCTGGGCAAATTGGACAGCTACATGTAGACAAGTGAAACTAGGTCACCACCCAATAACATATTTTTTAAAAAATTTTTTATTTATAAAAAGGAGACATTGACAAAACCATAGGATAAGAGGGATACAGGTTCTCACAATTCCCATGACCAGACCTCCATATACCATCCCGTCCACTGATAGCTTTCTTATTCTTTAATTCTAAAGTCAATTCAAAATAGATTAAAAATCTGTATATTAGACCAGAAACTCTAAACTTTATAAAAGAAATGTTAGTGAAACTTTTCAGGACCTTCATATAGAAGATATATTTGGAAACTCATCCCCATGGGCATAGGAAATTAAAACAAGAGTAAATAAATAGGATTACATGAAATTTAAAAGCGTCTACAGATCAAAGCAAATTATATAAGGATAACCTGGCAGCCCAGTAAATGGGACAAGATACTTGGACATCACAGTCCAAACAAGTGATTGTTACCAAATATCTACACAGAATAGGTACATATCTACAAAAGAAGCAAAAATAACCCAATTATGAAGTGGGCGCGCCACCACTAGAGAATCTGGAAGAAATGGAACAATTCCTAAGAAACATATTCCCTTCCAAAACTGAACCAAGAAGAACTACAAAACCTAAATGCATCAATCACAAGCAAAGAAATTGAAACCGTTATTAAGAATCTCCCCAACAACAAAAGTCCTGGACCAGATGGCTTCACAAATGAATTCTACAAAACTTTCAGGAAACAGTTAGTACCCATACTTATTAAGCTTTTCCATAAGATTGAAGAAACAGGAATACTCCCTTCTACCTTCTATGAAGCCAACATCACCCTGATACCAAAAGCAGATAGGGACAGAACAAAAAAGGAAAACTACAGACCAATATCTCTGATGAACATAGCTGCCAAAATATTAAACAAGATGTTGGCCAACCAGATACAGCAGCATATCAAAAAGATTGTTCATCACGACCAAATGGGATTCATCCCAGGAATAAAAGGCCGGTTCACCATCTGTAAGTCAATCAATGTCATTCACCACATCAATAAAAGCAAAGCCAAAAGCCACATGATTATCTCAATAAATGCAGAGAAAGCCTTTGACAAAATCCAACACCCATTCATGCTCAAAACTCTACAAAAAATGGGAATAGATGGGAAATTCCTCAAGATAGTGGAATCCATATATAGTAAACCTACAGCCAACATCATACTCAATGGACAGAAGCTGAAAGCATTCCCCCTCAGATCGGGGACTAGACAGGGCTGTCCACTGTCACCATTACTCTTCAACATAGTATTGGAAGTTCTTGCCATAGCAATCAGGCAAGAGAAAGAAATCAAAGGAATAGAGATTGGAAGGGAAGAAGTCAAGCTCTCACTATATGCAGATGATAGTATACATGGAAAAACCAAAAGAATCCAGCAGAAAACTACTGGAAAATATTAGGCAATATATGAAGGTGTCAGGCTACAAAATCATTGTATAAAAATCAGTGGCATTTCTTTATGCAAACACTAAATCTGAAGAAGAAGACATCCAGAAATCACTCCCATTTACTTTTTCAGCAAAATCAATAAAATACCTAGGAACAAATTTGACCAAAGAAGTGAAAGACTTGTATAGTGAAAACTATAAGTCACTACTCAAGGAAATAGAAACTGATACCAAGAAATGGAAAGACATCCCATGCTCATGGATTGGAAGAATAAATATCATCAAAATAAATATTCTCCCCAGAGCCATATACAAATTTAATGCAATACCCATCAAAGTTCCACCAAGCTTCTTTAAGAGAATAGAACAAACACTACAATCATTTATCTGGAACCTGTAAACACCTAGAATTTCCAAAAACATCTTGAGGAAAAGAAACAGAAATGGAGGCATAACAATCCAGATCTCAAACTATACTATAAAGCCATCATCATCAAAACAGCCTGGTATTAGAAAAAAAATAGGCACACAAACCAGTGGAACAGAATTGAAAGCCCAGAAATAAATCCTCACACCTATGGACTTCTAATCTTTGATAAGGGAGCCCAAATGATTAAATGGAAGAAGGAGGCTCTCTTCAATAAATGGTTCTGGGGAACCTGGGTTGTAACATGCAGAAGAATGAAATTGAACCACTTTATCTCACCAGAAACAAAAATCAACTCCAAATGGATCAAAAACCTGGATGTTAGACCAGAAACAATCAAATATTTAGAGGAAAACATTGGTAAAACAGTTTCCCACCTACACTTCAAGGACATCTTTGATGAATCAAACCCAATTGCAAGGAAGACTGAAGCAGAAACAAACCAATGGTGCTACATCAATTGAAAAGCTTCTGCATAGCCAAAGAAACTATCACACAAAGAGACCCCTCACAGAATGGGAGATCTTCACATGCCATACATCAGACAAGAAACTAATCACCAAAATATATAAAGAGCTCAGCAAACTTAGCATCAAAAAAGCAAATGACCCCATCCAAAAATGGGCAGAAGATATGAACAAAACATTCACCTCAGAGGAGACCCAAAAGGCTAACAAACATGTGAAAAACTGCTCCAGTTCACTGATTGTCAGAGAAATGCAAATTAAGACAACACTAAGATACCACCTCACTCCTGTAAGAATGGCATACATCAAAAAGGACAGCAGCAAGAAATGCTGGAGACACTGTGTGGACATGCAATGCTGATGGGAATGTAAATTGGTCCAGCCTCTGTGGAGAGCAGTCTGGAAAACTCTCAGAAGGCTAGACATGGCCCTTCCATATGATCCAGTAATTACTCTCCTGGGGTTATACCCCAAGGACTCCATACACCCAACCAAAAAGAGGTGTGCACTCCTATGTTCATAGCAGCACAATTTATAATAGCTAAAACCTGGAAGCAACCCAGGTGCCCAACAACAGATGAGTGGCTGAGAAAGCTGTGGTATATATACACAATGGAATACTATGAAGCTATTAAGAACAATGAACCCACCTTCTCTAACCCATCTTGGACAGAGCTAGAAGGAATTATGTTAAGTGAGCTAAGTCAGAAAGATAAAGATGAGTATGGGATGATCCCACTCATCAACAGAAGTTGAGAAAGAAGAACTGAAGGGGAAACTAAGCAGAATCTGACTAAATTGAAAGTAGGGCACCATAGTGAAAACCCTGTGGTGAGGGGCAGGGTGGACATGCAGCTTCTTGGACCAGTGGGGTGTGGGTGGGTGGGATGGGACACAGTTTTTTGGTGCTTGGAATGGTGTTATGTACACTCCTAGTAAAGTGTAGTCATATAAATCACTAGTTAATTAATATGAGGGGGAAAATTAATTGTATGTCTTGAAGTTTTTAAAACACAGACTGAGTCTTTTTAATATATATAGGGTGTGTATTTGATATGCACTCTCTCAAAAGCCTAGACCAAGTAGATCAGAAGCAATCAGTGGCACAGCTATATACAAGATACTGGGTACTATACAGCAAACCATAACAAAAGGACTTTTCAAAGTTAACCCAATTACCAAATAATGTGATGATAACATTAATTATCCATTTTCTTTTTGAACCCTAAGACAGCAGGAACCTCACATCTCCACTATAGAGCCTCTACTTCCCCCAGTCCTGGAGCCTTAGGGTAGGGCCCACTTTCCCACATGCCTCTCCCAATCCATATCAAATAATATTGCATCTGCCGATCGCAACCTAATCAACGCAATGATTGTCACCTCAACATGCTTCAGCTCAGACTGTGTCCAGAGACTTCACGTGTGGAATGACAACCCTTCAGCTTCATTACTTGGGTGAGACCTTTCCTTTCATAGTATTCTCTAATTCCATCCCAGGTGGTTCACTTTCTAACAAAGTCCCAAAAGCTAGATATAGACCAGGTTCTGTGAGAGAGAGCATATGTTCACACGTATCCATAAACTAGTGCAAAATATATACCTGAAAGCAGAAGTACACTAGAGTTTGCAGTGAGTACCCCCCTCAACACTTCCTCTCCACTATTCCAAGCTTTGGGTCCATGATTGCTCAACAATTTGTTTGGCTTTGTATGTTAACTCTCTTTTCAGTCATCAGGTTCCAGATGCCATCAGGATGCCTGCCAGGCTTCCCTGGACTGAAGACCCCACCAATGTGTCCTGGAGCTCCACTTCCCCAGAGACCCACCCTACTAGGGAAAGAGAGAGGCAGACTGGGAGTATGGACCGACCAGTCAATGTCCATGTTCAACGGGAAAGCAATTATGAGCCAGACCTTCCACCTTCTGCAACCCACAACGACCCTTGGTCCATGCTCCCAGAGGGCTAGAGAATGGGAAAGCTATCAGGGGAGGGGATGGGATATGGAGATTGGGTGGTGGGAACTGTGTGGAGTTGTACCCCTCTTACCCTATGGTTTTTTGTTAATTTATCCTTTCTTAAATAAAAAATAAAAAATAAATAAAAAAAAAGAAATAGAAATTTCAGAAAAAAAAAGTGGGCCAAAGAATTAAACCGTTTTCTAAAGAAGAGATACACGTGATTTCAGATATATTAAGAAATACTCCACTTCTCTTATGATTAGAGAAATGCAAATTAAAATTACACTGAGATTCCTTCTAACACCAGAGAAAATGGCTTCCATCAACAAACTTGGAAATAACAGGTTTTGGAGAGGTTGTGGAGAACAAGGACCTCTAATACACTATTGATGATGGGGATGAAAACCGGAGCAGCCCCTTATGAAGACTATATGGACAGTCCTTAAAAAGTAAAAATGCAGTTACTTTATGATTCAGCAATAACATACTTAGGCATTTATCTAAGTCTTTTCACAGCTGCATTATTCACAAAATTAAAAAAAATGGAAGCAGCCTAAATACCCATCAACAGATGACTGACTAATGAAGTTATGGAATATATAATTCATGGAATACTGTGCTGAAATAAAGAAGATAATGTTGTGTTCTGTGGGACAAAGTAGATGGAAGTGGAGGTTATTAGGCTTACTGTAATAAATAAAGAGATTAAAGAGAACTACCAGATGGTTTCACTCATGTGGAATCTAGAGATCTGATTTACATGAACTTGACAAAAATCAACAAACAGGCAAATACCAGAAGCAAGCAAACTGTTTCTAAGACTTGTGAGAACTATGGTGGTTATCACCGTGGGGTGGGAGGGAGGGGATACAGAACTTTGGTGGTGTGTGATGTGGAACTATACATTGTAATCTTACATTTTATTACATACTAAATAACAAAAAAAGTAGAAAAAGAAATTTAGTATATTATTTGAAGTTATCCTAATATTATGTGACTACACATCCAACCACCCCTTAAAAAAGCAAAACTTAATCAACAGGGACACATAATAATGATTGGAGATGCAGCAGCTTTGGCAGGTGGATCACATTCCCAGCAGCCTGTCTCTCTCCCTAGCGGGGGAAGAGCTCTGGGGAGCCGGGGCTCCAAGACACATGGTGGGGTGCTCTGTGCAGGGAAGTCAGTTTGGCATCATGTTAGCAACTGGAAACTGGTGGCTGAAAAAGAGTTAAGATAGAAAGCAAAACAAATTGTTGACTAATCGTGAACCTAAAGACAAGAATATTGCAGATGAAGATTTGGGGGTCTCTGTTTTGGAAAAAGCTATTAGGTATATTTTGGTATATTCCAAGCGGCTTGTGGCTTTACTAGTTAATGTCTGAGTCTGACAGCTAAGGTATTGTCTGGGGGGATGGTGTCATAGTTGGAAAAAGGATTAGATTAGAAAAAGCTGGATCAGGGTAGAGAGTAGCTCCCAAATATAAAAAAAAGTATGTAAATATTGTTGACCGTAAACCCCATCGATTTGATCTGGGGCTCATATTTAGCACAAGAGCCTATGTAACATCTGAATCCCTTTAAGTCTGAGCTCGAATTGTGTGACCATGGCTAGGAACATTCCAAGTTGTACTAATTTCAGGATCCATCTTCCTTGAGTGGTAGAGTACTTTGCCCAGTCTCCCTTTGGAAAATGGAACATTCCCTACCATTATTGATCCACATTGAGGGCAAGGTCCTATAGGCGCCCACAAAGGGGTCTATTATGTTGTTCCTGATGGAAACGACCAGTGACTGTGGAAAGAGGGATCTACTAGAGGTCTAGGCCCATCATGTCTGTGTGGAAATCCCAATACTCCCTGACTAAGGCCCCAGATGATGGCGTAGCCTGTAGTGACCAAAGAGTTATCATTAATGTATGACAGTCTCTTATTTATTTATTTATTTATTTATTTTCCTTTTTGTTGCCCTTGTTGTTTTTTATTGTTGTTGTAGTTATTATTATTATTGTTGATGTCATCATTGTTGGATAGGACAGAGAGAAATGGAGACAGGAGGGGAAGACAGACAGGGGGAGAGAAAGACAGACACCTGTAGACCTGCTTCACCACCTGTGAAGCGACTCCCCTACAGATGGGGATCCGGGGGCTCGAACCGGGATCCTTGCTCCAGTCCTTGCACTTTGTGCCACGTGCACTTAACCTGCTGCGCTACCGCCGGACTCCCAACAGTCTCTTACCCTTATTCAACTTTTGTAGTCTGACAAGGTTATCTTTGGAGTGATTGAAGGACATGAAATAGGAAATAGGTGAGGAGGGTATCTAGGTCTAAGTAGAAACTATTTGATTAGGTATTTTATGGTGTCTTTTTGAGGTCTATTTGCTTGCTTCATTTATTGGCTCACTGCAAACTACTGTGCACTATTGCTTTAAGGTGTATATTTCCCCCTAACTTATGGATACATGTGTACGTAAGCCCTATCTCATGGGCCCTGGTCTATATCTAAGTTTGGAGGCCTTGTTAGGAAGTGTACCACCTGAAATGGAATTAAGGAGTTCTATGAGATAGGAAAAGTCTCACCAGAGTAATGAAGCAGGAGGGTTGACATTCCACCAACTTCAATTTTCTACACCACCATCAGCCAGAGATGAGCCATGCTCTATTATCTCTCTCTCTTTCTCTCCCTCTCTTCCCTTCCTCCCTACTTCCCTCCCTCTCTGTCATTAAAATAAAGCAAATAAAATGTATTTAAATCAAAAGTCTCATGTAGTTCAGAGGTAAAAGCACTGCTCCAAGATACCTCTGTGTAACTTTGTTTCAGGAGATAATTATGCAAAAAGAAGGGGGAAACTTTTGTCTTGTCTATTTCTTAACAAACAAACCTTGTAGTTTCTCAGTGATTTAAAGTAAAAGGTATGTGGAATGAGGTGGGATGTGTTGTCCTTTTTTTTTTTTTTTTTTCAAATTTAGTGTAAACACATTAGCTGTTTCTTGAAAAAAAAAAAAAAGAAAAAGAAAAAGTAAAGATTCCTACAGTCTTGAGTTATCTTTTGTCTAAACCAGTTTATCAATTTCAGATCACCTTGTTCCCCTAGGGCCATATCAGGCAGCCCTGTCTCGTCTCTTTGGGGCTGTGTTTTCCTTTTCTTCTTTAAATATTTATTTCCTTTTTGTTGCCCTTGTTTTTATTGTTGTTATTATTATTGTTATTGATGTAGTTGTTGTTGGATAGGACAGAGAAATGGAGAGAGGAGTGAAAGAGAGAGGGGGGAGAGAAAGATAGACACCTGCAGACCTGCTTCACCGCCTGTGAAGTGAGTCAACTCCTCTACAGGTGGGAAGCTGGGGTCTCAAACCCGGATCCTCACACTAGTCCTTGCACTTTGTGCCACGTGCACTTAAGCCGCTGCACTACTGCCGGACTTCCTGGAGCCATGTTTTCAAAAGCATCATGGTTCACCAGTTCCAAATATGAATGCATGAGTTGTTGTCCATATTATGTTTTGCAGCGTGTTTTGCATGAAAAACAAGAAAAATGAATAAAAATACCTATTTTTTCATTTTCAATGCTTGCAGGCATATATAGAGGATACAGTTTTTAAGAGTAGAGCTCCTGGGGGGGGGGGAGGAAGGAATCACTCCTTTTTTAAAAAACTTTGAAAGATAAGGCCTACTTTTTCTCCAAAGCATTGTCTACAGTTTGCATACCCGAGAGCAAAGTTTGAGAGTGCATCTTCCCACAGCTCACTCGAAGAGTATGAGTGCAAACTTACCTGCCTATTTGATCTATGAGCAATGGCATCTCCATGCAGGTTCAGTTTCCATGCATCCTTTCATAAATGAGGTAGATTGTCTTTTTGTATGTTGAAGGCCTCCCCCCATACACACACCACAACTCCTCATGAACTCTGCTTATTCATTTTTATTTATTTATTTAATTTTATTATTTATTTACTTATTTCACCTGGTGGGCCACCTGCTTTGTCATGTGGGAAGTCTAAGCTGGAGCATTTATACTACATGATAGAGCTACTACAATGAAGGAAGCTCTGTGCTGTGCCTCTTCTTCATCTCTCTAAGTGTGTCTCTGAAAACAAAAACAAAATAACATTGGCCTGGAGAGGTAGAATTGTGCATATACGAAGCTTAAACAATACCCCACCACACATATACACACAGGAATTGGGTGCCTACTGACTATTTCTTTCCACTTGAGGGGCAAGTACCTTGAAAACCTGCATATCATTCCTATTTTATTCCTAGTACCAAATAATTTCATTTCAACAACAAACCATTTGAATGAAAATTCTTGACTCTGATTAGTTTCTTGAAGAACTCAAGCTAATTGTCTTAAGCCTGTCTTTGAGTGTTACTCAAAATATGCTTTGCATTATGCTAGGCTCAGAAAACTGAACTGAAAAGTTTGATGTTTTTTAAAAAAAGTAATTTGATTTTGTGTTATGCACACACATACATGCACACACATACACACACACACACACACACACTGATCTGTGAACAATTAGAAATGTAGTAAGAACTGGTTGGAGAGGTACTTTTTTTAAAATGGCACTAAGAACAGTGGGTAAAAAATAAGGACATTATTGATTACGTAATAGCATTTTATAATTAACCAGAGTGATTAGGAATGGAAGAGATTTCCTGTTGGTGATAGTCAACACTTTTTCCATAAGAGGAATTAAGTTGGTTGGACTGACTGACCAGATACTGAGATTATGAGAATCTCTTGTAGCAAAAGATTTCTGTTTTAGCAGATTCTGTTAGACTAACTAAATGGAATTTGATTTTTTTACATGCAAAAATGATTAATAAAAAGAAACTTATACAATGTGGTGTTCCCTAAAAAGTTGTTGACTTTTTGGCTAGGGAAATGGCTCAGCATAGAGTCCTGCTTTGAATGAGGCTCTGGGTTTTGTCTCCAGCACTTCACAGGAGCATTAAACTCCAGAGATAATGGAACTTGTCTTTCTCTCATCCTAAAAAAAAGAAAAAGAAAAATGTTGTCCTAACATAACACATGAGTGAGTTCTACATTAACTGGTACCACTTTAAAAACAAAAGAATAAAACAAAAAAGATAAAAATAAAGAAGTTGTTGATTCTAAAAATATGGAATATTTAATTCTAGATCATCAAATTTTGAGTTTCTGATATGTTGTGAATTCCAACCCAACACCACTTCTATTTACAAAGCTGAGAAACTGGCAACTATGTTAACAGGACAGATTTTTTTTTTTCTTCTCATTAAGGTTCTCTGTAATGAGTCATTGAATCTCAAGAATAAGTAAGTTCACTCAGTATACAAAGAACTAAAGAAACAACACAGAGAAAGAAAACAATTCTCTTTAGCTCTTTAAGAAAAGCTCTATTCTTTTGGGCCAGCCCTCTCAATTCTCCTATAAGAATTTTATCTACTTCCACATAGACAAAGCTTCATTTGGAAATCAGTACATCTTGTAACAAGATTAGAGTGGGAAGATTAAACTGCTATTGATCTCAGTGCTGAAACCGTAGACCACATGTCAGTATAACCTTACAGGGTGTAGTGAAATGAACAATTATGAAATGTAGAATGTCTTGGACCAATCAATCAGAGACGTTTAAAGTATTAATTTTTTTTAATGTGCAACAAATATTTGCCAGTGGTTCAGTCATCAGGTATGGTCCATGATACTGAATGAACGAAGAAAAAGACCCTGGAGGCAATAGCCAGACTGCCTGGGTTCAAGTTCTAGCTCTGCATCTTACTAGGCAAAATATGAATGAATAAGCTTTCCATGTCAAGTTTCTGTTCTTTAGTTTCTGAAAGAGACAAAGTGGGATAGGGAAAGAGAGAATGAGGGAGAGACACAGAAACTAGAGACACTACAGCATTGCTCCATCATTTGCTCAACTCTCACATGGTGCTGTGTGGCTTGAACCTAGGACTCATGTGTGATGAAGTACAATATAACATAAGCTAGGTCCTGGCCCCAAGGACTGTCATGGACAAGAGATGTTTAATATCTGGTCATAGACTGTTTAACAATCTGATCATACACCAATAAGTCAAAATCTGACCTGAAACTAGTCTACAGGTAAATCATTAGGCCAGTCCTGGAGCATGTATTAACATGGCTTGGCAGAAAGAAAGCCCATTTCTCTACTGTTGTTGGAAGTCTAACGTGGGGTAGTAAATTGCTACTTTCTCCTCTCTTAGGTTAAAACTAAAACACATAGGAGTTTGGAATGTGTCACTTGTTTGAGTGCAATAATATATATATTTGAAACTATAAGCTTATTAATGTTATTTTATGTATTTTTCTCTTGCCATAAATGTTCTTTTAAACACATGTGCTTTCTTCCTTCTTTTATTGATGAAAGGAGTTTGTTACTATTATTTTTTAAATTTGTTTCAAATACTTGAATAATGTGATTGAAATCCTCTATATCATTTTGTTTGGAATGCTGATGAACCAAAACAAGAATAATACAAAAATTAGAAAGGATTTAAAAAAAATCATTTAATGAATATATTTTTTAAAGCAGTAAACCCTTAACATGGGGGGAATATACAAAAATAAACTAATCTAAAAGCTTAGCATGTTTTTTTCTTGGAATAAAAGTATCATATCAGCAAGTGAAGAAATCTAGTCTAATATTCTTAAATTTCATTTTATGTAGAACAGGAATTGTTGAAGGAATATAATTCACCCCAGCACCTAGTTCTATCTGTTCTTGCTGACCTGCTTCACCACGCATAACTGGGCGCGTCAGCGTCCGTGGCCCCTCTTAAAGGTTGTCTTTAAAATGGCACTGTCAGCATAAAATACAAGTGAGAACCAAGATATCTTGCATTCCTGTATTCCAGCAAGGCGCTGAGAAGAACCAACTTTCTATAAAAATTAACGCTCCCAGTCTCTGCCCTAAGACTTTCCATAACTGGTTCTCATGTATGCATTAAACTTATAGTTTAATTATCCATTTAACTTTATTTATTTAACTGTTTAAAATTAAAGTAAATCATGATTTATGGAAGATACCTTGTTAAACTAGTAACTTATCACACAGATGATTATGTCTGCAATATACAATTTAAGCATCACACCACAGTATCTAAATAGTACCAGAAACAACTCTACAAAATTTCTTTAGCTTGCTATACAGAAATTCTGGCTTACTGGAACTTTTTTTATTGTTATTGCTTTTGATGGTGCTGGGAATTCACTGCTCTGGGGCTTTTTTTGACAGTACGAGACAGAGAAAGACACTATAGCATCAAGGTTTCCTCCAATGTGTTGAGGACTGGGCTCCAATGTGGGTAACAAATACGGAACATTTTGTGCAGGTGCTTCCATCAGGTCTTCCTGGATTATTGTATATTGAGAAAATACAAGTGGATATTCCTCCACCTTTACTCTATCTTTCCTATACTGCTTATTCCTGGTGAAAGAAAGATCAGATGACAATCACCCAGTCTATCACATTTGATGTCTAATCACCTAGACAATCCAACATATGGTTACCTCAAATCAACTGTGCTATTTTTATTTGGTATAAAATAATTCCCAACAAATAGTTATATTGGTAAAAAACAAGATAAAGGAGCAAATTTAACTATAGTATTCACTATGGGTGTACTTAAGATCACCTTCACTTCCAAAGAAATCAAACAATAAAAAAAAACACATTCTCTTTATTTAGCTAGATCCTCCTCACACATACTGAATAAAGCCATTATCAGCTGGCCATCATCTCAGTGTTTTCTCTTTCAGTATCTGAAGGAAGTTGCAGGCATTTCCTTTGGATTTTGTAAGACATTAGGACATACATGTTGTCCACAGCAAAGAAATTTCTTAGTGTGAAACCACAAAGCTAATCTTGACCTCAGCTTGGTTAACCTCTGGAAAAGAACAGGCGGGAACTTGTACTGAGTCATTGTTAGCATGAGTCAAATTGGTGTCATTTCCAATCAGTTAATTTCTCAAAGTAAAGGCAACATTTTGTTCTTTGTTCACAAACTTCACACCACTGTGGAAGAATGCTTTAGCTATATCCATCATTTTCCCCTCTATATGTGCAAATCTGGGTAAATTGAGAATTACCTTAAACACTTGTTTTTCTCACTCAAAGATGGATTTGAGAATTTTTAGTCTCTTTCCCATCCTTGGCGGATTCTTGTGAGGGTTTTGTTTATACATGGCAGCATCAAGATGAACTTGATCACCAGTACCGTGCAAGGAATGATAAGCGCAATCACGTAGGTCGGAGGAAGATACCATCTAAGACTCTTAGGGTTGAAGATTTTCTTCCCACCGAATACCAGGGTATGGGCTGTACACAAGATCAGTGCTAAATAGCCCAACTTGGACTGTGAAAAACAAAACAGAACAGAATAAAACAAAAATAAAATAAAATACATTATCACTATATACATTTTAAGCATTTTAAAGTGAAGCATTCTAAGTCAATGAAGGCTATTTATCAATAGCCACACAAACCTTGATAACCTTTAATATTTATAGTAATCTGCTTTGTACAGAAGAAAACATTAGTCCTCTCCGTACCCCCTTCAGGATGATAATAATTTTATTTAAAAATTATGCTTGCACTACAAGATGGTTTCATCTTAACCTGGTTGGATAAGAAAGCTTATCACAAGAAACTTGGCTACAATAGTATTTATTTGTTTATTTATTTATGTTTTACCAAAGCACTGCTTAGCTCTTACTTATGGTGACACTGGGGATTAAATCTGGGAGCTTTGGTGCCTCAGATATAAGTCTTATGCTATCTCCTCAGCTCCTTGACTGCATTGGAAAAAAATATATTTCTTCTTCCCCAATGGAAACATTCCTTGATTACCTTTTCTGGAGGTCACAAAAACAAAACAAAATAAAACAAAACAGTATGTCCTCCAGAAGCAGCACATTAGCATTTGTTTCAGACTAAAAGCAGATGTTAGCTCATTTTTATCACAATAAAGAACAATCAGCAAATGCTACTTTTCTTTATTTGCTATTTTTACCTAAAAAGCTTAACATTTATTTCTGTCTCTATGCCTTGAACAAAGGTGTTAACATGAGAAAATGTTGACAGTATTTGGTCTCAGAGAAACTGCAAGACTTCTGAGGTTCAAATAGCTCTATCCAGTTTCAGTTACTAATGGTCTATTCCACTATACTGGTTCAGAATAAACAGATATTAGAATCATCTGGAAAGCTTCTAAAAACCCTTGCTATATTTCTGGTCCACTGCCTCTGAGTTTCTGAATTACTAATTCAGCATGGGGCTTAGACACATCAGTAACAAATTCCAGGTGATGCTAAACACTCTGGTCCTGGTACCATACTCTGTCTGAGAACCACTGGTGTGTAAGAACAGTTAGTGAATAACTGCTCTTAATGAGGTTTCTGGCAGTTGATATGTGGAATAAAATTTAATTTCCCCTTTACACATCAGCAGTGAATCAGAATGATAGTCTAGCATATCTTGCTTTGAAAACTTTAAACGTATTTTTTGCTATATAGCTTTGTGCCTGCACACTTTCACGATTAGCAGTGGATTCCCCTCCCCCCTTTTAAATCATAGAACAGATAGGAGAGAGAGGAAAAATACACTGCTTGTGACACTTCTCCCTGTACATGACACTCACTTGTAGGGCTGGAGGCTCAAAAGAATGTCCTTGGGCATGGTAAAATGTCCTCGCTACGGGGAAAGCCATCTCATATCCCTTAAGTTTTATTTATTATGTGTTTTTATTTAACAATATATCCATATATGTAGTTTGATTTTCAATAGTAGACATATTATCATTGAATTTTCTTCACCTTGCATCCAGTATGTCTTCATATAAAGGGTTTAATCATTGTTTATACTTTTTACTCTGTTAGTCTTACTTACAGCTCTGGTAGCAGTCAGGAATGTTGGAATGAGATGCACCACTAAGAAATCAAATCACTGTGAAATATGTTTTTTTAAAAATATTTATTTATTCCCTTTTGTTTCCCTTGTTTTATTGTTGTAGTTCTTTTTGTTGTTGATATTGATGTCATCGTTGTTGGATAGGACAGAGAGAAATGGAGAGAGGAGGGGAAGACAGAGGGGGCGAGAAAGACACCTGCAGATCTGCTTCACCGCTTGTGAAGTGACTCCCCTGCAGGTGGGGAGCTGGGGGCTTGAACTGGATCCTTAGACTGATCCTTGTGCTTTGCATCACGTGTGCTTAACCCGCTGCGCTACCGCCTGACTCCCGCTTTTTTTTTTTTTACTTGACCTTAAAATATTTCCTAATTTTAGTTTGTTTTATTTGCTAAATTTCTATGATATTGCTGTGGGAGTGAAGGAGCAGAATGAAAACTTATATATAAGAGGAAAATGAGAATATTTGGGATGTCATACTCATCTTGCAATTTAAAGCGGATTAAATCTTGAAGTTCTTACCTGGACAAATCGGAACTCTCTCCAATTGACCATGTTGCTGACTGATGGCAAGGAAGTGATCCCCAAGAGTACAAACAGGAAAAATCCAAGGATCCCCAAAGCCAAATATGAATCACTAAGCCAGGCAGAGGTGGTATTAAGTGGATTATCTTTTCTGAGTGATACCTAAGGAAAATCATCAGCAATTGAAACTTACTTTCATTTTCATAAAATATCCAGACTTTTAAAAAGAAAACATCTCTTCCTTGCTCACTTGCCGTTGTAAGACATTTTAAAGAAGTATTATTTATTTATTTATTCCCTTTTGTTGCCCTTGTTGTTTTATTGTTGTAGTTATTATTGTTGTTGTCGTCGTTGTTGGATAGGACAGAGAGAAACGGAGAGAGGAGGGGAAGACAGAGAGGGGGAGAGAAAGACAGACACCTGCAGACCTGCTTCACCGCCTGTGAAGCGACTCCCCTGCAGGTGGGGAGCCGGGGTTCGAACCGGGATCCTTATGCCGGTCCTTGTGCTTTGCGCCACCTGCGCTTAACCCGCTGCACTACAGCCGGACTCCCAAAACTTGATATTCTTAAATGATTATATCAGGATTCTCTTTTTCTTTTTTATATGCTGATTATTCACACACAGAAGGTTTGGGATTGTGCATGTTTCTTATACTGTAATACACTATCAAGTATACTGCACCATAACTGAGAGAAATAAGGGTTTTATTATGACTCTTTACTCAAGAACTTTCCAACTTCCAGTACTGAAATAATGAAGAGAAACCTACAGAGGCACCAGTAATAAGTTGACAGCTACATTTGAGACTGTAGTAAGATTGATCCAAACCATTTCCCCCAAAACTAATAGGTAGTATTTCCTTTAGAACTGTTGTCTCTATGAATTGACTCTCAGAATTTTTTGACTATGAAAAAAATAGTATTTGAGAGTCAGTAAGAGAGCTCACCCGAGAAACTGCCTATTTTTGCTTTGCTTACAACCTAAGTTCAAATCCCAGACTACATTGCACTGGGGGGGGGGAGCTTTCCCCTTCTCTTTCCCTTTCTTTCTCTCTTTTCTTTTCTTTTCTTTTCTTTTCTTTTCTTTTCTTTTCTTTTCTTTTCTTTTCTTTTTTCTTTCTTTCTTTCTTTCTCTCTTTCCTTTTTAAAAATATTTATTTATTCCCTCTTGTTGCCCTTGTTGTTTTATTGTTGTAGTTATTGATGTTGTTGGATAGGACAGAAAGAAATGGAGAGAGGAGGGGAAGACTGAGAGGGGGAGAGAAAGATAGACACCTGCAGACCTGCTTCACTGCTTATGAAGAGATTCCCCTGCAGGTGGGGAGCCTGGGGCTCAAACCGGGATCCTTACTCGGGTCTTTGTACTTTGTGCCACCTGAGCCTAACCCGCTATGCTACTGCCTGACTCCTCTGTTTCTTTCTATCTGAAAAAAATTGGCCCACTTTGGGCTGATAGTGTAATAGTTATGCAAGTGACTTGCATACCTGATTCTGAACTCCCATGTGCCATCCTCAACACCACCATAAACTAGAGCTGATCAGTGCTCTGGTGGGAAAAAAAAATCCCAAAGTGATCCATATTGGTGAAGCTGTAGTGGTGAAAAAAAAAGTATAATATTTGACATTCACCTAGAATTATATTTTGGGTTATCTAGGACAAAACCAAAAGCAATGGAATGGTAAGCACTCTTTTATGAATTTATTCACATAGCTTTTATGAATATATTCATATTGTAAAAATAATTTTATTGGAGGAAATAATAATTTATGAGACCATTGCTGTTACATATGCTGTCATATGTTGAGCAGCCCCCTTACTTATAAGATGATTGGTCCTGACTTCCAAAAAGTAGCATGCCTAAGAACAGCATGTTGAAAATACATTGTTTTATGAATGCCACTCAAAGCAATTCAAGTTGCTAACATAAGGTGTCCTAAGCCCCCAAATCCATCAGTTTGTCAGTATACTAGTGATTCCTGTTAATCATCATAATCCAACTCAACCTAGGAATCTAACTTGAATAGATATATGAGATCTCAATTGTACTCATTAGAAAAGACAGCTTTACATTCCAATTAATTTAAGAAAGAAATGTTTTGAAGAAAAATTTTCCATATTTACTATATGAAATAGTGACTTAAGGAATACATGAATAGGCAGGGCTCAAGAGCCACAAGGAACACAAGAAAATATATATATTTTCTATATTATACATATATAAATGAGTACATATTTACCTGAGTAGCAGTAATGTTTCTCCACTTCCACTGTACAGAATAACGAATAGGAATCACAAGTGTATAGAAGACATGAAGGAAGGCAAATCCCAGTGCTACTAAGCCAATTTGTTTTCTGCAAAGCATCCAGTGGTCAAGCCAGTCTGGGAATCGATGGTATTTTGTACCTCGGTACAACTGCAGGATAGCTGCAAGCACACCAGGGAGATAAACTAAAGCAAGTAGAGTAAGAGCGATTAGTGGAAAGACACGATTTGGAATGGAGATAGCCATTCGAAATGAGGCATCTTCTTTTTTATAAACGTAAGTGTAGACTACTTCTCTTATGACACAGTAGAAAAAGAAGATGGTAAACAGAACAGTAGACAAACAGAAGGGGAGCTTCCACATTGGAAATAGTTGC
The DNA here is from genome assembly GCF_950295315.1 of Erinaceus europaeus. Taxonomy (NCBI): domain Eukaryota; kingdom Metazoa; phylum Chordata; class Mammalia; order Eulipotyphla; family Erinaceidae; genus Erinaceus; species Erinaceus europaeus. The sequence goes on along the minus strand of NC_080169.1, from coordinate 59,270,858 downwards.
AATGGGTAGTTTTCAATTTCATTCGCTGCCATGAGTGATCCTTGATCCAATGGACTAAGTCCAAGTGTGCGAACAATATCCATCACTCTCTGCTTGGCTTTGCTGTGATTTCCACAGATAAACACCTATAATAAAAATAATTCATTTTGTGTTTTTTATTTAACAGGTATTTTGAAAGTCTACATCTGCACCAAGTAAAACAGTAAGAGTGAAGTATTTTTTTAAATAATTTTAATTTTTTATTAATTATTTAATAAGATGGTGTTTCACACTCACACATGTATGATATAGGTAGGTGCCAGTGATTTAACTTGAGCAAGATTTTGGGCACATCACATTGATAGAAGACTTCATAGATAAATAGAAGACAGTGCAGATAGTTTGATCTTCCTCTGCATTCATGGGTGTTACACCACTTTATTGATTGTTTCTAATTTCAGTGGATAGATGGAACCAGTTTTATATAAGATAATGGGAAAGGGGAAATATTTTTTATTGCTGGTTTTTTTTAAATTTATTTTTTATTTTACTTTACTTGATAGAGACAGAGATAAATTGAGAGAGAAGGGGGGATATGGAGAGAGACAGACAGACACCTGCATCCTTGCTTCACCACTCGTGTGAAGCTTCCCCACTACAGTTGGGGACCAGGGGCTTGAACCTGAGATCTTGTACACTAGAATGTGTTCACTTAATGAGGCGCACCACCACCTGGATGGACCCTTAATTAATCAATTTTTTTTTCAATATTTATATACTGTTTTAGTTCCTAGGACTGACAAAAGGCCTCCAGAGACTAACAGCATTTAGTTACATCAAATGAAAGTTGAGGGTACAGACTAGAAAACAAAGCACAACTGATGACTGCCTAATTAAGTCCACACATGTCTCATGGCATACACTAACAGAATTAAATATTTAGTGGGTATTTTATCGTGAAATCATTGAGAGTGTGTACATGAAAATATGTACTTTTTAAACCTGAGTGCAGATTGTTTGAGTTTACCTGCCGACTTGCATCCAGGGCTCCTGACTGGAGAGCCCAGGCTGAGACTGTATTCAATCCTTTAACCACGTGGGCTCCAGGAACCAACTGAGCAAGATACTCTGCGTTGGATTCTGGATACTGATTGATTTTGAGGTTGTTGCTGACATCGACCAATATTTTCTCACTGAGAACCTCAGTTAGTTCTGTGAGAAAAGCATAATGCTCCCTGTGGATTGCTAAGATTATAACATCAGACTTCTGGGCTGCTTCTGAATAGTTCAAGACCTCTGCACCTTTGGGTAGCAGATTGGACATCTGGGGTTTTCGACTTCCAAAAATAATAGAATAACCACACTGGAGCATTTTGATTCCCAGTGATCTTCCAAAATCTCCAGTTCCAAAAATACACAAGGTCTCTTGCTTTTCTGATGATTTCACTGTAAGAGGAAATGCATCCATTTTCTCCATAACTGAAATTTCCTTCTGAAAGATAGCACAAGAACCCAGATGAATCATTTAGAATCATCTAATTAATGCGAGAATTAATTAGAATTGCATTTGGGAAACAGTGTAATTGACTGATGTTGTTCTAATCTTTCTGTTTCCCAGAAAAATTGGAAGGAATAAAAGTTGTCATACACAGGATCAGGAGATAGCTTACCTGTTAAGAGCACACACTTTACTACAACTAGGGACCTGAGTTCAAACTTAGGTTCCACATGTACCACAGGGAACTTCTTGGATGGTGGAGTGGTGCTGTGATTTCTCTCCTCTCTCTTTCTTTCTTTCCTTCTGCCCCCCCACCCCCCTCACCCCTGCCTCTTGCTCACTGTTTATGTCTGAAAATGAAAGGGATAAAAAGATACCGGAGGGACAGGTGAAATTGTGCAGGCAAAAACTTCTGATGGGCAACAATAAATACACAGATGAATAAATGTTACTTATGTTCTCATATGTGTCTTATTCAACAAAATTACTGGTGAAAAACTTGCATTATAAAAGAATATAAAGTGAAAAGCCAAGATATTATTAGAGGATATTTTAAACTTAATTTATAGTGCAATGATATTGCATTCATAAAAAATTATTGTCTCAGGTGTCGGGCGGTAGCACTGCAGGTTAAGCGCACGTGGCGCAAATTGCAAGGACCGGCGTAAGGACAACAACAACAACAAGGGAAACAAAAGAGAAAATAAATAATAATAATAAAAAGATTGTCCCTCAAGTTCTCAAGAGCAAATTACAATAAGTAATGTACCAAAGAGGAATGCAGAGATAAGTTCATTTATGTTTAGTAATGCAAAATATAAAATATTAAAAAAATAGCAAATAGAATACTACAATATGTTTAAAGTAAAAAAAAAAGTACATACTTGTCAAAAGTACATACTTGTATTATCCTAGGATTGTAAAATTTAACTCTATAAACATAATATTAGAAAACTTATTAATATAACTTACCATATTATAAGATATTAAGAGAAACGTATGCTCACATTTATGGACTTTAAATGTATCTTAGATTTTGAGAATTATTCTTGATTCATAATAAACAAGAGCAGATAGTTGTCCACTTAACACACAAATTATCTCTCTCAACCTGAAATCTAGGGTCTTTCTTCAATAAGAAATTACTAGAAGGGTTCTCAGCATAGCCAGGAACTAGATACATTTATCACTGGTTATTATTTGGAAATTCTAGCTAACACAGGTAGATTACAGAAAGAGATTAGATGTATAGAAATTCATAATGTAGGCCTGTTAGAGTACATAGATAGTGGCTTTGCTTTGTCATGCACATGACCCAAGTTCATGGCTGGTCCCTATTGTAATAGGGAAACTTTTGGTATCTTTCCCTCTGTTACTCACTTCCTCTTCCTCTCTGAAAAAGTCAGCTTGGATTAGTGGAGCTTCAGTGACAAATATTTCAAAAAAGCAGAGAAAAAAAAGCAAGACTAAATAACAAAATTTAAGGGGGATTAAAGATGATCAAACTGCAGTCAAGGAAATCTCAAGAAAGTCAACTAAGAATGACCCATAGATATAAGAATAATTCAACATCTGATATCAATGTTCTTCATATGTTAAACAAATTCAGCCTGAGGGGGTCAGGTGGTAGCACACCAGGTTGAGTGCACATGTTACATAAGCAAGGACCCAGGTTTGAGCCCCTGGTCCCCACATGCAGGGGGAAAGCTTTGTGAGTGGTGAAGCAGTGTTGCAGGTGATTCTCTGTCTCTCCCTCTTTATCAGCCCATTCCCTCTAGATTTCTGGCTATCTCTATCAAATAGATAAAGAAAATTAAAAAAGAAGTCTTTAAAAAATTCAGTCTGAAGTTTTAATAGAGGAAAGGCCTCCACATAAAGCTGCATTAAAGTAGAGAGTATATTTGGGAATAAACTTAAGATATGTACTAGGTTCATATAAAGGCATTTTTTAATGCCAGAAACAAGAAGATTTATAAGCATGGATATGTTCCTGGATGGTAATGCAACTTAACAAAGATGTCAGCTTTTTCTAATTTACCTGTTATTCCTGAAAAGAGCAGCTATGAAGAAGGGATTTGTTTTTATTAAATACTAGCAATAATATGAAACTAGAATGAGATTAAATGCACTGTCACAGGAATAGAAAAAGCCCAATGGAATATAGTAAAAACCAATATAGAACAAAACTAACACATATGCTAAACTTGACAGTTCAAGTCAAAGAGAATTGGGCCAACTGAATAGTAAAATAGAAGAAAAAAAGTTTACTTGTAGATTATATTCTTTCTAGAGGTAAACTTTAGATATACTAAGTAGCTCTAAAATAATTTAAGTGAATTATACTAGGACTAGAAGACACCAAGGAGAAAGCTATTATTGCCTTATAGGAGAAAAGGCTCTTAAATCTCTTAAACCATTAAAAAGTTGAAGTATTGACATGATTACATAAAAAATAACACATGCAAAGTCAAACAGTAATCAATATACCAGAAAAATTAAAAAAATTGATCAAAGGATATGAGTTGACAGATTTTTTCAAAGAATTATAAAGTACTTTTTAATATAGTAAAAGATTATTCATCTTAACTAAATGGAAAAAAAAACAAGTTAAAACTCATCTTATTACATATCATGTAACTATATGGTAATTGTGCAAATTTTGGGAAATGGCATTTTCTAACTAATAAAATTTTGATTTTCACATTTAATTCTTATAAATAAAATCCTATATGAAAGACCTTTAAAATATGATTTTAAAATGTGAACTTCTCTCATTTGTAATTCTGATTTTAATATTTTACTCTTAAATGCAATTTATCAATCTAATACAACATACTTGGGTTATTACCCTGGCCATTAAAATTTATTTTCATTCATAAACACTCAGAGGATTCCTTGTGTAAATTGAAGATAAAGAATTAGAAAGAAGCTATTAAATCATCACTGGTTGAATTAATAGAAAGAAATATAGTTATTCCACTGAGCAGTTAGTTACTCCCTATCAAGTTATAGAAGTTCTAGTGATAATAAAAGTGATGGTTTTAAGTTGAGTACTACTTTATACCCTCCTGGTTCTATTTCTTATACCTGGGTAGTAACTAAATTGTGTTTAGCTTTTACTGCTAAACAGAGGCTCACTGTTAAGTCCCACATCTTGTAATTATTTTTTTAATTTAAAAAATATTTCATTTATTTATTATTGAAAGGTATAGGAGGAGAAAGAAAGAACTAGATATCATTCTGGTACATGTGCTGCTGGGGATGGAACTCAGGACCTCATGTTTGAGAATCCAATGCTTTATCTAGTGCACCACCTCCCACACCACTGTAATTCTTTTTTTCTTAAAATTTCTTGTATTATCTTTATTTACTTATTGGTTAGAGACAGTCAGAAGAGAGGGGTGGGGGAGATAAACAGGGAAGGAGATAGATAGACACTTGTAGCACTGCTTCAGCACTTGTAAAGCTCCCCCCCTTGCAGGTGGGGATCAAGGGCTTGAACCTGGGTCCTTGTGCACTGTAACATGTGCACTCAACCAGGTGAGCCACCCAGCCCCTCATCTTGTAATTCTTGATTCTTGTCCTGAGTTTCTCTGAGAAGTGTGCCTGCCTAGCTTTTAGACATACAGGATCCATGGGGATAACATAAGACAATGGAGGACAGAACTCTAAAGATAAGTGCTTCCCATTTTATCTTCCGGATAATTCTGACACATTTTATAAAACTCCTCACAAAGTTCCTATGGACTACTACTAATCCCTCATTAGTAGTAGTGGCAGACTTAATGAGTAGATTTTGCCTTGCCTTGTCATGTTCTCTGGCTTATATCTCCTGCCTCTCATTCCTGTTCTCTGGAATTACTCCCATGATAAACTATTTGCATAGAAGCTATATCACAGGTTCTGCTGGTAAAATAATTGTTGATAATATACTATTTTGATTGGCTTATTTATTGTGTGTGTGAGAGAGAGAGAGACAGAGAGACCACAGAATTGCTCAGTTCTGGCTTACAGTGGTACAATGGGTTGAATTTGGACCCTCTTTGCAAATTATATGCTCTAAAACAGTGATATAACTCCAAGGTACAATATTTTGATTTTTTAAAATAGAAAAAAAATAATAAGACCTAATGTCACCATAGCTGGAATGATGAAGAAATACATGAATCCCCCCAGATCAGGATAATTTAATTCTAAACTCTTGGAAAATATTCTAATAATAGTAGCTCATAAAATGGAATGTATGAATACTGTAAACCACAGGAGAGATCAAGTTGAGAATGTATTTTACAGTAAATACCATTTAAAGAAGGAAGTTGCTCTCCTTTCAAATTATTTGTAACTCAAAATAGCTCATCTGTTTAAACATGGATTTATGGAGGTAGTATGATTTCCAGCTCAAAAACTTGATTTACTATATCTCTTACTTAGGTATAGGAGAAAAAGACTGAAAAAAAAAACACAAGAAAAGTGACAAACAGGAAGTATTAAGGTAAAAATGAATTAAAATAGTTAAAGCATGACAAGGGCTGGGGTAGCACAGTGGTAGCACAGCAGACTAGAGCAGAGTTTTCCACCATACTCTAGAATTGAGTAGTACTCTAGTTTCTTTTTCTCTGTCTCTATAATAAAAATAAGGAAGTAAATCTTTAGAAAATAGCTGACACATCATACAATGTTTTCTTTTCCTTCCTGAAGCTCTTTACAAACATTCAGCAAAAAACACAACAGGTATTTCTGATTTTGAAATTCCAGGACTGGGCTTAACTCCTATGGAAACATCTCCCAGAAAGGCATTATCCAATAAGTAAATAAAGAAGTTGTTAAGCAGAAATACCAAATAATAAGAAGAAATTAAAATAATACTGATTTCACCTTTTTTGTAGATTATTCTGCAAAGCAGGAACACAGTTTGGTCAACTGACTCTACATTGGTTAAAAGTGAGAGCAAGATTGATTTTATTAAAGCAGGGAAACAAATTCATTAAGAGTGAGCAATAAGAAGCACAGTTAAAATTTACAACAATTGGTATTTTCAACAACTACACTAGGCTTTCTCTTCCATCTTTACCCCTTATATTTCTAAATATAGACATCTCAAAGGCATGGGGAGGGACAATATGTTATTTAGCTTGTTTCCTCCCTCCCCCAACCCCCAACATAGTGTGCTTCAGCAAGAGACAACTGCAGTTAAAAGGTCATTCATGCAAAGAGAAAGAAAAAATGTGGGTAGGTAATCTCCAGGAAAGGAGCTTTAATTATCTCAAATTTCATATTTCCAGTAACATTAAGCTAGACAAGGCAAAACATTCTTACTTTTTTCTCTCATTCCTATCACCCATTCCTCCAAAACATAAGTACTTTTAGAGAAGTGAGGAAATATAGAACAAAAAGAATAAACAGTACTCCCTCTAATCTCACACACAAAGAAAGTGGGCGGAATGTTCCTGATGGAATATGAGGAACCAAAGACAGGTGAAAGGATATCTCCTCCATCTTTTTATGTTTTATTTCTTTAGCCTACTCCCATAGTATGGGATTGACCAATTCATATTTGCACAATCTGACTCAATTCTTGTGGTTCACTCACATGAAGGTGGACATTACTGTATAGAGTCATAGATCCTGGCATCAGTAGGCAGTGTTAAATCAGGTACATATCAATCATAAGGTCTCTTGGCTGATTCACTGTATGTGGCTTCCACCATTCATTTGTAACATGGTCTCCACAGTCTTGGCTTCCTTGCTATAAAAAGTGACCTACCTTCCCACTCCAAAATGGTGACTTACTCAGTTCTAAATAATACTGTCTAACAAAATCACTGCATGTCTGAACAGTTCTTTTCATTTCTGATTCTTCCATTATTTTTATTTCAGAGAGGAGAGAAAGAGGGAGGGAGGCCTCTTCACCAGTTGATGAAAGGACAAACACTGTTCAATAGATAAGGGTTGTTTTTCTGATAGTAATAATTTAGATCCTCGTCCTGATGCTGAATTATTTGTGAACTAGAGGTTAGTAAGAAGTTTGCTAAGGCTTTACAATGTAAACAGTCAAGGTAAAGTAATTCAGATCTTGTTGTCATGAACCCTGAGATTTAATCCAATGAACTAATCTTCCTTGACAGTGAACAGTGAATCTACATAATGAAATTCTTAGGAACAGAGTCATGAAATAATCTTCATTTTTCTTGACAGATACAGCAGTGAACTAAGTCTGAAAGTAGGTAAAAGTATTTTTCAATTTCACCAAATAGTTTAGACTAAAAATAAATGATTTATCTCATAAAGTAAAATTAAAGTAGAAAATATAGATCCGAATTACACTGATTTCTTGGTACTTCAGTAGTGTTCACAAAAATCTACTAACCAAATCATTTTAGTTGTAGCACAAACTTAGTAATTCATGTGAAAGTATTCATCACCACAGAACATTAATGCAAGGTTACATTTAGTTATTTTTCTTATGACATGGTTAAACGTACAAGTTAGACTTTCTGTTTTCAGGCTGGAAAGTGGCAAACCTGACTGAGCTGGATACATTGCCATGCACAAGCACTCATGTTTAAGCTGCCTTTCATCCACCACCCCCTGTCCCTTCGCCCCCATCTGAAGGGGGAAGCTTCACAAGTAGTGAAGTAGTGCTGCAGGTGTCTTCTCTTTCTCCCACACCATTTCCACTTTCCTTCTCAATTTCTCTGTCTCTGTCTAATAAAATAAAAATAAAGTATTAAAAATCTTACTTAAAAACAAGTAAAAATGAAGCTTGTTCCTTTATATCACTGAATTGTAATATGAAAATAAATAACCAGTAAGTTGGGTTGCTAAGAATTGCACAACATTTTCTCACAAAACAATTAAGATAATCAGTTCCGTACATAACTTGCAGTTGTTTCTATATTTATATTCAAAGCTTTCAGTGACGGATTTCTGTAGACTATGATTGCTATTAACACAGCTAATTCTAGGTAGGAAAAATAAGAAATATACCATTAAATGCAATATTGCAAAAAGGCTAAATGTTGAACTATCCAAAAAATAATTAGTAGAAAAATTCATTGATTATGGACATGATACATTTTTAGGGCTCTTCATATTTTTACTGCCTTGTTCCTTGCCTCTTATTTATTTATTCCCTTTTGTTGCCTTTGTTGTTTTACTGTTGTAGTTACTATTGTTGTTGTTATGGATGTCATCGTTGTTGGATAGGACAGAGAGAAATGGAGAGAGGTAGGCAAGACAGAGAGGGAGAGAAAGATAAACACCTGTAGACCTGCTTCACCACCTGTGAAGCACCTCACCTGCAGGTGGGGGGCTGGTGGCTTGAACCGGGATCCTACACCGGTCCTTGAGGTTTGCGCCACCTGCATGTAACCTGCTTTGCTACCACCTGGCTTTGGCTGCCTCTTTTTTTAAAAGAGTTATTTATTTAGAAAATTAGTATCTCAAGCTAACATATGCAGTGCTAGGTATTGAACGTGGAGCTTCCTGGCCTACCATTGAGTCACTTCTATGGCCTCAGTGTTCTTTCTAAATCCAGGTCTGCTGATTTTGCAACACTATAATATAGTTATCAGTGAAAGAATATGTACTTTAGTGTGAACATGCTTGTTTCCCCCCACGGAGCCTTAATTTCACTAATACAGAAAGAGCTCAGTGAGTAAATTAGACAGGCACTCATGTTAGTATAATGATTTAATTTTTTTTTAGTGTTTTTGTTTTCCAGTTGTCCCTCGGATATATTAAAACAAATGCCACGAATCACAAAAAGGCTGGCATAGTTACAAAACTTCCTCATGCCCCTATGCTGTATGATGAAAAGAAACACTTGATTGATGAGCTTCACTTCATTACAAATATGTTGTCATTTAGGACTTCCAAGTTGAAATTCAGAGAGAATAATAAAACAAGACTAATAAGAAAAAACCTTGTTTACAGGCATGAAATTAAAATGAAAAATCCTGTCACATTTTATAAAGTATAAAGGTGCTGTTTGTATTCTAACTTGCTAGAAGATACCTAGTTAGATCACTAAATTTATGTGCCTTAATACTACTACTTCTCTCCTCTCTCTCTCCCTCTCCTTCTCCCTCCCCCCCCCCGTGTGTGTGTGTGTGTGTGTGTGTGTGTGTGTGTGTGTGTGTGTGTGTGTGTAAGTGAATACTGCTAGAAGAATTTAAAATCTGGTTCGATACTGTATGGCACTATGTGAGAGTTGTTAAGGAATACTATGGTAGATTTGTAGCTGGATATGATCAAACTATTACTTTATAGCTTATGGAAAGACAATTCTTCATGGTTTCCTTGAGAGTTACAGTCTACTACTAACTCTCAAGTTTGCTATCCTTTGCCTCTTACCCTTGTGGGGACTGTATATTCCTTCTTGCCTTTGATTTTCATGAAAATAGGAATTCTGGTATCCTAGACCTAGCTGATGGCCATTTAAGGGAGGAAAAGAAGCAGGTAAAATATTTCTATAATATCTGTGATCTAGCAATAGACACCCTTTGCATCCCTCTGTCCTTCCCCTCCAGACCATCCTCTCCCCCCCCCCAAAAAAAAGATGCCTTCTCCTTTCCTAATACCATTTCTTAGCTTTGAGTGTCCATTAGACATGATGTATTATTTTTTTTAGTTTGATTCTTTGAAAATATAAATGTTTGAGTTCTACCTCACAATATTTGATTCAAAAATTTAAGACATGTTACCAGAGAAGTGTATAGCTACACAGCCATCCCACACCTCCTACTCCCACTTATTTTAGTGTGTGACCAGGGAATTGACCCACAGTACAGGTTATTAACTGAAAGCTAGTAGGCAGTGGTTCTCACTCTTGGCTCTATCATAGAATCATTTGGAGGAGTTTTTAAAGATGTCCACGTTCTACCCTAGACAAATCAATCCAGACTCTCTAAGAATCCGGTCATCTGTATTTTATGAAGCCTTTCCACAAAATTCTAATGTATATGAAGTTTCAGAACTAATAATGTCTAGTGTAATAGTTTGGAAAGGTATTTGCTTTTTATAAAATCTAGTTTAGTGCCGGGGAGAAATCATCTGTACCGGCACTGTCTTTCTTCTCCCTCTAAACAAAACTCTGTCATGTGCCTTTCTTTGCCTAGGTTTACTGTGGACAATTACTAGCATTCTTCTACTATTCAGCACTGTTTTTAGTGATGATGACATGTCTTTGTAATTGTTTTAATAGTTACTACCAAACTTTCTCTCTCTCTATTTTTTGTATTTTTACTTTGTATAAATATGTAAAATTGGGTGAGCTAAAGCATGACTAAGACTCTTAGTAGTATGTGTAACTAAGCTTGAATCTCTATGTCATGGAATTTATTTTAATTTGTATTTTCTGTGAACTTCTCAGAATAAAAAATAAGAGGAATCCACAAAACCTAAACTTTTCTTTCAGGCATCCTGAGAGATTCTTTTACATTTTCTTCTCCACAGTAGTTTTATAAATTTATTCTGTAAAATCAGCATCAATTTTAGTTTTAACATGATGGAAATGAGCAAAGTGCTACAAACATGATTACTCCCACTCCCCCTTAGAGAGAAAAAAAATAAAAATACAATTTGGGATCTCAGTCTAGGAAAACTATAGCTAACTGGTATACCATCATTATTAATTGTGCCAAACCACTTACCAACCTAGTAATTGTTTTCTCTTTAACCTCCTCCCTTTCTTCACAGCATTTATGTCAGACCAATTGGATAAGATCAAAAGACCATTGTAATATTTATTTACTGGAGAAGTAATGATTAAAAGCAAGATTTATTTTCCTTTTTTTGTAAGAATGACTTTAAGTAAGAGTAGTTAGGAAATGTTCACAGAGTTTCATAGCTTATGCTATGCCTTCAGGTATTAATGAAGGGCTAAAATGTTTTACTTAAATCAGACTAATTAAAATCTTTAAAAATTCAATATTCAAGCCTTCATGATCTCTGTAAAATACCTTAATCACATTGTCACCCTTTAAAATTAATTATCCTTCCAAATGAATTAGACTCCAAAGTATTGTAGTTACAAATTTATTATAAAATTTATCCCATATAGCAACATAATAGGGTTATTAAAATTAATGTTAATGGGAAGAAATGCCAATGCCCCTGTAATTTCTTTCTCCTTTTAAGTAATGGTTATAATAATATTCAATTTACTTTAAAAATACTGCACAAAGCATTTTTCAAGTGGCAAGTAGTTGAAATCTTAACTAGTACACTTTGACTTTCTTAACTAATTACAGCATAAAGACGACCTAAACTCATACTGAGACCATAACTGTCCCCATCAAAGGTAAAAATCAGTTTCATCTACACTGCCTTGACAGGATTTTATGTTTTTGACAGATTCATTAAAACAGTCTGTCAAGAAGTGTGCATGAGGGATGACGTGAGAAATTAAGACTGTTCTTGACCTCAAGAGGTTCCATTATTGGGGCAGACGAGACTGCATGGTCAAACTGCCACAAAATTACCTTGAGACAAACTAACAGATGAATGCTCAGGGTGCATCCAAGTCCAGAGAAGGGACACTGATCTCCCTGTGAAGTAGAACAAGAAAGTTCACCAGTCTGTGAAAAATTGCTCCCTTCCGTTGTCACTATTTAATGTGATCACAGTGACAGATCCATACTCTCAAATACAGATGCCATCACCACTGAATACCTGGGCACAACTACTTCCTCTGTTCCTATATTTTTTAAAGAAAGATTTATCTATTGAGAAATATCAAAGCATCACTTATACAGGAGAACTAGATCTTTTACCATTGAGCTACTTTCCTGGACAATTCTTCCTTCCCCTTATCTTCCCTTTCTTCCTATGCTCTCCCTTTCCCTTCCCTTTCCCTTCCCTTCCCTTCCCTTCCCTTCCCTTCCCTTCCCTTCCCTTCCCTTCCCTTCCCTTCCCTTCCCTTCCCTTCCCTTCCCTTCCCTACCTTTCCTTTCCTTTCCCTTCCCTTCCCTTCCCTTCCCTTCCCTTCCCTTCCCTTCCCTTCCCTTCCCTTCCCTTCCCTTCCCTTCCCTTCCCTTCCCTTCCCTTCCCTTCCCTATCTTTTCCTTCCCTTCCCTTCCCTTCCCTTCCCTTCCCTTCCCTTCCCTTCCCTTCCCTTCCCTTCCCTTCCCTTCCCTTCCCTAACTTTCCCTTCCCTTCCCTTCCCTTCCCTTCCCTTCCCTTCCCTTCCCTTCCCTTCCCTTCCCTTCCCTTCCCTTCCCTTCACTTCACTTCACTTCCCTACCTTTCCCTTCCCTTCCCTTCCCTTCCCTTCCCTTCCCTTCCCTTCCCTTCCCTTCCCTTCCCTTCCCTACCTTTCCCTTCCCATCCTTCCCTTCCCTTCCCTTCCCTTCCCTTCCCTTCCCTTCCCTTCCCTTCCCTTCCCTACCTTTCCCTTCCCTTCCCTTCCCTTCCCTTCCCTTCCCTTCCCTTCCCTTCCCTTCCCTTCCCTTCCCTACCTTCCCCATCCCATCCCATCCCATCCCTTCCCTTCCCTTCCCTTCCCTTCCCTTCCCTTCCCTTCCCTTCCCTTCCCTTCCCTTCCCTTCCCTTCCCTTCCCTTCCCTACCTTCCCCATCCCATCTCTTCCCTTCCCTTCCCTTCCCTTCCCTTCCCTTCCCTTCCCTTCCCTTCCTTTCCCTTCCCATCCTTCCCTTCCCTTCCCTTCCCTTCCTTTCCCTTCCCATCCTTCCCTTCCCTACCTTTCCCTTTCCTACCCTTCCCTTCCCTTCCCTTCCCTACCTTTCCCTTCCCTACCTTTCCCTTCCCTACCTTTCCCTTCCCTTCCCTTCCCTTCCCTTCCCTTCCCTTCCCTTCCCTTCCCTTCCCTTCCCTACCTTTCCCTTCCCTTCCCTTCCCTTCCCTTCCCTTCCCTTCCCTTCCCTTCCCTTCCCTTCCCTTCCCTTCCCTTCCTTTCCCTTCCCTACCTTTCCCACCCCTTCCCTTCCCTTCCCTTCCCTTCCCTTCCCTTCCCTTCCCTTCCCTTCCCTACCTTTCCCTTCCCTTCCCTTCCCTTCCCTTCCCTTCCCTTCCCTTCCCTTCCCTTCCCTTCCCTTCCCTTCCCTTCCCTTCCCTTCCCTTCCCTTCCCTACCTTTCCCTTCCCTTCCTTTCCTTTCTCTTCCTTCCCTTTCCTACCTTTCCCTTCCCTTCCCTACCCTTCCCTTCCCTTCCCTTCCCTTCCCTTCCCTTCCCTTCCCTTCCCTTCCCTTCCCTTCCCTTCCCTTCCCTTCCCTTCCCTTCCCTTCCCTTCCTTTCTCTCTGAAGAGCTTAGGTGTTTCACATGTGTGATCTCACTTCTCCACCTTTTTTCATTCAAATGCAGATAAAGAAAGACACGCACACACACACACATACACACACACACACACACACACACACACACACAGAGGGAGAGGGAGAGGGAGAGGGAGAGGGAGAGGGAGAGGGAGAGGGAGAGGGAGAGGGAGACGGAGAGAGAGACTAAAACCACTGTGCCAAAGCTCCTTTTCCTGGTCCCCATGTGGTTACAGGACTCTAACTTGGGCTGAATGCCCCACCCAGTAAATTAGTGCTCAGGACCATGCTCTGTTCTTAATGCCATTTTTTCCCTTCACTATCTGGAGTTGAGCAAAAGTAACACCGAGTTTGTGTTCTAGCAATTCCCTTAAAGGTAGCACTAGAACTCTTCCTTTTCTTTTTATACAGAGCTATAGTTCTTGACCTTTGGAAATTACCTTACACACATTTTGTTTTCTTTTAAGATAGTGAATAGTAAACTTTACTTTATCCTGGCATTCAGACTGTTCATAAAATCTACATTCAAAAGAAACATAACACTCAAAATAACTTTTCTGAAGTATGTGACTATCAAAGTATAATATAGTGAGGTATTTCTACACATGGATGAATAACCTCTAGAACAAAGGTTAGTATGTCAATGTCCTGCCTAGTTAATTAAACAGAAAATGCATCTGTTAATAGAACTGCATTCTTTTCGCAGTGATTTATTTCTGGAAGATTATCTTCAAACAGTGCAAACATCCTTTGTTCTCTTTTCCTTAATGATTTTGGAAGAACAAATTGTTTATGTATATAGGCCAAGTTTTCTTATCATACTTTATTTTAAGCATTAATTATCCTTTAGTTATTTGCTTTGTTTTAGTCCTTCCAGGATTCATTTCTTCCCACTAAAAGAACAAGTGCTAATTCAAGTAATTTTTGGAAATGACCAAAAAGCCATTCAAAAGCATCTTGAGCAGATTTACCACATCACATGGAACTGCTCAGGAGGTCTTCACTATTAATTAATGACCCGTTCCACTTGGATGTATAAAAAGATAGAGTCAAACAAGTGACTTCAGAAAGCTTGCTTTGCAGATCTTATTATTATTATTTTATTATTTCAGGATTAACTATAATAAAAAAAATCCTAACCAGAAAATTTCATTATCCACTATGTATTGTGGATTCTTACAGCAGGAATGATGCTAGGATGGAGATATAGATGAAGATGCTTAACAAATGATTTTTGTTCAGAGGAAGAACCAGAAGAAACTAGCTGTAAGGTATCCTAGTGAGTTATTTAAGTTTGAAGAACAAGTGTGTGTGTGTGTGTGTGTGTGTGTGTGTGTGTGTGTGTGTGTGTGTTGCCAGTGGCAACCACTCTTTTTAGGATTTTAAAAAGGCATTTCTTTTTTATGTCCAGGGTTAGCCTCATGGATCTGTGAATGCATGGTCCCACCACTCCTGGTGGATTATTTTATATTTATTTAAGTTTTAGATTGAGGGTGAGAGGCAGACATAAAGAAGAGACACCACAACAGTGCTACACTGCTTATGATTCTCTCCCATCCTCATGAACATGCTTCCATGTGGTTGCTAGGGGCCTTTGCATATGGTAAACTTTGTGCTTTACCAGAGTTTCAAAGGAAATATATATATATGTATGTATGTATATATTTGCATGTGAGGGCGATCTGGCTGCAACATCTGTCACACTACTGATCACCAGGGTTGATTTGGTTGATCTGGCTGCCTAGACAGGTGTCCCCTTCCTCCCACACTGCTCCATGTGCGTCCCTCCCAAGCTGCCTGCTTGGTCGAAGAGGACAACCTTCCCTGAATAGAGGCGGACCAGTCTTTGGTAGAGGGTATAGGAGTAGCTGCGCTCCCCTGCTAGAACCTTCAAACAAGCTCTCAAGGAAAAAAATATATATATATGTTTTATTTTAATGAGAAAGAGTAGATATAGATGGAAAGATACTGAGAAAGAGAGAGAGGATCAAAACACTGCTCAGTTCTGATACATGGTAAGTCTGGGGATTGAACCTGGGACTTTAAACCCTCAGGCTTGAAAGGTTTTTGCATAACCATTATACTGTCTCCCCAAGCCCAAGAAATGGTTTCTATATAGCAGTGGTCAGATGATCCAAGTGATTTATAAAGAGAACTAGTTGGTGAAGATATAAAACACAGGCTGTGTTTCTGAGGGTGACATTAGTTACTTAGTATAATTTAAAAGGACAATTCTCCCCAGACAATAACTTGGATCCATCTGAATATCAGATTTCAGGCTCAGGGGAAAGAAAAAAAGAAAAACTAGTATAGCCACAGACCCTTTGGAATATAACTAAAATATGCCTACTACCATGGAGGACCTCCCAACTCTTCATCTGCACTATTCCAGCCTTTAGGTTCATGATTAGTCAACAATTTGTTTGGCTTTGTATGGTAACTCCCTTTTCAGCCACCAGGTTCCAGGTGCTAGCATGATGCCAACCAGACTTCCCTGGACAGACAACCCCACCAATATGTCCTGGAGCTCCACATCCCCAGAACCCCACCCCACTAGGAAAAGAGAGAGAGAGGCTGGGAGTACGGATTGACCCGTCAACGCTCATGTTCATCGGGGAAGCAATTACAGAAGCCAGACCTTCCACCTTCTGCACCCCATAATGACCCTGGGCCCATACTCCCAGAAGGTGAAAGAACAGGAAAGCTATCAAGGGAGGGGATGGGATATGGAGTTCTGTTGGTGGGAATTGTGTGGAGCTGTACCCCTCTTATCCTGTGGTTTTGTCAGTGTTTCCTTTTTAGAAATAAAATAAAGAAAAAAGAAAAATTAATTAATTAATTAAAAAATAAAAGGAGAATTCACACTTCTTTAATAATGACATCAATGAAGGGCTGGGCAATGGTGCACCTGGTTAAACACCATGCACAAGGACCCAGATTCAAGACCTCACTTGTTAGGGCAGAGGGTGCTTCAGAGAGGTGAAGCAGCTCTTCAGGTGTTAATATTTCCCTCTTACCTCTAAATTTCTCTCTATCCTATCAAACAAAATGGAAAGAAAAAAAAAAGGAAGAAGTGGCCATCAAGGAGTGGTGGATTCTTCATGCTGGCATCAATAAACAGCTAACCTCGGTGTCAATAAATGACATTAACAATGATAGAGCGATAACAGGGTGGTCCTCAGGCAGAGATGGGGATGCAGTAGACATGCTCAGGACATCTCAGTTCTGAAATCCTATGACAACTGAATTATTTTCCTTAAAATTGTTACAGAGGCTTAAGGCCCATAGCTTTAAATTTACAGACATTTATTTGGTTATTTTTGATAATGTTTAGCAAGCTTATGGAAGTTAGAAGTCTGAAATGGAAATAATTCTTAAGTTTAGGACTTGACCTTGTACATGTTGGATTTTTTTTTTAACCTCAAGTTGCTATGTGAACTTCAGCAGAAGCCTAAACATTACCAAATGGAGAAAGTGCTATGACCCAATCTCTATACATGTACTATTTACTTCACAACCTTGACACCTGATAAATAGGAAGTGTTTTATCTTGTTTTCTGGGCTAAGAGTGTTTGCCATGCAGGTAGGATTTCATACCATGTTAAATCACAGCATTTAAAAAAATCCAGGGCCTTACAAAAGACCATATCTCTAAAAAGTTACTGCTTCAAATAAATGTGCCATTTTACAAAATTACACCGACTGTATCAGAAAAAAATTATTTTTTTGTGAGTGACATTTATAAGACTGCCATTTATAGGCAGTAAGACATTCTCAGATAGGAAGGCCGAAGAATGGTTCTGAGGGCTGAGAGTATTATCTGAATGATATATGTGGTAGGCAGGAATCTAAGATACTCATGTAGGAAGAGATTTGTCACAGCTGGGTGGTTTCCTTACAAAAATTAAGCCTGCTTGATTATGTGATTACGTCAAAAATTATGTTGTTACATTTCTAGCATTAATGAGATTTTCATATTTCAAACCTGTGAAACTAAGCCATGGCTTTTTCCCTTGTTAGAGTTGGATTTTATGGATCATTTGGTCCAGTGATCTTTCCTTTTACATGTGTAGATACTGAGGCAGAGGCTTTTAAGTTTCTAGTCTAAATTAGGAGTAAAATTTCTAACCTCTTCCCTTATTCATCACACTTTCCATTACACCAGTCATTTTTTAAAGAAACTGCAAATTCCATCAAGAGAGACAAAACAAAACAAAATCCAACCTTTTGGCTGTCTGTGGACAAACAAGGAACCAAGACCTTTACTCTTCACACTAATTATATTTCAGACAACTCCCTGAAAAGCAGCATCTAAACTGCACAAGGATATCAAGATCAAGAATGGGAGTGGTTGCAGACCTCAATACAGATTTCAGTTTAGTCTTGACGCCCTGAAGCAGCTTTAGATGTGAGAATGAGCCTACATATAAACCACTCCTTAGGATCCATGCTCATGAGCACCAGGCAAGATTACTCATTTCCAGAAGCAGTACTCAGAGGAATCCAAAAAAATGCTACCTTCTGAAGCTTCTCTGCACACTGGGAAGGCTATAAAAGATAAAATTCCAGGAAGCTAGAGGCCCACTGAATTACCTACCTAACTGATCTGGATATACTCATGTGGCATTTCCCAGAGTGAGAAGTGGGGGCGTGGCAGGAGTTTGTGTATATCTTTTTTTTTTTTCCTTCTTCTTCTTCTTTCTTTTTGTTCTATTGCTTGGAGAGTAGGGTTCTAGGAGAGGGTTGAAGCAGATAAAGGAAGGGGCCAGATGTATGGGGAAAGGTTCAAACTAGCAACTCACCCACCTGCAAGAGAGCTGCTTCCAAGGCGGCTAAGGTCAGGTTTTGCTTGATGCAGTTTGGGCTCTGGCGGGGCCCGGCTGGGAGAGCGACGCTTGGCGGTGCTCCAGCTCAGTGCAGCCTCCCGTGGCTTTCGATTGTATAAGTAGGCAGAGAGGGGAGGGAGGGCCAGTTGGATTTCGTAAGAGCAGTGGTGAAAATGATTCCAGGAAGAGTTCAAGCTGGGAATCCTGCGCTGCTGAAAGAACCAGAATTTCCTGTGCAGATGCTGTTGGTTTCTGGCTTGAGGGTTTTTTAAGGGTCCACCCCCTCCCCCCCCCAAAGGAGTCCCTAGGTATCTGTGATCCATCCCAGGAGGATTCAGGATTGGAGGGATTATGGAGGAGTTTTGAAAGGGCCTGTGAACCTGTGGGTGGGTGGGGCTCTGTGTGTTTGTGTGTATAGGGGGGTGGGGAGTTGAAGAAGCTCTTTAAGTAGCTGGAAAAAAATAAAAGCTCCTGGTGTAGTCTTCTGAGCATTTTTTCTTGTAGTTATCCTTTCTGTCAGGAAGCCTTGGGCTATTATGCCCCATATAGTTTGAATAGTCTTGAATTTGGAGATTTTAATTTAGGTAGACTTAATCGTTAAGATGAAATAAGTCAAATGTAAAAGAATGATGCTGAGACCATCATTTTATATATTTCTATACAATATTGGATACAATGCAATTATACACACAAACAACACACACAAGCGGATTAATACCCCTTTCTTTATAGGAAGAACTATACTCATGGTGGTTTAGGAAATAGCTAAGTGTTTCCTCCCGATCTGACTCTCATCCAGTCATCCGGTCTTAAATTCCATGGCACGAAGCCGAAGTACAGATGGTGAGTCACATGGGAGTTATGTTCTTTTTTTAAAAAGTTAGTACTTTTTAAAAAAACATTCATTTATTTATTTACTTCCAGGGTTATCACTGGGACTTGGTGACTGTTATTATTGTTGTTGTTATTGCTGTCTTTGTTGTTGGATAGGACAGAGAGAAATTGAGAGAGGAGGGGAAGACAGAGAGGGTGAGAGAAAGACAGACACTTGCAGACCTGCTTCATGCTTGTGAGGCAACTTCCCTGCAGGTGAGGAGCCCAGAGCTTGAACCTGTATCCTTAAGCCGGTCTTTGCATTTTGCGCCATGAGACCATTCTCTGGCATGGCTTGCAACTCTTCCCCAAAATTCTGGTAGAGTCAGCTCAGATCCTATGTCTTCCAAGAAGTCTTTTTTGGGCTACCAATTGTAATTCATATTTTCTGTCCTCATAGGACATTTCTTCTAAAGAGAGTTATTATTGTGTATATTTCTTTTTTCTTGGACTGCAGATTCTGAGAGTTGACACCTTTTTCAGCCAGGAATTTCCCACCATACCTAGCTTAATGTTTTGCATGGAATAGGTACTCAGTATATTCACTTATTAATAAGCATGCTGCCAATTATTTTATTTTGCAAGGCAAGTGTAGGAACTGAACAAAAAGTAATGAAAAAGTAAAATGGTATATAAACAGACAAATGAACCTAGACTTGGGCAACCCAAGGGTTAAGTAAGCAATTACAAGACAGACCTGGGAGTCTGCAAGGCCAGAGATAAATACAAGGGCAGGCTCTGAGAAAATAGTCTGGGAGCTTAGAGTTAGGAAAAGAGATAACCCCAAGGACAAAAAAGACCCCCTCCCCTTCCTGACACCTGCGGGCTATAGGTAACTGTCATGTAAGCATTTTGTGTAGCTGAACCTTCTCACGTAGTCTGAAATGTATATAAACTTTGATTTGACTTGGGTACATAGTCAATTACCAGAGGGCTGTGGTGTCAGCCCCTCGATAACTCGGCCCTAGCCGGCTAGAATATAATAAAGGCTCTCTGCTTTTACATTACCTTTGGTTCCTTGTGGATTTCTTTATATCTCCGACCCTGGTACAACACAAGTATTTGATAGTATTCTTTGTTCAGGGGAGAATTTAAGTATTCAATGATTTTATAGTCTTCCTGGATTTAAGACTGGCATGTAAGAGAAAGATTTCTGATAGGGCTCATGAGTACTAATATAGGTTGTTTTTTTTTGAGACTTCTTCCTAGTTGATCATCTGACTTTAAAGACTTGACTGTTAGCACATTGAACCTGATACTTAAAACTAGAATGCTGGTTTGCCAGTTTCCAATGGAAAATTAAGCAAACTGCTATTATGAAAACACAGTTGTAAAGAGCCCCAGATAATTTTGCCAGTACATTCCCTGTAGGCAATCCTGTGGATGTTATTTCATGGATAAAGCTGCCCCATAAACAAATGAGTGACTTATAGGATCCCTGGTTGTTTATGTGCATTGATCTTCCCTAAAAGTCACGTAAGTTTTTCTCAGTATGTCGAGAGTCTCTTCAAATAGGTGTAACTTTGGTTACTTTGAAATAGGAAGTGAATGTTCAAGAAAGAACCTGTGAAAGAATTGTTATCATTATTTAGGGATTAGGATTATTTTAAACTGATAGCAGGAAGGTCCTAGAGGCTGAGAAGAATTTATTCTGTTTCAGTATTTTGACATTTTCCTAAACAAAGAGGCAAATCACTTGTCCTAGTCTTAGTCAATTACCCTTTAGCTAATCAAAGAAGCAGTTATTACTTCCCCATTTATTTCCTTCTGCCTTTCTTTCTCTCTTTTTTTCTTTTATTAGTGACTTATTGATTTACAAAATTATAAGATAACAGGGTTAAAATTTTGCATCATTTTCATCACCAGAGTTCTATATTCCCATTCCCTCCATTGGGAGCCACGCTAGTTCTCCCAAAATTTCAGATATGGGTTAATTATTATTTTAATAACAATCTATCTGTATTTGTATATATTTTGCCCATTTTTATGGTCCTGCCTTCTCTTTCTTTCTTTTTTAAATATTTATTTATTCCCTTTTGCTGCTCTTCTTGTTTTATTGTTGTAGTTATTATTGATGCTGTTGCTGTTGTATAGGGCAGAGAGAAATAGAGAGAGGAGGGGAAGACAGAGAAGGGGAGAGAAAGACACACACCTGCAGACCTGCTTCACCACCTGTGAAGTGACTCCTCTGCAGGTGGGGATCCAGGGGGGTTGAACTGGGATCCTTATGCTGATTCTTGTGCTTTGTGCCACCTGTGCTTAACCCGCTGCACTACTGCCCAGCTCCCCTTCTCTTCCTTTCTAACTCACACCTACAGCTTTTATTCCTTCCAAATGTCCTTTCTTTTCCCTCTTTTCTCTCTGAGTCTTGATGGAATTGGAGATTGGAGTTCTCTGGTAATATTCACCCTATCATTTCTCTGAAACTATGGACCAAAATTCTTTTTGGGGTGCAGAAGGTAGGAGATCTGGCTTCTGTAATTGCTTCTCTGATGGACATGGGCATTGGCAGGTTGATCTGTACCTGTAGCCTGTTTCTATCTTTCCCCAGTGGGGTAATATTCTGGGGGGGTGGAGGTGATGTTCCAGGATGCATTGGTCTGCCCAGAGAAGTCAGGATGGGATCATAGTATCATCTGCAACTTGGTAGATGAAAGGCAATAAGTTATAAAACAGGACAATATGATTAATGAACAGGAACCAAAAAGTAGGAATGGAGCAGATGAGGATAGGGATCTTAGGGTGGGTAATGCTAAAATAATCACCTCTAATTCCATTCCTTTTGTCTCAAAAGACAAGATATCATCTTTTTTGATTGCAGAGTAGTATTCCATGATATATCTCATACTTTCTTTAGCTAGTCATCTGTTGATGGGCACCTAAGCTGTTTCCACTCTATGGCTATTGTAAATAATGAGCTATGAACACAGAGGTACATAAATCCCTTCAAATTACTGCTTAAGTGTCAACTGGGTAAATACCTAATAGTGGTATTGCTGGGTCATAAGGTAATTGCATTTTTAGTTGCTTAGGGACTATCCATACAGTCTTCTAAAGGGCCTGTACCAGTCTGCATTCATACTAGCAGTGAAAGAGTTGCCTTTTCTCCACAACATTTCCAACATCTGTTCTTTCTTAGTTTGTTCATGTAAGCCTTTCTCTCAGGTGTGAGACGGTATTTCAGCATAGTTTTGATTTGCATTTCTCTAATAATAAATGTAGTGGAACATTTCTTCATGTGTCTGTGGGTCATGTATATCTCTTCTTTAGAAAACGGTTTGGGCCCACTTTTTATTGTATTATTTTGCTTGTTCTTCTTTTTTTTCCTTATCCAGAAACATTTTAATATCATAAAAACAAAGCAAACAACAACAACAACAACAACAGCATATAAACAACAAAACCCCCCCAAACTACTTTGCTCCTTTTTACATAGTGCACATTTTAACCATAATTTATTTATGGGTACAAAACATCAGAAATTTTTTATGCTTCTCTATGGTATTAAATTTTTTGTGCTCTTCTAGTCTTTAATTGGCAGAAATATGTCCCCTCAAAAAACTATTGCATTGAAGCCACATCACGAGGAAGAAAAAAGAAAGAAGGAAAAAAAACTTAAAAAAAGAGAATAATACCCTTTTACTGATGTGTCCTACAGATTGACATGACCAAAGTCATATATTCTCATTTAACTTCCAATTCCTTCTTCTACAACATGCACCAACTGAATATATGCTCTGGAGCCATAAAATGTAACAAACAACTATCTCTTCAAAAGAATATATATATATATATATATATATATATGTTTTTTTTCTCCAGGGTTATCACTGAGTCCCAGTGCCTACAGTATGAATTGACTGCTCCTGGAGGCTGTTTTTCCCCTTTTGTTGCCCTTGTTGTTTATCATTGTTGTTATTATTATTGTTGTCATTGCTGTCATTGCTGTTGGATAGGACAGAGAGGAATTGAGAGAGATGGGGGGGACAGAGAGAAAGATAGACACCTGCAGACCTGCTTCACCACATGTGAAGTGACCCCTCCCTGCAGGTGAGGAGCTGAGGGAATCTAACATAGGGACTCTAACCGGGAGTCCTATGCTGGACCTTGCACTTTGTGCCATGTGTGCTTAACTGGCTGCACTACCACCCGGCCCCCCATTAAAATATTTTAAAGAATTTTTTTGTTTAAAAGGTGAAAAATATAAACAAGAAACTGATTCACTCCCTTACTCCATGCATCCTCAGTAAACTAAACCAAATACAAAGTTTAAAAGCAAGAACAACCTACTGCTGCAAGTTTTTTTTTTTTAAGTCCATTCTTGCTGTACATACGAAGGGAGAAAAATAATCCATTCGTGTCTGCTGATTCAAAGGGGAGAAACAAGGCTGTCATTAGTATCAAAAAACTGGCTTATGTATGGGCTGTTTTGATAATGCATATTTCCTCCCTTCTGTTCTTCATATCCAAAACTTCTAAATACTATTTTAGGGGCATGACATATTAGATTCCAGGACTTGGTAAACAGAGTTTACAAGCTGTGACGAAAATTCTGTCTTCTTCAGGGTGCATTTTTGTTTATATACACTGTGAGTATATATTTTATTTAGGTTTGGCTGTAGTGGACTGGACATGGGTCAAGTGGGACTGGAGCAGTACGTGGGTCAGGGACAGTCATTTTGGCTATGTACACATTCATAGTTGATCCATGGTTTCCAATTAGTAACGCTATTTCCGAAGGTCTAATAAACAAACTGAACCATCTGATGCACTGGCTCCAACTTTGTCTCCTGCTGCATTCCAGCAAACTTCAAAAATTCCACCTGTTCCACTATAGCTGTGAACTAGAGCACCTGTCTGTGTGTTCTAGATGTGTACAAATTTGTCAAAAGAACCACTTGCCAGATTCTTCTTCTTCTAGCATTTGCCCTTCTTCCGTAACCAGTCAACAGCATCAGGTTGAGCCTGATGTAAAGTTTCGAGACCTCCTTTGAATCTGGAGAGGTGGCAGTCGCTGACTATATTGACCATTAGGACTGAAAGCCACACCGTACACAGGCTCTTGGTGTTTTGTCAAAGTATGGATGCAAATCCCTCAGTCTACATCCTATAATCTAACA
Source organism: Erinaceus europaeus (assembly GCF_950295315.1). Taxonomy (NCBI): domain Eukaryota; kingdom Metazoa; phylum Chordata; class Mammalia; order Eulipotyphla; family Erinaceidae; genus Erinaceus; species Erinaceus europaeus. The sequence goes on along the minus strand of NC_080169.1, from coordinate 59,246,288 downwards.
TAATCTAACAGAATCAAAGGAGCACTTGCTAACATAAGGTTGAAGTTTGGATTTATTTGTCTCTGGCCCTGTTGGATTCCACTTGATAGTATAAATTTCTTTTATTCTGTGCTTCCAAATCATGGACACAATTGTTTGTTTCATACTCCATATTTTCAAAGTTGCCAGTAGGATCCCATTTGATAGCATTTACTTCATTCATGTCCTTCTGGAATCTTTTAATAGGTCTGTCTTGTCCTAATTTACAGACATGAGTGCACATATCTGTAATACAAGAAGCAAAGGTGTTGTTGCTTTGCCAGTCAACATCCAGTGCTAGTACTGAGTGAAAGGAAAACTGCTGCTTATCTTAGTCTTATCTACTCCAGCACTTAAGATGAAATTTCCTTTCTTGTTCCATTTTAAAGCAAAGATTGGACCTTTATGCTGTCCCAAGGTGCTAGCAAGTGACCTCATCACTGCTTATACTCATCCTTTATTCCCACTTAAACCATGAGGTCACAACACAGGATATAACCCACTGGCAGTGCATTGATGTGAGAATGTGCAACTCAATATCCAGGACTGCCAATCACATGTTGCTACTGTTGATGCTGGATGTGGAGGCGGCCAACATGGCTCCCCCAACTGGCAATGGAAACACAAGGACACTCCTCTCCTTGCTGCCACCACCACTGCCTCCAACCACCCCCAAAATAACCCCTCCAGGGTGTGCAGCGACTCTTACCCCTGTGGACAGGGAGGGGCACACAGAGTCACCTGTTTATGCTTCTTTTATAGATATATCTACAAGAGTGTTTTTTCAAGTAGGCCTTGGCTCACCAACAATGGACTGTGTTACTGTATTTTGATCTCCCCCGTCCTGTGTTTAGTTTTCCCAGTTGCTGTGTTCTTGGTTCTATTCTAGTACTGATCATCACATGAAAAGTCAGGGCTCTTTTTCCTCTTCAAGTTGGACTTCTCTCAGAAATTTTTGCAAGGGAGGGTTGGTAGTGGCAAATCCCTTCAGTTTCTGAATGTTTGAAAGGATCCTTACCTCTCATACTTGAAGGATCATTTATCAGGATACAGAATTCATGGCTGGCAATTCTTATCTTTTAATACTTGAAATATGCCATTCTACTCTTTTCTTGCCTCTAGTGTTTGTGATGAGAAATTTGATGAAAGCCTGATAGTTATGCTTTTGTATATGACTTTCTTCCTTTCCCTGGAAGTGTGCAGTACTTTTTTCTTGTTCCTGGTTTTGGATAGTTTTACAGAATGAGTCTCAATGTGTGTCATTTTGGATTCAGAAATTTACGTGTGCATTCCCATTCTTGCATTTCTTTTTTTTCTTTTTTATTATCTTTATTGATAGGATAAAGACAGTAAGAGATTGAGAGGGAAGGGGAAGATAGAGAGGGAAAGAGACAGGGAGATACCTGCAGCCCTGAAGGTGGAGACGAGGGGCTTGAACCTGGGTCTTTCACAAGGTAATGTGTACGCTTAACCAGGTGCACCACCGCCTGGCCCCTACCTACATTCTTGCATTTATAGATTTTTGGATCAAAGACTTGGATGTTAGACCAGAAACAATCAACACTTTTCCACTTAAACCTCAAGGACATCTTTGATGATACAAATCCAATTGCAAGGAAGACTAAAACAAAGACAATTCAATGGGACTACATTAAATTGAAGAGCTTCTGTATAGCATTTCTATATTTTGAACACTGTTCAGGTATGGAAAATTCTCTGTTAAAATCTCTTTGAATATGTTCTATACTCCTCTCTCTTTTCTTCTGTGTAAGTACCATGCACTGGCAAACGCTAGAAGAAGAAGTACCATGCACTGGCAAATGCTAGAAGAAGAAGTACCATGCACTGACTGATTGTGCCACTGGAACTCTGTCTCTCTCTTTTCTTCTTCCTCAGTTATCCTAATCACTCTGATGTTTGTCTTTGTGATGGAGTCTGTTATTTTGTTGAGAAGTGCTTCATTTTTCTTAAACCTTTCCTCTCCAAGAGTTTTAAATTCACAGAGTGCGGTGGATGTGTCTTCTAGTGTTGATGTTCTCTCCTCCACCTAGTTAAGTCTATTTCCAAGGCCTCTTACCTCAATTTGAACTGCATTCAAAGTGTCCTTTAGGCTCTGCAGTTCTGTTTGGAAATTTTCTTCTGTACTTTGTAATTGATTGCTTAGTTCTTGAATTGATTTCAAAATGAGTTTTCTTAACTATGTATCCATCTTTTCTTCTAGATCTGTGTCTGTCTGGTCATTTGGGGTTGTATATTTCTTCATTTGGTGTGGATTTTATTGTTGTGCCAGCAGGAGGCACTGTGGCTAAGGTATATTATATTTTCTTTTCTTTTTTTTTTTTTTTTCAAAAAAGTTTTTTAAATTTTTTTTTTTTTTTAAATTTTTAATTTAAGAAAGGATTAGTGAACAAAAGCATAAGGTAGGAGGGGTACAACTCCACACAATTCCCACCACCCAATCCCCATAACCCACCCTCTCCCATGATAGCCTTCCCATTCTCTAGCCTTCTGGGAGCATGGACCCAGGGTCGTTGAGGGTTGCAGAAGGTAGAGGGTCTGGCTTCTGTAATTGCTTCCCCGCTGAACATGGGCGTTGACTGGTCGGTCCATACTCCCAGTCTGCCTCTCTCTTTCCCTAGTAAGGTGTGTCTCTGGGGAAGCTGAGCTCCAGGACACATTGGTGGGGTCTTCAATCCAGGGAAGCCTAGCCAGCATCCTGGTGGCATCTGGAACCTGGTGATTGAAAAGAGAGTTAACATACAAAGCCAAACAATTTGTTGAGCAAACATGGATCCCAAGATTGGAATAGTGGAGAGGAAGTGTTGGGGAGGTACTCACTGCAAACTCTAGTGTAATCCTGCTTTCAGGTATATATTTTGCAGTAGTTTATGGATACGTGTGCGCATACGCTCTCTCTCACAGAAACTGGTGTATGTCTAGGTTATGGGACTTTGTTAGAAAGTGAACTACCTGAGATGAAATTAGAGTGTACTATAAAAGGAAAGGTCTCACCCGAGTAATGAAGCTGAAGGGTTGTCATTCCACACGTGAAGTCTCTGGATACACTCTGAGGTGAAGCATGTTGTGATGGCAATCGTTGCTTTGGTTAGGTTGTGATCGGCGGATGCAATATTATTTGGTATGGATTGGGAGAAGCATACGGGAAAGTGAGCCCTATCCATGGGTGCCAGGACTGGGGGAAGTAGGGGCTCTATAGTGAAGATGTGAGGTTCCTGCTGTCTTAGGGTTCAAAAAGACAATCAATAGTTAATATTATCATCACATTATTTGTTAATTGGGTTAACTTTGAAAAGTCCCTTTGTTATGGTTTGCTGTACAGTACCCAATATCTTGTATATAGCTGTGCTATTGGAAGCCTCCAATCTACTTGGTCTAGGCTTTTGAGAGAGTCCGCATATCAAATACGTAGCCTATATATTGAAAAGATTCAGTTTGTCTCCTGAGAACCTTTGAGACATACAATTGATTTCCCCCTCTCATATTAATTAACTACTGATTTATATGTCTACATTTTGCTAGGAGTGTACATAAACACCATTCCCATCACCAAAGGACCGTGACCCATCCCTCCCGCCCATTCCCACCCCCCACTGGCCCAGAAAGCTACATGTCTACCCCTCACCACTGGGTTTTTTCTTTGGTGCCCTACTTACAATTTGATCAGGTCCTGCTTTTAGTTTCCCTTTCAGATCTTCTAAGTCAGCTTCTGTTGATGAGTGGGATCATCCCATACTCATCTTTAACTTTCTGACTCAGTTCACTTAACATAATTCCTTCTAGCTCTGTCCAAGATGGGTCAGAGAAGGTGGGTTCATTGTTCTTGATAGCTGCATAGTATTCCATTGTGTATATACACCACAGCTTTCTCAGCCATTCATCTGTTGTTGGGCACCTGGGTTGCTTCCAGGTTTTAGCTATTATGAATTGTGCTGCTATGAACATAGGAGTACACACCTCTTTTTGGTTGGGTGTTATGGAGTCCTTGGGGTATAACCCCAGGAGAGGAATTATTGGGTCATATGGAAGGTCCATGTCTAGCCTTCTGAGGGTTTTCCAGACTGCTCTCCACAGAGGCTGTACCAATTTACATTCCCACCAGCAATGTAAAAGGGTTCCTCTGTCCCCACATCCTCTCCAGCATTTGTTGCTGCTGTCCTTTTTGATGTATGCCATTCTTACAGGAGTGAGGTGGTATCTTAGTGTTGTCTTAATTTGCATTTCTCTGACAATCAGTGACCTAGAGCAGTTTTTCATATGTTTGTTAGCCTTTTGGATCTCCTCTGTGGTGAGTGTTTTGTTCATTTCCTCTGCCCATTTTTGGATGGGGTCATTTGCTTTTTTGCGGCTAAGTTTGCTGAGCTCTTTATATATTTTGGTGATTAGTTTCTTGTCTGATGTCTGGCATGTGAAGATCTTCTCCCATTCTGTGAGGGGTCTCTCTGTTTGTTTAATTGTTTCTTTGGATGTGCAGAAGCTTTTCAATTTGATGTAGTCCCATTGGTTTGTTTCTACTTTGGTCTTCCTTGCAATTGGGTTTGATTCATCAAAGATATCCTTGAGGTGTAGATGGGAAAGTGTTTTACCAATGTTTTCCTCTAAGTATTTGATTGTTTCTGGTCTGACATCTAGGTCTTTGATCCATTTGGAGTTGATTTTTGTTTCTGGTGAGATAAAATGGTTCAATTTCATTCTTCTGCATGTTTCAACCCAGTTTTCCCAGCACCATTTATTGAAGAGAGCCTCCTTCTTCCATTTAATCCTTTGGGCCCCCTTATCAAAGATTAGATGCCCATAGGTGTTGGGATTTACTTCTGGGCTTTCAATTCTGTTCCACTGGTCTGTGTGCCTATTTTTGTTCCAGTACCATGCTGTTTCGATGATGATGGCTTTATAATATAGTTTAAGGTCTGGGAGTGTGATGCCTCCATTTCTGTTTCTTTTCCTCAAGATGGTTTTGGCAATTCTAGGTGTTTTCAGGTTCCAGATAAATGATTGTAGTGTTTGTTCTATTCTCTTAAAGAAGCTTGGTGGAACTTTGATGGGTATTGCATTAAATTTGTATATGGCTCTGGGGAGAATGTTCATTTTGATGATATTTATTCTTCCAATCCATGAGCATGGGATATCTTTCCATTTCTTGGTATCAGTTTCTATCTCCTTGAGTAGCGACTCATAGTTTTCAGCATACAAGTCTTTCACTTCTTTGGTCAACTTTATTCCTAGGTATTTGATTGATTTTGCTGAAACAGTGAATGGGAGTGATTTCTGGATGTCTTCTTCTTCAGATTTAGTGTTTGCATAAAGAAATGCCACTGATTTTTGTACATTGATTTTGTAGCCTGATACCTTGCTATATTGCCTAACAACTTCCAGTAATTTTCTACTGGATTCTTTAGGTCTTTCTATGTATACTATCATATCATCTGCAAATAGTGAGAGCTTGACTTCTTCCCTTCCAATCTGTATCCCTTTGATTTCTTTCTCTTGCCTGATTGCTATGGCAAGAACTTCCAATACTATGTTGAAGAGTAACGGTGACAGTGGGCAGCCCTGTCTAGTCCCTGATCTGAGGGGGAATGCTTTCAGCTTCTCTCCATTGAGTATGATGTTGGCTGTAGGTTTGCTATATATAGACTCCACTATCTTGAGGAATTTCCCATCTATTCCCATTTTTTGTAGAGTTTTGAGCATGAATGGGTGTTGGATTTTGTCAAAGGCTTTCTCTGCATCTATTGAGATAATCATGTGGTTTTTGGCTTTGCTTTTATTGATGTGATGAATGACATTGATTGATTTACGGATGTTGAACCAGCCTTGCATTCCTGGGATGAATCCCACTTGGTCATGATGAACAATCTTTTTGATGTGTTGCTGTATCCGGTTGGCCAAGATCTTGTTTAATATTTTGGCATCTATGTTCATCAGAGATATTGGTCTGTAGTTTTCCTTTTTTGTTCTGTCCCTATCAGCTTTTGGTATCAGGGTGATGTTGGCTTCATAAAAGGTGGAAGGGAGTATTCCTGTTTCTTCAATCTTATGGAATAGCTTAAGAAGTATGGGTATTAACTGTTTCCTGAAAGTTTTGTAGAATTCGTTTGTGAAGCCATCTGGTCCAGGACTTTTGTTGTTGGGGAGATTCTTAATAACGGTTTCAATTTCTTTGTCTGTGATTGGTGCATTTAGATTTTGTAGTTCTTCTTGGTTCAGTTTTGGAAGTGCATAGGTTTCTAGGAATTGTTCCATTTCTTCCAGATTCTCTAGCTTGGTGGCATATAGTTCTTTATAGAAGTTTCGCAGAATTCTCTGGATTTCTGTGGTGTCAGTTGTGATATCTCCTGTATCGTTGACAATTCTATTAATTTGAGTCTTCTCTCTTTTTTGTTTGGTGAGTCTGGCTAGGGGTTTGTCAATTTTGTTTAATCTTTCAAAGAACCAACATTTGGCTTCATTGATCTTTTGTATGGTTCTTTTATTTTCGATGTTGTTTATTTCTGCTCTAACTTTAGTGATTTCTGTCCTTCTGGTTGCTTTAGGGTTCCTTTGTTCCTCTTCCTCTAAGTCCTTGAGGTGTGTAGTAAGTTCGTTCATTTGGGCTTCTTCTTGGTGTTTAATATGTGATTGTATAGCTATAAGTTTCCCTCTCAGTACTGCTTTAGCTGTGTCCCAAATATTTTGATAGGTTGTGTCTTCATTTTCATTAGTTTCCAGGAACATTTGAATTTCCTGTTTGAGTGAGTGTCTGACCCAGTGGTTCTTAAGGAGCATGTTGTTTAGTTTCCAAATTCTATGTCTTTTAATAATTTTCTGTTTGTTGTTAAAAGTTAGTTTTACTCCACTGTGGTCTGAGAAGATACTTGGGATGATTTCAATGCTCTTGAATTTATTGATGCTGTCTTTGTGACCTAACATGTGGTCTATCCTTGAGTATGTGTTGTGTGGATTTGAAAAGAAGGTGTATTCCAGTTTTTTGGGGTGGAGGAGTCTGAAAATGTCCAAGAGGTCTAGTCTGTCAATCTCTTCATTCAATTCTCTTATATCTTTATTGGTTCTCTTCTTTGTTGATCTGTCTAAGTGTGAGAGTGGGGTATTGAAGTCTCCCACTATTATTGTATTACTATTGATGTATTTTTGAAATTCTTTCAATAGGTGTTTAATGTATTTAGATGGTCCCTCGTTGGGTGCATAGATGTTAATAATTGTTAAGTCTTCTTGGCTGATTGATCCTCTTATCATTATGTAATGTCCTTGCCTATCTTTTATTACTTTATTTAATTTAAAATCTATCGTGTCTGAGATGAGAATGGCTGTTCCTGCCCTTTTTTGTGGACCGTTAGCCTGTATGATAGTTTTCCATCCTTTCACTTTAAGTCTGTGTTTATCTTGTTGTGACAGATGGGATTCTTGCAAGCAGCATATGGTTGGGTTATGTTTTCTGATCCATCCCCCCACCCTGTGCCTTTTGATGGGTGAGTTTAAGCCATTGACATTTATTGATATTATGGATTTAATGTATTGTAGTGCCATTGTTCTAAAAAACAATTTGTTTGCTCTGATATATTACAAGTATTATAGTGATGTTCTTGTTTATAAGAGGTCTTTTAATACCTCTTTCAGGGCCGGCTTGGTGATAGTTGCCTCCTTTAACTGTTGTTTGTCTAAGAAGGTTTTGATCCCTCCATCTAGCTTGAATGAAAGTCTAGCAGGATATATAATCCTTGGTTGAAACCCTTTTTCATTCAGGGCTCGATAGATATCTTGCCACTCCCTTCTGGCTTTTAGAGTTTGAGTTGAAAAATCTGCAGAAAGTCTTATGGGTTTTCCCCTGTATGTGACTTTTTGTTTCTCTCTTGCAGCCTTTAGGATCCTTTCTTTATCCTTACTTCTTCTCATTGTGACTATGATGTGTCTTGGTGTTTTCAGGTCTGGGTTGATTCTGTTTGGTACTCTCTGGGCCTCTTGCACCTTGATATCCTTTCTGTTATTCAGGTCTGGGAAATTTTCTTGTATTATTTCCTCTAGGATGTTTGCTTCCCCTTCCTCTCTTTCTTCCTCTGGCAGGCCAATTATACGAATGTTACTTCTTTTGAGATCATCCCATATGTCTCTGTTGTTGTTTTCAGTGTCTCTCAATCTCTTTTTAAGCTCTTTCACCTCTTTCTTAGTTTTCTCTAACTCATCCTCTGTCTGACTAATTCTGTTTTCTGCTTCTGTTAGTCTGCTTTCCCTTGCCTCAGCTTCTTTCTTCATTACAGCTATTTCAGCTTTCAGTTCTCTAATTGTCTCAAGATAATCAGTATTTTCCTTGGGGGTCTCAACTGTTGTTTCCCTAATACTGCCATTTCTTTCCTCCAATGTTGTTTTCATTTCTGTGATTAATAAGTTTATTATTGCTTGCATACTTTTCTTATCTATGGTTACTTCTGACTGATTTGTGGTTTCTTCTGGGCTCTTGTCTTCATTCATTGGGGTAGCAGTTTTATTTGTTTTTAATCTACCCATTTTTTTTTAATTTATGTGTTTCTCTCTCTCTTTTTTTTTTTTTAATGTTCTGTTGTTCCTCAGTTGTTGTGTTTTGAGCACAAGTAACACTGTACTAAATACCTTTATGACAATTGCACTCACCAACCTCCGGAATAACCGTAGCAACTGAAGTAAGTATTGAAGGAGTTTAATCGTTACCAGTTAGCCAAACAATTTCTCCAGTCCGTGAAAAAATAGTAACCAAATCCCAGTGAAGAAAGAGAAAAGGAAGAGAGGATAGCAAGAATAGACAGTTATGCAAATTTACTATCCAGTGTATATTCTAAGGGTAACAAGAGTGTAAAGGGAACTAGAGCAGAGATACACACATAGAGAGTCCACTCTGGGTCAGATTTCTTCCCCAAAGTAATTCACAAATTCAGAAAGGCAAAGAAGAAAGAAGTGTATGACAAGATTAAAAAAAAAAAAAAAAAAAAAAAGAGAGAGATTGAGAGAGATAAGAGAGAGAAAAGGGAGAAGATGGGAAGAAGAGTTGTAATTAAAGAGCAGTGCGAGGAACTTCCCAAATGTGTATCAGTGAATTAACAAAAAAAAAAAAAAAAAAAAAAACCCCTGTTTGGTGGTATGGGGTATCCTGCTAGTAGCTGGTCCCAGGCACTGCTTATGGGGGGAGGGGGGACGGCGGGAAGGATGTATGCTTGAAAATTAAAAGGAAGAAAAAAGAATTTTTTCCCCCTACTCTAATTCTTAACCCAAATTAAGTTATAGAAACATCCTTGGTATGACCGTTATGGCCCCTTATTGGATGGCCTGCTAAAGGCAGAAAATCCTATTGTTTACACGAGATGTGTCCGGAGCTCAAAGGCTGGCCGCTTCTGCTTCTCCGGGCGCCATTTTCCGGGAAACCCCGCCCTCCAGACTTTTTTAAAGGATTTCTCAAAAATGAAAACTAGCTCCAAGTCCTTTGATCCAATGAGAGCTATACTCAAGAAGTCTTTGGATCCACCCTCAGGGTCGCGGTGGACCCTGGCAACTCCCAAGAGGCAGCCCCCGAGCTAAAGTGCTCTCTCCGGGTCCTCTGCCCACTGCGCTCTGCAACCGGCGGAGGAGCCGCCTTCCCGGGCGGGCGGAGGACAATGCCCGGCGCACTCGCCTTGCCTGGCGCCGCCTGGGAATTCTGGCGCCCCGCTAGTCCGTGTCACCTTTGCTCTAATTGTTAACCCAAATTAAACTGTAATAACTTCTTTGGTGCCCCCCCCCTTATTGACTGGCCTGCTAAAGGCAGAAAATCCTACCTTTGCCGACGATGCTATCAGAGCACTCGCTGTTAGCGACTTCTCAGGCCGTCGCCATATTACCTCCCCTATTTTATTTTCTGAGCCTAACATCTGATATACAAGTGGGTCTATGTTATTGTCTGGGGAGATGATGTCATGGATGGAAAAAGGACCAGAAAGCTGGATCTTGGAAGAGTAGCTTCCAAATATGGGAAAGATGTATAAATATTGTTGACTGTAAGCCCCATTGAAATGAACCCACCTTCTCTGACCTTAGATGGAGCTAGAAGGAATTATGTTAAGTGAGCTAAGTCATAAAGACAAAGATGAGTATGGGATGATCCCACTCATAAACAGAAGTTGAGAAAGAAGAACAGAAAAGGAAACTCAAAGCAGGATTTGACTGAGTTTGGAGTAGGGCACCAAAGTAAAAATCTCTGGGGTGAGGGTTAGGGTGGTTGTTTGGCTTCACTGGGGGTGGGGTGGGGGGAGAGAATGGATGGGACATAGTCTTTTGGTGGTGGGAATGGTGTTTATGTACATTCCTATTGACTTGTAGTCATATAAATCACCATTTTTTAAATTTTTTATTTAAGAAAGGATTAATGAAAAAAAACATAAGGTAGGAGGGGTACAACTCCACACAGTTCCCACCACCCAGTCCCCATAACCCACCCCCTCCCATGATAGCTTTCCCATTCTCTATCCCTCTGGGAGCATGGACCCAGGGTCGTTGAGGGTTGCAGAAGGTAGAAGGTCTGGCTTCTGTAATTGCTTCCCCGCTGAACATGGGCGTTGACTGGTCGGTCCATGTTGGTATGCATGAGACCCTTTCTGTTTCATTTGGTTTAAATCCCCCCTGCTTAACACTATTCTATTTACATAACCACTTCATTCTATTTAGATAACCACTAACAAGTTCCACCCTCCCTACAGGGCATTTGTGGTTCAGTGATAGGATTCTCGCCTGCTCTGCCCCCTCTTTGTCACACTCTGATTTTCACCAGTCACTTTTCTCTCCACCCTCTCTATGTCACATCCTGTTTCCACCCTACTTCGCAAGTATATATAAAGACAGCATTGTGAGTTTTACAGTGCCTTTAGTTTAGCTCAGCTCGGCTTAGATTGCACTGCGTCCTGCATGAATAAAGAGATACTGCCTACAGCTCAACCATGAGTCCCTGGTCGTCTGTTACCCGCCCGTGAAGCCAGCCCGGCGAAAACAACATAACCCGTCGAAAACAACAGGTCCATACTCCCAGTCTGCCTCTCTCTTTCCCTAGTAAGGTGTGTCTCTGGGGAAGCTGAGCTCCAGGACACATTGGTGGGGTCTTCAATCCAGGGAAGCCTAGCCAGCATCCTGGTGGCATCTGGAACCTGGTGATTGAAAAGAGAGTTAACATATGAAGCCAAACAATTTGTTGAGCAATCATGGATCCCAAGCTTGGAATAGTGGAGAGGAAGTGTTAGGGAGGTACTCACTGCAAACTCTAGTGTACTTCTGCTTTCAGGTATATATTTTGCAGTAGTTTATGGATACGTGTGCACATAAGCTCTCTCTCACAGAAACTGGTGTATATCTAGGTTATGGGACTTTGTTAGAAAGTGAACTACCTGAGATAAAATTAGAGTGTACTATAAAAGGAAAGATCTCACCCGAGTAATGAAGCTGAAGGGTTGTCATTCCACATGTGAAGTCTCTGGATACAGTCTGAGGTGAAGCATGTTGAGGTGGCAATCGTTGCTTTGGTTAGGTTGTGATTGGCGGATGCAATATTATTTGGTTTGGATTGAGAGATGCATACGGGAAAGTAGGCCCTATCCAAGGGTTCTAGGACTGGGGGAAGTAGGGGCTCTATAGTGAAGATGTGAGGTTCCTGCTGTAATTTGGTCAGGTCCTGCTTTTAGTTTCCCTTTCAGATCTTCTTAGTCAGCTTCTGTTGATGAGTGGGATCATCCCATACTCATCTTTATCTTTCTGACTTAGTTCACTTAACATAATTCCTTCTAGCTCTGTCCAAGATGGGATAAATCACCATTTAATTAATAGGGGGGGGGGATTGATTGAATGTCTCAAACTTTTTAATGCAGAGACCATAGACTGAATCTTTGAGATGTTGACTCTCTTTAAAGCTTAGACCAGGAAAAACAGAAGTAACCAGTGGCATTACTCTATAAGACATAGCTATATACAAATAAAGTCAAAGGACATACATTATGGTGATTTGTGTATGATAAAGAAAATCTTAACAAAAGGATTTTCAAAGTTAACCCAATTGCCAAATAATTTGATTACAGCAATAACTATCTATTGCCTTCTTAAACCCTAGGGCAGCAGGAACCTCCCACTTCTTTTATAGAGTCTGTATTTCCCCCAGTCTAGGAACCTCTAAGGTGGGGCTCACTTTCCTGCATGCTTATCTCAATTCATACCAAATGATACTGCATCTGCTATAGAAGCACATAAAAGGATGACTTCAGAGCCAGTGGAAGGATTGGTTATAAATTTTTTTTAAAGATTTTATTTATTTATGAGAAAGATAGGAGGAGAGAGAAAGAACCAGACATTACTCTGGCACATGTGCTGCTGGGGATTGAACTTGAGACCTTATGCTTGAGAGTCCAAAGCTTTATCACCTCATAATAGCCCTGTGAGGCAGGGTTCATATAGATTATTATAATTGCCTGTCGACAAATGGCACCAAGTATTAGTACAATTGGGTGCTCGGCAAGCTTAGGTTTCATTATTGCTTTAATGAAAATAATATTGAGGTGTGTTCATCCAACATGAATCCCTTCAGATCATCACCTCTTTCTAGTGGAAGGAAAAACTCATTTAGGTTTTCTTTTTTTTTCATAGCTGTCATTGATCAATGAGTTCACTGCAGAACAAGAGCTGCACTAGACAATATGAGAGGTAACAAATAATACAGTGTCTTTTCTAGAAAGACAGGATTATTCTATCTGGTAAATCTAAGAAATCATATATATATATATATCTGCATAATGTAATTAGCAGATAAGTCAGTAACATACATTTTGAATGCATGCTTTCAATCTCTAGATAACAGTATGCTTTCTATTTTGAAAATATGTAAAGTATTTATGAAGTTAGATATGTGGATAAAAGCCATATCGTATCTTGACATCTATTTTTTTAAAAATCTTTGGAAATATAGAAAGTGTTAAGTCTAAACAAAAATATCCTTATTTAGGTCTCAGGAAATCTCTATTCTGTGAACAAATACTGCAAATTACCTATAGATTTACCTGGTTGAGATGTCACTTTTCTTTTTTTGCTATTTTAAATATTTTCTTTGTATTTTAGGACTTTACATAAAGATGAAAGTGTCATGTTTAGAAAGATTGGGCATATATAGCAGATGAGCTCTAATATTTTTAAAATCTAATAGAAATAATCTAATAAAACATATAGGGGAGGCCAGGTGGTGTTGCACCTGGTAGATTATACACAGTACAGTGTGCAAGGATGAGGGTTCAAGTCCCCATCCCCTACTTGCAGAGGGCAAGTTTCATAAGCAGTGAAGCAGTGCTGTTTGTGTCTCTTTCTCTTTCCCTATCTAACCACCCTTTCCTCTCAATTTCTTTCTGTCTCTCTCCAGATTTCATTAAATAATTCATTTAATAAAAAAGAACAAATATAGGCAAAATATCATATCTTGATTCAGTCATAGCTTCAGCTTGCGCTGGGTGATACTCAACTTGTTTCACTGAAGTGGTGGGAACACCCTTAGGCAACAGTGACTAAGGAGACATCTGTCTCTATCCTGTTTTACATCCTACACTAGCCTACAGTTTTCAGTGCTAGCCTGGGTACATTTTGTTTCCAAGATGATTACCATGAGTTTCTGGTTTGTGTCTATAATTTCTCAAAGTTAAGTCCCTAAAATATCTTAACTTTCTATCTCAACTATACAGGGTGCACCATGCACCAAATTGATTTCATTTCTGTAGATACACATTCTTCTTGTGTTTTTTGCACATATCTGCAAATGATAGGAATTTATGATGAACAGTTTTAGGGTACAATGAAATAGTTACTAATAGTGTTTGTAAGAGAAAAACAACTGGTTCATTTGCATTGCCTTTTATTACCTTTTAATGAAAAGACCCAAGCCAAATAATGCCACCACTTATTGGCAATTGCCAGAAACTAGAAGAGATGTGAAACAGGTTCACTCTGCCAACACTTTGATTTTAGACTTTTGGTATCTAGATTAATTAAGGAATTTTTTTCCTATTGTTTTAAGCCACCAACTTGGCAGTAATCTGTCATGTCATAGCAGCTTGAAGAAGCTAATAATTTGTGGTGTTAGGTAGGAAAAAATTAATTTATACTTAAATGCCGTGTAGATTCTCACTTTATTGATCATTGCTTCTTTCATGGTTATTTCCTGTCCAGTCTATCATTGAATACCTACTTTGTCTATAGTACCAGGGTTAAGGATTATTTCTCTCCTCATTTACACTAAAGAAATCTAATACTTGTGCTAGAACCCAGGTTCAAATTCCCAGTCCCAACCTAGGAGGAAAGCTTTGTGAATGGTGAAGCAAGGATGCAAGTGTCTTTCTGTTTCCCTCTCTGTATCCCCTTCCCTCTCTATTTTGGCTGTCTCTATCAAATAAATAAAGATAATTAAAATAAATAAATAAATAAATAAAACAAAAAACATAGTACCTGTCAGCTAACAAAGTAAACAAAAATGTACCTGCACTTTTATGATTTTCAAATGTCTTTTACTGATACTTTATTATAACAATCTAATTAGTTTATTTTCATTAATACTTTAATGAACAATGTCCTACTTAAAATTTAGAAGAAATTAAAATTTTTCTTCTGATAGATTTTTAAAAAATATTTATTTATTTTATTTTATTTATTTATTCCCTTTATATATATATATTTATTTTATTTATTTATTCCCTTTTGTTGCCCTTGTTGTTATATTGTTGTAGTTATTATTGTTGTTGTCGTTGATGGATAGGACAGAGAGAAATGGAGAGAGGGAGGGAAGACAGAGAGGAGGAGAGAAAGATAGACACCTGCAGACCTGCTTCACCACCTGTGAAGCGACTCCCCCGCAGGTGGGGAGCCGGGGTTTGAACCGGGATCCTTATGCCAGTCCTTGTGCTTTGCGCCACCTGCACTTAGCCCACTGCGCTACAGCCCGACTCCCCTTCTGATAGATTTTTTAAAAATCTGCATATCAGATTTCAGGCTCAGTGGGGGAAAAAAAACTAGTATAGACACAGGCCCTTTGGAATATAACTAAAATACGCCTACTAGCTATCTACAAGGCAGAGATCCCGCCCCCATCCTTCATCTGCACTATTCTAGCCTTTAGGTTCATGATTAGTCAACAATTTGTTTGGCTTTTTATGTTAACTCTCTTTTCAGCCACCAGGTTCCAGATGCTAGCATGATGCTAACCAGACTTCCCTGGAAAGATGACCCCACCAATGTGTCCTGGAGCTCTTCATTCCCAGAACCCCACCCCACTAGGGAAAGAGAGAGGCAGGCTGGGAGTATGGATTGACCTGCCAATGCCCACATTCAGCGGGGAAGCAATTACAGAAGCCAGACCTTCCGTCTTCTGCATCCCACAATGACTTTGGACCCATATTCCCAAAGGGTTAAAGAATGGGAAAACTATCAGGGGAGGGGCTGGGATACAGAGTTCTGGTGGTGGGAATTGTGTGGAGTTGTACCCCTTTTATCCTATGGCTTTATCAGTGTTTCCTTTTTATAAATAGGATTAAAAATTAAAAAGAGAAAATACAATCACATATTAAAGAACAAGAAAAATCTCAAATAAACAACCTTATGGCACACCTCAAGGACTTAGAGGAAGAGGAACAAAGGAACCCTAAAGCAACCAGAAGGACAGAAATCACTAAAATCAGAGCAGAAATAACATCGAAAATAAGAGAACCATACCATTGATCAATGAAGTGAAATGTTATTTCTTTGAAAAATTAAACAAGACTGACAAACCCCTAGCCAGACTCATTAAACAAAAAAGGGAGAAGACTCAAATTAATAGAATTGTAAATGATAGAGGAAATATCACAACTGACACCACAGAAATCCAGAAAGTCATGGGATACTTCTTTGAAGAACTATATGACACCAAGCTCGAGAATCTGGAAGAATGGAAGAATTCCTGGAAAGATATATGCTTCCAAAACTGAACCAAGAACTACAAAACCTAAATACATCAATCACAGACAAAGAAATCGAAAAAGTTATTAAGAATCTCCCCAACAACAAAAGTCCTGGACCAGATGGTTTCACAAACGATTTCTACAAAACCTTCAGGAAATAGTTAATACCCATACTTCTAAAGCTTTTCCATAAGACTGAAGAAACAGGAATACTCCCTTCCACCTTCTATGAAGCTAACATCACCCTGATACCAAAGGCAGAAAGGGACACAACAAAAAAGGGAATCTACAGACCAATATCTCTGATGAACATAGATGCCAAAATAATAAACATCTTGGCCAACCAGATACACCAGCATATCAAAAAGATTGTTCATCATGACCAAGTGGGATTTATCCTAGGAATGCAAGGCTGGTTCAAATCGTAAGTCAATCAATGTCATTCACCACATCAATAAAAGCAAAGCCAAAAACCACATGAGTATCTCAATAGACGCAGAGAAAGCCTTTGACAAAATACAACACCCACTCATGCTCAAAACTCTACAAAAAAGGGAAATAGACGGGAATTCCTCAAGATAGTGTAATACTATAGCAAACCTACAACCAACATCATACTCAATGGACAGAAGCTGAAAGCATTCCCCCTCAGATCAGGGACTAGACAAGGCTGTCCACTGTCACCATTACTCTTCAACATAGTATTGGAAGTTCTTGCCATAGCAATCAGGCAAGAGAAAGAAATCAAAGGAATAAGAGATTGGAAGGGAAGCAGTCAAGCTCTCACTATTTGCAGATGATATGATAGTAAACATAGAAAAACCTAAAGAATCCAGCAGAAAACTAGTGGAAATTATTGCAAACACTGAATCTGAAGAAGACATCCAGAAATCACTCCCACTCACTGTTTCAGCAAAGTCAATCAAATACCTAGGAATAAAGCTGACCAAAGAAGTGAAAAACTTGTATACTGAAAACTATGAGTCACTATTCAAGGAAATAGAAAATGATACCAAGAAATGGAAAGACATCCCATGCTCATGGATTGGAAGAATAAATATCATCAAAATGAATATTCTCCCCAGAGCCATATACAAATTTAATGCAATACCCATCAAAGTTCCACCAAGCTTCTTTAAGAGAATAGAACAAAAACTACAATCATTTATCTGGAACCTGAAAACACCTAGAATTGCCAAAACCATCTTGAGGAAAAGAAACAGAAATGGAGGCATCACACTCCCAGACCTTAAACTATATTATAAAGCCATCATCATCAAAACAGCATGGTACGGGAACAAAAATAGGCACACAGACCAGTGGAACAGAATTGAAAGCCCAGAAATAAATCCCCACACCTATGGACATCTAATCTTTGATAAGGGGGCCCAAAGTATTAAATGGAAGAAGGAGGCTCTCTTCAATAAATGGTGCTGGGAAAACTGGGTTGAAACATGCAGAAGAATGAAATTGAACCATTTTATTTCACCAGAAACAAAAATCAACTCCAAGTGGATCAAAGAACTGGATGTCAGACCAGAAACAATCAAATACTTAGAGCAAAACTTTGGTAGAACACTTTCCCACCTAAATCTCAAGGACATCTTTGATGAAACAGACCCAATTGCAAGGAAGACTAAAGCAGAAACAAACCAATGGGACTACATCAAATTGAAAAGCTTCTGCACAGCCAGAGAACTATCACAAAAACAAAGAAACCCCTCACAGAATGGGAGAAGATCTTCACATGCCATACATCAGACAAGAAACTAATCACCAAATATACAAAGAGCTCAGCAAACTTAGCACCAAAAAAGCAAATGACTCCATTCAAAAATGGGCAGAGGATATGAACAAAACATTCACTTCAGAGGACATCCAAAAAGCTAACAAACAAATGAAAAACTGCTCCAGGTCGCTGATTGTCAGAGAAATGCAAATAAAGAAAACACCTCAGCATGCTTCACTTTAGTCTGTGTCCAGAGACTGCAGGTGTGGAATGACAATGCTTCAGCTTCATTACTCGGTTGAGACCTTTCCTTTCATAGCATTCTCTAATTCCATTCCAGGTGGTTCACTTCCTAGCAAAGTCCCAAAACCTAGATATAGACCAGGTTCTCTAATAGAGAGCATATGTTCACACACATCCATAAACTAGGGCAAATATATGCCTGAAAACTGAAATACATGAGAATCTGCAGTGAGTAGCCCCCCAGCACTTCATCTGCAGTATTCCAGCCTTTAGTTCCATAATTGTTCAACAATTTGTTTGGCTTTGTGTGTTAACTCTCTTTTAAGCCACCAGGTTCCAGATTCCAGCATGATGCTGACCAGGCTTCTCTGGGCTGAAGACCCCACCAATGTGTCCTGGAGCTCTGCTTCCCCAGTCACCCACCCTACTAGGGATAGAGAGAGGCAGACTGGGAGTATGGATCGACCAGTCAATGCCCATGTTCAGCGGGGAAGCAATTACAGAAGCCAGACCTCCCACCCTCTGCAACCCACAAGGACTCTGGGTCCATACTCCCAGAGGGATAGAGAATAGGAAAGCTATCGGGGAGGGGATGGGATATGGAGACTGGATGGTGGGAATTGTGTGGAATTGTACCCATCCTATCCTGTGGTTTTGTCAATGTCTCCTTTCTTAAATAAAAAAAAAAAGTAAACCATATCTAACCTATAACAACACAGAACTGAAATATTGTCAAAGTGCAGTAAAAAATAAAAGAGATAAAACAGTAAAACAAACAAATAAAAGATAAAAATAAAAAATAAAAATAAATATATTGAAAAGAAAAAGTTGTATTTAGGGGCTGGGTGGTGGCGCACCTGGTTGAGCACACATATTGCAATATGCAAGGACCCAGGTTCTAGCTCCTGGTCCCCACCTGCAGGAGGAAAGCTTTGTGAGTGGTGAAACAGGGTTGCAGGTATCTTTCTGTTTCTTTCCTTCTCTGTCTCCCTCTTCCTCTTGATTTATGACTCTCTATCCAATAAATAAATAAAGATAAAAAAAAATTTTAAAAAGAACTTTTTAAAAAAAAGCTGTATTTATCCATTAATTAAGAGAGGAGAGAGAGAGACAGAGAGAGAGACAGAGAGAGAGAGAGAGAAAGTCCACTTAAGATTGCTATTTGTGCACCAGATGTTTTTAGGACACAAAAGGCAATTTATGTTGGCCAAGAGGAGACTCCTCGAAAATTGTCTTTCATCAGGGCTCTTCTGGGGATCAGTTTAGTGATAAAATAAATTTCACTGGTGCTGCTTTCTCAGAATATTTCAAAGGTCCTCTATCTGTTTGGATTCCAGTCCTTCCATTGCAAATTGTCATTGCAGTGCTATAGTTCTGTTTATTTATTTATTTATTTAAGAAAGGATTAATTAACAAATCCATAGGATAGGAGGGGTACAACTCCACACAATTCCCACCACCCAATCTCCATATCCCACCCCCTCCCCTGATAGCTTTCCCATTCTCTATCCCTCTGGGAACATGGACCCAGGGTCCTTGTGGGTTGCAGAAGGTAGAAGGTCTGGCTTCTGTAATTGCTTCCCACTGAACATGGGCGTTGACTGGTCGGTCCATACTCCCAGTCTGCCTGTCTCTTTCCCTAGTAGGGTGTGTCTCTGTGGAAGCTGAGCTCCAGTACACATTGGTGGGGTCTTCAATCCAGGGAAGCCTGGCCAGCATCCTGATGGCATCTGGAACCTGGTGACTGAAAAGAGAGTTAACATACGAAGCCAAACAAATTGTTGAGCAATCATGGACCCAAAGCTTGGAATAGTGGAGAGGAAGTGTTAGGGAGGTACTCACTGCAAACTCTAGTGTACTTCTGCTTTCAGGTATATATTTTGCAGTAGTTTATGGATACGTGTGCACATAAGCTCTCTCTCACAGAAACTGGTGTATATCTAGGTTTTGGGACTTTGTTGGAGAGTGAACCACCTGAGATGAAATAGAGTATACTATGAAAGGAAAGGTCTCACCCAAGTAATGAAGCTGAAGGGTTATCATTCCACATGTGAAGTCTCTGGACACAGTCTGAAGTGAAGCATGTTGAGGTGGCAATCGTTGCATTGGTTAGGTTGTGATCGGCGGATGCAATATTATTTGATAAGGATTGGGAGAGGCATACGGGAAAGTGGGCCCTATCCAAGGGTTCTAGGACTGGGGGAAGTAGGGGCTCTATAGTGGAGATGTGAGGTTCCTGCTGTCATAGGGTTCAAAAAGACAATCGATAGTTAATGTTATCATCACATTATTTGGTAATTGGGTTAACTTTGAAAAGTCCTTTTGTTATGGTTTGCTTTATAGTACCCAGTATCTTGTATATAGCTGTGCTATTGGATACTTCTGATCTACTTGGTCTAGGCTTTTGAGAGAGTCCGCATATCAAATACACAGCCTATATATTAAAAAGATTAAGTTTGTGTTTTGAAAAACTTTGAGACATACAGTTGATTTTCCCCCTCTCAAATTAATTAACTAGTGATTTATATGTCTACATTTTGCTAGGAGTGTACATAAACACCATTCCCACCACCAAAAGACTGTGACCCATCCCTCCCACCCACTCCCATCCCCCACTGGCCCAGGAAGCTGCATGTCTACCCCTCACCACAGGGTTTTTACTTTGGTGCCCTACTTACAATTTGGTCAGGTCCTGCTTTTAGTTTCCCTTTCAGATCTTCTTACTCAACTTCTATTGATAAGTGGGATCATCCCATACTCATCTTTATCTTTCTGACTTAGCTCACTTAACATAATTCCTTCTAGCTCTGTCCAAGATGGGTCAGAGAAGCTGGGTTCATTGGTCTTAATAGCTGCATAGTATTCCATTGTATATATATATATATATATATATATATATATATATATATATATACCACAGCTTTCTCAGCCACTCATCTGTTGTTGGGCACCTGGGTTGCTTCCAGGTTTTAGCTATTATGAATTGTGCTGCTATGAACATAGGAGTACACACCTCTTTTTGGTTGGGTGTTATGGAGTCCTTGGGGTATAACCCCAGGAGAGGAATTACTGGATCATATGGAAGGTCCATGTTTAGCCTTGTGAGAGTTTTCCAGACTGCTCTCCACAGAGGCTGAACCAATTTACATTCCCACCAGCAGTGTAAAAGGGTTCCTCTGTCCCCACAACTTCTCCAGCATTTGTTGCTGCTGTCCTTTTTGATGTATGCCATTCTTACAGGAGTGAGGTGGTATCTTAGTGTTGTCTTAATTTGCATTTCTCTGACCATCAGTGACCTAGAGCAGTTTTTCATATGTTTGTTAGCCTTTTGGATCTCCTCTGTAGTGAATGTTTTGTTCATATCCTCTGCCCATTTTTGGATGGGGTCATTTGCTTTTTTGGTGCTAAGTTTGCTGAGCTCTTTATATATTTTGGTGATTAGTTTCTTGTCTGATGTATGGCATGTGAAGATCTTCTCCCATTCTGTGAGGGGTCTCTTTGTTTAATATTTTCTTTGGCTGTGCAGAAGCTTTTCAATTTGATGTAGTCCCATTGGTTTGTTTCTGCTTTAGTCTTCCTTGCAATTGGGTTTGATTCATCAAAGATGTCCTTGAGGTGTAGGTGGGAAACTGTTTTACCAATGTTTTCCTCTAAGTATTTGATTGTTTCTGGTCTGACATCTAGGTCTTTGATCCATTTGGAGTTGATTTTTGTTTCTGGTGAGATAAAGTAGTTCAATTTCATTCTTCTGCATGTTACAACCCAGTTTTCCCAGCACCATTTGTTGAAGAGAGCCTCCTTCTTCCATTTAATCCATTGGGCCCCCTTATCAAAGATTAGATGTCCATAGGTGTGGGGATTTATTTCTGGGCTTTCAATTCTGCTCCACTGGTCTGTGTGCCTATTTTTGTTCCCGTACCATGCTGTTTTGATGATGATGGCTTTATAATATAGTTTAAGTTCTGGGAGTGTGATGCCTCCATTTCTGTTTCTTTTCCTCAAGATGGTTTTGGCAATTCTAGGTGTTTTCATGCTCCAGATAAATGATTGTAGTTTTTGTTCTATTCTCTTAAAGAAGCTTGGTGGAACTTTGATGGGTATTGCATTAAATTTGTATATGGCTCTGGGGAGAATATTCATTTTGATGATATTTATTCTTCCAATCCATGAGCATGGGATATATTTCCATTTCTTGGTATCACTTTCTATTTCCTTGAGTAGCGACTCATAGTTTTCAGCTGTGCTATAGTTCTATATCTGTGTGTTTGATCCTCAATGAGGTCTAAATAGTTTTAGAAGGCAAAAGCTTGTGTTTATTTAGTCAAAAACCAACTACAGTTGGTGAACCCCAGTTTATCAATGGTTGTTATAAAGGAAAAGCAAAGTGTTTTGGTCCACCAAAGGAATTACTTACTTTTTTATGGCTGAAACTTGGAATTTCAGTTATGGATGTGGACATCAAATTATGAAGCTAATTACCACTACATTGTATTAATATATACTTTTGATTCATCTTTGATAAAATCAGTGATAATTTGCGTTCACTTACACATTATATATACATATATATATATATATATTTTTTTTTTTTTTTTTTTTTTTAAGAAAGGAGACATTGACAAAACTGTAGGATAGGAGGGGTACAACTCCACACAATTCCCACTACCCGATCTCCATATCCCATCCCCTCCCCTGATAGCTTTCCCATTCTCTATCCCTCTGGGAGTATGGGCCCAGGGTCATTGTGGGTTGCAGAAGGTGGAAGGTCTGGCTTCTATAATTGCTTCCCCGCTGAATATGGGCATTGACTGGTCAATCCATCCTCCCAGTCTGCCCCTCTCTTTCCCTAGTAGGGTGGGGCTCTGAGGAAGCGGGCCTCCAGGACACATTGTTGGAATCCTCAGTCCAGGGAAGTCTGGTCAGCATCATGTTGGCATCTGGAACCTGGTGGCTGAAAAGAGATTTAACATACATATGACACATTATAATTTTTAAAGATGCTGTTCATTAAACTTAATAGTAGCAGTTTCATTACCAGTGCTGTTGATAATGTGTTAATAAGTCGCATATCATATCACAAAATTCTCTTTTAATATTTCATAGCTGTTTATTTTTTTCAGTTGAAATTAAAATTCATTTTCTATTGCTTTTGTAAATATATTACTTCATGCATTTATAAATCTTAATCTGAGAAGCTTATATATTTCACCAGCCAGCATAGTAGTCTTTGGCATAGAAAAGTTCAAGAACACCTGCATTACATTAGATAAGGAGTGTTCCAGATGGTCTGGCCATAGACATTAACATTTTTGTTAGTATTTAGAAAAAAAGACAACAAAAACCCTAAGTAATTTGAATCTTCCGAGTACTGAATTCTCTAACACAGTTTCTTTCAGGGACATAGACAAATTCATATTGAATTTTCTGGAATGATTTAAATTCTCATCTTAATTGTTTTATTTAAGTTTTATATAACAAAAATTTTAACTTATTTTCTCATTTTCTTCTTTTTATATTCTTTCTGCTATGGTATTATATAGTATTACATAGTTCATTAGGCTTTCTGTCAATGGATGAAGAGGTTTTAACTATCAGTTATCTGTAGTCCTCCATTGTTATTTTTAATATGTGAAAATCTTTGTTTTGCTCATGTCACTGCAGAGCTATCATATTTGATTTATTACTGCAAATGGGAAGTAGCTAGATTCATAATGTTAGTGCTGAGAGGCTTTTTGGGGGAAAGGTGCCTTGGAATTTCTTTTATAGAAGTAAAAATGCTCTCTATTTATATTACTTTTCATAAGATTAACTTTTTTCTCTGCTGATGGGATGGCTTCTGAATATTGCTCTTGCAGAATTAACTTGGATATGATACGTAACTCAATTCTTTGATGTTCAAGGCAAGTAGAGATTATTATTTTGAACTCTGTTTAAGACTAATGGCTATAACAAAAGCAGGAAGCAACCCAGTTGTTCAACAACAGATGAGTGGCTGAGCAAGTTGTGGTATACATACACAGTGGAATACTACTCAGCTATAAAAAATGGTGACTTCACTGTTTTCAGCCGATCTTGGATGGACCTTGAAAAATTCATGTTAAGTGAAATAAGGCAGATACAGAAGGATGAATATGGGATGATCTCACTCTCAGGCAGAAGCTGAAAAACAAGATCAGAAGAGAAAACACAAGTAGAACCTGAAGTAGAGTTGGTGTATTGCACCAAAGTAAAAGACTCTGGGGTGGGTGGATGGGAGAATACAGATCCAAGAAGGATGACAGAGGACTTAGTGGGGGTTGTATTGTTATATGGGAAATATTATGCATGTATAGACTATTGTACTGTTGATTGTAAAACATTAATTCCCCAATAAATAAATTTAAATTTTTTTTAAAAAAGACTAATGGCTATAAAATGCTCTTTCCTAAAATAATTTTAGAAATATATCAGTAACAAAAATACTTTTCATGAATTCAAACTTATGTTTGAATAACAGTCATTTATCCGTTCAGCAAATATCTGTTCAGTACTTTTTGCTAGACATGTGCTATGGACTGTGATTTATCTGCTAATACTATTATCTCTTTTGGCCAGTCTCTCTGTTGATATTATGGAGAGGCAGAAGATATCCTCTCTTCATTTTCTTCTACACAAAATCAGATTATTTTCTGAATATTGTTGTTATTTGTCCACAGTCTGATAGTCTATTAAATTTATTCTTTTATGTATTTTCCATCTTTGTATCTACTGCTACTTTCTCCATAAACTTATAATTAGATGTTAAGCATTCAAAAATACCCCCCAGGAGTCGGGCAGTAGCGCAGCAGGTTAAGTGAATGTGGCGCAAAGCACAAGGACCAGCATAAGGATCCTGGTTCAAGCCCCGGCTCCCCACCTGAAGGGGAATTGCTTCACAAGTGGTGAAGCAGGTCTGCAGTGTCTATCTTTCTCTCCGCTTCTGTCTTTCCCTCCTCTCTCCATTTCTCTCTGACCTATCCAACAACAACAACATCAATAACAACAACAACAACAAAAGCAAGGGCAACAAAAGGGAAAATAAATAAACTTCTTTAAAAAACAATACCCCCATATCAATCAAGTAACCAACCAAACCAAACCAAACCAAACCAAACCAAACCAAACCAAACCAAACCAAACCAAACCAAACCAAACCAAACCAAACCAAACCAAACTAGCTGAGAAAGACAGAGAGAGAGAGAGAAAGAGAAAGAGGAAGAGAGAGATACAAAAGTAGACCCCTCTTTGCTTTTTTTCTTTCATCTCAAAATAAACGATGTTTTCCTTACTTGTTTCTGGGGTCCTGAGGATAGTTCAGCTGATTGAGCCACATTTTACAGTCAAGATTGTAAAAGTAGAATAATTATCGGTTTTCCACCTCTCTCTGTTTTTCTCTTATCTCTCTTTCCTACGTTTTTTTCTCCCATAGCACTGCCCAGTTCTGGTGCATGGTATGGTGAGGGGTTAAACCTGGAATCTTGGAGCCTCAGGCAATAAATTCTATTTGCATACCTATTACACTATCTACTCAGCCCTCCCCAGTAATATTTAGATTCTTGTTAAGTAGCCTTAGATCATTCAAAGAATATATCCAAGATGTCTTAGAAAATTTTAAATAACATGTAGCCTTGCAATTTATGCTATCTCTCCTCTCCTAGGCTTTAAATTTATTGAAAGAAAGAATTATATTTTACTTTCAAAATATTTTTAATTAATTTAAAAAATTTTTTATTTATAAAATGAAAACACTGACAAGACCATAGGGTAAGAGGGGTACAGCTCTACACAATTCCCACCACCAGAACTCCGTATCTCATCCCTTCTCCTGATAGCTTTCCTATTCTTCAACACTCTGGGAGTATGGATCCAGGGTCATTATGGGGTGCAGAAGGTGGAAGGTCTGCTTCTATAATTGTTTCCCTGCTGAACAATGACATTGGCAGGTCGATCCGTACTCCCAGCCTGTCTCTTTCCCTAGTGGGGCAGAGCTTGGGGAAGCGAGGCTCTAAGACACATGGTGGCATCATCTGCCTAGGAAGTCCAGTTGGTATCGGTAGCACCTGGAACCTGGTGGCTGCAAAAAGAGTTAACATATAAAGCTGAACAAATTGTTGACTAATCATGAACCTAAAGGCTGGAATATTGCAGATGAAGATCTGGAGTCTCCATTTTGGAAACAACTAGTAGGTCTATTTTAGTTATATTCCAAAGGGCCTGTGACTTTACTGGATTTTGCCTAAGTCTCATATCTGATATGCAAGTGGACCCCAGTTATTGTCTGGGGAGATGGTGTCATAGCTGATAATTTATTTATTTTTACTATGATAGAGATAGAAATAGGACGAGAAGGGGGTGAGAGAAGGGGGAACACATACATACACATACACACACACACACAGAGAGAGAGAGAGAGAGAGAGAGAGAGGATGAGACACCTGAAGCCTGTTCCACCATTTTTGAAGCTTTCCCCCTGCAGGTGTTGATCAGCAGCTAGAACTAGGGTCCTCTGCATGGTACTTTGTACATTTTACCTGGTGGGTGTATTACTGCCTGGTGTATTTTACTTATTTTCATATCTTCTGCTAAGCTCACAAAAATCTATATGTATATGTGCATGTGCACTTTTTGGTTTTTTTTTTAACTAAAACATGGCTACCTATCTACTCTTTTTCTTCACAATTTCTGGTAGTTCTTACTTGATTTTTAAAGCTTCTATTGTTTGTCCTCTTCTCTGTGATACTTCTTTGATGTTTCTCAAGATGTTAGTTATTCCCATGTCTCCAACAATTAATGCTCTGCAAGCACTATTTTCCATATCCTATAGAAAGTGTATCTTGGGGCCAGGTGGTGGTGCACCTGGTTGAGCACACATACTACAGTGAGCAAGGATCTGGGTTGGAGTCCTTGTGCCCAACCGCAGGGGTAAAGCTTTGCGAGTGGTGAAACAGGGCTGCAGTTGTCTGTCTCCCTCTCTATCATCCCCTTCTCTCTCGACTTCTGGCTGTCTCTATCCAATAAGTAAAGACAAAAAAAGGTGCATCTTTCATTAAAAAGTGAGTTTAATTATGGCTTGCATTAAAATTCACTTATTTTTGTATTCCCTTTAAATCGGTAACTTTAGGAGCCAGATGGTCTTGCTCCTGGTTAAGCACTCACATTACAGTGCTCAAGAACCTAGGTTCAAGCCTCAGGTCCCCACCTGCAGGGGAAAAGCTTTGTGAGTGGTGAAACAGGGCTGCAATTGTCTGTCTCCCTCTCTATCACCCCCTTCTCTCTCGACTTCTGGCTGTCTCTATCCAATAAATAAAGACAAAAAAAGGTGCATCTTTCATTAAAAAGTGAGTTTAATTATGGCTTGCATTAAAATTCACTTATTTTGTGTCCCCTTTAAATCAGTAACTTTAGGAGCTGGATGGTCTCACCCCTGGTTAAGCACTCACATTACAGTGCTCAAAGACCTAGGTTCAAGCCTCAGGTCCCCACCTGCAAGGGGAAAACTTTGTGAGTGGTGAAGCAGTGTTGCAGTTATCTCTCTGTTTCTCTCCCTCTCTGTCTTCTCCTACCCTCTTGATTTCTGGCTGTCTCCATCCAGGAAAATACATTTATAAAAAAACTATAAATCAGTAACTTTAAAGGTAGAGTTGGCTTATCATAATGTTTAATGAAAGAATTAATCCCCAGATTCTCTTTCCTGAGGAGTAGTCATTGTTATATTGGGACATGCATGTGGGAGTGATTTGAAGGTCCTTTCACCTAATATGAGTTCCAGAATTAGATTGTTTAAGTGTAATTCTGAGTTTGATACTTACCTATGTCATATATTTAGCTTTCCAGTATCTCAACTTGTTTGTAAAATGGAATATTGGCAGTACCCATCTCATTGAGCTGTGTTACAGAGCTGTTCTCGACTCTGCTTATGGTGATATGGGGAAGTTGAACCTGGGACCTTTGTTGTCTCAGGGATGAAAGACTTTATGCATATCAATTATGCTGTCCCGAGCCCTATTAGTTATCTTTTCAACACATGGCTAAAATTTAGTAAATCTGGGGAAAAAGATAATGAGGTGAGGTATTTTGCCTGATTATAATATAAAATTACTTGCTTTTCTTTCTGTTGACGTTTTAGATATTCTGCCTTTCTTTCTTTCTTTTTTTACTTTACTTTTTGTTTGTTGGTATTAGAGATTAAACCCGAATTCCTACATGTGAAATGAAGAATGTGCTGTGTCACTAAGCAATTTTCTGCCCACCCTCTCACTTTTATTTTAGTTTAAAACTTATTTTTAAGACTTTACGGGGGGTGTTAATGGTTTACGGTATAGTTTTAATTTTATTTATTTATTTATTTATTTTGGCCTTCAGGCTTGTTTCTGGGGCTCGGTGCCTGCACTACGAATCCACTGCTCCTGGCTATTTTTTCCCTTTTGTTGCCCTTGTTGTTTATTGTTATTATTATTGTTGCTGATATTGCTGTCTTTGTTGTTATAGGACAGAGAGAAATATAGGGAGAACGGGAAGACAGAGATGGAGAGAGAAAGATAGACACCTGCAGACCAGCTTCACTGCCTGTGAAGGGAACCCCCAGCAGATGCGGAGCCAGGGGCTCATACTGGGACTCTTACACTGGTCCTTGCGCTTTTCAAGTGCGCTTAACCTGCTGCGCTACCGCCCAGCCCCTAAAGTATAACTTTAATACATAGGTACAACCTCTCATCTCCCCTTGATTGGTGTCTGGGAGACACAACATGACCTCAATGTCCTTTTATCTTGTCCCTCTCCATCCTTCCTCAGAGTCCTTTGCTTTGGAGCAATAAGTCATAGCCAGTCCAAGTTTCACCCTTTGTTTTCCCTTACTGTTCTTTATTCTTAAGTTCCACTTATAAGTGAAATCGTTTGGTTTTGGCCTTTTTCTTTCTGGCTCGCATTGAGTGGTAGGAGTTATTAGTAAGTATCAAAATAAGAACTGGGAATAGAAAAAAAGCAGAAGTTCTAAGAAGCTACAAGTTTAAGTAGATAATAAGGGTTTGTCTATATGAATCATTTAGAAAAATTTCATAGCTGTGGGCTTAACAGGTTTCTGGAGGAGTGCTCAAAAATGAAAATAATATGGATTGGCTAATGTGTGAAATGTACTTGATATCTTTCACCCTTGTTAGCTATTTCATAACTCTTTCTTTAATGCAAATAAAATGGCCAGAATGATTATGTATGTGTGTGTGTGTGTGTGTGTGTGTGTGTGTGAACTATAATTCCATTTTCAGATTTAGGATCTGGGCACCAAGATAAGATTTCTTTATGTGTAAAGAGATTTGATCTTCAAAGCATGCACATATGAAGCTTAATTTTTTATATATGTTAATAACAAATTAATTTTATTTTATAAAATATTTATTTGTTTATTACTGGATATATATATATATATATATATATATATATATATATATTTTTTTTTTTTAGAGAGAGAGAAAAAATGACCAGAACCCTGTTCTGTTGTGACCTATTTGTGGTATAGTGGATTGAATTTGTGACCTCTAGGACCTCAGATATGCAAATCCTTCACTTTAACAGGCTGAGCTTTCTTCCTGACCCTGGAAAATTTTTTTCTTTTTCTTTTTCTTACTGTCAGTAAATTTTCTTCATTGGTAGTTATGTGAAATACAACCTAGTCAGAAATGTTTTTACTGTTTGCCCTTGAAGTTTTTTTTTTTATCTTTAGAGCTGATTTATTTATTATTTAAAAAAATTTTAATAATAAAATGAAAATTTTGACAAGACCATAGGATAAGAGGGCTACAACTTCACATAGTTCCCACCACCAGAACTCTGTATCCCATCCCCTCCCCTGATAGCTTTCCTATTCTTTAACCCTCTGGGAGTATGGACCCAGGATCATTATGGGGTACAGAAGGTGGAAGGTCTAGCTTCTGGAATTGCTTCCCCACTGAACATGAGTTGTTCCATATTTCTAGCCTGTCTCTTTCTTTCCCTAGTATGGCAGGGCTCTGGAGAGGCAGGGGTTTAGGACATATTGTTGTGGTCATCTGCCTGGGAAGTCCGGTTGGCATCATGGTAGCATTTGGAACCTAGTGGCTGAAAAAGAGTTAAGATATTAAGCAGGGCAAATAGTTGACTAATCATGAACCTAAAGACAAGAATATTGCAGATGAAGATCTGGGGTCTCTGTTTTGGAAAAAGCTACTAGGTCAGTTATATTCCAAGGAACCCATGGCTTTACTTTTTGCCTGAGCCTGACATCTAATATGCAGGTGGACCTGGTTATTGTCTGGGGAGATGGTGTCATAGTTGGAAAAAGGATTAGAAAGCTTGATGAAGGAAGAGAGTAGTTCCCAAATATGGGGAAATTATATAAATATTGTTGATTGTAAACCCCATTGATTTGATCTGGGGCCCATATTAAGCACAGGAGTCTATGTAACCTCTGCATCCCTGTAGGCCTGCTCACATTCTGTGATCATGGCTAGGAACATTCTAGGCTGCACTAATTTCAGAACCCATCTTCCTTGGGTAGTAGGTGGAATATATTGTCCAACCTCCTTTTCGGAGAATGGGATATTCCCTACCATTGTTGATCCACATTGAGGGCAAGGTCCTATCAGGAACCACAAAGGGGCCCATTATGTTGTTCCTGATGGAGATGACCAGTGACTGTTGAGAGAAGGATCTATTAAAGGCCTAGGCCCTTCATGTCTGTGTGGGAATCCCAGGACTCCCTGATGAGTGCCCCAGGTGATGAGGTGACCTGATAGTGACTAAAGAGTTATCATTAAAGTATGCCAGTCTCTTGCCCTTATTCAGCTTCTGTAGTCATTATTTTGTTTGACAAGGTTAGTTTTGGAGTGATTGAAGGACATGTAATAGGAGGTAAGTGAGGAAGATGACTAGGTCTAAGTAGAAACTATTTGGTTAGCTATTTTATGGTGTCTTTTTAGGTCTTTCAACTTGCTTGCTTCATTTATTGATTCACTTCAAACTATTGTGCACTTTTGTTTTAAGGTGTATATTTTCCCCTAACTTATGGATACATGTACATATGCCCTGTCTCATGGGCCCTGGTCTATACTAGGTTTTGAGGTTTTGTTAAGAAGTACATCACCCAAAATGGAATTAGTGAGTCCTATGAGCTAGGAAAGATCTCACTAGAGTAATGAAACTGAAGAGTTGACACTTCACACCTGATGTCTTTGGACACAGTCCAAAGTGAAACATACCGAGGTGTTACTGGTTGCATTGCTTAGGTTGGGAACAGCAGATGTAGTTTCAGTTGGTATGCATTGAGAGAAGCATGCGGGAAAGTGAGCCCCACCCTAGAGCTTCCAGACCTAGGAGAATTACGGACTTTATAAAGAAAGGGGAAGGTTCTTGCTGTCTAAGAGTTTAAGAAGGCAATAGATAGTTATTGCTATAACCAAATTATTTGGCAATTGGGTTAACTTTGAATGCCCTTGAAATTTTATGTGCATTTAATCTCTTTAACTCTGTGGTAAATACTGTGTACTATAAAACAGGATAGAACTATAAAATTTATTTTATTGGAAACTGATCAATTGCTTTTGTCTAGAAATTGCTTTTGTTCCTAGGTTAGGACAGTGTCAAATTATATGCTTTAACTTAATGCCTTTAACTTAAGCAGAATGATTCTTTGCAACATAGATATATGCATAGTCAACTTTAAATATCAGGTGTGTTTTCTCACCTCTTCAATCATACCTTTTTTTTAAAAAAAATTTCTAATTATCTTTATTGGATAGAGACAGCCAGAAATCAAGAAGGGAAAAAAATCTTTAAAATTAAAAAAAAAAAAGAAATGTCGGTGATGGGCCTAGACCTCTAGCAGATGCCTCTCTCCAGTGTCACTGATCATCTCCATCAGGTATAACTTAAATGGCCCCTTTGCTGTCCCCTTCAAGACCTTGCATCAATGTGGATCAACAATGGTAGGGATTGTTCCATTCTCCAAAGGGAGGTTGGGAAACATATTCTACCACTCAAAGAAGGTGGGTCCTGAAATTAGTACAGCCTGGAATGTTCCTAGTCATGACCACAGAATGTGAGCTCAGACTTACAGGGATGCAGAGGTTATATGTGCTGAATATGGGTCCCAGCTCAAAGAGGGTTTACAGTTAACAATATTTATACACTTTTTCCATATTTGGGAGCTACTCTCTTCCCTGATCAAGCTTTCTAATCCTTTTCCCAACTATGACACCATCTCTCAAAGACAATACCTTGGGTCCACCTGCATGTGAGCTACCACTCAGGCAAAAAAAAAAAAAAATAGTGGAGTTATGGGCCCCTTGGAATATAGCTAAAGTGAACCTACTGGCTTTCTCCAAAATTAAGACCCCCCAAATCTTCATCTGCAATATTCCAGCCTTTAGGTTCATGATTAGTCAACAATTCATTCTGCTTTCTATCTTAACTCTTTTTCAGCCACCAGGTTCCAGATGCTACCATGATGCCAACCTGACTTCCCTGGGCAGGTGAACCCACCAATATGTCCTGGAACCCTGACTCCCCAGACTCCACTAGGGAAAGAGACAGGCTGGGAGTATGGATCGACCTGCCAACACCCATGGTCAGCAGGGAAGCACTTAAAGAAGCCAGACCTCCCACCTTTTGCACCCCATAATGATGCTGGATCCATAGTCTCAGAGGGTTAAAGAATAGGAAATCTTTGTGGGTGGGGGGATAGGGAGTTCTGGTGGTGGAAACTTTGTGGAAATATACGCCTCTTATCAGTATCTCCATTTTATAAATAAAAAATTTTCTAATTATCTTTATTTATTTATTGGATAGAGACAGCCAGAAATCAAGAGGAAAGGGGGTGATAGAGAGGAAGAGAGAGACAGAGAGACACTTACAGCACTGCTTCATCACTCGCAAAGCTTTCCCTCTGCAGGTGGGAATTAGGGGCTCGATCCGATTCCTTGGGCAGTGCAACATGTGTGCTCAACCAGTTGTGCCACCACGTAACCTCACAATCATACCATTTTTTACTTACACTCAACTATGTTGAGAAGTCAGGAGGATCAGGAGGGGTGGGCAAGAATGTATTGCCACGTTATTATGGTTGAATGAGATCTATTTCAAGACTAAAATTAAGACCAAGACATTAAATATATTATCCAAACATTGTGAAAAAAAAATCTTTAAGTTAAAGATTCCTTTTTTTTTTTTAAATGAATCTTACATGAAGTAACTTTGCTTATGGTAAGTAAAATGGTTTCAGTAATAAGATGAGCATGAGAGAAACACATACACTATGGTAAATGGACTTTGCAACAAAGTATACACAAATGTCTAGAAGTAGATTCTGATGACACATTAGCCACAAAGGTGAAGCTTGAATGGCTTATAGGGCTATAAAAATTCAGCAGTTAAAAGTGTATACTTATTCACCAAGTTATTTTATTAAACATGCTGGGCAGATGCCTCACAAGGTCAACGAGAAACACATATTAAATGAACTGCTTCTCTGATTTTCTTCAAGGGCTCATTTAATAGAGTACCCAAATAAAGTATCCTTGTTTTCTTGAGTTTGTGAGGGGTAGCCAAGCAGAAACTTTGAATGAGTTGTCATTTTTATATTTTCCAAATAGCTTTTTCTAAAACCCTTTGAATATATTTTCATTATTTTTGACAGCTCAAATTGAGTAGTAAGTCAGTAAATTTCTGACATAAAGCTTAGGTTAATATGTCAATTCTGGCCTCAGTAAAAATAGTCTATATATGGAAACATGTTTATTTGGAATACTTCTCCAGTTGTGAGGTGGCTAAATGTGTGGAAATTATTGTCATTAAAAGAATAAAAGTGTATTACTGTTTCCTTTGGTTATTACTGATAACCACAGCCACAAATATTAGCAAGTGATGATTGGTGATTTTCAGATTCTAAGATTTAAATAACTAACTAACTAATGTTATTTGCTTGACTAACGAGCATTGAAATGTGATTTTTTTGAAGGACTCATGGGATAAAGTTCTACATACATAATCTGTATTAATAAAGCTATTTTATATCTTCTTTAAAATTATGTTTAATTTTTTATTATCAGGATTTTTTTGCCACTGCAGATTTGTGCCTGCATGATTCCACTGTTCCTGGTGTACTTTTTTATTTTTAGAGTAAAAATGATAGGAAGTGAAGGAGATAGGCAGAAAGAGAGAGAGAGAGACTGAGACCATAGCACTGTTTTACTGTTTGTGAAACTAGCTTCTTCTTTTCATGGTGGTCCCTTGTGGTGGTTAGTGACTTCAACCCTAGTCCTCATGAATGGTAAAGTGGGCACACTACCTGGTAAGCCATCTCCCAGTCACCTACAATTATGTTCTATGTATAGTCAGACACAGGAAACCATAAAACTGACCATTTTAAGTGTACACATCAGTGGCCTTCACATTGTAGAATCACACTACCTTCTATCTATAAATTCTTATTTAGTATTGTTTTTGAGATGAAGTTCTCATATCTCTCATTTACCTTACATGTGTGGAAATCAGAAAGTATAACTACTTACAGAATATAAGAAATATGGATCATGCCCAAAGGTAGAATTTAGTGGTACACAATTGGTATGAGTAGTAAAAAAAAAAGGTGAAAAATCAAGCATATTTTTAAATAAATGTTGGAGAATGGGCCCCACTGTCCTGGGATGTCCAGGCCGTTGTTTCCATGAGGTTCAAGCAGCTTGAATCCCAGCTCTCCTTTCAGGTCAAGACTAGGGCAGGTCCCCCTAACTTCCTGAACTGATGGATGGCTTCTCCGGAATGAGGGCTACCTTTCTGCACATGCCTCTCCTCTCCCCTTAAAACAAAGGCCATGAATTACTGTACATTGTGTTTGGCCTAACTTGAAAGCCACCACATATGTTCTTGCTCAACTGCTCCCTCCTCCTCCCCCTTCTGAAGTGCCTGTAATTTACCCTGAGGTGCCTGTAATTTACCCCTGGGGAAATATGGATTGTGAAGCTTGTGATCAAACCTTGTATGGTAACTCTTCATTTGTGATCAAGTAGTTTATAGGTCAACATGCGGCTATGCATTGTGTTACTTTGTGATTGGGTTAATGATTACCTTGACCCTCTACCTGGGCAATGGGTATATGTACTTGATTTCTCTCTCAAATAAACGAATTGCCCTCCGAGGCTTTTCTTGGGGCTGGCTGTTTGTCTCCCTGTACACATTGTCTTTGACTTGCTGAGCTGCCCTGGGACCTCTAGGGGGGCTGCTCTGACCCTCCATCACCCAACGGCCAGTGAGTTGGGGAACTAAGAGGGAGCTGCCCTGCAAATATATATAGACATAGGCATAGGCATAGGCATAGGCATAGGCATAGGCATAGGCATAGGCATAGGCATAGGCATAGGCATAGGCATAGGCATAGACATAGACAAACATAAACATAGACATAAACATAGACAGACATAGACATAGACAGACATAGACATAGAACATATAAGATAGAGAGAGAGAGAAGAAAAAGGAGAAGGAGAAGGAGGAGGAGGAGGAGGAGGAGGAAGACAACAAGAAGAGGAACAAGAACAAGGAGAAGAACAAGAAAGAGGAGGAGAAAGAGAAGGAGGGGGAGATACCAAAGCAATGCTTCTCCACTATGTATGTTCCACCTGTTCTGATCCTTGGTGCTCTCATATGTGTCAAGTATTGAACCCAGGGTCTGCTATATTAAATAACATAAAGTTAAAAATAATAAAGGATTATTTTTAAAAGAACATGTTAAAAAAGAAAAATAATTGTTATATCTTGCATTAAGATGGGAGTGTGTGTGTGTGTGTGTGTGTGTGTACTGGGGAATATGTAAGTTTGAGACAGGAAGAAATTAAAGAAAAGTAGTTACAGTTTAAAGACAAACAAAAAAGAAATAGAGACATAGTTATATGATTGTAGAAAGAGTGATTTCTATAAACCTGTTAATACAAATACACTTTTTAATGTAGTTATGTGGGCTAAACTTTCCAAGTGTTGTTTCTTTTGATAAACTATGGTTTCATTTTATGGAACTAGCAGCATAACTCTTGAAATACATATCACTTACTATATATCAAAAATTAGTATAGTGATTAATATCCTAAATGTTAAAAGTTACTTTTTTATGCTACCTCACAAAAAGAACAATTTATCAAATATACATTATTCAATTTTTGATTATTTATTCTACTAGCATCTTTCTCTAGGAAGCTTTTGAATTTGTCTGACATACAACTTTGGAACTATTAATATAACTTTGACTTTTCATTGCGGAACTCTGACACTGCTTCATTGTAAGAGTGGTTGTTATTTATTATCATTTCAAGGCAAGAAGATAGGACTGTATCTTGAAGAAGTATTAAACAAATGATTCTCTGTCATTGCAACAAACAGCTGCTTTTGTCTCAATCTTCTTTTGTGCATAAAGTGCATTTTCTTTATGATATAGTTTAAAATAAATAACATTTGTTATTAAAAATTAACACATTACAACTGGCTTTTAGAGTAATGACATAAAATAAAAAATTGAAAATTAGTTATAATTCATAGTAATATTCAGTGTATTTCTTTTTGGAATTTTTCATTTGAGTAAACATGCATATTTATTTTGAAATAACTTGGCATTCTACTATATTAAAATAGAAAACATTTAAAAATTAAAGCTGTGAAGCAGTTACATTTCAAATCCTCTAAATATTTTAACATTATTTTAATGTCTTCACCATATCTCCTTGCATGGATGTCTGTGGCCTATTTTACGTAGTATTTATCATTAGACAGGTACATCATGCCCAAATTTTCATTATTACAATTATAGAAAATGCAAATATTGTTGTAACTAATTTTCTTTTTAAAAATTTTTATTTATTTGTCTATTAGCCAGAGACATAGAGAAACTGAGAAGGGAGGTGGAGATAGAGATAGAGACAGAGAGAGAGAAAGACACCTGCAGCCCTGCTGCACCATTTGTGAAAATTTCTCCCTGCAGGTGAGGACTAGGGGCTTGAACCTGGGTCCTTTCACACTGTATTGTGTGTGCCCAACCAGGTGTGCCACCACCTGGCCTCTTGTAACTAATTTTCCTACGTAGCTCTGATTGTCTCAGTCTAAATTCCTAGGAAAAAACACTAGATCAGGGTTAGTGTACTTAAAGGGTTTTATTACATTTTTTCTCTGAAAGATATCACCTATTTTCACTATATTTTGATACTTTAAAAAAATAATTTATTGCAGTATTGTAAGAGTACAATGTATAGTTCCACACCACACCTACCACCAAAATTCTGTCCCCACCCTCCCACCTCCCAAAGATAACCACCATCCATAGTTATCACAAATCTTAGTTTACTTGCTTCTGCTTTGTTTGGATTTTTTTTTACTTTTATTTTTCTGACTATGCAAAGATTTATATCCAATCAGCAACAAGTGCTAGTCTTAATTAAAGTAAGGTAATAATATCTATATGCTTCTCTATCTTCATCTTCAGTCTCTCTGAGGTATATGGTTGTTATTCACCTCCACACATTGTATTTTATAAGAGAAAGCATTATTTAGCAGTGGTATGAATCCATGTCCCTGGAACACTTACTCATTCCAGTTCTTTGCACCCTTACTGGTGTAGTCCATGGCCAGTGGATCTGATAAGAATAAAAGAAAAAGCACCTGATATTACATGCCATACTGCCTCCTAACAAGTTGACCCTTACAGTATTTGTCTAGAGCTCTTGTTGCAATCTATCAATAATTTGCCTTTGCTATGCAAATCAGAATGACAGTAGTATCACTGTTTTAGTTCATTCTGTTGCAGACAAATGGACTTTAAAAGAGCTCAGAAAGCTCTCAAAACTTTATTCTATGAAGCATTAAATTTGTTATGTAAATTTGATTTTTCCTTTGAACTAATGAAAACTATTTTGCTATTGGAATAAGACTATGGTATAAGACAAAGTTGAAGACATGTATTTGTGGCTAGATTTCAAAACAAGAAGAGAATGTACCTACTCGATGCAGGCAGAGCTGGTAGAAAAAACATTTAGCAAGAAGGAAAAAAACTTCTATGAGAAGCCTGACTGTTCTCAGAGCTAGCTAGTTTTCTATCTTCTTTGCTTCCTCTTCAAGTCTTGTTTCTCCCTGGTGCACCCAAGTTTGCAACCACCCTTGTCAGTTGCTGCCTTGTTCTGAATTGTCACCATTGAAAAAACCTGACTCCGTAACTGAGAGAGATCCTCTACCTTGTTATAAGCTCAAGACATCTGCCATCTGGTATGTGATGAAGTGACAGAAAAAGGAAGAACTGTTCCTTTTGGGGACATCAGTCTACACTCTTTTCCTGGGACATGAGATGCTGTACAACTGGAGGGACACAAGAGACAGGAACAAAATTGTTCATATCCTGAACAAATTCTCTAGACACCATGTCTTTGAGTAGAAATATATTGGTGCTTAGATTCTATTTATTCATTCAACTAATTAATATAAAGTGAGAAACTTCTATATATTGGGCACTTCTAAATAGCACAGATTCCACATTCAGTATAAACATGTACATTTGTGATTACAGTGGAGATTGCAATCTCTTTCTGGTGATAATTAACAAATATGTAGCAGTTTCATAGTATGCTAGGTGGAGACAAGTATCATGAGAAAAGTGGAATATGAAGTGAGTAGGGAAACTTTTCAAGATACTGGGCCAGAGAAGGCATTTATGAAGAGAGCTAAAGGAGGAAGTAAGGGCATCGGGTGGTGGCACAGTGGGTTAAGCGCATGTGGCGCAAAGCGCAGGGACCGGCGTAAGGATCCCGGTTCGAGACCCCGGCTCTCCACCTGCAGGGGAGTCGCTTCACAGGTGTTGAAGCAGGTCTGCAGGTGTCTTTCTCTCCCCCTCTCTGTGTTCCCCTCCTCTCTCCATTTCTCTCTGTCCTATCCAACAACGAACAACATCAACAATGGCAATAATAATAACCACAACGAGGCTACAACAACAAGGGCAACAAAAGGGGGAAAAAATGGCCTCCAGGAGCGGTGGATTCATGGTGCAGGCACCGAGCCCAGCAATAACCCTGGAGGGGAAAAAAGAAGGAGGAAGTAAACCACACAGATGTTGAGGGGGGCATACAGATGGCCTTATGGGAAAATTATAAGTACAAAATTCCTTAGATGGGAGTAAGCCTGAAAGAGGCCGGTATAGAGGGCCAGGTGGTGGTGCACCTGGTTGAGCTCATATGTTATAATGCATAAGGGTCAGGATTTGAGCCCCCAGTCCCCATCTGCTGGGAGAAAACTTTGCAAGTGGTGAAGCAATGTTGCAGGTGTATCTCTGCCTTTCTCCCTTTCTATTTCCCCTTCCTTTTTGATTTCTGATTGTCTCTATCCAATAAATAAAGATTAAAAAAAAAAAACAGGCCAGTACAGATGAATGGAATAAGTGAAGGAAATAGTCAGTCATAGGAGATAAAATCAAACATGGCCAGGGGTCACATGAGATTGAAACACAACTGCTCTGATATGAACCCTGAATAAGTTGTTTGGTTCTTAAATATTGGATTTTATTTGAAGTGTATAGGAAGGTGTGGGAAAATTTTGTTATAACAAGGATATGAAAAGGGCTGGCAAGATTGCATAATGGTTATACAAAAGACTTTAAGGGCTGAGACACCAAAGGTGTCTCAGCAGTGTTCTGACAAAATAAAAAAAAAATCTTTTCTCTATACTCTATCAAATGAAAAAAAGAAAATAAAAGGAAAAAGAATATGGCCTATTAAAAATATTTTATTATAGTCTAGAACTTTTAAAATTCTGTTATTATAGTCTTATTCTTTGCAATTGAGACAAAAGGATAGGTTTTCAAAAATTTATTTGCTTTTATCAGAAACACAAGGTGAGAGATAATTTAGATGATGTCTCTGATGAGGTTAAATTAAAATTTCTGGGACTTTACATAAAATATTACAGAAGACTTGGAATGGTGAAAAGTTTTTAAATTTCAAGTAACAGAATTTAATCTAGATTACTTTAGAAGACATTCCTGGAAAATTGTTATTTTTAAAAAATCAGTTTAATGGAGGTGTATCTTTTAAAATTCAAGGAAGTAGTTTTTGGTCTTGTGTAAAAGACTTGCTGTGGGGCCCTAGTTTCAGCCAGTCCCAGAAATGTTAAAATTTTCCTCTTCTGTCAATTAGCCATTATGAAGACCATTGGCCTTTGTTCCCTTTGTTTAGAAGTTTAAATTATTAGGAGAGAGAGAATGAGATCTATTTAAGTTCACTCAGGTGTCCTCTTCTGAACCAATATATTATAACCAAGGGATGCAATGACAATAAAAACACAACTGTTCTAATATGTCCTATGAGTCACTTGGTTCCCAAAGAACAGATTACACAGAAAACTTTCTATGTTCTGGTTTGTGACTACTCTGTAGGCAATCACCCATAACCTTTGATGATGAACTTTAATGGAGGCTGACCTCTGAAGCTGGGGTTTCTGGTTCATAGCCATGTGTGTTCTTTCTTTCAATTAAGAGTTATGGGAATTTCTTTTTTTTTTTTTCTTTTTATTTATAAAAAGGAAACACTGACAAAAACCATAGGATAAGAGGGGCACAACTCTACATAATTCCCACCACGAGAACTCCATATCCCATCCCCTCCCCTGATAGCTTTCCTATTCTTTATCCCTCTGGGAGTATGGACCCAGGGACATTATGGGGTGCAGAAAGTAGGAGGTCTGGCTTCTGTAATTGCTTCCCTGGGAATTTCATTTACAAGATCCTTGATATAAAGGGACAGTTTCATCTGAATTTGTACCAAAATAGATGGTAGAGGATATATTTGATGCTAAATTTTGGTTCAGGCCCTGTTCTTCATGATCTTGAAACTACCTTGCAACTATCTAAAATTACAGATTCTATTTTGCTTTCTTAAGAGATCTGCTGATAAAACATAGGGTGAGGTGTGGACTGGCTGTGGTCTGTTGTAAGAAAAGAAAGGACATGCATGACTACTGGAGTGGAGGCACAGAATTGGGAAGGTAATAGGAACCCAGTACACAAAAGTGGAGGAAGACTGGGTTTGGTGGTGGGAGTGGTGTGCAGACAATTATCACAGAAAGATGAGAGAATGCACTCATGTGACAGCTGGCTTGTAAAGCATTATTTCTTTAATAAAACAATATAACAAAAGAGAACTGCTAATAACTTGGCAGGCAGACATAGTTTTATTGTGAAGATATTTTGCCCACCCTCACACGTACTGCTTTGCCAAGAACATGGAATTTGGAGTCAAGAGACTGTATTAAGTTTTGTTTCTGGGAAACTCCAAGATGAGTTTTCATGAGTGGGAAGTTTAATTGGTAATGCTCTGGAGAGCACTTAGGAGGGAAAGCAAGGCAAGACAGAAGGAGAAGGTTGACTAAGATGAAATTGTAACCATCAGCTCATACAAGGATGTCTGGTGCTGGGGTAGGCCTTCATTGTTATCCTGAAGTGAGGTTTGGTGGCCAGGTCTCTCTGTACATGGCAGTGACCAGAGTGGGAGCTATGAACAACCTTTGCAGATGCAGCTTTCTGATTTGTAAAGCAAGACTGAGAGGTATGCAGCTGTAAGCTCTGAGCCACCAATTCTACTCTAGTACTTGGGATGTGCGGAACAGGGAGAGAGAGAGAATCTAGCTGGTCTATCATAACACTCACTTCAAAGATGTAAATTTGCTATTGTACTTTAATATAATAAACTGAGAGGCCTGGAGAACAAATGTCTTACTTGTGTGAGTCATCAAATCCCTATTAAAGAATTGTCTGATCAATGACATAATCAACATAAGATTAAATAATTTTGTGAGTCAGGGCATTTTCACTTATGCTGCACTGCTTCCTTCTCCTTGTAAGTCTATGATATATATAGATTTTTTTTTTTATTTAAGAAAGGAGACATTAACAAAACCATAGGATAAGAGGGGTACAGTTCCACACAATTCCCACCACCTGATCTCCATATCCCATCCCTTCCCCTGATAGCATTCCCATTCTCTATCCCTCTGGGAGTATGGACCCAGGGTTGTTATGGGTTGCAGAAGGTGGAAGGTAGGAAGCAATTACAGAAGCCAGACATAGATTTTTAAAGACAACTCTATAGAGGAGAAAACAGATCTTTGGAGAGATGAAAATCATTTTCTTGAATTTATATAGAAAAGTCATATAGAAGCTGCAGTCTGAGGTCTTTTAATCTTAAATCCTTACTTTGGTCAATTTAACAAAGCACCTTCTTAGCAACAGAAGTGGCATTAATGACATTAACACTAGGAAAGACATATAATGCCTCATTAATATAGTTGTTATGAGGAGCAAGTGAAAGACACTTGCAAATCATAGGTTGTTGAAAAAAAAGTCAGTGTCATTGTTCTTCAAATTTTTTTTTTTCCATCAGTAAGAGGTGGGCATGTACTAATCAATCTTGAAAAGGGTACAAGAGGTTTATATGGGATCCTAGAAAATCTTTCCTAGCTGACCTCTGAAACGTACTGGCCATCATGCTGTTTCTAAGTTTCTTTAATTGACATTTGGATAGCTGTGGTTCACTCTGAGAGTTTGAAAAATTCAGCTCACATATTCTGAGCTGCAGCTTACTAGAGGAGTAT
Source organism: Erinaceus europaeus (assembly GCF_950295315.1). Classification (NCBI taxonomy): domain Eukaryota; kingdom Metazoa; phylum Chordata; class Mammalia; order Eulipotyphla; family Erinaceidae; genus Erinaceus; species Erinaceus europaeus. The sequence goes on along the minus strand of NC_080169.1, from coordinate 59,203,679 downwards.
TGTGCTGTAGGTAAGGAAATGAAAGAAATGCTGCCCTTTAGGGATAAAAATGAGTCCAATCTGTGACAGTGATGGAAACCCATGGGTTGACGAAAAGGGACATTAAAAGAGCTTGAAGGCTGTGTGAGTCTAGGTCAGATTCTTAAATTGCCAAGGTAACTCTCAGCATAGATGTCAGCTTAGGGATTGAGCTTTATATAAATTAAGTTTCAGGGCCAATTTTTAAAAGGTTCAGGAAGTCATAGAAATAAAGCAACTTTTGGTCTTTTTAGAAATATTAAAAAACAATAATGCAACTCTGTATGTGAAGCCCCCATTCCATGAGTAAAGTGCCACACAAAATCCAAAGGAAATATGTTTTCAACCTTTGCATAGTCACAAACACATTTTAATTTGCTGTCCAAATGATTAACATACATGTACCTGAAATGTGAATTCCATAGCACAGTTAGATTTAAGTTGAAGTAGAATGTCTCTAGACTACTGTGAGAGCACACTTTTAAGCTCACCTCATAATAGCCTTGCTATAAAATTGCATGTTTTGATTGGATATTTACTTGTTTGTCTTTGGAATATAAACAAAAGTTACTACTGCCACATGTTATTTGACCAAAGATATTATTGATATCCTTTAATGTTTTGGATTTCCTGTTTTTATTTCCCCCTCTGGCTTCATTTAGTTAACTCCAGATCTCTTCATCTAGCATAATCAGTTCTGTAGAGGTCAGTGGATTCTCATGTCACTCACTTGTTTACTTTTTATCTCGACTTCATCTAGACTAAATCAAATTATTACTATTACTTATTTGGCAGGAGAGATTATTTATAAAGGAACTATAATGATCTGGAATTGGTTAATTGGAATCTGAAATTTCTACTTATGCAACTGTTGAGAGATTGAATGCTTGATGAATTTACTGAATTACAATTTCACCACTTGGCTTCAGTGGCAATTTGAAAACATGTCTACTAGGACTGAGATTATTTTCATACTGCAAACCACAATCAATATAAGTGACTAACCTATTTAATTATGTGTTAGTACAGACTTCACTAATGGTTTGGGGTGTGAGTGAAGGGCACAAAAAATTAAATTGTAAAATAATATAGACATAATGTGCCATACCTGAAGACAGTTCTTAGTTTAATATGTAGAGAAGAAAAATTAATAAAATATTGAACATGGGGGAGTCGGGCTGTAGCACAGTGGGTTAAGTGCAGGTGGCGCAAAGCACAAGGACTGGCGTAAGGATCCCGGTTCGAACCCCGGCTCCCCACCTGCAGGGGAGTCGCTTCACAGGCGGTGCAGCAGGTCTGCAGGTATCTATCTTTCTCTCCCCCTCTCTGTCTTCCCCTCCTCTCTCCATTTCTCTCTGTCCTATCCAACAATGACAACAACAATAATAACTACAACAATCAAACAAGGGCAACAAAAGGGAATAAATAAAATAAAGATTTAAAAAAAGAAAAAAATATTGAACATGATTTTATGTTTCCTTTTGTTCTCATTATCCTTTGACTCTGAGTTGTAACCAGATGAAAGTGTTTTCTAGTATTAAATGCAAAACTAATTAAACTCAAGTAAAAAAATGTAATCAATTTTAGTTTTCTAAACTACAGGAATCAAAACAGTCAAAATAATTGATCTTAGGAAGGGATACAATAACAGAAATATCCTTAATGTGTGTGCTTTGGCCAAATTCCAAATTAAATCTGAAGGATATCAATATAGTAATCTTTTCAATCTGGATATTACTGACATTTTCGTCTTTTTAATCTTTGTTGTGGAAGCTCTCAAGCTTTCTTATGCACTACAGGATATTTAACACTGTCCCTGGCCTCTACTCATCAGATGCACCTTCCAACTTTCTTCTTCTCTGTCTGTAAAAATCAAAAATATCTCCAGTCATTGCCAGATAAATACCAAGGGCAGGGAGAGGCTTTTGGAAACTTGTGTATTTAAAGATTTTATTGCATTTTGTTGTTAATTAATTTCAACCTTAAACTTTAAAAGCAGAATTTCTCTATGGGAACGTTAATTTTTTGCTGGGAAGATGTTCAAAAATGAGCTACGTCACATATGTATCTGGTATACTGTGGCCAGAAAAAAAACATGTCCTTTTGAACTTTCCAGTGTTATAATTCAATGACCCATTTAGAGGAGTAGAGGTTATAAGGTCTTTTGATTTTAAGCCCACAAAATTCAATGGCATGTTCTAAAAATTGTGTTGAATGTTACTGAAGTTTAAACTATGTAGTTCTCATATTGACTTCATTTCACAAAGGCAAATAACATTTAGATTCAGAGAGAAACAAGTTGTCAACAGTTTGGGAAAATTTCTAGGCATATCAAACTAAGCCAGAGATCATGGGAATAGAACTGTGCCTTTTCTCAGTAATGTTGCAGTGGAGAATCATATTTTCATCCATTTGTTCACATGATTTTCTTACTTATAGCATCAAAATATAGGATAGAGAATAAATTTATTAATATGCTCCTGTCAACAAATCTTAGTACATACTATTTGAGTTTTCCTTTGATAATTTTGATAAAGTTTATTCATATTTCTCCAGAGTTATATAAAAATATACTCAAATTATATTGGCTTTAAGATTTACACAGCTGATCTTGTGAGTAGATTCTTATTCATATATGAGAGCGTATATGTTACAGTTCTTGAAAGAATATCCATTTGCCTTCATTTTAATACCTACTTATAAATGTATCCCTCCAGTCACACACTAAGTGCAAATATGTTGTCTAATGAAAGGAATAGAATTCTCAAGACCTGCAGTGTTTAAACTCAGTTATTTCCAGATTCTGTAATCAAAATGCATTTTATAAGTCTTTTTTTTTTTTTCCAGAGCACTGCTCAGTTCTGGCTTATGATGGTGCGGGGGACTGAACCTGTGACTTTGGAGTCTCAGGAATGAAAATATCTTTGCATAACTATCATTCTATCTAACCCCTGCCCTAGAAATTTTAACATAAAGTTGCAAAAGCCCAGTCATCTGCCGTTGTCCTATCAATATCGGATCACTATAAATACAGTAATTTACTATTATACACACTTTTTTCTTTAATAGAGACAGAGGCAGAGCAGGAGAGAGAGATAGATGGCAAGAGTGGGGAGAGAGAAAGAGAACACAACATTGAAGCTTCCTTCAGTGCTGTAGGAGTTAGGCTTGAATCTGGGTTGCACTCATGGCAAAGCAGCACACTATCCAAAGTGAGCTATTTCATTGACCTCAGGGACCTTTTTCTTATAACTGCTTGCCTGTCCAGGCCTACTGACTGAGCTCTTTCACCTCACATTTTGAGCATGCTGACAGATTCTCTAGTAAATACTTTATTTTTGTTGTTGTTGTTGTTGCCTGTTTTTGTTTGTGTGTTTGCTTGTTATCACTGTCACAGCTTCACTACTGTGGAGTGACTCTTTTAGAAATAAAGAATAACAAAGACAGAAAGATAGAGGGAAAGACACCACAGCACTGAAACTTAACTTCAACACAGTGGGGACAAGGCTTAACCAGGGTTGCAGGCACAGTGAAACAGTCACACTATCTAAATGAGTTATTTTGCTTTCACTTTTAAAAGTGAAAGACAATTTATGTTTTTCAAAACTTAAAAGTACAGTGTGAAAATCTTGTGTCCTTCTATGGTCTCCCATCTACTTCCCCACCCAACTACTGTTGCCAATTTCTTACATATTCTTCTTGAATTTAATAAATTATATGTAAGCAAATAATAGATTATTTTTCTCTTCCATGCACAAAGAAGAGGACGTTGGAGACTCAAGTAGTTTGTACAATGGTGGAGGAGGGGTCGGGCCTCAAAAGTACCCACCCGCCTGCAGTGTCCATGGGGAGAGAGGTTGAAGAGGCCAGAGACCCATTCCTCAGCATGGGGGCTGCGACTATGTTGGCTTTGCTAGTCTAGGTCACCGTCCAGGCTGCTAGCAAAAGGAAGCTGCAGCCCACCCTGCATACCCTCACTCTGACATCTTCAGCAGTAAAACAAGACACAGCAACTTCTTAAAGATAAACCTGATAAACTTCTTAAAGATAAACTTCTTAAAGATAAACTTCTTCATTTTTTTATTTAAGAAAGGAGACATTAACAAAACCATAGAATAAGAGGGGTACAATTGCACACAGTTCCCATAACCTGATCTCCACATCCCACTCCCTCCCCTGATAGCCTTCCCATTCTCTATCTCTCTGGGAGTATGGATCCAGGGTCGTTGTGGGTTGCAGAGGGTGGAAGGTCTGGCTTCTGTAATTGCTTCCCCACTGAATCTGGGCGTTGACTGGTCGATCCATACTCCCAGTCTGCCTCTCTCTTTCCCTAGTAGGGTGGGGCTCTGAGGAAGCAGAGCTCCAGTACACATTGATGGGGTCCTCTGTCCAGGGAAGTCTGGTCAGCATCGCGCTGGCATCTGGAACCTGGTGGCTGAAAAGAGAGTTAACATACAAAGCCAAATAAATTGTTGAACAATCGTGGACCTAAAGACTGTAATAGTGCAGATGAAGTGTTAGAGGTATTCCCTGCATGCTCCTGTGTACTTCTGGTTTCAGGTATATATATTTTCCCCTAGTTTATGGGCACGGGTGAACCTAAGATAAATTTCTATTTATTTATTTATTTATTTATTTATTTATTTATTTATTGTTATTTAAGAAAGGATAAGTTAACAAATCCATAGGGTAGGAGGGGTACAACTCCACACAATTCCCACCACCCAATCTCCATATCCCACCCCCTCCCCTGATAGCTTTCCCACTCTCTATCCCTCTGGGAGCATGGACCCGAGGGTCATTGTGGGTTGCAGAAGGTGGAAGGTCTGGCATCTGTAATTGCTTCCCCGCCGAACATGGGCGTTGACTGGTCAGTCCATACTCCCAGTCTGCCTCTCTCTTTCCCTAGTAGGGTGGGTCTCAGGGGAAGCAGAGCTCCAGGACACATTGGTGGGGTCTTCAGTCCAGGGAAGCCTGGCCGACATCCTGATGGCATCTGAAACCTGGTGACTGAAAAGAGAGTTAACATACAAAGCCAAACAAATTGTTGAGCAATCATGGACCCAAAGCTTGGAATAGTGGAGAGGAAGTGTTAGGGGGGTACTCACTACAAACCCTAGTGTACTTCTGCTTTCAGGTATATATTTTGCACTAGTTTATGGATACGTGTGAACATAAGCTCTCTCTTACAGAAACTGGTGTATATCTAGGTTTTGGGACTTTGTTAGAAAGTGAACCACCTGGGATGGAATTAAAGAATACTATGAAAGGAAATGTCTCACCTGAGTAATGAAGCTGAAGGGTTGTCATTCCACATGTGAAGTCTCTGGACACAGTCTGAGCTGAGGCATGTTGAGATGACAATCGTTGTGTTGATCAGGTTGCGATCGGCAGATGCAATATTATTTGATATGGATTGGGAGAGGCATACGGGAAAGTGGGCCCTATCCAAAGGTTCCAGGACTGGGGGAAGTAGAGGCTCTATAGTGGAGATGTGAGGTTCCTGCTGTCTTAGGGTTCAAAAAGACAATGGATAGTTAATGTCATCATCACATTATTTGGTAATTGGGTTAACTTTGAAAAGTCCTTTTGTTAGGGTTTGCTGTACAGTACCCAATATCATGTATATACCTGTGCTATTGGTTGCTTCTGATCTACTTGGTCTCGGCTTTTGAGAGAGTCTGCATATCAAATACACAGCCTATATATTAAAAAGACTCAATCTGTGTTTTAAAAACTTCGAGACATACAATTAATTTTCCCCCTCTCATATTAATTAACTAGTGATTTATATGACTACATTTTACTAGGAGTGTAAACACCATTCCCACCACCAAAAGACTGTGACCCATCCCTCTCACCCACTCCCACCCCCCACAAGACCAGGAAGCTGCATATCTACCCCTCACCACAGGGTTTTTACTTTGGTGCCCTACTTACAATTTGGTCAGGTCCTGCTTTTAGTTTCCCTTTCAGATCTTCTTAATCAACTTCTGTTGATGAGTGGGATCATCCCATACTCATCTTTATTTTTCTGACTTAGCTCACTTAACATAATTCCTTCTAGCTCTGTCGAAGATGGGTCAGAGAAGGTGGCTTCATTGTTCTTGATAGCTGCATAGTATTCCATTGTGTATATATACCACAGCTTTCTCAGCCACTCATCTGTTGTGGGGCACCTGGGTTGCTTCCAGTATTTAGCTATTATGAATTGTGCTGCTATGAACATAGGAGTACATACCTCTTTTTGGATGGGTTTTATGGAGTACTTGGGGTATAATCCCAGGAGAGGAATTACTGGATCATATAGAAGGTCCATGTCTACCCTGTGAGAGTTCTCCAGACTGTTCTCCACAGAGGCTGAACCAATTTACATTCCCACCAGCAATGCAAAAGGGTTCCTCTGTCCCTACAGCCTCATCAGCATTTGTTGCTGCTGTCCTTTTTGATGTATGCCATTCTTACAGGAGTGAGGTAGTATCTTAGTGTTGTCTTAATTTGCATTTCTCTGACAATCAATGACCTAGAGCAGCTTTTCATATGTTTGTTAGCCTTTTGGATCTCCTCTGAGGTGAATGTTTTGTTCATATCTTCTGCCCATTTTTGGATGGGGTCATTTGCTTTTTATGGTGCTAAGTTTGCTGAGCTCTTTATATATTTTGGTGATTAGTTTCTGTCTGATGTATGGCATGTGAAGATCTCCCATTCTGTAAGGGGTCTCTTTGTTTGTTTAATATTTTCGTTGGCTGGGCAGAAGATTTTCAATTTGATGTAGTCCCATTGGTTTGTTTCTGCTTTAGTCTTCCTTGCAATTGGGTTTGATTCATCAACGATGTCCTTGAGGTGTAGGTGGGAAACTGTTTTACCAATGTTTTCCTCTAAGAATTTATTGTTTCTGATCTGACATCCAGTTCTTTGATCCATTTGGAGTTGATTTTGTTTCTGGTGAAATAAAGTGGTTCAATTTCATTCTTCTGCATGTTACAACCCAGTTTTCCCAGCACAATTTATTGAAGAAAGCCTCCTTTTTCCATTTAATCCTTTGGGCCCCCTTATCAAAGATTAGATGTCCATAGGTGTGGGGATTTATTTCTGGGCTTTCAATTCTGTTCCACTGGTCTGTGTGCCTATTTTTGTTCCCGTACCATGCTGTTTTGATGATGATGGCTTTATAATATAGTTTAAGGTCTGGGAATGTGATGCCTCCATTTCTGTTTCTTTTCCTCAAGATGCTTTTGGCAATTTACGTGTTTTCAGGTTCCAGATAAATGATTGTAGTGTTTGTTCTATTCTCTTAAAGAAGCTTGGTGGAACTTTGATGGGTATTGCATTAAATTTGTATATGGCTCTGGGGAGAATATTCATTTTGATGATATTTATTCTTCCAATCCATGAGCATGGGATATCTCACTAATTCTTGGTATCAGTTTCTATATCCTTGAGTAGTGACTCATAATTTTCACTATACAAGTCTTTCACTTCTTTGGTCAACTTTATTCCTAGGTATTTGATTGACTTTGCTGCAACAGTAAATGGGCGTGATTTCTGGATGTCTTCTTCTTCAGATTTAGTGTTTGCATAAAGAAATGCCACTGATTTTTGTACATTGATTTTGTAGCCTGACACCTTGCTATATTGCCTAATAACTTCCAGTAGTTTTCTGCTGGATTCTTTAGGTTTTTCTATGTATACTATCATATCATCTGCAAATAGTGACAGCTTGACTTCTTCCCTTCCAATCTGTATTCCTTTGATTCCTTCTCTTGCCTGATTGCTATGGCAAGAACTTCCAATACTATGTTGAAGAGTAATGGTGACAGTGGACAGCTCTGTCTAGTCCGCGATCTGAGGGGGAATGCCTTCAGCTACTGTCCATTGATTATGATGTTGGCTGTAGGTTTATTATATATGGATTCCACTATCTTGAGGAATTTCCCATCTATTCCCATTTTTTGTAGAGTTTTAAGCATAAATGGGTGTTGGATTTTATCAAAGGCTTTCTCTGCATCTATTGAGATAATCATGTGGTTTTTGGCTTTGCTTTTATTGATGTGGTGAATGACATTGATTGACTTATGGATGTTGAACCAGCCTTGCATTCCTGGGATGAATCCCACTGGTTTTGCTGAACAATCTTTTTGATATGCTGCTGTATCCGGTTGGCCAAGATGTTGTTTAATATTTTGGCATCTAAGTTCATCAGAGATATTGGTCTGTAGTTTTCCTTTTTTGTTCTGTCCCTATCAGCTTTTGGTATCAGGGTGATGTTGGCTTCATAGAAGGTGGAAGCGAGTATTCCTGTTCCTTCAATCTTATGGAAAAGCTTAAGAAGTAAGGGTACTAACTGCTTCCTGAAAGTTTTGTAGAATTCGTTTGTGAAGCCATCTGGTCCAGGACTTTTGTTGTTGGGGAGATTCTTAATAACGGTTATAATTTCTTTGTCTGTGATTGGTGCATTTAGGTTTTGTAGTTCTTCTTGGTTCAGTTTTGGAAGGCACATGTTTCTAGGAATTGTTCAGTTTCTTCCAGATTTTCTTTTTTTTTTTTTGTATTTTATTCTAGTGTTATGATTTCTTTTTTTTAAATCAATTTATTTATTTATTCCTTTTGTTCCCCTCGTTGTTTTGTTGTTGTAGTTATTATTGATGTCATCGTTATTGGATAGGACAGAGAGAAATGGAGAGAGGAGGGGAAGACAGAGAGGGGGAGAGAAAGACAGACACCTAGAGACCTGCTTCACTGCCTCTGAAGTGACTCACCTGCAGGTGGGGAGCCGGGGGCTCGAACCAGGATCCTTCCACTGATCCTTGTGCTTAGCGCCACCTGCGCTTAACCTGCTTCGCTACTGCCTGACTCCCACTTCCAGATTTTCTATCTTGTGGCGTATAGTTCTTCATAGAAGTTTCGCATGATTTTCTGGATTTCTGAGGTGTCAGTTGTGATAGCTCCTCCATCATTTAAAATTCTATTAATTTGAGTCTTCTCTCTTTTTTGTTTGGTGAGTCTGGCTAAGGGTTTGTCAATTTTGTTTAATCTTTCAAAGAACCAATATTTGGCTTCATTGATCTTTTGTATGGTTCTCTTATTTTCAATGTTGTTTATTTCTGCTCTAATTTTAATGATTTTGTCCTTCTGGTTGCTTTAGAGTTCCTTTGTTCCTCTTCCTCCAAGTCCTTGAGGTGTGTAGGTTGTCGTTCATTTGAGCTTTTACTTGGTGTTTAATACGTGATTGTATGGCTATAAGTTTCCCTGACAGTTCTGCTGTAGCTGTGTCCCAAATATTTTGATAGGTTGTGTCTTCATTTTCATTTGTTTCCAGGAACATTTGAATTTCCTGCTTGAGTGAATCTCAGACCCAGTGGTTCTAAAGGAGTGTATTGTTTAGTTTCCAAATTCTGTGACTTTTAATAATTTTCTGTTTCTTGTTAAATCTTAGTTTTACTCCACTGTTGTCAGAGAAGATACTTGGGATGATTTCGATGTTCTTGAATTTATTGATGATGTCTTTTTGGCCTAACATGTGGTCTATCCTTGAGTATGTGTTATGTGGATTTGAAAAGAAGGTGTATTCCAGTTTTTTGGGGTGAAGGACTCTGAAAATGTCCAAGATGTCTAGTCTGTCAATCTCTTCATTCAATTCTCTTGTATCTTTGTTGATTCTCTGCTTTGTTGATCTGTCTAAGTGTGAGAGTGGGGTACTGAACTCTCCCACTATTATTGTATTACTATTTATGTATTTTTGAAATTCTTTCAGTAAGTGCTTGATGTATTTAGATGGTCCCTCATTGGGTGCATAGATTTAATAATTATTAAGTCTTCTTGGCTAATTGATCCTCTTATAATTATGTAATGCCCTTGCCTATATTTATTACTTTCTTTAATTTAAAATCTATTGTGTCTGAGATGAGAATGGCTGTTCCTGCCCTTTTTTGTGGTCCATTAGCCTGTATGATAGTTTTCCATCCTTTCACTTTAAGTTGTGTTTATCTTGCTGTGACAGATGGGATTCTTGCAAGCAGCATATGGTTGGGTTATGTTTTCTGATCCATCCCCCCACTCTGTGCCTTTTCATGGGTGAGTTTAAGCCATTGACATTTATTGATATTATGGATTTAATGTATTGTACTGCCATTGTTCAAGAGAAAACAATTTTTTTGTTTGCTCTGATATATTGCAAGTATTATAGTGATGTTCTTGTTTATAAGAGGTCTTTTAGAACCTCTTTCAGGTCCAGTTTGGTGATGGTTGCATCCTTTACCTGTTGTTTGTGTAAGAAGGTTTTGATCCCTCCATCTAGTTTGAATGGAAGCCTAGTGGGATATATTATCCTTGGTTGAAACCCTTTTTCATTCAGGGCTCGATAGATATCTTGCCATTCCCTTCTGGCTTTTAGAGTTTGAGTGGAGAAATCTTTAGATAATCTTATGGGTTTTCCCCTGTATGTAACTTTTTGTTTCTCTCTTGTAGCCTTTAGGATCCTTTCTTTATCCTTACTTCTTCTCATTGTGACTATAATGTGTCTTGGTGTCTTCAAGTGTCGGTTGATTCTGTTTGGAACTCTCTGGGCCTCTTGAATCTTGATGTCCTTTCTGTTATTCAGGTCTGAGAAGTTTTCTTCTATTATTTCCTCTAGAATGTTTCCTTCCCCTTCCTCTGTTACTTCCTCTGGCAGGCCAATTATATGAATGTTACTTCTTTTGAGGTCATCCCATATGTCTCTGTTGTTGTTTTCAGTTTCTCTCAATCTCTTTTTAAGCTCTTTCACCTCCTTCTTAGTTTTCTCTAACTCATCCTCTGTCTGACATATCTATTTTCTGCTTCTGTTAGTCTGCTTCCCCTTCCTTCAGCTTCTTTCTTCAGTTCAGCTATTTCAGCTTTCACTTCTCTAATTGCCTCAAGGTAATCTGTATTTTCCTTGGGGGTCTCAACTGTTGTTTCCCTAATACTGCCATTCCTTTTTTCCAATGTTGTTTTCATTTCTGTGATTAATAAGTTTATTATTGCTTGCATACTTTTCTTATCTATGTTACTTATCTTCTGGCTGATTTGTAGTTTCTTCTGGGCTCATGTCTTTATTCATTGGAGTAGCAGTTTTATTTGTTTTTGATCTACCCGTTTTTTTGATTTATGTGTTTCTTATTTTATGCTCTGTTGTTCCTCAGTTGTTGTGTCTTGAGTAAAAGCAACACTGTACTAAATACCTTTATGACAAATGCAATCACCAACCTCAGGAATTACAGTAGCAACTGAAGCAAGTATTGAAGCAGTTTAATCACTACCAGTTAGCCAAACAATGTTTCCAGTCCATGAAAAAATAGGAGTCAAGTCTAAGTGAAGAAGAAAGAGAAAGGAAAGAAGGGATAGCAAAAATAGACAGTTATGCAAATCTACTATCCACTGTATATTCTAGGAGTAGCAAGATGAGAAAGGGAAATAGAGTAGAGATACACACATAGAAAGTCCACTCTGAGTCAGATTTCTTCCCCAAAATAATTCACAAATTTAGAAAGACAAAGAAGAAGGAAGAAATGTATGACAAGATATTAAAAAAAAAGATTAACAAGAGAGAGAAAAAAGAAAAGATAAGAAAAAGAGCTGTAATTAAAGAGCAGTGAAAGGAATGTTTTTTAATTGATTACTTTATTTTTAATTTTATTTCTTTATTTATTTTTAATTAACTAAGAGGAGGAAGAAGGGAGAGTCTGTAGAGGAGGTAGGAGTAAGGAGACAAATCCCTCTTGCAATAGATAAGATGCCCACTACCCTAGCAATGAAAGATACCCTAAGAGTTAATTCTGGTCAACCTAAAGGGGGGGGAGATATATGCCTTTATATTATATTAATAATAAAATAGAGCAGGGTTAAAAACCCTGTCCCAGATTGCCTCAAGCCTCCTGAGCAGAGGAAGCTGATTGTTAAGAAAGAAAGAAAAAAAAAACCCTCAGGACTAGACAAGAATACAGGAATAGACAGTTATGCAAATCTACTATCCACTGTATATTCTAGGGGTAGCTAACGGAGAAAGGGAAGTTGAGCAGAGATACACGCTGAGAGAGTCCACTCTGAGTCAGATTTCTTCCCCTAAATAATTCCCAAATGTGTATCAGTGAATTCAGAAAGCTGAAGGATTAAGGAAGAAAGGATGACAAGAATGAGAAAAAGAAGAAAAAAAGATAGAGAAAAAAGAAAAAGATAAGAAAAAGAATAGTAATAAAAGAGCAGTGAGAGGAAAGAATTTTTTAATTTATTTTTTATTATTTAATTAGCTATTCGGGGGGTGGGATAGAATGGGTAGGGCTGGTAGTAAAAGTGAGACAAGTTATTTTAGCAGTGAATAAGACACCTGGTCCCCTAGCAATGGAAAATACACTAAGAGTTAATTTTCATCAACCTGAAGGAGAGGGGGAAAGGGGTAGGCTTTTATTTTGTATTAATATTAAAATAGAACAGAGCAAGTAATCTGTCCTGTCTTCAGCTTGGATGGCTCCAGATTTCCTCAGGCCCCCTGAGCAGAGGCAGCTGGTTGGCTACTTAGAAAGAAAAAAGGCCAAAGGTTTCAGAAGTGAATAGACTTAGAATGAATGACACCCCCTGGTGGGACAGTAATCTTGGTAAAGAAAGAAGCTCAGCAGGGGAGCCTTCTAGGAGCAGATCTCTGGTCCCCAGGGACTGGTTATGGGGAGGAAGGGGGAGGGATTGTGCTTTGGGAATAATAATCTAAAAGAAAAAATTTTTTTCCCTTTCTTTTTACTCTATTTTTTAACCCAAATTAAGTTATAGTTATCTTCTTGGTGTCACCACTAGGACCCCTTATTGACTGGCCTACTAAAGGCAGAAAATCCTACCATTTCCAGTTGATGTGGTCAGAGCTCAAGCCACTAGCTGCTTCTCAGTTCTTAAAGATAAACTCGTAGGTGTGAAAGTTGTCTGAACCAGCAGTTGCAAAGGCTTTTTTTAGGCTCTTGAATATACAAAGACAAAAGGAGATTCTGATGAGATGTTTTTCAAGATGGAGTCAGAGTGTTCATTGAAAATAAAGCACAACTAACACTTTTAGGAATAGAAATGGACTATGTTGAAGACAAATTATCCAGTGACTTTGTGTTCAATAACCCAAACATTGAAGGAACATGTGGCTGTGGGGAAAGCTTTAATATTTTACTTCTTGGAACTATTCTGGCTACAAAGCCCTAGAAAGTGGAAGTCCTTAAGTTTATACTATATGGCTGCCTTCTGAAGACAATAAATTGACATTTTGAAAATTAAAAAAAAAAAAAGAAAAGATGTCTTATGTGTTGTGTCACAAACTGTGATTTTTTTTTTTTTACATAGTATTTATCTCTCCAAACCAGTATACAGGGAACTTGCTTACTGTTTCATATAACTAAAATATTATGTATTATTTGAAGCATAGAAATTTATATGATCATTTCCTTATTGATAGACACTTGTATTGGTCTCATTCTTTCACCTTTATAAATGGTTATAAATGAAAAAATATTTTAACTATTCTACTTTTCATATGGGCAATCATGTTTGTAGGATAAAATCATGATGTATAATCTTTCATGGGAGTAATTTTAATAATACCATGTGAGAATATTTGTTTCTCCACAGTCTGACCAATCAAGTTTTACTACAATTTTAAGTTATACTAATGTGATAGACCAAACAACAGTGATGTAGTTGAAATTGTCATTTTTCTTTATGTGAATGAGCTGTATCTATGGTTCAAGTGGTCTGACTCACATTCCTGTTAAATGGTGCTCTTGGAACTCTCATAATTTTATACAACATAAGTCACATGGTATCTATTAAGGAAGTATGACCCCATCCATGTTTGGCCCTCCAACTACCACTATACCTGCGTGTTAAAGTTGGAAAAAATTAGAGAATGTGGACTAAACTGTGTTGCTCTAGTACTTACTCTTATTGTGTACAATATTTACATCTGAAATGACTGAACTTCATAACAATTTTATATTTTTATTGATAACTTATGTAGTCTATGACTAGTAATTTTGTCAGCTCTTTTCACTATGTTTATTGTAGGATATCCTTTTCTCCTTGTCTACTAAGTTCTTTGAAGTTAAAACTAAAAGAATGCTTTTTCATTATAGCAAACCGGAAATTCTCTTTTTATTTTCATCACATGAAGGGCAAGGAAGTGGAGTTTTGTTCTCAAAAATAGTCCTTTTGTGGGGCAAGGAAGAGAGCATAATGGTTATGTAAACAGACTCTCATGCCTAAGGTGTCCAGGTCCCGGGTACAATACCCTGCACTATCAGAAGCCGGATATAAAAGAAAAAGTCCTCTTGTGTATCTTTTTTTTTTCTTTTGTCATTCTTTTTTTTTAAATTTTTTATTTAAGAAAGGATTATCATGTTTTCTATAGCATTTACTTCTTATACAGCTTAATGTGATAACGCCAGCACTTAAATGTATTCATATTGGCATCCAAGATTCAACTGATATACTGTCTATAGGTGCCAGACACTGCTATATGCACCTACCCATATAATCTGTTCCAACCCACAATGTCAAACATTTGAATAGTCAACAAACTTACCTACTTTGCATGTGACTAGAAGAGGCATAGGCATGGGAAGCACATGTTGCATGATCTATCAGAAGGCAAAGACTGGCAACACTAGTTTTATTCTTGAATTTGTCTTTTTTTTTTTTTTCTTTCTGTGAGTACTGGGCAAGTTCATTTTTATCTCTATAGGACTTAGCTTTCTTATCTGTGAAAAATGTTATGCTGACGAGAATAGATGGTATTTACATCCCTTCTAGTTTTAACATTCTAAGACCATAATGTCCATATGCTACTTTTACAATTTAAAAACTACTCAAGAATTCACATTTATATAGGAACAAAATATTTGTAGTCCTTTCCTTTGCAGATATGGTTCCTAGTTTTCATAATCATTCTTTTCTCATTTGGAGGCAGTAGGACATATCTTTGTCATTGCATGTATGTACAAGCATGGTAAAATAATTCCCAGGATATTAGTAAACATTTATGACATATTTTTCATGAATTACTTGAACAGCATAAAATGTCACAAAATGTAAATCTCAGGAAAATATTCAATATTAGATTTTGGAAAACAAAACAAAACAGTCTACAGAATGGAGGTGCCAGTTGGTGATGCACTTGGTTAAGCACACACACTACAGTGAGCAAGGACCCAGGTTCAAGTCCCCTGGTCCCCACCTGCAGGGGAAAACTTCACAAGTGGTAAAGTAGAGCTACAGGTGTCTTTCTCCCTCTTTCCCTTTCTATTACTCTCTCCCCTTCTCAATTTCTCTGTTTCTATGTAATAATAAATAAGTAAAGATTAAAAAATAAAAAAGAGAAAGGGAGTCTGCAGTGGGTTAAGCGTATGTGGCAGAAAGCACAAGGAATGGTTTCAAGCCCAGAACCCCCCACCTGCAGAGGGCATGGCTTCACAGGTGGTGAAGGAGGTCTACAGATGTCTATCTTTCTCTCTCCCTCTCTGTCTTCCCCTCCTCTCTCCATTTCTCTCTGTTCTATGCAACGGCAACAATAACTACAACAACAATAAAAAATAAAATAAGACAGAATGGATATCAGATATA
This sequence comes from Erinaceus europaeus, assembly GCF_950295315.1. Taxonomy (NCBI): domain Eukaryota; kingdom Metazoa; phylum Chordata; class Mammalia; order Eulipotyphla; family Erinaceidae; genus Erinaceus; species Erinaceus europaeus. The sequence continues at coordinate 59,188,055 of NC_080169.1, read as the reverse complement.
GACATTTTATGTTTGTTCTTTTTATTAAATTTTTTAAGAGCTTTTCATATGCAGGTGGGGACCAGGGGCATGGGCTTGGCTTCTTGAATGTGGTAATATGTGTGCTTAATCTATTGCTCCACTGCTTGCCCCTCTGCTCTTTTTATTTTATGCTACTTCCTTATTGAAGGCTTTTTTTTTTAACTGGAAAAAGTGTCATTTAAGTTAGAAGTAATATTTATAATTTAAAAGAAGCTCCTATAAACAGAAGAAACATATATGTGAATGATCTGAATAGTACAATTTACAGAAAAAGTTCAAATGACATGTCAGCTGACTCATAGAAAGAGAAAAGGAAATTAAAATTACACCAAGATAAGTAGAATTCTGAAGTTTGACAATGTATTCTGTTATCAAGATTTTGAAGAGGTGCTTGCAAGCATCTCTAGTAAGAATTTAAAATCATAAGGGGGTGGGGTGGGGTGGTTGCATACCGGATTAAGCACACATAGTACAAAGCGCAAGGACTTGCACAAGGATCCTGGTTTGAGCTTCACAAGCTGTGAAGCCAATCTGCAGGTGTTCTTCTCTCCTCCTGTTTATCTTCCCCTCCTCTTTCAATTTCTTTCTTTCTTTTTTTTTAAATTTCTTTACTGGGGAATTAATGTTTTACATTCAACAGTTAATACAATAGTTCTTATATGCGGAACATTTCTCAGTTTTCCATATAACAATGCAACCCTCACTAGGTCCTCTGTCATCCTTTTTGGACCTGTATCTCCCCCGCCCCCGACCCCCCCTGCCCCAGAGTCTTTTACTTTGGTGCAATACGCCAATTCCAGTTCAGGTTCTACTTTCAATCCATGAGAATTGGAGATAGTATATAGTCCAACTCTTCAATAAAACCAAGCAAATTGTCTATGCATCTGGAAATTGTGAATTTAATTAAAATATTTGTGATTACTTCACAATATTATTTTATTTTATTTTAACATTTATAAAAATAAAACATTGACAAAATCATAGGATAAAAGGGGTACAACTCCATACAGTTCCCACCACCAGAACTCCTTATCCCTCCCCTCCCTCGATTGCTTTCCTATTCTTTATCCCTCTGGGAGTATGGACCCAAGGTCATTGTGGGATGGGGCAGACCTTTGGTAGTGGGTGCAATGTAGAACTATACTCTGTAGTCTTACAGTCTTGTAAATTACTATTAAACACGAATTAAAAATTGCTTGAAAAGCCTCTTTTGGCAAAAAGAACATCTAGATTAATGATATTACCACATCACCTGTTACTTTAGATAGTTTATACCTATTGTTTTCAAGTGAACAATGATTTTGTGGAAGAACAGATATTTCAAATCTTGTTCTATATACTAATTTAATTTATTACTCTTATACTTTGCTAGTGTTATCATTCAGCTGAGTTTATTTCTCAAATGATACTAGTAACTCTCAAACTGTAATGCTGGAAATGATACATGAGTATATATAACAACCTAAAAAGAGTAGAACTCACTAAATGTCATATTTATACCATAATGAATTATGAGATAAAATAGTTACTAACATTATTTTTCACACAAGACAAAGCTTAGAAAATGAGGTTTTCCTGTGCTAAAAGAGAGAAGAATTCTCAGAAAAGAGTAATCTAACCAAAGATGTATGAATGGTTCCCTTCCTTTCTTTTTCTCTCTTTCTTCCTTTTTCTTTCTTCCTTTTTCTTTCTTTCTTTCTTTCTTTCTTTCTTTCTTTCTTTCTTTCTTTCTTTCTTTCTTTCTTTCCTTCCTTCCTTCCTATCTTTCTTGCTTGCTTGCTTGCTTGCTTGCTTGCTTTTTTCTTCCTTCCTTTCTTTTTTTCTTTTTTTCTTCCTATCTTTCCCCCTCTCTCTCTTTTTAATAATGGATTAAAAATTCTTTAAATTAGAAATCTACAAGGTTATAACATAACCAGGGTAAAGTTTCACATGACACCCAGTAGAACCTCAGAATTCATTTGTCCAGTTCTTCCTGCAGATGCCAGAACCCTTCAAAACTAAACCTCTAGATGGCGGAGGAGCACCACGGTGAGCAGCACGCTTTTGCCGCGTGACCCTCCCTACCCCCAAGCCCCTAGGGGCTGACAGATGCTCATTTGCAGACTCTGAATAGCCCTGCCCTGAGTGGTCAGTCAGCAATGACAATTGACACCAGCTATTAATTATGCTTTCAACATCAAAGCCTAATTCATATGTTACACTAGTGTCGTCTTCCTTCCTGAAACACAAGTTACTTAAATTCAAGAGAGCATGACAGAGCATATCAATTAAAAAATATATATCTCTGGAGATTGGCCTTGCAATGTTTTAAAAACGTGGACTGGGGCTGCGGAAACAGCATAATGGTTATGCAAAGGACTTTATGCCTGAGGCCCCAAGTTCCCAAAGTCATTCCCCAGCTCCACCACAAACCAGAAGTGAGCAGTGCTCTAGTGGATGTTTCCCTCTGTCTGTCTTTTTCTCTTTCATTAAAATGAAGGGAGGGGAAAGAAAAGAAAAGAACAAAGAAAGAAAGAACTATGGCTTGGTAACCCCTCCTCCCACTCAGTCCCCCTGGGGAAACTTATTGAGAATAGCCTGAAGTAGAGTCCTTATGGTGCAAGCTCCAGCTTCCAAACTTTCAATGAGCCAAGCTTGAATAACCCTGTTGCTGGATGTTCTCCTGTGAGGTAGGTGCACTCTCTCTAAGCTTTAGTTTGTCATCTGGGTATAACACTGGCTCCTTCTTCATTAGACAGTTGTGGATATTAGATGTAATTGTGGTGAAGTGCTTGGCGCGCAGCTTGACACATAGTGCCCTAAAAATGAGGTAGTACTGTAAATTATATCTACACATATATATTTAAACTCATGTTGAACAACATTCTTTAATGTGAAGAACTTCTAGAACCTGGGGCCGTGCTTAGGCGTCCTAACAGCTTTTTTTTTAATTATTATATTTTTAATTAAAGGGAAAAATGTGCTTGGGTCTCCATTTCTTCCCGAAAAATAGTGTTGGGGGCCAGGCAGTGGTGGCGCACTGAGTTGAGCTTGCGCAGTAGGACACCAGTTGGAAACCTCCCTCCTCAACCCTACCCCCGCCCCACCCCCAAGGTAGGGTACTTCTGGAGAGATAAAGCAGGACTGCATGTCTTTCTCCTTTCTAGCTGCCCCTCCCCTTTCAATTTTTCTCTGTCCTAAGATAGTAAAAATAGAAAAAGAGAGAGAGGAAGAAAGAAGTGACACCAGGAGCAGTGGATTATTGGTGTAGGGATCAAGCCCCAGCTAACCTTGCTGGCAAAGAAAACAAAAACTGGGAGATAGTGTAATGCTTATGCAAAGAACTTTTCATACATGGGGCACCAAAGATCCCAGGTTCAATCCCCAACACCACTATAAGCTAGAGCCGAGCAGTGCTCTGGTAAAGAAAAGAAAAAAAGAAAAAAAAAGAAGAAGATGGTAAGAGGAAGAAGAAGAAAGATGGTCCAGAAGCTCCTGGGCACATTCAAGCTTACTACCTTGTCAGTGCATTCACAGTAGCAGAATTTTAGTATCTGGGGTGGTGAGGTTTCTCACCTGGATAGCACGTCTGCTTTTTTCCAGAGACCTCACCCAGGTTGGAGGCTGACTCCCACTACATTAGAGGAAACCTTTGCATTGTGGTCTCTTTTTTCCTTGTTTCTATGTTTCACTCAATCTGAAAAGATATGGTTGCGTTTGCAGTTGCAGTTGTAGTGGTGAAGCCTCTCCCCCTTGATAAGAATACACACTTTGCCATGTCCCAGGGTTTGAAATACTGGCCACTATATGGAAGCAGTATGAACATGTAGAAACTTCACAAGAGGTGAAAGTGTGGTGTCTGTGATGTCTTTCCTCTTTTCTCTACCTTTCATATTCTATCTTGAAGAAAGAAAAATTTAATAATAATAATAATAATAATAAAGTCAGGCAGATCTAGTGGAATAATGCAGGCATGAAGCCTCAGTGAAACCCTGTCAGAAAATAAAGTTAAAAAAAATCATTATAAATAATCTTGCCAGTCACAGATTTTTCAAAGAGGTAAGGAGAGGTGAGCTTTTCTCCATGCCTCAAATAGAGACATGTGCTACCAGATATTAATTAAATTGGTGCCCAAAGCAAACATTTATGAAAGGAATTCTAGAGAAGTCACAGAAATTGGTATTTTAAATAAATTCTTCTAACGATTGAAGAAAATTTAGTTCTGTAAAATTTAGATGTTGGGGAAAATGTAATGTGTTAAACTTGGTATAATTGCTTTCAAGGGATGAGAGGTTTATATCATTTTAAAAAATCCCTGTGTCCTGGGCTAGGAAGATAGCATAAAGTTATGGAAGACTTTCATGCCTGAGACTTTAAGGTCCCAAAGTTCCAGATTCAATCACCATCATTGTTAGCGAGCAAAATCAATCCACCATCCACTGCAAGGAAGCAAAAGATGTTTATTCACGAATTCGAATCCGGGTGGAGAGTTGACTGACAGCAGTCCACCAGGCTCAACCCCGAACAAGGCTCAAACCACACAATTTATAGGATTTCAGAATACACTCAGGGAGGGGGAATGTATAACCTTATCCCTCTACAACCAATAACATGCCATAAAAAGCGCGAATCCAATCATTTTAAACATAGTGAAGTGCGGGGTCCACTCAAGGCAAAGCGCGGGCTTATTTCAAACATCGCACCACCACACAACCAGTAGGACTTAGCCAGAGTAGCTGTCCCCACATCCTTCTGCCATCAATTGCAACCATCTGGTAAACAGCTTTCCTTAAACCCTGTGCAAAGGTCCTGATAAGGCTTGCCCTTATGCAGGGTCTAGTTAAACATCTAGTGGCTTACTGGTCGGGTCCTGTTTTTCTTTAAGGGAAAGTTCAAGGAATTTTCCACTCCACAATCACCACCATAAACCAGAAGAGAGCAGTGCTCTAGTTTTTTTTTTTTAATCCCTCTGTTATAACTTTTTAATATTTTAGCTTGAGTTTTTCACTCTTAAGATTTCTGTAGAACACTAGGAAACAAAGAAACTTTAAAGTTTTAGGACTTCTTAGATGTGCACAGAAAATAAATGGGGAAAAATCATTTTAGATTCTTACATAGAAACAACAACAGCTCTAAATGCTAATATTTAACACACCTCCTTTTTAATTTTTTTTCCCATGTTCAGGGAACTGAAGAAATGGAAAAACCTGTTATTTATTTATTTATTTTCCCTGCTCACTTTCAAAGTGGCAGTTAGAAAGCTCGGGAAAGCTTTTCAGGACAGGAGCCTACTTTCAAAAAATTTAAAAGAAATTTTTTTCCACTTCATTAGTAGCATAACAGTATTTTACAGAATGATATGATTTCAGGGACAATACTTTCACACCCACACAGTGTGTATGAGTCACTGTACCCTCCACCCAAATGATTTTTATTACAAATGTTTAATGTTAATTAACAAAATTATGGTTTCTTTCTTTCTTTCTTTCTTTCTTTCTTTCTTTCTTTCTTTCTTTCTGTCTTTTGCCACGAGTGTTATCACTGGGGATCCTGTAGGCTACTTTTTTCTTTTTAATTTAATTTAATTTAACTTTTCATTTGATAGGACAGAGAGAAATTGAGAAGAGAGAGAGAAAGATAGAACCTGTAGACCTGCTTTACCTCTTGTGAAGAGTACTCCCTTCTCTCCTGCAGGTGGGGAGAAGAACTTGAAGGAGCTTCCTTGCACATGGTAATGCTTCACCAAGGTATGCCACACCAAGCCCCCCAAATTATAGTATTTCAAGGGTAGAGTTTCTCATCCATATTTATATGTGTGTGTGATGGACTCATTGTACCCAAAGTTCTTGTGCTTCCCCCCACCTCTGATAACTGCTATAGTTCTCACAAAGTCTAAGAAGCCATTGGGTTGCAACTATTTTCTCAAGTTCATTTGCTTTAGTTATATATATTCCACATATGGGTAAAACCATCCATAGTACAAGTTATTTACATTTCACTTAGCACAGTTCAATACATTTTTCCCTGACCAATAAACCTTTTTGACTGCAGAGTGGTATTCCATTGAATATATATCCCATAACATTGTTACCAAGTAATTAGAAATTTATATTTACAACACACACACACTTCCTTTTTCAGATTAATGTTTTTGTATCCTTTGGCTGTATGCTTGGGAGTGATAGTGTTGGATTATTGGTATCATTTTTATTTATTTAAGCAATCTTCATCCTGTTTTCCACAAGGTCTGGACAGGAGCCTTTCTTCAATGATCTCATCTTTTTTCCTAGGCAAGCGTGTTTGGCTTCAAGTCCTGCCCTCTTTACATTGTACTGGTAAGTTTGATTGTTCCCATTTTTCTTTTTCCCCCATTTGTGGAGGAGAAAAAATCAGTGGTTTTTGTGGACTAGAAGCAAGAGTCTTAGATGTTTAGTTCTTGTCCATGTTATTGTTTTATTTGACACAGTTGCAAGTAATGGAAACAACCTAAGAGTGCTCAAGTTTGAAAACTTTAGAAATACCACACAGGCTTAATTAAACACTACTTTAAGTAATGATAAATTCACTAAGATCACATTCTAGTATTGCCTTTGTCTTTAATTGTTGTCTCTGTTGGAAATACCCAACACTCTATTTACAATGTGCTTTTTGAAATCATAACATTGTTTGGGAACATGCATTTAAAAACTGATTGGAATGAAGAGTTATGATTTGAGAATGGTAGAGCTCATTTTTCCTGAATATTTGGTATATGTGATTTAAAAAATTGGAGTAGTTCAGATAGCCTTAATTTCTAATAAAGATGTCATCTTAAAAATAAAGGCCCATATTGTACAATTTTGGAAATAGGCTTTTATAATGATGCTATTTCCTAATGGGGATATTATTATTTGTTGCCATCCTATTTCTTACAGATAATAATAATTTAATGTATGTAGTACTATTATCTGTATTATTCATGATCTTTGAATGATATGTTAAAGACTAATGAGATATAAATTACCACCTAGAATATAAAGGAGAAATAGAATCTTAGGTTACCACAGGCTAATAAATACATGGGGATCATTTATCTTTCTTGCAGAAACCCAGAGGTTAACTCTTGGTTGTTGAGAGTGAATGAATATAAGTAATGTGTGTTTGTGTGCATGTAAGTGCATGCATGAGTGTGCATATTCCGATATGCCAGGCTTTATTATGTGTTTCTACCATATTTATTAAAAGTCTTTAAATGGAAAAATAAGGAGAAACGCATTCATCTGAAGCATGAAGCAACCCCTTAGGAAAACATTTCAAAACTTCTTCACCCTAACACCCAGAAAGTGTCAAGTAATTCATCATATATAATTAATATATTCCTTCTTCCCTTTCCTCCCCAAGCAAAGACATTGGAAAATGAGTCATGTGACTTTCTGGTAAATAACACTATTCCTAACAATTTGTTTCCATGTCTGGACAGATGTATCACTTAATTTGTCAATTCTGAAAATTTATTTGTTCTGCTCAGTTTTTGTTTTCAAATACAAAAATATACATACCCAGTGCTGCAAATATGAAATAAAAATATTCATCTATAATATTAAAAAGTAACATTGTCTTTTGCAAATCTTTCATTTAATCCAACAGTGAAATTTACCAAAAGCATCAGGTTATTTAAGTAAGATGAAATAGTTCTGTGAAATACACAAAAGTCTTCCAGTTGAAGAAAGGTTAAGCTTCTAGACTGTTCAATTCTATTCAGAGGTTATTGGTCAATGATTCCACCCCCCCCATAATGGCTTTTGAATGAGAAATAAACTTTAGTATATAGTGTAATAGACTGTCGAGCAGAGTATATGCTGAATCAATATATAGTTCTCTAAAGTAAATTTAAGATTGCCTTAAACTTAGAAGTAGCATTTGTATACATAATACACACATTTTCCTTTTGTATTGTTACTGTGTGTTTACTTGCCTGTCAGTAGGGTTATAGAGATGTGTGTCAATTTAAAACTTCATTTATAAAAAAACCAATCTAACTGAAAATGAACTTACATGATTTTTTAAGTTACCTTGTCTATGTCAGAATTCAGTCATTTCCTGGAGATATGAAAATTACCAATGTAGATAAATTCTGTTTTCTCTTTCAGTCAGGAGTGGGTTATATAATATTTTGGTTTAGAATAATTTTCAAATAAAAATAAATACAAAATACAAAGTATAATTGAAAATGGTTCTATTTCTCTAATTGTTGCAATGAAAATATGAAAATAAAACATATGTTCTTACTTTTGAAAATTGTTCATGAATAATTAACAGGTTAGTGTATTGTTTTTAAAAGTTCTTTCCAGTCTTTTGAAAAAATCAACAATAAAAAATAGTAAACAACTAAAGCAGTAATTTCAACTCTTCTCTCAAATACTCTTGCCAATTATACATAAGCTATGTAAAGAGGTTAAGTTAAATATTTTAACTGAAAGGCAAAATACTTTATTAGTAAGATTATCTGTGTCTGATGTAAGAAATCATTTTTCAATGTTAATTTCTTTTCTTGTCTACTTTTTCTTTTTTAAAAAATTTTATTTATAAAATGGAAATATTGACAAGACTATAGGATAAGAGGGGTACATTTCCACATAATGCCCACCACCAGAGCTCCATATCCAATCCCCTCCCTTGATAGCTTCCCTATTCTTTTTATTCCTCTGGGAGGATGGACCCAAGATCATTGTGGGGTGCAGAAGGTGGCCGGTCTGGCTTCTGTAATTGCTTGTCCACTGAACATGGGCGTTGACAGGTCAGCTTTATTCCTAGGTATTTTATTGATTTTGCTGCAAAAGTGAATGGGAGTGATTTCTTCTTCAGATTCAGTGTTTGCATAAAGAAATGCCACTGATTTTTGTACAATGATTTTATAGCCTGACACCTTGCTATATTGCCTAATTAACTTACAGTAGTTTTCTGCTGGATTTTTTAGGTTTTTCTATGTATACTATCATATCATCTTAAATAGTGAGAGCTTGACTTCTTCCCTTCCAATCTGTATTCCTTTGACTTCTTTCTCTTGCCTGATTGCTATGGCAAGAACTTCCAATACTATGTTGAAGAGTAATGGTGACAGTGGACAGCCCTGTCTAGTCCCCGATCTGAGGGGGAATGCTTTCAGCTTCTGTCCATTGAGTATGATGTTGGCTGTAGGTTTGCTATAGTATTCCACTATCTTGAGGAATTTCCCAACTATTCCCATTTTTTGTAGTTTTGAGCATGAACAGGTGTTGGATTTTGTCAAAGGCTTTCTCTACATCTATTGAGATAATCATGTGGTTTTTGGCTTTGCTTTTATTGATGTGGTGAATGACATTGATTGACTTATGGATGTTGAACCAGCCTTACATTCCTGGGATGAATCCCACTTGGTCACGATGAACAATCTTTTTGATGTGCTGCTGTATCCAGTTGGCCAAGATCTTGTTTAATATTTTGGCATCTAAGTTCATCAGAGATACTGGTCTGTAGTTTTCCTTTTTTGTTGTGTCCACTCAGATTTCTTCCCCAAAATAATTCCCAAGCATGTATCAGTGAATTCAGAAAGCTGAAGGAGGAAGGAAGAAAGGATGACAAGAATGAGAAAAAGAAGAAAAAAAAAAAACAGAGAGAAAAAAGAAAAAGATAAGAAAAAGAACAGTAATAGAAGAACAGTGAAAGGAAAGAGTTATTTATTTATTTATTTATTTATTTATTATTATTTAATTAGCTATGGGGGGAAAGAATGGGTAGGGCTGGTAGGAAAAGTGAAACAAGTTATTTTAGCAGTAAATAAGACACTTAGTCCCCTAGCAATGGAAAATACACTAAGAGTTAAATCTGGTCAACCAGAAGGAGGGGGGAAAGGGGTACGCATCTATCTTGTATTGATAATAAAATAGAATAGAGTAAAAAATCTGTCCTGTCTTCAGCTTGGATGGCTCCAGATTGCCTCAGGCCCCCTGAGCAGAGGCAGCTGATTGGCTACTTAGAAAGAAAAAAGGCCAGAGGTTTCAGAAGGGAATAGACTTAGAATGAATGACACCCCCTGGTGGGACAGGAATCTTGGTAAAGAAAGAAGCTTAGCAGGGGAGCCTTCTAGGAGCAGATCTCTGGTCCCCAGGGACTGGTTATGGGGGGGGGGGAAGTGAGGGGAGAAGGGGTGTGCTTTGGGAATAATAATTTAAAAGAAAAATGTTTTTCCCTTTCTTTTTACTCTATTTTCTAACCCAAATTGTGTTATAGTCACCTCCTTGGTGTCACCACTAGGACCCCTTATTGACTGGCCTACTAAAGGCAAAAAATCCTACTGTTTCCAGTAGATGTGGTCAGAGCTCAAGCCACTAGCAGCTTCTCACTCAGCCATCTTCCGGAATCCCCATGAATAATTGAAATTGAATTTTATCAGCTACTTTGAAAATTATGGCATGTCAAGTTACCTGTTACTAGTGGCTAGTTAGTAGTTACTAGTGGCTAACTCAACTTTCACACTGTTGGTGTGTTTAAAAGTAATTTCTTTCTTTCCTTCCTTCTTTCTTTTTTTTTTCATTGAAAATCTTCTTACTACCCCTGGAATCATTATAGGAGAAGTCTTATTATGGTCAAGGAACTATTTGGATTAATAAATGTTTCTGTTCTCTAATTCCAATGTAGGGACATCTTGCTTATATCATGGTCCTACTCAAGCTAACACTTCTGAATGATTGCTTAGTTAAGAACAAAGATGGAAATGTTAAAGTCTGATAAATATGTAGAAACTATGTTGGCATGTATTGGTTTTATAGCTTCAGGCACCATAAGAACACAAGTAATACATAATTACTCAAAGGAAGACATTTTTTGAAATATAAATCTTTGTTGCTGTCCTAAATAATCTTGACAATCACTGCTTTAGAGTGATTGCTTATTGCTTCTACTTGTTCATCTTTGATTTTGCTGTGAATGGAAGAGTCCCAGTTATGTTCTCAGTAGACAGCTCAGTGAATTTTTCAGATGGTGGGTTTCACACAGGGAATTAAAGAATTCATGAAATCTGGTTTTCCTCTGGAGATTTTCCCTTTCAAAATCTTATTTTAAAATTGTTCTTTATTAATTTCTGCTGTAAATCTCTGTCCTGCAGCAACTATTAGGTTCCCCTTCCCTTTATTCATAAGGAACCAGTAATGATATAACTCTTCTGTTCAGTAATGATAGTCTTCTGCTTTCTTTTTTCTTTTTCTCCCTTTTTGAATGTGCATATTTTTAAATGTATGTCAGCTGTTACATTTTCATAACTTCTGAATGCTTATCATACCGGATATATGCCTCGCATGTCTCTGTGACCCCAATTTGTTCCCTGTAGTCTGTTCTGTACTCATACTTTACCAACAAGAAAGAAAATGATTGTATTGCTTGATAGCTCACTGCTTTTAGACTCTTAGATGTATGAATGAACTAAGGTCTTAAAGAAAAGTTGCATAAACCAGAATCATAAAAGGAAGCGCACTGCTGAGACTGTCTTTGAAAATGTGTAGCTTAGAATAAAGGGGCTGATTTTGCCACAGCAGTAAAATTGCAGTAGGTCAGTTCCTACAGCTTTGATTCCTTCATAGAACCTCAGAATTTAGATGCTATGAAAATGTACGAGTCATCTTCTGTGCACTCAAAAATATATGCTTTTAAAGGAAAAATTTCAGATTATCATTAAATATCTTCTAGTACAAAATAGAATATTCTCTTATTGATTTGTATTTTGAATGGGACTTTTTATATTATTGTTGTAAGAAGTTGAAAAGAAGGAAATTGCATAATTTAATATAAGTGTTTACATGTCAACAATAGTAAAAATTACTATTAAACAGGGCAGTTAAATATTGCATTATGTATTACCATAACATGCACACACACTAAACCTATTATAACTTAAGAAATTAGTTTTTCATAAGCCCAATTATTAGTACTAACTTCCAGGGGACTGATGTGTTCATTATTTTTATTTTTCCTAGTTGAGATTTTACAAAAGTGAGTTGCTGTTCATGAGTGGTTGAGAGTTGGTAAAGTGGTGAAGAGCTGAACAAATTTCTCTGAGCAGTTCAAGGACTGCAAAATTCTACCATGACCTCAGTAGAATGCTTGCAGAGTTCAGTAACAATGTTATGGGGGAGCAGGCACAATTTATTCTATACCAAAGGCTAGTAACGAAAAATCAGACATTTCCATTGCTGAAAAATAAACAGTAAGGTAAGTAAAAAAACAAAACAAAACAAAAAAAAAAACAAGCTGACAATTTATCTTTAGTGGCCCCCTGTGGAATAACTACTTTTAAAATGTGTACATAGGAGAGAGGAATTACTTGCAATTTTGACACATTATTATTAACAATTTAAAGATTACTATAGTAAGCTTACTCTTGAATGGACTCTGTTTTGCACACTGCCTCATTTAAAAACAAGCTTTTAATTTGCTATTTTCTTTTTAAAAGGTGTTACCATGGTAACTTTGCTGTGGCAACCAACCATGAGTGCTGCCCAAATAGTACTCAGAAGCCAGAAAGTAGAAAATAGTTTGAACGTGTCAAAACTGTCCCTGTCTTTCTCTGTAGAGCCTTCAGAGAATTAGATGGAGGAGATAGAAAAGAGAGAAATGGAGGGCATAACCTTAAGTGGAAACAATTGAAAGGAAAGGGGAATTAGATAAAATGGTGCCCGCTGAAAAGTTCTTTTCCTTGATGTAATCATGACATTTTAAAAGTCAAACTGGGAGTAATCAGAGAATGTTCACTTGGTATAGTGGGTGAATTAGAAGGAAATTTTAGTAGCCTAAGAACTTTAGTTGCCTAAAGAGCTGGAAAGGATGGGGGTATGCTTGAGGTAAGTGTTGATTCTGAGAGACTGGAGTAGGATAAAATATCCAGATCATGGTTTAGGTATAATGATTTGGATAGACATCTGACTCACTTTTAGACAGTATTTTAAAGTTACAGCATGTGTGTCTATGTGTGTACAAATACACTTAAATAGTGTGTACAAATACACATAAATAGTGTGTACAAATATACATAAATAGTGTTTCCTAGAGTTGAGTCTAAACCTAGAACTCGAAGTTTCACTGTGTTTGACAGTCATGGTATTTCTTTTCCTTTTCAGCATACATTTGTTTGTGAGTGTATAATAATTCAGGTTGGTTTAACTGAAAAAAGAATGTAAGCCTTTTTAAAGAAAATGTAGGCGCTCTATCAGCTCTATCATAACTCTTTGTATACTGTTGATGTTCTTTAAGTGAACTCTTAATTTTTCTCTCTGTTCCCATTGACACTGTTTTAGGCTTGTAAGTTGTTTGGTCTATTCCATTTATAATTTACCCTACACTATTAACAAATCCCCTTTTGGTTCCCAAGATTTCATGTCTGTTGACAAAAAGTGCCTGAAATCCTGCTTTCTAAATCCTTCATCTAATTCTTTCCCCTCCCTTACTTTCCTTCCTTTCAACAAACAAAAGTAAAAACAGTTAATAAAGGAAACCATTTAGACAGTTAACTTATAACACTTGAGCATATATTCTCTAATGAAATGGTAACATGTCAGGAAATAATTTTTGACTCAATTTCCAAATCAATTTATAACAGAAATTTATGCTCTTTCTCCTATTTTGTTAGGAAAACCAATTCCCTTTATTTTAAAAGGTGCTGAGATTTATTTGTAGAACTGTATTCTTTTAGCCATTACAGTATTTTTATATGAAGAAATTTAAGATATAAACATTTTCTTCAAGAATAAAACAACTTATTATTGCAATATTTTTTTAAAAAATGTCTTCAAATCAATACAATCAAGTCAGTTATGACAGCACACTAATTTCTGGCCTGTGAACCTGGTTGAAGCATCCACAGTGAACTAGTTGGAGTGATCCAACTGGGAAAAAAAATGACCAAAATATACTAGAGTTATTTGAGAAAGTTAATGAGCGTATACTGTGGCTAATATCTGGGTGACCCTTCCTTAGGAGTTTAGAGACAACTGGATGAAATCACAGACTGTTTATTGATGGGAGGTCAGTGATAATGTTGCAAAGAGTGCAGAAATAAGTTGTTGAAAATGGTAGAACCTTTTTTTAAAATGGTTTATATATTTATTTTGGATTAAGATAGAAACATTCAGAGGGAAGGGGAGATAGAGGAGGAGAGAGAGAAAGAGAGAGAGAGAGAGAGAGGGAGAGAGAGGGATAGAAAGAGAGAGAGAGAGATGCAGCACTGCTTCACTGCTTGTGAATCTTCCCACCCCCTCCAAGTGGGGAAGGGAGGACATGAACCCCTAGCCCTTGCTTATTGTAAAATGTGGGCTCCACCCAGTACATCACCACCTGGCCTCAGGGAAACTTCTTTTGATGTAGCTCCTACCTAAGGACAACATCATGTAAGTCTTCTTACATGTCAAAATACTCTTCAAATTAAAGCAATTATTTTCAAACTTGAATGTGCATAAGTTACTGTGAAGTTTTGATTAACTTTTGCTGCATCCCAGTAGCAGAGTTTCTAAATTAGTACTTTTGGAATGAAGCTTGAAAATGTTTATTTTCAAAAAAATTCTCAGGCAGTGTTGATGATCTTGGAATAGATTTCGAGAAGCACTGGACTTAAAGGATAAAAATGCCTGCATTCTACTTCATGAATTAAGGATATGATTTGAGTCAGAATGTCACTTCTGTAAGATGGATATATTGGAAACACACTAAAGTACACAATATGATATGAGTTTATACATTTTATTAGTATCCACAAAGTTATTTAACACATTCTTGTTAAAATTGAAAAAATATTCAGATGAATAAAAGCAAGAGAGAATTTTGTTTAAATTTCTTTTTTTTAATTTTATTTAAGAAAGGATTAATTAACAAAACCATAGGGTAGGAGGGCTACAACTCTACACAATTCCCACCACCCAATCTCCATATCCTACCCCCTCCCCTGATAGCTTTCCCACTCTCTATCCCTCTGGGAGCATGGACCCAGGGTCATTGTGGGTTGTAGAAGGTGGAAGGTCTGGCTTCTGTAATTGCTTCCCCGCTGAACATGGGCGTTGACTGGTCGGTCCATACTCCCAGTCTGCCTCTCTCTTTCCCTTCTTCTTCTTCTTATAGCGTTTGCCCTTCTTCCGTAGCCAGTCAACAGCATCAGGTTGAGCCTGATGTAAAGTTTCAAGACCTCCTTTGAATCTGGAGAGGTGGCAGTCGTTGACTATGTGGGTCATAGTCTGTCTGGAGCCACAGGGGCAGGTCGGGTCGTCTCTGGCTCCCCAGCGATGGAACATAGCGGCGCACCGGCCATGGCCTGTTCAATAGCGATTGAGGAGGGCCCAATCATAACATGCTAGGTCAAAGCCGGGTTGACGCTTGCAGGGGTCTGTGATGAGGTGTTTGTTCTTGACCTCAGCTGACTGCCAACTCTGTTTCCAAGAGTCTGGAACAGAGAAGTTCAGTGTAGGCGTAGGGGACCAGATTGGGTGATGAGACGTCAAGCGTTGGACAGGGTGGGCGAAGATATCCGCGTATATTGGCAGGTCCACGTGGGAAATGAACTTAGATGATGCCGCATCCCGACGAATATCTGGCAGGGCGATGTTGCTAAGAACTGGCAGCCATGGAACCGGGGTGGAACGGATGGTTCCAGAAATTATCCTCATGGAGGAATATAATTTGGAATCGACCAAGTGGACATGGGGGCTACGGAACCATACTGGGGCACAGTATTCTGCAGTGGAATAGCATAATGCCAGAGATGATGATCGTAGTGTGAAAGCGCTTGCGCCCCATGAGGACCTGGCCAGTCTTGCAATGATGTTATTCCTTGTGCCCATGTTTGCTGCAGTTTTTATGAGATGTTTGTGAAATGACAGAGTGCGATCAAGAGTAACGCCAAGATAGACTGGCTGGGCTTCATGCCGGATTCTCGTATCGCCAAGCTGCACATTAAGCTCACGCGAGGCCGAGGTATGGTGTAGATGGAAAACAGATGATACCGTTTTTGCAGTGCTAGGGATTAGTCGCCATTTTTTACAGTAATCAGATATCAGAGACATGTCTTTCGTGAGTGTTTCCTCTAGGATGTCTCTTTCCCTAGAAGGGTGGGTCTCTGGGGAAACTGAGCTCCAGGACACATTGGTGGGGTCTTCAGTCCAGG
This sequence comes from Erinaceus europaeus, assembly GCF_950295315.1. Classification (NCBI taxonomy): domain Eukaryota; kingdom Metazoa; phylum Chordata; class Mammalia; order Eulipotyphla; family Erinaceidae; genus Erinaceus; species Erinaceus europaeus. Next base: position 59,171,899 of record NC_080169.1, on the reverse strand, counting down.
GAAGCCTGGCCGGCATCCTGATGACATCTGGAACCTGGTGACTGAAAAGAGAGTTAACAAACAAAGCCAAAGAAATTGTTGAGCAATCATGGACCCAAAGCTTGGAATAGTAGAGAGGAAGTGTTAGGGGGATACTCACTGCATACTCTAGTGTACTTCTGCTTTCAGGTATATATTTTGCAGTAGTTTATGGATACGTGTGAACATATGCTCTCTCTCACAGAACCTGGTCTATATCTAGGTTGTGGGACTTTGTTAGAAAGTGAACCACCTGGACTGGACTCTAGGCAATGCATGTAAGGTAGTTTGAGAGTACAAATGCATGCACAAAACACAATCCCATATTTTTTTACCTAATGTATTTCTTCTTTTTCATTGGCTGATAAATAACAACAATACTCTTGGATGACACCACTTACAAAAGAGATTGTTGGGTGATTTTCAGAAAATCTGAGAACTCCATTGTAAAAACAGTAAAGGAAAAAGATTATCTTTTCTTGCTAGAAAAATACAGATACCACCAGAATTAAAATATCAAACTAACAGTAGTGGGGGAAGATTTGGTGCTATGGCATTTCTTCTCTGTCTGTCTGAAACAGCTGGGCAGGAACTATGAAACCCTGGCAATCACAAAAAATTAAAACAAAGAGACTTATGCAAGCCTCAAGCATCAACAGCAATAATTGGAACATGTTCAGTAGCATTGAAATTCTTTTTGTTATAATGAAATATTTTTATATTTCTATGAATTATTTTGTCATCATTATAGTTAGTGTATAGTTTAACTAATTTAAACTATTAAAAATCATTTTATCTGGGAGAGTACACATTAGCTTATTGCAAACAGATAGTGCACAGGAACTAAATGAGAGTATATATTTAAACTCAGAACCTATAAATTTATCGGCCTGGAAATTCTGTCAAATCTCTTGACTTTTCAGAATTTTGTATTTGAGTCCATTGCTGTTATGAGTTCAGCCTTTTGGAACTTTCGCACCTCTTTTCAATCTTGTTTTTAGACTGTTCTGTTGTTCAACTCCCACCATAAGTAATTAATTTATAAATAATTTATACCCTGTCTTCTCCCAAGAAAGAATTTAAGGAAGCTGTATTTAACCAGGAAAGTACCATACATATATAATGAAGTTGATTTCAGTGGACTTTTTTGGTGACTGGAAGGTCATTCCTTATTCCCTTGGAAAATAGTCAACAGACTCCTTTCCTGAGAATTCTCTCTTGCTACTTTGAACATTTTGGGGGTTGGGTGGCTTGGTAGTCCTTGTCTATTCATTAGAGACACAGACCAGGTTCAAATTCTGCTTTTTTCAAATACTGTACAGTTTTGCCATCTTTGAAGAGGCATTTACTATCTTAATAACTTTATGTTGCATTTAAAACAGGGATGATAATTGTAATTTTAAAGTGACAACAACAACCAGAGGACTGCTCAGCTCTGGCTTATGGGATTGAACCTGGGCTCTCTATTGCATGCATCGAGCATGAAAAACAGTGTATCCCCCTGCCTCCTAGTTGTCTTATGGATTTATTCTGGCCATTAGAGGAGTTATTATTCATAGAACCTTAGGAAAATGCATGGATAATAAGCACTACTCCACTACTAACCATTGATCATAACACTCTTCCATTGTTCTTTTTAAAAATATTTTTTTATTTTAAAGAAAGAGAGACCTACAGAGAGAAAGAAAAAACCCAGTGCCCAGCTCAGCTCTTGTTTAGGGTAGTTTAGGAGATTGAATCTGGAACTCTGGAACTGCAGAATAAAAATTTTGTTGCGTAACCTTTATGCAATCTCCTCCACCCATACATATTAATTCATTTTTTAAATTATTAAGTTATTTAATATTGATTTACAAAATTATAAGGCGATAGGAGTCTAGTTCCACACCTTTCCTACCACCATAGGTCTGTGTTCCCATTCCCTCCATTGAAAATTTCCTTAATTCTTCCAAGATCACAGATATTGGCTGACTATTATTTCTATAGCTATCTATATTTATATATATTTGCCCTTTTTTTTTCTATGGTTCTGCCTTCTCTTTTTTTCTAAGTCACACCTACTACTTCAAGTGTCCTTCCTTTTATTTTATTTTTTTTATTTTAAAAGATTTTTACTTATTAATGAGAAAGTAAGAGGAGAGAGAGAAAGAACCAGACATCACTCTGGTACATATGCTGTCAGGGATTGAACTCGGGACCTCACACTTCAGAGTCCAACGCTTTATCCACTGTGCCACCTCCTGGGCCACCTTCCTTTTCTATTATTATTATTATTATTATTATTATTATTATTATTATTATTCCTCTTCTTTCTCTGGGTCCTGATGGAATTGGAGTTCAGAGCCCTCTGGTCATCTTCCCCCAGCATTTACCCCTCTGGGAGTATACACCAAAATTCTTTAAGACACCCATCCATTTATTAAGTAGCCATTTCCTCAAAGATGTTTCAGTGAGACACAACCATAAATTATTGCTATGTTACCATAGTAGCCATACACTTTTCTTGAACATACTTATTGCTTGCCATTGATATTTAAGGTATCTCTAATTTTTTTTTTCTTAAATTGATAAGTTCTAGGAGGGCTATAATCTGTGTTTTCAAGGCTAGGGTTATGAATTGACCTGCCAATGCCCATGTCCAGCAGAGAAACAATTACAGAAGCCAAAACTCTCACCTTCTACACCCCAAAAATAATTTTGATCCATACTCCCAGAGGGCTCTGAACTCCAACTCCATCAGGACCTGGAGAGAGAGAAAGGAGGGAAGAGGAAAGGACATTTGAATGTAGTAATAGATGTATATATGACTTGGAAAAGAAAAGGAGAATTAAAAAAAAGTCAAATATGTACAAATGAAGACAGATAGTTGTAGAAATAATAATTAACCCATATCTGCAACCTTGGAAAAACTGCTGTAGTTTACAACGGAGGGATTGGGGATCCAGAACTCTGGTGGTGGGAATAGTGCCGAGTTATACCCCTGTAACTTGAAATTTTGTAAATCAATATTAAATAACTAATAAAAAATAACTAAAAATAAAACTGTATCAAAAGCAGATAAAAACGGATAGAAGATCTAGCTATTAGGGGAAAAAACCGTGTTTGCTTCAATACTCTGTCATTCCTACTACAGTGCCCAGCACAAAGCATCCTTCAATAACTGTTGAATGAACAAATTCAGAGAGATTTGTACATAGGTATGTTGATTAAAGTGAAATCACAAGTAGTAACTTTATTTTACAAATACAATTTTTTAAAGTTTTGACAATATGTGTGTGGAACACTCATAAAAAAAGAATGAGATACTGTTGTATCACTTTTATGTACTACTCTAAGTCACTTGAATAAGACAACAGTGGAGTTGTCTGGTAGAATTCACTTCCTGTGTGTGTGTACAAACCTTTGAAATAGTGGTTTTTAATTGAGGGGGGTGGTGGTAGTCTTGCCATTACAGAGACACATGCTAGTCTTTTTTTCCCTTTCCTTTTTTTCTTTTCCTTTCTTTCTTTTGCCTCCAGGGTCATTACTGGAACTCCATGCCTGCACTACAAACCCACTGCTCCTGGAGGCTATTTTTTTCCCTTTTGTTGCCCTTGTTGTTTATCTTTGTTGTTGGTATTGCTGTCTTTGTTGTTGGATAGGACAGAAAGAAATGGAGACAGGCAGGGAAGACAGAGAGGGGGAGAGAAAGATACACACCTGCGGACTTCTGAATCAGAGACTCCCCTGAGGGAGGGGATCCTGGGGTGGGGGGGCTCAAACCAGGATCCTTACCTGGTTCTTGTGCTTTGCGCCATGTGTGCTTGCTTAACCCGCTGCACTACCGCCACTGCCTGGCCCCCAAGGACTTTTTTTTTCTTGTCACTACTAAAGAGGTCTCTAGTGTGTAAAGCCACACTAGAAATCCTATAATATACAGGATAATAGCTACTCTCAAGTAAGTCATCTAGTCTGAAATGTAAATAGTGTCAACATTTAGAAATTTTAGTATAGATAAATGAGATTTTATAAAATAAATACATTAATTTAGCTCCCCAAATTCGTGAAGTTATTAAACACTAGAATCTTGAAACTTAACTATTAAAACGTACTGTAATTATTTTAGATTTCTTGGGTTGCATTAGTTTTAGTCATATGATTTGCCAATAGTTAAATAAATATAAATACTTATTACTGGGGGGGGGGGCATGTGGTGGTGCACTTGGTTAAATGCACAGATTAACATGTGTGATTACCTGGGTTCGAGCCCCTGCTCCTTACCTGAAGGGAGGAAGCTTTAGAAGTAGTGAAGCCCGTCTGAAAGTGTCTCTCTTTCTCTCTCTTCCTCTATCTCTTCTTCCCTCTTATTTATTCTCTGTTCCATCAATAACAAAAAAATAGAAAGAAAGAAAAATAAAATGGGTGTAGGGGAATGGCCACTAAAAGTAGTGGATTTGTAGTGCTGGCATCAAGCCCCAGTGATTACCTTGGTGTCAATAAACAAACAAAGCTGTGGATTTGCCAATATTGTCTGTCAGTAGAGAAGATTGCAGTATTTTATGGCTGTTTGTTTTTACAACTAATAAAAATGCTTTTCTTTTTCTTTATTTTTCTCATACTTTGAAACCAGGATCTTGCATATATACTATTTCATTACTCCTGGGCCAAGTATTTCGTTCAGATAGAGGGAGACATCACACTACTGTAGCTTCCTCTGGTGCTGTGGCAATCTCATGTGGTGTCAGGACTTGAACCTGGCTGTTTGGATAGTTGGGTAGTGAGGCACACATCATACCCTTTGTCTGTCTGTTACCTTTGCACCTCAATGGAAATGGCTTTATTTATTTATTTATTATTACCTTTTCCTCCAGGGTTATTGTTGGGACTTGGTGCCTGCACTACAAATCCACTCCTCCTGGAGGCTATTTTTTTTTAAAATTTTTTATTTAAGAAAGGATTAATGAACAAAACCATAAGGTAGCAGGGGTAGAACTCCACACAATTCCCACCACCCAATCTCCATAACCCACCCCCTCCCATGATAGCTTTCCCATTCTCTAGCCCTCTGGGAGCGTGGACCCAGGGTCATTGAGGGTTGCAGAAGGTAGAAGGTCTGGCTTATGTAATTGCTTCCCCGCTGAACGTGGGTGTTGACTTGTCGGTCCATACTCCCAGTCTGCCTCTCTCTTTCCCTAGTAAGGTGTGTCTCTGGGGAAGCTGAGCTCCAGGACATATTGGTGGGGTCTTCAATCCAGGGAAGCCTGGCCAGCATCCTGGTGGCATCTGGAACCTGGTGATTGAAAAGAGAGTTAACATATGAAGCCAAACAATTTGTTGAGCAATCATGGATCCTAAGCTTGGAATAGTGGAGAGGAAGTGTTAGGGAGGTACTCACTGCAAACTCTAGTGTACTTCTGCTTTCAGGTATATATTTTGCAGTAGTTTATGGATACGTGTGAACATAAGCTCTCTCTCACAGAAACTGGTGTATATCTAGGTTATGGGACTTTGTTAGAAAGTGAACCACCTGAGATGAAATTAGAGTGTACTATAAAAGGAAAGGTCTCACCCGAGTAATGAAGCTGAAGGGTTGTCATTCCACACGTGAAGTCTCTGGACACAGTCTGAGGTGAAGCATGTTGAGGTGGCAATCGTTGCGTTGGTTAGGTTGTGATCGGCGGATGCAATATTATTTGGTATGGATTGGGAGACGCATACGGGAAAGTGGGCCCTATTGGAGGCTATTTTTTTTTAATTATTTATTTTATTTTTGACAGAAATGCAGAGACACACACACACACACACACACAGGGAGAGAGAAACACCAGAGCACTGCTCAGCTCTGACTTATGGTGGTGTGGGAGATTGAACCTGGGACTTAGGAGCCTCAGGCATGAGAATCTGTTTGCATAACCATTATGCTGTCTCCCCCGCCCCTGGAGGCTATTTTTTTCCCTTTTGTTACCCTTGTTATTGATCATTGTTGTTGTTACTATGATCGTTGTTGTCATTGTTGGATAGGACAGAGAAGTCGAGAGAGGACTGGAAGACAGAGAGGGGGAGAGAAAGATAGATACCTGCAGACCTGCTTCACCGCCTGTGAAGCAACCCCCCTGCAGGTGGGGAACGGGAGGCTGGAACCGGGATCTTTACACCGGTCCTTGGGCATTGTGCCATATGTGCTTAACCCACTGCGTTTCTGCCAGGCCCTATTTATTTATTCATTTCTTCCAGTGTTACTTCTTGGAGTTCAGTGCCTGCATGGTAAATCCACTGCTTCTGGCAACCACCCCCTCCCTTTTTCTTTCTTTTAGTTGATAAGTCAGAGAGAAATTGACACAGGGAGGGAAGATAGAGAGGTATAGACTACTTCATTGCTCCATGAAGCTTCTCTCCTGCAGGTGAGGATCCAGGGCTTGAAATCAGATCCCTGCATGGTAATTGGTGCACGTCACCAGATATATCACTGCCTGACCATTGCAAGAGGTTTTTGGAAGAAAAAAAAATTAAAAAATATATATATAATCAGATTAGTGTTTGACCACCACACTTTTTTTTTTTTTTAAGATTTTATTTACTTATTCATGAGAAAGAGACATCACTCTGGTACATGTGCTTCCAGGGACTGAACTCAGGACCTAACGGTTGAAAGGCTAATGCTTTATCCACTATGCCATCTCGCAGACCATGGATATATAATTTTTTAAAATATTTTATTTATTTATTCCCTTTTGTTGCCCTTGTTGTTTTATTGTTGTAGTTATTATTGTTGTTGTCTTCGTTGTTGGATAGGACAGAGAGAAATGGAGAGAGGAGGGGAAGACAGAGAGGAGGAGAGAAAGATAGACACCTGCAGACCTGCTTCACCGCCTGTGAAGCGACTCCCCTGCAGGTGGGGAGCCGGGGTTCGAACTGGGATCTTTATGCCGGTCCTTGTGCTTTGCGCCACTTGCGCTTAACCCGCTGCGCCCGACTCCCGACCACCACACTTAAAAAAAAAAAATTTATTTATTCCCTTTTGTTGCCCTTGTCATTATTGTTGTAGTTATTGATGTCGTCGTTGTTGGATAGGGCAGAGAGAAATAGAGAGAGGAGGGGAAGACAGAGAGGGAGAAAGATAAACACCTGCAGACCTGTTTCACCACTTCTGAAGCAACTCCCCTGCAGTGGCGAGCGGGGGTTCGAACCGGGTTCCTTACCGCGGGGGTTCAAACTGGGTTCCTTAGCGGGACCTTGAGCTTGGCACCACATGCGCTTAACCCACTGCGCTACCGCCCCACTCCCCGACTACCACACTTCTAAATACATAATTTGACAGAATTATTTTTTTTCAAGTGTAATGCTGGGGAGATAGCATAATGGTTAGCAAAAGACTTTCATGCTCTGAGGTCTCAGGTTCAATCCTCAACACCAACATAAGCCAGAACTGAGCAGAGCTCTGGTCTGTCTCTCTCTCTTTTTATGTATCTTTCTCTCATTATGATAAAGTAGATAGTTTTTTAAATGTTAAAAAAATAAAGTGTACTTTAAGGTATAACTAATATTGTTGAACAAAGAATACAAATAGTTTATAGCTTATATACAGTTTATGACTGATAAGTAAGTTTCAGCTACTTAATAATTGTGGAGTTTGGTTGTCTGGATTTGAATTATATCTGGAGAGTGTCAGCTAGGACAAGGCAGTAACAACAGCTCAGTGGCTTAACACAATACAGCTTTATTATTACTGTTGCTGTTGTTATTATTTGGAATTAATTTCAGTGATTCTTCCAGACAGTTGTCTCTGACAACTAAACCTTCCAGGCGGAGGAAGGTGCTACCAATCTTGAAAGTTCATCATGTGGAACAAGGAACATCCTTGATGGTGTGACAAGGAAAAGAGAAGATATGGAGGTTGCATATTAACTTTTTATTGCTTTCACATGGAACTGGCACAGGTGACCTGTAGTGCATTTCATTGGTTCAGCAAATTCTTGATCATCGTGCCTAGATTAAGGACTCACTGAAATGTCATTCTCCCTCTATTGGGCAAGGAGAAGCAGAACTACTCCTTATCGTAAGGAGTATTTATCACAACTGCTTTAATATTAAAAAGACATTTGCTATGTATAGATGGGAGCCACGGTATATGTTACCATGAAAAAAAGACTTGGATTCAAGTCTCTGATCCTTACTTGCAGAGGGGAAGCTTCAGGAGAGATGAGGAAGTGCTGCCGGTGTTTTTCCCCTTTGTCAGTCTTGGTCCCTGTCTCTTTCTCTCTCCTATACTCTCTATCAAAGTAAAAGGAAAAAATGATCACCAGGAGTGGTCAAATCATTGTGTACATAGTAAGCCCCTGTAGTAACCCTGGTGGCAATAAAAAAAAAAGGCATTTGCTAAATAGGTAGATACTGCATCTTATACTAAATTATTGGAATTCTGTTATATTCAGTAGGGGTCTCTATTTCAGTTTGTTGTCTGTAATTTGTTTTTCAGTGTCAGACATCAGATTAAGCATCTTTACCAGAAGTTATGATCTTCTGATTTATCAAATTGGGGGGGGTGGGGGTAGGGGCGGGTGGATGTGATGGGACACAGTCTTTTGGTGATGGGAATGGTGTTTATGTACACACCTATTAAATTGTAGTAATATAAATAACTATTTAATTAATATGAGGGGGAAAATTGATTGTATGTCTAACAAAGGGACTTTTCAAAGCTAACCCAATTACCAAATAATGTGATGATAACAGTAATTAGCCATTGTCTTCTCAAACCCTAAGACAGCAGGAACCTCACATTTCCACTATAGAACCTAAACTTCCCCCAGTCCTCGGACCCTAGGGTAGGGCCAACTTTCCCATATGCTTCTCCCAATTCTTATCAAATAATATTGCATCCTCTGATTGCAACCTAATCAATGCAACGAGTGCCACCCCCGCATGCTTCACTTCAGACTGTGTCCAGAGACTTCAGGTGTGGAATAACAACCCTTCAGCTTCATCACTCGGGTGAGACCTTTCCTTTCATAGTATTCTCTAATTCCATCCCAGGTGGTTCACTTCCTAACAAAGTCCCAAAACCTAGATATAGATCAGGTTCCAGGAGATAGAGCATATGTTCACATGTATCCATAAACTAGGGCTAATATATACCTGAAAGCAGTAGTACACTAGAGTTTGCAATGAGTACTCCCCAACACTTCATCTCCACTATTCCAACCTTTGGGTCCATGATTGCTCAACAATTTGTTTGGCTTTGTATGTTAACTCTCTTTTCAGTCACCAGGTTCCAGATGCCATCAGGATGCCTGCCAGGCTTCCCTGGACTGACGACCCCACCAATGTGTCCTGGAGCTCAGCTTCCCCAGAGACTCACCCTTCTAGGGAAAGAGAGAGGCAGACTGGCAGTATGGATCTACCAGTCAACACCCATCTTCAGCGGGGAACCAATTACAGAAGCCAGACCCTCCACCTTCTGCAACCCACAAGGACCCTGGGTCCATACTCCCAGAGGGATAGAGAATGGGAAAGCTATTGGGGAGGGGATGGGATATGGAGATTGGGTGGTGGGAATTGTGTGGAGTTGTACCCCCCATCCTATGGTTTTGTTAATGCCTTTTTTCTTAAATAAATAAATTAATTAATTAAAAAAAATGAAGATGATGACCTTTGCGTTTTACATAATGGTAGGTTGTCGTTGTGTGGGCCGCGGAGAAGAGAGAGAGGAGGTCCAGAGCGAAAAGGGAACACAAGTCTTTATTTGCGTTGGCACCTCAGAGTTGGGTGCTAGAGAAGCAGGTTGGGCCACATGGAGGTAGCGAAAATGGCCGCCTCACGCAGTAACCTTTCCTGCGTCTGAACACCGAAGTGAAGTGCTGGCAAGAGAGCGAGGTGCGGAAGAAGAAGGGCTCTTATAGGAGTAGCTTTCTCGAGAATGGGAAGGGGGAGGAGTAACCATAGCACTCCAGGATAGGATAATAACTCTCCTGAGAATGGGAGGGGGGAGGAGTAACCAAAGCACTCCAAATATCGAGGGGAAATAGATAATGCTCTGAGGGCACAACATGGAGGAACAGACACTCCGAGAATGTCCCAACTCTCGCGGGAACTAGCAGTAACCTGAGGGGAAAACATGGCAGATGTGACTGCATCTGCACAATTTCCCAGCAGTAGGTAAGAACAAAAATTCATGGTAAACACACAAGAGAATATGAAAAAGAACATAGTACAATTTTAAAACAAAATATAAGATCCCAGTAAAAAAAAAAATATATATATATGTATATATATATATATATTAAAGTGGGTTGCTCCAGCTGTGTCCCTCTGCTACCAAGATTGCTTTACTGGGAAGGAATGGGAAGCATTTCTTGTGTACCTAACTTCTTTTTCTTTAATTATTATTTTGTTTACTTCTTAATGAGAGGGATAGGAGGAGGAGAGAGAATGAATGAGACATCACTCTGACACATGTGCTGCCGGGTGTTGAACTCAGGACCTCATGCTTTAGAGTCCAATGCTTTATCCATTGTGCCACCTCCTGGACCACATGTACCTAACTTCTTATTCACTTTGATTTGGGATAGTTCCCTAGTTATCTTCATTTTGGTGTAAATGACCATATCATATTTTTAAAAAGCAGAACTTCTTCAGAGACCTATTACTATTAATTACATCATGAAAGTGGGAGTTTCTTTGATAAGGAAAAATTCACAGTTTCTATTGATATGTTTTAGTAGCAATAAGGAGAAACTAGAAAATAAACTGACTATTATGTTGACTGTTCTAGACCACTATATACAACTTTGAGGGCGCTTAGAATTATATAGTCTCCCCATTTTTTTTATGTTTCTACATATGACTCATATAACTATAGCTTTTTTATTTTTTATTTTTGGTATCAACAGGTCGTATGAGCAATTTCATTACATGTCCATTAAGAGAAAAGTAGTATAAGGAAGTGGGGGGTGGGGGCGGAGAGGAACTACAGCAACAGAGCTGGTACTAGGACTTAAATCTGGGTTTTGTACATGGTAGGGCATGAATTATATCTTTGATCTAATTATATCTTTGATCATATATCTAGTGAGTTATATCTTTGATTCCACCAATATTTAGTCTTCAATTCACCAAACAACTTTTGAGCATCTATTATATCTGTGTGTGGCATTGTGGTAGGTTCTGGCCATTTTAACTAAATGAGAAAGACAAATTCCCCCTTCAAGGACATATGTCTAGTTGGTGATTGTGACAGTGGTTGTGAAATATCTTATATTTATTCATCAAATATTCAAATATCATATGTCATATATTTATTCATCACTGATATTTGACAGGCATGAAATCACATTGTATGTAGGCCTTCATAGAAGCTCTTTAACCACTCTGTACATGAGTCTCCTCAGATGTAAAATTGGTATGATGACAGATTTATTCATGTACTGGAATTTTGAAGAGAATCATGAGCTAGTAAATATAAAGCATTACATAAATTTTAGTTCCTGCTATTACCTCACATTTTTTCCTCATTTTTAAATATTATTTATTTATTCATGAGATAGATAGGAGGAAAGAGAGAAACAGACATCACTCTGGTACATGTGCTGCCAGGGATTGAACTCAGGACCTCATGCTTGAGTGTCTCATGTTTTATCCACTGCATCACCTCCTGGACCACTTTTCCTCATGTTTTACATCCTTTTCAAATCAATTTATATCTTTCATTTTTTTTCCTTTTCATTTTCTTAGACCAAGAAGTTCCAACAATTAATCATTCATTTGAATATTGTACTATATCAGGAACATGTTTAAAAACGGCCATGAAAACACTGTGAAAAGCATACAGCTCTCATCTTAAGGTTTTCTTGGTTGTTAATTTTTAATCGTGGAAAGAAGGTATTGCAGCTCACATTCTTCAATGGACATAACTATGCAAGACATTTGATCCAAGAGCAAGACACCATCAATCAGTAGTTGTGGTTTACAGGAGCTTCTTTGCATTTTCAGGCTCTGAAATTCAGAAATATCTCCTGTCTGCTTCTATTACCAGGCCCTATGCATGTTCCAAGAGTGGGCATTCATCAGAAGTACACACAATTGCCAACAACCCGCAGGTCTACCTTGGCAGCAGAGCTGCAGTCCCTGCTACTTAAGAGTTTCACACTGCCTTTGTGAAAGTACTTCACTGGTGTGATTTAACTTTGCAAAAGAATAGGTGTAGAGAGAACTCAGTGGAGACTCATTCTTTGGCAATATTTGCATTTTATGGGAAGCTTACATATAACTTTCACATTTCTATAGTAATATGGCTTTAATCTTAACAATCCATTTTGGCAGTTTTCTTCAGAGATTGGAATTAACATTCATATGTGAACTGGAAATGTTAAAGTGTTATTAGTCTCCTGAGGGTTTTGCTTCTGGCTATACAGTTATAGAGATTTCATCAGAGTTTGGGTATAGCAAAATACCATCATTTCTGCTTGTTAGAACGAAATGCTCCAAGGTTTCTTTCTACTTAACACCAGTGTTTTGATTTTTCAAAGCAAAAAAAAAAAGTTTTTTTTTTTCCAGGATTGAATATAATTTGATGTCAAACATCAGTTGAAAAACCAGCAGAAATAGGTCATGAGTGCTATTAGAAAGCTCTTCTGGTAAAAAAAAAAATCTCTGTAATTTTAAATTTTCTATCCATGACTTAATAGTTATACCTTGCCTGATTCTACAAATATTTCAAACTTGATGAATCTCATCTCATGCTGGTTTTCAACTTATTTTAATTTTTTGTGTTTCCAGGACCTCACATATCAATGATTTCACTGCTCCTGGACCACTTTTTTTTTTCATTCAAATAGAGAGTCAGAGAGAGAGAGAGAGGGCAAGGGACATCACAGCACTAGAACTTCTCCCAGTGTTAGTGCCATTACTTGGTGGTGCTGGGGCTAGAACCTCAACTGTGTGCAAGGTAGGCTTCTTACTAGGAGAATTATTTACCCTGCCCCCTTTTAATTTTATGTATTCTTTACATTATTTTAATTGTTGATAGAATAAGACAGAGGGGAAACAGGAGAGATGCTACAGCAAGATCCTCCACCATTCATGGAACTTGCTGAGAATTCAAACCCAGATTTTTAGACATGGTAAAATGGACATTCTAACTGAATGAGCTATCTCTTGGTCTTGTTTATAATTTTGTTGTTGTTGTTGTTGTTGTATTTATTTATTTAGTTTCTTGTTGCCCTTATTGTTTCGTTGTTGTAGTTATTATTTTTGTTGTTACTGATGTCGTTGTTGTTAGATAGGACAGAGAGAAATGGAGAGAGGAGGGGAAGACTGAGAGGGGGAGAGAAAGACAGACACCTGCAGACCTGCTTCACTACCTGTGAAGCGACTCCCCTGCAGGTGGGGAGCCTGGGGCTCGAACCGGGATCCTTACGCCGGTACTTGCGCTTGTTTATAATTTTTAAAGAATGCAAAGATAAAAACTTGAAGTCAGAAACTATATAAAGTAACCTTGAATTTGAGAATGCTATTTAATTTTTTCAACGTTTATTGCCTTTTTGTTTTCCCCTCAAATATTGTGTCTTTCTCATTTTCTCCTAGCTCATGAACATTTTCCTCTGTAGAGAATCTTGATTGTTATAAAATCTAGGCTAGTATCTTAGGTTCTGATTATATATAAATGCAAGAAGTATGAAATTTTTTATTTTTGTAAGTGCAACTTCACTTAGGCATGTGCATAGACTATCTGAATTTAGTTTGATAGAATTTAGGTTTCTGAAAAGATTAGAATTAAATTCAGTTTCAACAGCAGGAACTCATTTCATATGTATGATTTTTTTAACTTAAATTTTGACCTATAACTTTTTATTTTTATCTCACCTAGTTTAAGTGGATTTTATCAATGAGAAACACTTCTAATATTTTTAGGGAGTAGACAAGGAAAAAAATCAATACTTTTAAAGCATTAAATAATTGTTTTTTTTTTCAGATGGCTCATTGCATGGGTCCTTGCGCTTATTATGTACATTTAATCACCACTTGTCCCCCAAGCATTTTTCCCTTTTTTTTAAAATTTATTTTTTCCCTTTTTTGTTGCCCTTGTTTTTTGTTGTATTTATTATTATTGTTGCTATTGCTGTTGTTGTTGGATAGGACAGAGAGAAATGGAGAGAGGAGGGGAATACAGAGAGGGGGAGAGCAAGACAGACACCGCAGACCTGCTTCACCGCCTGGGAAGCGACTCCCCTGCAGGTGGGGAGCCGGGGGCTCGAACCGGGATTCTTAAGCCGGCCCTTGCGCTTCGTGGGCTTAACGCGCTGCGCTACCGCCCGACTCCCGCATTTTTCTCTTCTTAACGGAAAATATCACTGTTGCCAGCTTTTGCTTATTAAATAATGAAAAAAACATTTACCTAGGTCTTTTTATTTTATTTTATTTTATTTTATTTTTTTGCTTAATTTAAACTCTTTAACGAAACAAATCCCAAGTATTTTTTTTTCTAGAATTGTTATGTTTGATTACTGCATATGCACATGTTGCCAAAAGCAGATTTTCATCTTTTATATTTATTTACCTAAGCACAGCTCATGTGGGGCATTGAATCTGGACTTTAGAGCCTCAGACATGAGAGTCTCTTTGCATAACCATTATGTTATCTCCTATATCCTGAAAGCAGTTTTTTTTTTTTTTTAAACTCAACAGTGGTAAAGGTAGAGTCAGAGAAGAAAAATTTTCCCTATCTCCCTAGGTTTTTCTTAGATTGGCCAAGTAATGCAATTAACAGCAAATAGACTAGTAGGAGAAAAACAAATCTAAATCACATACACGTGGAGAATCTACAAAAACGGAGATTTTTAAAAAATCATTAGAGTAAAATGAGGTTATGTATATTTTGAGCTGGGAAGTGGATTAGGAGTCTTGGGACTCATTTAAAATTGAGATAGACTGAGATGAAGAGAGGGTGATTATATGTCACATGCTAGATTTTCTTTAGTTATTAGTATTCTATTACACACAGGTTTCTTGCATAAAAAGGTTATTTTAGGGTCAGGTCGTGGTGTGCCTGGTTGAGAGCACTCATTACCATGTACAAAGCACAGAGTTCAAGCCCCTAATCCTCACCTGTAGGGGGGAACTTCATGAAGAGTGAAACAGTGTTGCATGTGTCTCTTTCTGTCTCAATCTCCCTCTGTCCTACCAAATCAAATCAAAGAAATTTAAAAACAGAAAGATTATCCTGGAAAAAAATCCTAGTAGTGGGTAATACCCCCAATAATTTCAGTTTGAAATAGTACTCATATTAATATGACATGTAGGGACTATAGCTCAGCATTTGACTGCAAAGTGACATGTCATCGAAAGGTATATATGCACATCTTAGGGAGGCCTCTCCTGCAAGGTCATACAATATTAATCAGTTTTGAGACTCAGTTTGTTTCAGTTTCTTCACCAAACAGTAGAATATTTACTAAACACAGTATGGTCTCAAATATCAAAATAACTGTAGACTGGTTAGGGAATAAGCCTTAGCCATGATTTAAGCAGAAATAGTGTTTTATAAATTTTATTTTATTAAAAAGAGCATAGATCTAAGACTCTGGTTGATAATTCAATATGGAATCACTTCTTCTTCTTCTAGCGTTTGCCCTTCTTCCGTAGCCAGTCAACAGCGTCAGGTTGAGCCTGATGTAAAGTTTCAAGACCTCCTTTGAATCTGGAGAGGTGGCAGTCGTTGACTATGTGGGTCATAGTCTGTCTGTAGCCACAGGGGCAGTTCGGGTTGTCTCTGGCTCCCCAGCGATGGAACATAGCGGCGCACTGGCCATGGCCTGTTCGATAGCGATTGAGGAGGGCCCAATCATAACGTGCTAGGTCAAAGCCGGGTTGACGCTTGCAGGGGTCTGCGATGAGGTGTTTGTTCTTTACCTCAGCTGACTGCCAACTCTGTTTCCAAGAGTCTGGAACAGAGAAGTTCAGTGTAGGCGTAGGGGACCAGATTGGGTGACGAGACCTCAAGCGTTGGACAGGGTGGGCGAAGATATCCGCATATATTGGCAGGTCCGGTCGAGCGTAGACGTGGGAAATGACCTTAGATGATGCCGCATCCCGACGAATATCTGGCGGGGCGATGTTGCTAAGAACTGGCAGCCATGGAACCGGGGTGGAACGGATGGTTCCAGAAATTATCCTCATGGAGGAATATAATTTGGAATTGACCAAGTGGACATGGGGGCTACGGAACCATACTGGGGCACAGTATTCTGCAGTGGAATAGCATAATGCCAGAGATGATGATCTCTTAAACATACTTACAAAAATCCCCCAAAAGGAAATAATATGAGTACTAAAATCTCTCATTTAAACAAATCCCCAAGCGATTCAGATACAGGAGTCCTTTGTGGACAATTTAAGAAATAACTGATGTGAAAAGTAACCTCAAATTTAATAGACTGGTCATTTTGGCTGCATGGAGACCTAGTAAAGTATAATGGCTAAGGTCATCTGTAAAAACTAATCTTAATAATTACCTTACAGTTTTACTTACAGCAAGTTATCCATGTTATTCTCTAGGCATGAAATGTAATGATCTGTTTTATTATTGTTAATTTATGTTCAAGATTCTTTTTTCCTTCTTTTTAGCCAATATAACAATTATGCAGGCTAACTATTTGCCTCAGGGAAATGCTGTAATAGGACTAATTAAATATTTAATATTTAAAGGACTTAAACAACCTTGTAAGTAATATGCCAAGAGACGATACAATCATGATAATAGAAGGGATATTAATGAAGCACTTGGATTAGGCATTCTGTTAATATACATCTTGTATCTGTTAGAGACAGAATAGCATAATGGCTGAATTAATGACTGACATCCTATGACAATTCTTCTACTTCCTAGTTGTGAGTCCTACAGCAAAAAATTTTGTCTTCTTAGACAGATTTATTTATATCCTCTATAAAATGGGGATAAAATTTAACCCTTCTTTCTGAATTGTTTTTCCTTAACCTTCTTTCTGAAATGCCGTATGATATATATGTCAAAAAATTTTTTTGCTATTAATATAAATTAATCCTATATAGGCTTTTATGTTACTGAGTTTGAGACTTGGAGATTTATCTTTACCAAATAAAACAGTATCTAGAATTGTGACATATAAGACACATTTTGAGACATAATATCAAATGTGAAAGGTGATATATAATGGAACATAAGGAGGGGAAAGAATAGGAGAAAATACTTTTAAATGCAGCTCCACATAGAAGCAGAACAGAAAGCAACCACTGTACAGAGGACAGAGACTTGTGGTAGGTATGTGCCAATGTAAAAATGACCTCATTGAAGTGGACAAATTAGAAAATCAGCAAATTTCAGAGTGTACATCATATAGGAAATATATTTTATTTTCTATGGTCATGATTAATGGACGACTTTGAATTAGCAAATTTTCACCATGATTTCTTTAAAGGGCATCTTATTTTTTCAAATATTATATATTACAAAGGAGGCAGCTAGGTTAACAAAGGCTTAAGTTATTTTTTTGTAAAGTACAGCATTTATGGAGTGGAACAAACATTTATAAAACATAGAGAGGGCCATTCAAGGTGACGATGTATCAAGAACCTGAACTCAGTTTCCTCCCCTAAACACAAGACATCCACAACATATAGATTGAGTTACTCTGAAATGGACCTAAAAGCTTAGTGAATTAAGATGCCACAACAAGGTGTGAAAAATTGACACCAAGAAGAGCAGGAGATTGGCTCTTGCTACAGGAGAAACCCACTGTAGATACGGACAGTTCACACTCTGGAGGAATCTTTAAGCTATGAAACTTTCTTCTAATGAGAGGTAGGATGGTTGTGTTCTACATTAGGCACCACACTTCTCTGATTCTGTGCAGTAGAAACTATCCCGTGGAGCTATGACATTAAAGGTCAAAGAGAAACAAGTGCAGGAGAATCAGAACTAAGGGAATGGAGATCCTGCCTTTAAAGGGTCCACAGGCAAATTCAATGACCCAGAGATTCAACACAGAAGAGTAGTCTGAAAAGTGCCCAGATTATAGTGGACCTTTAATTGCCATTCTTGGAGCATCTGCTTGAGAGGTCAAAGACTTTTTTTCTACCAGAGTTATTGCTGAAATTGTGTGTGAACCTCATACATTGTACTGTTCAACATAGCTAGTAGGCAATGACAACCCATATAGAGATACACCTTGAGAAATTAGTTCTCTGGTAGTTTGTACTCCCTGAATATGTAGAACATTACCCGCATGAGGTCAGTCCTTCAGAACTACAAGAGTAATTAGAGTTGCATACTGTGAAGAAGCAAACATAGAATCAGGCAAATAGGGAAGGAGAGGAACATGTCCAAAGTGAAAGAGTAAGACAAAACTCCCTTAAAATATCTTTTAGATAATTGAGATAAGCAAACTACTAGCTAAAGAGTTCAAATTAGTGGTTATAATAATTCTTATCAAATATAGAGAAGAATGTGTAAACTAGAAAATTTAGGAGTGCTCCAAACAGAAAGCACAGGTTTGAATATTATAACGATAGAACTAAAAAAAAAAAAAAAAAAAACACCAAATAACTGAGGGGGCCTAACAGCAGTCTGAAAATAGTGAGTTGGAAGACAAAGTAATAGAACTCACAGAGATGGCAGTAAAATGAAAAAAAAAAATTACGAAGAGTTAGATGCCCTGAGGCCTGAGGACTCTGAAGTAACATAATAAAAATAAGTCATAGTATAAGGGAAAGAGAAAGAAAGGCATTGGATACTGTAGGATGATATAATAATTACAAACAAAGAAAATTTGGGAAAAGATGCAGACATTCAGGTATAGGAAGCCTAGAAGGCTTGAGATAAGAGGAATGGAAGAAAATACATACCATAACTCACTATAATTAAGTGTTTAGAAATGGCAAAATTCTGTGGCTGGGCTGTGGCTTACCTGACTTAGTGTTCATTTTCAAGGACTTGGGTTCAAGTCCCCAGATCCCACTTGCAGGGGGGAAGCTGCACAGGAGGTGAATCAGGGTTTCAGGTGTCTCTTTTTCACTATCTCCCTCTTGACAAAGATTCCCAACATATTAATTGAAGAAAGGAGAGTCTCTTCAACAAATTCTGTTGGGAAAATTGGGAAGAAACATGTAGAAGAATAAAACTGAACCACTTCATCTCACACATACAAAAGTAAACTACAAAAGGGTCAAGATTTGGATATAAAACCAGAAACCATAAAATATTTAAAGGAAAACATTGGTAGAACTCTTTTTGATATAAGGTTTATAGTCATTGTCAGTGAAACAAGTCCATTTTCAAGGAATGAGAACAAAAATAAAACAATAGTACTACATCAAATTGAAAAGCCTTTGCATAACAAGACCCCTGCTCACACACACACCACACCCCACATGCAGACATATATAGAGACTCTTTACAGAAATAGGAACTAGTTTTTTTATGCCAGACATCAGACAAATGTTAGTAACCAAAATATATGAAGAGTTCACAAAATTCTGCAGCAGCAGCAGCAGCAGCAAAACAACAACAACACAACCCATTCCAAAAGCGTGAAAAGATTAAGGACAGGAGACAAAATAGATTAAGACCAGAATAGTCACAAAAGAAGAGATCCAAAAATTCAATAGACACATGAAAAAATGCTCCAAGTTACTGTTTGTTCAAGAAGTTCTAATAACAATAACAATGAGATACTACTGTGAGAATAAGACTCCTGTGAAAATGTCATACAGCAAAAAGAATAGTAACAAATGTTGGAGAGGTGTGTGTGTATGTGTGTGTATAATTCTCCAGCATGCTAATGGGAGTGTAAATTTGTCTATCCCTTGTGGAGAGTAGTCTGGTGAACCCTCAAAAGGCCACAGATGGGTCTACCCTATGACCTGGCAGTTCTTCTCCTGGGGACATAGCCTAAGGAAACAAATACACCCATTCAAAGGGATATCTGCACTCCTATGTTCATAGCAGCACAATTTTTATTAGTCCAAAACCTAGGTGTCCAATAACAGATGAGTGACTGAGAAAGCTGTGGTACATATGCACAATGGAATACCACTCAGCTATTAAAAACAAAGAGGTCATCTTCTTCACCTCATTTTGGATCGAGCTTGAAGGAATCATGTTGAGATAAGCCAGAAAACATATGGAATAATCTAACTCATGGGATGATTTCCCTCATGGGCCGAACTTAAGAAACAAAGGCAGAAAGAGGAAATAAAGTAAAACTTGGATAGGGCAAAGGACTCTGGGGAAGTAGGACAGGAGAGATTTGTGGTGATGGGGTGCTTTCCTATCCTGGTACATGACAGTGGTAAGGAACTTAGGCTGGGGATGAAAATGTTTTGCAGGCAACTATCCTGGTGAGATGAGAAATTATATCCATGTATCAACAACCTCCCAATAAATTAAACCTCCCAATAAATTAAACATTAACTCCCCAATAAATAAAACAAAATTTAAAAAGGCCATGTTGGGAGTTGGGCAGTGGCTCAGTGGGTTAAGCTCATATGGCACAAAGCCCAAGGACCAGCTTAAGGATACTGGTTTGATCCCAACTGGGCTCCCCACCTGCAGAGGAGTTGCTTCACAGGTGGTGAAGCAGGTCTGCAGGTGTCTATTTTTCTCTCCCCCTCTCTGTCTTCCCCTCCTCTCTCCATTTATTTCTGTCCTGTCCAACAACAACAACATCAACCACAAAAACAATAAGACAACAAGGGCAACTAAAGGGAATAAATAAATATTTTTTTAAAAATCCATGTTAAAAAGACAGCTTTCCTTCTTGAGAGCTTGTTTGGAGGTTATAGCAGGGAAGCGCAGCTACTCGTGTACCCTCCATTGAAGAGCAGTTGGTTTCTATTCTGGGAAGGCCGTCCTCTTCAACTTAGCGCACAGCATCTGGAGGGACACACATGGATCGGTGAGTGAGGAAGGGGACACCCACCTAGCCAGCCAGATCAGCTGAATAAACCCTGGCGATTAATGGGTTGACAGATGTTGCAGCCAGATCCTTGTCACATCCAGATTCTTTTAGCAACAAAGAAATACATAATTAAAAAAAAAGCCAAAACAGGGGGCGGAGCCAAGAGGGCAACTTGGAAAAATAGCTGGCTTGAGCTCCAAAACAAAGCAGCTTACAACCTGGGATTCTCTGGATAGTGTGGCTGGAGCTCCATCTGAGAGACAAAATATCTGACCAATCAAAGTGTCAGCCCTGCCTGGGAAAGACTACCTGGAGGTTTTTTATTTTTATTTTTTTGGATACTTCTTATAATTGGCGGTCTTTGCTCAGGCTGCCTACAGCCAATTGGGAGCAGTCCAATCAGCAGACTGACTATTAGGGTTTTCTAATCTATTTTATTTTATTATTACTACTATTATATACATGTGTCCATTTTCCCTCCTCCTTCAGGTTGACCAAAATTAACTGTTGTTTTTTACATTGCTAGGTGACTAGGTGTCCTATGCATTGCAAGAGAAACTTGTTTCTCTCTCCCTCTTCCCTCCACTCTCCTTTTTCTCTCCTCCTAGCTGATGAAAACAACAACAACAAAAAACCTTTCCTTTCACTGATCTTTTTTTTTTCTTTTTCTTTTCTTCCTACTCTTGCTTTCTGAATTCACTGATACTCATTTGTGAACTATTTTGAGGAAGAAATCTGACTTGGAGTGGACTCTGTGTGTGTGCATCTCTCTCTTTTTTCTACTTCCCTTTCTCTTCTTTATATCCCCAGAATTCATAGTGGACAGTAGACTTGCATAATTGTCTATTCTTGCTTTCCCTTTTTCCCTTTATCTTTCTATTTATTTTTTTTCTCCTTTTTTTTATTGGGGAATTAATGTTTTACATTCAACAGTAAGTACAATAGTTTGTACATGCATAACATCCCCCAGTTTCCCATATAACAATACAACCCCCACTAGGTCCTCTGTCATCCTTCTTGGACCTGTATTCTCCCCACCCACCCACCCCAGAGTCTTTTACTTTGTGCGATATGCCAATTCCATTTCAGGTTCTACTTGTGTTTTCTTTTCTGATCTTGCTTTTCAACTTCAGCCTGAGAGTGAGATCATCCCATATTCATCCTTCTGTTTCTGACTTATTTCACTGATTTTTTTCAAGGTCCATCCAAGATCGGCTGAAAACAGTGAAGTCACCATTTTTTACAGCTGAGTAGTATTCCATTATGTGTATATACCACAACTTGCTCAGCCACTCAACTGTTGTTGGATACCTGGGTTGCTTCCAGGTTTTGGCTATCCATTGCACCACTTCCCAGGCCACTACTTAGTCTTTTATATATATATATATATATATTTTTTGGCAGGGGGGGTGTTGGGTGGGTATGTGATCCTGGGGATCAAACCTCTGACCAGATAATGCAAAGTATGCATGTCACCACTGAGCCATATTCCCAGCTCAAGATTATAATATTTGAAAATAGGGCAGTATACTATAGTAACTGTAGCTATGTTTACTAAATAAAAGTACCTTAAAAATAGAACTTACTATTTCATGAGCTTAAGATTTCTAAAATTGTTAGTTGCTGGTTTGCAGTGGCTTTTTCCTGACATCATGTTTCATTAGCTACATTAAGACAAGTTATGTCACTATTCTTTTTTATTTAAAATTTATTTAATCCCTTGGTTTAAAGAAAGGTCGCACAGAAATTGTGACTGTTCTATGCAAAGATGCTTTTGTTGTCTCCATGTATAGAGCATTGCTTCTTCCAACAAAATAGCTGGTATTCCCATTTTCTTCCATGTGACTGAAGACAGCACTTTTATTCCTCCCTTCTAAGCTGTAGAAAGTGTTCTGTGGGAGCTCCAGTGGCACCATCTATTAGCACACAGTACTTATACAGAAAATGTTCTTTGACGTTGCAGAATCTTTAGGCATGAGCTCCTTAGGATATATCCCCAGGAGAGGAATTGCAGGATCATAGGGTAGGTCCATTTCTAGCCTTCTGGGAGTTCTCCAGACTGTTCTCCACAGATGTTGGACCAATCCATCAGCAGTGTAGGAGGGTTGTTTTGACCCCACACCCTCTCCAGCATTTGCTGCTGTTACCTTTTATGATGTATGACATTCTCACAGGAGTGAAGTGGTATCTCATTGTTGTCTTTATTTGCATTTCTCTGACAATCAGAGACTTGAAGCATTTTTTCATGTGTTTCTTGGCCTTTTGGATCTCTTCTGTGGTGAATATTCTGTCCATGTCCTCTCCCCATTTTTGGATGGGGTTATTTGTTGTCTTGTTGTTGAGTTTGGCAAGCTCTTTATATATGTTGATTATTAAACTTTTGTCTGATGTATGGCATGTAAGGATCTTCTCCCATTCTGTGGGGGGTCTCTTGGTTTGGGTAGTGGTTTCTTTTGCTGTGAAGAAGCTTTTCAATTTGATGTAGTCCCATAGGTTTATACTTCCCTTAGTCTTCTTTGTAATTGGATTCTTTTCATTGAAGATGTCTTTAAAATTTATGTGGAAAAGAGTTTTGCCAATATTTTCTTCTAACTATCTGATAGCTTGTGGTCTAACATCCAAGTCCTTGATCCACTTGGAATTTACTTTTGTATTTGCTGAAATATAGTGGCTCAGTTTCATTCTTCTGCATGTTTCAACCCATTGTTTCCAACACCATTTGTTGAAGAGACTCTGCTTTCCCCATTTAATAGTCTGAGCCCCTTTGTCAAAGATTAGATGTCCATAGGTGTGGGGGTATCTTTCTGTTTCTTTTGGTTCTGGTTGTTATTTTTTTCTTGGACAGGAGAGGGTGTTTGGCTAAGTGGTATTGGTTGAACTTCATCAATCATTACCTCAGTTTCTATTGTAGTAATTTCTGAGGTTGGTGATTACATTTGTGAATGGTATTTAGTATAGTGTGGCTTGTACTCAAAACACAACAACTGAAGAATGACAGAAAAGAAAAATAAAAACCACATCAACAAAAAAAGGTTAAATAAAGAGCAAATAAAACTGCTACCACAATAAATTAGGACAGCAGCCCAGAAGAAATCCCAAATCAGTCAGAAGTAACCATAGATAAGAAAAGTACACAAGCAATACTAAACCTAATTATCACAGAAATGAAGACAACTATGGAGGAAAGGGGTATCAGAATTAGAGAAACAACAGATGAGACCCTCAAAGAAAATGCAGGCTACCTCGAGTTAATTAAGGAAATGAAAGCTGAAATAGCTGAGCTAAAAGGTCAATTAGCAGAACAAGCTAATACTATAACTGAACTGAAGAAAGAATCTGAGGGAAAGGATAGCAGATTAACAGAAGCAGAAAAAAGAATTAACCAGACAGAGGATGAGCTATAAAAAATTAAGAAAGAGGTAAAAGAGCTCAAAAAAGAGATTGGGAGACATTGAAAACAATAACAGAGACATCTAGGAAGATCTCAAAAGAAGTAACATTCATATAATTGCCCTGCACGAGGAAAAAAGAGAGGAGGGGGAAGTAAACATTCTAGAAGAAATAATAGAAGAAAACTTCCTAGACCTAAACAAAGGAAAGGACATTAAGATTCAAGAGGCTCAGAGAGTCCCAAACAGAATCAACCCAGACTTGAAGACACTAAGACATATCATAGTGACAATGAAAAAAGCAAAGATATAGAAAGGATCCTAAAGGCTGCAAGTGAAAAACAAAAAGTCACATACAGGGGACAACCCACAAGACTATAGCAGACTTCTCCACTCAAACTCTAAAAGGCAGAAGAGAATGGCAAGATATCTATTGAGCCCTGAATGAAAAAGGGTTTCAGCCAAGGATAATATACCCTGCTATACTTTCATTCTAATTAGATGGAGGGATCAAAACTTCTTCAGACAGACAATAGTTAAAGAACACAACTATCACCAAGTCTGCCCTGAAAGAGGTATTAAAAGACCTCTTATGGGAGTCAGGTGGTAGTGCGGTGGGTTAAGTGCACATGACACAAAGCGCAAGGAACAGCTTTAGGATCCTGGTTCGAGCCCCCAGCTCCCCACCTGCAGTGGAGTTCTTTCACAGGTGGTGAGGCAGGTCTGCAGTTGTCTTTCTCTCCCCCTCTTTGACTTCTCCTCCTCTGTCCATTTCTCTCTGTCCTATTCAACAACAAGGACAACAACAAAAACAACAATAACTACACCAATAAAAAAACAAGGACATAAAAGGAATAAAAAATATTAAAATATTTTAAAAGACCTCTTATAAATTATAACATCACTGTAATACTTGCCATATATTAGAGCAAACAAAAAAGTGTTGAATAATGACACTCCAATACATTAAGTCCATAATATCAATAAATGTCAATGACTTAAACTCACCCATTAAAAAGCAAAGAGTGGGAGGATGGATCAGAAAACATAACCCAACCATACACTGTTGCAAGAATCCTAACTGACCAGTCAAGACAAACACAGACTTAAAGTGAAAGGATGGAAAATTATCATACAGGCTAATGGGCCACAAAAAGAGGCAGGAACAAACATTCTCATCTCTGACACAATAGACTTTAAATTAACTAAAGTAATAAAAGATAGGTAAGTCCATTTCATAATGATTAAAGGATCAATCACACAAGAAGATTTAACAATTATTAATATCTATGCACCCAAGGAGGGCCTATCTAAATACATCCAACACCTACTGAAAGAGCCACAAAAATACATCAGTAGTAGTACAACAATAGTGGGAGACTTTAACAACCCTCTCTCACACTTAGATCAACGAAGCAGAGAATCAACAATCAACAAGAGAATTAAATGGAGAGAGTGACAGACTAGACCTCCTGGACTTTTTCAGAGTTCTTCCCCCCCCAAACACTAGAATACACATTCTTTTCATATTCACACAGCACACCCTCAAGGATAAACCACAATGTAGGCCATAAAGACAATATCAACAAATTCAAGAGCATTGAAATCGTCCCAAGTATCTACTGGAAGTTATTAGTCAATGTAACAAGGTGTCAGGCTACAAAATCGATGTATAAAAATCAGTGGCATTTCTTTATGCAAACACTAAATTGGAAGAAAGAGACAACCAGAAATCACTCCCACTGACTGTTGCAGCAAAATCAATAAAATATCTAGGAATAAATATGATCAAAGAAGTGAAAGACTTATATACTGAAAATTATGGGTCACTATTCAAGGAAATAGAAAATGGCAGACTGAGAAGCTGCTAGTGGCTTGAGCTCTGACCACATCTTCTGGAAACGGTAGGATTTTCTGCCTTTAGTAGGCCAGTCAACAAGGGGTCCTAGTGGTAACACCAGGGAGGTGACTATAACTTAATTTGGGTTAAAAAATAGAGTAGAAAAAAAGGGAAAATTATTTTCTTTCTTTTAAATTATTAAGCACACATTTTCAGAGTCCTTCACCCCAAAAAACTGGAATAAACCTTCTTTTCAAATCCACATAACACATACTCAAGGATAGACCACATGTTAGGCCACAAAGACAGAATCAATAAATTCAAGAGCATTGAAATTATCCCAAGTTTCTTCTCAGACCACAGTGGAGTAAAACTAACATTTAACAACAAACAGAAAAATTATTAAAAGTCACAGAATTTGGAAACTAAACAACATACTCCTTAAGAACCACTAGGTCAGAGACTCACTCAAACAGGAAATTCACATGTTCCTTTAGTCTTCCTTGCAATTGGGTTTGATTCATCAAAGATGTCCTTGAGGTGTAGGTGGGAAACTATTTTACCAATGTTTTCCTCTAAGTATTGTTTCTGGTCTGACATCTAGGTCTTTGATCCATTTGGAGTTGATTT
The DNA here is from genome assembly GCF_950295315.1 of Erinaceus europaeus. NCBI lineage: Eukaryota > Metazoa > Chordata > Mammalia > Eulipotyphla > Erinaceidae > Erinaceus > Erinaceus europaeus. The sequence goes on along the minus strand of NC_080169.1, from coordinate 59,145,113 downwards.
TTGTTTCTGGTGAGATAAAGTGGTTCAATTTCATTATTCTGCATGTTACAACCCAGTTTTCCCAGCACCATTTATTGAATAGAGCCTCCTTCTTACATTTAATCCTTTCAGCCCCCTTATCAAAGATAAGATGTCCATAGGTGTGGGGATTTATTTCTGGGCTTTCAATTCTGTTCCACTGGTCTGTGTGCCTATTTTTGTTCCAGTACCATGCTGTTTGATGATGATGGCTTTATAATATAGTTGAAGGTCTGGGAGTGTGATGCCTCCATTTCTGTTTCTTTTCCTCAGGATTGTTTTGGCAATTCTAGGTGTTTTCAGGTTCCAAATAAATGATTGTTGTGTTTGTTCTGTTCTCTTAAAGAAGCTTGGTGGAACTTTGATGGGTATTGCATTAAATTTGTATATGGCTCTGGGAAGAATATTCATTTTGATGATATTTATTCTTCCAATCCATGAGCATGGGATATCTTTCCATTTCTTGGTATCAGTTTCTAGTTCCTTGAGTAGCGACTCATAGTTTTCAGCATACAAATCTTTCACTTCTTTGGTCAACTTTATTCCTAGGTATTTGATTGATTTTGATGAAACAGTAAATGGGAGTGATTTCTGGATGTCTTCTTCTTCAGATTTAGTGTTTGCATCAAGAAATGCCACTGATTTTTGTACATTGATTTTGTAGCCTGACACCTTGCTATACTGCCTAAAAACTTCCAATAATTTTCTGCAGTATTCTTTAGGGTTTTCTATGTATACTATCATATCATCTGCAAATAGTGAGAGCTTGACTTCTTCCCTTCCAATCTGTATCCCTTTGATTTCTTTCTCTTGCCTGATTGCTATGGAAAGAACTTCCAATACTATGTTAAAGAGTAACGGTGAGAGTGGATAGCCCTGTCTAGTCCCCGATCTGAGGGGGGATGCTTTCAGCTTCTGTCCATTGAGTATGATGTTGGCTGTAGGTTTGCTATATATAGACTTCACTATCTTGAGGAATTTCCCATCTATTCCCATTTTTTGTAGAGTTTTGAGCATGAATGGGTGTTGGATTTTGTCAAAGGCTTTCTCTGCATCTATTGAGATAATCATGTGGTTTTTAGCTTTGCTTTTATTGATGTGGTGAATGACATTGATTGACTTATGGATGTTGAACTAGCTTTGCATTCCTGGGATGAATCCCACTTGGTCATGATGAACAATCTTTTTGATATGTTGCTGTATCTGGTTGGCCAAGATCTTGTTTAATATTTTGGCATCTATGTTCATCAGAGATATTGGTCTGTAGTTTTCCTTTTTTGTTGTGTCCCTATCAGCTTTTGGTATCAGGGTGATGTTGGCTTCATAAAAGGTGGAAGGGAGTTTTCCTGTTTCTTCAATCTTATGGAATAGCTTAAGAAGTGTGGGTATTAACTGTTTCCTGAAAGTTTTGTAGAATTCTTTTGTGAAGCCATCTGGTCCAGGACTTTTGTTGTTGGGGATATTCTTAATAATGGTTTCAATTTCTTTGTCTGTGATTGGTGCATTTAGATTTTGTAGTTCTTCTTGGTTCAGTTTTGGAAGTGCATAGGTTTCTAGGAATTGTTCCATTTCTTCCAGATTCTCTAGCTTGGTGGCATATAGTTCTTTATAGAAGTTTCGCAGGATTCTCTGGATTTCTGTGGTGTCAGTTTTGATATCTCCTGCATCGATTACAATTCTATTAATTTGAGTCTTCTCTCTTTTTTGTTTGGTGATTCTGGCTAGGGGTTTGTCAATTTTGTTTAATCATTCAAAGAACCAACATTTGGCTTCATTGATCTTTTGTATGGTTCTTTTATTTTCGATGTTGTTTATTTCTGCTCGAACTGTAGTGATTTCTGTCCTTCTGGTTGCCTTAGGGTTCCTTTGTTCCTCTTCCTCTAAGTCCTTGAGGGGTGCAGTAAGGTCGTTCATTTGAGCTTCTTCTTGGTGTTTAATATGTGATTGTATGGCTATAAGTTTCCCTCTCAGTACTGCTTTAGCTGTGTCCCAAATATTTTGATAGGTCGTGTCTTCATTTTCATTTGTTTCCAGGAACATTTGAATGTCCTGCTTGAGTGAGTCTCTGACCCAGTGCTTCTTAAGGAGCATGTTGTTTAGTTTCCAAATTCTGTCTTTTAATAATTTTCCGTTTGTTGTTAAATGTTAGTTTTACTCTACTGTGGTCTGAGAAGATACTTGGGATGATTTCAATGCTCTTGAATTTATTGATGCTGTCTTTGTGGCCTAACATGTGGTCTCTCCTTGAGTATGTGTTATGTGGATTTGAAAAGAAGGTGTATTCCAGTTTTTTGGGGTGAAGGACTCTGAAAATGTCCAAGAGGTCTAGTCTGTCAATCTCTTCATTCAATTCTCTTGTATCTTTATTGGTTCTCTTCTTTGTTGATCTGTCTAAGTGTGAGAGTGGGGTATTGAAGTCTCCCACTATTATTGTATTACTATTGATGTATTTTTGAAATTCTTTCAGTAGATGCTTAATGTATTTAGATGGTCCCTCGTTGGGTGCATAGATGTTAATAATTGTTAAGTCTTCTTGGCTGATTGATCCTCTAATCATTATGTAATGTCCTTGCGTATCTTTTATTACTTTATTTAATTTAAAATCTATCGTGTCTGAGATTAGAATGGCTGTTCCTGCCTTTTTTTGTGGCCCATTAGCCTGTATGATAATTTTCCATCCTTTCACTTTAAGTCTGTGTTTATCTTGTTGTGACAGATGGGATTCTTGCAAGCAGCATATGGTTGGGTTATGTTTTCTGATCCATCACCCCACCCTGTGCCTTTTGATGGGTGAGTTTAAGCCATTGACATTTATTGATATTATGGATTTAATGTATTGTAGTGCCATTGTTCTAAAAAACAATTTCTTTACTCTGATATATTGCAAGTATTTTAGTGATGTTCTTGTTTATAAGAGGTCTTTTGGTACCTCTTTCAGGGCCGGCTTGGTGATGGTTGCCTCCTTTAACTGTTGTTTATCTAAGAAGGTTTTGATCCCTCCACCGAGTTTGAATAAAAGTCTAGCATGATATATTATCCTTGGTTGAAACCCTTTTTCATTCAGGGCTCGATAGATATCTTGCCACTCCCTTCTGGCTTTTAGAGTTTGAGTGGAGAAGTCTGCAGATAATCTTATGGATTTTCCCCTGTATGTGACTTTTTGTTTCTCTCTTGCAGCCTTTAGGATCCTTTCTTTATCCTTACTTCTTCTCATTGTGACTATGATGTGTCTTGGTGTCTTCAGGTCTGGGTTGATTTTATTTGGTACTCTCTGGGCCTCTTGAACCTTGATATCCTTTCTGTTATTCAGGTCTGGTAAGTTTTCTTGTATTATTTCCTCTAGAATGTTTGCTTCCCCTTCCTCTCTGTCTTCCTCTGGCAGGCCAATTATACGAATGTTATTTCTTTTGAGATCATCCCATATGTCTCTGTTGTTGTTTTCAGTGTCTCTCAATTTCTTTTTAATCTCTTTCACCTCTTTCTTCATTTTCTCTAACTCATCCTCTGTCTGACTAATTCTGTTTTCTGCTTCTGTTAGTCTTCTTTCCCTTGACTCAGCTTCTTTCTTCATTACAGCTATTTCAGCTTTCAGTTCTCTAATTGCCTCAAGATAATCAGTATTTTCCTTGGGGGTCTCAACTGTTGTTTCCCTAATACTGCCATTCCTTTCCTCCAATGTTGTTTTCATTTCTGTGATTAATAAGTTTATTACTGCTTGCATACTTTTCTTATCTATGGTTACTTCTGGATGATTTGTAGCATCTTCTGGGCTCTTGTCTTCATTCATTGGAGTAGCAGTTTTATTTGTTTTTAATCTACCCATTTTTTTTTATTTATGTGTTTCTCTTTTTTTTATGCTCTGTTGTTCCTCAGTTGTTGTGTCTTGAGTACAAGTAACACTGTACTAAATACCTTTATGACAATTGCACTCACCAACCTCCGGAATTACAGTAGCAACTGAAGTAAGTATTGAAGTAGTTTAATCGTTACCAGTTAGCCAAACAATTTCTCCAGCCCGTGTAAAAATAGTAACCAAATCCCAGTGAAGAAAGAGAAAAGAAAGAGAGGACAGCAAGAATAGACAGTTATGCAAATCTACTATCCACTGTATATTCTAGGGGTAACAAGAGGGGAAAGGGAACTAGAGCAGAGATACACACATAGAGAGTCTACTCTGAGTCAGATTTCTTCCCCAAAGTAATTCACAAATTCATCAAGGCAAAGAAGAAAGAAGAAGTGTATGACAAGATTTAAAAAAAAAAGAGAGAGAGAGAGACAAGAGAGAGAAAAGGGAGAAGATAAGAAAAAGAGTTGTAATTAAAGAGCAGTGCAAGGAAATTCCCAAATGTGTATCAGTGAATTCAAAAAAGCACCCTGTTTGGTGGTGTGGGGTATCCTGCTAGGAGCTGGTCCCCAGGGACTGCTTATGCGGGGGGGAAGGATGTATGCTTGAAAATTAAAAGGAAGAAAAAAGAATTTTTTTCCCCTACTCTAATTCTTAACCCAAATTCAGTTATAGTCACCTCCTTGGTGTCACCACTAGGACCCCTTATTGGCTGGCCTGCTAAAGGCAGAAAATCCTGTTGTTTCCAGGGGAATGTGTTTGGAGCTCAGCGGCTAGTAGCTTCTCTGTCCGCCATCTTCAGGGAAACCCCCCCCCTCCAGACTTTTTTAAAGGATTTCTCGAAAATGAAAACTAGCTCCAAGTCCTTTGATCCAATGAGAGCTATACTCAAGAAGTCTTCGGATCCGCCCTCAGGGTTGCTGTGGTCCCTGGAGAGTCCCAAGAGAAAGCCCCCGAGCTGAAGTGCTCTCTCCGGGTCCTCTGCCGGCCGCCCAGCAGCGCTCTACAACCGGCTGGCGGAGGAGCCGCCTCCCCAGGTGGAGGACAATGCCCGGCGCACTCGCCTTGCCCGCCGCCGCCTGGGAAGTCTGGAGCAGCCCGCCCGCTAGTCCGTGCCACCTTTACTCTAATTCTTAACCCAAATTAAATTATAATCACCTCTTTGGTGTCACCCCTTATTGACTGGCCTGCTAAAGGCAGAAAATCCTACCGTTTCCAGAAGATGTGATCAGAGCACACACTGTTACAGCTTCTCAGTCTGCCATCTTCCCCCTCCCCCCGCAATATATTTTTTTAATTATAAAATTTGAATGAATATACAAAGTAACTATGGGAAGCCTATTTACTTTGTGACATTCAGTGTCCCATTCTTATTGGACTAAGATGATTTAGAGTAAGAGTCAACAAAACTTGTTTTAAATTAAGTATAGGAAATTAATGTAATATAGTATTTGAGCAATTGAAAATTAATCTCTAGTTTCTTTTTTGTTTTACTGATTTATCTTTTCCACCAATATGAAAACTCCTCCATTATTCCCCAAGATCAATTTTCTTTCCCCTTCCCTCCCTTTCTTCCTTACTCCTCCCCCGCCCTCTATCTATCTATCTATCTTTCATATTATTTATTTATTTGGTCTATTCATTGATAGAGACAGAGAAAAATCGAGAGGGAATAGGTAGATAAAGAGGGCAAGAGACCTATAGTACTGCTTTACTGCTAGTGAGCCCACCCCCCAAACTGCCTTTGCAAGTGGGGCCTGGAGGCTTGTCTCAGTGTCCTTGTGCATCGTAACATGTGTGCTGTACTAGATACACCACTACCAAGCCTGTTTTTCTTTTTTTCTGATAGAGGGTGAGAAAAGAGAGATTATGAGTGAGTGAGTGTGTTTGTGTGTGTGTGTGTGTGTGTATACAAGTGATGAGAGACAGAGATACCTGCAGCACTGCTACACTGATTCTGAAGCTTCCTCTCTCCAGGCAGGAGGGGGATGCTAGATATAAAATTGTAATTATTAAAATGTAAAACTAGAAATAGGTTTCTGCTCTTAATTTTATAGATCTTGTCGCACATAAAAGATTCATTTCAAATAGAGTGAACAGTGTGAAGAATCCTCAATCTTTTTTTATCATTTCAACATTCTCAGTGTTGGTTTTACATTTTATTTCATTTTACTAGATTAACTACTGTGTAATGACACAGTTGGGAAACAGTAATGAAAGGACTCTAGAAATCCTACAGATAATGGCTTTAAGTGTGTTCAATTCTTTTGGGTACAAAAAGTAAACTCTATCCTTGTGGCCTAGAGTAAGGTGGATCCTGTTACCTGTCAAGGAAAAAGTGGTCTGAAGTAAAAGCTTCATAAAGGCAGGAGTCTGACTTTTTGTTGTAAGGGCTGCATCCTGGGCTTCCCTGTTTGTGGGAAACTTTTCCTAGATGCAATCTCTATGGACAAAGCTCAAAGCATAGAATTACATGTGCGAGTCTTTCTTTCACTTCAGGTTAATGCCAGACCTGAATCCCAGCATGGCTTAATTATCTTAAAGTTATTTTAGTTTGTATTTACTTAGTTTTAAGTGAGGATGCGCATTTCTTCAAAAATCATCAATGTATTTATCCTTCTGCTTTATTTTAGTAAGATAATTGGCAAATTATTCTCCTTTTTATTAAATAGAAGTTTGTATTTTCCTGGAATACTATTTTGAGTTTTAAACAAATAGTAATCAGATACAAGGAATAATAAAGTTTCATAATTCTAGTAAATATTTTTCTTGAAATAGAACAGAGTAAAATTTAAAAATCATCAAATTAATTATAATATACTTGACATGAGTAATTAAAAGACCCTGTGAGATCAAATAACATTTTTTCTTATCCATGTAGCACTAATTTTCTGGCAATATAACTAGAAGTAAAAGGGCATAATAAGTTAATTAATAAGTCATTTAGGAAACTAAACACATTTTTATTTACTTTAAAAATCCCAGCGCAAAAATATTCTTTATCAAATTATCATTGAATAGATTTCCTCAGGAGCCAGCAGGCATTGTGGATTAAAAACATCTTAGTCTAATGTAATTTAAACAGGTTTCCTGACCCATTAACAATGGTTTCACTATCATAGAACTCAGATAGCCAACAAGCAACTAAAGTTGTCGGCTCAGCAGAGACAGCCCATTTCTTTCTGAATCATGACTACTCTGGCATCTTTAAGGGACTCAGTGTCTTTCTTTTTTATAGCATCAAAGTCTTCCTTAGACTTTGTCCCTGTCAATGCTCTGTGCTTATAAAGCTCCTCTTTCATGAATTCTTCTCCACTAGTGTTCATATTGTATGCTGAGTGGAAAAAATTGTACATGGAAATCCTTTTAAAGGAGCAAAACAACATACAAAACCAAGCAGTGACTTGGTGGCCTGGTTTTAATACAACCCACAAAAGATGGACTATATCAGAAGGTCATTTGTTTATATTTTCTTGTTTGTTGGTCTTAGAGGAAAGCAAAGTAATAGTAGAATAAATTACTTTATCTCTTCCTCAGGATTACTGCCAACTTTTGGATTTCCTTATCCAAGTTTTCTTTCTCCAAGATCCAAACATACACACACCTATATCACAGTTGAGGTAATGAGACTGATGCTGATAAAATCTTTTTTATTAAGAATTTTTTTAATTAAGAAATTCTTTATTAAGAAATTCCTAGATTGAATCACATAAGATTACTGCTAAAATGTCAACTGTATATCTTACTTCAATAAGATACTTCACAAGTATAAAAATGCTACTAATAGCACAGCAAGATTATAAAAATTAAATAAAAGTCACTGTCATATAAGTGAAATAGTATAAAATACACAACAAAAACCTTACATATATATTATAAATTTTTTTTTCATTTATACACTGGGAATAGGTAGAAGCAATATATATATTTTTATTTTTTTATTTTTTTGGGAGCAATATTTTTTTCTCCAGATTATTAGAGTGTAAGTCTTCAAAGTAAGATTCTTTTTGTGTTTACTCATTCATTAATCCAAAAGCACTTATAGTGATACCTATTAGACTGGGTTTCTAGTAAGTCTTGTGAAGAATACAAAGATTTTATAGTTTCTCTCTACACGTTAGTGTTATTAATGAGCATAGGACAGAAACTCATGGAATCCTGCAGGGGAGTTGCTTCCCATGCGGTGAAGCAGGTTTGCAGGTATCTATCTTTCTATCTCTCCCTGTCTCTCCCTCCTCTATGAATTTCTCTCTGTCCTATCCAATAAAGTGGAATAAATGGCTTCCAAGAGCAGTGGACTCAAAATGCTAGCACTGAGCTCCAGCGATAACCTTGGAGGCAAAAAAAAAAAGAAAGAAGAAAAGAAACTCATGGAATAATTTCAAAGAAAGCACCTGTTAGAAAAGGGTAAGTTCCTAATTATGGTAAAGATTCAAAGTAAGACAAAAACCACAATTAAACATAGTTGATTATGCCTAGGAAGAATTCTTGAGGTAAATTTCTAGGAAAAGAATTATTTTAAGTAGGGAAACTGGTATCATCTACTATGCTTAGTGTTAAACATATGTTAGGAACTGAATTAGAAAACATAGGCATTTTTAAGCTTCCCCAAAAAGGCTAGTGTACCCTTTAGTTAGTACATTGACATTTCCATTTGTTATACAGTTGTCTAGATAATTTAACTGATTCACTGATGGTTTTTCTAGATGGCTGACATGACTTTAGAAGAGCTCAGGCATCTTAAGAACTTGCCTTATTTATTCCTGCTTGCACAATTTATCTTCTAAATATTACCAGTAGCTATTTCATGGATAAAATAAAGGACAAATAAATGTATTATTTAATTTCAAGGACCAGAGCTAATTTCTTTTAGAATTTGTAGCAAAAATGTTAAAATTTAATTAAAAAACATTAGAAATATTCAAGCTCATAGGCAGGGAAAACAAAGTAAAACTTGAACTGGGTGTGGTGTATTGCACCAAAGCAAAGGACTCTGGAGAAAGTGGGGAGGGAAGGGCTTGGAGTACTCTGGGTATCTGGGGCATGATAGTGTAAAAGAACCTAAGATAGGAATGAGAGTGTTTTGTAGATGCCTACAACAGGGAGATGAAGAAATTGTACTCATATGTCAATCACTGTACTGCAATCATCAACTCTCTAATAAAGTTAAAAATGTGAAATATCCCTAAATATTCAATATGTGTGATTCTGCCTTAGAGAAAAGCACTACTTCAAATCCCGAGTATCAAGGAGAGAAATTTATGTGACCTCATTATTTAACTCCAGTGTAAGAGATCAACTGGCAAAACACAGTAAAATAATGTAATAAATCAAGGAGGTTTTTAGGGCTGTGCTGTATACTGAAGAGTGAGTATAAATATGATTAAGCAAGGATCTCCTCTTTTAGACATTTAAAATGAGTAATAGGACTTCCTTATAGTTTGTTATGAATACAAATTATGTAAAAATGCTAGAAAAGAAAAATATACATTTGAATTTTAGCTTCAGTTTTTCAATGATTTTGCTTGTCAGGATAGGACAGAGCAAATTACTTAACTGACAGTCCCATAAAATGGACACTTTGCAGTTCTCTACTGTGCAAAAATCCTCTAAATATTTATTGAGAGAGGAAAAAGATAATAGTAGATGTTTCAAAAATGTGAAATAGACTCTTTTCCTAGGATGAGTAAGAATACTCAAATAAGTCAAACTTTATTGCCCATTGTAAGTTTTTCATTATATTCAAACTCTAGAGTGCTCTATTTTTTTTTTGTTCACATACAAAAATGTATTTTTCATTTATGGTCTTCAGCAGGGTAAGCACAAAAAATATTTAATCCAGTATCTCTGTATTACTTGTAGATAGCTAGTATGCTGACCAATGGTTTGTTCCTAGCTGGGAATGAAAGCCTCTAGAAATGAAATCTGTGCACTCTTTTCTTTTTATTATTATTATTATTATTATTTATTTCAGAAAGGTTTAATTAACAAAACCATAGGGTAGGAGGGGTACATCTCCACACAATTCCCACCACCCAATCTCCATATCCCACCCCCTCCCCTGATAGCTTTCCCATTTTCAATCCCTCTGGGAGCATGGACCCAGGGGCCCACTTTCCCGTATGCCTCTCCCAATCCATATCAAATAATAATGCATCTGCCGATCACAACCTAACCAACACAATGATTGCCACCTCAACATGCTTCACTTCAGACTGTGTCCAGAGACTTCACATGTGGAATGACAACCCTTCAGCTTCATTAATCAGGTGAGACCTTTCCTTTCATAGTATACTCTAATTCCATCTTAGGTGGTTCACTTTCTAAAAAAGTCCCAAAACCTAGATATAGGGGGGATAGAGGAAGATGGTGGACTGAGGAGCTGCTAGCAGCGTGAGCTCTGATCACATCTTCTGGAAACGGTAGGATTTTTTGCTATTAGCAGGCCAGTCAATAAGGGGTCCTAATGGTGACACCAAGGAGATGATTATAATTTAATTTGGGTTAAGAATTAGAGTAAAGGTGGCACGGACTAGCAGGTGGGCTGCTCCAGACTTCCCAGGCGGCGGCGGGCAAGACGGGTGCGCCAGGCATTTTCCTCCACCCGGGAAGGCAGCTCCTCCGCCGGTTGCAGAGCGCTGCTGGGCGGCCGGCAGAGGACCCGGAGTGAGTACTATAGCTCGGGGACTTTCTCTTGGGAGTGTCCAGGGACCACCGTGACCCTGAGGGCGGATCCAAAGACTTCTTGAGTATAGCTCTCATTGGATCAAAGGACTTGGAGCTAGTTTTCATTTTCGAGAAATCCTTTTAAAAAGTATGGAGGGGGGGGTTCCTGGAAGATGGCAGACTGAAAAGCTGCTAGCCACTGAGCTCCAAACACACCTCCTGGAAACAGTAGGATTTTCTGCCTTTAGCAGGCCAGCCAATAAGGGGTCCTAGTGGTGACACCAAGGAGGTGACTATAACTGAATTTGGGTTAAGAATTAGAGTAGGGGAAAAAAATTCTTTTTTCTTCCTTTTAATTTTCAAGCATACATCCTTCCCGCCTCCCCCCCATAAGCAGTCCCTGGGGACCAGCTCCTAGCAGGATACCCCACACCACCAAACAGGGTGCTTTTTTGAATTCACTGATACACATTTGGGAATTTCCTTGCACTGCTCTTTAATTACAACTCTTTTTCTTATCTTCTCCCTTTTCTCTCTCTTGTCTCTCTCTCTCTCTTTTTTTTTTTTTTAAATCTTGTCATACACTTCTTCCTTCTTCTTTGCCTTTCTGAATTTGTGAATTATTTTGGGGAAGAAATCTGACTCAGAGTGGACTCTCTATGTGTGTATCTCTGCTCTAGTTCCCTTTCCCCTCTTGTTACCCCTAGAATATACAGTGGATAGTAGATTTGCATAACTGTCTATTCTTGCTATCCTCTCTTTCTCTTCTCTTTCTTCACTGGGATTTGGTTACTATTTTTACACGGACTGGAGAAATTGTTTGGCTAACTGGTAACGATTAAACTACTTCAATACTTACTTCAGTTGCTACTGTAATTCCGGAGGTTGGTGAGTGCAATTGTCATAAAGGTATTTAGTACAGTGTTACTTGTACTCAAGACACTACAACTGAGGAACAGAGCATAAAAAAAATAAAAAAAGAAACACATAAATAAAAAAATGGTTAGATCAAAAACAAATAAAACTGCTACTCCAATGAATGAAGACAAGAGCCCAGAAGATGCTACAAATCAGCCAGAAGTAACCATAGATAAGAAAAGTATGCAAGCAATAATAAACTTATTAGTCACAGAAATGAAAACAACATTGGAGGAAAGAAATGGCAGTATTAGGGAAACAACAGTTGAGACCCCCAAGGAAAATACTGATTATCTTGAGGCAATTAGAGAACTGAAAGATGAAATAGTTGTAATGAAGAAAGAAGCTGAGTCAAGGGAAAGTCTATGAGTCGCTACTCAAGGAAATAGAAACTGATACCAAGAAATGGAAAGATATCCCATGCTCATGGATTGGAAGAGTAAATATCATCAAAATGAATATTCTCCCCAAAGCCATATACAAATTTAATGCAATACCCATCAAAGTTCCACCAAGCTTCTTTAAGAGAATAGAACAAACACTACAATCATTTATCTGGAACCTGAAAACACCTAGAATTGCCAAAACCATCTTAAGGAAAAGAAACAGAAATGGAGGCATCTCACTCCCAGACCTTAAACTATATTATAAAGCCACCGTTATCAAAACAGCATGGTACTGGAACAAAAATAGGCACACAGACCAGTGGAACAGAATTGAAAGCCCAGAAATAAATTCCAACACCTATGGGCATCTAATCTTTGATAAGGGGGCCCAGAGTATTAAATGGAAAAAGGAGGCTCTCTTCAATTAATGGTGCTGGGAAAACTGGGTTGAAACATGCAGAAGAATGAAAGTGAACCAAAACCTAGATATACACCAGTTTCGGTGAGAGAGAGCATATCTTCACACGTATCCATAAACTACTGCAAAATATATGCCTGAAAGCAGAAGTGCACTAGAGTTTGCAGTGAGTACCCCCTAACATTTCCTTTCCACTATTCCAATCTTTGGGTCCATGATTGCTCAACAATTTGTTTGGCTTCGTATGTTAACTCTCTTTTCAGTCGCCAGGTTTCAGATGCCATCAGGATGCTGGCCAGGCTTCCCTGGATTGAAGACCCCACCAATTTGTCCTGGTCTCAGCTTCCCCAGAGACCCACCCTACTAGGGAAAGAGAGAGGCAGACTGGGAGTATGGACCGACCAGTGAACTCCCATGTTCAGCGGGGAAGCAATTACAGAAGCCAGACCTTCTACCTTCTGCAACGCATTCTTTTCTTTTACATTTCTACTCGCAGGTTTCTCTCAGTCTCATTTTATCCTGATTTTTCAGAGAACACTCTAAGGAAGAATCTGATAGTTTAGTGAGGTTTATTAAGATGTCTAGGCCCACTTAAAAAAGCCAAAGTACTGCATATGTTGGCACATTATATGCTCTTTTCTGTCTTTCTCAAAGTTTTTCATGCATATAAATATCCCCTTCCAGATTGCAGGTCTTCTGGGTGGCAGAGGCTGTCTGCATCTTATATAATTTTTTAAACATCCCTTCTTTCCTCATTCTATCAACTGTGACCTTTGCTTCCTCTACCTTTCTTAATATCCCCCATTCTGATTCAGGAGATGCAGATTATTCTTAACATTTACTGCAAAAATCATGATGAATTAAATTCAAAATTCACTAACTAGAGAAGTAAAAATCTGTGCCAATAGACTCACCAGTATGTACACAGTAAGTATTATTTGTTTTTATTCACTGTGCACTTGTATCTTATGAACATATTTTCTTTCATGGAGAAAAACAACTACCAAAAATAAGGATAAAGTTGAAGAATATTAGTACTTGTAGCTGTAGGCTGCCCATAAAGCTTCCTGTGAGAAGTTTAGCAGACTAAGCAGTTAGGATCCTAAGGGTAAATTTTAGAGCAGAGAGAGGCAAAATTAATCTCATTCTGGTGAATAGAGAAACATTTATTCAGGGCTAGAAAGACAGCATAGTGGTTATGCAAAAGACTCTCATGACTGAGTCTCCAAGGTTCAACCCCCCACTACCACTATAAACCAGAGTTGAACTCCTTCTCTGTATCTTTCTATATCTTAAATCACTTAAATCAAAACTAAAAGAAATAAAATATTAAAATTATTAACCTCTAAAAAAAGGGAAAAATGTTTATTCATTAAGACCTAAGATGAGGGGGAAAGGAAAGGGCTGCAGACCTCTGAAGGAAAGAAATGGTTTTAGACTTCTGCGAAGAGTTATTGTTGGAAATTTTGAAGTCTCAAATCCCAGCCAAGGGCATTTTATTACTGCTTGGGAAAAGGGGGCCTCAAATTCAGTTTATTTTGTTGTGAAATAATAACAAAAAATGCTTCTGGCATAACCCTGTGATTTTAAATATGAACAAAACTAATTCACAAGGAGAAAGACTGACTACATTATGTGACCACCATTATATAAAAGAACAGTAAAATACAAATCAATGAGTGACTTGCAGGCAGGTGAAAATTTGTGTTTGTTAATCTATTTTTAAACCTTTCTTTATAAGGTTTGGAAAGAAGGTATACAAAGTTTAGCTGGAGTTTTGTAAGAGAATCTAAGTACACCTTTCCACCTCCTTTTCTTAGATTTGGCAGTGGAAAAAGAATGTTCTGATAACTGTTTCTTGAAGTATAATTACTTTGTCAAAAGAAAATATAATTAGAACTGATATTTTAAAATGTAGTATAATTGTATTTAATTAATTAATTTATTTTTAAAATTTTTTATTTATAAAAAGGAAACATTGACTAAACCATAGTTTAAGAAGGGTACAACACACAATTCCCACCACCAGAACTCTGTATCCCATCCCCTCCCCTGATAGCTTTACTATTCTTTAACTCTTTGGGAGTATGGACCCAAGGTCACTATGGGATGCAGAGGGTTGAAAGTCTGGTTTCTATAATTGCTTCTCCACTGAACATGGGCGTCAGCAGGTTGATTCATACTCCCAGCCTGTCTCTCTCTTTCCCTAGTGGGGAAGGGCTCTGGGGAAGCAGAGCTCAGGGACACATTGGTAGGGTTGTCTGTTCAGAGAAGTCTGGTCGGCATCATGCTAGCATCTGGAACCTGGTGGTTGAAAAAAGAGTTAAAATACAAAGCCAAACAAATTGTTGACCAATCATGGACCTAAAGACTGGAATAGTGCAGATGAAGAGTTGGAGGTCCTCCATTTTGTAGATAGCTAGTAGGCATATTTTAGTCATATCGCAAAGGGCCTGTGGCTATACTAGTTTTTTTTTTTTTTTCCATGAGACTGAAATCTGATATGCAGGTGGATCCAAGTTATTGCCTGGAGTATAATTGTATTTAAAGATTTGATAATTCACTCACATATAAAATGTTCTGCTAATTTAGCAGTAACCAACAGGACTTGAGTTAGGAAATGATCTGATGGCTTTTCCCTTTCCTGTTTTAAAAATACCATCTATTTTACCCTTTGTCTATTCGAATAGATAAAGTCAATTTCAGCAGTGGGTTTAATTAAATGCTTGACACAGCTTTTTGATCATCAGGTCCTTGTTTCCTCTGTTCTACTGAACTTTCTCACACATCTCACAGCATTACTTTAGCAATACAACAACAAAACACCTTTATATTTTATATATTTCATATTTATTTATTTCCCCTTTTATTGCCCTTGTTGTTTTTCACTGTTGTTGTAGTTATTATTGTTGTTGTTGATGTCATTGTTGTTAGGACAGAGCGAAATGGAGAGAGGAGGGGAAGACAGAGAGGAGGAGAGAAAGATAGAAACCTGCAGACCTGCTTCATTGCCTGTGAAGGGACTCCCCTGCAGGTAGGGAGCCGGGGGCTCAAACTGGGATCCATACACCGAACAAAACACCTTTAAATTCCAATACACCCTTTCAGGTCTCTTCATTCCTTACCGAAATCAGCATAAATCTGATTTCTGTTTCTCACCTCTGCTCTGAAAACTTCTGAAATACCTTTCTCATTGTACTATTCTTATTCATCTCTTAAGGGAAAAATGCCTAAATTTCATGTGCTTGGTAACATTTTAATTGTGTGAGTTTCCACACAAATGGTAGATTCTTGTTGTCTTTATTGCCCATATGAAGACTTGGATCAATAAATCTAATATTTTTTTATTATAGTATTTTTTCTTAATAGACAAATCTTCATAAAATTACATAAAATATTGGGTCTCAGAAAAAGACAAGTATTAGAGTTAGCAAAATACAAATCAAGTGAGTCAATTATTTTGTTTCATATGATCTAAGAATAGAGTTGTCAGTGTCAAAAGAAATACATCACATTTTTTCTTCTTTTTCTGCTGAGAGTAGCTTTTCTTTTTTATTCCTCTTTTTTAAAGTTATTTTATTTTATTTTTATTTTTTAATCTTTATTTATTTGCTAGAGACAGCCAGAAATTGAGAGGAAGGGAGAGATATAGAGAGATATACATCACATTTTTTCTTCTTTTTCTGCTGAGAGTAGCTTTTCTTTTCTTTTTTATTCCTCTTTTTTAAAGTTAATTTATTTTATTTTTATTTTTTAATCTTTATTTATTTGCTAGAGACAGCCAGAAATTGAGAGGAAGGGAGAGATATAGAGAGGAGGTGACAGAGACAACTACAGCACTGCTTCACCACTTGTGAAGCTTTCCCCCTGCAGGTAGGGATGGGGGCTCAAACCTGGATCCTTGTGCACTGTAATGTGCACTCAACTAGGTGCACCACCACCTGGCTCTGAGAGTAGCTTTTCTAGCACTTTCTAGCTCCCTTCATTCTGCCACCTAGATATTGAGATAAGGGGCTTGAATTGGAAATATATACTGTTTGGAAATGTCTAGAATGAAGACCCTGGAATCAGTTTCTCTAACTTTGAATCCAAGATCCCTGTAATAACCTCCAGCAAATTATTTAGCCTCTTTGATTTTTAGTTCCCTTACATTTATCTAGTTTTATTTAGTAACATTTTATTTTAAATGATTTTTTAAAATTTTTAGTGAGAGAAATACAGAAAGAAGGAGAGAAAGAAAGTGAGAAAATAAGTAAGGAAGGAATGGAGAAGGAAGAAAGGAAAGAATGAAAGAAGGTAAGAAGGAAGGCAGACTAGACTCGAACAATGCTCAGTTTTCATCATTTATGGTGGTACTGAGCTTGAACCTTCGACCACAGAGCTTCAGGCAAGGAGATCTTTTGCATAAACATTATGCTATTTCCACAGCCCAGTTTTCTTACATTTAATGATTGATAGTATCCATCTTAGCTGTTGTGCAGCATTTAGAATACTTATTTAATGCTACTGCTATCATGATGCATTAAGTACTGTCTAGTCAAACATTTCAAATATGAACTAAGGTGATGTCTCTGAAACTAGAAAGTTTTTGCCTAGAATTTTTTCTTTTTATTGGGGGCTTAATGGTTTACAGTACAGTTGTTGGCACATGGGTACAATTCCTCATCTCTTCATTATAGATGTCTGCAAAAACATTTTCTTCATATCATGTCTTATTTTATCTGAATCATGACATTTGAGCTATCTATTGACTACATTCCCTAGGTTCTTTGTTATGAAAATTAAGTTTAAGAAGTTTGTTTTATCACGTAGTCATGCAAAGTTTAAGACTAAAATCTAGTGTTTGGTTTATAATAAAAGACTCTTGAAAGTGTGTTTGAATGACTTCCACTTGATATTCTAAATATGAATATTCTAACAGGTAAATCTGAAAAATAGGCTTTGATTTCTAAAATAAACACAGTATTCTCATCCGGAATTAAATGACAAGCCTATTGGTGGCGAGTGTGGTATGGAGCTATACACTATAATCTTCAATATTGTAGCAAACTACTAATAACAAATACAAATAAAAAATGCAAAAAATAAATAAACAAAGGCAAACCTGTCCAAAGTCTATGGGCATTTGTCCTATAAAAGTGCACTAGTTTCCAAATAATATAGACCATTGAATTGACCATGAAAATGACTTTGAAGTAAAACAGAATTAAAATGAGTATTTAGGGTCTTTGTTTGAAATAAAAACAAATGGTAGCCCCTGGAGCTGTGAAATTATAAGGCCTGCTTTTTTTTTTTTTTTTTAAGCAAATGGAATGTTCATTTAGAATGTTCCTTTTTTTTTTTTCCCAAAAAGCTGGACATATGCATTGAAGTGGATTTGCCTAGCATTTATTTCTGTCATAGACCATGCAAGCTATGATCATGAAGGTTAAATAAAAAAGTCAAAAAAGTAAATGATGACTTTATGTTCTACCATTCTGACCACTGACTAACTGACTCTCAGATTGTCAGTTTTACGGAACTAGTTAAACTCATTGTTGACTAAGGGAAATAGCCTATTAGTAAATATTCCAGGACCAAAAATGTATTAACAATGGTGATTTGACTTTAATTCCCACAGAGAACATGGAACTGATTTCGTTTTCAGCCTGCAGCTGTAAGCAGGAGCAATGCAGTTCGCAGTTACAGTATCTGTGCTCAAACATGGCTATAATTTAAAACTAACTCATTGGTAAAAGGAGTTTACAATTCCTTAAGATGTCTCTAAAACCAGGGAGTTTATGTTGTCTATAAGTCTTGCTAATTGGCTTTTGAACAGTAGCAGTATTTGCTGCCAAATATTTTTTTGAGCTAGGGATAGATATTAAAAATTATTTGTATAACATCTTTCTAATAATCTGAAAAATATTTGTCAAAGTAATTTAAATCATAGTACTCTTCTCAGTTTGGTCCAGATTCAGCAAGCATTTATTAGAGCCCTAGATTATGCTAATCACTTTGCTTGGTACTTGGAGCTATAAAAATAAACATGACTTAATCCAGTTCAGTAGTTGTTGATTCTATTTGACAGACATAGATGCCGAGTAAGCAAACAAAGTAAAAGGAAAAATGCTAACTATAATGCAAAGTACTAAAGTATGAGTTAAATAATGAGACATTTTTTCCCCCCTCTGGGAAGAAAAAAAGGATGAGTTGAGAAACAGGAGGTTACAGGCAAAGAATTCATACTATGATTAGGAAACAGTGGGTTGTCCAATGTATGGCAATGTAGATTATTTACTCTTGGTAAACTCTTTTTCTTTAACTGCCTTTTCTACTTTGTTTCTTATGACTCCTGTGGTATATTACTTATACCACTCCTTCAATATCTACTTAAAAGATATAGAATTGTAACTGCTGAGTAGGGAATTAAACACTTCTTCTTCTAGTGTTTGCCCTTCTTCCGTAGCCAGTCAACAGCATCAGGTTGAGCCTGATGTAAAGTTTCAAGACCTCCTTTGAATCTGGAGAGGTGGCAGTCGTTGACTATGTGGGTCATAGTCTGTCTGTAGCCGCAGGGGCAGTTCGGGTCATCTCTGGCTCCCCAGCGATGGAACATAGCGGCGCACCGGCCATGGCCTGTTCGATAGCGATTGAGGAGGGCCCAATCATAACGTGCTAGGTCAAAGCCGGGTTGATGCTTGCAGGGGTCTGTGATGAGGTGTTTGTTCTTTACCTCAGCTGACTGCCAGCTATGTTTCCAAGAGACTGGAACAGAGAAGTTCAGTGTAGGCATAGGGGACCAGATTAAACACTGATTGTTGGTGTCATTCAATTTCTTACTGGAATGCATCATTTGAGTTTCTAATGTTACAACATTCATAAGGAACTTGGAGTTGGACATGTTAATTATTATCTAGTTGATGAGTTCTTGAAGATAGATATAAGACTAAGTTGGAGATTAAATCATAATTTACTTTTGATCCCTGAATAGCAAGTGAATCTAATGATACTAACAGATAGTTTCAACACGTAGGCTAAGATTTTCACCTCTGTACCTTCCAAGTACTATAGTTTTCATATCACAAATAAGTATTTTTTAGAGAGAAGGTATTCAAGAAATGTTTGTATAATGAAGTATGAGATAGCATATCTCCACCGCATCAAATTAAGTCATCATTCTCTGCTTAGGCTGTTTATACTGAAGATAAAAGTCGTGATCTCTAGAGTCCCTATTCCTGGCAGAGAGTTAAATCAACACTAAGCTTTGATTTAGAGTGTAGGGTACAGAGATTTAACTATTTAGAAAGTTTTATAAAGATTTTAAAAAGTAGTTTGTGGAATAGCCTAATAATTGTTGAAAAAAGTCACTAGCCTTTAGTTCTTACCTGTGGTTTTAATTAATTTTTTAATTTTATTTATAAGAAGGAAACATTGACAAAACCATAAGATAAGAGGGGTACAACTCCACACAATTCCCACCACCAGAACTCCATATCCCATCCCCTCCCTTGATAGCTTTCCTATTCTTTAACCCTCTGGGAATATGGATCCAAGGTCATTGTGGGATGCAGAGGTGGAAGGTCTGGCTTCTGTAATTGCTTCCTCACTGAACATGGGTGTTGACAGGTAGATCCATACTTAATGAATGTAAATCATGTGGTCCTCTACTAACCTGATCAAGTTCATTACTCACTAGGTTATTTGCAGTTAGTTGTTTCAGGATTAACTGTCAATGCTTAGAAAGATGCATTCTTGTCTCTCAGGCAAGGGTGATTATCTTCCTCTGGGAATGAGATTCAACCCAACACAGAAGATTAGACTTCACTGCTCTATATGGGATGATTCCATAAGTGGTGTGAGAAGATTCACAGATACCTAATAGACATAGACTTTGAATTCAGTTGTAAAAGAAGCCTCAGAAATGTCTTTTTTGATATTTGCTTAACTAGTACCTTACAATGCATATGAGTTTGCATGGTGGGGTAGTTACAGTACGGTTGCTGACACATGGATATACTTTCTCATCTCCCTGTGATAGTTGTCTGCAAAACATTCTCACCCCCATCTTAAGTCCATTTCCACCAGCTTGCCCCAGGACCCCAACATCCTTTCCATTAACTCAGGTTCTCTCCTCCCCTACTGTCCTTTGCTTTCATGCAATATGCCACACCTAGTCCAAATTACACTTGATGTTTTCCCTTTCTTTCTTACTCTTTTTTCAAAATACTTTTTAATATTTATTTATTTATTGGATAGAGCCAGCCAGAGATTGAGAGGGAAGGGGTGGTAGGAAGGGAGAGAGACAGAGAGAAATACCTGCAGCCATGCTTCACCACTTGCAAAGCTTTCCCCTTGCAGGTGGGGACCAGGGGCTCGAGCCCAGGCCCTTGCATGTACACTCAACCAGGTACATGTACACTCAACCAGGTACGCCACCACCCGGCCCCAATTCTTTCTTATTCTTAAATTCAGCCATAAGTGAGATCATCTGGTGTTGCTCTTTCTTCTTCTGGCTAATTTCTCTTAAGATGATTCTTTCAAATTCCATTTAAAATGTAGAAAAGGAGATCATTTTTTACAGTTGAGTAATATTCTGTTTTGTATATATCATAGTTTTGTTAGTCATTCACTTGCTTTTGGGCATCAGGGTTGCACCCAAATTTGGTTAGCATATACTGCTCTTTGGAAAGGAGTTTTTGCTTTCTTTGGGTAAATCCAAAGGAGAGAAGTCGCTAGGCCATAGGCTATGTCCATTTCTGGTGTTTGGAGAAATCTTCAGACTGTTTTCTACAAAGGTTGCATTAATTTGCATTCCCACTAACAATGTTGAAAGGTTCCTTTTCCACCACATCCTCTGGAACATGAATTGTTCCTGTCCTTTCTATTGTGTGACATTTTCACAGGTATAAAATGAGATCCCATAGTTGTCTTTATTTCTTTTTAAAAATTTTTTTGGGTTAGATACTCTTCTGTCACTATCCTCAAACTTGACACATGCTATTTTCTTTCCTTTGATGCTGTTTTCTACCATTAGCCTTGCCCCCACCCACCTCGCCCTGCCCCGCCCCCTCGCTCTGCCCTACCTAGCCTCACCTCACCTCACCCCACCCTGCCCCGCCTCGCCCCACATTGCCTTTCTTCTCTTCTTAGTCACATTTTTTTAAATTTATTTTTTTAAATTTTATTTCTTTATTGGGAATTAATGTTTTACATTCAACAGTAAATACAATAGTTTGTACATGCATAACATTCCCCAGTTTCCCATATAATAGTACAACCCCCACTAAGTCCTCTGTCATCCTTCTTGGACCTGTATTCTCCCCACCCACGCACCCCCACCCCAGAGTCTTTTACTTTGGTGTTGTCTTTATTTCTCTAATAATCAGTGACTTTGAGCACTTTTTTCATGTCTGTTGGTTCTTTGTATATCTTCTTTAGTGAACATTTGGTTCATATATTCTTTTATTTATAGCTGGCGCTTAGTTATTGCTGGTGCTCAGTACCTGCGATAGGAATCCACTGCTCCTGGAGGCCATTTCTCCCATTTTGTTGCCCTAGTGGTTACCCTTGTTGTTGTCGTTATTATTATTGTCATTCCTGTTGTTGTTATTGGATAGGACAGAGAGAAATTGAGAAAGGAGGGGAGACAGAGAGGAGGAAAGAAAGACAGACACCTGCAGACCTGCTTCACCTCTCATGAAACGACCCCCCCTGCAGGTGAGGAACCAGGGCTCCAACGGAGGTTCTTAAGCTGGTCCTTGGGCTTTGCGCCATGTGCGCTTAACCGCTGAGCTACCACCTGATCCCCGGTTCATATATTCTCTCCTCATATTTAATGGGTTGTTTGTTTCTATTTCTTGTGTATTTTGGGTTTTACCTGATGTTTGGCATAGAAAGATTTTTTGGCATATAAAGATGAGTGTCTTTCTGTTTTGGTGGTGGTTCCCAGCACCCTTTGTTAAAAAGATTCTCCATTCTCCACTTAATGTTCTGGTCTCTTTCTGAAAAATTAGTTATTCATAGGTATTGGGGCTTATTTCTGGGCACTCAGTCCTATTCTACTGTTCTCTGAGTCTATTTCTGTTCCAGAACCAAGTAGTTTTGTTTATAACAACCGTGTAATATAATTTGAGAATAACTGGAAACATGATTCCTCCATTCTTGATCTTCTTTTTTTTTTTTTAATCAGTTTTGCTTTTGTGAAGATCTAATCTAACAGGTTTAAAATATATAACATAGTATTGTTAATTGCATCTGTAGTGGTGTATGCTAAATCCGCAGAACTCATTAATCTTGTAGCTAGAAGTTTGTGGAATTTTCTAACTTTCGTAATTGCATGAGGGCAATTCCTTGTAATATTGTAGACTCTCTCTCTCTCTCTCTCTCTCTCTCTCTCTCTCTATATATATATATATATATATATATATATATATATATATCCCTGACCAGTGAAGAACCTTGTATACTGGTGTCCATTCCATAACTTCTTGGCTCTGGTGGTGTAGGGGGTTGAATCTGAGGCCTCTGGTATCTGAAGCAAGAAAATGTTTTGCATAATCATTATTCTATCTTCCCCACTATTCCAGAACTTCTTTATAGCCCAGAATCCAGTACAAAACCATATAATGCATGTAGCTGTCATATGTCTCTAGTTATACTATTGACATTTTAAAAGGGCAGAGTAAAATTTTATAAAATTTTATAAAATGACCTTGTATTTGGGTACTTTTGATGTTTCCTTTCATGACATTTAAGATGCATTTTTAATACTACATAGAAGAGTTGCTTTTAAAAACATGCCTTAATTGTGTTGGTAAATTTGAGTGCTTAATTAAGATATATGCCTGTCTCTGCATACTATTGTCATTTTTTCCTTAAAACTAATACATAATTTATGGGAAAATATGTGGAGATTATTTAAATATGCTCTACTTTTAAAAATTGGTTCCACTGGATTTAGTGTCTGTTGATGATTCTTAAAACAATTTTTATTAAGATAGTTGTAAATTTTTAAAGATTTTTTAAAAAGAGATTTGGTTTATAAAGGTGAGAAGAAGGCAAAGAGATTTCTATATAATCCTCACCCAATATTACCTTCCTCATGATTAACATCACTCACCAGAGTGGCTTATTATGTACAACTGATAATCTATTTTGGCAGATCATAATTGTCCTAAATTCATCGTTTACTTGAAAGCTAATTCTGTTGTTGCTGGCATGTTGGTATGCATGAGACCCCTTCTGTTTCATTGGTTTAATACCCCCTGCTTAACACTGTATTCTATTTACATAACCACTGTATTCTATTTACATAACCACTGCAGAACATTGGTTCAATCCCCACTGGTTCATGATATGTTTTTGCTCTGCCCCCTCTCCTTGTCACACTCTGATTTTCACCAGTCACTTTTCTCTCCACTCTCTCTGCGTCGCATCCTGTTCCCACCCTACTGGGCTAGTATATTTATAAGAACAAGATTGTTTGTAGTGGTTAGTTTAGTCTAGCTCGTTATAGATTGCGCTGCGTCCTGCATGAATAAAGAGATACTGCCTACAGCTCAACCATGAGTCCCTGGTCGTCGGTTACCCGCCTGCTGAAGCCAGCCTGGCAAAAACGACACTGGCATCTTATGGTTTTGGACAAATGTATAATAGCATACACCTATCATTACAATAGCATACACTACTTTAGAAATCCTCCATGCTGGGAGCCTGGCGGTAGCGCAGCGGCTTAAGCACATGTGGTGCCAAAGGCAAGGACCAGTGGAAGGATACCGGTTTGAGCTCCAGACTCCCCACCTGCAGGGGAATCGCTTCACAGGTGGTGAAGCAGGTCTGCAGGTGTCTATCTTTCTCTCCCCCTCTCTGTCTTCCCCTCCTCTCTCCATTTCTCTCTGTC
Source organism: Erinaceus europaeus (assembly GCF_950295315.1). Taxonomy (NCBI): domain Eukaryota; kingdom Metazoa; phylum Chordata; class Mammalia; order Eulipotyphla; family Erinaceidae; genus Erinaceus; species Erinaceus europaeus. The sequence continues at coordinate 59,120,982 of NC_080169.1, read as the reverse complement.
CTATGTAACAATGACGACATCAATAATAATAACTACACCAACAATAAAAAACAAGGGCAACAAAAGGGAAAATAAATAAAATAAATATTTAAAAAAAGGAAAAAAAAAGAAATCCTCTATGCTCCACCTATTTCTTCCTTTTTGCTCCCTAAGACCTGACCATCGCTGATTTTTTTAAAATTCTAAAATCATTTTATTGAGGAAATGTTGATTTACAGAGTTGTTTCCAGTAGTTTATATTTTTCACATTGCCCCAAGGCTTTCTACCAAGCCATCACCTTGTTTCAAGACAGGACCTAAGGTCTCCTAACTTCCCTTAAAATCACTGGTAACTGTAGAGCAAAAGTTCACAGTTGCTCTATGTTCAGAATGACATATTATCAGAATAATACAATATATAGACTTTCAGATTGAATTTATTTACTTAGTGATATATATTTTACTATTTTTTATGTCTTTTAGCTACTTTTTTCGTTTAGTTCTGAATAATATTCTATTGTCCAAATTTGCGAGATTTATTTATCCACTCATCTACTGTAAAACATCTTGGATGTCTGAAAGTTTTGCAAATAGGAATAAAGCTGAAATCAGCTTCTGTGTTTAGGTTTGTATATATTTAAATAATAAAACTATTTTAGCTTTTATTTGGGCTATTATGTCTTACGGTTATAACTGCAGCTTTTGAGTGTTTTCTTGTTTTTCATAGAAAGATGTTTTAGATACGTTTTGAAATCTGGCACTAGAATTTAGTAATTTCTTTTTCTTATGTGGCATGAGTATTGGTCCCGTTCTTATTTATTTATTTAATTTTATTGGGTAAGGTTACATCTGTAATATGCATATGGTTTCCCTGTTCTGCATAACAGGTATCTGCTACATACTTTTATCCTTCCCCCTGATCAGGGCACTCAAACTCCCTCTTCCCCCAAGCCTTTGTTCTTCTCCCTCCCCAGAGTTCCTTGCTTTGTTGCAGTACCCTTCTCCCAGTCCAAGTTTCATCCCATGTCCCCCCACCCATATGTCTCCCAAGTCCCACTTACATACAAAGTTATCCCTTATTCATCCTTCTTTTCTTGGCCTATCCCACCCAACAAGTTTTCTTCTGATACCAGCAAAAGTAAGGCAAAGGTTGAGATTTAAGAGTTTCTATTCTACTGTCTAGGCTGTTGATGGTTGGCCTTGGTTTACTCACATTGGTCACATCACTGTTTTCTGCCTTCCCTTTTCCTGCTTGGTTGGTTCTTTTGTTGATTTTGCTTGAGTGAATAGACCTCAAGATTCCTTAATTTGAGTTTGCATGTTATGGTTGGAATCCTGAATGGCCTTCATAATTATTTTTCTGAAGTAACATTTAGACATCTTTTTTTCCTATTTTTTAATTTTGTATTTATAAAAAGGAAACATTTACTAAACCATAGGATAAGAGTAGTACAACTCCACACAGTTCCCACCACCAGAACTCTGTATCTTATCCCTTCCCCTGATAGCTTTCTTATTCTTTAACCCTCTGGGAATATGGACCCAAGGTCATTGTGGGATGCAGAAGGTTGAAGGTCTGACTTCTGTACTTGCTTCTCCGATGAACATAGGTGTTGACAGGTCGATCCCTACTCCCAGCCTGCCTCTTTCTTTCCCTAGTAGGGAAGGGCTCTGGGGAAGCAGAGCTCCAGGACACATTGGTGGAGTTGTCTGTCCAGGGATGTCTGGTTGGCATCATGCTAGCATTTGGAACCTGGTGGTTGAAAAGAGTTAAAATACAAAGCCAAACAAATTGTTGAGCAATTATGGACCTAAAGGCTGGAATAGTGCAGATGAAGCGTTGGGAGAAGGTCCCTCCATTTTGTAGATAGCTAGTAGGCATATTTTAGTTATATTCCAAAGGGCCTGTGGCTATACTAGTTTTTTTTTTTTCCCCTGAGTCTGAAATCTGATATGCAGGTAGATCCAAGTTATTGGCTGGGGAGATGATGTCATGGCTGGCAGAAGGACCAGAAAGCTGGATCAGGGAAGAGAATAGCTCCCTAATATGGGAAAGGGGTATAAATATTGTTGACTGCAAACCACATCGATTTGATGTGATCTTGGGCCCATATTCAGCTTAGGAGCCTATGTGACCTCTGCATCCCTGTAGATCTGACCTCACATTCTGTGGTCATGAGTAGGAATGTTCTAAGCTCCCTCAATATCTACTCATCTTCTTCAGGTGTAGCATAGAGTATGTTGTCCATCCTCCCTTCTGAGGATGAAACATTCTCTACCATAATTGATCCAAGTTAAGGGCAAGGTCCTATGGAGGCCTACAAAGGGGACTATTGTGTTGTTTCTGATAGAAATGACCAGTAACAATGGAGAGGGAATTATTTGAGGTCTAGGCCCATCATGTCTGTTTGGGAATCTCAGGATTCCCTGATTAGGACCCTGGCTGATGGGTGGCCTGATAGTGACTGAAGAGTCATCATTAAAGTATGCCAGTCTCTTGCCTTTATTCAGCTTTTGCAGTCCTTGCTTTGCTAAGGTTAGCTATGGAGTGAGTGAGAGAACTGTACTAGGAAGTAGGTGAGGAGGGTATCTAAGTCTAAGTAGACACTATTTCATTAGGAACTTGATACTGACACACTGCAGACTACTGTGTATTTTTGCTTTCAGGTATATATTTTGCCCTAGTTTATGGATACCTGTGAACATATGCTCTATCTTATGGGACCTGGTGTATATCTAGATTTTGGGACTTTGCTAGTAAGTGAACCTCCTGGAATGGAATTAGAGAATACTATGAAAGGAAAGGTCTCACCCGAGCAATGAGGGTGAAGGGTTGACATTCCATGTCTGATGTCTCTGGACACAGTCTAAAGTGAAGCATGCTGAGGTGATACTCCTTGCATTGATTAGGTTGGGATCGGCGGATTCTATATCATTTGCTATGAATTGAGAGAAGCATGCAGGAAAGTGTGCCCCACCCTAAGGTTCCAGGACTAGGGGAAATATAGGCTCTATAAAAGAAGTTCAAGGTTCCTGCTGTTTTAGGGTTTAAGAAGACAATAAATAGTTACTGCTATAATTACATTATTTGGCAGTTGGGTTAACTTTGAAATATCCCTTTGTTAGGATTTGCTGTATCATACACAACATCACCATAGTTTATGTCCTCTGACATTACTTTTGTATAGCTGTGCCACCAGTTGCTTCTGTTCTCCCTGGTCTAAGCTTTTAAGAGAGTCAATATATCAAAGACTCATCTTATGTACTAAAAAGACTCAGTTTGTGCATTAAAAAGTTCGAGACATTCAATTTTTCCCCACTTATATTAATTAAATAGTGATTTATATGACTAAAAATCAATAGGAGTGCACATAAACACCATTTCCACCAACAGAAGACTATGTCCCATCCTATCCCTTCCCCCCCAAGCCCGTGATGCTGAACATCCACCCTCACCCCCAATCCAGGGTTTTTACTTTGGTGCCCTACTCCAAATTTAGTCAAATCCTACTTTTAGTTTGGGTCAACAATGGTAGAGAATGTTCCATTCTCTGAAAAGAGGATGGACAATGTACTCTATGCTACAAATATTTCCGTTTTTGTTGGGTGTTGTTTCTACCATGCAACCAGCAGGTGTCACTGTAGTTGTGTTTTTCTTTTTTCTTTTTTTATTTCAGAAAGGATAAATTAACAAAACCATAGGGTAGGAGGGGTACAACTCCACACAATTCCCACCACCCAATCTCCATATCCCACCCCCTCCCCTGATAGCTTTCCCACTCTCTATCCCTCTGGGAGCATGGACCCAGGGTCCATTGTGGGTTGCAGAAGGTGGAAGGTCTGGCTTCTGTAATTGCTTCCCCGCTGAACGTGGGCGTTGACTGGTCAGTCCATACTCCCAGTCTGCCTCTCTCTTTCCCTAGTAGGGTGTGTCTCTGGGGAAGCTGAGCTCCAGGACACATTGGTGGGGTCTTCAGTCCAGGGAAGCCTGGCCAGCATCCTGATGACATCTGGAACCTGGTGACTGAAAAGAGAGTTAACATACAAAGCCAAACAAATTGTTGAACAATCATGGACCCAAAGCTTGGAATAGTGGAGAGGAAGTGTTAGGGGGATACTCACTGCAAACTCTAGTGTACTTCTGCTTTCAGGTATATATTTTGCAGTAGTTTGTGGATACGTGTGAACATATGCTCTCTCTCACAGAAACTGGTGTATATCTAGGTTTTGGGGCTTTGTTAGAAAGTGAACCACCTGAGATGGAATTAGAGTATACTATGAAAGGAAAGGTCTCACCTTTGACAACCTTTTGGTTGTCATTCCACACGTGAAGTCTCTGGACACAGTCTGAAGTGAAGCATGTTGAGGTGGCCATCGTTGCATTGATTAGGTTGTGATCAGCAGATGCAATATTATTTGATATGGATTGGGAGAGGCATACAGGAAAGTGGGCCCTATCCAATGGTTCCAGGACTGGGGGAAGTAGAGGCTCTATAGTGGAGATGTGAGGTTCCTGCTGTCTTAGGGTTCAAAAAGACAATGGATAGTTAATGTTATCACATTATTTGGTAATTGGGTTAACTTTGAAAAGTCCTTTTGTTAGGGTTTGCTGTACAGTACCCAGTAGCTTGTATATAGCTGTGCTATTGGTTGCTTCTGATCTACTTGGTTTAGGCTTTTGAGAGAGTCCGCCTATCATATTAAAAAGATTCAGTCTGTGTTTTTAAAAACTTTGAGACATACAATTAATATTTCCCCTCTCATATTAATTAACTAGTGATTTATATGACTACATTTTACTAGGAGTGTACATAAACTCCATTCCCACCACCAAAAGACTGTGACCCATCCCTCCCACCCACTCCCACCCCCCACTGGCCTAGGAAGCTGCATGTCTACCCCTCACCACAGGGCTTTTACTTTGGTGCCCTACTTACAATTTGGTCAGGTCCTGCTTTTAGTTTCCCTTTCAGATCTTCTTCCTCAACTTCTGTTGATGAGTGGGATCATCCTATACTCATCTTTATCTTTCTGACTTAGCTCACTTAACATAATTCTTTCTAACTCTGTCCAAGATGGGTCAGAGAAGGTGGTTTCATTGTTCTTGATAGCTGCATACTATTCCATTGTGTATATATACCAAAGCGTTCTCGGTTTTTAGTTGTGTTTTTCTGGTGGTTGGTGGAGAGGAGGTCTTCCCCCTGTTTACTTACATTAGGTTGGGTTAAACCCTCAGTGGGTGGTGGGTGATTCATACAGTTTCCCATAGCTTCAGCTCCCACTCCTTTTCTGAATTGTTACCTCCAGGGGCATGGTCTTGCTTGTTCCTGCCTTTTTCAGACTGCACTGTGGGCTCTGACCACCCTAGTGCACATTCTCTCCTGTGCTGCTGCTTAGTATCTATAAATCAGATGGTTTCCCAGCTGCAGCTGTAGGGCAGGAATCTGTTGCCTCTGCTCCACAAAGTTCTGCCTGCCACTTTCCACTTGTCTGCTGATACACCTGATCTTCAGACTTTGTAGGCTGTACTGTGTGATTTGGGGTGTTATTATTTTTTAAAAATTGTTTTTGTCTTTCTTTCTTCCTTTCTTTTTCTTTATTTTTTTTTTAAATCCCAAGCATGATATTTCAGTTGCTGTTACTCTTTGGTGATGCTCCTGGAAATCACTAGTAATTTTTTATTAATACTTATTTACAGAATTATGAGATAAAGGATATAATTCCACACCATTCCCACCATGAGAGTTCTCTGTCTCCTCTATTGGAAACTATAGTAGTTGTCCCAAAGTCACAGATATGGGCTGACTATTATTTCTATGACTATCTATACTTATGTATAGTTGCCCATATTTTTCTCTGGCCCTGCCTTCTCTTCCTTTCTAAATCATACCTACACCTGTTACCATTCTGAAAACTATAGACTGTTTATTTCTCAGAAAAGTTGGGTCACCATGGCCGTGTGCCAAAACAGAGAAGGAAAAATACACTTAACTGAGCAAATAGTTAAGTTGTAATGTTCAGTTTTAGTTTAAAGAGCACTAGAGTTAAGAAAAAGAGATAGTATTTTATAATCTATCATCTATCTATCTATCTATCTTACCAGTAAAGCATTATTTTTGTTGTGAACCTGTCATAATCCTATGCTTCCACAAAATGAAATACTACTTCAGTCTAAATCAGCTGAAAAACAACATTTAAACCATGACAAAATAAACTTGATATGTAGTTGTTTTGCAAACAAATATATGAGAACTTGACTATTGATGAAATTGATGAATTTAAGAAACAGGAATTGCTTCACAATGGAAGAAATGAAAAATGTGCATTTCAAATCTGTGCTGTAGTTAGATCCTGAGGAAATTGCAAGTCTTTGCACCACAAAGGGGCAAGAAAGATAGAGACTTAGTCATCAAAGACTAAAAATGTATCTATGAGAAACTCTTTCTAGAAAAATTAAGAAACCCTGTTAATGTGTGTGTATAAATAAATTTCTCAAATATTAAGCCAGTATGTTGTCAGAAGCAGCCTATAAAAAAGGTACTAGAAAATAAGTCATAAAATCTATTTCTATGAATTATTCTCTTTGAGAGAAGAAAACGGATTCTATCAACACACATAGATTAAATTTGTGATATGGGATGGAGTTAGATGTGGCAGTCAGAGAGTTACTTAATTGTCCTGTGTTTTAAAACTCAAGGACTATACCATGGGGAAAAAGATGTTTGCAGTTTTGAGATGAAACAGTAAATATTATTTGTTACTGTCAAAATATGAAGACTACTAATGCTGATCATAGCTGAGTAAATAAAAGATTGAACATATTGGAGATCAGTGAATAATACTCAGTGCTGAATCCTTTTTATTATAAGCAGTTCACGAGCAGTTATGAGGCATTTTGTACAATTTGTTGGAAAATTTGAATTGGATTTGTACAGAAATGCTCACATACAAAGACTGCAGTATTTTCTGACCACTGTTACTGACAGAATCTTCTAATTCCTTAGTGAATACTAGTTGGAAATTGCCCTCAGAATTGTATTATGTATTTTCTATTTACATTAATAGATATGGAACTGTATGTTTAATTTCTGACACATAAAGTGGTTGAAGGCCTTTGCAAGATTTAGTTGGAAAATTTCAGTAGGGAAACTATGATTATTATGTGTGGAAAGCTGTTTGGAGACAGATCAGCTTACTTGGTAATAACTTTTTTCTCTGTATTTTGTTTGTTTTATAAAAAGCTTCCAAATAGTTACATTTTCAGTGAAATAAATTAATTTTCTCTCCCTCTGAGGAAGTGAGGGAGTATGTATCCCTTGTTCTCAAGTCATCCCTGGTTATTTTATGGATGCAACAACAGCAAATTATTACATGAGAATTTTACTAGCTAACTCTTGGCCATGATGTTATTTCCAGGTTTTCAGGCTGCTACTTCATGATTACTTGGTGAATAATTTACAAAGAAAATAGGGTAAAAATAATCAAGACACATTGGGGGAAATCACTCTTACAAAAAACTCCCTAAACCATTTCTAGAAAGTCAGAAAGACCTAAGCGCCATAAATTCTTTCTCTTTCTCTTGTTTTGTTTTTATACCGGGGCACTGCATAACTCTGGCTTATAGTGGTGCTGAGGATTGAACCCGTTGTTTTCAGATCTTCAAGCATGAAAGGCTCTTGGCATAATCTCCCAGCTCTGTAATCTCTCTTGCTTGGCTGAGAAGTCTTACAGAGAAAGCAAAGTTACACCATAAAAGAAAACTGTTTATGGTGTAACCTGGAATGTGATAAAAGGAATGTCAGAAAATACCTTCCTCACTGACTCAACATGGAGTTGTCAGTCTCCATCACTACTCACTACAATAACTATAATGATTGCCTCCAGAAAAATATCTGTGAAAGATAAATGCTATCTCTGAGGCGGTAGTGTACTAGGAAACCTCATGTAGAGAAAGGAGCACCTAATATATTCCTATTAAATTAGAAAGGACTTTAGAGTGAACAGACTGACACTTTTTGTAGGAAAGTTTAAGAGGTAGAGTGTAGTGTGCGAGGAACAGTGTGTTTTTTGTCATTATCCTTCTCTTCTGATGATAATTTTAGACTCTTTAGTGTCCACAGAAGGTATAGGAATGATAAAGCAGTGAATAGATTAGCTGTATGGCAAATTTGTGACAGGAGGGATAACTCTTCATTCCATAGTATACATATTTTTCTTTTTCTAAATCCTACTCGACAATTATTTTTATCTCCTAGCAAGAAAGTGTCATCATAGCAGTGGTGGAGAATGCCTGGCCCATGAGCCATATATGGCCCATGAGATTATTTGTTCTGGTCTTGCCCAGGCAACCGCAGGTGGGATTTGAATTTCAATAAGTGCTATTTTACTTTTTAAAAGTATATTTATTTATTTCTTGGATAGAGGAAGTTATAAATCAAGAGGGAAGTGGGAGATAAAGAGGGAGAGAGACAGAGAGACATCTGCAGCACTACTTCACCACTTGTGAATCTCTCTCCCTGCAGGTAGCTACCAAGTGCTGGAACCTGGGTCCTTGCACATTGGCACTGTAACATGTGCACTCAATCAGGTGTGCCATCACCTGGCCCCAGTAAGTGCTAGTTTTTAAATAGATTTTTTTTCTTCTTTGGCCTCTCCCCCACTTCTTCCCACTTGCTATCTGCTCCTCCTCCCCTACTTCCTCCCCCACCCCCCTTCTGACCCTCCTTCTTTCCCTCCTACTCTCTGCTTCCCCTACTCCCATGCCCTCCTCTCCTGGTGGCCATTTTTATCCCTTCTTTTTAGATTTTTATAGAGAGATAGAAATTGAAAAGGAAGGAGGAGATTGAGGAGAGAGACCTGCAACACTGCTCTACCATTCACGAAGCTCCTCCCTACCTACATGTGGGGACTGGAGAATGGTAATGTGTGCACTCTACCACCTACATCCTAGGTGATGATTCTATATGACTCACATGATAGTGTAAATATTGAAATACATTAGGGAAGAAAAGTTTCTGTATCCTTCATCTATAGTAAAGTTACATTAAACTAATCATATGTGCCATTCCAGTCTATAAGATACTCCATTTCAACAAAGGTCTTTACTCAGTTCAGATAAATTAATCACACAATGAAGTTTACCTGTGTTTCTGATGACTTAACATAGTTAGTTTCTCTTTAGTTTCAAAAAATATAGGAAAGGGGCTGGGTGGTAGCACACCTGGTTGTGCGCACATGTTACAGTGTGCAAAGACTCAGGGTTGAGGCCCTGGTCCCCACCTGCAAGGGGAAAGCTTTGCGAGTGGTGAAGCAGGGCTGCGGGTGTCTCTCTGTCTTTCTCCTATCACCTATCACCCCTTCCCACTCAATTTTTGGCTGCCTCTATCCAATAAATAAACAAAGGTAATAAAAATTAAAAAAAAGAAAAATATAGGAAAGAATCTCATGAAGTTGTGACATTAATCTTGAGTAGTCTTCTGTTTGTCTAAAATCTTTTTAATTGTGACTCAGCTTGCTTATTGATATCAAAATAGATCAGATATTCTTATCTTTGGAAGTGATAATCTCTTATTTTATTAACGTTGATGATTTTATGAGTATAAGCATTGCACAAGTGTTAAAAAAAAAGGCAAATAAGATCCAGTTATTACGAGGTGAATCTCCTATATTTTCACTTTCTGTAATTACAAGATTTATTTCTTCAGAGATGTTTAGTATTATTTTTACAGTGTTACTATACTAAAAAATAATATAACTCCATATGACTTAAGGGACTTGATATTTGACATAAAATTATGGTCATGTACTGCTCTGAAGCTGTGTCTAGAAAGAGATAAAACTGAAATCATTTCATTGAATACAGTATACTTTCACCACAAATAAATTGACTTTAGATGAATTCCCTTAATCTCTTTCTCCCTGCTGGGCCTGCTGCTTGCTGTGCAATATAGTCAAGTGGGAAGGAGATTGTTGTTATTTGATGGTAAATAAATTCAACAGTTTCAACAAGCATTTATCGAGTGCTTATTATATGTCAAATATGTTATGTGCTAGCCCTGCAAAGAGGAAATCATGTGTAGTTCTTGTCTCTAAGAACCTATTAGGACTGGGTGAAAGGTCACCTAGTAAGGCAGATGTATCCCAGGTTCAAGTCATGAAGCTACATAGGTGTGCCACAACACAAAGGAATCTCCAGTCCTGCTCTATCTCTCTCTGAAATAAAAACGAGTAGAAAAAATAATTCCACATACTGTATGAGGCCAGTGAAATATTTACAGTGAACTGTAGTAATGTGATAAGTACTTTATCCGTGGCAATGTGGAGGGCATAAATGGGAGGAGATAATTTTTTTCTTGTAATATCTGTACTATATTTTGACTACTAGCAGGTAGAAACCACAGGACCCATACCAGGATTCCGGTTGGAACCCTCGCTCTCCACCTACAGGGGGGTTGCTTCATAAGTAGTGAAGCAGGTCTGTGGGTGTCTATCTTTCTCTCCCCCCTCTCTATCTTCCCCATCTCTCTCAATTTCTCTCTGTCCTATCAAAAAATAATTTTAAAAAATGGTGGCATGAGCAGGGAATTCATAGTGCTGGCACAGAGCCCCAGCGATAACCCTGGAGGTAATAATAATAATAATAATAGTAATAATAATAATAATAATAATAATGGATGTCTATAAATTCTAGGATACCTGCTTAGTATCTAGCTACAGTAGGCATTTTATTTGCAACTAGGAACATAGATGAGGTTTTAAGTCCTGTAAATTTATAAAAATGAACATATAATGTTCTAAACAAAGTGCTTTCTTATGAATTACATTATCACCACTTCATAAAATCCTTGCACTATAGGGTTTATATAAATACCTTTAAATTTTTTAGTTCTTAGTTTTTCCTTATCCAAACAGAACTAATCAGTACAGTAAAAGTGTATCAACCATGTTTATTACCAACAGATAACAGTGGCAGGTGTTTCTTTCTTTGTAACTACTCTAGGCATTTGTCTTTATTTGTAGTCAATTGTATGTGAGGCCTTTAAAACCTTTATTTGGTTTTAAATATATTAAAATAATTGTTAATTTCATATGTGCAATTAGTACAAGTGTAGAAGGAGTATGGTAATTGACAGTAAGGGAATCATAGCATATGCCTCTGTAATTTCTTAATTCACTCTTGATTTCTACTATAATCATAGTGGATAGTTCTGAGAAAGCTACCCTCATAAATCAATGACAACCCATAAAATTGAAGAATGTTCTGTCCAGGACCTTCTTTGTAGTGACAGGGACAATGATAAACACCACTGAAACCTGCACTTCAGTGTATCTGAATTGCTTGACAGTTGATATCTTGACATAACCCTCAACCAGTGGTGGATAGAAAACCGGACACTGGGATATTTTTCTTTTTTTATACCATTTTATTCAGGAAACAGTGGATTTATAGGACAGTTTTTGTCACAGGTACAACCTCTTATCCCCCTGAGGTAGGTGTTTGCACATCACTTCCATGAACCGACCAAGTCTTATTCCACCATTATACACAAGTACACAGTGCCCTGTCCATATCTTGTTTCCATCTTCCTCAGGGTCCTTTGCTTTGCTGCAATATACAGTAGCCCTGGATACATTCTTAAAGATTCTGGCTGAATTAAGCCCTGTTCCATTAACTATTTCACCCTCTTCTGTACCTGATGGCACGTTTACCTAGACTGTCTTCTTTAGAATATAATATCTATGAGGAAAGTTCTTTGTGTTATAGAATTCTGGGTAAAGAGAAGAAATGAGTATTTATTGAATGAACTAATAAATGAAGTCATATAATAACAAGGAAGAAAGTGCAGAAATGCATTGAAATCATGTCTTGCTCTCTTCAGACTGTATAATGAGCTTGATATCTAACTTGTTAGTTACAAAGAATATGATGGGCCAAGGTAATAGTTCACCTGGCAAGGCACCTTCTTTGCTATGTGTGCAGCCCAAATTTGAAAAGTACCACATGAGAGATGCTTCTAGTGCTATGATGTTTTTCTCTTCTCTCTCATTCTATATATATCTGGATCTAAAATTAGTCCAGAAACACTGAAATTGCACATGCATGAGACCACTAAGGTTACAAAAAGGAAGATATAATACTAACCATGTTATTTGTATAGGAGTAGTTTTTGCAAGATATTAAAAAATGGTCAAGGATACAATAGGCTTACTAATGTTCAACCAAAGATAGTCAAATTAAGTCCTAGATTTAAATATTACCTTATCTGGAAAAAGAATCTTTACGGATACCATTGTTTTTAGTATTTTGAGATGAGAAGATAATTGATCTGTATCTAGATGGGCCCTAGCTGCCACCAGATGTGTCTATACTTAATAAAACAGAGTGATATGACATAGAGAATAGAAGAGAAAGTAAAGAAAATAAGGGAGAGAAAGAGTCATGGCCACAGATAGCTGCCAGAAGTGAGGAAGATATAGATTCTCCCTTAGAACTGTTAGGAGTATACCCCTGATATCACATTGATTTTAGACTTCAGATCTCCAAAATGTGGGAAAAAAATAGCTACCTATAATTTTGAGTTACACATTCTGTGGTGATTCTTTATAACAATTCTAGGAAAATAGTAAAAAGGCCTAATGAGTTAACAATCACCCACTCTGAAGAATATCAAATAGAGAAAAATTCTGTCTGGGTCTTCAATCTGTCTTATCCTTGTGTTCTTAATAAGAAAGATACTTTCCAGGAAAGTTAGCTCCTTGCTTCCTAAATAGCCCTCACAAACCAGGCAGAGTCAGAGGGGGAGCTCTGACAGTTTTTGTAGTGAATCATGCCTTCCAGAGCCTATCTCAGAAGAAGCTATCTTGTCAGAATTTGGTGCATACTGAGTTTTGCATGTATCCTGCAGTCTAAAAATAACACATTGTTGCTTCTCTCCTGATATATCATTTGTGAAGCTTTTAAAGTGAAAAAGACTTTTGAGTTTATTTTGGCAAATCCAAGGTTGGGGCACTTCTCTCAAATATCCTAGTAAGGGGGAGAAAATCCAAGGTGAGATTACCTAGAAACAAAACTCTCTTTTACCATCCTCCCAGATATTATGTGACCAAAGGCACTGAATCTGACTCACCATATAATCCATCCCATTACCATATTACAAAAACACAAACTGCAACATAAAAGTGTACATCCACTTGCATACAATTGTAGTGAGAATAGTGACAATGCCATTGAAAAAAAAATTAGCAACCAAAATGCTGATCAATGAATTATGGATTAAAAAAAATTGTGGCATAGCACATAGTGGAATATGACTGAACACAAAGGAATAGATTGCTAATACAGTCACTGTAATAGATGAGTTTTCAACAATATTTAATCAAAGTAACCAGATATGAAGTGTACATGTTGTAAAACTGTATTTAAATGAAATTCTAGAACAAACAAAAGAATATCAACTGGATTCATAGTAATCTGGGATTTAAGAATGGGAAAATTATTAAAAAGAGTGTGGAAATTTTTGATATTATGAACTTGGTACTAACTGGTTTGTGGTGTTGACTGAGCACATGATTGCAAATGCTTGTTAAACTCATAGAACTTTGACATGTAATATAGCTACATTTCACTGTATGTAAATTATACTATAATAAAGTTAATTAGGAGAGAAAAGGAAAGGTCTTGTGTCTCACTTTGGCATGACTGTTCTGACTGTGTTTTGTAAAAAGCTCAAATCTTGGGCCAGCACACTCGAATTGTATGTTTCTTTTCTTTGTGTAATCCAGGTTTGAGCCCAACCACACTTCACTGAAGGAAGATTCTTGCTATATTTCTTTTATTATTTTTATTACTTGTTCATTTTTTACAAGATTATAAGACAATAAGGGTATAGTTTCACACCACCAAAGTTCTGTGCTTCTGGTTACAGCCCTCCAGTGGCAATCGCCTTAGTTCTCCTAAGGTCATAGATATACTTAAAAAAAAATTTTTCTTTTTTTTTTTCCCAGAGCCTGAAATCTGATATGCAGATGGATCCAAGTTATTGTCTGCAGAGATGATGTCATGGCTGGAAAAAGGACCAGAAGGCTGGGTCAGGGAAGAGAGTAGCTCCCTAATATGGGAAAGGGGTATAAATATTGTTGACTGTAAATACCTCTATTTTTTTTTTCAAAATAAATTGTCTTCAAAATAAAATTTTGTCATAGGTTTGAAAATATCCATGATTTGGGGAGTATACATAGTGGCCCTCTAGGAACTTGTTCTCACTATAAAGTAGCAATGGTAGGGACTGCCCCATTCTCTGAATGGAGGCTGGGTCATCCTATTCTGCCTCTCAAGGAGGACTGGTTCTGAAATGAGTGCATCTAGGATTTTCTCAGCTGTGACCATGGACTGTGAACTCAGATTGACAGGGACTCAGAGGTTACACAGGATCCTGTGCTAACTATAAATATTTATGGGCTCTGGGTCAGATTGATTTGGTAAACAGTAATTGTATTTATAGATTTTCTTGAAATTTGTAGGCTACTTTCTGGCACTATTCTCAGCTCTGACACAATCTTATTCACAATATTTTTTAGTTCATTTCCACGAGCTATCAAGCTCAAGCAAAGCCTTCTAAAGTCGTAAGCCGTAAGTATATACCTAAAATAGATTTCCTAGCTTCTTTCCACCCTAAAATTGCTATTCTCATCTATTCTATTTCTACCTTTTAGTTTCTGTTTATTAATAACTTCATCCTGCTTAATATTGTACCACCTTTCATCCACAAGGTTGCAGATGTTACTATGATTCAATTCTGACTTCCCTGGACAGAAGACCTCACCAATGTGTCTGGGGATTACCACTCCAAAGCCCTCCCCTTGTAGAGAAAGATAGAAAAATAATGGGGAATGAATTTACCTGCCAAAATCCATGTCCAGCAGAGAAGCAATCTAGTGAATCATATAAAACACAAAAACTGCCCTTGTAAAATATGTAACTTTTTAAATGAAGCAAAGATTCCTAGAGTATGGCCATGATCACATATTTACTCCTCCCAAACAAATAGAAAATTCAATGGAAAAATTATCCAAAATCTTATTAAATGACAATTAACTCTCCTGGAGAAACATACTTAGGTATAGGTAGATGAAGGTACAACTTTCCAGTAGGCAGAGGAGATGGAAAGTCTCATACAGAAGAAGTGAGCATGATTAAATAAATAGGACTATACTAAACTAAAAACTTTCTACACATCAAAATCAAACTCCACAAGGATACACAGGCAAACCAGTCATTGAGAAAATATGTATATTTCACATCTGACAAATGACTGCTATCAAATATCTATAAAGAAATCATACAACTCAATCAGAGAAAAAATCATGCAATAAAAAAATAGACAAAAAACACACCCAAAAAGATGTGTGTGTGTACCTGTATTCGTAGCTGCTCAATTTGGAATAGCCAAAACCTCTCAGCAAATTAAGTGTCCAACAACGAATGAATGGCTAAGAAGATTGTGGTATATATACACAGTGGAATACTACTTAGCTATTAAAAATGGTCAATTCACCTTCTCTTGGATGGTGCTTGAAGAAATCATGTTAAGTGAGATAAACCAGAAAGAGAAGGATGTATATGGAATGATCCCACTGATAGATATAAAATCACAAATAAGAACAGCAAACAGAACTTGAACTGGGTTTAGTATATTGCATCAAATTAGAGGTTTCTGGGGGTGAGGGTGCAGACATGTTCAGGTCCTGGTGCATGATGGTGCAAGAGGATCTGGCCTGGGGATGGTTACGTTTTGCAGAAAACTGAAAAATTTTACACATGTACCCATCATTGCATTTATTGCAAACTATTAATACCCCCAATAAAATTAAGAAATATATATATGTAAAAGAACTGAATATACAGGTTTCTAAGGAAGAGAGACACAAGACCCACAAACATCAGAAGAAATTCTTCACTTACCATTAGAAAAATTCAAATTAAAACTACAAGGACTTGGGGGCCAGGAAGTGGAGCACCCAGTTTGAGCCCTGTGTCTCCACCTGTATGGGGGAAACTTCAGGAGTGGTAAAGTGCTGCAGGTGTTTCTCTTTTTCCCTCCTTCTTTATCTCCCCAATTCCCTCTCAATTTCTCTTTGTATCTATCAAAGAAATAAAATATTAAAATAACTACACTGACTTTCCATTTCATATTTGTTAGACTGGCTTATATTAAGAAAACAGAAAAAGACAAGTGCTGGTAAGATTGTAGAGAAAAAAGGACTCTGTTACCCTGTTTTTGGTAATGCAAAATGGTGGAGGCCCTTTGGAAAACTGTATGAACAGTCCTTAAGCAAATTAAAGTGGTAATACCTTATGATCCAGCAATACCACTCTTAGACATCTATCCAAAGAACGTGGAAACATTAATATGAAGGGGTATATGTACCCCCATGCTTATAACTACATTATTCATAATAATCAGGGTAGAGACAACTTTAATGCCCAGAAAAGATCAATTAAAAATCAATTTTTTAAAATTTTCCCTTTTGTTGCTCTTGTTGTCTTTTTTTAATTGTTGTTGTAGTTATTATTGTTGTTGTTATTGATGTCATCATTGTTAGATAGGACAGAGAGAAATGGAGAGAGAAGGGGAAGAAAGAGAAAGAGAGAAAAAGACAGACACCTGCAGACCTGCTTCACTGCCTGTGAAGGGACTCCCCTGCAGGTGGAGAGCCGGGGCTCAACCGGGATCCTTACACTGGTCCTTTGTGCCACGTGCGCTTAACCCTAAGTACTACCGCCCAACTCCCTAATTAAGAATTAAAAAGGTATGGATATATGTCCCATGGACTATTTATCTGAAATCAAAAAAAGATGATATCGTGTCATTTGAGACAAAATGGTGGAATTGGAGGTGATTAAATTTAGTGAAATTAGTAAAGTGGTAAAAGATAACCAGTGGATAGTTTCACTTATATGGAATCTAGACAATTGTAGAACATTAACTTGCAAAAAAATCATAAATAAGCAATAAAAAAGCAGAAATAAACTGTCTCTATGGTTTTGTGAACAATAAAATGGATTATCAGTGGGAGGATAGGGGCACAGAACCCTGGTAGTGAGTGTAATGTGGAAGTATACCTTATAATCTTTTCATCTTATAAATCACGACTAGTCACAAATAAAACATCTTGATGAAATGAAAAATAAAAATAGAAAAATAAAATGTAACAATCTTTCTAATATAATCTTACTTAGTGAAACAAGGACCAGAAAGGAGGCTTTTTTCACCTTTTATCTAGTTAGTTTGTTCAAAGATATTTTATGTTTGAAAGTGTATTTTTCTTTAAAATTCAATTGTATAATAACCAATGGGATAGAATAGATTTGAAGGCCAATCATACAACTATTATACAAATTTCAAAATTTTTCTTTGTCTTCCACTGTCTAATTTTTCATTAGTGGTTTAATAATGATTAACAAGATTGTAGGATAAGAGGGGGAAAATTTCATACAATTCCCACCACCAGAGTTCTGTTTCCTAACCCTGCAATTAGATGATTCCTTATTCTTTATCATTCTGGGACTGTAGACCAAAATTCTTTATATGGAGCAAAAGGTGGAAGGTCTGGCTTCTGTAATTACTTGACAGGTTGTTCCATACCACCGGTCTGTTTCTGTATTTCCTTAGTGGGGTAGGGTTCTGGAAAGGCAGGTTTTGAGGGCACATTGGTGAGTTTGACTGCCCAGGGAAGTCAGAATGGCATCATGGTAGTGTCTGCAACCTGGTGGCTCAGAAGTAGTAAGATATAAAGGAGGATAAATTGTTTAAGAAATAGGAATCTAAAGGTAAGAATAGAGCAGATAAATTAAGTGTCCCTTTCTTCTGATATGGTCTTTCTATCTAGTAGTTTTACACTGTAGTTTGAGTGTGTTCTATTGAGAATTTTCTTTTTTCAGCTAACAGTGACATATTCTTATTTAAGTAAAATGACCAGATTCTCTTTAAAAGCAAAGAAAAACAAGTTAAACTTAATGCTTCATCTTTAAATTATCTGATTTCCCTCATATTCCTCATAGCCTTCCACTGTCTATTCTTTGGATGGAATACTTTTCCTATACACACCCATCTGCACACTCATTTGCTTGATATTCCAATATTGGATGGGAGTTAGGCGGTAGCGCAGTGGGTTAAGCACACTTGGCGCAAAGCACAAGGACCGGTAAGGAACCTGGTTTGAGCCCCCTGCAGGGGGTTCATGTCACAAGAGGTGAAGCAGTTCTGCAGGTGTCTCTCTCTCTCTCTTTCTCTCTCTCTCTCCCCCTCTCTGTCTTCTTCTCCTCTCTCCATTTCTTGATGTCCTATCCAACAACAACGACATCAGTAACAACAACAACTACAATAATAAAACAAGGGCAACAAAAATAAATATTTTAAAACTCTTAAAAATATTCAATGTTTGTGTAACTAGAACTCTATTAAATGCATATGACTGCTAGATAAATGCCAACAGCTGAGGTTTTTCTTTAAAAACAAACAAACAAACAAACAAACAAAAACAATGTGGAGGTAGGAAGATGTATATTTGTTAGACTGGGAGCAATTTAGAAAAGACAAGGGAGAAAATACACTTGAAATCTATATACTTGACTCATCTAAGTATTTTCACTAATTAAATGAATTCCATTAGACTGCAGCACAGAAAAAAGAACTATCAGGTATTTAATTAAGTTTAATGCCTTATCTGCTTTTCAAAGTCAGATCTTTTGGAGTCTGGATAAATCATAATCTGCAAAAACAAGTAGCAATTATATTTTATAGGTTCCAGGATCAGAAACTTTCTTCTCTAAGGGAAAAATTATCCTATTATTTTCCATTTGTAGCCTTGGGGTTAAAATTCTTATTGCTTTTTCCATGAGAATAGCCTGTACAATGACTTTTACAAAAAAAGACTTTACTTACCTGATACCATTTATAAAGATGTGGGCTTCCAGTGATAACTATATTTTAATATCTCCATAGAACAATTATACATCACTAAGATGTACATTTTCCTCTAGGGTGTTTAATTTTTAATATTTACTTATTGCCTTTTGTTGCCCTTGTTTTATTGTTGTAGTTATTATTGTTACTGATGTTGTTGGATAGGACGGAAAGAAATTGAGAGAGAAGGGGAAGATAGACACCTACAGACCTGCTTCACTGCTTGTGAAGCAACTCCCCTGCAGGTGGGGAGCCGGGGGCTCCAACCAGGATTCTTATGCCGGTCCTTGGGCTTTGTACCACGTGCGCTTAACCTACTGAGCTACTCCCGGCTCCCTAGGGCGTTTAATTTTTAGTTCCCTATACATATATCTATATGGGCTATTATGGAAAATTCTTGAAGCAAACGTATATGCAAAAGATGTACCAGTAAATATTCCTCTAATTTGTTGATGGTATGTGAAAATAGAAATATACAACACTTATAGTACACTCTAATTTCATCTCAGGTAGTTCACTTTCTAACAAAGTCCCATAACCTAGATATACACCAGTTTCTGTGAGAGAGAGCTTATGTTCACACGTATCCATAAACTACTGCAAAATATATACCTGAAAGCAGAAGTACACTAAAGTTTGCAGTGAGTACCTCCCTAACACTTCCTCTCCACTATTCCAAGCTTTGGGTCCATGATTGCTCAACAAATTGTTTGGCTTCGTATGTTAACTCTCTTTTCAATCACCAGGTTCCAGATGCCACCAGGATGCTGGCCAGGCTTCCCTGGATTGAAGACCCCACCAATGTGTCCTGGAGCTCAGCTTCCCCAGAGACACACCTTACTAGGGAAAGAGAGAGGCAGACTGGGAGTATGGACCGACCAGTCAATGCCCATGTTCAGCGGGGAAACAATTACATGTTCAGCGGGGAAGCAATTACAGAAGCCAGACCTTCTACCTTCTGCAACCCTCAACGACCCTGGGTCCATGCTTCCAGAGGGCTAGAGAATGGGAAAGTTATCATGGGAGGGGGTGGGTTATGGAGATTGGGTGGTAGGAATTGTGTAGAGTTGTACCCCTCCTACCTTATGTTTTTGTTCATTAATCCTTTCTTAAATAAAAAATTAAAAAAAAAGAAATATACAACACTTAATTCCTTGTATGCCTGTGTCTTCATCTACATTGAGCACATTGTCAAACTTAGGACTGTATTTGCTATAAACTTCATATATTTATTCAACAGAGACAAAATGTATTTCAACCAATGCCATGTCTTTCTATGTGTGCCTTCAAATGTGTTTTCTTATAATTAGCAAATTATGAACATAGCAGTTGTCTTACTAAGATTATCCATTAAAATATTAGACTTTTTCCTTCCTTTGTTATATATAGAGACAGTAAGACAGAGAAGTAGATATAATGACAGAGATCACAACATTGAAGCTTTCTTTAGTGCAATGGTGTTTTGCCTTGAAACTGGGTTACATACATGGCAAAGCAGCACACTATCCAAGTGAGCTATTTAACTGTCCCCAGAATATAAATATTGTTGACTGTAAACCCATCGATTTGATGTGATCTGGGGCCCATATTCAGCTTAGGAGCCTATGTGACCTCTGCATCCCTGTAGATCTGAGCTCACATTCTGTGGTCATGAGTAGGAACATTCCAAGCTGCCCCAATATCGACATATCTTCCTCAGGTGTAGCATAGAGTATGTTGTCCAGCCTCCCTTCAGAGGATGGAACCATGTTTTTAATGCAGCAGAACTTGACTGAAACTTGCAAGCTCTAGACACCTTATTTCTAAGTTATAAACATCCCTACTATTTTAAACTAGTATTCTATATTGAATGGTCTGTGTGCTAGCTGTAGCCAAACACAGGTTGGGCAAATAATTCTGCTACCATATGTATAACTAAAGACCTGTAGATTGCAACTGGAATGTTGGTATCTTTAATGTTTAGTGCTAGATCTCAGGAAACTCTATATATTTTAGGTTTCATTATTTTCTGTATTCTGATTTTGGACAATAAATTCTATCTGAACTAGTTATTTATTCATTTGGCTGTTAGTAGCAGAGCACCAAATCAATAATGGTTTAAAGAGGCATTGCTTAAAATATTTTTTTCACTTAATGTGTGTATATAGTTTTGTTTTTTTTTTCATAGGACAGAGAGAAATTGAGAGGGGAGGGAAAGATAGAGAGTGAGAGAAAAATAGACACCGGAAGACCTGCTTCACTGCTTGGGAGGTGAAACCCCTCCCCCTGCAGGTGGAGAGCCCGGGATTCAAAGCCAGATCCTTGTGCAGGCCCTTGAAATTTGTACTATGTGTGCTACCGCCCAATTCCTTCTATGTATTTATGGTACAAGTATCATGTAAGTAATCAATGATATCCTCCATGGGACCAAGAACATAGAGTAATGTTTATACCACAGACCTTTATGTCATAGGCTGTGAAGTCCCAGGTTCAGCTGTCAACAACATCATAAATCAGAGCTGAAGAGTGCCCTTATAAAAATAAATAATATTCTCATTGACCAAGACTCCTTCTGTCTTTTGACTTTCTATCTTTAATGGGATGTTGGAAATCAAATCCAAGGTCTTAAGTATGTACTTTGCTTCTAACTCACCTCCTCTGTCAATTATTATATTGTTATATTTATTTATTTTAATTTTTTATTTATAAAAACCATATATAAACACCATAGGATAAGAGGATAAGAGGGGTACAACTTCGCACAATTCCCACCACCAGACCTCTGTATCCCATCCCCTCCCCTGATAGCTTTTCTATTCTTTATCTCTCTGGGAGTATGGACCCAAGGTCATTGTGGGATGCAGAAGGTTGAAGGTCTGGCTTCTGTAATTGCTTCCCCACTGAACATGGGCATTGACAGGTCGATCCATACTCCCAGCCTGCCTCTCTCTTTCCTTAGTGGGAAAGGGCTCTGAGGAAGCAGAGCTCAGGGACACATTGGTGGGGTTGTATGTCTAGGGAAGTCTGGTCACATCCTGCTAGCATCTGGAACCTGGTGGCTGAAAAGACAGTTAATACACAAAGCCAAAGAAACTGTTGAACAATCATGGACCTAAAGGCTGGAATAGTGCAGATGAAGTGTTGGGCGGTCCTCCCAACACATTTGTTTATTTATTATATTTTATTGCCACCAGAGTTATTGCTGGTGCTCAGTGCCTATATTATGAATCTACTGCTTATAGTAGCTCTTTTTTCTTTTCTCTCTCCCTTCCTCTTTCTCTCTCTCCATTTCTTTTTTTTTTTTTTTTTTTCGGTCTCTAATTTTGATATGAAAGAGAGGAATTAAGGGAGCACAAGTTAGAGAGGATGTGAGAGAGAAACCTGCAGCATGGCTTCATCACTCTTGAAGCTTTTTCTTAACAGATGGGGACTCCAAGTCTGTGCATTATAACATGTATGTGCTTAACCAGGTGCACCACCACTTGGTCCCTATGTTAATTTTAAAAGTGAAATAGAGAAGAGAGAGAAGTAGAGAGAGAAGAAAAAGAAAGAGCACAAAATACCACCCTCCCATGTGTCATTAAAATTGGGATTAAACCTAGTTCCTCTTCTTTGCAAAGCAGGGGCTTTGCTTTGGAGCCATCCTGACCCATTGATGCGGTATTAAAAATACCTTTAAACAGAATGTCATAATGACTTTTGGCCAACCAAGAATAATTTCTTTAAGTTATGTTTTAAGATAATTCACTTTACTGAAACAGAAAATAAATGTTGGGTTAGAGACTTTTTCTTTCATTCCTGTTGTGGGTTAAGAAAATATTCAGCTAAACATGTGTTACTATACCACCATTTAAGATAAAGATATATGTGAGTCAAGTTTCTACTTGTGGTTATGGACTTCTGCTAGAAACTTTTTTTTTTTTTTTTTTTTTTTTTTTACCAGAGCACTGCTCACTTCTTGTTTATGGTGGTGCGGTGGACTGAAACTGGAACTTTGGAGCATCAGGCATGAGAGCCTCTTTGCATAACCATTATGTGATCTACCCTCTGCCCAGGGAAACAAACTTTGCAGCCTTTTACATCAATGTCGCTTACTTAGTCAGTCTACTCAAGGACTGGGGTGTAGACATGTTTGAGCCATTTACTAGAATCTGGGAGTTGAATTCATCTAGTAAGTGCCATTTATCTTTATGGCTGATAGGAAAATAAATGTGATATGTATGTGGTGTATGTATAAAAAGCTTGTGTGGTGATGGCAGAAGAGAAAGACTAGGATTGACAACATGATGTACCAAGTTAGCTACTGGCTGCTTATCTCCAAACTTTGTTTATGTGGAAGAGAAACAAACTGATTTATTTTTTTAACATTAGTCATTATTTATATATTTTAATGTGTGTGTGTGTGTGTGTGTGTGAGAGAGAGAGAGAGAGAGAGAGAGAGATAGACTCTGAGTATTCTTAGACAGCCTACCATAAAAAAATTTATACCAAGAAATTATTTTCCAAAAAAAAATTACTGTCATAGCAGCAAAAAAGAGCATTGTCTATTTGTAGTTCATGAATAAACAGTAGCTTTATTTTTCACTTTGAGAATAGTATGAAACTTAAATTTCTCAACTTTAATATCAGAAAGTATTATCCTGAAAATGAATCACATATACAATGAATTGAAATGATGGTTTAACTACCTGACATTATCATATGACTTTAACCCAAAAGAATTGGTTTTGGAATTACGCTCTGGTGACAAGAGAGGTGACTCAGCAGGTAGAGAACATTTTGTATGTATAGAGACCCAGAATCAACAGCTGGACGAAAGAAGGGCAAACGCTAGAAGAAGAAGAACAACTGGACTGCATGACTCAGTAGTATTCTATTATCTTTCAACTCTGAACAAAGCACTGCATAGCTCTAGCTTACACTGACCATGGGTATTAAAAAACTGCCTTATTTAAGTCACTCTTCTGTGTGTATTGTAATATAAGAGTAAAATATATCTCTAACCGCACTCATGCGTAACTTTAGGGATTGCCATAAATTGAAGAGATTTTTTTAATTTTTAAAAAATATTTATTTATTCCCTTTTGTTGCCCTTCTTTTATTGTTGTAGTTATTGTTGTTATTGATGTTATCGTTGTTGTATAGGACAGAGAGAAATGGAGAGAGGCGAAGACAGAGAGGGGGAGAGAAGGCTAGACACCTGCAGATCTGCTTCACCACTTGTGAAAGGACTCCCCTGCAGGTGGGGAGCCAAGGGCTCGAACCGGGATCCTTATGCCAGTCCTTGTGCTTTGCGCCACGTGCACTTTACCCGCTGTGCTACCGCCTGACTCCCAAATTGAAGAGTTTTTACTTTGCAACCAGACTTACTTTAAAAAAATTTTTATTTATAAAAAGGAAACACTGACAAAACCATAGGATAAGAGGCTACAACTCCACACAATTCCCACCACCAGAACTCCATATCCCATCCCCTCCCCTGATAGCTTTCCTATTCTTTATTCTTCTGGGAGTATGGACTCAGGATCATTATGAGGTGCAGAAGGTGGAAGGTCTGGTTTCTGTAATTGCTTCTCCGCTGAACATGTGTGTTGACTGGTGGGTCCATACTCCAAGCCTGCCTCTCTCTTTCCCTAGTGGGGTGGGGCTCTGGGGAAGTGGGGCTTCAGGACATATTGGTGTGGTTGTCTGTCCAGGAAAGTCTGGTTGGCATCATGCCTAGCATCTGGAACCTGGTGGCTGAAAAGAGAGTTAACATACAAAGCCAAACAAATTGTTGACCAATCATGAACCTAAAGACTGGAATAGTGCAAGAGTTGGGGGCCTCCATTTTGTAGATAGCTAGTAGGTATATTTTAGTAATGTTCCAAAAGGCCTGTGGCTATTCTAAGTTTTTTTAATTTTTTTATTCCCTGAGCCTGAAATGCAGGTGGATTCAAGTTATTGTCTGGGGAGATGATGTCATGTCTGGGAAAAGGACAAGAAAGCTGGATCAGGGCGGAGAGTAGCTCCCAAATATGAGAAGGTGTATAAATATTGTTAACTGTAAACCCATCGATTTGATGTGATCTGGGGGCCATATTCAGCTTAGGAGCCTATGTGACCTCTGCATCCCTGTAAATCTGACCTCACATTCTGTGGTCATCAGTAGGAACGTTCCAAGCTGCCCCAATTTCAGGACCCATCTTCTTCGTGTGGAACATAGGCTTCTAAGTTGTGGCTTGCAGAATAAATTAGCATATGCCATGTATACACACAGTACATTGGGATATCAGAGGAAAATATTAGACATATATTTCTGAGAGTTCAATAATAATATAATGATAAAGAAGTTACTTTGACTGTGGTATGTTTGACTCAGTGTGTTGGATGATTATATTTTCTAAGGGAAATTCTACAGCATGGAAGGGTTGGTAGTCACATTTTCCATTCATTTTTAAAAATTATATTGTAATATTAATCATGTTACTTATCTGATAAGGAGAGATGCAAAATTAAAAATGTCTAATTTTAACTAAAATTTTTCACAAAATGGCCAATTGTTTTACAACTATTACAGGAAAGAAATTAGAAATTGAATATAATCCTAAATAAATAAATAAATGACAAAGCCTTCACTTTTCTGTTTTGATTTTAGTTCTCTTTTTAACAATGTTATGATATGATGAGCCCTATTTTAACTCTATAAAACAATGATTATTTTTGGTATAAGAAAAGTTTGATAGTGTTATTAAGCACAGTAAATTGTCCCGTAAATATTATTTGTTACATGTCAGCCTTTTAATTTATAATTTATCTTCTGTATTTTTTATCTCAGAGGTGGGGAATGTCTGGCCTATTGGCTGTACATGGTCTGAGAAATCATTTGGTTTAGAACTGCCAAGGCAACTGTAGGTGGAACTTGAAATACGCATTAGTGCAATTTCAGAAGGTTTGGATCTGACTAAGGTAAATGCCAGAAATGTCTATTATTATATTGACATATAGTGAAACACATTTTCTAGAAAGGCTAAGCTCTCATCTTTTTTCTCTCGAGAACAAGATACAAAGTTTAATATGAGCCGTATACTAGTTGAAATGTTGTATAGTGAAAGCAAAGTTGATGATTTTTTTTTTCATTGACTTTTCTATTCTTCCTATGCTTATATTGAGATGTATACCTTACTTCCTTTTTCTTGTTTTAAAATGTTTGTTTGTGGCTACTATATTGCTCAGTTTTATAGCTTAATTCTGTGAATTTAATCACAGAAAGAGAAAAAATAGACAAATGGCAAATTCCATTTTATTTTGTAACAAAATGCAGCAACTACATTTTTTTTTTGCTGTTGTAGGTTAAAAATTATCATTTCTATTTGTAGTTGCACCTACTATATCGAGATACAATCTATGCTACATAAAACTCACCTAATTTATGTAGTGTCTTTCAGCATATTCACAATTATCAAGCACCTCAAATAAGCTTTAAAAGGGCCCACTTTCCCGTATGCCTCTCCCAATCCATATCAAATAATATTGCATCTGCCGATCACAACCTAATAAACGCAACGATTGCCACCTCAACATGCTTCACTTCAGACTATGTCCAGAGACTTCACGCGTGGAATGACAACCCTTCAGCTTCATTACTCGGGTGAGACCTTTCCTTTCATAGTATACTCTAATTCCATCTCAGGTGGTTCACTTTCTAACAAAGTCCCATAACCTAGATATACACCAGCTTCTGTGAAAGAGAGCATATGTTCACACGTATCCATAAACTACTGCAAAATATATACCTGAAAGCAGAAGTACACTAAAGTTTACAGTGAGTATCCCCCTAACACTTCCTCTCCACTATTCCAAGCTTTGGGTCCATGATTGCTCAACAATTTGTTTGGCTTTGTATGTTAACTCTCTTTTCAGTCACCAGGTTCCAGATGTCATCAGGATGCCAACCAGGCTTCCCTGGACTGAAGACCCCACCAATGTGTCCTGGAGCTCCGCTTCCCCAGAGACCCACCCTACTAGGGAAAGAGAGATGCAGACTGGGAGTATGGACAGACAAGTGAACTCCCATGTTCAGCAGGGAAGCAATTACAGAAGCCAGATCTTCTACCTTCTGCAACCCACAATGACCCTGGGTCCATGCTCCCAGAGGCATAGAGAGTGGGAAAGCTATCAGGGGAGGGGGTGGGATATGGAGATTGGGTGGTGGGAATTGTGTGGAGTTGTACCCCTCCTACCCTATGGTTTTGTTAATTAATCCTTTCTTAAATAAAAGAAAAAAAATATTTTCGTTACCCCAACAGAATACTGTATACTTAACTATACCTCTCACTCCTCCCATTATCATCAACAGTAGGGAACTAATTCACATTTTTCTTTTTTTTCTTTCCTTCTCTCTTCTTACCTTTCTCTCTCTCTCTTTCTCTACCTCTCTTTATTTCTTCTTCCTTTCTTCTCTCTTTCTTCGTCAACACCAAGGCTGTTTTATCCACCAGATGGGCAGGATGACACATGAACCCAAATGATTACTAAGGGGGACATATATGTCTAAGACTCTGAAGGTGTCTAATCAAGTGACCTGAGGAAAGTGTACTTTTAAGGACCTGAGTCATTTTAATAACAAGATATATATAAATAATCCCAACTTTCAAAGGAGTTGATTCAAAACAAAGCAGAACAAATAGTGCAAATATGAATAAAATATTTATACCATGCTGTAATGTGTATTTGTATTGCTGAAATCTCTTTCATTGTAAGAATACCACATTTTATTCATTCAACAGTTGGTGAAAAGAACATATATATATATATTCTTTACATTCTATTTTTTTATTTTTTTATTTAACAAAGGAGGCATTAACAAAACCATAGAATAAGAGTGGTACAATTCCACACAATTCCCATAACCCGATCGCCACATCCCACCCCCTCCTCTGATAGCCTTCCCATTCTCTATCTCTCTGGGAGTATGGATCCAGGGTCGTTATGGGTTGCAGAGGGTGGAAGGTCTGGCTTCTGTAATGGCTTCCCCGCTGAACATGGGTGTTGACTGGTCAATCTATACTCCCAATCTGCCTCTCTTTTCCTAGTAGGGTGGGGCTCTGAGGAAGTGGAGCTCCAGTACACATTGATGGGGTCGTCTGTCTAGGGAAGTCTGGTCAGCATCTTGCTGGCATCTGGAACCTGGTGGCTGAAAAGAGAGTTAACATATAAAGCCAAACAAATTGTTGACCAATCATGGACCTAAAGACTGGAATAGTGCAGATGAAGTGTTGGGGGTATTCCCTGCATGCTCTTGTGTACTTTTGCTTTCAGGTATATATTTTTCCCCTAATTTATGGGCACGTGTGAACCTATGCTCTATGTCAGGGGACCTGGGCTATATCTAGGTTTGGGGACTTTATTGGGGAGTGGACCACCTGGAATGGAATTAGAGAATGCTATGAAAGGAAAGGTCTCACCCAAGTGATGAAGCTGAAGGGTTGTCATTCCACATCTGAAGTCTCTGGTCACAGTCTGAAGTGAAGCATGCTGGGGTGGCACTCGTTGATTAGGTTGCTATCCACGGATGCAATATTATTTGATTTGAATTGAGAGCAGCACGCAGAAAAGTGGGCCCCACCCTAAGGTTCCAGGACTGGGGGAAATATAGGGTCTCTAGTGAAAATGTGAGGTTCCTGTTGTCTTAGGGTTCAGGAAGACAATGGATAGTTATTGTTATTGTCACATTATTTGGTGATAGAGTTAACTTTGGAAAGTCCCTTTGTTAGGATTTGGGGTATAATACCCAGCATCTTGTAAATAGCTGTGCTTCTGTTCTCCCTGGTCTAGGCTTTTGGGAGAGACAACATATCAAAGACAGCCTATGTATTAAAAAGACTGTCTGTGTTTTAAGAAGTTATAGACATATGATCAAATTTCCCCTTCTCATATTAATTAAATAGTGATTTATATGTTTATACTTTAATAGGAGTGTACATAAACACCACTCCCACCACCAAAAGACTGTGCCCCATCCCCACCCCCCACCCCCACCCCCCCCCACCCCCTACGGCACCAGGAAGCCCAATGGCCACCCTTCCCTTCACCACAGTGTTTTTACATTGGTGCCCTGCTCTCGATTTAATCAGATACTGCTTTTAGTTTCCCTTTCTGTTCTTCTTTCTCAACTTCTGTTGATGAGTGGGATCATCCCATACTCATCTTTATCTTTCTGACTTAGCTGACTTAACATAATTCCTTCCAGCTCTGTCCAAAATGGGTCAGAGAAGGTGGGCTCATTGTTCTTAATAGCTGCATACTATAACATTGTGTATATGTACCACAGCTTTCTCAGCCACTCATCTGCTGTTGGGCACCTGGGTTCCTTCCATGTTTTAGCTATTATGAATTGTGCTACTATGAACATAGATATACACACATATTTTTGGTTGGGCATTATGGAATCCTTGGGGTATGTCCCCAGGAGAGGAATTACTGGGTCATATGGAAGGTCTCTGTCTAGCCTTGTGAGAGTTCTCCAGACTGCTCTCCAGAGAGGCTTGACCAACCTACATTCCCACCAGCAGTGTAAAAGGCTTCCTCTGTCCCCACAGCCTCTCCAGTATTTGTTGCTGCTGTCCTTTTTGATGTATGCCATTCTCACAGGAGTGAGGTGGTATCTCAGTGTTGTCTTTATTTGCATTTCTCTGACAATCAGAGAACAGGTTTTCATATGTTTGTTAGCCTTTTGGATCTCCTCTGAAGTGAATGTCTTGTTCATATCCTCTGCCCAGTTTTAGATGGGGTCATTTGCTTTTTTGGTGCTAAGTTTGCTGAGTTCTTTGTATATTTTAGTGATTAGTCTCTTGTCTGATGTTTGGCATGTGAAGATCTCCCATTCTGTGAGGGGTCTCTTTGTTTGTGTGATAGTTTCTTTGGCTGTGCAGATGCTTTTCAATTTGATGTAGTCCCATTGGTTTGTTTCTGCTTTAGTCTTCCTTGCAATTGGGCTTGATTCATCAAAGATGTCCTTGAGGTTTAGGTGGGAAAGTGTTTTACCAATGTTTTCCTCTAAGTATTTGATAGTTTCCGGTCTGACATTCAGGTCTTTGATCCATTTGGAGTTGATTTTTGTTTCTGTTGAGATAAGGTGGTTCAATTTCATTCTTCTGCATGTTACAACCCAGTTTCCCCAGCACCATTTATTGAAGAAAGCCTCCTTCTTCCATTTAATACTTTGGGCCCCCCTATCAAAGATTAGCTGTCCATAGGTGTGGGGGTTTAGATCTGGGCTTTCAATTCTGTTCCACTGGTCTGTGTGCCTATTTTTGTTCCAGTACCATGCTTTTGTGATGATGATGGCATTATAATATAGTTTGAGATCTGGGAGTGTGATGCTTCCATTTCTGTTTCTTTTCCTCAAGATGGTTTTGGCAATTCTAGGTGTTTTCTGGTTCTAGATAAATGAATGTAGTTTTTGTTCTATTTTGTTAAAGAAGCTTGGTGGAACTTTGATGGGTATTGCATTAAATTTGTATATGGCTCTGGGGAGAATATTCATTTTGATGATATTAATTCTTCCAATCCATGAGCATGGGATGTTTTTCCATTTCTTGGTAACAGTTTCTGTTTCCTTGAAGAGTGACTCATAGTTTTCAGTATATAAGTCTTTCACTTCTTTGGTCAGCTTTACTCCTAGGTATTTTATAGATTATGTTGCAACAGTGAATGGGAGTGATTTCTGGATGTCTTCTTCTTCAGTTTTAGTGTTTGCATAGAGAAATGCCACTGATTTTTGTACATTGATTTTGTAGCCTGACACCTTGCTATAAGAACATATATTTTTTCTTTTTTTTCTTATTGAAGTTAATGGTTTAAAGTTGTTGACTCAAGGGTAAAATTTCTCATCTCACCATCTTACCACCAGCCTCCTCCTCACACTCCTCATTAAAACTTCATTCCTCTGGGGAAGCTGAGCTCCAGGACACATTGGTGGGGTCTTCAATCCAGGGAAGCCTGGCCAGCATCCTGATGGCATCTGGAACCTGGTGACTGAAAAGAGAGTTAACATACAAAGCCAAACAAATTGTTGAGCAATCATGGACCCAAAGCTTGGAATAGTGGAGAGGAAGTGTTAGGGAGGTACTCACTGCAAACTCTAGTGTACTTCTGCTTTCAGGTATATATTTTGCAGTAGTTTATGGATACGTGTGAACATATGCTCTCTTTCACAGAAACTGGTGTATATCTAGGTTTTGGGACTTTGTTAGAAAGTGAACCACCTGAGATGAAATTAGAGTGTACTATAAAAGGAAAGGTCTCACCTGAGTAATGAAGCTGAAGGGTTGTCATTCCACGCGTGAAGTCTCTGGACACAGTCTGAGGTGAAGCATGTTGAGGTGGCAATCGTTGCGTTGGTTAGGTTGTGATCGGCAGATGCAATATTATTTGATATGGATTGGGAGAGGCATACGGGAAAGTGGGCCCTATCCAAGGGTTCTAGGACTGGGGGAAGTAGGGGCTCTATAGTGGAGATGTGAGGTTCCTGCTGTCTTAGGGTTCAAAAAGACAATCGATAATTAATGTTATCATCACATTATTTGGTAATTGGGTTAACTTTGAAAAGTCCTTTTGTTAGGGTTTGCTGTACAGTACCCAGTATCTTGTATATAGCTGTGACCTTCTACCTCTGCAACCCTCAATGACCCTGGGTCCATGCTCCCAGAGGGATAGAGAATGGGAAAGCTATCAGAGGAGGGGGTGGGATATGGAGATTGGGTGGTGGGAATTGTGTGGAGTTGTACCCCTCCTACCCTGTGGTTTTGTTAATTAATCCTTTCTTAAATAAAAAAAATTAAAAAAAAATAAAACTTCATTCCTTTGATTTTTGACTGTAGTAATCTTTGTGAGTGTGGAGTAGAATCTCAGTGTGTGTGTGTGTGTGTGTGTGAGTGATTTGCATGTTCCTGATGACTTTTGATGTCAAACATCCTTTCATGTGCTTATTAGTCATTTATATATCTTCTTTGGGGGAAATATCTAGACTTTATATTAAGATTTATATATTATATATACAAACCCTTTATCAAATATAGGATTTAAAAATATTCTCATATTCATTTGTCTACTTTTTCACTCTCTGCAAAGGGTCATTTAAAACTTAATACACAAGGCTTTCGAAATAGTTTTTTAGAAGTAATTTCGGTGAGCAGGATTGAGAGCATCAGGGTGGCAGGGAGATGGAACCCATGGAAAAGAAAAAGACAAAATGATATATAGAGTCAGTCAGTCACTGTTATGTGCCACTGCTATTGATTTCATGCTAAGTTCTCTAAAATGTGTTTCAGAACTGTGTATATGTGGGACTAGTTTATTTATCAGTTGCCACTAGCTGATTAGTCAAAGGCTGGTTTATAGGCATTAGTGTCATAGATGTGCACAGTAAGTGATAAGCTGGTTTCTGACACATCTCATGCTACATATTGGTGTATTCCTGAGTAGGAAAAGTGAAGGGCTGTCAAGTGGCACTTGACCTGCTTGAAATTCCACTAACAGGTAAAGGAGATAGATAACTCCAGAGAGTATACTTTTTGCCATGCTTGAAGATCTGGATGTAAGTCTCCAGCAACTCATGGAAGCACTTTGTACAAGGGGAAATGTCATGAGCATGGCTTCTCCTTATCTTTCTGTCTTTCTCTTCTGCCTCTCTCCCTCCCTGTTCTGCGTGTGATTGAAAGGGAAAAAAATATGAGTTTTCCAGAAGTGGTGGAATCTTATAGATATGAAACCCTGGGGAATCTTGGCTATAAAAAATTAGAAATGAGAGATAGATAGATTAGATAGATAGATAATAACACCAATAACAAAAGATATTGAACTTATTCTTTCAAAAGAAGGTGGTGTAAAAGGTGAACCAGGACGGCTGAAATGTGACACAGGAAATGCCTCTTTTCTTGATAGTTAAAAAAAAAAATACTGTACATATATGAAAAAGTCAGAAGTCACCCAGTGAATAAAATATTCTTTAAAAATCTATTATGGTTAAGATGCTGTAAAGTAGAGCAGTGACTAATAATTCTTGGCAACAATAGGATTCATTTGAATAGTAATTGACTATTAAGAATTTCTGAAAACATCTCATTTACAACTCTGAGAGGTAAGTATTTTTAATTCTTTCCTTAAATGAGAAAATGGAAGCTGGAAAATGATTAAATCACTGGCTCAAGGCAAAATGAATTTTTTGCAGCTCAATACTCAGTCAACACTTATTGAGAGAAATATCAGTGCTGCACTTCCTATGGTAAATACATTCTACTCATGTCACTAGGTCAGGAGTTTCAATCCTGTGAATGTGGGGGCTAAGCAGACAGAGTTGATGACTGAATTAGGCAGAGAGTTGACCCTGGGTCCTGGGTTAGCTGTTTACTTGTAACTGTTCTCATGTGGGCATACTGACCTAGTGGGATAGGATCTCCTAAATAAAGCTAAACTCACAGTGGAATTCGATCTTACTTGAAATCTCCTGATTTAAAAATAGAAAACAATAGAAAAATAATTCTTAAATCCCCAAACAGGCTAGTGAAAATACATTTGCAGTTGAATGTAGCTTATTTTCTGTCCATTCCAGAACTCTATTCTGGATGCTTTATGTGAATTCTACCTAACGCATCATATAGCCTTTATTATAAACTGGAATTAAAGCATTATGACTTTGGAGCAATGTCTTTTGTGACTTTTGGCTTACATTGAGGTGTATGACAAGAAACTCATTTTGCATTTATTCTATGGTTACTTGGAGGTCCATTTTATTTGTTCTTGTTATTAAAACCTAATGGAGAAAACTTTTCTTAGACTCAGTGCCAGTAGTAGTTGGATTTTTCATGGAAAGCTTTGTTTTTGTTTTCTGGACTTTTTAAATCACGTAATTGATCTTGTTTTTTTTTTTTTTTTTTTTTTACTCACCTTGTTGTCTTGAAGGTCTGGAAGCAGATTTGTGGCCTATAATAACAAAATATTAAAGTAATAATGATACATTATTTGAGTGTTGCTCTTACAGTGAGTTTTTAATTCATTTCCTTCTCTCATTCTATTTATATTTCATTTCACCAGTTCTTGGCAATAGTCTTATACTGAATATGTTTAGAGCTGCCACATGCATACTCTGAGGTAAAAATTGTACTTCTAATAAAAGTTGAGGTTTGACTTTGAACCCAGAAATTCAATTATAATTCAAGTCCTCTTTTCCTTCTGACAAAATTTACTCATATTTTCTCTCTTTGAAACTAGAAATGGTTGTATTAGAAAGGGTGTCTAATTGGTTATTTCAGATGGAACAGTTGCCTTTTTCTTCAAAAACTAGACTTTTTGTATATATGCATCTGTACATGACTGTATGTACAAGTACTCTTATGGTTAAGTCATTTCTTGAAATTAATAGTACTTTAACATAGTCACAACAAGGCTACAAAAACTGGACTTTGAGCCTTATGACTGTAGCATATTCCTTCTCTCAATTTCAGATCATTTTATTTTTTTCTTTTTCTCTTTTTTATTAGTGATTTAATAGTGATAGACAAAATTATAAAATAACGGAGGAGCAGCTCCACACCACACACATCCACATCACCAAAGATATGTGCCTCAACTGCCTAGCCATCACAGTTATCACTAAGTCTCAGAGACAGATAGGCTACTTTTTTCTTTGAAAATTAATGTGTTGCAATTCTCTATATACCATGTAAGAGCAAAACCATCCAGTAGTTGTCTCTTACTTCCTTACCTATTTCAGTAAGCATAATCACTTCCAGTTGCATTCAATTTTATCTTTAAAAACACAATATTGTCTTTTTAAATTGCAGAGTTGTACTCCATGGAGTATATTTCCTATAAATTCTTGATTCAGTCATCTGTTGAAGGTCATTTAAGTTGCTTCTATATTTCAGCTATTGTGAATAATGAATGCAGCTATGGATATAGGGGTACATATGTTCCTTCTAGTGTTTTCATTTCTTTGGATAAATGCCTAGGAGTGATAATGATGGATTCTAAGTTATTTCCTTTTATTATTTAAGAATTCTTCATGTTTTTAGCAATGGTTACATTACTTTGCATTTTCACCAGTAGTGCAATAGAATTCCTCTTTCCCTACATTCAGGTCATTTACAGGTTAACATTTGTATTCTGGGAAATGCTCTGAATATGTATGTGCATATATAATCTATTCAGGTATATGTCTTATTTACCTGGAAGCAGAAGTAATGATTCAGGGAAAGCAATGTATTAGTAGCAAAGCCAGCACAGGCTGTGTCAAGTTGTGCAGAGGAAATAAAGCAGAGCACGTGTTCTATTCACTTCATGCCCTGGGGGATGTGGTGGGTGTGAACTGGGAGGACCACAAAAGAATCTGAAAATACTACACTTCTCTCTCACTCACTTCTTCAATCCTGAGTGTTTTGAAAACTCACTGTGCAGCTTCAAAGGAGCACCAATATGATTCCTGCCTTGCCTGTTATTGTATTAATGACTTATAGTCCAAAAAGTCATTCAATTTCTTATTATCTTTTAGCTTTGGGCATTTAATTATATCTAAAACCATGGGGCTCTGAAAGCTTTCCAGAGGTCATTAGTTTAGCCATATGCTATGAAGCAAGACTGCATTTTCCCTTCTTTCTTTCTTTTCTTTTCTTTCTTTTTTTTTTTAGCATTTCCAGAACAGTAGATTTTATAACCTCCTTTGGAAACACCTTTTGGCATTTAATCAGTTCTTATACTTAGCCTTCATCCCTCCAGCTGTATTTTGAGTACTGTTCTTTCTAAGTGAAGAAGGATAAAGCAATGATCTATACCAATGTTTCTAAAATCTTGTATGAGAATACCCGCAGGTGCTTGTTAAAATGCAGATTCCCAGGGCACCCAGAGGCATAGATTAGGTTATACCTACAGTATAACCAGGGACTCTGTAATGTTCTTGAACACTGCTTGTGGGTTTCCTTTCCATCCTAAAGACATATTGCCTTGCTTCTTTAATGTATTTCAGGCTTTGGGATTGAGGTGTTTTGTTTTTTTACTGGGGCTCAGGGCCTGCACTATAAATCCACTGCTCTGGTAGCCATATTTTTAACTGATTTTTTGGATAGGACAGAGAGAAATTGAGAGGTTGAGGGAAAATAGAGAGGAAGAGAGAAAGATGGATACCTACAGACCTGCTTCACCACTTGTGAAGTGACACCCCCCCCCCCCGCAGGTAAGGAGCTGGGACTCAAACCAGATTCCTTGCACTTTGTACTGTTATACGCTTAACCTGGTGCCCCAACACACCCCTTCTCCCACTGTTTTTTTAGTTTACTTTTGGGCTGGCAAAATAGCTCACTTGCATAATGTATTACTTTGTCCTGTATACAACCTGGGTTCAAGTCTGGCCCCTACCACATTGAAGGAGGTTTTGGTGTAATAATCTCTTTTTCTTTCTCTAACTTCTCTGTCTCTATTAAAAAACAATCAAGACTATTATCTTAAATTTCTCTTTTAACTTCTGATAGAGGCAGAGGAGAGAGAGATAAGGGGGGCTGACATGAGCACCACTCAAACCATGATCCTCTTGCATAGAAAAGGGTGTGATCTACTAGGTGAGCAATATCCTGACTTCAAATTTGTTAATTTGTTAATTTTAAATACATTTTGGGGCTAGTAAGATAACTCACTTGAGAAGGTGCCTACTTTACCATGTGCCTGATCCAAACTTGAACATCATAATGAAGGAAGCTCCAGTGTTATGTTATCTTTTACTCTTTTCCCTCTGTCTCTCTCTACTTAGAAATGTCAGCCATGGAGCAGCATTTAATGTTCCTACTCATGACCACAGAATGTGAGCTCAGATCTACAAAGATGCAGAGGTCATACAGGC
Source organism: Erinaceus europaeus (assembly GCF_950295315.1). Classification (NCBI taxonomy): domain Eukaryota; kingdom Metazoa; phylum Chordata; class Mammalia; order Eulipotyphla; family Erinaceidae; genus Erinaceus; species Erinaceus europaeus. The sequence continues at coordinate 59,084,190 of NC_080169.1, read as the reverse complement.
TCCAAAACTAACTATGGGGCCCAGATCACATCAAATCGATTGGGTTTACAGTCAACAATATTTATACCCCTTTCCCATATTAGGGAGCTACTCTCTTCCCTGATTCAACTTTCTGGTCCTTTTTCCAGCCATGATGTCATCTCCCCAGACAATAATTAGGATAAACCTGCATATCAGATTTCAGGCTCAGGCAAAACAAACAAAACAAAAACCAAACAAACAAAAAAATACTAGTATAGCTACAGGCCCTTTGAAATATAACTAAAATATGCCTACTAACTATCTAAAAAATGGAGGACCCCCCCAACACTTCATCGGCACTATTCCAGCCTTTAGGTCCATGACTGTTCAACAATTTCTTTGGCTTTGTATGTTAACTCTCTTTTCAGCCACCAGCTTCCAGATGCTCCAGGATGTGACCAGACTTCCCTGGACAGACAACCTCAACAATGTGCCTTCGAGCTCTGCTTCCCCAGAGCCTTTCCCCAGTAGAGAAAGAGAGAGACAGACTGGGAGTATGGATATATCTGTCAACGCCCATGTTCAGCAGGGAAGCAATTACAGAAACCAGACCTTCAACCTTCTGCATCCCACAATGATCTTGGGTCCATAGTCCCAGAGGGTTAAAGAACAGGAAAGCTATCAGGGGAGGGGATGATACAGAGCTGGTGGTGGGAATTGTGCGAAGCTGTACCCCTCTTATCCTATGGTTTTGTAAATGTTTCCTTTTTATAAATAAAAAATAAAAAATAAATGCCAGCCATGAGCAGAAAAACCCATGTGAACACAACAGTGTATGTGCACATGTGCATATGTTGTACTCTAGCTACCTTTACAAATTATAATAACACTCTTGGTGATGTTTACCCATATTTGAGAGCTATAGTGTTAGATAACCTTGAAATATTCCTATAGATTTTAAGTTAGTTTCTCTTTGTAGTGAACACTTCAACACTTAAGTCACTACATGTGTTAAGATTTGTATTTACTATTTCTTGCTTTTTTTTTTCCTCCAGGGTTATTGTTAGGGATGGTCCCTTCACTAAGATTCCTGCTCCTGGAGGCTATGTTTCCCCTTTTGTTGCCTTCTGGCACTCACTTGGGTGGCCTCACAACTGAGTAAGCCAACTGGCATCCTATGCTAGTGCGAGAGACTACACACAGAAGGAACACCAGGGGAAATTCAGCTATGAACAATCTGGTTTATTAAGCAAAAGGCAGGGTTTAAATAGCAGAATGGAACAAAGAACATTTTTCACATATGTCAATGATGATGGGTTTCCAAAAGGTCAGTACCCTTATGGTGGAGGATCTAAGGAATGACGATAATTGATAGGGGTAGAGGAGAGTTCAGGGTGATTAGTTACTATGGGGCAAGAGTGCTGATTATACCAGCAGGGTGAGGTAAACAGAGAAAGGCAGAATATTGATGCAAGAAGTAGTGATCAAAGAAAGAGGAAATAGAGTGAGGGCCTTACTATTATGTTCCTGACAATGTAGGGTGATGGAGTATAATTTGTATGTGATCAAAGATGATGAACTTATAGTGAATTTTTTTTTTCCTCCAGGGTTATTGCTGGGGCTCAGTGCCTGCACCATGAATCCACTGCTCCTGGAGGCCATTTTTTCTCTCCTTTTGTTGCCCTTGTTGTGGTAGCCTTGTTGAAGTTATTGTTGTTGTTGATGTCGTTAGTTGTTGGATAGGACAGAGAGAAATGGAGAGAGGAGGGGAAGATAGAGAGGGGGAGAAAAAGATAGACACCTGCAGAGGGGAAGATAGAGAGGGGGAGAAAAAGATAGACACCTGCAGACCTGCTTCACCGCCTGTGAAGTGACTCCCCTGCAGGTGAGGAGCCAGGGGTTTGAACCAGGATCCCTACACCGGTCCTTGCTCTTTGCGCTACGTGTGCTTAACTTGCTGCGCTACCGCCTGACCCCTATTAAGTGAACTTTTAAGCAGGCAACCATTTGGTTTGTAGCAAGGGAATGAGCTAAGTGTTAGGGGGTGTAGGCCTTTGTGAAGCCTGGAAGATTGACAAGAGGAAGTTGAGTCAGGAAAGCTTTTCTCTTCAAGCTCCATCCCTGAAAGGGAGAGACTGACAGGTGGGTTGTCTTTTTAGACCTCCATCTTTAGGATTGGAGTCCCCCTGCACTCTACCATGCTTTCACATTATCCTATAGTTGCCTTTGTTGGTTATCATTGTTACTGTTTTTGTTATTGTTGTTATTGCTGTCGTTGTTGAATAGGACAGAGAGAAGTCAAGAGAGGAGGGGAAGACAGAGAGGGAGAAAGACAGACACCTGCAGACCTGCTTTACCTTTGTGAAGAGAACCCCCTGCAGGTGGGGACCCAGAGCTAGAACTGGGATCCTTAAGCCAATCCTTTCACTTAATACCATGTGAGCTTAAGCTGCTGCACTGCTGCTTAGCCCCCTTTTATTTACTATTTCAGAGAGATCCTTTCAATTTAATAATTCTGCAAGTTTTCTAGATCTACTGGGGAAATAATGATCAATAATAAAGTTGTCATGTGAGTACAATTCCCTACATCCCCTTGATGGGTATCTGCCCACCATTTCCACCACCAACTAAAGTCCTATTCTGTCATTATGTAATGGGTTTCCAAAGTCGTCTCAAATCCCTTCTATACCCCTTTTACCCTGCAAGCTAAAATAGATCACACCAAATCTGTTTCTCCCCATGTTTTCCCTTTCTTTTCTATTTCTTAAATTCCACTTCTAGGTGAGATCATCCAGTATTCATCCTTCTCCTAAATTATTATTATTATTATTATTTTTTGCCTCCAGGGTTAATGCTGGGGCTTGGTGCCTGCACCATGAATCCACTGCTCCTAAAGGCTTTTTGCCCCCTTTTTGTTGCCCTTGTTGTTCTAGCCTTGTTGTGGTTATTATTGTTATTGTTGATGTCATTCGTTGTTGGATAGGACAAAGAGAAATGGAGAGAGATGAGGAAGACAGAGAGGGGGAGAGAAAGATAGACACCTACAGACCTGCTTCACCGCCTGTGAAGCGACTGCCCTGCAGGTGGGGAGCGGGGGCTCAGACCGGGGTCCCTACACCGGTCCTTGCGCTTTGCGCCATGTGCGCTTAACCTGCTGCGCTACTGCCCGACCCCCCTAAATTATCTAACACAATTTCTTCAAGTTCCATTTAATATGTGGTAAAGGAGAAGATTTCTTAATTTCTTACAGTTGAATAGTCTTCCATTATGTAGGTTTGTCACCATTTTCTTTACCACTCAGCTGCCATTGGGGATTTGGGTTGCTCCCAAGTTTGTTGTATTACAATTAGTGCTGTTTTAATATAAGTATACATAGATATCTGCAGATAGTCATTTTTTATTTATTTACTGTTTAATTTCACAGAACAGAAAGAACTTGAAGAAGGAAATGGAGGAAGACACCTGCAGACCTACTTCACTGCTACTGGTGGTGGACCAGGGGCTTGAGTCAGGCTTCTTGTGTATGGTAATGCATTCACTGAAGGAGGTGTTTCACTGCCCGGTGCCAGTTGTTTTTGCTCTCACTGCCTAAATCCCTAGGAACGAAATGTTTAGTAATCATAGGTCAGGTCCATAAGAATTTCAGACTGTTTCCAAGGGGTTAAACCAATTTACATTATTCTAACAGTGAATTTTATTTTGTCTTGATTTACATTTCTCTGATGATAAGTGATTTTGAGCATTTTTCATGCCCTTTGGTTCTGTTTCTCTTCTTTAGTGAATATACTATGCATGTCCTCTCTAATTTTTTTTGTAGTGGGGTTGCTTGATTTTTGCTGACCCTTGTGAGCTCTTAATATACTTTGGTTAATAACTCTTTGTCTGATGGAAAAAGATCTTCCATTCAGTAGGGTCTATTTTTGCTTTGGTGATGATTCTTTTTGCTGTGTGGAATATTTTTAATTTGATGTAGTCCCATTAATTCCCATTTGCTTTTTTTTTTCTTTCTCAACTTGAGTTTTAAAGGAGATTAAAAAGCAAGCATTATGGAGTGTCTTGACAATACTTTCTTCTAAATATGTATTTGATGGTTCCTGATCTAAGTCCAAAATCTTGATCCATTTGGAGCTGATTTCTGTGCAAGGTGATATGTGAATGTTTTATTCTTCTTCATGTTTCAATCCAATTTTCCCATACTATATACAAGACTCAACTTCCTTCTTTTAACATTCCAAGTTACCTTATAGCAAATTGGTTGTCCATAGATGTTGAAAATTTTGTTTTGTAGCTCTTTGTAGATTTCAGGCTCTAAGTTCACTTTTTGTAATCTGTTTTGATACTCATGATACCTTCTTAAAATTGATTTTTTCTTTTTTTATTAGTGATTTACAAAATTATGAGATAATGTGTATTATTCCATCTTCACCATCCCCAACACCAGAGTTCTATGACCCATTTATTCCATTGGAAACTGTAGTAGTTCTCCCAATGTTACAGATATGGGTTGACTATTATTTTTGTACTTATCTATGTTTACATATTGTTCGCTCATTTTTTTCCCCTAATGCCCTGCCTTTTCTTCCCAAATATTTTGATAGCTCTTGTCTTCATTTTAATTTGATTCAAGGAACATTTTAATTTCTTCCTTAATTTCCTCTTTGATCCAGTAGTTGTTAAGTAGTGTGCTGTTGAGTTTCCAGGTTTTTAAACTTTTACTAATCTTCTGTTTGTTGTTGAGTATAGTTTAATTCTACTGTGGTCTGAGAAGATGCTTGTGATGATTTCAGTGCTCTTGAACTTGTCACATTTTCTTTGTGGCCCAACATATTATCCTTGAATATGTCACAAGTGGACTCAAAAAGAATGTGTATTTCAGTTTCTTGGAGTGAAGGACTCTAAAATGTCCAGTAGTTCTAGTCTATCTAATCTATCGCTTCCTTTTTTTTTTTTCCTTTTGTTTGTTTCTTTATTGACTGTTGGCCTAGATGAACTATCAATTTGAGAGAGTGGATTGTGGAAGTCTCCTACTATTACTATTGCTTCTATTGATGTATTTTTGTAGCTCTTTTGGTAGATGTTTGATGTATTTATATGGCCCTTCATTGGGTGTGTAAAAGTTATTAATTGTTAATTCCTCTTGGTTGAGTGATTCTCTAAGCAGTGTATAATGTTCATGCCTATCTTTATTACTTTATTTATTTAAAGTCTATTATGTCAGATATGAGGATAGCTGTTTCTGCCCCTTTTTTGTGGTCCTTCAGCTTGTATGACAGTGTTCTTTCTCTATCTTTCACTTTGACTCTGTGTTTGACCTTGTTGAATTAGGTGGGATTCCTGCAGAAAACATTGTGTTGTGTTTTCTGATCCTTCTTCCTACTCTGTGCCTTTTAATGGGTGAATTAAAGTCATTGCCATTATTGATATGGATTTAAGATCAAATTGAATTTTTATTATTGGTAATTCTTTTTTAGTTGGGTGACTTTCTTTCCACAGAATTCCACTGAGTCCCTAGTTATGAAAATATCCTAAAAGTGGTTTCATGGCTATTTCATTCAGAACCTTAAAACTTATAATGAGTGTGAAGAGGTCTTTATTTTCATTTCTTGTCTTTGGGACATCTTACCTTATTATAACTTACTGCATGCCCAAGGTGTGTTTTTTTCATGAGTTCATTTTTATCCTGTCTTAGAGCCCTGGACATAAGGCAGATGTTTTTACTCTTTCCCCAGGCTTTATAATTTATTTTATTTTTTTAAATAAAGTGACATCTCTATAACATTGTAGATTATGCATAGGTCTCTATTTCAGCCCCTCTGCTTACTGAGGGCAGAGGTCAGCTTTCTGTTTCTGGGGGAATATTAACACTCAATGCGTTATCTGCCTTAGGCTTATTTCTTCTCTTATGGATCCTGGATCTGATATGACAAGACTATCCAAACTAAAAACTAAAGTGAATGACTGAAAATCTAGGATATATCAGACAAGAATCATGATGGGCATGTTAAATAATATTCTCATAGGATATTTTATAGAAAACATTGGAGAGACAGCAGTGTGTCTTTCCCCCAAATGAATGCCTCTGGCTTTTGGTCCATTTTGTGCCCTTGCTTTAAGTAAAGGTTGATAAGGCCTGAATTTTCTTCTCTCACCTTCATTCCTTTTTATGTCAAAAGTTAATTGTCCAGTGTGTGTAATTATTACTACCACACAGAATCTTGGAACCTGCAAAAGGCTCATATGTGCTTTTAGCAATTTATACAGTATGAGCTTTGAGCCAGCTTAAGAAACACTGAAAGCCATTATCATCTATCTGTAAAATGCCTTGCCCTCTGTTTGCTGCCCTTAGAGCAGTGGGTTAAAAGCAAGCCAGATGTACTGGTGAAATAATTGGTTACACAGTTTGGGCCATTTTGTATACAACCATTCTCTAGCTACACATCCACTGTGTGTTTATTGGCTTTACTTTTGAGTAGTTGGAAAAGTTTTTTGTTGTTCTTAGAGAATCATTATCCTATTTCAGTTGCCGACTCTCTTCCGTAGATTTCTCTGCTATAATCCAGTTTTCTGAGATGATTTGATTTTGTTCCTGGCCCTTAAATACCTCATCCTTGTTAGCTAGGATAGTAGTTCCTGAGTGATATATATCAGGGTTTTTTTTTTTCTCCTCTTTTGAGTCAACGTTTAAGTATCTTTATTGACTTATTTTGGATCGAGGTAGTGAAAAGGGGGAGATAGAGTAGGAGAGAGAAAGACACCTACAGCACTGTTTCATAGCTTGTTCCCCCTACAGGTAGGAACAGGACACTTGAATTTAGGTCCTTGTGTATTGTAATTTTTGTACTCAGCTAGGTATAAGATCACCCAGCCCCTGAGTCAATGTTTGACATTTATTTGTTGGTTTTCTTCCTTTCTCTCTTCCTTTCTTTCTTTCATTTTATTGGTGGGTTAATTGTTTACAACACAGTTGTTGGCACATTGCTACAATTTCTCATCTTCCTATATTAGGTATCTCTAAAATACTCTCACTTCCAACGTCAGTCCTTTTCCACCTTCTCTCTTCTTCTCCAGAGTTCTTTGTTTTGGCGCAATTCACCACAACTAGTTCAAATCTTATTTTGTGTTTTCCCTTTCTATTCTTGTTTCTTTAATGTTCATTATCTTTATTATCATTATCATTATTTTACATCAATTTCAATACTTCCTATCTCCCCCCACAGTAAGTATTCCTACTATGGCTCATTCAAACCTTTGAAAATTCCCTCTTCCTCTTTTACTTGGTGATAGCATACTCTTTTTACAAACAGTTTTTAATTAATTTTATTAGTTTGATATTGATTTAAAAATCAAAAGAGAATAAGGTGGCTTTTTGTTTGTTTGTTTTTGCTTTTTACAGTCTTTGGTAAAAAGTTTTCACTTAAAAATGTGAACTACTATTTGGCTATGAAGAAAAGTTTAAAAAATTATATCACTTGACAGCTATTCAAGGTAACTTTGCAATGTCTTTTCACTCAGTGAAAAACAACTGCATTATGACTTCTTAGAAAATAAACAGTATTATATACCAATCATTAGAATACTATAAGAGATTTCCAATTCATGAGTCACTAGAATAATAAGAGATAAAATTTTGTTGCATTTTTAGACCTCATCATTCACTACTGTACTCAGCTATGCTTTTGTCCGCAGATTCTAAGAATGATCCATACCCTTGTATGAAGAAGAAGAAGATAAACTACTTCTCTCCTAGAAATGTTTTACTTAGGGCATGTGAGCCAATTTGTTGCCAGACTTAGTGTAAACTAATATTTGTCACTAGACTCAGAAAACTGTCATTGGTTAGCATTGTCTAAGTTAACATTGTTTTCCCTGATATAATAGGGTCTCTTCAATGTGAAGATGCTAGTAAGAAATGAGAAATCTTCTTATTTAATGGCAGGAATTACATTTTATCGCACACTGACTGCAATAGCAATTTTGTGGGGATCTCAAGCCTCAGTGGGGATATATTTGGGGAGAATGTGATGAGGATGGCAACATAGTGCCTCATGGATTCCTGGGCTGCCTGAACTGATGTGCTTACTTAACCCAAGGATGTGCTGAAAAGACACTTCTTTACTTGGAACACAAATTCTGGAGAGAGATACTCTTGCAGTTGATAAATATGAGGAAATGCTTAGTTTAAAATAAGAATATTTGCTCCTCATGTAAATTTTTTGCAAGGTTTGATAATTAGACTGATGTGGCTGTGTATTAGAGGAGGGTTCTCTTTTCCCAGACTGACTGGGTACAGTGGTTTATTTTGAGTGTGAGTTTGCTGACACAATCTGCAGGACCTTTCAGAGGAAGTGAGCACTGTGTCTGGATTGTGGGGCAGTAAGTAATTATCTAAATATAAAGGCAGTTAACCAATGATTTACACTAAGTCCTCACTTTAAGGTTGTAGATAGATTATTATAAACTTCAACTTTCAGGAAAATGATATAAAATAATAGGAAGTACTTAAGTAATATATATATTACCAGAACCCTGTTCAGCTCTGGGTTATGGTGGTGTGGGGACTGCACCTGAGACTTCAGAGCCTCAGGCATGAGAGTCTGTTTGTATAACCATTATGCTATCTACCCTCTGCCCAATAACATCATAACATCATTTTGTTAAATATCAGTAGGAATCTTTTTTTTCTCATCAAAGTTATAAAGGAGCAACAATGATGAAATGATTTTATTCATTCATAGATGTTATTAAAAGGATGCTATTGAAAGATCTGCTGCTTTAAAAGTCCATTTGTCCCATTCCCTCTGTTCTCTAGAGAACTCTGGGATTTTCTCTAAATAATCTCTGCTATAAAGAGAAATATTGCTTGGTTTTTTTTTGCCATAGATAGAGTATAGTAAAAATTATGAGTTTGTATACTATCCTTGTAAGGAAATTTTAGTTTTGTAAAATGAATGTAACTGTGGCAACCTTACAATCTAAATCCATATATATTTTTTCTCTTATATTCAAACGTCTATGATTCTATTCTTTGCCAGATTTTCTGCTTCATTCAAATAGAATTCACTTTCAATGTACTTTGTTAAGATGATTTAATGATATTATTTCTGGGAAAAAGTATAGGAGTTGATATATATATATATATATATATATGATAGATGTATGAAGGAAAGCTTGTTGATTCAGGAGAGAAGTTTTAGTTTTCAAGAAGCAAGCATACTATAAAAATATTAGTAAATAACTCTAACCTACCAGCTAAACAAACTGCTTCACATCTTAGCTGTCACTTTTGGGGTAAGTTATTGACCTTGAGTGTAACATACCTCCCCACCCCACCCCAACTTTATTTATAGATTTGTTGATAAGGCAAAAATCTTACATTAAGGGCTATACATAATTTTTTAAAAAAGACTTTATTGATTTATTTATGAGGAAGATAGGAGAGAGAGAAAGAACCAGACCTCACTCTGGTACATTGTGCTGCTGGGGATTGAATTTGGGACCTCTTGCTTGAGAGTCCAATGCTTTATCCACTGCACCACCTCCTGGACCACTGTAGATGGTTCTTTAGAAATGAAGATAAAATAAAATTTAATTCACGAAAACTTTGTAAATTGTTCACACAGGGTGAAACCTTGTTTCCATCCATCTTTCCATCAATGTGACAGGTACTCCAATCACTGAACAAATCTACTAAGCTTTTAGTGTTAGGCACTGGCCAGCATACAGACCTTTTCTAAAATCTAGATTTACTTTCTTGAGGGTGGTACAACCACCACGTAATTCATATTATGATCAGTGAGGACTTTTAAAAAATGCCTGCTATGAATACCTCCTTTTTCTTTCATCCATAGGTGATTAACATTTTCTTTGGTAGAGATATAGGTTATACTGATGAGTTGGGAAAAAGATTATAAGAATTCACTCTTATACTGTAGCACAGGGTTTTCATAATCTCAGTATCTATATTTTGGAAACACTCTTTGTAAAAAGTAACCAGAATGGTGTTAATTTCATGAAGCTAAAAATTATATCTAAATATAACAACATGTAAGGGTGTGCAGTTTAGAAGTGTGTATAATTGTGTTCAGATATGAACTCATAGTTACATTCTTTGAGTCTTCAGAAATTATTTAATTTCTTTATAGTAAAATGAAACTGACAGATGCAGCAAACCTATAACATTGCTTTAACAACTTTTAGAAACACTTTTCAAATATTCACTTATTTATATGAAGGAAAAAGAGACAACACACAGAAAAGGAAGAGAAAGATCAGGCCACTGTCAACTGTGGGTTATGATGCCCAGGATTCAGTCCGGGACCTGTGGGAATTCACACATTATTTCCCTGATTTTGTTGTAAATACTATAATGTATATAAAATGAATTATATGTCACAGACTGTAGTTTGTTTTTTAATATGCTGGATGTACCAGTAATGTAATCTATCTCTTCTAAATTTTCCATTCAATTCTTGGCATTTCAAAATAAGCAATATGTTAAATTGGCAAAAGTGAAAGAAATACAAAAAAATGACATTTGAAACACTTGATTTCAATAATATTTATTTTTTCAAGTGTTAAATATATTTTGTATAAACCACATGGAGAAGACACTTGTGCATAGAATGTAGATATAAAATCTTTTTTAAACATTGATGTGTCATAGTGATTATACTTTTTCTCAAGGATTTAAAAATCATTATCTATGTGTTTCTCAATTTTTCAGAAAATTACTATCTCTAAATTGTAGGTGGTAAGAATAATGTATATGGTAATGTGACTTGTGCAGTGTTACACAGCGAATGAGTAGCAGAAACCCATGCTGGCTTTGCTCATACCTTTATTTACGGGTCTAGTTCCAGGGCTTAAATGTATAGGCTTATCAGCAACTATTGAAGGGTGTAACATATTTCCTATTGTGTTTCCTTCTCATCTATCATGGAGAAAGAATTAATGAACCAATATCAACCATTTTAAGGGCCCCAAATTCAGGTAAACCTTATTTTTAGTAGCTATATCCTCATTTTTATCACATTCTCTTCAAATCACAATTATGATTAAATTCAACTCTAACTGCTTCCTACCAGTGCTCATATGATTTGAGAAATAAAATTATCATACTGACATTTCTTTTTAAATATTTGGTGCTAAACTTTAATTGGACTCTGAAGGACACTCATAATCATACAAAACTTTGTTAGTATATTACATCTTTTACTCTGTTTTTTAAAATATATTTTACATGTTTTATTTTAATACTAGAGTGATACAGAGAGAAAGATACACACACATGCGTGCACAGACACACACAGAGTGAGAGAGAAATCAGAGCACTGCTCACTTTTGGCTCTTCTATGGTACTTGGTGATTGTTTTATTCTTCTTCCAAGGCCTCAATGCTTTTGTCTACACTGTTATATTCACTGAAAAAATTGGGAGTGAAGAGGATTTCTACAACCCCTCACAATATCTACAAAGTCTTTCAGTGGGGACTAGGTAGTGGTAAACCTGATTGAATATATGTTAGCATGTGTAAAGGCCAGAGTTTGAGTCCCTGCTCCCCACCTACATGGAGGATGCTTCACTAGTGGTGCAAGTCTGCAGGTGTCTCTTTCTCTCCCTTTTCTGTCACTCCCTCCCCTCTCAATTTTTCTTGGTCCTTTCAGATACAATAGAAAGAAAAAAAATGACCACTGTTATTGGTGATTCGTACTGCTGGCACTGAGCCCCAGCAATAATGCTGGTGACAAAGAAAGAAAGGAAGGAAGAAAGAAAGAAAGGGAAAGAAAGAGAGAGAGAGAAAGAAAAAAGGTCTTTTTTGACATTTGCACCTTTACCTTTGTATCAGTAGTATTCAGAATAGCCTACACAATGCAGTCAGTGTAAACACCCATTGGTAGATGACAGGATAAAGACATTGTAATACAGTGGGGAGATAGCATGAATGTTATACAAAGAGACTTTCATGCCTGAGGCTCCCATATCTCAGGTTCAATTCCTAGAACCAATATAAGTCAGATTTGAGCAGTGCTCTGGCAAGAAAAAAAATTTGTATATATTGTATATATGTACATATTATATATATGCCAAAGGAACAGTATTTTACTATTAAACATGATGATCTTATGTCTTGGGGGGGTTATGTTTAGTGAAATAAGGCAGGAATTAAAAGACAGTTGTCAGATGTTTTCACTCCTGTAGAGTATATATATAACCATAGCAAATGATCTAAATTAAAAACCTCTTGGACTCCCTGAAGTCTATAGTGATTATCTGATTAAATGAGCTGGTGGGAGAAATTAGTTGAGGGATTGTTTTTGATAAGGGGATGACAATGGAATTTTGGTGGTGAATGCAGTAAGACTTTGTGCACATGTAGAAGTTTGAAGCTGTATCTAGAAAATTCTATAGTATTGTAAACCAATGATAAGTTTAAAAAATATATTAAAGCATCTGTTAGCATCCACATCCCATATACTCAGCCTTCTGAATTGTGTCCATAAGTCTGTGCTTATGAGTCTCCATGTCTCATCCTTTCTCATCTATTCAAGGATATTCCTCCTGTAATTATTCCTTTTCCTTTCTGATACCACTAGGTTACTTAAACAAACAAAAAAACTAGTTCATTAATAATTTCTGTTAGTATCAAGCATACTGTTATTTTTTACTCTAGTTAAAAAAAAGTAAAAATCCAATTCTTTGACTTCACTTCTTCATAACCTAGCACCCATTTTCTTTGTAGCAAATCTCTTTGAAGTCTAGTTGACTGAGTTTGTTTTTAATTTCTCCCTCTTACCCCTCACCCCCCCCTTTTTTTCAGTTTAGCTTTTATTCCCACCAGTATTCTCAGAATCTTCTGTTTGGGTCCTTTTTGCCAAATACAGGGGTTAATTCTCATCTTAATTTTGTGACAACTGATCATAGAATCCTACTCTTCTCTTAAATAGACTTTCTTTCATTGAATTCCAGAGCATTATACTGTTTCTTTTTTTTTTTTTCTCACTGTTCCTTTTAAGCTGCCTTTGTTGGTTCCTCCTCATCTTGCAGACCTCTTAAAATGTATGTACCAAGATAAAGTCCTCCTTTGTCATCATCTGTAATTCTTATGGAATTTGTGGTTTAAATAAACAAATCATAATCAATTCCTGAGTTTCCATTACTCATTAGACTTCTCTTAATTAAATTGACTTCTTGTTTTTGCTTAAATATCTAATCATAAATATTTGAGATTTAAAAGCATCTAAAACTGAGTTTCTGACCCATATGACTCACCTCATTTTATGGTGATAACAAATTAATGCATGCAATCCAGACCTGAGGAATCATTCTTGACTTCACTTTTTCACTCTCATAATTTCCCATCCAGTGGAGAGAAAACTATTAGTTCTTTCTTCAATGTGTCTTCAGAATGTTCCCAGGTCTCAACACCTTTAATATTCCAGTTGGTCCAGAGTATCACTACCTCCCTATTTAATCACTTTAATAGTCTTGGAATATGGGTTTCCTGCTAGTGTTTTTATCCCTTGAGTTTCACACTCCTATTTTACTCACATTATAACTCTTTAGAATGTGTTAGTCATGCTTTAGTAATAGTCTGTAATAAAATCTAGTAATAGTTCCCAATTGAGATAAAACCTAGAGTCCTTCCATTCCTTTAAAAAAATATTTATAAAATGGAAACACTGACAAAACCATAGGATAAGAGGAGTACAATTTCCACCATCAGAATTCTGTATCCCATCCCCTTCCCTGATAGCTTTCCTATTTTTAACCCAGTGGGAGTATGGACCCAGGATCATTATGGGGTGCAGAAGGGGAAAGATCTGGCTTCTGTAATTGCTTCCCCGCTGAACATGGGCATTGGCAGATTGATCCATACTCCCAGCCTGTATCTTTCTTTCCCTAGTGGGGCAGGGCTCTGAGGAAGTGGAGCTCCAGGACACATTGATAAGGTCATCTGTCAAGGAAAGTCCGATTGGCATCATGGTAGCATCTGGAACCTGAGGGCTAAAAAAGATCTAAGATATAATGCAGAACAGATTGTTGACTAATCATCAAACTAAAGGCTGGAATATTGCAGATGAAGATTTGGGATCTCCATTTTGGAAATAGCTAGTAGGACTATTTTAGGTATATTCCAAAGTGCCCATGACTTTACTAGTTTTTGCCTGAGCCTGACATCTGATATGCAGGTGGATCCAAGTTATTGTCTGGGGAGATGATGTCATGGTTGGAAAAAGGGCTAGAAAGCTGAATCAGGGAAGAGAGTAGCTCCAAAATATGGGAAAAGTGTATAAATATTGTTGGCTGTAAACACCTATCAATTTGATCTGGAGCCCATATTCAGCATAGGAGCCTATGTAACCTTTACATCCCTGTAGGTTCAAAACTTTCATTCTGTGGTCATCAGTAGGAACATTCCAAGTTGCATCAATTTTGAGACCCATCTTCTTCAGGTGGTAGATAGAGTATGTTATCCAAACCCCCCCCCCCCCCCGAAGATAGAACATCTCTACCATTGTTGATCCACATTGAGGGCAAGGTCCTATGGGGGCCCATAAAGGGGTCCATTATGTTGTTCCTGATGGAGATGACCAGTGATAATGGAGAGAGTGATCTATTCGAGGTCTAGGCTCATCGTGTCTGTGTGGGAATCCCAGGACTCCCCAACTAGGGCCTAAACTGATGGGGTGGTATTATTTTTCTTGTGGGGAGGCCTCTTCTTGGGCTTAGACTCCTGGCGTGCCCACCTTGTTGCGCACCAGGTGTGGGAGTTTAGAATAATGTCACCTGAGGCATGAGGGGCTGAGTCTTATGGGACTCACTCTGTGTCCTTGACAAGAGATGACCAGGAGACCAAGCTGATAGCAACGATCTGTTTATTGATCAGAGAGGCAAAATTTTAAGGAGTTGCAGAAGGAGGTAGCTTGTTTATACCATATATGGTTAAAGCAGAAAAAGGCAGAGAGAGGTAAGGGGTTGGGAAAACTATCAGGTGAGTGATCTAAGGAATGAGGAAGCTAGGCTTTGGTGTAAATGGGGTCCTAGCAGGTCAGGATGGTGAGGTTTGGTTGTAGTCTTATTCAGAAGGGCAAGAACAAAGAAGTGAGAAAAGGGGCCTTTGATAGCACTTATGAAAGCAGGAGAGCTATTTTGGGAACAAGGAAGTAGAGTTATCAATGGCTAGCAGACAGACAGGTGTCCTGAGGGCTGAGAGAAGATGGGTCAGGTATGATAACTTCTGGTAGCTTTTGAATAAGCAGACCATTTGGTTTAAAGACAAGTAAGTAAGCTATTGTATTGGGAATGCAGAGTCCCTGTGAGGCAGAGAGTCTGACAGGTGAAGCTGAACCAGAAGGCCATTCTTTCCCATGCTTAATCTCTGGTAGAGGGAGACTGACAAGATGACCGTGTTCCTCAGGCACCCATCTTTCAATGGGATGTTCTACCAAGCTCAACCATATCCTCATCCTGTAGTTTCCCTACAAGGTGGCCTGATAGTGACTTAAGAGTCATTGTTAAAGTATGCCAGTCTCTTGCCCTTATTCAGCTTTTGTAGTGCTTACATTGATAAGGTTAGTTTTGGAGTGACTGAGGCAACCATAATAGGAAGTGGTGAGGAGGGTATCTAGGTCTAAGTAGAAACTATTTCAGTAGGTACTTTAAGGTGTCTTTTTAGGTCTCCCTACTTGCTTCATTTATTGTTTCACTACAAACTATTGTGCACTTTTGCTTTAATGTATATATTTTTCCCTAATTATGGATAGATGTGTACATCTGCCCTATTTCATTGGACCTGATCTATATCTAGGTTTTTGAGGCTTTGTTAGGAAGTGGACTGCCCAAAATGGAATTAAGGAGTCCTATGAGAAAGGAAAGCTCTCCCCAGAGTAGTGACGCTGAAGGATTAACATTCCTTGCCTGATTTCTCTGGACACAATCTGAAGTGAAACATGCCAAGGTGGTACACATGGCATTGAATAGGTTGGAATCAGCAGATGCAGTATCAGTTGGTATGAATTGAGAGAAACATGCTGGAAAGTGAGCCCCACCCTAGAGAGGTTCCAGGACTGGAGAAAATTTGGGCTTTATAGAGGAAGCAGGAGGTTCCTGCTCTCTTAGGGTTTAAGAAGGCAATAGATAGTTATTGTGATAATCAAATTATTTGGCAATTGGGTTGACTTTGAAAATCCCATTGTTAGGATTGGCTGTATTATATATGACCTCACCATTATTTTTCCTTTGATGATTATCTATATCTATATCTATCTATATCTCTTTCTATATATATGTATCTGTATCTTATAAAGTAACACCACTGGTTTGATTCAGCTCTCCTGGTCTAAGCTTTCAGGAGAGCATTTCAAAGACTCACCCTATGGTCTGTGCATTAAAAAGTTTGAGATAGTCAATCAGTTTTTCCCCTCTCATATTAATTAAATAGTGATTTATATGACTACAAGTTAATAGTAGTGTAAATAAACACCATTCCTACCACCCAAAGACTATGTCCCATCTTACCACCACCCCCCTAGTGAAGCTGAGTAACCACCCTCACCCTCCACCCAGAGATTTTTACTTTGGTGCCCTACTCCATACTCAATCATATCCTAGCTTGTGTTTCTCCTTTCTATTCTTCATTCTCAACTTCTGTTTATGAGTGGGATCATCCCATACTCACTTTTAGCTTTCTGATTAAACTCATTTAACATAACTTCTTCTAGCTCCATCCAAGATGGGTCAGAGAAGGTGGGTTCATTGTTCTTAATAGCTGCATTGTATTCCACTGTGTATATATACCACAGCTTTCTCAGCCACTCATCTGTTGTTGGGCACCTGGGTTGCTTTCAGTTTTTAGCTATTATGAATTGTGCTGCTGTGAACATAGGTGTACACATATCTTTTTGGTTGGGTGTTAGGGAGTCCTTGAGTACTAGGAGAGGAATTACTGGGTCATATTAAAGGTCCATGTCTAGCCTTGTGAGAGTTCTCCAGACTGCTCTCCACAGATGTTGGACCAATTTACATTTCCACCAGCAGTGAAGAAGGGAATATTTGTCCCTACAGCCTCTCCAGCATTTCTTGCTACTGTCTTTTTGATGTATGACTTTCTCACAGGTGTGAGGTGGTATCTCAATGTTATCTTTACTTGCATTTCTCTGAAAAACAGTGACCAGGAGCAATTTTTCATGTATTTGTTAGCCTTTTGGATCTCTTCTGTAGGGAATATTCTGTTTATATCCTCTGCCCAATTTTTGGATGAGTTCATTTGCTTTTTTGGTGCTAAGTTTGCTTAGTTCTTTGTATATTTTGATTATTAGTCTCTTGTCTGATGTATGGCATGTAAATATCTTCTCCCATTCTGTGAGAGTTCTCTTTGCTTGAGTTATGTTTCTTTTTCTGTGCAGAAGCTCTTCAATTTGATGTAGTCCTGTTGATTCATTTTTGTTTTTGTCTTCCTTGAAATTTTGTATCATCAAAGATGACCTTGAGGTTTAGGTGGGAAAGTGTTCCACCAATGTTTTCTTTCTGTAAGTATTTGATAGTTTCTAGTCTAACATCAAGTTCTTTGATCCATTTGGAATTGACTTTTGTTTCTGGTGAGATAAAGTGGTTCCATTTCATTCTTCTGCATATTTCAACCCAGTTTTCCAGGCACTATTTATTGAAGAGAACCTCGTTCTTCCATTTAATACTTTGGGCCCCCTTATCAAAGATTAGATGTCCATAGGTGTAGGAGTTTAGATCTAGGATTTCAGTTCTGTTCCACTGGTCTGTGTGCCTATTTTTGTTCCAGTACCAGGCTGTTTTGATGATGATTGCCCTAGAATATAGTTTGAGATCTGGCAGGGCAATGCCTCCATTTCTGTTTCTTTTCCTCAAGATGATTTTGGCAATTCTAGGTGTTTTCTGGTTCCAGATAAATGATTGTAGTTTTTGTTCTATTCTCTTAAAGAAGCTTGGTAGACCTTTGATGGGTATCCCATTAAATTTGTATATGGATCTGGGGAGAATAATCATTTTGATGATATTTATTCTTCCAATCCATGAGCATGGGATGTCTTTCCATTTCTTGGCATCATTTTCTATTTCCTTGAATAGTGACTCATAGTTTTCAGTATACAGGTCTTTCACTTCTTTGGTCACCTTTATTCCTAGGTATTTTATAGATTTTTCTGCAACAGTGAATGGGAGTGATTTCTGGATGTCTTCTTTTTCAGATTTAGTGTTTGCATAGAGAAATGCCACTGATTTTTGTACATTGATTCTGTAGCCTGACACCTTGCTATATTGCCTAATAATTTCCAGTATTTTTCTGCTGGATTCTTTAGTTTTTTCTATGTATACTATCATATCATCTGCAAATAATGAGAGCTTGACTTCTTACCTTCCTATCTATCTGTATTCCTTTGATTTTTTTCTCTTGCCTGATTGCCACGGCAAGAACTTCCAATACTATGTTGAAGAATAATGGTGATAGTGGACAGCCCTGTCTAGTCTTTATCTTATGGGGAATGCTTTCAATTTCTGTCTGTTGAGTATGATGTTTGCTGTAGGTTTATTGTATAGGAATGCAATATCTTGAGGAATTTTCCATCTATTTCTATTTTTTGTAGTGTTTTGAGCATGAATGGTTATCAGATTTTGTCAAAGGCTTTCTCTGCATTTATTGGGATAGTTATGTGGTTTTTGGTTTTGCTTTTATTGTTATGGTGGATGATGTTGATTGAATTGCATATATTGAACCAACTTTGAATTCCTGGGATAAATCCTACTTGGTCGTGAGGAACAATCTTTTTGATATACTGCTGTAATCGGTTGGCTAGGATCTTGTTAATATTAACATCTATGTTCATCAGAGATATTGGTCTATAGTTTTCCTTTTTTGTTGTGTCCCTATCTGCTTTGGGTATCAGGGTGATGTTGGCTTCATAGAAAGTGGTAGGGAGTGTTCCTGTTTCTTTGATCTTTTGGAAGAGCTTTAAAAGTATAGGTATTAACTATTTCCTGAAGGTCTTGTAGAATTTATTTGTAAAGCCATCTGGTCCTGAACATTTTTTGTTGATAGATTTTTTTTTTTTAGTATTTATTTATTCCCTTTTGTTGTCCTGGTTGTTTTATTAGTGTAGTTATTAAAGTTATTCTTATTGGATAGGTTAGAGAGAAATCGAGAAAGGAGAGGATGATAGAGAGAGGGAGAGAAAGATAGACACCTGCTGATCTGCTTCACTGCTTGTGAAGTGACTCCTCTGCAGGGGGGGAGCCGCGGGGTCAAACTGGGATCCTTATACCAGTTCTTGCACTCTGCGCCACGTGTAATTGACCAGCTGTGCTACCGCTTAACTCCTGGGAACATTAATAACTTTTTCAATTTATTTGTCTGTGATTGGTGCGTTTAGTTTCTGTAGTTCTTCCTGGTTCAGTTTTGGAATAGTATATGTTTCTAGCCATTCTTCCATTTCTTCTGGATTCTCTAGCTTGGTGCCATATAGTTGTTGGTAATAGTTTCCCATGATTTTTTTGGTTTCTCTGGTGTCAGTTGTGATATCTCCTCTATTGTTTACAATTCTATTTAATTTGAGTCTTCTTTTTCTTTCTTTTTTTTTTTTTTAGTGAGTTTGGCTAACTGTTTGTCAATTTTGTTTAATTTTTCAAAGAACCAACATTTGGCTTCATTGATCTTTTGTATGGTCCTCTTATTATCGATGTTGTTTATTTCTGCTCTAATTTTGGTAATTTCAGTCCTTCTGGATGCTTTAGGGTTCCTTTGTTCCTCATCTTCTAAGTCTTTAAGGTGTGAAGTAAGGTCATTTACTTGAGTTTTTTCTTGTTCTCTAATGTGTGATTGTATGGCTATGAGTTTCTCTCTCAGTACTGATTTAGCCATGTCCCATATATTCTGATAGCTCATGTCTTCATTTTCATTTGTTTCAAGAAACATTTGAATTTCTTGCTAGAGTGCCTTTTTGACCCAGCAGTAATTAAGCAGTATGTTGTTGAGTTTCCAAGTTTTGTGACTTTTAGTCATTTTCTTTCTGTTGTTGAGTGTTAGCTTTACTGTGGTCTAAGAAGATGCTTGGGATGATTTCAATGCTCTTGAATTTGTTGATGCTGTCTTTGTGGCCTAACATGTGGTCTATCCTTGAGGATGTGCTATGTGGATTTGAAAAGAATGTGTATCCAGTTTCTTGGGGTGAAGAACTCTGAAAATGTCCAGGAGGTCTAATCTATCCATCACTTCAATTAATTTTCTTATATCTTTGTTGATTCTCTGCTTTGTTGATCTGCCTAAGTGTGAGAGTGGGGTGTTGAATTCTCCTACAATTATTGTATTACTATTGATATATAGTAAGTGTTTGATGTATTTGGATGGGCCCTCATTGGTTGCATAGATGTTAATAATTGCTAAATCTTCTTGATTGATTGACCCTATGATCATTATGTAATGACCTGTCTATCTTTTTTTACTTTTTGATAGTTTTAAATTAAAAACTATTGTGTCAGAGATGAGAATGACTGTTCCTGCCTTTTTCTGTGGTCCATTAGTCTGTATGATAGTTTTCTATCCTTTCATTTTAAGTCTGTGTTTGTCTTGTTGTATAAAGTGCGATTCTTGCAAGCAGCATATGTTTGCATTGTGTTATCTGATCCATCCTTCTACTTGTGCCTTTTAATGGGCACATTTAAGCCATTGATGTTTATTGATATTATGGATCTAATATTAAAGTGCTATTATTCAATTTTTTTCTCTCTGATGTATGGCAAGTATATTGGTGATGTTCTTATTTATAGGAGATCTTTTAGAACCTCTTCCAGGGCCAGCTTGGTGATAGTTGCCTCCTTTAACTGTTGCTTGTCTGAAAAGATTTTTTTCCCTCCCTCTAGTCTGAATGAAAGTCTAGCAAGTTATAGTATCCTTGGTTGAAATCCTTTTTTGTTGAGGGCTCGATAAATATTTTGCTATTCTCTTCTGGCTTTTAGAGTTTGAGTGGAGAAGTCTGATGATAGCCTTATGGGTTTTCCCCTGTATGTGACTTTTTGTTTTTTCTCTTACAACCTTTAGGATCCTTTCTTTATCCTTGCTTCTTTTCATTGTAACTATGATGTGTCTTGGTGTTTTTAGGATTGAGTTGATTCTGTTTGGGACTCTCTGGGCCTCTTGAATCTTAAAGTCCTTTCTATTGTTTAGGTCTTGGAAGTTTTCTTCTATTATTTCCTCTAGAATGTTTCCTTCCCTTCCTTTCTTTCTTCCTCTGGTAGGCCAATTATGTGAATGTTACTTCTTCTGAGATCATCCCATATGTCTCTGTTGTTATTTTCAGTGTCTTTCAATTTCTTTTGGAGCTCTTTTACATCTTTATTAGTTTTCTATAGCTCATCCTCTCTTTGGCTAATTCTATTATCTTCTTCTGTTAACCTATTTTCTCTTCCCTCAGCTTCCTTCTTCAGTTCAGTTACAGTATTAGCTTGTTATGCTAATTGTCCTTTTAGCTCAGCTATTTCAGCTTTCAGTTCTCTAATTACCTTGAGGTAGCTGGTATTTTCCTTGAGGATCTTGTCTGTTGTTTCCCTGTTTCTGATAGTCCTTTCTTCAATAGTTTCCCTCATTTCTGTAACTAATAGCTCCATTACTGTTTGGATAGGTCTCTTATATATAATGCATCTGACTTATTTGTAGTTTCTTCTGGAGTCTTGTCCTCATTCATTGTTGTGTGAGTATAGGCCATACTAGGGTCTTTTCTCAGATGAAGTCACAAACCACAGAAAACACAATAGCAGCTGAAGCAAAAATAAATGCAGTTAAGCAAAACCATATAGTCAAGTGACAACTCCACTCTAAAAACAAAAGTGAGCAATACAAAGGGAAATAAAAAGGAAAAGAAAAAAAGAGAGAAGGAAAAGAAACAAGGAAAAGTAAGAGTAGACAAGTACAAAAAAGTAAGCTGTCAACTATAAATTCTAGAGATAGTGGGAAGAGAGAATGAAAGAGGAGAGAGATACATGGGGAGAGAGAGAGAGAGAAGAAGAAGAAAGAATCTACTCTCAGTTAGACTTGTTCTAGAAGATAATTCATGAACTAGTGCCAGTGAAAAAAAAAAGAAATAAAAAAAAACAGTGAGAGGTTTTTCAGATCAGCTTTAAGGAAAGAAAAAGAGAAGTAGAGAAAAGGGGGGGAAGCAAGTCCCTCCAAGAATGTGTAGCACATCCAATCACACACATATCAATGGAAAAAGTAGCAATGGTTACTTTTGCTCAAGTTGGGAGTAGGGGGAAAGATAAGCATAAGTAATAACAATAAAGAATAAAATAAAATAAATATCTCTAACAGTAAGTCTACATATTGAACCACTACACATTGGCTCCACACAGCATTGTCTCTTTCCTAAACCTAGCTAAAAATAAGCAATTATAATAGGTAACTATCAGGCAAACTCAGGTGTTAGCTGAAAAATGCAGGTACTTTACCCCAGGCAAGACCGAGGCCTTGATTGGCCAGGTATTCTGTCACTCAGATAGAGTTTCTGCTACCTTCAATGTCTTTTGTAAAACACCCTGGAATGATACACCAGGCAAGACTGAAGCCTTGATTGGGCAATTATTCTGTTACTCAGAACTCCAGCTCAGTTCAATGTCTTTTGAATGAAACACATTTGAAAGAAATCCCTGTTGATCCAGGAATTTTGCAAAAGAAATTCCTTCCACAGGAGTCCCACCAGGAGTAGTGGTTTTGGGGGTTGGGGACTAGCAAAACAGGAAAATCCCACCCAATCTTCCTGATACCTTTTTCTCTTTTCAGCCTCTATTTGCCAGCTCAAATATAATTTATAGGACTCTTATTTAGTTCTTGTCTGCCCACCCAGTGCACCCCTATGCCACTATTGACTCAGTATTACTACACTTACCTGAACCTCCCAATTTTGAAGCAGCTCCAATGATGCATTGTTTCAATGTTGCCATCTTGGCCCCACCCCCAAACCATTCTTATTCTGACTTCATCTCTTTTTCCTACTATACTAATACATATTCATTCTACTTCAAGAATGTGGACTTCCTTGCTTTTCAAGCAGCTCAAGAATTTGTCTATACTAGGACTTTGTATGTCTCCTAGAAACTTAATCCACCCGTATATGCACATAAGTAGCCACTTAAAGTTTTGCTCAAATATCAACTTTGTCATTGGGGTCTAATTTTATAATTTTATTTAAATTACAACCTGTGGACTCCCCTACCCATTTCCAAACCCTTTGGCAATACTGGATTATTATTTTTTTCTGTAGATCTTATCACTTCCTAGTATATAACATGTAGTGTGTATTTATCATAACTACGGTTAATTATCCTTTCTTGTCAGAATCTAAGCTCTTTGAGAGCTATAATCTTTGTTTTGTTTGTTGATCTATCCCAAGTGCTTACAATTGTGTCTGACAAAAAAAAGTGAATGTTTGAAGAACAGTTTTTTTTATGAATAAATAATTTTAAGAACCCTGTTGCCATAGATTGGGGTGACATCAGGGCATTTTAGACAGAGATGAATCTTTGCTTTAGAGAGTAAGATGTCTTTTGAGAACCTTAGGGAGCCCTGGTTTAGCTTGAATTTCATCTAGAGAACTCCAAAATTCTGTTTTCTTAAGATTTCACAAAGCCATCCTCTATGCTTAGTACCCTGTATGGTATATACGTTAATAAGTGATAGAGAAAAACTTCAACCTTTATCTAGAACTTGTATTCTTATAATGTAATATGAATTATAGATATATTTAATGTAAAGCAAGGGAATCAACTGGGTCTCCTTTGTGGTCATATCTTTGAATCTCAGTCATGAGACACATAGTATGGTTTTGGGATACTGCTGGGTAGTACAATGGTAGTTAAATAGTTATGTTCAAGTGGAAATCATGTAAGTTAGAAGTTAGATAGATATAGGATCAGATCAGATTCTGGAACTAATGCCTGCGATCTTTTTGCCTTAACCATCTGGCATTTTGAGACTAAAGTATGAATTTTCTTTTCCTTAGAGAATTCTTTGTATTGATTCCTATTAAATTATTGCCTGGAAATGATAAAATAATTTTACTTGTCTCAAAATATAAAAAAACACTAAGATTAGTTTATGAACTGGAAAAAATGATGTAAAAAGCTTCTATTGTTTATTAATACTGTCTGAGATTTGCAGTAGAAATTACAAGACTATAGAAACTTTCCAGGGAATGAAGGAGACTATAAATCAATTCTGGCAAAGAACAGATTTTGGAAACCATTTAAATTTCCACTGCAAATAGGTAATTTTGAATACTTAATGATAACCCATTTTGGGCTGACGTAAGTGATGACTTAAGATACACATTAAATATGCAGTGATAAATTATGGACATAATTTTGCATCTCCCCATCAATAACTAAGTGAGAAATGAGGTATTAGATGTTTTGTAGAACCAAACATAGGAGAGATAGGACTTGTGAATTCCAGAACTACTAAAGTTCAGGTAGAAATGTTCTCTTTTTTATTTTCTTTGATTAATAATAGTTTACAAGACTATAGGGTTACAGTATTTAGTTCCACACACCACCAGAACCACCAAAATTCTGTGTCCTTATCCTCCCAATGGTGAAGCCCATAGTTCTCACAAAGAGACTCAGGATAGTGTATTCCAGTTCATTAGACTCTATATATGAGTGACACCATCTTGTAGTTGTCTTTCATCTCTTTACTTATTTTACTAAGCGTAAGCACTTCCAGATTCATCTACTTTGTTCTGAAGTGAAACAATATCACTTTTTTTTATTACAGAGTGGTATATTCCATAAAGTATACATTCCATAATTCTTTAACCAGTCATCTTTCAGTAGGCATTTAGACTGCTTCCAGTCTTTGGCCATTTTGAATAATACAGCTAAGAATATAGGGGTACATATATCCCTTTGGTTAACTGTTTGTGTGCTCCTTTAGTAAATGCCTGAGTGGTATTGCTGAGTCATAAGGTAATTTCATTTGTATTTATTTAAGGGTTCTCCATACAGTCTTCCAAAAGGGCTGTAGCAGTTTGCATTCTCAGCACGTCCCTTTTTCTTCACAACCTCAACAACACCTCTGATTTTTCCATTTTGCTTATGTAGGCCATGCTCACATGTGTGTGGTGGAACATCAATGTAGTTTTAATTTGTATTTCTCTAATGATAAGTGAAGTGGAGCATTTCTTTATACGTCTATGGGCCATGTGTTTCTATCCTTTAGAAGTCTATTTAGTTCTTTGACTTACTTTTTTATTGGGTTATTGGTTTTTCTCTTTTGTTGAGCTGCACCAGTTTTTTTTTTTTTTTTTTGATGTTTGATATCAGTTGCCTATCTGCTGTATTATGTGTATATAACCCCCCCCCCCAGTTACTTAGGTTGCCTGGTTATAATTATATAGTTTACTTTTGATGTGTAGGAGCTTTTTTTTTTTTTTTAGTTTTATAGAGTCCCATTTATTTACTCTTATTTTCATTTCATATGCCCATGTACACAAGTCTCTAAGTATATCTTTGAGATTAAGATCCTACTATGTTTTCCAAATATTTTCTTCTATAAATTTTACAGTCTTTGTTTTAACATCTACAGTTTAGATCCATTTTGATATAATTTTGGTGTGTGGTGTTAGATTATGACCTAGTTTTATTTTTCTACATGTGGCTGTCCAGTTGTTTCAACACTATTTATTGAAGAGGTCTTATTTTCCTCATTGCATATTTTCGATCATTTTGTCATATTTTAAGTGATTAGCTAATATGTGTTCATAGCACAAAGCAAACTATTTCTATCAAGGTTGTTTAAGAGGTTATAAGAACTTTCTAAGAGTTTGTCAGGTACAAGTTATAGGATGCTATTAGAAAGCTTTTAGGGATGTTGTGCAAATGCAATTCAGCTTAAGACTATTAGACACATTAATTTATGCCCATTATTCTTGTGTTATAGCCAGAGATACAACTGAGATGACTATGCCAAATCTGTTTCCTTCAGGTACCACTTGAATCTTTACTTGAGAAAGTGTGTAGGCCTAGGATTTAAAAAAAAATCTGGATTAGAAAGAAATTCAGTTCTTGGGAGTCAGGTGGTAGCGCAGTGGGTTAAGCATACATGATGCAAAGCTCAAGAGCCGGCTTAAGGATCCTGGTTCCAGACCCCAGCTCCCTACCTGCAGGGGAGTCGCTTCACAAGTGGTGAAGCAGGTCTGCAGGTGTCTGTCTTCCTCTCCCCATCTCTGTCTTCTCCTCCTCTTTCCATTTCTCTCTGTCCTATCTAACAATGATGACATCAGTCTAACAATGACGACACCAATAACAACAACAATAACTTCAACAACAATGAAAAAAACAAGGGCAACAAAGGGGAAAATACATAAATAAATATTTAAAAAAAAGAAATTCAGTTCTGATAGAGTGTATTAAAATCACTTACTTGTCAAATGTTACAACTAACTCACCTGTGAATTAAAAATAATAGCAATGAAAATAAGAATCTGATACTATGGGTTTAGATCTCTAAGAGATCCTTCTCTCTACCACCACTGGTCACTTCCATCAGGAATGTCATCATAAACCCTTTTGTGGCCAGGACCTTACCCTCACTATAAACTAGCAATGGTAAGAACATCCCCACTCTCTGAATGGAAGCAAGGCCATCCTACTCTGCCACTTGAGGAAGACTGGTCCTGAAATGAGTGCAACCTAGAATGTTCCCAGTTATGACCATGGACTGCGAGCTCAGACTGACAGGGACTCAGAGGTTACACAGGCTCCTGTGCTAAATGGGCCAAATCAATGTGGTAAACAGTTAATTTTATTTATATGTATATTTTCAAGTTTGGGAACTACCCTCTGCCCTAATCTGACTTTCAAGTTCTATTCTGAACTCTGAAAACCATCCTCCCAGACAATATTTCAAGTCTACCTATATGTTAACTATCAAGCTTAAGCAAAGACTGCTAAAACCATAGGCTCCTAGGAAAATACCTAAAATAGATAAGCTTTCTCTCTGCACCCTAGGGTCCCTACTCTTACCTGTTCTATGTTGTATTCTTTACATTGGTTTGTTCTAGCCCTCCCCCGCCAAGAAAATTGGATCAGTCCAGTTAGTTTCGCGGCCCGCTTGGCCCAGCCCCTAGGAACCCCACCAGAGTTCCAGAGTTCCAGAGTTGGAGAGCTGCAGAGTGAGAGAGAGTGCTTGTGCCGCCGCAATGAGACAGCAGAGTTCTGTTTGGTGATTAGTTTGGTTTAGTTTATGAATCGTTGTTCCTGAATAAAGAAATACAGCTTCCCTGCCCAGCCGTATGTCTCTGGTCGTCTCTGTTACCCGCCCGTGAAGCTAGCCCGGCCAGCTGGAGCCGCCGAATTTTAACAACAGTCCTACTTTACTTTTTGGTTCTTCTTTATTAAATATTTTGTCCTACTTTATATCTTACTGCCTTTGAGTCACCCAAGTTTCAGATGCTACTACAATGCCATCTTGACCTATCTGGCCAGATGACTTTACCAACATGGACTGGAACCTCACCTCCAGAGCCCTATACTACCAGGGAAAGATAGAAACAGGCTGGGGGTCTGAACTGACCTATCAACTTACAAGTCCAGTGGAGAATCAATCATAAAAGCTAGTACTCCCACTTTATACCCACCCACCCCACTCCCCACCCCCCACAAATAATTTGTCCATACTCTCAGAAGGGGAAGATGAAAAGGGAAGATGATCATAAGACTCTCAACTCCATATCCATCTGACCTGAAATTTTTGTCATCAGTAATTTTTCTTTTTATACCATCACTGAAGAAGAGAGTCTGAAAACCACCAGACAAATTGGACACTGTTTTGTCTATCTGAGTGAGAAGAGGAAAAATGAAGAACACCTGGAAGAAGTAATAGGCATATGTGTAACATAGAAAGGAAGTGAAGGTAGGACCATAGAAATGAATAAAAACTGGCAAAATACATTAAAATATATTTAAGTATATGTATATAGATTTAGATAAATATATATTGGCAACACATGTCTGTGACCTGAGGATAACTATTGCAGTTTCTATTGAAGGAGGATAGAGACACAGAACCCTGGTGGTGGGGATAGTGTGGAGTTACACCACTATTGTCTTGTGATTTCGTAAACCAGTATTTAGTCACTAATTGAAAATTTAAAAAGAAAATAAAAGTTATAATGCAGTGCAAGCACTGAATAAAACTCATTTTTATGATGAAGATGAGTATAGACTGAGCCAGTGTTTGCTCCTGTTAGCCTAAAATTGCTGCTGGTTATACTGGGAAGGTAACAGTTGGCAGTAAGTATGAATAATATCATGTCTGAACTGAGTTTATCTAGTTTTTCTTTTTTAATTTTTTAATTTATTTATAAAGAGGAGACACTGAGAAAACCACAGGATTAGAGGGGTACTACTCCACACAATACCCACCACTAGTTCTCGGTATCCCCTCCCCTGCCCTGATAGCTTTCCTATTCTTTAAACCTCTGGGAGTATGGACCCAAGGTCATTGTGGGATGCAGAAGTTGGAAGGTCTGGCTTCTGTAATTGCTTCCCTGCTGAACATAGGTGTTGACTGGTCTATCCATACTCCCTAGTAATGTGTGGCTCTGGGGAAGTGGAGCTCCAGGGCACATTGGTGGGGTTGTCTGTCCAGGGAAGTCTGGTCAGCATTATGCTAGCATCTGGAACCTGGTGGCTGAAAAGAGAGTTAACAAACAAAGCTAAACAAATTGTTGACTGATCATGAACCTAAAGGCTGGAATAGTGTCAGGTTGCGTAGCGGGGGAGAGAGAAGAGACCAGGAATTTGTGGCAGAGTGGGAAGGCAAATCTTTATTCACGCAGGCACCCCAGAGTTGGGTGCGAGTGGGCACAGCGGTTTAGGCGACATGGAGCTAGCAAATGGCCGCCTCCCACTATACCCAACAGCCCTTCTCCAGGTCGGGTCATGGAAGAGAGAAGAGCAAAAAGAACAAAAGCGAAGCAGGAGGGACTTTTATGGGAGGATTCCGGAAGTGGCAATTTGGGACAGGATTGGCTAGGAAAGGGGTTGAAGAGAGGCAAAGGACATGTAGGGAAGGCGGAAGCATCCTTAGCAACTATTGCAGTGGTTTTAACTGAATTAGCAATACCCTGAGGGGATAACATGGTGGATATCTGTAAATAATACTTGCATGGAAATATAGTGCTTTGTGGCCCTGCTAATGTTTGACCACATCTGTACAATTTCCCAACATAATAGTGCAGATGAAGAGTTGGGGGTCCTCCATTTTGTAGATAGCTAGTAGGTATATTTTAGTAATATTCCAAAAGGCCTGTGGTTATTCTAGGTTTTTTTATTTTTTTATTCCCTGAGTCTAAAATCTGATATGCAGGTGGATACAAGTTATTGTCTGGGGAGATGATGTCTTGGCTGGAAAAAGGAACAGAAAGCTGGATCAGGGAAGAAAGTAGCTCCCTAATATGGGAAAGGGGTCTGAATATTGTTGACTGTAAATTCCATCAATTTGATTTGGTCTGGGGCCCATATTCAGCTTAGGAGCCTATGTGACCTCTGCATCCCTATAGATCTCAGCTCACATTCTGTGGTCATGAGTAGAAACATTCCAAGCTGCCCCAATATCAGGACCCATCTTCCTCAGGTGTAGCATAGAGTATGTTGTCCATCCTCCCTTTGGAGGATGGAACATTGTCTACCATTGTTGATCCAAATTGAGGGCAAGGTCCTATGGGGGGCCCACAAAAGGTCCTATGTGTTGTTTCTGATAGAAATGACCAATAACAATGGAGAGAGGGATTTATTTGAGGTCTAGGCTCATCATGTCTATTTGGAAATCTCAGGACTCCCCGATTAAGGCCCCAGCTAATGGGGTGGCCTGATAATGACTAAAGAGTCATCATTAAGATATGCCAGTCTCTTGCCCTTATTCAGCTTTTGCAGTCCTTGCTTTGGTAATGTTAACTTTGGAGTATGTGAGAGAACTGTAATTGGAAGTAGGTGAGGAGGGTATCTAAGTCTAAGTAGACATTATTTCATTAGGAACTTTATATACTGACTTACTGCAGACTACTGTGCACTTTTGCTTTCAGGTATATATTTAGTCCTAGTTTATGGATACCTGTGAACATAAGCTCTATCTTATGGGACCTGGCCTATATCTAGGTCTTGGGACTTTGTTAGGAAGTGAACCTCCTGGAATGGCATTAGAGAACACTATGAAAGGAAAGGTCTCACCTGAGTAATGAGTGTGAAGGGTTGACATTCCATACCTGAAGTCTCTGGACACCGTCTGAAGTGAAGCATGCTGAGATGGTACCCCTTGTGTTGATTAGGTTGGGATTGGCAGATGCACTATCATTTGGTATGAATTGCGAGAAGGCTGCAGGAAAGTGCGCCCCACCCTAGAGGTTCCAGGACTGGGGGAAATATAGGCTCTATAGTGGAAATGTGAGGTTCCTGCTGTCTTAGGGTTTAAGAAGACAATAGATAGTTATTGCTATAATCACATTATTTGGCAATTGGGATAACTTTGAAAAATCCCTAGTTTCTCAAGCTGAGTTTATATTTTCAGCTATTCAAAAAAATGTATCAATGCCGTACTTTTAATGGTACAACCCGGCATAGACTACTGGAACAATTTTAATTTATTTTTAAGTAATTGGAACTAAACAACTGCTGATTTTGAAGTATTAACTAGGCTGACATAAACGATGACTTAAGATACACTTTAATATGCAGCAATAATTAAATTATGGACATAATTTGACATGTCCTCATCAACAGCTAAGTGTAAGCCAGAACACAACATTAACAATGAAATATGATTTGAATCATACAAATATATTTATGTAGTTTACAATCTTTGCATATATGAATGTATGCATAGGAAAATACTGGGAAAAAGCAAAAGTTAGCAGTATTCATTTCTGGGTGATGGAAATGGATTTATTTCTTGGTGTGTCCCCCCTTTTGTATGCTCAATGCTTTCCAGGTCCTGTGAATATCTATTAGTCTTATAGTAAAACAGAGTCACTAAGTGGTACTTAGAGATACTTTGTGCAAGGCAGGAACATAGTGCAGCAAACACCAAGTGAATGAATGAGTCCATCAAGAAAACTGACAAGTTCTACCAACTCTTTAGCAGCTTTGTCTATCTTTCTTGTAAGATTAAAGCAAAATGTTACATTATGAAGGTTTCATTACAAAATAAGTAATAGCATAGTATAAATCACAACCATAAATAATAGGCATGAACTAATCAAGTCTCATTTGTGATGAGACAGCTCTAATTACTTTTAATTTCATGCTTTCACTTACTGTACTTGCTTATTCTTAAATCTGTAATCTCCTGTGTTCTCTCAGTCATTAGTATAAATTAGCAATGTTGTACTATATGCAAATCAGTTGGCTGAAAAAGTCAGTTATGTGGAAAATACTGTAAATAACCTTTTTCAACTCAATTAAACAATTTTGGTGTGGCATCACAGGCTTTAAGGAAAAAGTAATTGACTAAAGCAGTTAAAACCTTTGGGTCCAATCCAGAAAACCTTACACAGACAAAATCTCTACTTTCTTCAGCATTTATCTTGTACTCCCAAGAGTATCAGACTAAGCACAGAGATGAAAATCTGTGAACAAAAGAAGAGGGAGATAAGAAAAGGGAGATAAGCTAATATTTACCGATCACTATAGGCACTGATAACATTATTACTCTTTAAAGTGAAAATATCATTGGAATATAAAAAACAATCAAATGGAAGTTTTTTAGTGTTTTATAGACCCTGCTCTGCCTTTATGTAGTCTCTCAGAATGTTATGTTGTTTATAAATGAAGGCTCACAATAAAATGCTTCCAATAAACTTTACCTAATATTCATCTCTGTTGAAGGGTCACAATTATCATTTTTATTTATTTACTTACTTATTTATTTTACCAGAGCACTGCTCAGCTCTGGCTTATAGTGATACAAGGGATTGAACCTGGGACTTTGGAGCCTCAGGCATGAGAATCTCCTTGCATATAACCATTATGCTATCTACTCCTGCCTGGCCACAAAGAACTTAAGGTATTAAAGACCCAGAGTTGTGTGAAGTAAATAAATATCTCTTCATATTTTTAAACCAATAGTTAATTACATTTGAAAATGCAACTTAAACAAAATATACCCTTAAACAAATACAAGTGTAAATACCTTACGATCCAGCAATTCCATTTCTAGGCATACACCCAAAAGATATAACACTGATTCGAAGAGATAAATGCACTCTCATGTTCATAGTGGCTTTATCCACAGTAGCACAGACTTGGAAACAACCAAAATGCCCTTTGACAGATGACTAGATAAAAAAGTCATGAGACATACACTTAATGGGGTATTATTCAGCAATAAAACATTGCTATTGTATCTTTGGGTTGAAGTAGATGGAATTGAAGATTATGCTTAAAGAAGCAGGTAAGGAGGTGAAGGAAATCTATAAAATGGTTTCACTATATGTGGAATTTACACAACTGAATATAAGGATATGAAAAAAAAAAGTCAACCTTGTCTCTAAGACTGGGAGAGTTGTAGTGGTATCTATGCGGGTGGGGGTGGAGACATGGACCTTTGGTGACTGGAGTGATGAGAAAAAGTGTAAGTCTATACTGTAAACCATTAGACAATAACTCAGTAAAGCTCTAAAGGCAAAAAATAAATAAATAAAACTTGAAAAATATCAAATAAGGTTATACATAATATATCTCCTAATAAATATTAATTACATTAGAAAAATAAACAAAAAATAAAATGTAACTTAAAAAATGTTTTTAAATTTACTTATTCCCTTTCATTGCCCTTGTTGTTTTATTGTTGTAGTTATTATTGTTGTCGTCTTTGTTGGTTGTTGGATAGGACAGAGAGAAATGAAGAGAGGAGGGGAAGACAGTGAGGGGGAGAGAAAGATAGACACTTGCAGACCTGCTTCACCGCCTGTGAAGTGACTCCCCTGCAGGTGGGGACCCAGCCCCAACCGGGATCCTTAAACAGGTCCTTGCGCTTTGCGCCATGTGCGTTTAACCCGCTGCGCTACCGCCCAACTCCCATTGTAACTTTTTTAATCTTAGGTTTTTTTTTTTTTAACCTATTATCCACTAACATTCCATAGAACTACATTTTATGAAATATATGGACCAAAAAGCATGAAAACAATATTTTACACATTAATATTTTACACACTACTTTAAAGTCCTTACAGGACATCTGTTGGAATCTTGATCTGGTTTGATTGTTGTTTAATCTCACAGGATTTTTCTATGTCTTGCTTACTTGCCCATTTGCACTACATAGCACAGATGAAACAAACAAACAAAAAAAGCATAGATACAGGAAAATGCAATATTTTTTGAAGTAACATTTCAAAGGGAAGAAGAGGGAAGATAAGTAAGATATTATATAAATGAGGTTCTGATGTCTTTATCATGATTTGTACACAAAGATGCTAATATTAAGATTTACGTTATCAGTTTATTTTTAAAGGATAGATTGATTTGAGAAAGGAAGAGAGGTCCAGAGTACTGCTTGCCTAGACATAAGTTGGTGCCTGGGACTGAATAAATCCTAAGACTTTGAAGCTGGTCTGAGGTTACCAAACCATGAGCTGATTTGCAAGAAGAAATAAGAGGTCGTGGTTCAATCTCCAACACCACCATCAGCCAGAGTTGAGCTCTGGTCTCTCTTTCTCTCTGTCTCTCTCTCTTTCTGTCTCTCTTTGTCTCTCTTTCTCTCTCTCTCTCTCTCTATATATATATATATATATATACGTGTATGTGTGTATACATATATATATATGTACATAATTAAAAAGCAAAAAAAAATGAGGGGATGCAATGTACTATGGAGGAGTGAAAATGATGTCTTGGTGATGGATTTGGTGTGACAATACATAATTTGTAGAGAACTGAAATTTTACACCTAAAATATAGTCTAGTACACTGACATGAGCTCAATAAAAGAAAAAAAATATTGCTCTCTGTTCATTTTTTTTTTAAAGTTCATTCTTTAGTAGTCTTTAGTCTGAAATCATGCCTCTTCACAAATTTCAACTTTTACTTCCGAGAATCTTATTGCATTGTGACCCTTTTCCTGCTTTCAGTCTCATGAAAATGTCCTCCCTTGGATCAGGTGAGGGCACATCCAGTTGCTAGCACACATTACCATGCTTAAAATGATTTGAGTTCAAGCCCCCCAGTTGCTATGTACAAGCCGTAAGCATCGCAAGTGGTGAAGCCATTCTGCGTTTCTCAGTCTCCTACCTTCTTTATCCTCCTTTCCTCTCCATTTCTGTCTTCTATGAAATCAAAACATCACTTTAAAGATAAATATATTCTTACCAAGAACAGTCTATGTCTTTTATATTTTCAAATATTATTATTTTTTCTTTGTTTTTTGTTTAATTTGGTAGGAGAGGGGGAAAACTGAGGGGAAGAGAGAAAGGGAGACATCTGCATCACTGCTCTACCACATGTGAAGACTGCACCCTGCAAGTGGAGACCAGGGACTTGAACCAGGGTTCTTCTGCATGGTAACATGTACATTTATCCAGGTGCACCACTGTCAAGTCTCCAGTGTTTTTTTGTTGTTGTTGTTTTTCCCCCTAAAACACTGGCAGTATCCAATCCTATGCTTTGGCCTAAATAAATGGCCTACTTCCTGCATATGTATAAAGCTGTAGTTTACTCCTGTGAGTAAGCAGTGTTATGTGGAAGTTTATGTAATTGATCAACATGTTGCTTCAAAAAACCCAAGGTGAGTACTCCTGAGTTTTCTCTAGCTTTTAAACCAGTTAAAGTTATCTTGTGGAGTTTAGTGTAGGTTTCCTATTCTCAACCTGTCATTTCACACCTGCTAAAACAGTTAAATTATGGTTTAAAATCTACTATCTAAAATGATTTAGTGTGTATCGCAAGTATCCATGAATTGACATGGGCTTCTTCATACATATATAACACTACATTGATTTTTCTGCTTGTAGAGCAAGTAATGCAACCTTTATAATTGTGATTAAAGAATCAGACTTATTGCATCTGATAGTATTTGGTAATTTGAGGAGGACCTTTTGTTTTTTTAAGAAGTATTAGGAACTAATTTGGTTTTCCAGGCCATCATTTCCCCATCATCCATTCAAATCCTCATTTCAGTGAAGGAAAAACAGCCTTTGAGCTTATATAATGGAGTGGCAGAACGTGAATCTTATAATTAAGATCTTATTCTTCATTATTGGCCTGCAACTCATACAATAAAGCTGGCAGACATGGCCAAATGTTCTTAGTCAATAAATTGGGAAATACATTATTCATCTGTTGTGGCTTGCTATTACAGCTGACAGTTTGTTTCACTTTAGCACTTAATATTTTCTTTGGCAAGTTGTGCTGCCAAAAGGGTTGAAAAGCTAAACATAAAACAATATTTGCAAATCCAGAAGAGATGTGAACCATGCATCCACCTGTAGATTATTTCTTGAACTGCCCCCTCCATATTTGTAACTCTATGGAGTTTGTGGGGAAAGAGCCCACAGTCTGTAAAGTGCAAGCCATTATTTCCATGAGAGTCTGAGCGGGTTGAGCCCAAGCCCTTTGCTTCTCAGGAAAGGTGGTAAGCTGGTCCCTCCTGACCTCCTGAACTTATTAATGGACGGTCTTTTTCAGACTGGGAACTTGCCTGCACATGCTTCCTCATTCCCTTTGAACAAAAGCCATGAATTACCCTGCATGGCCAATGGAAACCCATCACAAATATCCTGGCTTTAACTGCCCCCTTCCCCACCCTGGCCAGAGGTGCTTGTAATTCACCTGTAGGGAAAAAAAAAAAAAAGCCTACCTGTGTATTGTGAGCTCATGACCAGACCATATATGTTAACTTCTCAGCTAATATCAAACACCTGACAGGGCAAGATTTAACTGCGTTGTGTGTATGGCTTAATGATTATCTTAACCTCTCTCAAACCTTTTGGGTATATCTACTTGCTTGTATCCCCCAATAAAAAAAGTCATCTCTGAGGCTTCTCCCAGAGGAGATTCTGTGTTTCCTTCCTCTGTGCACATTCTCTCTCATTGCCAGGGTCTCCTTGGACCCCCAGGGGCCGCCTTGGTCTCAGTCCCCAATGGCCAGGAAGACGGAGAACCAGAGGATGACCCACAGGAGTCAGTATGAAAAATACTTTATTTTAAAATGTTATTCATCTTAAGAGTTCTTGACCAAATAATGGTCATAGTACTTTAAAAAAAAATTTTATTTATAAAAAGGAAACACTGACAATACCATAGGATAAGAGGGGTACAGCTCCACACAATTCCCACCACCAGAACTCCGTATCCCGTCTCCTCCCCTGATAGCTTTCCTATTATTTAGTTATTATTGTACTCCCTGTGGGAGTATGGTCCCAGGGTCATTATGGATACAGAAGGTGGAAGGTCTGGCTTCTGTAATTGCTATCCCGCTGAACATGGGTATTGACAGGTTGATCCATACTACCAGCTTGTCTCTCTCTTTCCCTTGTGGGGCAGGGTTCTGGGGAAGCCAGGCTCCAGGACATATTGGTGGGGTAGTCTGCCCAGGAAAGTCTAGTTGGCATCATGGTAGCACCTGAAACCTGCTGGCTGAAAAAAGAGTTAACATATAAAGCCAAACAAATTGTTGACTAATTATGAACCTAAAGGCTGGAATACTGCAGATGAAGATTTGGTGTCTCTGTTCTGAAAATAGCTAATAGGCTGATTTTAGTTATATTACAAAGGGTCCATGACTATACTATTTTTTTTCCTGAACCTGACATCTGATATGTCATAGTACTTTTTTTTTTGGTCTTTTTAGAAATATTTATTTATTTTCCCTTTTGTTGCCCTTGTTTTGTTGTTGTTGTTATCGATGTCGTTGTTGTTGGATAGAAGAAAGAGAAATTGAGAGAGGAGGCGAAGACAGAGTGGGGGAGAGAAAGATAGACACCTGCAGACCTTCAAAGCCTGTGAAATGACCCCCTTACAGGTGGGGAGCTAGGGGCTGAACCATGATCCTTACTCTGGCCCTTGCGTGTGCTTAACCCGGTGGCTTAACC
Organism: Erinaceus europaeus; assembly: GCF_950295315.1. Lineage (NCBI taxonomy): Eukaryota > Metazoa > Chordata > Mammalia > Eulipotyphla > Erinaceidae > Erinaceus > Erinaceus europaeus. The sequence continues at coordinate 59,047,133 of NC_080169.1, read as the reverse complement.
GGATGTGCTACCACCTGACCCCGTCATAGTACTTTTATGAAGTAAACACACACATGCACTAAAAATTGAAGATGAACTTTTGTTTGATTTGTTACATGGCTTCTTTATATCTCATTCAATGTCAACATTCCAGAATGCAGAGGCAGTCATGATACCACTCAGCTTTGTGACCTCCTGGTTTTGCTGTGAGAAGGAATACAAAAGTAAGCCAAAAATATTTTATAAGGAGTACAACTTTATTTATTTGTCACCAAAGTTTTTATTGGGGCTTGATGAGGGCCGTATGAGTCCACTGCTCCCAGACACTTTTTTTTTCTTCAATTTTTTTCCCTATTTTATTTGGTAGGGTAGAGATTGAAATGTGGAGGGAGTGGTAAAGAGGGAGAGAAAAAGACTAACACCAGAACATTGCTTCACTGCTCCTGATGTGTCCCCTGTAGATGAGGAGCCAGTTCTTGAACGCAGAGTCTTGCACATGATAACTGTGTGCTCAGTCAGGTGCTCTACCACCCAGCCCCAAGAGTATAGATTCACTTAGGTAAAAATTAATGTAGTCCCTCAGAGAATGTCAGCCAGTGATCTCAAAGGCAATTACTCAAAACTGTGTGTCAATTTTTATGGAGCTTTCTTTGTGTGTGTGTGGGGGAAGGGGGCAATAATCAAGTACATTCTTGGAGAAATGAAGAAACATGATAATTACTGATACACAGATGAAGAAATCAGCAATTTCAGTTGTTACAAGTGAGTCAAGTTGTTACAAGTTCTCAGTTCAGCCATGAGTCCCTGGTCATCTCTGTCTCTCGCCCGTGAAGCCAGCCCGGCAAAACGACAAAAAATAATTACATTAAATTATAAGAAATATAAGAAACAATTTTCACTGAATATTAACTGACAAGTACAATGGGATGTTAGCCCATTTTGTACAGTTGTGCTGTGAAGGGAGGTAATTATCTATATGTTTTCCCACGTAGATTGGGGATATAAATAATTGCTTGTGTGCTCTGTGTCCCAGTGTATTGTCATGGGGTGGGTTGAGAATATGGCCAAGATCATTTCCAATATGGTTAAAGACCTGTCACACATAAACTCAACAAAGACTTGAGGAAAAAACTTGATTTTCAGAAATTTAGATATTATTCAGGAAAAACGAGAACACACATGCATGTTGAAGTACATGTGAGCAGAGAGAAAACATAAGAGCCAGTTACTCACATGTTGATGCTCTCACCTTGGCAGAGAGTGAAACCACGCCCATAACATCAGTTTTTATAAACTTCCAGGCCCCACCTTCAACTTCCTTTCCAAGCCACAACCATACCTGTTACCACTCCCATTTCTCCTTGCAACATTTTCCTTCCTTCACAGTATGAAAGCATGTGTGCCTGGGGAACATGTGTTATGGCATGGTACAGCAGTGTCTGTGTAACCCAAGTTCTCCCTATTCATTCTCTGACCTCAATACCAGAATGTTCATTACTGGGTGACTGGCTTTACTCAGAGTGTTTCAAACATTCTGAAAAGATTCAAAATTGGGACTAGGATTTACAATTGTCGGAGTATGATTACCTCAAAAGCAATGTGCTAAGTATGTAATAAAAATTCTGTATTATAGCTCAAAAGTAACCAAAAAACGAGACCTGAGGCCACATGGAGGGCAGGGAGTTATGTTTCTTTTACAGGAGGTTCCTACCTGTTAGCGAGCATAAATCAAACCACCATCCACTGTAAGGAAGCAAAGATGTTTATTGACGAATTGCAATCCGGGCCGAGATGGTGACTGGTGTTAGTCTACCAAGCTCGACCCCGAACAGGGCTCAAACCATACAATTTATAGGAATTCAGACTACACTCAGGGAGGGGGAGCACATCACCTTATCAACCTACATCCAATAACAGGCTATAGCAAACACAAGATCCAATCATTTCAAACTTAGCAAAAGCATGATCCATTCAAAGCAAAGTGCGGGCTATTTTCAAATATAGTAAGATCACACAACCAATAGAATTCAACCAGGCAGGGTCGCCACATCCTCCTGCCATCGGCTATGACCACCCATCCGGTAGGCAGCACACCACAAAGTCTGTTCAAAGGTCCTGATAAGGCTTGTCCCCATGTAGGGTCCTTCGAACAATGGGTGGCCTTCACTGATGAGGTCCTGATAAGGCTTGTCCCCAGGCAGGGTCCTTCGAACAATGGGTGGCCTTCACTGATTAGGTCCTGCTTATTCAAGGGGGAAGGGGCAAGGAATTTTCCACCTCATACTACAAGCAACTCATACTAAAAGCACTTAACAAACAACTGCATAAAAAGGGAATTTCAAGGCTACTGCCTTTTACATTCCCCACTTGTCTTAGCCGAGAATCAAATCTTTGATTCATCTTCATCTTTTTTTCTTTTGGGTCAGTGGGATCAGCAACTGTGCTCTTCAAAGGAGTGTGATGAATCTAGTGCCACTTTCCGGCAACCTTTGCAGCAGTTGGTGTACTCAGGATCACAATATAAGGTCTTTCTCACTGGGTGTGCCTTGTGGAGCAGGCAGCAGGTGACAGGGTCCTTCCCAAAGGCTTGTAGCACAGCATTCTAATTGTCCTGCAATATAGGCTGGAGATCTGTAAGAACTTGGTAACAGTTGTGGGATAGATCAGAGACAAGAGCATCACAGATCATGACAGCAGCAGTCTGCCAAAAACCATTTCAAAGGGAGACAGTTTGTTTACAATGGGAAACAGTGTACTCTCAGAAGGGCCTGAGCCAGGAGCGATACCCATCCCATGCCAGTTTCAAGGGTTAATTTAGTTAAAGTCTCCTTTAAGGTCTAATTTATCTCTCTACCTGCCCAGGGATATGGGACTCGTTAGCATAATGAAATTTCCAATTTGTTCCCATTTCTCGGGCCACTAACCGAGACACAAAAACAGTGAATGTCTGCTTACCAGAACCAATGGTGAGAGGGAACTCTCCACCTGGGCACTGTTTTATCTAAAATTTTCTTGCTCACCATCTATGCCCCCTCAGACTTTATTGGTTAAACCTCTATCCAACTTGAAAATGTGTCTATAAATATCAGCAAGTACTTATACCCAAAAATCTCTGATTTTACTTCTGTAAAATCTATTTAGTCTCTAGTCCTAATCTCTTGCCCATCTTATTTCTCCTTACTGTATCCAGGGTCCTTTGGAAGCAGGGAGCCTAGTAGAATCAATGTCAAGGCTGGCCCTGCTTGTTGTGTAGCTGCACAAGTGGCTTCATCTGCCCTCTAGTTTCTTTTCTGATGTCCGGAACAATGGGTCACGGCTGCTTCTTGCAGGGTCCATGCGGCCTCCAGTAGGTTCTTTTGCTGGATCATCTTGCCAGTGGGAGTCAGGAATCTTCTCTCCCCACATGCTCCGTGCACACGCCATGTAGCAAAGGCATACCTCTTGGCAGTCATGCTTTTGTAGGGAGCCTCAGGATCCGTCTCCAACATCAGGGTGGCAGGGTTCAGGCCGGTGGCAGCACTGAATTTCACTCATGGCTGGTCTAGGAACAGAACTTGGTAGCAGGTTAGGTGGGCATTGGACTTGCCCCAGTAATGGCTTGTCTGCTTTCCTTACCAGCTGTTCCACAGGTGCTACTGTCTTCAGGCATTTTGTCCATCCAGCAGCTACAGGGTCCAATATTTGACAAATAGGCAACGGGTCTGTGCCATGGCCCAAGTTTTTGGGTCAGCACTCCCCGGCTTATGTCTTTAAGTTCATCAACCAGCAGTCTAAATGGCTTGTTGATAAAACAGCCTTTCTTCCAGTGTCCTTTTTCTTTGCAGTAACATCACTGATCTTTCTCTACCCTTAGCCCCCAATTTTCTGACTTTCCTTTTCCCTCTGGGCACTGCCCCAACTTTCTCTTCCTTTCTTTCTTTCTTTCTTTCTTTCTTTCTTTCTTTCTTTCTTTCTTTCTTTCCAAAGTCTAATGTCAAAACATTTACCAACTTCTTAAAAACCCTCTGAGCAATCTCTCAGCTTTTCTTTAAAATCTTTCTGTCTTCTGTAACTTTTTTCTAACACCTGGGGCAGATTTGAGCAACAAAAGGCCAAATTTAGTGTCATTCTATTTACCTTAGAGAAATTTGTGGGCCATTTTACTGCCTCTTGGAGACCCCCTAAGAGAACCTGGCAGTATGATTGAAGGGGTATCACTGCCGTACTCTTACATTTGTAACCAGTGAGACATACACAAAACCAGATTAAGAGCTTACCAAAACTGACAATCTAATGACCAGAATTTGCCTATACATCTCTATGTAATTTTAGAAGGTCTTTTTAACAAACAGATATACCAGTATAGTATATAAAGTCAATATCTAATGTGTTGACATAATAAAATGATCACCATTTTTTAGCATTATTTTAAACTGCTTGGACAATTTAAGCACAATATCAAAACAGTTTTTGTTAAGATCTTTACTCATCACAAAACTATCATGAATAAGTGTAGATATAAAACTCTTAATAGATTTTACCCCTTAGAACTCTAATATGGCAACTTAAAAGGCTAAAATAAACCTCATAACTTAAATATTCAAAATAATAATTTTGTTAAATCAGGATTTGCCAAAAAAAATCTTCTATCAGACCAAAAATACCATTTGTCAAGAATAAATCTCTGACAGTGTCTTAAAAAAAAACCAGATAATTTTTAAAAGCAGAAAGATATAAAGAGGAAAACCAGAGCAAAAGCCTCAGGCTAGAAAATCATTAATATAACCACTGTGTTATTTTTCACTCACCTAAGCCAGTTCTACTTCTTTAGTTGAGAAGGTATTTTAAAACGTTTACATGTCAATAACCTTCCTGCCATTTTTCACACAAGAGATAGAGACACATCTTCAGCGTGTGATACCTAACTTGAGAGACTCTGTTTGAATTTTAAAGAGCATACATTTAAAAGTTACCTTTTTAACCTACTGTAGCAATTTCTATGACCAGGATCTCTAAACCAAATTCAGTTTAACTAAATTTTTCCTTAAACTTTAAACAAACTCTAATTACTTAGAGAGTTAACACATACTAGTGACTTCTCAAAGCATTTTCAATGTCAGACAAATGCCAAATTTGCTGTGGACCAATATCTATAAAATAGATAATTTGCATATCAATTTGGAGAAGATGAATTGTCACATTAAATACTTAAGAGTTTAAATCTTTAGCTGTCTTAGCAAATGAATTTTTACCCTTATATTACCACATAAGAACTGTATTGAAAACTCCTTTTTTTTTTTTTTAAAGAACTTTGATAAGAATGCAGCTTTAAAGTTACTTACACTTTTAACCTTAAGATTAACATTTCTTAGGCCACAAAAACAGACCTAAAACACACATATAAACATGTAAGACATCTCATAGCCACCTTTTTATCATTTATATATCTGGGCTGATTGCTTAGGGGAAAAGAGCAGCTTTTAACCAGTACAGACACATCTTAGCAACATACCTGGTCAAACACAAATTTAGATCTGCACTCACACAATTTTTCAAGATGAAACATCTCACATTTATATACTAAGATTTTTTTATCCAATAGCTCCTAGGACAACCTTAACTAGTCCTAAAAAAACAAGGAGGAAGAAACAAATTCTTTCAGCTTCTCTCCACGAGGAGCCCAAGAGGACCAAGGACAGTTTTTAGACAGTTCCAGTCAGATCCGGGGGCATGGGTAAAGCCACACACATGCTAGCACTATCACCCATCTGCACCCATGGGCCCGTCCCAGGTCACAGCCACACCGAGGCAGGGCGGGGTGTCGCCCCTGCACTAGAGCTGCTGCCTGGCCCGGCTCCAGGCCCCTGCTGTGACCAGCCAGCCTGACTCCTGTGAGGGCGGGGTGGCACCCTCAGGGTCCTGCCTGGACTAGCCTGAGGACATGATTCTGCTACTCAGGCTTAAAAGAGAGACAAAGACAAGGCAAAATTCAGCTGGCAACTTCAGGCCGGAACCAAATCTGGTCCCGTCGCTCTGAGATGATTTCTTAATGTTGACCAAAAAGACACAGGGACACAAAAAAGCACAGAAACACATCTTACATCAAAGGTGAGCCTTTCTGAGGAACAAAAAGTCATGAGTTTATATTTATGCACTCCTACCCCCAAACTATGAGTAACCAGGTCCAGTGGGGCAGATGCCGCCTGGCCCATTCCTGCAAAGTGGAAGTAAGTGAACACGAAACACAGACTGACAAACAGACAAGACACACACAGACAGACAAGCGCGCTTAACAAATGTCCAGACAATACCTAACACCCCAGATTTCACGGGTTCTTTTTATACTTTTCTTACAGCCAGCTGGCACACTGTTTTCTCATTCTCACACAGTTTTTCCCTATCAACCCAAAGGGTGTCCACTTGGGACCTTCTTCCCTTTTTAGGTTGCAAGAAGTTTTTATTAATGGAGACTCCAGTTTTTCTAAAAAAAAATTTTTAACCTTTAACCTCCTGTGGTACCGTAACACAAAATAAGGTAAGGAGACAAACAAAAAGACAAACCGCAAATGCTGCGAGACCAACAAAGCAGATTGTAAGTGGGGAAATAGAACTGGCATCCGAAGGACGCCAGGCACTCAACTGTGCCCGCCTGGCCGGGCCCCTCGCGGGACCTTAAGGAGTCTTAGCTTTAGGGGTAGCCGTATAATCCCCGGCCCTGGTCTCAACTGAGTTGAGAATCCCCGTTTAGCTGAGACGACTCCACGGACACGCAGGTTAGGGCCCACTCAGGCCCCGTAGCCTTAAGGCCGTGAGGCATGCGGCATTCACACACACACACACACACACACACAACGCATGCAGCAGATCACTCACTCAGTCAAGATTGGGCAATTACCATTCCGGCCTCCGCTACTAAGGAATGTTGCCAGTTAGGCCTTCAGGAGTCACCGGAGAGTAGCTCCGGCCAGACCCCCTCATTTGCACTAATAGGCTCAGCCTTTTCGCGAATTGCCAAAGTGAGGAGAGTAAAGGAGACAAACACAGAGTGGCCACGAGAGACAGTTCGGAAGCGGACCCTTTTCCAGATCCTTAGGTGGACCCTGTTCCAGGTCCCGGGTGAACCCTGTTTCAGGTCCCGGGGCGGACCCTGTTCCAGATCCTTACCCCAGCAGCCTGGGAGTCGTCACTCCCCAGTGCTGCGGTCTGGGATTCTAACGCGGCGTCCGCAATCCACAGACCCCCAGGCCCCGCGGGGACTCACACAAAAATCAAGCTTGACTCACCGGTTCTCCGGAGGCACAGAGCTAGAAAAGAAATGGTACCATACAAAATTCAGGCCTGACTTACCGGCGCCGGGCAGGACTTCCAAGGCCTCCGAGGGTCCGGACCCAGGATGGGGTATCCTCAGGAGAACCCGTCTGAGGAATCTTGCTGGAGCCTCCAAATGTTAGCGAGCATAAATCAAACCACCATCCACTGTAAGGAAGCAAAGATGTTTATTGACGAATTGCAATCCGGGCCGAGATGGTGACTGGTGTTAGTCTACCAAGCTCGACCCCGAACAGGGCTCAAACCATACAATTTATAGGAATTCAGACTACACTCAGGGAGGGGGAGCACATCACCTTATCAACCTACATCCAATAACAGGCTATAGCAAACACAAGATCCAATCATTTCAAACTTAGCAAAAGCATGATCCATTCAAAGCAAAGTGCGGGCTATTTTCAAATATAGTAAGATCACACAACCAATAGAATTCAACCAGGCAGGGTCGCCACATCCTCCTGCCATCGGCTATGACCACCCATCCGGTAGGCAGCACACCACAAAGTCTGTTCAGAGGTCCTGATAAGGCTTGTCCCCAGGCAGGGTCCTTCGAACAATGGGTGGCCTTCACTGATTAGGTCCTGCTTATTCAAGGGGGAAGGGGCAAGGAATTTTCCACCTCATACTACAAGCAACTCATACTAAAAGCACTTAACAAACAACTGCATAAAAAGGGAATTTCAAGGCTACTGCCTTTTACACTACCAGACCTGCACACCTTGTCCCAAAGCACCCAAGTTTTATCAGTTTCAAACTGGGAGCGGCACAATCTGATTGGTTAGAAACAAAGTCCATCAAGGTGCTGCCAATGAAGGTGAGAGCAGGTTGGCTAATGTCAGAACCCACCACTGGGATGCTGGAATGTAGAAGTGGGTGTCCACCAGGAGTCTATAGATTTTTCATTCCAAGTATCTCAAACCAAAAATCAGTTAACCAGACACTTAATATTTAATTACTGTTACTTCTCATAAGAATATGGCCTGCAGTTTTCCTAAGAAGGCAGTGGTGAAAACATGAAAAACACCTCACAAATTTAGGTTTCTTTAAAATGTAAGCTTTTCTGTGTTTTTTTCTTTTTTTCTTTTTCTGGCAAGCATGGTTTTCATGACAGTGGTGTATCTTCTCCAGTAGTTTATTGCCTAGTCAAACTATGCCTCTCTAAATTCTATTATTTGTGACTCTAGAGTTGTTTGCTTTTATTGGTGTTAAAAAAAAAGACCGGATTTAATCCATTTTTAATTTTGTTAATTTACATACATTTGAATGATGTATATATTTAAATATTTATTTATTTCCTTTTTTTGCCCTTGTTTTTATTGTTGTTGTAGTTATTATTGTTGATGTAGTCATTGTTGAATAAGACAGAGAGAAGTGGAGAGAGGAGGGGAAGACAGAGAGGGGGAGAGAGACACCTATAGACCTGCTTTACCGCTTGTGAAGGGACCCTCCTACAGGTGGGGAGCCGGGGGCTCAAACCAGCATCCTTATGCTAGTCCTTGCGCTTTGCACCATGTGTGCTTAACCTGCTGCCCTCCCACCAGACTCCTGATATTTTGTTTGTTTAAGTAAGCAGCTAGGGTCATCTTTCTTAAAAATAGCTCTTGTGCTTTCTCTTAACAGAAACTTTTTTTTGTTATTTATTTACTATAGAGAGAGCTAGAGAAGTGGGGGGGGGATAAAAAGAGGGGAGAGGGAGAGAGAGAAGAGAGAGAGAGACAGAGAGACAATACGACACTGAATTTTTCTTTAATATAGTGGGTGCCAGCCTAGACCTTGGGTTAGCACATGGCAAAGCGGCACACTATTCAAATGAGGCATTTCACTGGCCCTCTGTTACTTATGGGCAGACAACTTCACCAATGTGTCCTGATGTCTCACCACTTCAGAGCCCTACCCCACTAGGGAAAGATAGAAACAAGCAGAGGGTATAGATCAGCCTACCAAGTCCATGTCCAGTGGAGAATTACAGAAACTAGACCTTCCACCTTTTGCACTCCATAAAGAAATTTGATTCATACTCCCAGACAGATAAAGAATGGAGAAGTTTCCAGTGGAGGAGATAGGACATAGAACTCTGGTGGTGGGAAGTGTATAGAATTATATACCGTTATCTTATTATGACCTTGTTAATTATGATTAAATCACTAATAAAAACTTTGTTGTTAAAATTTCATAAGTTGGTTTTTGGGTTCATTTTTTAAAAGAGATCAATAAAATGTAAGCAATTATCTTCAGCGCAATCACTTGATAATTTAGTAATGTCATTGCTCAGTTTTCTTTTCCAGTTCTTTATTGAGAGTATGCTAGTTTACAGGATTGTTGTTGTAATGAGGGTACATGTCCTTAAGACAGATATCAGTACATTTCACCCTCAAACAAATCATTATCTTATTTTACCAGAAGGACTCAGTTCCCTGACTTTCTCTTAGTAACTCTCCTTTTCCCCTTCTGAGTCCCTAGCAAACTTGTTTTGTATGTATGTGTATGGAGTGAAACCAGTTTTTCACTCCCTAAATTTTTGTTTTGGAAAGAAGAGGTTAGAGTGAGTGAAGATAGTAAATGTTGAGGACATGTATGTCTCTGAAACAGTAGAAAACTTTAGGATAACAAATACATAGCTATGAAATGTGATTTAGAATAACAAAGAATGGGCCAGTGAGGTGAAGGCTCCAGGCTTTTATCAATGCTTTAAAAGTAGGCTTCCCCCCCCCTTTTTTTTGAAACCCCAGCTTTAAAAGCTTTGTTGTCCTTAGTCTTCAATCTCTTCTCAATTCAAATGCTAATTACTTTTAAATAGGCCCTTTCCACAAGAGAGGCTTATCTTCTCTCTGCAACCTTTATGCTTATCAGAGAAAATTCAAGCCTCTTTTTTATGGACAAAGAAAAGTACAAAATACATTAATGTACTAATGTACATTTTTTTTACTCCTACAACCTCTAGAAAGAAGTAAAAGGGGTATAGGGCACACTTTTGCTATGTTAAAATGATTTTACACGGTGTCTGTCATATTACAAGGACTTTGAGTATGTATCTTGAACAAATGAGTATGAGGAAACATTAAATTACTACTTTGCCTTAAAATGAAATTACTTCCTTCAAGTACATTATGAAAAGAGAGTTTATGGTTGTTTTCCTCAACTGACTGGACAGCTTGGTTAACATTTATATATTGCCTCAAATAAAAGCAGATGAACTTTAGCTTGCTCTATGCCTTTGCTTAAGGAGGCAGAGGGTCATTTGCTCAGGTTAGAATGAAAATGCTGGCAGTAGGAAGATTTCAACTTATTATCTGGTGGTACTTGGGGGGCAGTAGGGGTGCTGAAAGAGTAAGAACCATATCCTGACAGCTAGGAGAGCGGATGCTGTTGTGAATGTTACCCAACCTTATAAATGTTGGATTGGATTGTTACCTTTATATCTCTCTTTTAGGAAGTTTCCTTTCAGATCTCTTTATCATTGCTTTCAAAGCACATCTACCACTTTCTTCTGTAGTCAGAAGGCATTTAGATTATCTTGCTTTTGAAATTGGCTGACCTATATTCTTGGAACTAGGTACCTAGACCAGTGATAAATAGATTACTTGGCAAGATTTAACATTGGCTTCAAAAGGTCTGACAGATCAATTTCATCACCTTATTTAACTGAACTTTGGGTCTATATCATCCTCAGAGAGCGCTGTACTAACCATATAATGCTAAGATTCATGGATTCAGTTTTCTAGAGTTTAGGCCTTAGTTGCATCACTTTCAAACTGCATGACTTTACACAAGTTGTTACATATGTAAAATGAGATTTAGAACATTACGAAAATCCAGTGGATCATTGTACTGAGTGGTTTGGTATGTATAATGGTCTTAAACAGTCCTTGGTATATAGTAAGCACTCAAAAAGTGCTAATTACTAACATCAGGTTTTCAGAAAAGTCATGATTCATTTTTGCACAGAAAAAATATGGCATGACTTTACTGACAACTCAATACTATTTTTCTTGTTGCTGTGTTTCAGTAGCATAAATAGCTCCCAACAAAGTATAAGGTGGCTGTTTATGCTAGCTCTAAATCCTTTAGGATAGCATTGTAGCTTTCTGACAGGGGAGGAACCAGTAGGGCTTAAAGACATATTCCCAGGAAGTTAACTGTGAAGAAAGGAAACTCTAAACATGCTTCTCTTCTTTCTTTTTCTCATTTCCAGGGTGCTAACACATTTCTAAGGGGATTTAAAATAATTTTTAAAAGCTTATTTACCTTACATCATATAATCCATTTTTAGGCATGAGCAAAATTCAGATAATGCCTGGAGATCAGGAGGTAACTCAGTAAAGAGAATATGAGCTTGAGCCCCTGAAACCCTGGGCTCTAAGCTTGGTAACACATTGCACTGTAAACCTTGTAAAGGGAACTCCATGGATGATGGAATAATAGTTTTTTTTTAACATTTATTTATTTATTCCCTTTTGTTGTCCTTGTTGTTTTATTGTTGTAGTTATTCTTATTGCCATTGTTGGATAGGACAGAGAGAAATGGAGAGAGCAGGGGAAGATAGAGAGGGGAGAGAAAGATAGACACCTGCAGACCTGCTTCACCTCTTGTGAAGCAACTCCCCTGCAAGTGGGGAGCTGGTGGCTTGAACTGGGATTCTTATAGTGGTCCTTGCACTTTGCGCCACATGCACTTAACCCGCTGTGCTACTGCCCAACTCCCAGAATAATAGTTTTGTCTCATTCTGTCTTTGCCTGTCTCTTCGTTCCTCTGATGATTTTCCACTTTCCAATTATTTTTTCTAAGTATATAGAATTAAAAATTTGTGGAAAAGAGACCATTTAGTAGTATCACGTATAGGTAAGGTTCTTGGTTCATTCTCTTGTGTGTAATCTCATATATTTAGAAAAGGAGGGTTTCTTTCTTCCTTCCTTTCTTCCTTCCTTCCCTTTTTTCCTTCCTTTCTTTCTCTCTCTCTCTCTCTCTCTTTTTTTTTCACAGCATAGTGTCTGGGATATTGGTTTAGTGGCTCAAAGTTATTAGGACTGTAATTCTAAACTTCTTGTGACTTTTCCATATTTGTTAATATATTGGCCGTCACCTTCTATCTAGAAAACCCAAAACTTGCCCAGTACTTCCACTAAAACTCTCTTCTGTATATCAGAATGAGGACACCTTTTCAGGTACCTAACTGCAAGGGAAGCTGGGAAAGTGGGTAATAGCTTTGTCAATGTTGATATGTTTCAGTGACTAAATCTAGCATCACAATGAATTACAATTAGATACTGACTCTAAGCATTTTTTGGAATTTGTTTGCTATGAAGGGGACAGTAGAATAATGATGGTATCAGGGATTGGCAATGACCAGGCCATTATCAATATTGTATATAAACATCTGTATTTATTACTCTTATCTACTCCAGTGGTTAAATACTTTACTTGAACTACCTTCATTATTCATCAAAGCAAATTTGTAAGTAGATACCTCATTTTATACTGACATACTGAGAAGTATGATGTCATTATAATACTTTGACTTTTCCATAGTGATTATATTAGAGACAAAGGCATAGGCATTACTAGACACCTCTTACAGGAAGTGAGGCATAGCTTGTCAGATTCATTATTAGAGACGATTTTTTTGAGTCTTCTATGTGAGATTCTTGAACCAAGATTTACTTGTCATAGCAATTGATCCAAAATTTCTGTGACACATAACATCTCTGTTGAGCTCATAAGCAACTTTCATTTCTCCATTCATTTCAGGAATTCTACCTTGATCTGTTATATCTTGTCCGGGATTACTTTTTTTTTGTCAATTTGTAGCAAGTCCCAGTAATATATTGCTCTTACATTGTGGATGATCCTGAACACTTCTTGAATTGTGATACTTACCTTTATATAGTAAAAGGTGGGAGTACAAATAGGTGCAGTCTTTATGGAGAATCATTAAAGAATTACAAATGGAAATACCTTATGATCCAGCAATTCCACTCCTAGGCATATACCCAAAAGACACAATAATACTGATTTGAAGGGATATATAAATCCCCATGTTCATAGCAGCTTTATTCACAATAGCACAAGCTTGGAAACAACTAAAATACTCTTCTATAGATGGTTGAATAAAAAAGTCATGGGGCATATACTCAGTGGAGTCTTATTCAGCAATTAAAGAATGATATTGTGTCTTTTGGGATAAAGTGGGTGAAATTAGAGAGGACTATGCTTAGTGAAGCAAGTAAGGTGGTTAAAGACAACATCAGAATGGTTTCACTTATATGTGGGTTATAGAGAATTGAACATACAGATGTAAAAAGAAATGTCAACTTGTATTAAGACTGTGGGAGAACTATAGTGGTTATCTATGGGGGTTGTGTGGGGACACAGACCTTTGCTGATGGAAGTGATAAGGAAAAAAAAAAAGAAAGATAGACTATATTATAAACCATTAACCCTTCAATACAAAAGTGGAGATAGAGGAGAGAGTAAATACAATGAAAGAAAATGAAAACGGCTCAAGCTCTAAATAAATAAATAAATAAATAACATCTTTTCAACAGACACATGATCAATATGCCTTCATTCTGAATGGGGAGAGTTCACAGGCCATGGAGGTTGCTGGCAAATAATTTCTACTTTTTTTGAACTTATACCTGTTTTGAGATCTAATTTATCATCAGTTCTTTCCCACAGGTCTAGTTGTTGCAGCTACAGGAAAGTGCTGTGCTCACTTATAGGCACTTCACTAGGGCTGCCATAGAAGAGATCAAGGAGTACTTATTTAGCAAAATTCTAGAGTTTTAAATTTTTTAAAAATTTATTTATAAAAAGGAAACACTGACAAAACCATAGGAAAAGAGGGGTACAACTCCACACAGTTCCCACTACCAGAACTCCGTATCCCATTCCTTCCCCTGATAGCTTTCCTATTCTTTATCCCTCTGGGAGTATGGACCCAGGGTCATTATGGAGTGCAGAAGAGGGAAGGTCTGGCTTCTGTAGTTGCTTCCCTGATGAACATGGGTGATGGCAAGTCAATTCATACTCCCAGCCTGTCTTTCTCTTTCCCTAGTGGGGAAGGGCTTTGGGGAAGTGGGGCTCCAGGACACATAAGTGGTGTCTTCTGCTCAGGGAGGTCCAGCTGGCATCATGGTAGAATCTGGAACCTGGTGGCCTCTCTGAGAATCTCAGGTTGAAAGCACTTTTTTTGTGGCACTCACACTAGATGTTGTCTCCTAGTTGCTATCTTGCCTCTGCCTCTTAGAGTTTTAAATTTTACCACACCTTTTTATTTATTTTTTTAATAGACAATACTCTAGCATGTTGGGGATGGAGACACTTAACTCCATCAATTACTCTAACACCAACGTACACTCTCAGAAGTAATTCTTTCCACACTGCAACTCAGAAATGAAAAACCATCCTGTGTATCTCACAAGTCATTAGTATCTCAATGTAGGTGGTATGTGGTCTGCTCATAAACTCTCAGAGTTTGGGAGGGTGTGAAGGGCAGTTTGGAAACCTTAGGCTCTCCCTTCACAGCAAGAGTCAGCAGTCATTTTCTACAAAGAGCCAGGTAATAAATATTTCAGATTTTACTAACTGGTCAGCCTCTGTTACAAATATTCAGCTCTGCTATTGTATGGTAAAACTGTCATCTATACTATGTGATTGAATCAACATGACTGTTTCAATAAAAATAAACTCATGGACCCAAAAATTTGAATTTCACATTATAAAATACTATTTTCAGGGCATGGAACACAACATAAAGGTTATGTGAAAGACTTTCATGTCTGTTCAATCCCTAGTACTACCTTAAGCCACAGCTGAGCAAGTAGTGATCTGGTCTGTCTCTCTTTCTCTCTTTGTCTAAACAGCAAGCAAGTAAAAAAGACCTAAAACAAAAAACAAAAAAGACACCATAAAATGATACTTATATACCTTTTCCATCTTTGGGAGCTACTCTCTGCCCTGACCCGGCTTTCTAGTCTTATTTCCAACTCTGACACCATCTCCCCAGAAAACCCCTCTGGTCCACATTCATGTTTGCTGTTGTGTTCAGGCAAAAGTTAGTAAAGTCATGGACACCCTGGAATACACCTAAAATAGATGTACTAGCTTTTTCCAAAATGTAGATCCAAAAATTCATCCGCTATATTTTTGCCTTTTGACTCCTGACTATTAAACAATTTTTTTTTTTTGCTTTATATCTTAGCAGTTTTTCAGACAGTAAGTTGCAGATGCTACCATGATGCCAGCCTGACTTCCCTCACCAATGTACCTTGGACCCCCACCTCTCTAGAGCCCCACCCCACTAGGGAAAGATAGGGACAGGCTAGGAGTATGGATCCACCTGCCAATGCCCATGTTCAGTGGAGAAGCAATTACAGAAGCCAGACCTTCTACCTTCTGCACCCCATAATGACCCTGGGTCCATACTCCCAGAGGGATAAAGAATAGGAAAACTTTCAAGGGAGGGGATGGATGCAGAACTCTGGTGGTGGGAATTGTGTGGAATTGTATCCCTCTTATCCTGTGGTCTTGTCAATATTTTTATTTTATAAATAAATTAATAAAGAAAAGAAAAATAGTATAAGAAAGTGATTTTTTTTCATTTTATTTCAATCATGTAAAAACCTTGCAAAAAGACAAGATTTGATTTGCAGGCTACCTTTCCTTGGGTTATACTCTAAAATGCCTTTAATGGAATGTTCTGTAATAATCAAAACACTTTCTGCAGGGTGGACAGTATAAAGGCATGCAAATGGACTCTCTTGCCTGAAGCTTTAAAGTCCTGAGTTCAAGCTTCTGCACCATCATAAGCCAGAGCTGGACAGTGCTTTGGTTAAAACAAACAACAACAAAAAACATAGGGGTTGGGAGGTAGCACAGCCCGGGAAGGGCAAGAACCTGCAGAACATCCCTGTTAGAATTCTTGCCTCCCCACCTGCAGGGGGGTCGCTTCACAAATGGTGAAGCAGGTCTGCAGGTGTCTATCTTTCTCTCCCTGTCTCTGTCTCCCCTCCTCTCTCAGTTTCTCTGTCCATCCTACAACAACAACAATGGCAACAATAACAACAACAAGGGCAACAAAATGGGAAAAAATGAGCCCCAACGATAACTCTGGAGGCAAAAAAAGATAATTGAAATATTGAGTACTTGAAATGTGACTCATGCAAGAGAGGAACTGAACTTATTTTTGGCTAATTAAAATAACTACTTAAAGTAGTTATGTGGGTCTAATGGTTGCATTATCGGGCAGATCTAGAACACCTGATGCTTATGTGTCTAATATTTGAAACTTAATTTTTATATACAAATTAGAACTTTAAATTTTTTTGGGAAAAAAGTCTGACTGACCTAGTTAAGTTAAAATAATGTAACAGATATTTGACTTCTAGGAATCTTTCTGTTGCTTAGGGCCAAGAGGGAATTTCCTATATAAGAAGGCAGAATATACAACTCAATAAGGGTTTGTGATGAAGTTTTTGTTTTTCAACAAGAAGTCTCTAGTGGAAAGGCAGGAAAGGAAGGGAAAGGAAAAGAAAGGAAAGGAAAGGAAAGGAAAGGAAAGGAAAGGAAAGGAAAGGAAAGGAAAGAAAAGGAATGGAATGACTTTAGAATGACTTATTGTTGGTTGTATTAGATCGAAAAATATATTTTCAAATATATCTCACTTTATACAACAATGTTGAGGTGCGTAATCTTGGGCCTGTTAGAGACTATAATTGTCCTTTGAAAATAAGACTGGATAAAGATGCTTTGGGATATATACTCCATGGAAAAGCTAGTCTGCAATTTAAAAAGTTGGCATTGTGTTCTTTGTGACAAAATCAATGGAGGTTCAGGTGATTATGCATATGGTGAAGTAAATAGGAGGTAAAACACAACTCCTAGATGATTTCATAGGGAATTGAAACATGAAATTTAAAGAAAAAAAGAAGCCAAACTTGTATCTTAGACTTTGTGAGAACTATTGTGGTTATCACTGGAGGGGGGGCTTGAGGGACACAAAACTTTGGTGGTGGATGCAAGTAGAATTATACTCATGTAATCTTATAATCTTATAAATGATTATTAAATCACTACTGAAATCATATTAAAATTAAAAAAGCTGTGTCAGATAGCAAAATAGATCATCTGACTCCTGCATCTACTCTGTCATGTGTATCGTCCAGGTTTGAGTCCAGTCCCCATTGCATTTGAGGGTGCTTGATGCTATGGTGTCTTCTCATTCTCTTTCGTACTGATTTATTTATTTAGCCTCTAGAGTTATTCCTGGGGCTCTGTGCGGGCACTATGAATCCTCTGCTTCTGGCAGCCATTTTTTTCTTTTCATTTTTATAGGATAGGACAGAGAGAGAACTTGAGAGGGGAGAGGGAGATAGAGAGGGAGAGAGACAGAGAGACACCTGCAGACCTGCTTCGGTGCTCCTGAAGTGGACCCCTGCTAGTGGAGCCAGGGGTGTAGATGGGGAGCTGAGGGCTTGAACCAGGCTCCTTCTATTGTTGATCCACACTGAGGGCAAGGTTCTATAGTGGCCCACAAAGGGGTCCATTAGGTTGTTCCTGATGGAGATGACTTAATGAAATAGTTTCTACTTAGACCTAGATACCCTCCTCACCTACCTCCTATTACATGTCCTTCAATCACTCTAAAGCTAACCTTGTCAGACAAAGTTAGGATTACAAAAGCTGAATAAGGGCAAGAGACTGGCACACTTTTATGATGACTCTTTAGTCACTATCAGGCCACCCAATCACCTGGGGCCCTAGTCAGGGAGTCCTGGGATTCCAACACAAACATGATGGGCCTAGACCCCTAATAGATCTCTCTCTCCACTGTCATTGGTCATTTCTATCAGTAACTGCACATGGTAACTTATGTGTTCAACTGGCTACACCACTGCCTGACTTTGACAATGAGTTTTTTTTTTTTTTTGTTAAAGGATTTTAGAATTATATAATAAAAGGAAGGCACTGACAGATGAGTTCTTCCTGAGATGATTAATGAACAGTTCCTAGTTCTTATAGAAGTTATTTATGAGTACTCAGCATTAGGTAGATATTTTATTTTTGTATATAATAAATGCATATTTAATCAGGACTGACTATGGCTAAATTGAAATAAAGGGTTAGCCACTGGGAATTCATCTAATTGAAATAATAAATGTATTTATGAAATTGTACCCCACATTTCTTCAAGATACAACAGATTGTGGCTGGGCAGTGGTACACTTGGTTGAGTGCACAAATTACCACGCCCAAGAACCCAGGTTGGAGCCTGACTCTTCGCCTGCAAAGGGATCACTTCATTAATTGTGAAGCACGTGGTCTACAGATGTCTTTCTTTTTCTTTCCCTTTCTATTGCCATTTCCACTCTAAAATTTGTCAGTTCTATCTAAAATTAAAAAAAAAAAAAGACTTCTGGAAGTTAGAGACATATAGTGGCAGCTCTAAGTCCCAGGGATAACTCTGGTATCAATTAAAGGTATAAATTATATTAAGGTTACAGCAGACCTAGCATAGTTATTGCATGATAAGTTCCTGACCACTGCAAAAAAACAATATTGTATTCAAACAAGTCACATAGTTTTTAAGTTTCTTGTTGCTATGCTTCCCATTGGTTTGGTCTCGCTCTCCCCTGCCGGGAGATTTGGTTTGGCCCTTGCTAGTTTTCACGCTACTCCCTTCTTCCCGCCCCCTACCCTACATACTTCCTGAGTTCCTGCTGCAACCGCTGGAGGAGAAGGATGGAGGACAGATCTGTGTGGTGATTAGTTTAGGAGTCCCTCTCTGCCGCAGGAGGAGAAAGATGGGAGAGCACATGTTTGCCCGCTCGCGAATAAAGATTAAAATGCGTTCTCAGCTCAGCCGTGTGTCTCTGGTCATCTCTGTTACCCGCCCATGAAGCCAGCCAGGTTATAACAACAGTTTCTCAACACTTAAAAATTTATGTTTACACTAAGCTGCGTTAAATCAAGTGTGTAGTAGCATTATGTTTATAAAACAATGTATACACTAATTTAAAAAGTCTTTATTGCTACAAAAGCTGGCCATCACATGAGCCTTTGGAGAATTCTATAATCTTTTTTGCTAAATTTGCTTCAGTGTTGTTGGCTTCAAAAATAAGACAAAAAAGAAAAAAGGAGTCTGCCATATTGTTTCATCTTCCCTTTATCAAAGATATTTTTCTTTTTATTTTTTTATTTAAGAAAGGATTAATTAACAAAACCATAGGGTAGGAGGGGTACAACTCCACACAATTCCCCCCGCCCAATCTCCATATACCACCCCCTCCCCAGTAGCTTTCCCATTCTCTATCCCTCTGGGAGCATGGACCCAGGGTCATTGTGGGTTGCAGAAGGTAGAAGGTCTGACTTCTGTAATTGCTTCCCCGCTGAACATGGGCGTTGACTGGTCGGTCCATACTCCCAGTCTGCCTCTCTCTTTCCCTAGTAGGGTGGGTCTCTGGGGAAGCTGAGCTCCAGGACACATTGGTAGGGTCTTCAATCCAGGGAAGTCTGGCCGGTATCCTGATGACACCTGGAACCTGGTGACTGAAAAGAGAGTTAACATACAAAGCCAAACAAATTGTTGAGCAATCATGGACCCAAAGCTTGGAATAGTGGAGAGGAAGTGTTAGGGAGGGTACTCACTGCAAACTCTAGTGTACTTCTGCTTTTTTACTTTGGTGCCATACTCCAAACTCAGTCAATTTCTGCTTTGCGTTTCTACTTCTTCTTCTTTTTTTACATGCATAACATTCCCCAGATTCCCATTTAACAATACAACCCCCACTATTTCATTCATCATTTTTCATGGACCTATATTCTCCCCACCCACCCACCCACCCACCCCAGAGTCTTTTACTTTGGTGTAATACTTCAATTCCATTTCAGGTTCGACTTGTGTTTTCTTTTCTAATCTTGTTTTTCAACTTCGGCCTGAGAGTGAGATCATCCCATATTCATCCTTCTGTTTCTGACTTATTTCACTCAACATGATTTTTTCAAGGTCCATCCAAGATCGGCTGAAAACGGTAAAGTTTTTTCTGTAGTATATGATGAGGTTTGATAGTATTTTAACTACAGAAGAACTTCTTTCACAAAGAACTCAATTCTTTCCAACTGTGCTGTCACTATCAATCAAGTTTATGTAATCTAAATCCTTTGTTGTTATTTTAATAGTGCTAACAGCATCATCACCAAAAGTAGATTCTGTCTCAATAAACAACTTTACGCCCCTTTATCCTCAAGTTTTACCATGAGACTATCACAACTTAGTCATATCTTCAGACTCTATACTTTTGGAATATGGGCCCACTGTCCTGGAAAGTCCAGTCTGTTGTTTCCATGAGGTCTGAGTGGGTTGCACCCCCGGATCTCCCTCTGAGTGGAGACAAGGACAAGTTCCCCTGACCTCATGAACTAATGATGGGAGACTTCTCCCGAATAGGGGCTACCTTCCTGCACATGCTTCTCCACTCCCCTTAAAACAAAGGCCATGAATTACTGTACATTGTGTTTGGCCAAACTTGAAAAACCACTGTAAACTCCTGTTAATCAACCCCCACCCCCACCCCACTCTCTCCCTGAGGTGCCTGTAATTTGCCCCTGGGAAATATGCATTGTGAAGCTTGTGATCAAACCGTGTATGGTAACTTTCTACTTGTGATCAAATAGTTTGCAAGTCAAAGTATGACTCTGTGGGAGTCGAGTGGTAGCGTAGTGGGTTAAGTGCATTTGGTGCAAAGTGCAAGCAAGGCTTAAGAATCCCGGTTCAAATCCCTGGCTCCCCACCTGCAGGGGAGTCACTTCACAAACAGTGAAGCAGGTCTGCAGGTGTCTATTTTTCTCTCCCCCTCTGTCTTTCCCTCCTCTCTCCATTTCTCTCTGTCTTATCTAACAACAACAACATCAATAATAACAACAGTAATAACTACAACAACAATGAAAAACAACGAAGTCAACAAAAGGGAAAATAAATATTAAAAAAATATGACTATGCATTGTGTTGCTTTGTGTTTGGGTTAATGATTACCTGGACCTTCTCCTGGGTAATGGGTATATGTACTTGCTTTCTCTTTCTATAAATGTGTTGCCCCATTGAGGCTCTCCCAGAGCTGACTGCGTGTTTCTCTGAACACTTTGCCCTTGACACATGGAGATACCCCAGGACTCCCAGGGGGCTGCTCTGACCCTTGAGGCCAGTGGCCAGTGGGACGGGGGACCCGGAGTGGCAGCCCACACTCTACTACCAATTCTCTCTTTCTGTTTGCACATTTATAGTTACTTTCCTCTCTGAAATCAAAAGATAACCATCAAAGTCATAAATAAAGGTAGGAATGATATTCTTCCAAACTACTGCTAATCTTAATATTTTGACATCCTTTCATCATTTTATGAATTAAAAATATGATTATTTAAATGGAAACTAGTATGACAAATCCTTTCTAGATGGTTTTTCCATTACTTTGCCCAGATTCATTAGAAGAATCTCTGTATCTGATAGTTATAATTTTATAAAACATAACTTCGTGAATAAGAGTAGAAAGTTGAAATTAATCCTTGATTGATAGATTATAGAATGGATGTCATACTAGAAGATGTAATAGTGACAGTCTTGTACATCTTAAGTGAACAGATGCAATGCCAATGAGTATCAGTATTTTGAATGGAATATTTTTCTGTTGTAAATAGATACACTCTGGGCTGGGTGGTGGCACACCTGGTTAGGGGCACATGTTACAGTGCACAAGGACCCAGATTCAAGCCCCCAATCCCTACCAGCAGGGGGAAAGCTTTGCAAGTGGTGAAGTTGTATTGCAGGTGTCTCTCTGTTTCTCTCTATCACCCCTTTCCTTCTTGATTTCTGGCTGTCTCTCCAGTAAAAAAAATAAAGATAACAAAAATTTATATATATATATATATATATATATATATATATATATATATATATATACAAATAGATATGCTGTCATCCAGACCTTGTTATTCCAACATAGAGAGCATGCAGTATAGAGTTAGCATAACTCTTAAGGGTCCTGAGATTTTTAGAATGGTAGATAAATATTGGCTTCAACTAAAACTCACTAGATACATTTGCCTTTATCAAGAAAGTGAGCTTGCCTGTTTAAACTTTGAATTCAGGCATTGATCTTTCTTTAGCTATGAAAGTCCTTCATGGTCGCTGAATATAACACATGCACACAACTCAGGTTCAATCTCTGTATCACATGGGAGCTACTGTGACACCGGTGCTGTGATGTCTCTCCTATCAATTCGAATGAAAACATGGCCTAGAGTGGTAAATTGAGCATATGTGAGGCCCTGGCTATGCAAAAAAAGCAAAGCACAACAGAACAGGAAGTGCTATATCATCATCTTCCAATATATGACTTTTTTCATCCACAATGAAATGCTGATGTTTAGTGTAGTCACCTTGATCAGTGCTCATAGAATATTCAGGTTAGGGAGTCAGGTGGTAGCGCAGCGGGTTAAGCGCAGGTGGCACAAAGCACATGAACCGGTGGAAGGATCCCAGTTCGAGCCTCTGGCTCCCTACCTGCAAAAGAGTTGCTTCACAGGTGGTGAAGCAGGTCTGCAGGTGTTTATCTTTCTCCCCCTCTGTCTTTCCCTCCTCTCTCACATGTTATAGTGGTTCAAACCCCTAGGCTCCCCTTGCAAAAGGAAAGCTTCATGATAATGAAGTAATGCTTTATCTCCCTCTCTCTCTCTCTCTCTCTTTCTCTTATCCTTACCTCTCAATTTCTATTCAATAAAAAAAATCTATTAAAAAAAGAACAAATAAACAAAAAGCAAGAAATGGGGTATGTCCAGTTGATGTAGCAAGTAGTACATACACAATATTTATTGTTTGTCTTCATATATACACACAGTTGACACTCAGAATTTCAATATAACTGTAATAATAGAGTGAGAGTGAAATATCACTAACTGGAGGTCACCATAGCAGATGTAATAATAATTAAAAAAATTGAACTGCTTCGATAATAAAGAAAAAGCTTGGACTATTGTGAGGATATCGAAAATATCACATAGAGATAAGTCAATCCATCTTATTAAAGATATGGCAATACATGATCACCACAAACTTTCAGTTTGGATAAAGTAACCCCTCCCCAAATTTTAGTATTGACAAAACACAATAAAATGAAGTATGCCTGTAATTTAGAGTGAATGTCTCATATGAAATTCATCAGGGCAATATGATTTATGAGAAACCTCTGATAATGAGTGAGTTGTATCTCCTTGGATTTCTGTAGGTATTTAAACATTCTCGAAATGATGTCAAATCGAAGGTCCCAGATAATCCAAAATAAACTAATATATCATATACAACGCAAAAGATGCAGAACTAAGATACTTGACACAAAAGCAATTTTATCTGAACAGAAATCAGCAAAAATCCTAGGGAGCTAGAAAGTAAAGCACAACAAACCAAAAAAGAAAAAAAAACGCTATGAAATCTACAATGTTCCAAAGAAACTATACTTACAACATAGAATATAGTCTGATTGCTTAACTGGTAGAACCTGGCATAGCAACCAAGGTTTTGAATCAGAATTTGTAGAGGTTTTAACAGTGTTTTTAAGTTTCTGTGAATCAAGGCTAAAATATGAGTCTTATACACAGAGATAATTCATTTGTTTTATTAATAAGATTTGGACACTTTCCTGTGTACAAGTAATTTGCAAAGAAGAGTTTTCTGTAGAGGACACTGAAACTATTTTTGAACACATTCATTTATAATATCAAAATGCAGATGACAACTGTTGCTGCAAATAAATGTTGGCACAGTTCACAATGTAGGTAGAATGTGACCCTGAAGAGCTGGCTTAGGAAATCAACCCAGACATACAGACCAGTAGTTTTAGCACATTTTTAAAGTACCAGCACAAAGGTGCCAAGGTGGCATTTTTTTATTGTCAAAATCTAATTTATCTGACAGAGTGGCAATATGTAATTGGATGACTATGAAGTTTCTGAATAATCGTTATATACACTGAAAATGAAACACTCTGGCTATAACTAGATGGATAATGAGAAATGTATTAGAAATTCAACTTTACTTAGATTTATTAAAATTATACTTCATAATATATACTTGCTATAAAATGTCTTATTAACATTCAAACACTTTATTGACAACAATATCTAGGAATTTTTTGTTATATAACATGTAAAAGCAGTAAAGTTCCCCAATTTTTAAAATTTTTTGCCCTTGTTGTTTTATTATTGTAGTTATTATTGTTGTTGTTATTGATGCCGTCATTGTTGAATAGGACAGAGAGAAATGGAGAGAGATGGGGAAGACAGAGAGGGGGAGAGAAAGATAGACACCTGCAGACCTGCTTCACCGCTTGTGAAGCGATTCCCCTGCAGGTGGGGAGCCAGGGACTCGAACTGGGATCCTTACACAGGTCCTTGCACTTTGCGCCACATGCGCTTAACCCGATGCGCTACAGCCTGACTCCCAAGTTTCCCAATTTTTAAAAATTTATTAGGGATTTAATAATGATAGACAAGATTGTAGGATAAGAGGGGTACAATTCCCACCACCACAGTTCCATATCACACCCCTTTCATGGGAAGTTTCCCTATTCTTTATCTCTCTGGGAGTTTGGATCAAAATTCTTTATGGGATGCAGAGGGTGGAAGGTCTGGCTTCTGCAATGGTTTCTCCACTGACCATGGATATTAGCAGGTTGATCCATAACCTCAGCCCAGCTCTATCTTTCCATAGTGGGATAAGGCTCAGGTGAAGTCCTCTGCCCAGGAAAGTCATGATGGCGTCATTATAGCTTCCACAGCATGGTGGCTGAAAAGCAGTAAAATAAAAAGGAGGAGAAATTAGTTAATAATCAGGATCCTACAGGCCCTCTTGGTTACTGCTAGGATGCCCTCCACTATCACTGGTCACGTCCACCAGGAACATCATTATAAGCCCTCTTGTGGGTCTCTACAGGACCTTGTCCACAATGTAGAACAGCAATGGTAGGAATTATCCCACTCTCTGGAAGGGAGGCTGGGAAAACCTACTATGCCACTCCAAAAAGACTAGTCCTGAAATGAGTGCAGCCTAGACTGTTTCTAGCTGTGACCATGGATTGTGGGCTCAAGCTGAGAGGGATGCAGAGGTTAAACAGGCTTCTGTGGTAAATATGAATAAACATGGGCCCTAGGTCAGGTCAATGGGACTTACAGTTAGTGGTATTTATATACTATCTTCATATCTGGGAGCTATTCTCTGCCTTAATCTAGCTTTCTAGTCCTATTCTCAACTCTGACACCATCTTCTTAGACAGTACTTTTAGCCCACCTGCATGTTAGCTGTCGTTGGGCTTGGGCAAAAATTACCAAAGTCATGGACCACATGGAACAAACCTAAAATAGAGTTCCTAGCTTCTTCCCACATGAAGACCCTTAGGTCCTGCTATATTTTTACCTTAACTGTGGTGGTGGGAATTGTACCTCTCCTATTCTACAATCTTGTCAATCATTACTAAATCTCTAACTAAAGAGAGACAGAGAGAGAAAGAAAGAGAGAGAGAGAGAGAGAGAGAGAGAGAGAGGTGGGGGGGGGGGGAGGGAGAGAGAAGAAAGGCATTAATAATTTAAACCCGGCATCAGAATTCATTTTACAAATTTGAGACATTATGTGCTTAGATTAAGGGAGTGTATACTCAGAACTGAAATCTATTCATTTAAGTAGCTCAAGACATTCAGTCTATTTTCCTCTCTCATAGTGAATAAGTAGTTATTTAAAAGACTATAAGTTAATAGGAGTATACATTATCACCATTTTTGCTAGAACTCTGGCTTTTGGTGTGTGTGGGGCTAAGGGAGGTTTGAACCTGGGACTTTGGAACCTAGGGTATGAGAGCCCCTGCATAACTATTATGCTATGCACCCTTACCCAAGAAAATTTTAGTGTAATTTTAAGACTTTCTTTTAATTATTTGAGGAACAATAAATAAAAAGTATTTGTTTACCAAGAACTTTAAATATAAAACTTAAAATTGCCAAGTTTTAAGTTTTTACATGTTGTTTGTGAGATTTTTAAATTAGCTAGTTTTTACATGTAATTCATCACAGCCATTCTACTTTATTTTCACCATTCAGAATCTTTTTCACAACACTGCAAAGAATGTAATAGTGGTGAAAGAAAAGGCTACCAGGGCAATTAATGCAAACTTGGCCTGTGAGTATGGGTAGATATGTGGCACTTATTTTCCACACATTATTAAATTGTGTTATTTCAGAGTATTTAGAATTCTTGGATTCAATTTTTGTGAATGTATGGAGACTTCTCCACAGCAACAAGAAATTCTCAGACATGAGGATGGTGTCAAAGAACTCAACTTAACTCTTATACTCTGTACCCAGAGATAGTATCAGAAAATTGCCTTCTACTTCACATGTCAGTTGCAAGCCCCAACTTTCCCTGTGTTTATTATCAATTGGCTACAGATTAGAGGTTTCTATGATACTCTATTGTTTTACTTACTTTTGATAGTATGGCTCACAGAACTCAGGAAACCTCTTTTACTCACAAGGTCAGCAAGTTATTAAAAGTATTCTAAAGGATATGAACTAGCAGACAGATGAAAAGAAGCGTAAACAAAACAAAATAAATAAAAGAAAAAGAAAAAAGCATAAGATGATGTCCTGCACACAGGAACTTATCTTACAAGGCTGTCAAGGTGGCACACATGAGTAGTATGGATGCTTTCCCAAAACCTACTGTTTATTTTAAGTTGCATCACTTTAATAATGAATTTATCTATCATTAAATTTAATAACATCCCAACATCAAATCACAGAGTAGGATATAAACGCTATATTGTTAGAACTGGGAGAAGCTAAAAAAACATGTAACTGACATAAAAGATAGAATTTACATGGAAAGATTCACCAACTAGAATTATATGAATTAGAATAATTAATTTCAATATAAAATATACAGAGAAGTAAAATGTTGTGCAAGTATCCATTTGATAGCAAATTACTATCTGAAATTAACTCTTTGCATCAATTATACCTTTTCCTGCTTTATTTTGAGAATCCACACTTACCCATTAATACTTTCTTGGTAAACAAACACTTTTTATTTATTGTTCCTTAAGTAATTATAAGAAAGTCTTAAAATTATGTTAACATTTTGATCTTCTGAACAATCAAATGTATGATTTAATTATAGAAATGCTGTCATCTTTCTAGTGAGAACTGTAGTTATTTTATGATTTCTTACAAGATTCAAATAAAACAGATATAAAAATCTTTAAACACAAAAGTGGTTGTCATCCATTTTAATTCTGAATCTTCTAAATTCACTTCTTGAGGCTTTCAAAGAAATTTACTTTATTATGAGAGACAGAGATAGAGATAGAGAGATACTTACATGAAAGAGAGAAAGAAGTCAGATCGCCACTTTTGTACATGCAGTGTTGTGGATACAGATGAGAACGTCAGGCATACAAATCTGACACTTTATCATTTGAGCTATTTATCTAGTTACAACAGTTGCAACTCTTTTGTTTTTAATGAGGGTTTTGTTACTTAGATATACTTAGTTCACTGACCACTAGTAATTAGATTCAATCTTCAGTCTCGCCTTTGAGATCTGGGATTGGAAGTTCCAACCTGTGGGTATAACTCTGAAAGTTACCTCACTGACATAATAAGGGACACTTCCGTCACCCATGTCACTAAGGAAAGTTATCCAAGAGCAGCAGGTGAACACCAAATTATATATGAGACAATTTAATTAACAATTTAATCACGTGTGGAAAATAAGTGCCACATATCTACCCATACTCACAGGCCAAGTTTGCATTAATTGCCCTGGTAGCCTTTTCTTTCACCACTATTACATTCTTTGCAGTTTTGTGAAAAAGATTCTGAATGGTGAAAAGTAAAGTAGAATGGCTGTGATGAATTACATGTAAAAACTAGCTAATTTACAATCTCACAAACAACTTAAAACTTTGCAATTTTAAGTTTTATATTTAAAGTTCTTGGTAAACAAACACTTTTTATTTATTGTTTCTTAAATAATTATAAGAAAGTCTTAAAATTATGTTAAAATTTTGATCTTCTGAACAATCAAATGCATGCTTTAATTGTAGAAATACTGTCATCTTCTTTCTAGTGAGAACTGTAGTTATTTTATGATTTCTTACAAGGTTCAAATAAAACAAATGCAAGAATCTGTAAACACAAAAGTGGTTGTCATCCATTTTAATTCTAAGTCTTCTAACTAAATTGTATGTTAATTCTTTTTTGATGACTAGAATCTTGCTAGAGGACTTTTCTAGATTGTGTAGCTTAAGAGGTCCATTTCTTTGTTATATTGGTTAGTCTTGCTGACCTTCCTCTTCTTTTCTTTCCCTTCCCTTCCCTTCCCTTCCCTTCCCTTCCCTTCCCTTCCCTTCCCTTCCCTTCCCTTCCCTTCCCTTCCCTTCCCTTCCCTTCCCTTCCCTTCCCTTCCCTTCCCTTCCCTTCCTTTCCCTTCCCTTTTCCTGTCCTTCCCTCCCCTCCCCTCCCCTCCCCTCCCCCTTCCCTTCCTTTTGCTTCCTTTCCCTTACCTTTCTTTCCTTCCCTTCCCATCCCTTTTCCTGTCCTTCCCTCCCCTCCCCTTCCTCCCCTCCCCTCCTCTCCCCTCCCTTCCCTTCCTTTCCCTTCCCTTTCTTTCCTTTCCCTTCTCTTTTTTCCCTTCCTCTTGGATTTTCTTCCTCCTCTCCTTTTTCTTCTTTCTTTCCCTTTCTTTCTTTCTTTTTTCTTTCTTTCTTTCCTATAAATGCATTTTATTTAAAAACATTAAAAAATAAAAGAACTGTGGATTATACAGATAGGAAAATTACACAGATTTTTATCTTGGTATTTGATTAAAGTGCCCTCCTCACCTAAATAACATTTTAATAAAAAACTTTTTATTCTCATGGAATAATTGAACTTGATATTTTCAACCTGAAGAGGTAAGCCCAGATCTTATGTATCTCATAGTCCCAGAGGCAAGTCAAATAATACATTTTTTGCAGTAGGGTAGAATGAATCCTCAAATAGGCTTTTTAAAAGATTGGTTTGTTTAGCTATAAAGTAGCTCAATACTAGTAAAATGTTCTTCTCTGAGTCACACAATTTTAGATTCTTTCTTTTTGTGCCATTCATATAAAGCTGGACACTTAATGTTGATAACATCATTTGAGAGATGAATCAAAGATAAAATAATTGTTAAGAGATAGTGGAAGTAGTTTAAAAGTCAACAAATTTATAATTTTTTACTTTCCACTAAAGGAAGATTCTGTCAGGAATATCATATGATATAATGTAGAGGGAGAAATGCTTTCCATGGACCACTGAGCAGTTTATTTCTGGCAGCCAGTTTTGTCCTTATTTATTTATTTATTTATTTATACTGTTATTTGTTTTATAACTAAGAATAAGTTTCATTGGCATTATGCTATTTCACTGCAGAATACTGTGCCCCAATATGGTTCCGTAGCCCCCATGTCCACTTGGTCAATTCCAAATTATATTCCTCCATGAGGATAATTTCTGGAACCATCCGTTCCACCCCGGTTCCATGGCTGTCAGTTCTTAGGAACATCGCCCCGCCAGATATTCGTCGGGATGCGGCATCATCTAAGTTCATTTCCCACGTCTACGCTCGACCGGACCTGCCAATATACGCGGATATCTTCGCCCACCCTGTTCAACGCTTGACGTCTCGTCACCCAATCTGGTCCCCTACGCCTACACTGAACTTCTCTGTTCCAGACTCTTGGAAGCAGAGTTGGCAGTCAGCTGAGGTAAAGAAGAAGCACCTCATCACAGACCCCTGCAAGCGTCAACCCGGCTTTGACCTAGCACGTTATGATTGGGTCCTTCTCAATCGCTATCGAACAGGCCATGGCCGGTGCGCTGCTGTGTTCCACCGCTGGGGAGCCAGAGATGACCCGAACTGCCCCTGCGGCTACAGACAGACTGTGACCCACATAGTCAACGACTGCCACCTCTCCAGATTCAAAGGAGGTCTCGAAACTTTACATCAGGCTCAACCTGATGCTGTTGACTGGCTACGAAGAAGGGCAAACGCTAGAAGAAGAAAGTTTCACTTTTTGGATACCAGAAAAATTTGATGCCATAAATATTGACTTTTAATGTAATTGCAGTTCTGTTTGATGAAGTTTCAAATAAATAGGAGCAATTGTCCTGTATGTTACTTCACATGTGTGCCCATTAGAAGGTTTGGTAATGCATGTACACGTACACACATATAAATTCCATTTGGAAGTGAAATGAAGTCATTCTGACGACTTTAGATTTCTTTAGAAAGATCATCAATTGCTAACTCCAGAATGCAGTCCTCCAGGGGACAATGTAATTTATAAGTGGCTAAGATTTTCATTTATACCTAGCAATTTGTCGGATGTTCAGTTCACTTAGTGCTAATGCTTATTGATATTATTATAATCTCTAGGTTTCTGTGTTTGATCTTTAAAGATCTGTTTTTTTCTTTTAATATTTGTACCTTTAAACATAATTAGTGATTGCTCATTAATTTAAAAAGCTATTTAATATCCCTTAAAATGCATTTTTTTAAATATGCCCTTGGCTGGTTTGAATATTTTATGTGTATATTTGTGAAGCTCTTCCTAAAGAACCACAATATAGTAATAAAACATTTAAGACTGGTTTAAATATACACACTATTCAATTCAAACCCAAGTAAATCATCTTGTGTTCAATTATGTTTATTCCATCTGTTTTTATCATCTGTTGTTATAATAATTTATCTTTTCTACATGGTATTAAAATGTAAATGAATCTAGAGAGGAAATGCATCTGTGGACTGTTAGTTAAGAAAACACATTTGGCAAGTGATATGAAGTCATAATAATTAATTAAACTTCACTGCCCGTATAAGCTTATAATTATATATTTAGTGTACATTTACATAATCATATAATGGGATCTTTTGTGATTCATGCTTTGCTGGGCATAATCTGGATGCACAAATTACTAATTCAAAACCAGAGCTGCTTTTAAGGGTATCTCAGAATCATTTTTTTTTTCCAGGAAATGATGTCTAGGAAGTAAACAAGAAAACAAAAGTTTTTCGTTTTAAAAGTTAATCAAAGTAACTGGATAAAGAGACTGCATGTTGCAAGAAGGTCTGACTTCTTTATTCTTTTAAAAGTGCACTGGACTTGTAACCAGAGAGGTATAGAACATTCTTTTTAAAAATAATGTCTTATTTTAACACTGCTCTGCAAAATCATAGCATTCTAGGGTTATAAAAAAAAAAGGTTCTGTTTCCTCAGCCTTCATAACCACTATAGCTCACAAAATGTAAAACATATTCTCTGCATGTCTGAGGTCCAGAGTTTAATTCACTGCACTTGTGAAGGAATAGTACTCTGTTCATAGCACACTGGTCTTTTCCTCCTGACAAGTGGTTTATGTAGTAGTTTTTCAAAATTTAAAAAATTATCTTCAGGGTTATCTCTCAGGCTTAGTGCCTGAAACTGAGTCTACTACTTCCAGCGGTGTTTTTTTTTTTTTTTTTTTGTATGTAATAGAGAGAATGGAATTGAGAGGGGAAATGGAGATAGAAAAGGAGGGAAGAGAGAGAGAGGGAGAGATAGAGAGAGAGAGAGAGACAGAGAGAGAGATCTGCAGTACTGTTTCACCACTTATGAAGCTTTCCCTCCTGTAGGTGGAGACCCATAGCCTGAACTTGGATCTTTGTGCATTGTAATGTGTGTGATCTATTAGGCCCACCATACTGCAACCTCTATGTTTTAGTTTGCGATGAAGAAAGGGTTATTTTTTAAAAAGATAAGTGGTGTGGATATTACACTAGTCATTGTATTATCAAGGTTATATAATACTCCAAATGGGCTTTATGATCTGACTAAATTAAGTTTCAAATCCTAGATGTGTTTGTAGGGACCCAGGGATAGGTTTTTCTCTCTGAAAAGAGTCTCACATGTAAGTACGGGAAATAAAATCTAAGTGAAGAAACACAAATAGCAGCAACCTTGGTTTATTGAAACTGTATCATGAAAGTTGTATAGATTTATCTTTTTTGTTGGTATTTTTAAATTTTTTAATCTTTATTTATTTATTGGATAAAGACAGCCAAAAATTGAAAGGAGGGGAGATAGAGAGGGAGAGAGACAGAGAGACATCGTAGACCTGCATCACCACTTGTAAAACTTTCCCCCTGCAGGTGGGGACCAGGGGTTTGAACCCGGGTCTTTGTGCACTGTAATATGTGTGCTCACCCAGGTGTGCCACCACCCAGCCCCTTTTGTTGGTATTGTTGATCGGTTGCTATAGTTATTGGTGTAAGTTCTTTTTACATGATATTTAAATAGTGACGAAATAATTCATTGCAGAGTAAAAATGCCAGCCGTTGAACATTCTGCTTGGATTAGGTAAAACCAAAATGTTCTACTTCCTCTGTGCCAATTAGCATGTGGCAGAAAGCTTGATGTTTTCATATGCCCAGGGAAAAATTCTCACTCATCTTTAGGGCTTGGGGGAATTTTGTTTCTCTTTGGGTTTTTCACTAAATACTAAAAAAAAAAAAAATAATAACAAAACAAAAAACTCTTGGCCTGAAAGAATCAAAGAGCCTCTTTAACTGCTTAAATTACCTTCAGGGAGAGATTTAAGAATTTTGGAAAATCCAGCTCAATGTCTTGAAGAGCTTTTAGTAACTCAGATAAAAGCAATTGCTAAGAAGCAAGTAGAATTGTATTTTACTTATTGAAATGTTGAATATATTTATTAGATAAGCCTATCAGCCACAGGGGATATTTAAAGTTGTCAGCAAGTAAACATTCAAACCAGATTAGTTTTGCCTGTCACTATCTCCTTGACACAAGCTCCATGTACACATAAGGTATCTTATAGACTTTCTTTTCTCAATTCAGGAAATACTTCTCCCATTCCTTTTTCACTGTTGAAAATACAGGGAAAATGGGTAGAATCACAGAGATCGCACAGTAATGTTAAGGGATCAGTATTATTACAAAGTAAAGATGAGTTCTATCTTGGATATATGCACAATATCAGGACTTGAAATGCTTCATCCCACAATTTGAATAAAATTTAGACTGATAATGTACTTTGCTTCTTAGCACTTTTCTCTGTAAATGTAGATATTGCCTACTTTTAAATACACAGATAAATTATCTCCTTGGAGTTTTCTGATAGCAGTTTACTCTTCTGAGAGTCTTCTTTTGAAATTTCATTGTGCTGCTATGTGTTATCACTTTGAGTGAAAGGTATACAACTAAACTCAATATTAGTGGAACATTCAGTGAGAAACAATAATTTACTATCTTGAATTTTGTTTGGAAATCATGTCATATCTATATCATTTGCATTTTTTCCACTTAAGTCATAGGTTCTTTACCAAAATATGAACTCACTGAAACCAGCAATTCATTTTTATATTACCTGAATTTTTTACTATTTGCAAGATCTCCTACAGTTCTCAACATAATAGATGTGTGTATATGAATATATATATATATGCATATATCTGCTAAGTTATAGAGTAATAGTCATTCCATCAAAACTTTTTACACTGTGATACATTAACTCATTGTTAAGGAGTGAATGTTTTCTTTTTTAAATTTATTTATTTTTATTTTTTAATCTTTATTTGATAGAGACAAACAGAAATTGAGAGTGAAGGCGGGTGACAGAGTGGGAGAGAGACAGAGAGACACTTGTAACACTGCTTTACCATTTCCAAATCTTTTTCCATGAAAGTGAGGACAGGGGGCTCAAACCCAGTTCCTGAGCATGTGCTCAGGAACCAGGTACACCACCACTCTGCCCCAGTGGTCTTCTTTAGGATGTGTCTTCTGTCAGGTGATCAGTGACTCAACACCCAGGATTAGTATTTTATAGCCTTATATTTCATGAAAAAGACTGCTTAGCACTGATTTGATCTATATTCATTCTAATATAATGATATTTCTCTGAATTTTATGGGTCATAATTTGTTAGGAGACTGTCACCTCAAGTAAAGCAATACTTTAGAAATTTTATTTTTAGTAAAAATAATTATTTTCAGTATGATGTTTTTGCTTTATAGAACAGAGCTTCAGCATAATTTAAAACAGGATCACAAAATTTGTCCAAAGAAGCATTTTTATTTTTGTTTCTTTCATCTATCCTTACAAATTATAAATGTTCAGACATAGGTTGTGTAACTTGTTTTAAGACTGCTGTTATGCTTGCTACTTCAAATCCCTATACATTTAAATAAATGAAGATGATTATAATATTTTCACAGAGTTTATTTGTTAAATGTCTTGACATTAGTAAAGGTTTCTTGTACAGAACACCAGGGCCTTCTGAGATCTCAGATCTATTATGAATTTGAAGAGAACAGAAGCACAAAAATATTATTTAAAATTCCCTTTTCATCTAGTTAACTAAGCAGAAACATGATGCTGTGTCTTCTGAGTGCTTCGATGCTAGGTTCTAGGTAAATTCAAATCAGGTACAGCTCTGCCTGTGAAAAGATCAGAGTCTAATGCCAAATATATTTAAAGCACATAAAAGTTGCAATAATAAATGTTTGTAGAAGATACAGCTTACATGGTCTGAGTTACTGGAAGGGACATGATAAAACCTTTTGGAGAAAAACAGATTTTGAACCTTTTTTTTTAAAGCTGGAATAAAAATTAGCCAGATAGAATGCAAACATGTGGATGTATGTGATCATGGGAGGGCCTGAGAATATCACATTCCAGAAGAGAAAAAAAATCATTTGTAAAAAACAAGATTTATCTTATATTATATACACAAAAACAATATGGTATGCTTGAGAAAATATGAGGTATTTTGAATTACTAGAACATTAAATGAGAGAAAGGAATAGCAGGGGATACATCTGGAAAGTTTCTCCATATATGTCATGATGAGCTTTGTAAATAATGCTGAAGAATTTAGAACTTGGTTTATAGGGATTTGGTAACATGTCACTCAACCTGGTGAGCTATCCACCCTCTTCAGTTTATAGGGATTTGGAATATAGTGAAATGCTCAAAGAAAGAAACATGGTCAGTCCGGAGGCTTACAAAGGAACTTATAAAGGCAGAGAGCCCAATAAAAGGCCCTGTAGATTGGGGGCCAGGCAGTAGCACAGTGGGTTAAGCGCACATGGTGCAAAGCACAAGGACTGGCTGAAGGATCCTAGTTCAAGCTCCAGGCTCCCCACCTGCAGGGGGTCACTTCACTAGCAGGTCTGCAGGTGTCTATCTTTCTCTCCCCCTCTCTGTCTTCTCTTCTCTCAATTTCTCTCTGTCCTATCCAACAACAATGACAACAAGAACAAGAACAACAATGACAAACAACAAGGGCAACAAAAGGGCAACAAATAGCCTCCAGGAGCAGTGGATTCATAGTGTGGGCACTGAGCCCCAGCAATGACCCTGGAAGCAAAAATATATAAATAAATAAGTAAACAAACAAACAAACAAATAAATAAATAAATAAAAAGGCTCTGTAGAATCTTATGGTGAAAAGAGAGAGAGCACCCACTGCATGTTTATCCAAGAATTGTTACCCACCCATGGTAACCATCATAATTGTAACAAAATCTTAGAGACAGTTTGGCCCCTCCTTTCCCTTCCTTCCATTTTTCCTTCAAACCAACCTTCCTCCCTCCCATCCTTCTTTCTTTCCTCTCTTCCTTCCTTCCTTCCTTCCTTCCTTCCTTCCTTCCTTCCTTCCTCCCTCCCTCCCTCCCTCCCTCCCTCCCTCCCTCCCTCCCTTCCTTCCTTCCTTCCTTCCTTCCTTCCTTCCTTCCTTCCTTCCTTCCTTCCTTCCTTCTTTCCTGTTCATGTGTTTCAATTCTCTATATTTCACACATGAGCAACACTGTCAGTTAGTTGTCTTTTTACCTCCTTACTTTACTAAGCATAATGGAGGAGTGGGGAGTGTAGTCATGGTGCAGAACCTTCATAGTGAATGTTGTGTGGAACTTTATCCCTGTAATTTTATAACCTTGTAGCCTACTACTAGATAACTAACTGTTTTTAAGTTAAGGACTGTGTTCTATTTTTTGTTACATTTTTCTCCTTGGAAGAAATTCTTATTTTCTGTGAAGTAAGTATAAATTTATTGGTGAGCAAGTTTATTTATAATCTTACATATATCATAGCATTTCGTGTGTATGTATCCTTTTACCTGTGTGTGGGCTTAAATTGGAACACCAGCCTTATAAATTCTTCTAGTGAAGCCAAGCTATGGTAATAACATTATTTTATTTAACAAGAGTAAAAAATATATATTAAGATACCTCAGTATCTTAAGAAATATCTCTTTGAAAGTTAGTTTATATTGAAGTCACACAATGTATTTGCTTGTCATGTTTGTTAAATCTCATTAATTTCTAACTTGCTTCTAGCCCTCCAATTCTTGTATAATTTATTTGTAAAGAAACCATGTTATTTGTCCCATAGTGTGTCCTGCATTCTTGATTTGAACAACTGATTCTTCATGATTTACATTGCTTTTTCCTCTCACTTCTATATTTCTTGTAAACTAATAGTTATTCCTAGAGACTTGATTGCAATCAGGCTTAATTTTTCTTTTTTGTCAAGAAGATGTCATCGTTTGTGCTGTTTATTGCTTACTGCATTGTTTCAAGAGACCCAACCATCTAGTTGCCCACTAGATGTAGTCATCTTAAGATACCTCAGGTGTTGTCAGCTCTGTATTGTGTTCCTGAATCTCTTCACTTGTTTTAACATAATTGATGAGAGTTGACTTAAATACATTGGTAAGTGTTGTATGCTTTACATTGGGTTGTTCTAGCTCTCCCCCGCCAAGAAAATTGGATCAGTCCTGCTAATTTCGCGGGGCCTGCTTGGCCCCACCCCAAGGAACCCCGAGAGGGTTCCAGAGTTGGAGAGTTGCAGAGTTAGAGAGTGCTTGGCGCCGCTGCCGGGGGGGAAAGAGGCAGCAGAGTTCTGTTTGGTGATTAGTTTGTCTTAGTTTATGAATCGTTCCTGAATAAAGAAATACAGCTTCCCTGCCCAGCCGTATGTCTCTGGTCGTCTCTGTTACCCGCCCGTGAAGCTAGCCCAGCCAGCTGGAGCCTCCGAATTTTAACAACAGGTAAGGACTTAAAATTTTTTTTTCCTTTCTGCTAGGCTCACTGTTGTGACTCAATGCTTGCATACTAGCAGCTCCACAGTGCTTTGATCTCAGCTTTAAAAATAGGTCAATTTAACTAGTTACCGGTGAGTCTTAATTTCTACAGTCCTGTAGTCTCTTCTGCATTTATTTATCTTTTGAGTAGTTACTCTAAACATGTATGAATGTGAGTGTTTGAGAACTTGTGTCATTGAACTTTTTATTTTCTTCCAGGTTCTGCACAATTCCACTACTCTAGGCAAAGACTTTATCTTTCAATTTCCATTAGAAAGAGACAGAGGTGAGCTTTGGGGTGACTGAGAGAACTGTAGTAGGAAGTAGGTGAGGAGGGTATCTAACTCTAATTAGATACTATTTCATTAGTAACTTTATACTGACTCACTGCAAACTATTGTGTACTTTTCTTTCAGGTATATGTTTTGTCCTCGTTTATGGATACATGGGAACATATGCTCTATCTCACAGGACCTGGTCTATATATAGGTTTTGGGACATTGTTAGAAAGTGAACTGCCTGGAATGGAATTAGAGAATACTATGAAAGGAAAGGTCTCACCTGAGTAATGAGGGTGAAGGGTTGACATTCCACACCTGAAGTCTCTGGACACAGTCTGAAGTGTAGCATGCTGGGGTGGTACTTGTTGCATTGACTAGGTTGGGATCAGCAGATGCAATATAAGGGCAAAAGACTGGCATACTTTAAAGATGACTCGTTAGTCACTATCAGACCACCCCATCAACTGGGGCCCTAATCAGGGAGTCTTGAGATTCCCAAAGAGATATGATGGACCTAGACCTCAAATAAATCCCTCTCTCCATTGTTACTGGTCATCTCTATTAGGAACAACAAAATAGACCCCTTTGTGGGTCCCACATAAGACCTTGCCCTCAACTTGGATCAACAATGGTAGAGAATGTTCCATCCTCCAAAGGGATGATGGACAACATACTCTATGCTACACCTGAGGAAGATGGGTCCTGATACTGGGGCAGCTAGGAATGTTCCTACTCATGACCACAGAATGTGAGCTGAGATCTACAGGGATGCAGAGGTCACATAGGCTGCAAAGCTGAATATAGCCCCCAGACCAAATCAAATTGATGGGGTTTACAGTCAACAATATTTATAACTCTTTCCCATATTAGGGAGCTACTCTCTTCCCTGATCCAGCTTTATGTCCCTTTTCCAGCCAAGACATCATCTCCCCAGACAATAATTTGTATCCACCTGCATATCAGATTTCAGACTTAGGGAATTAAAAAACAAACAAACAAACAAACAAACAAAAAAAAAACCTAGTATAGCCACAGTCCCTTTGGAATATAAAATATGCCTACCAGCTATCTACAAATTGGAGAACCCCCCAACTCTTCATCTGCACTATTCCAGACTTTAGGTCCATGATCGTCTAACAATTTGTTTGGCTTTGTATGTTAACTCTCTTTTCAGCCACCGAGTTTCAGATGCTAGCATGATACCAACCACACTTCCCTGGACAGACAACCCCAGCAATGTGTCCTGGAGCTCCACTTTCCCAGAGCCCCACCCTACTAGGGAAAGAGAGAGGCAGGCTGGGAGTATGGATCAACCAGTCAATGCCCATGTTTAGTGGAGTAGCAATTACAGAAGCCAGACCTTCCACCTTTTGTATCTCACAATGACCTTGGGTCCATACTCCCAGAGGGATAAAGAACAGGAAAACTATCAGGGGAGGGGATGGGATACGAAGAGCTGGTGGTGGGAATTATGTGGAGTTGTAACCCTCTTATCCTATGGTTTAGTCAGTATTTCCTTTTTATAAATAAAAAAATAAAAAAATAAAAAAGAAAGAAATAGACAGAGGGAGACCTGTGGGAGGAAGCTTCATGGACAATGGAGCGTTGATACTGTCTCTCCTCTCTCTCTTCTGTCTTTCACTCTCTATCTAAAAAAGACCAGATATCATGGAGAAACAGATACTTCTGCGGCTGGACAGTGGAGCACTTGGTTAAGTACACATATTTCTAAGTGCAAGAACCTGCTCCCTATCTGCAGGGGGTCTGCTTCAGGAGTTGTGAAGCAGGTCTGCAGGTGTCTATCTTCCTCTCTATCTCTCCCTTCTAGGTTTCCCTACTATTAAAATAGAATAAAATAAAATGTAAAAATGGCTGCTAGGAGTCATGGATTGGTAGTGCTGTCACTGAGTGCCAGTAATAGCTCTGTTGGCAATAAGAAAATAAAAGTAAAACAAAACATTGACAGAAATTGCCCTGTGAACCTATTAGCCATGGGGTTGAGCTACTGTGTTTAGTCATGTGAGTTGAGGAAGGAATGAACAGTTTCCATGTTTTGTACATCTCGTGACCTAACAAAAAAAAATTGAGAATACTAATGTTGATACCTTTGAACACAAGAAACCCAGTTATGATTACTCCCATTTTCCTGTATCATCTCTGCTGTCTTCTTTAAAGCATTACAGACCAGTAGTCCTGGAGTATTGCCTTTTCAAGTGGCAACTGCCATGAAAGTTTGAACAGGGTGGGGAGAAGAAGTGATTATATTGGGACAGCTGTTCAATGGAGACCCATGTTTACTCCAATGAAGCTTTTAAGGTCTTTTGATACTATAGGGAACATATAGTATTGACATCTAAAAGGTTGCAATTACTGTTTAAGATGAGGGAGAGGGAATGATTTTTCTCAAATAAATGGACATGAGGCCAATGCCATATAAGTTATATTCTTACATATCCTCTCACTGCTTTTCCAGTTGTTCTTTGCCCCAAGATCCTGGCAGCCACTCTCCCTGAACACATCATTTGCATCAGATTTAGTGCCACAACAGGAAAGTTAATTTCTGAAAATAATTTTTTCCCTCCCAGTTCTTTAGTTATTCTGGGGTTAATTTCATTGAGGAAACCAGAAGCCCCATGTTAAATTGCCATATGGGAAGGAAGCAGAAGTTCCTCCTATGTTGACTAAACATTTTTTCACAAACTGTTACCCTGTTTTATAAGGCATCTGTTCATTCTTTTTCCTATTTTTCCTTTTGGTCTTTCCTTTTCTAAATTTAGAAGCTTTATATTTAATTGGATATTGGTATACTTTCTGCTATTTTTATATAAATATGCATAAAGTAAATGTTAAAAATATTTTTCTCATTCTGGCTTGACTTTTATATTATTAGTGGATAAAATAAATGTTATACTTTTGATGTAAATAATAGTGTCAAATTTCCCATTATTACTTGTAAGTTTAGAAGGTTTCAGGTGTCTGAGGATAGAAAGCACATAAATCATTTAAATGTAGTGAACATCCTGATAAACATAAACTTAAAATTGTATGTCCAATAAATGTAAAGGGCATATATATCAGTGACCTGTAATATGGATTAAAATGTTCATACTGATTTGAAGTTCATTCTAACTACTTAAAATATTTTTAAAAATTTAATCTCTGTCTCTCTCTCTCTCTCCTTTTTTTTCTCCACTTTTTCGATTTCTTTCTTTTTTAAATATTTATTTATTTATTCCCTTTTGTTGCCCTTGTTGTTTTATTGTTGTAGTTATTATTGTTGTTGATGTCGTCGATGTTGGATAGGACAGAGAGAAATGGAGAGAGGAGGGGGAGACAGAGAGGGGGAGAGAAAGACAGATACCTTTAGACCTGCTTCACTGCCTGTGAAGTGACTCCCCTGCAGGCAGGGAACCAGGGGCTCAAACCATGATCCTTATGCCGGTCCTTGTGCTCTGCGCCACATGTGCTTAACCCGCTGGGCTATTGCCTGACTCCCCTCAATTTCTTTCTTTTCAGGTTCAAGCCACTGGTCCCCACCTGTGGGGGGAAAGCTTCACAAATGGTGAAGCAGGGCTGTAGGTGTCTTTCCATCTCTCTTTCTCTCTCTATCTCCTCCTTGTCCTCTCATTTCTGTCTGTCTCTATCCAATAGTAAATGAATAAAAAATTTAAAAAAATAAAATACATTAGTTGTTCACTGGAAAAAAGAAAACAATGTATTCATGGAGTCAGAATTTAAGAATCTTCTTATTAAACATATTTGAAACTTTCTAAGAACAAAATTGCATGTTGCTGAGCCTCTTTGAGTCTCAATTAAGAAATTTATTAAAATATAATTGAAGGCACATACCTTCCAATTTTGTTTTTTAATATTTATTTATTTATTTATTTATTTATTTATTTATTTATTTTATTTGGATAGAAACAGAAAGAAATTGAGAGGGCTGGAGAAGATAGAGAGAGTGAGAGACCTGTAGTACTTCTTCACTGCTCATGAAGCTCCCCTAGTGCAGATGGGGAACAGGGGCTTGAACCTGGGTCCTTCTTCTTCTAGCATTTGCCCTTCTTCTGTAGCCAGTTAACAGCGTCAGGTTGAGCCTGATGTAAAGTTTCGAGACCTCCTTTGAATCTGGAGAGGTGGCAGTCGTTGACTATGTGGGTCACAGTCTGTCTGTAGCCGCAGGGGCAGTTCGGGTCATATCTGGCTCCCCAGTGATGGAACATAGCGGCGCACCGGCCATGGCCTGTTCAATAGCGATTGAGGAGGGCCCAATCATAACGTGCTAGGTCAAAGCCGGGTTGACGCTTGCAGGGGTCTGTGATGAGGTGTTTGTTCTTTACCTCAGCTGACTGCCAACTCTGTTTCCAAGAGTCTGGAACAAAGAAGTTCAGTATAGGCGTAGGGGACCAGATTGGATGACGAGACGTCAAGCGTTGGACAGGGTGGGCGAAGATATCCGCGTATATTGGCAGGGTCCTTATTCACGGTAACATGCTCTCCAGGTGTGATACTGTCTGACCCCTAATCTTCATATATTTAACACTTTAAATTTAATATGATTTTATATCTTATATCAAATCAAGCTGATTTGGACTTGCTTCAGTTTTGATTATAAACAATTGAGAAAAAATTTGATTTTGCTATCAAAAGTTTTTCATTAGGTCTCTTAAATTTTAAAATTTTCCCACTCTTTAGTGAAGCTGATCTCTTTTGGATTAGTGTTCAATTTCTTAGCTTCTCTTCCCACTATCTTCGTTTCCTAGTTTGAATATGACTATTGCCACTCCATCATAGCCCTATTCCATGCCAGAATTCAAGCGGGTTAAGTGCTGGTGTCACAAAGCACAAGGACCAGTGTAAGGATCTCACTTCCAGCCCCTGGCTCCCCACCTCCAGGGGAGTCTCTTCACAAGTGGTGAAGCAGGTCTGCAGTTGTCTT
This sequence comes from Erinaceus europaeus, assembly GCF_950295315.1. NCBI lineage: Eukaryota > Metazoa > Chordata > Mammalia > Eulipotyphla > Erinaceidae > Erinaceus > Erinaceus europaeus. The sequence goes on along the minus strand of NC_080169.1, from coordinate 59,004,425 downwards.
TCTCTCCTCCTCTCTGTCTTCCTCTCCTCTCTCCATTTCTCTCTGTCCTATCTAACAATGACGAAATCAATAACAACAACAATAACTACAACAATAAAACAACCAGGGTAACAAAAGGGAATAGATAAATAAATATTTTAAAAAATATATATGTATATGGACCAGGTAGTGGCTTATCTGTTTGAGTGCACATTACAGTGCACAAGGACCTGGGTTCAAGCCCCTGCTCCCTACCTGCAGCGAGAAAGCTTCACAAGTGGTAAAGCAGTGCTTCAGGTGTTTATCTCTCTTTTTCTCTATCTCCCCCTTCCTCTTGGTTTTTGGCTGTTTCTATCAAAGAAAGACATATATATTTAGCAGCAATTTGATTGCTGACCTCTGTCCTTACAGCTGACACATCTGTATCTCCTATAATCAAAAGTTTCCTTTAGCGGTCCAGGAGGTGGCGCAGTGGCAAAGGCACTAGACTCTTCAAGCATGAGGTGCCAAGTTCGATCCCTGGCAGCACATGTGCCAGAGTGATGGCTGGTTCTTTCTGTTCTTCCTATCTTTCTCATGAATAAATAAAAAAATTCTTTTTTAAAAAGTTTCCTTTAATATTCTTATTAATTTTTTAATAGTGAGTTACAAAATTATAAAGTAACAGAGGTATAATTCCACACTATTGCTACCACCAGACTTCTGTATCCATATCCCCCCTTCAGCAGAAACTGCAATAGTTGTCCCAAGGTCACAGATATGGGTTGATTCTATATATCTCTATTTTTTTTTTGCCAATTTTTTTCCTATGGTCCTGCCCTTACTTCCTTTCTCAGTCACACCTGCACTTATTAGTACTTAGATTTGTCCTTTTTTCTTCTTCTTTCTCAGATAACTGAAACAGTGCTGACTTCCTCTGGTATTTTCCAGATTTGCTCTTTTTCAATTTCAATGATAGCATAAAAACAAAGATTCTTGGTGACAAGCATTTTGGATCCTGATGGAATTGGGGTTCAGAGTCCTTTGGTCATTTTCCCTTAATATTCCACCTCCCTTCTGGGGATATGAATCAAAATTCATTTTGGGGTGCAGAAGGTGGGAGTTGTGGCTTCTGTAACTGCTTCCTCACTGAACATGGATGTTGGGAGGTTGATCCATATCCCCAGCCTGTTTTTATCTTTTCTAGAAAGGTAGTGCTCTGTGAGGGGAGGTTATAAAATATGATGAGGTTATCTGGCTTGGGAGGTTAGGATGGAATCCATGACACTTGCTCTCAGACAGACTAGCTACCATCTCCTTTCTATCTAGACATTCCTCACCCCAGCATCTTAATGGTGCAACACATTACCAGACTTTTCCCTTTCAATCCATGCTTTGAGAAATTTAGTTTTTCTCTCTTCTATTAGAGAACAACAGTCTTCCTGTTGAGTGAAATGTCAACTATCATCTGAATGCGCCAGTAGGTCACAAAGGTAATTCTCAATCCCCAAAATGCAGTGCATGTTGTGAGAGGGAATAAGGAGCTATTTAAGTCTGATTTGCCAGATTCCTCTGCTTAGTAATTTCTATTTTTATTCTGCAGGTATCATGTCCAGGTATCATGTAGTAACATTACAACCTCAAAGTTCCTCTGAGTATTTGCATATTGTGTCTGAATTTGCAAGTACAAACTCATTTAGTAGGGCAAAAGGTTTGAGAAGGGGGGGAGTACAGTAGCTACAACTCTAGGCTCAGAAGAATAAGGTCTGAATTCCATCTCCAATGTTGCATTGCCAGAGTGATGCTCTTGTTTCCCTCTCTCTCTCTCTCTCTCTCTCTCTCTCTCTCTCTCTCATCAGCAATGTTATCATTAAATCTTGGAAAAGGAAGGAATGAATACCTTTATTTTGGAGTTGTACATAAGTATATGCATGTTTTTATAGTCACAACTAACCCTTAAACTCCATCTTGTCCCTTAGGCTCTAGAGATTTTTTGGAAAGTGTGGAAGATTCCTCTGTTTCCTTCAGACTTCTCATTTTATTTTTCCTGTGAGGAGAAATTTTTTGACTTATTTCCTTTTGCTTTCCAAAATTATTGTTGTTGTCTACTCATCTATAGAAAGTAAGTAGTGAAGTCATATTTGTCTTAATAACAGAAAATCTATAGAGAAAATTGAAAATACAGACAAAGGAACATCCCATTAGGGAATATTAAAAAATATATCATCCTATTACAACATGCAGGTGCAGATAGACTAGGCAAAAAGAAAACACATAGAGTCCTTGAAGTGGTAAGGAGCCAGGTTATTTTGTGAAATGAATCTGGAAACTATGCTCACCAGATGATAAAGATCATGTGAAGGGGGTAAATTTACTTATTTATTTATTTATTTTCCAACCAAGGGGGGGAAAACTATGAGTTCTTCTGATTCCTCAAAAGAAAATATGTAGACAAACAAATGCAAAAATCCATTCCTCTTGTAGCTTCCCAATGTCACATTTATTTCAACTTAACATGTGGTAAATTTCATGCCTCAAAGCAAGAGGTGCAGAGTGAATGCTGACACAGGAACATATGGATGACTGGCCTTGGGTAGACACAAAGAGATTTATAGGGCAAGGATTATTGCATAGTAAAGGGGCTTACTTTTTTGTTTTGTTGTTGTTGTCTTCAGAGTTATCGCTGGGACATGGTGCCTGCACTTCAACTCCACTGCACTGATCCTGGAAGATATATATTCCATTATTATTGTTGCTGTTCTTGTTGGATAGGACAGAGAGAAACTGAGAGAGGAGGGGAGAGAAAGACAGGCACCTGCAGACCTGTTTCACCACCTGCAAAGCAACCCTTCCACAGGTGGGGAGTAGGGTGCTCAAACCAGGATCTGTATCTACTGTTACCATTCCTGGAGGCTACAAATCCTAGATTAAGATTGTATAAGTGTCTTAAAGGCCTGCTGGTTATTTTTGTTTGTGTGCATCCGGTTTAGCAGGGGATTATGGTTTCTGCAGATAGCAGGAAGGAGAAAACTGAAAGCATGAAAGTAACATATCAGAACATGTGCAGTTTGAGATGTAGGTCGGCAAGTCAATGTCACCAAGTCCTACATTGCACATGTAATCAAATAACCAAAATGTTTTATAGCTTCATTCCTCTACTTAAGTAAAACAGAAAAATCCTCTGGATTCAAGAAAAGTAAAAATTGACCTGCAGATTATATCATGGGACATGTGACAACCATCTCTGAAGCAGATTTACTATGACCTTCTTTTGTTTTTGGCTAGGCCAAGACTGAGCCTTACTGATAATAATCGCAGGTCACCATGCTTGATAAACTGACAGATGGAGAATACACTATGAAGCCCTTCATAACTCTAATGTTCTTGATAACATTTTAGTGCTATTTTCTGTATTTGTACTATATAGTCTGTGTATTTTCCTCTACTGAGCATACCTCCCTTGCTGCTGTCCTTTTTGATGTATGCTACTCTCACAGCAGTGAGGTAATTTCCATTACTTTCTTTCCCTTTTCCCCCACCTCCCAATTTCAGTTACTTTCAAGTTAGTAAAACCTTTCTTTTTCAGTCATCTGAACCTGTGATTTGTGTTTATTGCTATTGCTATTATTATTACCAGTTAATTTTTATAAAAGCACTGCTCAAATCTGGTTTATGGTGATACAGGTAGCAAGAACAAGATTTGCTTTATACAGATATATATTTTGAGGTACATGAAGAACTTAAACCTGTTCTTACTCTATTTTTTTTTCTACCAGAGTAACACTGGTTCATGGTGGTGGTAGTGAACTGAATTTGGCAGTCTTAGGCATACAAAGCTGTTGTTCTAGCTCCCTGACTCTCCCATGTGGCTTTTGATGTGGCATAAAATAACTTACTGCTGTTCAGGAATGAGAAAAGTTCAAGGTGTGTGGATAGTGTTATTTGTTCAGCTGGATTTGTTTCTTTTTAAAATATTATTATCTAGATTCTTGGGAGGCATAGCTATGGAATAACAACAGATGGCAGAGACTCTCCTCCAAAACAACAAAGATCAGTAACTGTCAAACTTAACAAACCTCATCAAACTATGGCTGAGATGTCCACAGAAGCACTGTTGCCTCGGTGAACCATGCCAAGTTTTGCTGCTACTGCCTTTTTGCAGCAGACTGTCTTCAGAGACTCAAGCCTGAGACGTCAACCTCCCCATTCCTTTAAATCCAGTGAGGCTTTTCCTAACACACAGGGATACCTAGTTTCACTTCAGATGGTGATTCTAATAAAGTTACCGATCTTATCTACAAGTAAATAAGGAGCTCATATCTTAATACTTTTCCATGTGTCTGATGTAAGACACATTCAACTGGAAAGAAGAGACTGATTCAGTAACTAATTGTAGGAAGATATAGAGTGATCTGATCCAACTAAATCAAAATAAGTTCAGAAGTCACTGCCACTAAGAGATCTATCTCTTTGTAAGACTGGAATCTTCAAAGAACTCGTGCAACAAATTGGGACATTCATTTTCCTCAATCACTCCACTTACACAATTAACTATACAGTCAAAAAGTAAGATATACTCTTCCAAGTTTAAATCTCTTCTGACAGAGCATCAGCATTAACATCAGTCCTTGATAATCATTAGAAGAAGTATTGTATACAATGGTCAAGAGATATACTGGCAAAATCTATATAACAAGTAAAGGATAATTACTGTCCCTATGACAACCTTTATGCCAATCATCAATTAAGTATATGCAGAAAAAAATTAAGGTTAACTTAGACCCCAGTATAATCCTAGGTCTATTTCCTCCCTTACTTGAAGCCAGATCCCATAAACCTAATACCAGTTTGGATACAGCAAATGACACTCAGTGCTTTAACAACTGAGAGAAGTCCAAGCTCGCCAAATAAAGAAGGGACTACAAAAGCTGGAAAAGGGCAAGAGATGGGACTCACTTAATGGTGGTCTTTTTTGGCCAGTGTCAGGCCACCTCATCAACTAGGGAATCACCAGTCATGGAATCTTTGAATTCTCTTACAGATACAATGGGCCTAGACCTCTAACAGATCTTTATTTGTATCATAACTGGTTGCTTCCATCAGGATCATCATATAAGCCCTTTTGTGGGCCTCTCCAGGACCTTACCCTTACTACAATCTAGCAGTGGTAAGGACTACTCCACTTTCTGAAGGGAGGCAGGGTTATTCAACTCTGCAGCTTAAGACTTGTCCTTGGAGTCAGGCGGTAGCACAGCGGGTTAAGCGCAGGTGACACAAAGCACAAGGACCAGCTTAAGGATCCTGATTTGAGCCCAGCTCCCCACCTTTAGGGGAGACACTTCACAAACGGTGAAGCAGGTTTGCAGGTGTCTATCTTTCTCTCCCCCTCTCTGTCTTCCTCTTCTCTCTCCATTTCTCTCTGTCCTATCCAACAACAATAACATCAATAATAACTACAACAATAAAACAAGGGCAACAAAAGGGAATAAATAAATAAGAAGACTTGTCCTGAAATGAGTGAAACCTAGAATGTCCTAGATATTACCAGGGACTTTGAATTCAATCTTACAGGGACTGGGAGGCTCCTGCGCTAAATATGAATATGTATGGGCCCTGGTTCATGTTGGTGGGGCAAACAGTTAATTGTATTAATATACTTTTTTCAAGTTTGGGAAATACTTTCTGCCCTAATGTAGCTTTCTAGCCCTATTCTCAGCTTTGACACCATCTTCCCAGACAACATTTCTAGTCTACTTTTCTTGTTAACTATCAAGATCAAGCAAAGATTACTAAAGTTATGGGTCCCTAGGAACATACATAAATAGACTTCCTAGTTTCTATTTAAAAAATTTTTTTTAAAATATTTTATTTATTTATTCCCTTTTGTTGCCCTTGTTGTTTTATTGTTGTAGTTATTATTGTCGTCATTGTTGGATAGGATAGAGAAAAACGGAGAGAGAGGAGGGGAAGACAGAGAGGGGGAGAGAAAGATAGACACCTGCAGACCTGCTTCACCACCTGTGAAGCAACTCTCCTGCAGGTGGGGAGCTCGGGTTGGAACCAGGATCCTTATGCCGGTCCTTGTGCTTTGCGCCACCTGCGCTTAACCCGCTGCGCTACAGCCCAACTCCCGACTTCCTAGTTTCCATCCATCTTAAAGTCCCTATTGTCATCTCCTCTATTTCTACTACTTTTGGCTCCTGATTATTAAATATTTTGTCCTGCTTTCTGTTGTACTGGCTTTCAGCAAACAAGTTGCAAATGCTACTATTGTTCCACCCTGACTTCCCTGGGCAGATGACCTCATCAATATGTCCTGGAACATCATCTCTCCAGAGCCCAACCCTACTAGGAAAAGACAGAAACAAGCTGGGCATATGGATGTCCAGCAGAGAAGCAGTCAGTCACAGAAGCCAGAACTCCCACTTTCTGCACCCCAAGAAGAACTTTGGTCCACATTCCCAAAGGGATATGAAGGCATCAGTAACCAATGAGAAAAAAATAAATACATAATCTTTTCAAGTATACTTTCCTGAAAACTAGTATGGTGCCATTTTTACAATTAGGTGAATCAAGGTATTTAATTCCAGTTTCAATATTAGTGATTTTTTTTAAAATTTCAGTGTCACTTTTTTAAGAGAATGTTGGTTTTTGGAATTGTTTTCAAAAGGATGCATTTCCACATTTTCCCAAGATAGGTATCAGCAACACTAGTGATCTTTATAGACTTTACAAGGCTTTTCACATACTGGTGACTTGACCTACATGTAAAATAATAAAGCAATGACAGATGAGATGCTGTTCTATATTTTTCTTTCTGTGTCATATCATTGTGTGATGGTAAATTTTCTAGGGGACATGGTGCACCCATTTAGCTTAACATAATTATTGACCAGTAGACCTAGTAAAGTAGATTTCCCTTTAGTGGATGGGCCTCATAGAGTCACTTGAAGACCTTGTTACAACATTAAAACCCCTGACTCTCCTGGGTAGAAAAGGTAATTTCCTCCTATTTGCCTGCTTTTAACTACAATTTTTCTCCCTTTCATTAAATTTGGATTAAAACATTGGCTCTACCTGAGTTTCAAGTCTGCAAGTCTAGGGACCATCAGTTCTTGTCTGTCTCCAACTAGCTGATTACAGATTTTAGCGCCAATCTTTGTAATTACCTATGTAATTCCTTATAATAAATTATTTTAGATATAGTTTGTGTTTCTGAAAAAATCCCAATACAAACACTGATGGCCTTTTAACATCTGCTTTATAAAATGAAGAAACATTTCTACTGGTAGCATGGGCCCTATCCTATAAGCCAGCTTTGTGTTTACTTTTCAGAATAAATATCATTTCTTTCTAAAAGTGTGTTGAAAAAGTATATTGCTTATTGAACCATTATTTATACCATTTATTTTCAATTCCTTTCAGCCACATCTGAATATAAATGCAAAACTGTAATCAGAGGGTGGCCAGGTGGTGACTCACTTGGTTGAGCACACATGTTATAATGCTCAAGGACTAGAGTTTGAATCCCTGGTCCCCTCCTGCAGGGGGAAAGCTTTATGAGTGGTGAAGCAGTGTTGTAGGTCTCTCTCTCTCTCTCTCTCTCTCTCTCTATATATATATATATATATATATATGTGTATGTATGTATATTGCGCCGCCCCGTCACGACCACTAGAGAGACTGACAAAGTCATCTCCTCTGGACCTGCATTCAGACTTCAAAGAAGCTGGGCAGAAGGACGGGAATGGGTCGACGCATTCTCCCCCCGTTATTGCTACAAACAATTATACTGTCACAATTGATTAATAATGCTTTGGCAGTGCCTGGTGGGAATGGAGAGTCAGAAGCACCCCCTCTCCCTTACACAGGAGCATATTTGAAAGTTACATTATGAAAGTGGAGAAGGTGGGTCAACATAGACGGACAAAACAGGTCATGTTATGACTTGCCCCTCGTAGAAACAATACAGAGATTGAGGCCTCCCTGGTACAAGCTGACGTACTGAAACAAAGAAAGATTAATAGTTAAACTGTACCAGACCTAGATGAGCAGTGGTCCACAACTAGGCAAAGATCTGTATGCCCCCATAGAAGATTAATGGTAGAGATAGCCCTCAGCAAAAGTCTAAAACAATTATGGGTATGACCTCCCCTGGGAACAGAACGATACAAAGTATTGTACCCATTCTTGACAGTTATGGGGGAATAACATGTAGCTTGCCAAAGCCATAAGACTATTGTTACTTCTTTATGAGCTGGTTGCTTAGGCAACCTGAAAAAAGTATAAAAGCTAATGCAGTTTCACTATTAAAACGAGTCCAGATTCACCCTCCAATAGAGTGTGGTGTCTATCTGTTCTCCCTCACCGACTCCTGACCCACCTGGGAGGTTGCCTTAAGACCCCTGACCCTCCTGCTGCTCATCCACTGAGTGGTCCGCGGCAATATATCCTTCCTTCTCAATTTCTGGCTGTCTCTATCCAATACATAAATAAAGGTAATAAAAAAAATCTAAAAAATGTAATCAAAGGAAAAAAATGTAATCAGAGGATCAGATTTTCATAACAGGTCTGGTATAAAATTAGGGGATCAAATATTATGGTTTCACTTTAGCTGCCATTTTATTTATCTGTCATTCGCTTTTATAGACTTTACTCCTGGCTGATTCAGCTTTATCTCAGGAAGACACCACCTAATGGGAATCTGGCCATGTACTCAGTTTCTACTCCAAAGCCTCTTTCATCTTTTCACGTAACTGAAGCTCCTGTCTTAGTTTGTATTTCTGGAGCTACCAGTAGACATGTGAGCTAAACTACCCATGTAGAAGGTATTGGGGGAGATATGATATGTTTCAGAGCAAGAATTATAGGGAAAAATACACCAAAAATTTATTTAGATTTAGTTTCTATGGAAATTACCTCATATTTTAAATTCTGTACTAGTTATTTAATGCCTAGATAATAAACTATTATCATTAATAAACAGGTATCCTGTTATTAAAATATGAAATTAATTTTTGTGTTTAATTAAAGGATTTAGTTATGATTTTCTTCTGAAAGTCTGAAATTCAGGTTTTTAATGTTAACCTTTTGTAACTTTTTGTAATACACCTAAAAAATAAGCATAGACAAGGACACTGCTATCATGGATGTTTTATGAAAAATCATGTAACATGCTCTTAAAGATATCAGGTATATCCACACCATCAGAAGAAACAAAAATTTGAGAGAATCAATTAGATATTTAAAGTAAAATGCATTTTCATCCAAATATTGAAAATCTGTCTTAATTTTCTTCCATTATTTATCAGTAGTTGATTTATAACTATATTGATTTAGGCATGCATCTATTTAATTACTAAATAAATACAACCCTTATACTGTCATTGAAATATTGCTATTATATTCCTTTTGACTCACTGGCATTTCTTTACATAAATTTTTATACTTCAGAAAAGTGCTTGACTAGGAAAAAAATACTATGCTCATTGCTAATAAAATAGACAAACAACCACATGCAAATCAAATTAAGAATAATTGCAAGTATGAATCCAAAGTTGAAGTGCTTCAAAAGTAAGCTTAACTATAAATATAAATCAACTAGAGATTTGTTTTTATAATTCAGATGCAATGAACCAAGAGATATAGAGGACTGTGTGTGTCAGATACTATGTTTAAAATAAGCCTATGAATGTAAGGAAATTCAAAGACAATTATTGTAGGTGGGATATGAATCACCTGTTTCCAGAATGTTGGTTGACACAATGCACACAATGCACAACCTATATTTATTCTTCCATAGGTCAGTTTTTTTTTCTTTCTAACTTTTATTCGATAAGATAGAGAGAAATTGAGGGAGGGTCGGGGAGATAGAGAAAGGGAGAGATAGACTCCTGAAGACCTACTTCACCACACATGAAGTGAAGTCCCTGAAGGTGGGGAATGAGGGCTCAAACCCAGGTTCTTAAGCTTGGTAATATGTACACTTAACGAGGTGTGCCACTCCCCCCCACAGATCATCTTTTAAATTATAGAAGTATACTATAGATTCATTCAATGAATGTAATGCTCTGAGAGGCAATAGCAGAATGGTCATTTTCTTCTGATGACATATTTTCCTTCTTTGAATGCTGTGTGACTTTTGACAACTTACTTAACTTCCATTTTCCATTACCCTCATGTAAAAATGTATGTAATATTTCTATCTAATAAGATTGCTTTATGGATTAAAATAAGTAATACAAGTGAAAGTTCTGAGACAAGATAGCTATGCCTCTCCCTCTACCTACAGTTTCTTATACTATTACAGGTGAATTAAATAAATCTTCAGTACTTTTTAAAAAGTATACAATATACAAGAAAAAGAGAACCTTTAACTCAAGTTTAAAAATCTAATATTTCAAGTTGAAGGAATTAGGAAATGCTGTAAATTCAGGTCTAGGCATGAGATTGTGCAACATCCATCATTCCACTCATTGCAATGAACTAATAAATATGAAGAAAAAATGTGTGCACGTATATTGTATGCATTCATTTACATTATATGTATGCTTAATATGTATATACTATATTTATAGTTAACTAGTAAACACACATAACTTATCAGGATATTTGACATTGATTGTTATATACATGCGTATATGTGTGTGTACATATTGTGTTAGAAAGAGCCTACTAGTATGAGTTGTAAATAGAAGGAAAGGGAGAGGTAGTGGGAAAAAGGGAGAGATGGGAGTGGGAGAGGATCATGGAATTTGGAGTTGATTATTTTGTTTGGCTAAGCAGTTCTAGAAAATGTCATCACATAGGCATGCTTTTCAAGGAATAGTAGGGTTATAATTCTATTAATATTTGTCAGCACACTCATGATTCTTTCTGCTCTTTGAAGTCAGTCAACTAAAGTTCCTTCATTTGTAGACTGTATCAGGAAATTGATATTATTAGTAAATTAATCTGGTTGAGTCTTACATTTAGAATTATGTTTCTTGTAACACATCACTGTCAACTTTATTTTGGACACTGCAGAGGGAATACATGAATATAATACAGGTCTATAATTGGATGACACTTTTCTGGTCTTTTACATTTAATCAACTCTTTTATTTATTGTGCAACAAACATAATAAATACACTATAGTGATGCTATGACTATGATTGTATTTCTTTTAATTTTACTTTTTTGTATATACAAACAACTATTAATTTTTTTTATTGTTGTGGTCGTTGTTAGATAGTACAGAGAGAAATGGAGAGAGGAGGGGAAGACAGAGGGGGGAGACCTGCAGACCTGCTTCATCGCCTGTGAAGCGATTCCCCTGCAGTTGAGGAGACAGGGGCTTGAACCGGGATCCTTACGCTGGTCCACAACTATTAAACTTTTAAGACTGAAACCAACATCTTCTTCTCTATGAGGACCCCTTTGATAAATTGCTTGCTTTTTATATCTCTACTTTTTAAAGATTTATTTAATATTTATTTATTATTTATTCCCTTTTGTTGTCCTTGTTGTCTTATTGTTGTAGTTATGATTGATGTCGTTATTGTTGGATAGGACAGAGAAAAATGGAAAAAGGAGAGGAAGGCAGAGAGGGGGAGAGAAAGATAGACACATGCAGACCTACTTCACTTGTGAAGTGACTCCTCTGCAGGTGGGGAGTCAGGGGCTCGAACTGGGATCATTATGCTGGTCCTTGTGCTTTGCACCACCTGCACTTAACCCACTGCGCTACTGCCTGACTCCCCTTTTATATCTCTTGTGCTTATTTACATTTAATATAGAAAGTAATTTATTTTTAGCGTAATTTTAAATTTTCTATACCCTCAAATAAATTTTAGGAAGGTAAATATTTATCTGTCCTTGTCTCTATATTTTAAATCTATGGTTTATATTTAGGCATTAATAAATATTTGCTGTATGAATACTTTATTGAGAAAATTTCTGTATTTTTTTCTCCAAGTTCATTGGATTTTATTCTAGTAATTCATAAGGTGGACAAAAAGTATGAGATATTTTTGAAAATGTGTACGTTAGGACAAACAGGAAATAGGATGAAGAGTTTATTGTGTTTTGGGGACTACAAAGGTTTTCATAGGGGGGAACAGCATACCACAGTATGCGCTGTTGGCTACCGGAGGACTCTGAGTTCAGACTGACAGGAACCAGGAAGTTACATAGTCCCCTGTGCAAAATATAAATAGATATGGGTCCAGGTTCAGATAGATTGGGTAAATAGTTAATTCTATTTACATATTTTCCTCAAGTTTGAGAGCTACGCTCTTCCCTAATCCAGCTATCTAACCCTATTCTCAACTTTGACATCATCTTCCCAGACTTTTTTTTCATCCACCTTCATGTTAGTTATAAAGCTGAAGCAAAAGTTACTAGACTCATGGGCCCCTAGGAACATACCTAAAATAGATTTCCTTGCTTCTTTCCACCCTAAGGTCCCTAGTCTCATCTGCTCTATACTTACCTTTTAGTTTCTGTTTATTAAATATTTTGTCCTGCTTTTTATCCTGCAGCCTTTCAGCCATTAAGTTGTAGATGCGACTATGTTTCTACCCTGATTTCCCTGGCCCTCACCAGTGTGTCCTGGAACCTCTCCTCTCCAGAGCCCTGCCTCACTAGGGGATGACAGAAACAGGCTGGGGGTATGGATTGACCTATTACTGTCTATGTCCAGCAGAGAAGTAGTCACAGAAGTCAGAACTCCCACCTTCTGCGCCTCATAAAGGATTTTGGTCCATATGCCCAGAGGGGCAGAACTGTTAAGGGAAGATGACTGGAGTTGTAAGTTTGACTTATGAAGGAAGAGAAGAAAAGACCGCAGGGTAAAAAAATGGGCAAATATATATGTATAGGCAGACAGTCATAGAAATAATAGTCAACCCATATCTGTGACCTTAAGAGAACAACTGCAGTTTCCAGTGGAGGGAATGGGTACACAGAATTGTTACCTATACCAATGTTGGGAATGATGTGGAATTATACCCCTGTTATCTCATAATTTTATGATTCAATATTAAATCACTAATAAAATTTTTAAAAGTCAAAGCTCTAATGTTAGCTCTTTAAAAAAGTTTTGTTGAATAAAAAATTTTTTTAATCCCCAGGTTTCAAGTTCTGGAATATGACAGCAGAGAAAGACCTAGTGGGGGTTGTATTATTATATGGAAATGTTACACATGTACAAATTATTGTATTTTACTGTTAACTCTAACAATTAATCCCCCAATAAAAAAATAAAAAAGGTTAAAAAATGTTTTGTTGGACCTTATAATGTGCCCTTCATGTCAAACTGAATTTTACTATTAATTCTTTTTGCCATTCCATACTATTGTATATATTATTTCTATACTTATTTAAACACTGTACTATGAGTGTTGTCCACCTTTCTTAATCTATTGTCAGTATAATGGAAAGAATTTGGAATTTGCAGTTTGACTGGTTGAAATGCTGACTTTACTACCTAATTGGGTAACTGATAATAGACACTTATTTTCTTGAATTTTAAATATTTAAATTTATATTTGTTAGTATATCAGTAAATTGCAGAAAACAGTACTAACTTGTCAGCAGCATTACTATTATATATATTTGGTGCATTAAAGATGATCAATAAATTATATTTTCTTTTTTCTTCTTCTTCTTCTTTGAAAACAAGACTTCTTTTCCTCCCTTCCTTTCTCCACTTTTTCCTTCCTCTTTTTCTTCCTTCTTTCTCTTTCTCTTTCTTTCTTCTTAGATTCAGGGCATCACACCTGTACAATTTCATTGCTCTTGGTTACTTTACATTGATATATATATAGTGGCACTGAAACTGTCTTCATTTTCATAGCAACTCCCATGTGGTGCTGGGTCTGGAATGTGGGTTGTGTGCATGGTAATGTAAGAACTCTACCCAAATGAACTTTGTCTTTGGCGTAATATAGCTAATAGTGAATGACAGTGATATTCTAAAGTATTAAGAGGCATCACAGAAAGTGTAATTGTTATGCCTTGTAATAAGAATATAATAGGTGTTGAATGAATAGAAAATATGTTTAAGAAGCTGTTGTAAATGTGTGTGTGTGTGTGTGTGTGTGTATAAAGCAGATATTCAGAAAATCTGTTTAGCAGCTAAAACTTTCTAAATTTAGAATTTCAGGGTGACTGCTACAGTAATTCTGATATAGGCTACTTTACCATATTTCCAGACTTATAGTTAGCCTTAATTCAAATGAAGATGGGAAGAACATTCTAAACCTTCAACTTACTGAGGATGCTTCTATAGAAACAACTGGTGAAAGAAACATGCACAAATTAACACAGTTCTCCAACTAAGTACAAACCATTTATCAGCCCACCAGAATTTATAAGTCTTCTCATCCCCAAGGAAATGCATAGACAGGTAAATAAATTGAATTGGTGTTGTTTGTTACTGGTCTAATATAAATCATTGAGTACATATTATTAGCTAGGCTGTTTTAACATGCCATTCTATTTACATTCTTGAGCACATAATTGCTGATTAAAAATTGCTTCTAGGAAAACTCAATTTTGCCTTTTGGCAGCATGTCTACATGGATATCTATTGCCATTTCTGTAATCATTAACTATTAGTGAGCCTTCATGTTGTGCAAGACAATGCTCCTTGATGATTTAGACCCTTTCAACACTTCATTTCACCATGGTTATTTGAATTTGGGGAGATTTAACTGTACTCTTTTGCTTCTCCTCTCACACACCTCTCTCACCTTCTTTACTTACTTCCCACTCTCCCATTTTGTTTTATTGCTCCAATGTCTGAGTCAACGAGATATACTGCAAGACTCTGTGATTACATCAAACAGTGATTGAGGCAGATTAACTTCTTTACCCTGGAAGTCCCATTATGACTGATTACTGCTTGTCAGTAAAGGTGACTTCTGCTACTCATTTGGAGAGTACAATTATTTTAATAAGTTTAATGCATTAGTGAAAGAAGGTAGAGAGATGAGATAATGTGGTTATAAGGGGTTGACTTCTATTAAATAATTTATTGATAATTGAGAACTCAATATTCAATTAGTTTTATAGGATATGTAACATGGTTTAATTTCCTAATATAATACTACATAATGTAAATAGATTTTTATTGCAGAAAGCTATTTATCAACAATTGAGTCTAGTCATATGGCATTTAGTCTTATTTTCATTCTTTATTTTTCATGTGAACTATTTGATTAGTTTACCTACACAGTATACTGACCAGATTAGAGCTTTCTATTTTTAAAACCATTTTTTGATATTCCATTTTTAAAAATATACTCGATGCCCTCTTTATTTTGTTTTCATTGTGCCAAATTATATTATAATGATTTTAATAATATGTATTATTAGTAAGAATATTTCAATAATTAAATATTCTGTGATGTTTCTTTATACTTTCAACTATCTTAGTAATTGCTTTCAGACATTATTTAGTATAAAGTATTCAATAGAAGAAAAGTTGATTTAAAGAATACTAAATTATAAATCTTAATTTTCAGTAAATACTTTTTGTGTCTAAAAGCAAAATTAAATGATGTGCTCCCAGTATAGTTCAGAACACTTTATACTGACTTAATGCTTAGTGTCTAATAAATACAAAGCACATTTATATGATTTACTAAAGTATATTCATGTTTTAAAATAATTTCTTTAGATTTGTGCACAGCTAGTGTATATGAAGAAAATATTCAAGTGCTTTAAGTGTTTATGTGTTTCAGGAATGCAGTACTTTCTGGGCTTTGTGCTCTTCCCATTTGGGAAGGTAGGTTTTACTTCAGCTGAGCTCCTCAGAGTCAATAACATGGCATTCTGTCTCTGGCACTGAACTTCACTGAGCATTTTCTGAGAAACATGAAAAACACCAACATTCTGTTTTTATGCTTTGCCAGTTATACATAAAAATTCCTATTTTATTGTTTTATAATCAAGCAATGTATTAAATTGGCATTTCATTTTCACTAGTAGGCAAAGTATAATTGAAATGCAGCTATCTATACTGCATACTTAAGAATTCAACTTTATATCTCTAATATAGTTCTAAATATGTCTATATCATTATGATTTTTTTCCAAGTAATTACTGGATTGAAACTTATAAACTAGGTAATTCTTTTTTTTTTTTTTTTTAGCTTTGGGCACATCTGTTTATTATTATTTTTAATAAGGAAACTTTTAATTAAAATTGAGGACAATGAACAAAGATAAAAATAATGGAAACAAGCCCTTTCTATCATAATACCTACAAGGTAGTGGAGATGATGGGAAATTAATCAACGTGCATGTGAAAATGAAATATTAAAAAGGAAGACATGGGCTCCAGGTGGTGGTGCACGTAGTTGAGCGCATGTGTTATAGTGTTCAAAGACCCAGGTTCAAGCCTTGGTCCCCACCTGTAAGAGGAAAGCTTTGCAGGTGGTGAAGCAGTGTTGCAGGTGTCTCTCTGCCTCTTTCCCTCTCTCCCTTTGTATCTCCCCTTTCCTTCTCGATTTCTGGCTATCACTACAAAAAAAAAAGTTAACTTTTTGTCACAGAGTGAGAAAAGGGAAGGAAAGAAAATGACTAAGGGAAGGGAAAATAGAGGAATGAATATGAGATAGGACATTGGGGACACTGTTGGAGGTGTCTGTCGTTGTCTCCCTCTCTATCACTCCCCTTCCCTCTTGATTTCTTGCTGCCTCTGTCCAATATTAAAAAATAAAGATAATAAAAAGTTTTAAAAAATTCTAAAAAAAATTTAAAAAGGAATTACTTTAGATTCATTCATCTGTTCTTTTCTTATAATCCAGATGGTTACTGGTACTGTCCACCCTGTCCTTTGATATCTCTGAATATAGTCGCCCCCTCGACCTGTACTGCCCTCCTTTGACACCATCACCTTAGAGCAATAACCTCCTCCTGCCTAGTCCACCCTCCATACCTCATTTTTATTTTTAAAAAAGCAAATTGTATTTCAACATACCTTTTTTTAAAAAAAATCCTTAAATAAATTAATAAGGATTGCAGAACAAAATCAAAATCTCCTTCTCCAGATTTGTCTCCAACTAGGTAATTCTTTACAGCTGATAACTTTTCTTTTTTCTTCATTTTAAATCAATAATTTACTTATTAGAGACAGAAAGAAACAGAGAGAAAAGGGGAAGACAGTGAGAGAGAAGCAGAGAAAGAGAGGGAGAGAGAGAGGGAGAGAGAGAGTGTGACAACTGCAGCATTACTTCACTTCTTTTGAAGCTTCCACTCTGTGAATGGAGACTGGGTGCTTGAACCTGGGTGCTTGCACATTGTAATATGTGTGCTCATCCAGGTGCACCACCACCTGGCTCCAATAAATTATTTTCAACCTCTTCATGTTTACTAATAAACAATGATACACTGACCAAACAGAGGCAAATGATTTAGTTAACAATAAACAGAGGAGAGACTTCCAAAGGTGTGGCAATGGAATAGCACGCTCATTCTCAGCTACCTATTTTTCTGTGCCAATACCATTAGAGAAATCTAGAGTCATGAAGGAGATAGAGGAGATGACTTGCTTTACTCTTAAATTCAATAACTGATTAACTAGAAGGGTTTGGATACTGGAAAGGTTCCATATTTTGGGGTGAAACTGAGGCTTCTTCTGTACCTGAGAAACCAATACAGACTGCGATGAAGACACACACAGGAGAGTTACACTACATTGGAAATAAGATGGTGAAGAAAGACTGGTGGATACTTGCCTGGAAGTCTTTATCTGGATGCAGAATACATGTGGCAGGAAAGCCAACCCAACTAGGAGCTCTAAGGAGAGGAGAGCAAAAATGATAGGAGGCACATGTCGTTGATATAAGTGGATCCCATTATAAGAACTATGGTGCTCTATAAGCCAGATACTGTTAAAGGAGACAGAGAGAAAAAATTAAGGATAATGCTTTTCCTTCCCAACCTTTGGGATAAATATTGACCTTTTGGCAGGGAACAGATTGCTCAGCCTCATATGTGAGTCTCCCCAAAAAAGGTATCAGTAGCTTCACAAACACAAGCTAATTCGTTCTCATCACATCCTCAGCAGCAGCTGAATACTTCCACGTACGTTAGCTACTCTGCAGGCACAATAACTGATGATTTAAAGTTACTGTTTTTTAAAAACTGGCAAAACCAAAATTATAAAAATTAACAAAACTGAGCATATCACTTGCTCCTGAAAAAGCGCAGACATGCTATTTGTTTTTAAGTTACACATCCAGATACATTGAATATAAATAAAATAAAAATAATAATATGAAAGTCTCCAGTAGTAATAAACACAAACAAGAAAATATAACACATGGTAATCAGAAACTGTAAAGGAATATGATAATCAAAAGGAACAAAACAACTTTCCAGAAGTCAAGCTCAAAGTGGATGATTATGTCTCCTTAATAAGTAGAGAGTTCAAAATGGTTACAATAAACTCAAAGAGATAGAAGTTTAGAGAGACAGAATAAAAATACAAGAGAATTTAGAAAAGCTACTTGTAGATACAAAGCATTTAGAAAAAAAATTTATGATATCAGAAGTAAATTCTGTGAAAAGTAGAAATTTATAGTTCAAAAAAGAAAACAATAAAGATTTAAGCTATGAAGAGTTTATGAAATGGGGTCAGAAGTTTGAAAGAAAGAGAAAATGAAAGAGGATAGATCTAATGGAGAATCTAACCAGTAGACTCAAATGGAAGAAACAAGATGGAAAAACAAACAAAGGAAACAGCAAAGAAAAAGGAAGAGAGGAAAAGGTAAAAAAAATTCTACAGATCTATACAACTGTACAAGGAAAAGCAATATATGTATTGTGAGTCAAGGGCCAAGCAGTAATGTACTGGGTTGAGCATATATCTTACCTTGTTTAAGCCCCTGGTACCCACCTGCATGGGGCAAGTTTCACAAGTAGTGAGGTAGTGGTACAGATATCTCTGTTTTTCTCTCCCATTCTACCTATCCCACCCCTCTCAATTTCTCTCTGTCCTATGAATAAAAGAAAAACAATAAAAAAATGGCTGCTGTGAACAGTGGATTTGTTTGTTATGTAAACACCAACTCCTAATGATAATCCTTGTGGAAAAAATATAAATAAATAAATAAATAAATAAATAAATAAATAAATTCCCAGAGGTGGATGAGGGCATGAAAGATAGGTAGACAGAGAGATAGATAGATGGATAATAGATAGATAGATAGATAGATAGATAGATAGATAGATAGATAGATATGGAGAAGTAAAAAGTATTTGTGCAATGAAATAATTGCAAAAATTTCCCCAAATGTGCAGAAGGAAATTAACATACAAATCATGAAGCCAACATATTATCAGACTATTTAAGTGAAATATAGCAGGGGAGCTATCAAGAGGATAAATACTACAGTTAGCTCACTAAGAAAAAGAAAAATGAATTGGAAATGAAACGTGTGAATTTATAAGATTTTTAGAGAAACATAAAGAATTATTTGGAACATCTCTGTGAAAAAAAATTGGACAACCTGTTATAATTATGTAAATTTATATTAATTGACTAATAAACTTTTTAAAAGGATGGTATTCTAAGATTTTCCTGCTTTGGTTTGAAATCCCATTTTGATTTAATTATTTTAGATGATTCCAAACTCTCCCATATTCTACTTAAATTAGATTATCTTCTTTTGATTTTCATAAGGACAGTATCATGTACTAAATAACATATATGGGAAAATATTGAACTATCAGCTCCTTATTCACACTAAGACCCTGGCATTTGGTGAGTTCTCAATATGTTGAGTAGAAAGCTGTGAGAACATGTCTTTATGTATGATGTTCATTACCAGTAAGTATCATCTCAATTTTTTTTTTATTACTAACCATGCAGAATCTATTTGCATTCTCTGAAAACATCTGGTGCTATTCACCTCCATGAATGTGATTATGATAGTATAACTGCCTGGAATGTCCTTCATTTTTATTTCATTAAAACATTTGTCAGTTTTCACATATTTAATTTAATAAATCTGTCTCATATAGAAATCACCATGAGTAAATACACTTACTTTCTTCTCCATAATCTCATAATGAGTGGTTGGTAGTACATTTTGGTTTATTTTTGCTCACTTGAAAGCGATTTCCTTGTGATTAGGGATACATGTTTACTCACTATTATAGTCTTTGCTTTCAGACCTGACATATGTTCTATGATTTTGCACATAGTGTTTCTACAGGGTATTGATGAAATAAATATGTGAATATACTGTTAGTAGCACAGTATGTGGGTTTAATAAAATCAAATTAAAAGGTAAAAGAACACAGCACTGGTTAGTAAGGACAATATGATAGGGACATTTGCTACCATGTTATAGAATGTCCCAATTTGTTGCATGAGTTCTTTGAAGATCCCAGTCTTACACAGAGATAGATCTCTTAGTGGCAGTGATTTCTGAACCTATTTTGATATTAGTTGGATCATATCACTCTATATCTTCCTACAATTAGTAACTGAACCAGTCTTTTTTTTCCACTTGAATGTGTCTTAAATAATACACATGGAAAAGTATTAAGATATGAACTTCTTATTTACAATAGACAAAAGCCTGACATTTAGTGGGCACACATGTGGAAAGCCACAAGAACATGCCTTTATGGGTAAGACCTGGCATATTTCACAGCTGAAATAAATGTAAAGACTCAGCACAAGGAACCAGTAAAATCAATGTCAATCTGAAGGACAAAGTGCATAATGTCTCTAAATAAATAAAGTCAATTTGAGAAGCTCTAACTCCATTTTATATAGCAATAGCCTAAAATATATAAAAATTTCAACAATAGTCTGTTGTGTGTGTGTGTGTGTGTGTGTGTGTTTGTGTGAGCATAGTCATTCCATTTCAAGGGTTAAAATAATGCTGTCTTACGGTTTAACCTCAGTGTATTATTTAGAGGAGTCTTGTGTTATTTGTAATCTGATGACAATGACATCTGTCCTTTGAAAGTTAATTGCTCTTCCCTATTCTAATGCAAAATATCCATACCCAGAGGTAGGAGCCATTGGATTATCTAAGATTAAAATTCCATTTATTTATTCATATATGAGAGATAACAGCAAGAAAATCTTTTCTTCCTTTTTCAAGGAAAATAACAGGGGGTCAGTGTGATAATGCGACAGTAGTGTGCATGATTTGCATGCATAGAGGTCTGAGGTTTGATTCCTGATACCACTGATAGCTAGAACTAGCAATGCTTTGGGAAGAAAGGGAAGAAAAAAGTGAGTGAGAGAGAGTGGGGGGTGGGGGGGAAGGAAAGGAGGAGGCCCATATACATCCTTACTCACAGGGCAAATGATAGCAAATTTCTTTTGTCAGGACACTCCTGCAAAGAAACACAGAAGAATAGTGTTTGGCCAAGTAGAATCCTGAAGAATCTTATCTCCAAGTAGAATCTTATAGTTTCCAACTATAAGAAAAAGCTTTAAGAAAAATAGGACTGGGGCCAGGTGGTGGTGCACCTGGTTGCATGTAAAGTTACAATGCTCAAGATTGGGGGTTCAAGACCAAGGGGAAAGCTTTGCAAATGGTGAGGCAATATTACAGGTGTCTCTCCCCCTCTATTTCTGAATGTCTCTATCCAAAAAAAAAAAAAAAACAAAACAAACATAAAAAAAGCTAACACCAAAAATAAAAAATAAAAATAGGCCTTCCTATATCAAAATAATAGGAATTGTTCATTCAGTTCCAGGACAGTATATGAGTCCCAGGTGCTTTCCATCTTTCTGCTCTTCTGTCCATTCTTCAGTTTGCTTCCCCTGCCCTAGGATGGCTGCAGGCACACACACACACACACACACACACACACACACACACACACACACACACTCAAAATAATAATAATTGCATTTTTAACACAAATTCTTTTATTTGATGACCATATAGTACTAGCTCATATTATACTTTCCTACTTGGTGGAGAAAGAACCATAGTAAAAGCATTATAAATCATTTGGACCAGTTTGTGCAGCAAACTGTGAGCAAACATGGGAAGAAATGTTGAGCAATCGTGTAATCTCTACAAATTTATGTGTTTTTTTTTGGTCAGAATTGAATCATATGTTTAAGTCTTGAGTAACTGTGCATAGCAAAGGCAAATAGCAAAAATCAAAATGATAAAAATAAGGTTTTGACTTATGAAGTCATCATCTTAGTCACATTCTGAATTCAACTGTATCTTAAGTCTCATAGCATGTTGAATTATTAAAAAAATGGGGTGAACCTACTGTCATATTTAGTCAGTGTATGTGTCTGGGACATGGGTCTCCTAATGAAATTTAATAAGTGGTAGGTTTATAAACATGGTCTGTCCTCAAAGCCAAAAAATATTAACATGAGGGGAAGTTCAAAGTTTAACTGGTGGCTGAAGATCTTTGTCTTTATTCACTATGCAAGCAGTTCTTCTCTGTGCTTTGCATATGCTGCTTTGAAATGCTCTCACTAGGCAACCTTCTTTTCCCAAAGTGTTTCAGATGCTTTCCTTTCTAATAGAGAAGACTGAATCTTACAAGTCTGCATGATTTTTAAATATCAAATATACCTTGACTTATTGCTTTTCGAAAGAAATACTGGGTAGTCTAGATAATAGTTATTTTTTCCATGAGAAGTGAAGCTTTTATTACTTTTTAATTGGGGGAGATTAGTGGTTTACAGTTGACAGTAACATTTCTCAGTTTTCTGCGTAACACTCTAACAACCCCCCACAAGACCTGAACACTACCTGTCAACAACCCCCATCCCAGAGTCCTTTACTTCTGCACAGTACACCAAACCCAATCCAAGTCCCCTTCTTTTTTCTTTTTTCTCTTTTAGAGATATTGAATATTTATTTTTTAATACAGTATAATGTAATAGAATATAAACAATATACTATTTAAGGGTTGAAGAAGTACTTGGGGGATATGCAGGAAGGCATGGAGACGACTTTGTTTTTAAGATTGTTGTGTAAAGAGGTTCCCGGAAGATGGCAGACTGAGAAGCTGCTAGTGGCTTGAGCTCTGACCACATCTCCTGGAAATGGTAGGATTTTCTGCCTTTAGTAGGCCAGTCAATAAGGGGTCCTAGCGGTGACACCAAGGAGGTGACTATAACTTAATTTGGGTTAAGAATTAGAGTAGGAAAAAAGGAGAAAATTTTTTTTCCTTTTAATTTTTAAGCATACCTCCTCCCCTTTGCCCCCCCCCCATAACCAGTCACTGGGGACCACTTCCTAGCAGGCTCCCCTGCTAGGAGCCTCTTTCTTTACCAAATTCCTATCCCACCAGGGAGTATCATTCATTCTAAGTCTATACCCTTCTGAAAACTCTGGCCTTTTTTCTTTCTAAGTAGCCAACCCCCCCACCTCACCCCAAATAGCTAATTAAATAATTAAAAATAAATAAATTAAAAAAAAACCCTTTCCTTTCACTGCTCTTTTATGACTGTTATTTTCCTTATCTTTTTCTTTTTTTTCTCTCTCTTTCTTTTTTTTTCTTTTTCTCATTCTTGTTATCCTTTCTTCCTTAATCCTACAGCTTCCAAAGCCACAGCCCCCAGCCCCCACACCACCAAAGAGTGTGCTTTTTTGAATTCACTGGTACACATTTGGGAATTATTTTGGGGAAGAATTCAGACTCAGTGTGGACTCTCACTGTGAGTGTCTCTGCTCAACTTCCTTTCCTCCTTTAGCCACCCCTAGAATATACAGTGGATAGTAGATTTGCATAAATGTCTATTTCAGCTATCCTTGTCTAGTCCTGCGGTTTTTTTTTTTTTCCTTATTCTTAACAATCAGTTGCCTCTGATCACAAGGTTTGAGGTAATCTGGGACAAGGTTTTTATTTTATTTAATTTATTTTTTTTACCCTGATTTATTTTACTATTAATATTATATAAAGGCATATATCTTCCCCCCCTTTAGGTTGATCAGAATTAACTCTAAGCATATATTTCAGAGCTAGGGTAGTGGGCTTCTTACCTATTGTGGGAGGAACATGTCTCCTTAATCCTACCTCCTCTGCAGACTCTCCCCTCCCTTGCCCTCTAAACGAATCAAAAAAATTAAATTAAATTAAAAATAAAGTAATAAAAATACCCTTTCTTTTCAGTGCTCTTTAATTACAGCTCTTTTTCTTATCTTTTCCCTTTTCTCTCTCTTGTCCCTTCTTTCTTTTTCTTTCTTCTTTTTTTTTTATCTTGTCATACACTTCTTCCTTCCTTCTTCTTTGCCTTTCTGAATTTGTGAATTATTTTGGGGAAGAAATATGACTCAGAGTGGACTCTCTATGTGTGTATCTCTGCTCTACTTCCCTTTCCCCTCATGTTACCCCTAGAATATACAGTGGATAGTAGATTTGCATAACTGTCTATTCTTGCTATCCCTTCTTTCTTTTCTCTTTCTTCTTCACTGGGATTTGGTTACTATTTTTTCATGGACTGGAGAAATTGTTTAGCTAACTGGTAACGATTAAACTGCTTCAATACTTGCTTCAGTTGCTACTGTAATTCATGAGGTTGGTGAGTGCAATTGTCATAAAGGTATTTAGTACAGTGTTGCTTGTACTCAAGACACAACAACTGAGGAACAACAGAGCATATATATAAAAAAAAGAAACACATAAATAAAAAAAATGGGTAGATCAAAAACAAATAAAACTGCTACTCCAATGAATGAAGACAAGATCCCAGAAGAAATTACAAATCTGCCAGAAGTAACGATAGATAAGAAAGCATGCAAGCAATAATAAAATTATTAATCACAGAAATGAAAACAACACTGGAGGAAAGGAATGGCAGTATTAAGGAAACAACAGTTGAGACCCCCAAGGAAACTACTGATTATCTTGAGGCAATTAAAGAACTGAAAGCTGAAAGAGCTGTAATGAAGAAAGAAGCTGAGGCAAGGGAAAGCAGGCTAACAGAAGCAGAAAACAGAATTAGTCAGACAGAGGATGAGTTAGAGAAAACGAAGAAAGAGGTGAAAAAGCTTAAAAAGAGATTGAGAGACACTGAAAACAACAACAGAGACATATGGGATGATCTCAAAAGAAGTAACATTTGTATAATTGGCCTGCCAGAGGAAGAAACAGAGGAAGGGGAAGCAAACATCCTAGAGGAAATAATAGAAGAAAACTTCCCAGACCTGAATAACAGAAGGACATCAAGATTCAAGAGGCCCAGAGAGTACCAAACAGTATCAACCCAGACCTGAAGACACCAAGACACATCATAGTCACAATGAGAAGAAATAAGGATAAAGAAAGGACCCTAAAGGCTGCAAGAGAGAAACAAAAAGTCACATACAAGGGAAAACCCATAAGATTATCTGCAGACCTCTCCACTCAAACTCTAAAAGCCAGAAGGGAGTGGCAAGATATCTATCGAGCCCTGAATGAAAAAGGGATTCAACCAAGGATAATATATCCTGCTAGACTTTCATTCAAACTAGATGGAGGGATCAAAACCTTCTTAGACAAACAACAGTTAAAGGAGGCAACCATCACCAAGCCGGCCCTGAAAGAGGTTCTAAAAGACCTCTTATGAACAAGAACATCACTACAATACTGGGAATATATCAGAGCAAACAAAAAAACATTTTTTTTGAACAATGGCACTACAATACATTAAATCCATAATATCAATAAATTTCAATGGCTTACACTCACCCATCAAAAGGCACAGGGTGGGGGGATGGATCAGAAAACATGACCCAGCCATATGCTGCTTGAAAGAATCCCATCTGTCACAACAAGATAAACACAGACTTAAAGTGAAAGGATGGAAAACTATCATACAGGCTAACAGTCCACAAAAAGGGGCAGGAACAGCCATTCTCATCTCAAACACGATAGATTTTAAATTAAATAAAGTAATAAAAGATAGGCAAGGACATTACATAATTATTAGAGGATCAATCAGCCAAGAAGACTTAACAATTATTAACATCTATGCACCCAATGAGGGACCACCTAAATATATTAAGCACCTACTGAAAGAATTTAAAAAATACATCAGTAGTAATACAATAATACTGGGAGACTTCAATACCCCACTCTCACACTTAGACAGATGAACAAAGCAGAGAACCAATAACGATACAAGAGAATTGAATGAAGAGATTGACAGACTAGACCTCTTGGACATTTTCAGAGTCCTTCAATCCAAAAAACTGGAATATACCATCTTTTCAAATCCACATAACACATACTCAAGGATAGTATGTGGCCACATGTTTGGCCACAAAGACATCATCAATAAATTCAAGAGCATCAAAATCATCCCAAGTATCTTCTCAGACCACAGTGGAGTAAAACTAACATTTAACAACAAACAGACAATTATTAAAAGTCACAGAATTTGGAAACTAAACAACATACTCCTTAAGAACCACTGGGTCAGAGACTCACTCAAGCAGGAAATTCAAATGTTCCTGGAAACAAATGAAAATGAAGACACAACCTATCAAAATATTTGGGACACAGCTAAAGCAGCACTGAGAGGGAAACTTATAGCCATACAATCACATATTAAACACCAAGAAGAAGCTCAAATGAACGACCTTACTGCACACTTCAAGGACTTAGAGGAAGAGGAACAAAGGAACCCTAAAGCAACAAGAAGGACAGAAATCACTAAAGTTAGAGCAGAAATAAACAACATTGAAAATAAAGGAACCATACAAAAGATTAATGAAGCCAAATGTTGGTTCTTTGAAAGATTAAACAAAATTGACAAACCCCTAGCCAGACTCACCAAACAAAAAAGAGAGAAGACTCAAATTAATAGAATTGTAAATGATGGAGGAGATATCACATCTGACACCACAGAAATCCAGAGAATCCTGTGAAACTTCCATAAAGAACTATATGCCACCAAGCTAGAGAATCTGGAAGAAATGGAACAATTCCTAGAAGCATATGCCCTTCAAAAACTGAACCAAGAAGAACTACAAAATCTAAATGCACCAATAACAGACAAAGAAATTGAAACCGTTATTAAGAATCTCCCCAACAACAAAATTTCTGGACCAGATAGCTTCACAAATTTTGAATTCTACAAAACTTTCAGGAAACAGTTAGTACCCATACTTCTTAAGCTATTCCATAAGATTGAAGAAACAGGAATACTCCCTTCCACCTTCTATGAAGCCAACATCACCCTGATACCAAAAGCTGATAGGGACACAACAAAAAAGGAAAACTACACAACAATATCGCTGATGAACATAGATGCCAAAATATTAAACAAGATCTTGGCCAACCGGATACAGCAACATATCAAAAAGATTGTTCATCATGACCAAGTGGGATTCATCCCAGAAATGCAAGGCTGGTTCAACATCTGTAAGTCAATCAATGTCATTCACATAAATAAAAATCAATGTCATTCACATAAATAAAAGCAAAGCCAAAAACCACATGATTTTCTCAATAGATACAGAGAAAGCCTTTGACAAAATCCAATACCCATTCATGCTCAACTCTACAAAAAATGGGAATAGACAGGAAATTCCTGAAGATAGTGGAGTCTATATATAGCAAAGCTACAGCCAACATCATACTCAATGGACAGAAGCTGAAAGCATTCCCCGTCAGATCAGGGAATAGAAACGGCTGTCCACTGTCACCATTACTGTTAAACGTAGTATTGGAAGTTCTTGCCATAGCAATCAGGCAAGAGAAAGAAATCAAAGGAATACAGATTGGAAGGGAAGAAGTTAAGCTCTCACTGTTTGCAGATGATATGATAGTATACATAGAAAAACCTAAAAGAATCCAGCAGAAAAATTCCTGGAAGTTATTAGGCAATATAGCAAGGTATTAGGCTACACAATAAATGTACAAAAATCAGTGGCATTTCTTTATGCAAACACTAAATCTGAAGAAGACATCCAGAAATCACTCCCATTTATAGTTTCAGCAAAATCAATCAAATAACTAGGAATAAAGTTGAGCAAAGAAGTGAAAGACTTGTATGCTGAATACTATGAGTCACTACTCAAGGAAATAGAAACTGATACCAAGAAATGGAAAGACATCCCATGCTCATGGATTGGAAGAATAAATATCATCAAAATGAATATTCTCCCCAGAGCCATATACAAATTTAATGCAATACCCATCAAAGTTCCACCAAGCTTCTTTAAGAGAATAGAACAAACACTACAATTATTTATCTGGAACCTGAAAACACCTAGAATTGCCAAAAACATCTTGAGGAAAAGAAACAGAAATGGAGGCATCACACTCCCTGACCTTAAACTATATTATAAAGCCATCATCATCAAAACAGCATGGTACGGGAACAAAAATAGGCACACAAACCAGTGGAACAGAATTGAAAGCCCAGAATTAAATACCCACACCTATGGGCATCTAATCTTTGATAAGGGGGCCCAAAGGATTAAATGGAAGAAGGAAGCTCTCTTCAATATGATGATTGGGAAAATGGGTTGTAACATACAGAAGAATGAAATTGAACCACTTTATCTCACCAGAAACAAAAATCAACTCCAAATTGATCAAGACCTAGATGTCAGACCAGAAAAAATCAAATACTTAGAGGAAAACATTGGTAAAACAGTTTCCCACCTATACCTCAAGGACATCTTTGATGAATCAAACTCAATTGCAAGGAAGACTAAAGCAGAAAGAATCCAATGTGACTACATCAAATTGAAAAGCTTCTGCACAGCCAAAGAAACTATTAAAGAAACAAAGAGACTCTTCACAAAATGGTAGAAGATCTTCACATGCCATATATCAGACAAGAAATTAATCACCAAAATATATAAAGAGCTCAGCAAACTTAGCACCAAAAAAGCAAATGACCCCATCCAAAAATGGGCAGAGGATATGAACAAAACACTCACCACAGAGGAGATCCAAAAGGCTAACAAACAAATGAAAAACTGCTCTAGGTCACTGATTGTCCGAGAAATGCAATTTAAGACAACACTAAGATACCACCTCACTCCTGTAAGAATGGCATACATCAAAAAGGGCAGCAGCACAAATGCTGGAGAGGTTGTGGGGACAGAGGAACCCTTTTACATTGCTGGTGGGAATGTAAATTGGTACAGCCTCTGTGGAGAGCAGTCTGCAAAACTCTCAGAAGGCTAGACATGAACCTTCCATATGATCCAGTAATTACTCTCCTGGGTTATACCCCAAGAAGTCCATAACACCCAACCAAAAAGAGGTGTGTACTCCTATGTTCACAGCAGCACAATTCATAATAGCTAAAACCTGGAAGCAACCCAAGTGCCCCACAACAGATGAGTGGCTGAGAAAGCTGTGGTATATATACACAATGGAATACTATGCAGCTGTCAAGAACAATGAACCCACCTTCTCTGACCCATCTTGGACAGAGCGAGAATGAATTATGTTAAGTGAACTAAGTCAATAAGATAAAGATGAGTATGGGATGATCCCACTCATCAACAGAAGTTGAGTAAGAAGATCTGAAAGGGAAACTAAAAGCAGGACCTTACCAAATTGTAAGTAGGGCACCAAAGTAAAAACCCTATGGTGAGGGGTAGACATGCAGCTTCCTGGGCCAGTGTGGGGAGGGAGTGGGTGGGAGGGATGGGTCACAGTCTTTTGGTGGTGGGAATGGTGTTTATGTATACTCCTAGCAAAATGTAAGACATATAAATCACTAGTTAATTAATTTGAGAGGGGTAAAATTAATTGTATGTCTCAAAGTTTTTCAAAACACAAACTGTATCTTTTTAATATATAGGCTGTGTATTTGATATGCGGACTCTCTCAAAAGCCTAGACCAAGTAGACCAGAAGCATCCAATAGCACAGCTATATACAAGATACTGAGTACTGTACAGCAAACCATAACAAAAGGACTTTTCAAAGTTAACCCAATTACCAAATAATGTGATGATAACATTAACTATCGATTGTCTTTTTGACCCCTAAGACGCAGGAACCTCACATCTCCACTATAGAGCCCCTACTTCCCCCAGTCCTGGAACCTTTGGATAGGGCCCACTTTCCCATGTGCCTCTCCCAATCCATATCAAATAATATTGCATCCGCCTATCACAACCTAACCAACGCAATGATTGCCACCTCAACATGCTTCACTTCAGACTGTGTCCAGAGACTTCACGTGTGGAATGACAACCCTTCAGCTTCATTACTCTGGTGAGACCTTTCCTTTCATAGTATACTCTAATTTCATCCCTGGTGGTTCACTTTCTAACAACATCCCAAAACCTAGAGATA
Organism: Erinaceus europaeus; assembly: GCF_950295315.1. Classification (NCBI taxonomy): domain Eukaryota; kingdom Metazoa; phylum Chordata; class Mammalia; order Eulipotyphla; family Erinaceidae; genus Erinaceus; species Erinaceus europaeus. Next base: position 58,974,219 of record NC_080169.1, on the reverse strand, counting down.
CACCAGTTTCTGTGACAGAGAGCATATGTTCACACGTATCCATAACCTACTGCAAAATATATACCTGAAAGCACAAGTACACTAGAGTTTGCAGTGAGTACCCCCCTAACACTTCCTCTCCACTATTCCAAGCTTTGGGTCCATGATTGCTCAACAATTTGTTTGGCTTTGTATGTTAACTCTCTTTTCAGTCACCAGGTTCCAGATGCCATCAGGATGCCGGCCAGGCTTCCCTGGATTGAAGACCCCACCAATGTGTCCTGGAGCTCAGCTTCCCCAGAGACACACCCTACTATGGAAAGAGAGAGGCAGACTGGGAGTCTGGACCGACCAGTCAACGCCATGTTCAGCGGGGAAGCAATTACAGAAGCCAGACCTTCTACCTTCTGCAACCCACAATGACCCTGGGTCCATGCTCCCAGAGGGATGGAAATGGGAAAGCTATCAGGGGAGGGGCTGGGATATGGAGACTGGTTGGTGTTAATTGTGTGGAGTTGTACCCCTCCTACCCTATGGTTTTGTTAATTAACCCTTTCGTAAATTAAAAAAAAAAAAGAATGTTGTGTTAATACTCCATGACATTGCAGCGGGTTAAGCGCACTTAGTACAAAATGCAAGGACTGGAGAGAGGATCCCAGTTCCTGCCCCGGCTCCACGCCTGCAGGGGAGTCGCTTCACAGGCGGTGAAGCAGGTCTGCAGGTGTCTATCTTTCTCTCCCCCTCTCTGTCTTCCCCTCCTCTCTCCATTTCTCTCTGCCCTATCCAACAATGATGGATTAACGAACAAAACCATAAGGTAGGAGGGGTACAACTCCACACAATTCCCACCACCTGGGCTTCAAGCCAGAGCTTGGGTATCTTTATATACAAATACAAATCCTTGATAAATATCTTGAAATTTGGAATATTTTCAAAGAATCTTGTTTGCATTTTTTTTGCTTTTAAAAAGCACATTGACAAAACTAGTTGTCACTTAAATATATAGTCCAACAGTCCTCTTAAGTTTTCTCTATAAACTGATCTCAAACCAAACCAGTAAGTTTGTGATAGAGTTCAGTAAAGAATTAATAAGATGATATAATAAAAGGACAGTGGTAAAGTCCAGATGGCAGCACCCATATCATACAACATTGTCAATGCCATGCTACCGAAGTAAAATGAATGCACCTTTATTCCATTTTTCCAACCTTTATCCAATATATCAATACTACTACTGAAAGAATATAAAATAAGAGGTTCAGCAGCCCAAGTGATGGCACAATAAAGGGAGCGTTGAACTTTGAAATATGAGATCCTGAATTTGATCTCTGGTATCACTGTACCAGGCCAATGTTCTAGTTCTTTTTTTTTTATTTTATTTTAAATCCTTCTCTTTCATCAGTAGGTGAATAATTATTTTTTAAAAAGAAGCATATAGTATGTACCAAATACTAAATACTTTTGATTTCTGGTAAGCTTGTTCATGTGACTTTGTTCATCTCATCCCTATCTGACTTTATTTTTTTCATAGATATATTATCCTTATTATTAATTAAATTAAGTTATATGGTTTCTTCATCTTCCAATTTACTCCTCATATGTTCAAAATGCCACAAAAGATCTTTTTCTCTAAGAAGCCATTCTTCAAGTCACGTTTTTAATTTAGAGCTAACATGGGGTGAAACTTCTCATCTGATTCATCTACACAGATTTTTTTTTGGAGGTGGATTATTTCACTATCTATATATGAGTACATAAAATATGCTGTAAATGTACTCATTTCTGTGGGAATTATAAATACTCATGGGTTTTTTATTTACACCAGTAAGAATTTCATACATTAGAAATGATAGAAATACTAAGACTTAGTGAGTCAATTTCATCACTTTGCTACTCCAGGACAACTTTTTCAGACAGAAATAAAGAAACAGAGAGAAAGAGGGAAAGATACCACAATCCCAAAACTTCCTCCAATGCAATTGGGTTTGGGCTCAAAAACTGAGTTATGTTCATGACAAAACTGATGCGCTATCCACGTGAGCTATTTTACCAGTGTTACTATTAATTCTTTCATTCCTTTTTTTTTTCTTTTTGCTAAAGATACTATAGTGAATTAATGTTTACTACTGAAACAGTAGCCAACTATGATTCTTATTAATAATAGTGGCTTGAACCATAATACACTACTCATGCTTGGTCACTTTGTGACTTAAAGGTTAAATTAATGTGGTTCAACATAACTGAATTTTATTAAATTCTTACTAATCACAGACTCTTCAGCAAATATGTTACATGAATCTTGCACTTCATAACTTCACAGTGAGTGCTTAACATCATTTAAAATATTTTTATTTACTTATTATTGGATCGAGACAGAGAGAAATTGGGGGAGAGACACCTGCAGCCCTGCTTTACCGCTTGTGAATATTTCCCCATGTAGGTGGGGACCAGAGGCTTAAGCCTGGGCCATTACATACTGTAATGTGACTGCTTAAGCAGGTGTGAAACTGCTATTACCAATTTTTTAATTACTTATGCTATTATTTCTTTAGAAAACTGAGGCTCTTAGAGTTTAAATCACTTTCCCATTTTTCATAGCCATTAGGAAGATGGCCATGAAATTCATTTTTATTTTATCTGTGAAGGGAAAGCTGAACAAATTAATAGCTATAGAGAGTATTTATAGGAATATAGAATACTCTTTTATAAATATTTTATTTATTTATTTATTATTGGATAGAGACAGAGAGAAATTGAAAGGGGGACAGGGAGATAGAGAGGAAGAAAGACAGAGATACACCCTGCTTCATCACTCATGGAGCTTTCCCCCTGCAGGTGGGGACCAAGGACTTGAACCTGGGTCCTCACACACTATAATGTGTGTGCTCAATCAGGTGCACCACAGCCTGGTCCTGGAATATAGAACACTCTTATTTTACACTCTATATCATAGACAGCTGACACTGTGCAGTCTATTCATCAGTTTTCTTATTTTGGTAGAAAAAATATTATTCTGTTTTTTTATTATATATAATATAATAATAATATATTTTATATATATATATATATATATATATATATATATATATATATATATATATATATTACCAGAGCATTGCTCAGCTCTGGCTTATGGCATTGTGGGCTATTGAACCTGAGACTTGAGAGCCTCAGGCATGAAAGTCTCTTTGCATAACCATTATGCTATACCCCCATCCACTGGTCTTATCTGTGTTTTTTTTTTCCTCTTAGAATTCCTGACAGAAAGACTGTTTAGAAAACTAAATAAAGGGAGTTGGGTGGTAGCACAGTGGGTTAAGTGCAGGTGGCACAAAGAGCAAGGACAGATGTGAGGATCCTGGTTTGAGCCCCTGACTCCCCACCTGTAGGGGAGTAGCTACACAAGCGGTGAAGCAGGTCTGCAGGTGTCTATCTTTCTCTTTGTCTTCCCCCCCTCCATCCTGTCCAACATCAACAATAACAGTAATAATAACCACAACAATAAAACAACAAGGGCAACAAAAAGGAATAAATAAATATTAAAAAAAAACTAAATAAGAGAAATACACGTAGGAAGGGTATATATAAATAGCAAAAACCTGTTACATTTATTGTTACTTATATTATCTCTCTAGAAGGTTCATACTTTAAAGTTTCTCTGTGGTCTTTACATTTCAGCCTGCTACTAGACTAGTTAGTAAGAATAAATTTATTTTAATATATTTTACAGTCCAGGTCTTTTGCTTTTGCTGATTTAAAATATTTATTATACTATGGAATAGTGAGATTTAACGATACCATATTTCATCTAATCCAAAATGCCAACAATTTAGCATACACATTTATTTAATATGCCATTAAGAAAGAAAAATTCATCTCATTAATTACACGATGTTATGGATTAAAAGACAGATCGCTATTTCAGAGGGTTAAATATGCAAAAATGTCTAAGAATTGATGAAATATGGTAATAAAATCAATGAGTCTGATTTTTCTCTTCACCCATGAGTTGGGATAGTTTTGAGATTAAATTAGAGAGGCAGCAGGCAAGACCACTGGTACTTCTGAGATATATTAATGATTTCCCAGATCCTCTTGGCACTTCTGCTTCAAATGGGCCAAATCTGGGAAATTAGTACAGGGCATATATTCCACAAAAGTGTTCCTTGATCATGGACATGACTCTGTGCTTAAACTAAAATATGATTAAGTAGATGAATTAAAGTCTGCACTCAAATTCTGATGTCTTTCTAAGGCATTAACAAGTTAAAACTTTAAAAAATATATGAGAAATAAAGAATCAGAGACCACAGCATGACTGATGAGTTCTGTTGAGAATGGAACCTGGAGTTTCTGGGCTTTAGACATACAGGTTCTGTGTTGTAATGTAGAGCTATTTCACTGGCTCAGAACCTTCATTATTTCTGGCAGTCTGGCAGTGCAGTGGCACACCTGGTTAAGTGCACATATTACCATATTACCACGCACATTAAATAGAAGGGAATTGAATATAAATTACCCGAAGCAGAGATTCCCCCTCCGCTTCAACTATTGTTTTCTTTTCTTCTAATAGAATCCTACTACCTCATGAACATGTTTATTCATGTATCTCAGTGATTCATGTGCTTATCATACTTGTTTATATATGCTGCACAGTTGGTATTGTAAAATATGGGTTTGTGGAGTGACACTCTTGATTTGAAATAGCTGGCCCATAAAACTAAGCTATTAGTTTAACAAGTCGGTGCATTAAACTGAGGAATCCACATAAGGCTGACTTTCAGTCTGTTTATCACTTCCACACCAGATGAGAAAAAAAGGATTATTTGGTGTTTTCATAGTTTTTTCATTTGTCTAAAAATATTTGTGTATTTTACTCCCATTGTGCTGGCAGTAGTTCAATCACATAGTCTTCTGCCATATTCATTCTGTGTCCTTTAAATATTTTGTGGGCTACTGTCTAATGAAGCACACCCAGAATGAGAGAACACTAATATATTTGTAGCGATCAACTAGTGCTTTAGTTCAGCAAAAATTTCCAACTTTCAAAGTCAGTAATAAAGGATCATGTTCTGCCTCTCTATGCAAAATTTATTCTGGACATTTGTTGAGAAAGGGTCATAGATCTCTTGAGCAATATAGATAACATTTCAGGATATTTGAAGCAATATACAGTACTGTTTTAAAGAAGTAGTGTAGTTTTAATAGGGTATCTTTTAGTGGACTCTTAATTTGGAGTTTTAAAAAAGTGTTACTGTTTCATGTGAGTGATAGTGTGAAGAACATGGACATTACTATTCTACCTCTTGACAGTAGCATGATCAAAACACACATCTGGAACTTAAGTCATTCTGTTCTCTCTTTTGACTTTCCAGGAGATTTGATCCTTGGTGTACCTTATCTGTTAACCGAATGATAACCATAATATTTGTTTTTATTTTGTTCTACTTCTTATATTAAACTTACTGCACTAACTATGACCTGCAAGGGTGCCATATTCACATTCATACATTCAATTTGTGAAATACAGGATTTATCAACATTATTTCTTTTTTTAATTTATTTTATTTATTCCCTTTTGTTGCCCTTATTGTTTTATTGTTGTAGTTATTATTGTTGTTGTTGGATAGGGCAGAGAGAAATGGAGATAGAAGGGGAAAGACAGAAAGGGAGAAAGACACCTGTAGACCTGCTTTGCTGCTTGTGAAGTGACTCCCCTGCAGGTGGGAGCCAGGGCTCGAACTGGGATCCTTAGGTCAGTCCTTGTACTTTGCACCACCTGCGCTTAACCCGCTGTGTTACTGCCTGACTCCCTCAACATTATTTCTTAAGCCCATTTTTATTCTATGGGTTGTGAAGTGTCTAGGATTGTTATAGTGTGTAGGGAAATTGTGAGGATGTGGTAGAGCCTGGCAGGGCTTGACATGAGGGATTTGTCTGTCCTGTTAGTTTCTATCTCTCTGCTGAGAGGTTGAGTAAGGAAGACACGGGAACCCCAAAGGATTGCCACATCATAACAGACTCCCTGACTCACAAAACACCCTGCATTTTTCTGCCTCCAGGAGGCTGGCATTCCTTAAAACATTAAGCCAGCTCCCCCTGCTCCACCCTGCATTCCTTGATACTATGGCTGGTCCTTTTATTATCTACATATCAATCTTCTGCTTTGTCTTACAGATGACTAAAGGTCTCCTTGCTAATTCCCTACAGGGTATTATTAATCCTACCAGTTAACCCCCTAGCAACAGTTGCTAAGGAAGCCCTTAGCATTCCCAGCCCCTTTCACCTTTCTCCATCCCTTTCCTAACCATGTATGGTATTGTTAAACCACTTCCATTTCTGACTTGTGTCTTCCCTTTTCCAGGATGGAGAAGGGGGCTGGGGGAAGACCAGGAGGCTGACGCCAGCCATTGCTGTTGGTGCCACATGGCTTAAACAGGTGTGCTACCACCCGACTCTGGGGCATTCTATGAATAAAGGTTTGAATTGCCTTGCCACCACAAGCTTGGTTCCTGGGTCATCTCTCTCTCTCTCTCTCTCTCTCTCTCTCTCTCACATTGATAGCCTGACAATAGTGTATGAAGATTTCACAGTGTTTCAGTCAAAGATGAGGTAACACCAGGTCTCATCTTCTTCCATTAATTCTGATTCACAAACATGGGTTTTCAGTTCCTAGCTTCTTACTTATATGTAGTTAGACAGCATAGCTTATACTGAATCAGGAACTCAGAAGTTCATTCTCTCTCTCTCTCTTTCTCTTCCTTCTTTCCTTCCTCCCTCCCACCCTCTTTTTTTTCTTTCTTTCTTTCTTTCTTTCTTTCTTTCTTTCTTTCTTTCTTTCTTTCTTTTGACTAGCCACTAAACTTAACATGGGACAAAACTGATTTAAACAAATATTTTACCCTGATTCTTTTGTTACAGAAGAAAATACCTGGACCAAATACATACATCTTTTTTTTTTAATCCAAGTTTATTTCATTTCCCACCAAGGTTATTGCTGGAACTTGGTTCCTGCATGATAACTCCACCATTCCTGGTGCCCTTTATTTTTATACTTATGTATTTGGATAGAGGCAGAAATCAAGAAGGATGAGGGAGAAATGGGAGAGAGAGAAGGAGAGACACCTGCAGCACTGTCTTACTACTGTTGAACCCCCCCCCCACCCCCACAGGTGAGGACCTGGGTCTTGAACCAGGGTTCTTGTGTATGATAACATGTGCACTTAACCAGGGTGCACCGATGCCTGGTATCCTCCTCTCTACTTTCTCTTATTTTTGTTTACTGATAGAAGCAGAGAGAAAGAGAAAAGGAGATGGGGGATAAGAAGGAGAGAAATAGAAACACCTACAGTACTGCTCCAACACTTATGATGCTTCCTCTCTTCAGATGGGGAATGCTGATTATGTGTTTAGTCCTTACACATAGTGATGTATTGTGTTCTAATGGATATGCCCCTCTTCATTCCTCAAATGCACAGATTCTTTGTAATCAACCTATCGCTGCAAACAAAACAGAACAAGTAATAAAATTTCAAACTATGACTGAGTCATATACATAGTTAAGTTAAAAGTCAGGCAAGTGGCAATGTAGAACTCTCAAATCATGCTATATTGAGTTCAGCACACTTAAATTATTCCATACCTTTTTAAAATACCTGACTTATCAGAACATGTAAACTGCTTCCCAAGAAAGAACATTTCAGAACTCACAGGAAAGAATACCTGCTTTAGATCCATTCAAGATGTGGACTTGAATCTCAGTCCTGCCAGCTGCTAGCTTTGTGAACTTAGAAACATTCCTTCCTATCTCTAAGCTTCAGGTTCCTCTTTTTAAAAACTGTCATCTATTATATCACCTTTGAGAACTGTTGTGGAAGAAAAGCAGGATCATCATAAACACTTAGAAGTATTCCTGGAACATAATAGTATACTGGCAGAGCTCTCCTGTCTTGCACTCTCTCAGAGATACTTAAGATCTTGAGAATTTCCTTGCTAAGGATGTTTATATGAAGCAGATATTTCTTACATGTATTGATCTGTTGGATTCCCAAAATGTTCCTCTTATTCTCCATCTTTCTGCTTTTGTTCTGCCTTCTTTTTCTTGAATAGATTTATTTATCTATAGAACCTTGATGAGATCCCCTCTTTGCAGAAGAACCTTGACTGGTTTTTTTTCAATCCTGATATTTCTCTAGAGCTCTAGCCCCCCTGTTTTTTCTTTTTCTAATTTATTTATTTATTAAAGATTTTATTTATTTATGAGAAAGATAGGAGGAGAGAGAAAGAACCAGATATCACTTTGGCACATGTGCTGCCTGGGATCAGACTCGGGACTTCATGCATGAGAGTCCAAAGCTTCACCACTGTGCCACCTCCCAGACCACTGTTTTTCTTTTTGTATTATTAACTAATTTATTTAAAGATAGAGGTAAATTGAGAGGGAAAGAGAAGATAGGAAGGGATAGAGAAACAGACATCTTAACATGTTGCACTCCCCTTCCTGCCTGCTTAATTGCTTCACTACTTCTTAAGCATCCCCCTGTGCCACCCTGCCCCTACAGGTTGGGGCCATGGGCTTGAACTCAGGTCCTTTTGTGCTGGCTAGCTTTGCGGGTGCTTCTTCCTGGGCATGTGCACTCTGGGTTGGAGAGAACTCGACTGGAGCCAACCTGGGCTGCTGTTACTCAGCAACGCAGGAGAGCGATGAGGAACTCGTGGCAGAGCAGGAACGCAATGCAATGCCTTTATTGATCAGAGACAATGCTTTTTATATCTTAGAAACCGGAAGTGGCAAGTGGAAAAAGGAAATGGCTAGGAGATGGTGTGGAAAAAAGAACGCAAAGGTAGAAAGCTTCCATAGCAGCTGTTGCGAAGGTTCTAACCAGTGGAATTAGCCAATACCCTGCAGGCAGGGTGGGTCTCAGGCAAACCAATGATTATGTAAATAGGCCACAGCATCAGGCAATGCAGGGGAGCTGGCATAATGCCCAACACTTTTGCATGGTAACCTTTGGGTTTAATCAGGTGCTCTAGTGCTTATCCCTTAAAAATATTAATTTATTTAAAGGCAGAGAGAAATTGAGAGGGGAAAGGAGATATAGGGAATGAGAGTGAAACCTTTTTTTTTTAAAATTTTTTATTTATAAGAAGGAAATGTTGACTAAACCATAGGATAAGAGGGGTACAACTTCACACAATTACCACCACCAGAACTCTATATCCCATCCCCTCCCCTGATAGCTTTCCTATTCTTTGACCCTCTGGGACTATGGACCCAAGGTAATTGTGAGTTGCAGAAGGTGGAAGGTCTGGCTTCTATAATTGCTTCCCTGCTGAACATGGGTGTTGACAGGTCGAGCCATACTCCCAGCCTGCCTCTCTCTTTCCTTAGAGGGGAAGGGCTCTGGGGAAGTGGAGCTCCAGGATACATTGGTGGGGTTGTCTGTCCATGGAACTCTGTTTGGCATCATGCTAGCTCTTGGAACCTGGTGGTTGACAAGAGAGTTAACATAAAAAGCCAAACAAATTGTTGACCAATCATGAACCTAAAGACTGGAAGAGTGCAGATGAAGAGTTGGGGAAGGGGTCCTCCATTTTGTAGATAGTTAGTAGGCATATTTTAGTTTTATTCCAAAGGGCCTATGGCTATACTAGTTTTTTTAATTTTTTTTCCTTTTTCTTTTTTCTCCTGAGCCTGACATCTGATATGCAGGTGGATCCAAGTTATTGTCTGTGGAGATGATGTCATGGCTGGCAGAAGGACTGGAAAGCTGAATCAGGGAAGAAAGTAGCTCCCTAATATGGGAAAGGGGTATAAATATTGTTGACTGTAAACCCCATCGATTTGATGTGACCTGGGGCCCATATTCAGCTTAGGCTCCTTCATCTCTGTAGATCTGAGCTCACATTCTGTTGGTCATGAGGAACATTCCATGCTGCCCTGATATCGACCATCTTCCTCAGGTGTAGCATAGAGTTTGTTGTCCAGCCTCCCTTCGGAGGCTGGACAACATTTTCTGCCATTTTTTATCCTAGTTGAGGGCAAGGTCCTATGGGGGCCCACAAAAGGGTCTATTTTGTTGTTCCTGATAGAGATGACCTGTAACAATGGAGAGAGGGATTTATTTGAGGTTTAGGCCCATCATGTCTGTCTGGGAATCTCAGGACTCCCTGATTAGGGCCCCAGCTGATGGAATGGCCTGATAGTGACTAAAGAGTCATCGTTAAAGTATGCCAGTCTTTTGCCATTGTCAATCCTACTTATAATTGCCTAGTAATAAACTTTCAATATCCTGTTATTACTTTTCTGTAGGAGTACTAAACTGAATTGATAGCTTTTCCTTCCAGACCTGTGCCACTCTGTCCCTGGTTTTATGTAGTGTAACCAACTATACTGGGAAATTTGGTCTTATATTTGATTCTTCTTTCTACTCATGTTCTTGATTATCCATTAAGTTACACAGAATCCATTAGTGATAATTTATCACTTGCTATCCTCTCAGTTCCCTCTGCCCTTTTCATGTCTCAGATCTTTCTGCCTTCTATCCTAGTCATGAGGGTGACATTTGTACTTCTCTGGTCCTGATATCTTTTCTTTTCAACCTATTTCTTACTTAGTCATGAGATTCAGCATAGTCTTAAGGCTGTATTTTCATTTTTTTAAAGAAGATTGTTATTACTTTTAAATTCTATAAAACATCAGTGTATTGTTAACATTTATGCTCAGTCTACCCTAGAGGTACATCTTATTTTAAATGTTTAAAAAATTAATATAAAACATTTCAGATATATAGTTAGGAACAAAGATCATATAGCAGAAAATAGCATAACTGTTACTTACATTAGCATTCATTGACATTTTCTATATTTGGTTTATCTTTTTGTTTCATTTACCTGTTTTAAAATAAAAAATAAAGCTGGTCTTTTTATCTCCATTTCCTCTGACTTTGGCATCTATTAACTATATTTTTATCCCTTTTTCATATCTTATGCATTTGATGATGAAAGAGGGATGATATTTGGGGATGACAGAAGCTCTTTGAAAGTAATGTTTCTTAAAAAATTGATCTGAGTACATGACATCCCAGGTAGAAGCCTCTAGAGTACATTATCGATTTGTAAGCAATAGCCAATATAATAAAGCAGTTTCTAGTCATGGCTGCGATATTTATAAGCAAAGTACTCAAACTCTTTGAAACAGAGTTTTTACTTCTAGAGTCAGTATGATAGTGCCAATCTCAAAAATGTTGCAAATATTACTTCAGATAATGTACATGAGTGCCCAGGTCAGATCCTGGCATCTATCTATATGCTAACTGAGGAATTGAAACAGATCATAATGGACTGAATTATAAAGGGGTTTATTTCCCCATAGAACCATTGCATCATGAATATATATTTGCCAATAATGTGGCCTTAGATATTTTTTGAGGGTTATCATAAAATGTAAAATGTTCAGATTGAATTTGAACACGAAAGTGGAAGTACTAAGATTACCATCTCTGCCTCCACTAGTCTCTATTTCTCATGGGGTAAAGTGCCTCATGTTAAAGTATTCACTAGTAAATGCTCCCAGGGAAACTATAATGTGACTACTTCATGAAATCCTTTTTCATTTGCTAGAAATTCTATCTGATGTTCTGCTTCATTTGGTTTACTTTTTGTATTTAGATTAGAAAACAGGTGTATTTATCACTTACATTTTTTTGTTTTTGAATCATATATATATATATATATATATATATATATATATAGTTTTTTTTTTTTTTTTTTTTTTTTTGCCTCCAGGGTTGTCACTGGGGCTTGGTGCCTGCAATATGAATCCACTGCTCTAGGAAATGAGTTTTCCCATTTTGTTGCCCTTGTTGTTGTTTTTGCTACTGTTATTGTTGGTTAGGACAGAGAGAAATCTAGAGAGGAAGGGAAGACAAGGAGAGAGAAAGATAGACACCTGCAGACCTGCTTCATCTCCTGTGAAGTGACCCCCCCCCTGCAGGTGGGGAGCTAGAGGCTTGAACCAGTATTCTTAAGCTGGCCCTTGCGCTTTGCACCATGTGCACTTAACCCACTGTGCTACTGCTCAGCTCCTTTTTGAGTCATATTTAAATGAATTTTTGAAATAAGATGTCAATGTTATATCTGCCATAGAGGGAAAGAAAAAAAGAAAACCTATGTATATGAATGATTATTGTCTTTGCCCAGCACATGAGTCACCCCATACTCTAGAAAAGGTCATAAATTCCCATGATTTTCCTAGGTACTCCTTTTTACTGATTTATCCAGGTCTGAAGATTGCATAAAGATATGCAAAAATGGTGGCAGGAAGATAGTGGGTTGATTGTACATCTGGTAAACTCTCATGTACTGTTCATTCCATGCTATTCATCTTGTGTTCATGAAGTCTGGTATTGCTAGGAACACTTGTATCTGATGACAAAAGCTGAATAACTTCTGTATGGCAGAAACTGTCCTCATAAAAAATTCCCCCCCCCACTATTACATAAAGAGTTTCTTATTTGGGTAGTGGTTTCATTTGATGTTCAGAAACTTTTCATTTTGATCTAGTCCTATTAATTTATTTTATGCTGATTAATAGCCAATTATCTGATTAATATTCAGATAGCTACCCAAACTCAACAACGAAAGAACAAACAACTCCATCTAAAAGTGGAGAAAATAAATGGACCAAAGAAGAGATCCAAAGGGCCAGACATATAAAACATGCATCATATGAAAAAATTCTCCAAGGTATTGATTGTCAGAGAATACAAATAAAGACAACAATGAGATACCACTTACTTCACTCCTGTGAAAATCACACACATCAGAAAGGACAGTAACAACAAATGTTGGAGATGTTGTGGGGGTAAAGGAACCATCCTGAGCTATTGATGGAAATGAAAATTGGTCCAACCCCTATGTAGAGCAGTCTAGAGAAATCTTAGAAGTCCAGATATGGGGGAGTTGGGCAGTAATGCAGCGGGTTAAGCTCATGTGGCGCAAAGCGCAAGGACCTGTGTAAGGATCCCAGTTCGAGCCCCTGGCTCCCCACCTGCAGGGGAGTCCCTTCAGAGGCTATGAAGCAGGTCTGCAGGTCTCTGTCTTTCTCTCCTCCTCTCTGTCTTCCCCTCCTGTCTCTATTTCTGTCTGTCCTATCCAACAATGACATCAGTAACAACAATAATAACTACAACAATAAAACAACAAGGGCAACAAAAGGGAATAAATAAATAAAGAAAAAAATTTTTTTTAAAAAGTTCAGATATGCACCTATCCTATTGACCTGGCAATTACTCTCCTGGGGCTATGTCTCAAGGAAGTAAAGACACCCATCCAGAGATAATATGCTTATGTTTGTAGCAGCACACTTTAAAAAATGGTTTCTTGAACACCTTTCCAGCCACCAAAGTTCTGTGCCCCTACCCCCACCTACCACAGTAGAGTTGAAAATATATCCTTCCCCACATCTGCCCTGCCCCCAAGTGTTTTACTTTGGTGCAATACTTCAAACTCAGTCAAAATTGGCTTTGCATTTCCCTTTCTGTTCTTCTTTTTCAATTTTTATTTATGAGTGCTGTCATCCCATCCTCTTTTTGGTTTAACATACTGCCTTCTAGTTCCTCCGTCTATCCAAATTGGATGGAGATAGAAGGAATTATGTTAAGTACAATTTGTAATATATTAGTCTTGGAAGCAACCTAGATATCCAAAAGCAAGTGAGTGGCTAAGATAACCATGTTACAGATACATAATGGAATACTGCTTAGCTATTCAGAAGTCCCTCATCTCAACTTAGATGAATCTTGAAACAACCATGTTAAGTGAGACAATCCAGAAAGAAAAAAATGAATATGAGATGATGTCATTTATAGACAGAATTTAAGAAAACTCCAGATAGAAATTAGTCATAGAATTCTACTTTTTAAATTATTTTATTTTATTTATAAAATGGAAACACTGAAAAAACCATAGGATAAGAGTTGTACAACTCGGGAGTCGGGCTGTAGCGCAGCGGGTTAAGTGCAGGTGGCGCAAAGCACAACGACCGGCATGAGGATCCCTGTTCGAACCCCAGCTCCCCACCTGCAGGTGAAGCAGGTCTGCAGGTGTCTATCTTTCTTTCCTCCTCTCTGTCTTCCCCTCCTCTCTCCATTTCTCTCTGTCCTATCCAACAACGACGACAATAACAATAATAACTACAACAATAAAACAACAAGGGCAACAAAAGGGAATAAATAAATAAAATAAAATATTAAAAAAAAAAGAGTTGTACAACTCCACACAATTCCCACCACCAGAACTCCATATTCCATCCCTTCCCTTGATAACATTCCTATTCTTTAACCCTCTGGGAGTATGGACCCAAGGTCATTGTGGGAAGCAGAAGGTGGAAGGTCTGGCTTCTATAATTGCTTCCCTGCTGAACATGGGCATTGACAAGTCGAGCTATACTCCCAGCCTACCTGTCTCTTTCCCTAGTGGGGTGGGGTTCTGGGGAATTGGAGCTCCAGGAAACATTGGTGGGGTTGTCTGTCCAGAGAAGTCTGTTTGGCATCATGCTAGCATCTGGAACCTGGTGAGTGAAAAGAGAGTTAACATATAAAGCCAGACAAATTGTTGACCAATCATGAAAGGCTGGAATAGTGGAGATGAAGAGTTGGGGGGGGGGTCCTCTGTTTTGTAGATAACTACTAGGCATATTTTAGTTATATTGCAAAGGGCCTGTGGTTATACTAGTTTTTCTGTCTTTTTTTTTTTCCCCCAACCCTGAAGTCTAATATGCAGGTAGATCCAAGTTATTGTCTGGGGAGATGATATCATGGCTGGAAAAAGGACCAGAAAGCTGGATCAGGGAAGAGAGTAGCACCCAAATATGGGAAAGGTATATAAGTATAAATATTGTTGACTATAAATCTCACCAATTTGATGTGGTCTGGGGCCCATATTCAGCTTAGAAGGCTGGGTGACCATTGTATCCCTGTAGATCTGAGCTCACATTTTGTGTTCCTGAGTAGGAATGTTCCAAGCTGTCCCAATATCAGGACCCATCTTCCTCAGGTGTAGTATAGACTATGTTATCCAGCCTCCCTTCAAGGGATGGGACATTCTCTACTCTTGTTGATCCAAGTTGAGGGCAAGGTCCTATGGGGGACCACAAAGGGGTCTGTTTTGTTGTTCTGATAGAGATGACTGGTAACTATGGAGAGAGGGATTTATTTGAGGTCTAGGCCCATTATGTCTGTTTGGGAATCTCAGGCCTCCATAACTAGGGCCCCAGCTGATGGGGTGGCCTGATAGTGACTAAGGAGTCACCATTAAAGATTTCAGTGTCTTGCCCTTATTCAGCTTTGCATAGACTTCTACTTTTAACCTAATTAGAATTAATCTTCCTTATTTAACAACTTAGGTGCAAGTCCAAAGCTCTAATTTTTCAAATAATCTGAATTTTAGTGTGTTTTCCAGGAATCTAATTATATGTAGAATATTATCTATTCTATTGTTTCTCCTTTTCATCCTAATAACGGAAGAGGATACTTAAATTCTGGACACATATTTCTTATACACTAAGGTGTTCATAAGCTGTTTTATAAGACTAAGTTTTAAAAGTTGTAGGGAAATGGTCTCCTAGAAATCTTCAAATAAAGAAGTGGATTGCCAAAAAGAGCTCACATATGTTGTGTGCCTGCATTGCCATCAATGCCACCCAGGTTCAAACCTGGTCACAATACATTGTAGGAATCTTTGGAGGAGTAGTGTCTTTCCTTTCTTTTTCTTTTTTTTTAATTTTTAAAAATTTATTATTCGATAGACAGAATTTAGAGGAAGGGGGAGGTAGAGAGGGAAAGAGACAGAGAGACACCTGCAGCCCTGCTTCACCACTCGTGAAGCTTTTCCTCTGCAGGTGGGGACCATGGACTTGAAACTGTGTCCTTGGACACTGTAATGGATGTGCTTAACCAGGTGTGCCACCGCCTGGCCCCTATTTCTATGTTTCTTTATCTGCAAAAATTCTCTTTGGATCAATGAAGCCCTGACTTTGACAAAATAAAACAAGACAAAACAAACAAAAAAATAAAACAAACCAAGAATAACAACAACAAAACTCAAAGGAAATCAAAAGCAGCAGAAAACACAGAAATAGAAACCCTTTTTCCCCCGATATGATTGGTTATTAAAACTATTTAAATATAGACATGTTTATACATTTAAATTTTTTTTTCAAATTTTTTGATTGTTGAGTGTAAAACTTAAAATTTTTTTTATTTATAAAAAGGAAACATTGTCAAAAACATAGGATAAGAGTGGTACAACATCGCACAATTCCCACCACCAGAACTCTGTATCCCGTCCCTCCCCTAATAGCTTTCCTATTCTTTAACTCTCTGGGAGTATGGACCCAAGGTCATTGTGAGATGCAGAAGGTTGAAGGTCTGGCTTCTGTAATGGCTTCCCTGCTGAACATTGGCGTTGACTGGTCGAGTCATACTCCCAGCCTGTCTTTATCTTTCCCTAGTGGGAAGGGCTCTGGGGAATCAGAGCTCCAGGACACATTGGTGGGGTTGTCTGTCTATGGAAGTCTGTTTGGCATCATGCTAGCATCTAGCATCTGGAACCTGGTAGCTGAACAGAGAGTTAACTTACAAAGCCAAACAAATTGTTGACCAATCATGAACCTAAAGGCTGGAATAGTGCAGATGAAGAGTTATTTATTTATTTTTTCTCTTTGTAGGAATCTGAACCTTGTCACAAGTTCACAAAACATTTGGCATCAATTCATTCTTATGTAGGTGACTTAAAAGCTATTCTTATCAAGGTTGAGACGAGTCCCCAAACTACTTGTTCCAATTTTTCCCAAGACATAAACTTTCTGTGTGTTTCTCTTTGATACTCAGAATATTTTTAAGGTTCAGAAACATTAGTGAAACACTGTGAAAGTATAACACTAGCAAAGGATGGTAGATTCATTTTCCTTAGTAAGAGCTGTAGCAGTCAAAGGTCCTTCACTGTCTCCTCCCACTCTTTTTGAGTGCTAGTTAAGTAATTATAAATATTTATTTTTAAATATTTAGACAATACTTGTAAAAATGCATGAATATATGACAATAATATATAATTATAATATGACTAATTACGAGACAGTGACCAAAATTGTATTAATTAAAATTAAGTTCATTTCCAAAAATAAGCAATAGAAAATGATATTTTTCTAAATAATGAATTAAATTTAAGTGCTTAACATAGGATAAGTTTTCAGAATTTTTTTTTCATCAAAGCTACGATGTTAGTTTCAAAATAAGTTTGAACATTTTCATTAAGTAAAACTAAAACTAAACAATTATATAATTATACTGGAATTTATTATTTTGTTCACTTGCATTTTTATTCTATATGCATTCTAGTATTATACTTCACACACACACACACACTATTGTTCAATCAAATAAATACATTTAAAAAATCTTCATCAAAGTTGTATAAATATCCTACAATTACATACAAAATAAAAATTATAATGAATACTATGTACTTCTTTTTTTTAATATTTATTTTATTTATTTATTCCCTTTTATTGCCCTTGTTGTTTTTTATTGTTGTAGTTATTATTGTTGTCGTAGTTGTTGGATAGGACAGAGAGAAATGGAGAGAGGTGGGGAAGAAAGAGAGGGGGAGAGAAAGATAGACACCTGCAGACCTACTTCACCGCTTGTAAAGCGACTCCCCTGCAGGTGGGGAGTCAGGGCTCAAACCGGGATCCTCATGCCGGTCTTTGTGCTTTGTGCCACCTGCGCTTAACCTGTACTATGTACTTCTTTTGACTAGTATACCATCTTAGAAATAACCCTTGGTCTCTCGTCAAGTCATTTAAATTTTTTTAATTTAAAATTTTTTAAATTAAAAAAACTTTTTTAAATACAAGGACCAAATTACTCTTTTACATACCTATGTCAGTCAGATACGATAGGTTATACTGTGCTAACAAATGACCTATGAGTCTCAGTGACTTTAAAGTACGGTTAAAAAGTTTGGCTTTCCTAAGTAGTATGTCTATTAATGATTGGCAGAAAAGTGTGATGTTGCTCTTGTCATAGACACTTAGCAACTTCAGCTGACACCACACAGAATGATGCCTTTCTTTGTTTCACAAGAAAAGCTGAGGGTTCAAGAATATCATATTGCCAGCTAAACACTCTATTCTGGAGATGATAAATGTCACTTGCATATTCAACTCATTGATCTCCTGACTCCACTAGCTACTCAGGGGCTAGAAAACACATTTATTTATTTATTTATTTATTTATTTATTTATTTATGAAAGGAGACATTAACAAAACCATAGGATAGGAGGGGTACAACTCCACACAATTCCCAATTCCCACCACCTGGTCTCCATATCCCATCCCCTCCCCTGATAGCTTTCCCATTCTCTATCCCTTTGGGTGTATGGACCCAGGGTCATTGTGAGTTGCAGAAGGTGGAAGGTCTGGCTTCTGTAATTGTTTCCCTGCTGAACATGGGTGTTGACTGGTGGATCCATACTCTCAGTCTGCCTCTCTCTTTCCCAAACACATTTCTACTGTAAGTATAAAAAAGAGACAGGACTATTTTGCCAATAGTGTTAATGGCTACCAAGTTACTTTACAAGATTTCTTGGATTTTTTTTATATAATATTACTGTAAAAGGCAGTAGCCTTGAAATTCCCTTTTTATGCAGTTGTTTGTTAAGTGCTTTTAGTATGTCTTGCTGAGTGAAGTAGAAAAATTCCTTGCCCCTTCCCCCTTGAATAAACAGGACCTAATCAGTGAAGGCCACCCATTGTTCGACGGACCCTGCCTGGGGACAAGCCTTATCAGGACCTTTGCACAGACTTTGTGGTGTGCTGTCTACCGGATGGGTGGTCATAGCCGATGGCAGGAGGATGTGGCGACCCTGCCTGGTTGAATTCTATTGGTTGTGTGATCTTACTATATTTGAAACTAGCCCGCGCTTTGCTTTGAATGGATCATGCTTTTGCTAAGTTTGAAATGATTGGATCTTGTGTTTGCTATAGCCTGTTATTGGATGTAGGTTGATAAGGTGATGTGCTCCCCCTCCCTGAGTGTAGTCTGAATTCCTATAAATTGTATGGTTTGAGCCCTGTTCGGGGTCGAGCTTGGTAGACTAACACCAGTCACCATCTCGGCCCGGATTGCAATTCGTCAATAAACATCTTTGCTTCCTTACAGTGGATGGTGGTTTGATTTATGCTCGCTAACAATTACTTTGTAAAAAATGAAGTAATGTTTATATTCAAAAGTCTTTTGTTTCCAGATCCCTTTTCTTTGTAGTATAACAGATTGCTATTAAATGTCACTGTCTTCTTTTTGTTTTCTCATTTAACTAGCACATATTTATTGAGTGCTTGTAAAATGCTAATCATTATGCAAATGTGAGATCATAGAACAAATGTGAATTGAATAGTCTTTGTGTTCAAGTCATCCAAAACGCAGTAAAGAAAAGAACACAAACTAATACAATTAGATGTCTTCTATGTCGCCTCAAGGAATGATGATTATTTCTGCTGAGGGAACTAGAAGCAACATTTACGAAATAGGCTCTATCTCAAAAAACTTGAAGTTCCCAAAACACTGAGACTTTATGTCACATCATCTTTCTCTCAATACATTTAAAAAATATAACAGTTAAATCATCACTGTAAAAAAAAAATGAAACAAAAGAAGATGATATACTATCATGTGAGAGTCATCCTAGAATTAAGTGGCTTTATATTTTCTTCTGAAAGTAAAGAAAGTTTACAATAATAAAACAATTTATAATATTGGATGCTAAAGATGTGCATGTCTCTTTTGCCTTTTATATGAGTGCTTCTGGTAAGAAGAGATTGTATACTGAGTAATTTCTCAGTATGAAAGAAAATAGTGAGAGTCGTTGTCTCTTATTGATTGTGGTGCATAAATTAAAGATAAATTAGGTAGGGCAGACTAATAACACAAAATGCTTAATCAGAGCTGACTCATGTAAGAAGAAATAGCTATTAAACTTTCCCTTCTTAAATTAAAATTTGGGCTTCACATTTAATAACTGTGTAATTTTGGATGGATTACTATTCAAGTCTTTTAATTGCTACTTCTATAAATTCAAGATATAACTATTATATGAGATAATATACTTGAAATTTCTAGACTAATATCTAAGTAATAAATAAATCATTATAGGTGCTCAGAAAATTTACACCATGAGAAATATAAGAATGAAAATCACTTTTAAAAATTACTAGTGATATAGCAATTACTCATAATAGCCAAAGAGTGGATGCAACCATCAGCAGATGACTGGCTAAATAAATTATGGGACATATACTCCAAGGAATACTACTGTGCACTAAAAAAATTCAATATATAATATCTTTGGGGACAAAGTGGATGAAACTGAAGTGATTACTTAGGAAAATAAGAGATGAAAGACAACTACTAGATGATTTCACTCATGTGGAATCTAGAGAGCTGAAATACATGAACTTGTAAAAACAAACAAACCAGCAAAAATACACAAGCAAATAAACTTTAAGACTTTGTGAGAACTATGCTGGTTATTTTGGGAAGATGGGAGGGTGGGGATATTTAACTTCAATAGTGAGTACAGTGTGGAACTATACCCTGCAATCTTACAATCTTGTAACCCTCTATTAACCACAAATAAAAAAGAAAGAAAGAAAGAAAGAAAGAAGGAAAGAAGGAAAGAAAGATTAATGTAGCTGCCCAACTAAGTTACAATGACTTCTAAACTAATCTTTCAGAGTGTGGTGTGTAAGAGAAATCATTAGGTAGTAGCAGTGACAGATATTGGATATTGAAATATAGTACTGAAGGAAAAGGAGCTTATGTATTTCTGGGCAGTGTCATTGAGTGAGACAACTGACAATTTCCAGGGTAAGGGAGAAATTGACTGTGCCAACTGTTAAGATATCTAGCAAAATGAGAACTGAAAAATGAATGATAGCTTTAACTACACTATACACATATGTTTTATAAAGATAAAAATTTAGAAGAGTTAGTAACATTTATAGTAGTTGTTTTGTGGAGGCTAAGCATACATAAGGACTTTCACATAGAACGTTACTAGTGAATCATTACCCAGAACAGGAAAAAAGAGCAATTAAGAGAAATGCAAAAAGGGTGGTCGAAGAGGTGGGGCAGTGGATGAAGCAGTGGACTCACTAGCAGGAGGTCCCAAGTTCAATCCCTAGTAGCCCATGTAACAGAGTGATGTCTGGTTCTTTTTCTGTCTTCTTTCTCATTAATAAATAAACAAAATCTTTTAAAAATAGAAAAACCATGAAAAGTTGGGGGTTCTTCCATTTTGTAAACAACAGGCAAGCTATTAGGGGATGGGAAGGGATACAGAGTTCAGGTGGTGGGAATTGTGCAAAGTAGTACCCCTCTTATCCTATGGTTTAATCAATGTTTCCTTTTTTATAAATATAAATTTAAAAAATAAATAAATAAATAAAGATAATAACATTAAAAATAGAAAAAAGAAAAAAGGTAGGTAGATTTTTGTCTGCTTTATGTGTGTTTAAAGCATCAGAGTTGTGAGAAATTGAATATCTTACAGTGAAACTGGAAATCCAAATTTGGATCAGTTATTGCAAATGTACAGAAAACCATCATATTTTTTTTTGCATGGAATTTTATCTGAGGTTTACTGAGGAGCATAAGAAAACTTATTTTTTAAGTGATCTATTTATTTATTAATGAGAGAGAGCACAGAGGAAGTGCTGAGAACTAGAGTATTACTAACACATGCAATGCTGGGATTGAACTTGGGATCTCAGTCATGAGAATTAAATGCTTTACCCTCTGAGCCACCTCTATTTTCTTTTTGTTTATTTTTTTATTTTTTATTATCTTTATTTATTTACTGGATAAAGACATCTAAAAATCAGGACAGAAGGGGGAGGTACAGAGGGAGATAGAAAGAGAGACACTGGCAGCACTGCTTTACCATTCTCAGAGCTTTTCCCCTTACAGGTAGGGACTGGGGGTTCCAACTGGGGTCCTTGCACATTGTAACATGTGCACTTAACCAGGTGTGCCACCACCTGCCCCCCCCCATTTTCTATTTGAAATTGTTTACTAAGATTTAACACAATTAACTGAGCTTGCACTTAAAATTATTGGAAGTTGTGCTTGCAATTTTCTGCTAATTCAACAATAAGATTATTGGAAGGTCAGAAAGATTTTTGAGATTATGTCTGAAATATTTCATTGCCATAGGACATCTTGGAAGGACACAGTAAATTAGTGGGAGTTGGAGATGTGGAGAAAGAAACTTCATTGTGTTGAGTGACTTGGAGCAAAGGTTAAATGAGAAACAAGGTGGTAGATAGAGAATTGCACCAGATACTAGGGTTTGTGAATTTGCATTTAGAGTTTGTGAAGAAAGATCAGAGAAATGAGGGTGGGGGGTTGAAAATGAAGAAGAGACAGGCTTATATTCCAGGCTGGAGGTCACTAGTCCAGTGCCTGTATCACCTTAGTAGACAGAGTTGAGTAGTGCTCTGACCTCAGTCTCTTCTCTGTCACCTCTGGTTAGAATAAATAAATCTTTAAACATAAAAAAGTAGACCAGACTTGAATGAAAATGCAGAAGAGATGGAGTGCCTGAGATGGACCTGGAGTCCTTGTTCTTGAGGAGAAAGGGAAAAAACAACAAATGGTATCTCAAGATTACATTTGAAGGACTGACTTAAAATAAGACAAAAGGACATTTTGGTTTCTAAACATGAAAGGAGATCCTGATGTTTGTCATTCAGAGGGCAGGAAGTTGAAGGTTATTCTTTTTGACAGTTTCCATTTCTTTGTGAAAAAGAAATGAGGTCACCAATAAAGAGGAAAGCTAAAGAGAGGGAAGAGGCTGTCTAGCTCTTGAGAAAGTCAAAAAATTCTTTGTGTAGCTTTTGTAAGGGCACAGAGGACCTAAGGCAAAAGGTTTTGTATGGTCACACAAGGAAGGTTGCTACCAACACAGTTCAGTAATCTGAACTAGGCACAAAAATTCTGTTGAAAGGAGAAAATATCTGTTTTTTTCTAACTATTTGGGTACATTTTAACTATTGAGTACAAAGCACTAGTGTCAGTTTATAGATAAAGAAGTAATTTAGTTGCCATCTTAACTGAAGCAGCTGAATTTAGATCTTAAGTAACTGATGTTAACTTTCTGACCTCTAGGTTTCTGAATGAATTTGGTGCCTATAGTAAATTTCCTCTAGTCTCTTTCATTATCTAAAAATTACGTCACTTTTGCTAGTTAACTAAATACCACAATTTTCCCTCTCATTGCCACTAAAATATTTCTGCTTCACTCATCTGCTACAGCTTTGAGGTTTAAATGACTCTACTCTGTATGTGACTTCATACAAAAATTATACTGAGAACATTTGGTAGATGTTATTCAGTTTACAACTGCATCTCAGTTCTCTTTTAAAATCTCACTATTTCTCCTTACAAATCCAAGCGGTTTAGAGTAGTATCAATAAATAATTGCAAGTGTGCTAATTCCAGCTTGCTGCCTGGCTTTCATACATATCACTCAAAACTAAAAATGAATTCTGTCTTCTTATATGGTTGAAAAAAATTAAAAGTAGAATAATATTTCATTATCTATGAAAATTTTATGAAATTAAGATTTTAGTGTCCATAAGTACTATAACAATGCTTTTGTGACACATAACTTGTCATTTAAGATTGGCCTTTTAAGATATAATAATAAATAATTATTATAGAGATCTTTGTTACTTGTAAAGCCTAATATATGTGCTGTTAACCCTTTCACAGAAAAGGTTGACTGACTCCTACTTTACAAATATGTTATGACAAAATTTAAAAGGGGGGAGCAGGTGGTGACACACCTGGTTGAGGGCATATGTTATAATGCACAAGGACCCAGGTTCGAACCACCAGTCCCCACATGTAGGGGGAAACCTTGTGAGTGGTCAAGCAGTGCTGCAAGTGTCTCTCTGTATCTCTTCCTCTCTATTGTCCCCTCCTCTCTCAATTTCTGACTGTGTCTATCCCATAAATAAAGATAAAAATATGTTATAACATGCTTCCCTTCTTTTTGCTCTTTAAGTGAATTATTGATGGGCTTGAGTTATGTACTAGAAAATATTTTGACACTATACATTCTGAAACAAACAAAAAATGTAGTGCTGAGAAAAACTCAGGGACTCATATATGCACAATACCACTGAATCACCTTCTGAACAAATTCATATTCTATTTTTGAGAAGGTGAAGGAAGCAAGGAAGAGGGAGGGAGATAGGATGAGAAAGAGGGAGAAAAAGCTGAAGAAACCAAAGCACCACTTCACCATCCCATGGAATTCAACCAGGTACTTATCCATGATATTATGGTGCTCTTTGTCATTAATGATTTTCACTGATGTGGTCCCACTTCTTCAGATAGAAAGGTAGAGACAGAGAGAGGGAGAGAAGGAAAGATACACAAGACTTGAGTTTCTTCCTGTAGTGGGAGTCGGGCTCAAACCATTCTTATGTTCATGACAAGATAGGTAGGTACACTATGCTGTAAGCTAACTTTTTTTTTTTTTTTTTGCCTCTAGGATTATTGCTGGGGCTTGGTACCTGCGCTATGAATCCATTGCTCCTGGAGGCAATCCCCCCCCCCCCATCTTTGTTGCCCTTGTTGTCATTATTATTGTTATTATTGTTGTTTCTGGATAGGACAGAGAGAAATCAAGAGAGGAGGGGAAGACAGAAAGGGAGAGAAAGATAAACACCTATAGACCTGCTTTACCACCTGTGAAGCAATCCTCCCCCCACCCAGGTGGGGAGCCTGAGGCTCAAACTGGTATCTTTTTTTTTTAAGTTATTTTTTATTTAAGAAAGGATAAATTAACAAAACCATAGGGTAGGAGGGGTACAACTCCACACAATTCCCACCACCCAATCTCCATATCCCATCCCCTCCCCTGATAGCTCTCCCATTCTCTATCCCTCTGGGAGCATGGACCCAGGGTCATTGAGGGTTGCAGAAGGTGGAAGGTCTGGCTTCTGTAATTGCTTTTACACTGAACATGGGCATCGAATGGTTGGTCCACACTCCCAGTCTGTCTCTCTCTTTCCCTAGTAGGGTGGGTCTCTGGGGAAGCAGAGCTCCAGGACACATTGGTGGGGTCCTCAGTCCAGGGAAGCCTGGCCGACATCCTGATAGCATCTGGAACCTGGTGGCTGAAAAGAGAGTTAACATATAAAGCCAAACAAATTGTTGAGCAATCATGGGCCCAAAGCTTGGAATAGTGGAGAGGAAGTGTTGGGGGGGGGGGGGGTACTCACTGCAAACTCTAGTGTGCTTCTGCTTTCAGGTATATATTTTGCACCAGTTTATGGATACATGTGAACATATGCTCTCTCTCACAGAACCTGGTGTATATCTAGGTTTTGGGACTTTGTTAGGAAGTGAACCACCTGGGATGGAATTAGAGAATACTCTGAAAGGAAAGGTCTCACCCGAGTAATGAAGCTGAAGGGTTGTCATTCCACACCTGAAGTCTCTGAACACAGTCTGAAGTGAAGCATGTTGAGGTGGCAATTGTTGCATTGATTAGGTTGCTATCCGCAGATGCAATCTTATTGGATATGGATTGGGAGAGGCATGTGGGAAAGTGGGCCCTATCCTAAGGTTCCAGGACTTGGGGAAATATAGGCTCTATAGTGGAGATGTTAGATTCCTACTGTCTTAGGGTTCAAAAAGACAATGGATAGTTAATGTTATCATCACATTATTTGGTAATTGAGTTAACTTTGAAAAGTCCTTTGTTAGGGTTTGCTGTATAGTTCCCAGTATCTTGTATATAGCTGTGCCACTGGTTGCTTCTGATCTACTTGGTCTAGGCTTTTGAGAGAGTCTGCATATCAAATACACAGCCTATATATTAAAAAGACTCAGTCTGTGTTTTAAAAACTTTGAGACATACAATTGATTTCCCCCTTCTCATAGTAATTAACTAGTGATTTATATCACTACACTTTACTAGGGGTGTACATAAACACCATTCCCACCACCAAAAGACTGAGTCCCATCCCACCCGCCCACCACTACCCCCACAGGCCCAGGAAGCTGCATGTCTACCCCTCACTACAGGGTTTTTACTTTGGTGCCCTACTTACAATTTAGTCAGATCCTGCTTTTAGTTTCCCTTTCAGATCTTCTTTCTCAACTTCTGTTTATGAGTGGAATCATTCCATACTCATCTTTATCTTTCTGACTTAGCTCACTTAACATAATTCCTTCTAGCTCTGTCCAAGATGGGTCAGAGAAGGTGGGTTCATTGTTCTTGATAGCTGCATAGTATTCCATCATGTATATATGCTACAGCTTTCTCAGCCACTCATCTGTTGTTGGGCACCTGGGCTGCTTCCAGGTTTTAGCTATTATGAATTGTGCTGCTATGAACATAGGAGTACACACCTCTTTTTGGCTGGGTGTTATGGATTTCTTGGGGTATAACCCCAGGAGAGGAATTACTGGATCATATGGAAGGTCTATGTCTAGCCTTCTGCGAGTTTTCCATACTGCTCTCCACAGAGGCTGGACCAATTTACATTCCCACCAGCAATGCAAAAGGGTTCCTCTGTCCCCACAGCCTCTCCAGCATTTGTTGCTGCTTTCCTTTTTGATGTATGCCATTCTTACAGAAGTGAGGTGGTATCTCAATGTTGTCTTAATATGCATTTCTCTGACATTCAGTGACCTGGAGCAGTTTTTCATATGTTTGTTAGCTTCTTGGGTCTCCTCTGGAGTGAATGTTTTGTTCATATCCTCTGCCCATTTTTGGATATATAATTTGTTACTATAAGATAGAACTATAAGATTCATTTCACAGTATTGTGAGGGATAAATGAGTAAATATATGTTAGGTTCCTGGCACATATTCAGCATTATATAAATGTAGCTATTATTATACTACAAATAATTTCTCTTTGCATGAGGCAAAGATAAAATCATTTTGTTAAACTCTTTTAATCAGAAATATTTAGGTTGGAAGTATCAGTGCAAGCCACTACTTAACTATGGTTAAAATGAATTTTCAGTGGCAGTATTTTTTAACAAAACTTGTTTTTCAGATAAACAAGGATTATGTCATTATTAATTTATAGAATGATAAATCCAACTTAGTAAGAAATACATTGTCTCAACTGATAGATTGGTAGACATTAAAATGGTTTTTGAAGACTATATTCTAAAAAGAGTTACTTTTTAATGATGCTTGTTTTTTGGGGGGATACAACCATATCAGATTGAAAAATGATGTTGCTGATAAGTTATAACACCCCACTCCCCCAGCAAAAGAAACCCTATGGTAACATTTTTCTTTCTTTACCATATAAAAAACACTTATTTTTCAGGACAGGAGTGGAAAACTAAAATAAGTAAATATTCATATTTACTTTAATGATCAAGTACATATATAACCCTAGCAATGTTACCTGTGGTAGAGAAATTTATGTCACTGAGAATGAAGTTTTCTACAGAATTTCAATGCCAGATGATAAGTGTGATTTTTGAGTGAGTCCAAATAAAAAACATCTACTTCATCTTCATTGAAACATCTTTTCTAACCCTGTCAAGGCTTATATAAATGGCATTGAGAATATGTTGTGAGATGTTGAGAATATGTCTATATTTTTTCTGAAGTAAACAAGAAGACTTCAAAAATTCATGTAAAATTTCAGAAAATATTAAAAGAGTATTAATATTTATTTTTTGCCCATCACATTTCAAAGGAACAAAATTTGCAGTGAACAAAGTATACATAGAGCTTCAGTGCTGTAGTGTCCTTCCCTCTCTCTCTCTCTGTCTCTGTCTTTCTATCTGACAAAGTTGACTTTAATGATGATGTCCTAGAGACAATAAAAAAAAGGAAGAAAGAATGAAGGAAGAAAAGAAAGAAAGGAGGGAAGGGAGGAAGGAACAGAGGAATGTAGGAAGGAAAGAGAAAGAAAGGAAGGAAGATAGAAAATATTATATGTGGGAGTCGGATGGTAGCACAGTGGGTTAAGCGCAGGTGGCGCTAAGCACAAGGACCAGTGTAAGGATCCTGGTTCGAGCCCCCGGCTCCCCACCTGCAGGGGAATCGCTTCACAAGCGGTGAAACAGGACAGCAGGTGTCTATCTTTCTCTCCCCTTCTTTGTCTTCTACTCCTCTCTCCATTTCTCTCTGTCCTATCCAACAACTACGAGATCAACAACAACTACAACAATAAAACAACAAGGGCAACAAAAGGGAATATATATATATAAAAGAAAATATTATATGTGTAACATGGTCCTTCTTAATATTTATATTAATGTTCTCTTGGGCCTTTGAGAAAAAGAATGATAAATCACTAGGCTATTCCCATTAAAAATTTTTAAAAAGTTCAACTCAAAAATATTCTTTAGGGAACTTGATCAAGATGGCGGACTGAGAAGCTGCTAGTGGCTTGAGCTCTGACCACATCTTCTGGAAATGGTAGGATTTTCTGCCTTTAGCAGGCCAGTCAATAAGGGGTCCTAGCGGTGACACCAAGGAGGTGACTATAACTTAATTTGGGTCAAGAATTAGAGTAGAAGTGGCACGGACTAGCGGGCGGCTGCTCCAGACTTCCCAGGCTGTGGCAGGCAAGGCGGGTGCGCCGGGGATTGTCCTCGGCCCGGGAAGGCCTCTCCACCGGTTGCAGAGTGCTGCTGGGTGGCCGGCAGAGGTCCGGGAGAGAGCACTGTAGCTCGGGGGCTTGCTCTTGGGAGTCTCTGGGGACCAACGCGACCCTGAGGGCGGGTCCGAGGACATCCTTGAGTACAGCTCTCATTGGATCAAAAGGACTTGGAGCTAGTTTTCATCTTTGAGAAATCCTTTAAAAAAGCTTCAGGGGGAGGAGTTTCCCGGAAGATGGCGGACTGAGAAGCTGTTAGTGGCTGAGCTCTGACTACATCTCCTGGAAATGGTAGGATTTTCTGCCTTTAGCAGGCCAGCCAATAAGGGGTCCTAGTGGAGACACCAAGGAGGTGACTATAACTTAATTTGGGTTAAGAATTAGAGTAGGGAAAAAAGGGGGAAAAAAAAAATGAAAAAAAAAATTTTTTTTTCTTCTTTTTAATTTTCAAGCATACCTCCTTCCCGCCCCCCCACCCCCAATAACCAGTCCTTTTCTTTACCAAATTCCTGTCCCACCAGGGAGTATCATTAATTCTAAGTTTATACCCTTCTGAAACCTCTGGTCTTTTTTCTTTCTAAGTAGCCAAACCCCCCCACCTCACCCCGCATAGCTAATTAAATAATTAAAAATAAATACATTAAAAAAAACCCTTTCCTTTCACTGCCCTTTTATGACTGTTCTTTTTCTTATCTTTTCCTTTTGCTTTTTCTCTCTCTCTCTTTCTTTTATTTTCTTTCTCTCATTCTTGTCATCCCTTCTTCCTTAATCCTACATCTTCCAAAGTCACAGCCCCCAGCCCCCACACCAACAAACAGTGGGCTTTTTTGAATTCACTGATACACATTTGGGAATTTCCTTTCACTGCTCCTTAATTACAGCTCTTTTTTCTTATCTTTTCCCTTTTCACTCTCTTGTCTCTCCCTCTCTCTCTCTCTTCTTGTTTTTCTTTTTTTAATCTTGTCATATACTTCTTCCTTTTTCTTTGCCTGTCTGAATTTGTGAATGAGTGGACTCTCTATGTGTGTATCTCTGCTCTAGTTCCCTTTCCCCTCTTGTTACCCCTAGAATATACAGTGGATAGTAGATTTGCATAGCTGTCTATTCTTGCTATCCTTTCTTTCTTTTCTCTTTCTTCACTGGGATTGGGTTACTATTTTTTCACGGATTGGAGAAATTGTTTGGCTAACTGGTAATGATTAAACTACTGCAATACTAGCTTCAGTTGCTACTTTAATTCCTGAGGATGGTGAGTGCAATTGTTATAAAGGTATTTAGTACAGGGTTACTTGTACTCAAGACACAACAACTGAGGAACAACAGAGCATAAAAAAAAAGAAACACATAAATCAAAAAAATGGGTAGATCAAAACCAAATAAAACTGCTACTCCAATGAATGAAGACAAGAGCCCAGAAGAAACTACAAATCAGCCAGAAGTAACCATAGATAAGAAAAGTATGCAAGCAGTAATAAACTTATTAATCACAGAAATGAAAACAACATTGGAGGAAAGGAATGGCAGTATTAAGGAAACAACAGTTGAGACCCACAAGGAAAATACTGATTATCTTGCGGCATTAGAGAACTGAAAGCTGAAAGAGCTGTAATGAAGAAAGAAGCTGAGGCAAGGGAAAGCAGACTAACAGAAGCAGAAAACAGAATTAGTCAGACAGAGGATGAGTTAGAGAAAACGAAGAAAGAGGTGAAAGAGCTTAAAAAGAGATTGAGAGACACTGAAAACAACACAGAGACATATGGGATGATCTCAAAAGAAGTAACATTTGTATAATTGGCCTGCCAGAGGAAGAAAGAGAAGAAGGGGAAGCAAACATTCTAGAGGAAATAATAGAAGAAAACTCCCAGACCTGAATAACAGAAAGGACATCAAGATTCAAGAGGCCCAGAGAGTACCAAACAGAATCAACCCAGACCTGAAGACACCAAGACACATCATAGTCACAATGAGAAGAAGTAAGGATAAAGAAAGGATCCTAAAGGCTGCAAGAGAGAAACAAAAAGTCACATACAAGGGAAAACCCATAAGATTAGCTGCAGACTTCTCCACTCAAACTCTAAAAGCAAGAAGGGAGTGGCAAGATATCTATGGATCCCTGAATGAAAAAGGGATTCAACCAAGGATAATATATCCTGCTAGACTTTCATTCAAACTAGATGGATGGATCAAAACCTTCTTAGATAAACAACATTTAAAGGAGACAACCATCACCAAACCGGACCTGAAAGAGTTCTAAAAGACCTCTTATAAACAAGAACATCACTATAATACTTGCAATATATCAGAGCAAACAAATTTTTTTTTAACAATGGCACTACAATACATTAAATCCATAATATAAATAAATGTCAATGGCTAAAACTCACCCATCAAAAGGCACAGGGTGGGGGGATGGATCAAAAAACATAACACAACCATATGCTGCTTGCAAGAATCCCATCTGTCACCACAAGATAAACACAGACTTAAAGTGAAAGGATGGAAAACTATCATACAGGGTAAAGGACCACAAAAAAGGGAAGGAACAGCCATTCTCATCTTAGACACGATAGATTTTAAATTAAATAAAGTAATAAAAGATAGGCAAGGACATTACATAATGATTAGAGGATCAATCAGCCAAGAAGACTTAACAATTATTAACATCTATGCACCCAATCAGGGACCATCTAAATACATTAAGCACCTACTGAAAGAATTTCAAAAATACATCAATAGTAATACAATAATAGTGGGAGACTTCAATACCCCACTTTAACACTTAGACAGATCAACAAAGCAGAGAACCAATAAAGATACAAGAGAATTGAATGAAGAGATTGACAGACTAGACCTCTTGGACATTTTCAGACTCCTCCAACCCAAAAACTGGAATACACCATCTTTTCAAATCCACATAACACATACTCAAGGATAGACTACATGTTAGGCCACAAAGACAGCATCAATAAATTCAAGAGCATTGAAATCATCCCAAGTATCTTCTCAGACCACAGTGGAGTAAAACTAACATTTAACAACAAACAGAAAATTATTAAAAGACACGGAATTTGGAAACTAAACAACATGCTCCTTAAGAACCACTGGGTCAGAGACTCACTCAAGCAGGAAATTCAAATATTCCTGGAAACTAATGAAAATGAATACACAACCTACCAAAACATTTGGGACACAGCTATAGCAATACTGAGAGGGAAACTTATAGCCATACAATCACATATTAAACACCAAGAAGAAGCTCAAATGAACGACCTTACTGCACACTTCAAGGACTTAGAGGAAGAGGAACAAAGGAACCCTAAGGCAACCAGAAGGACAGAAATCAATAAAGTTAGAGCAGAAAAAAACAACTTTGAAAATAAAAGAACCATACAAAAGATCAATGAAGCCAAATGTTGGTCTTTGAAAGATTAAACAAAATTGACAAACCCATAGCCATACTCACCAAACAAAAAAGAGAGAAGACTCAAAGTAATAGAATTGTAAACAATGGAGGAGATATCACAAGTGACACCACAGAAATCCAGAGAATCCTGTGAAACTTCTATAAAGAACTATATGCCACCAAGCTAGAGAATCTGAAGAAATGGAACAATTCCTAGAAGCATATGCCCTTCCAAAACTGAACTAAGAAGAACTACAAAATCTAAATGCACCAATTACAGACAAAGAAATTGAAACCATTATTAAGAATCTCCCCAACAACAAAAGTCCTGGACCAGATGGCTTCACAAATGAATTCGACAAAACTTTCAGGAAACAGTTAATACCCATACTTCTTAAGCTATTCCATAAGATTGAAGAAACAGGAATACTCCTTTCCAACTTCTATGAAGCCAACTTCACCCTGATACCAAAAGCTGATAGGGAAAGAACATAAAAGGAAAACTACAGACCAATATCTCTGATGAACATTGATGCCAAAATATTAAACAAGATCTTGGCCAACCAGATACAGCAACAAGATTGTTCATCACGACCAAGTGGGATTCATCACAGGAATGCAAGGCTGGTTCAACATCCATAAGTCAATCAATGTCATTCACCACATCAATAAAAGCAAAGCCAAAAACCACATGATTATCTCAATAGATGCAGAGAAAGCCTTTGACAAAATCCAACATCCATTCTTGCTCAAAACTCTACAAAAAATGGGAATAGATGGGAAATTCCTCAAGATAGTGGAGTCTATATATAGCCAACCTACAGCCAACATCATACTCAATGGACAGAAGCTGAAAGCATTCTCCCTCAGATCGGGGACTAGAAGGGCTGTCCACTGTCACCGTTACTCTTCAACATAGTATTGGAAGTTCTTGCCATAGCAATCAGGTAAGAGAAAGAAATCAAAGGAATACAGATTGGAAGGGAAGAAGTCAAAGTCTCACTATTTGCAGATGATATGATAGTATACATAGAAAGACCTAAAGAATCCAGTAGAAAATTACTGGAAGTTATTAGGCAATATAGCAAGGTATCAGGCTACAAAATCAATGTACAAAAATCAATGGCATTTCTTTATGCAAACACTAAATCTGAAGAAGGAGACATCCAGAAATCACTCCCATTTACTGTTTCAGCAAAATCAATCAAATACCTAGGAATAAAGTTGACCAAAGAAGTGAAAGATTTGTATGCTGAAAACTATGAATCGCTACTCAAGGAAATAGAAACTGATACCAAGAAATGGAAAGATATCCCATGCTCATGGATTGGAAGAATAAATATCATGAAAATGAATATTTTCCCCACAGCCATATACAAATTTAATGCAATACCCATCAAAGTTCCACCAAGCTTCTTTAAGAGAATAGAACAAACACTACAATCATTTATCTGGAACCTGAAAACACCTAGAATTGCCAAAACCATCTTGAGGAAAAGAAACAGAAATGGAGGGAGTCGGGCTGTAGCGCAGCGGGTTAAGCGCAGGTGGCGCAAAGCACAAGGACCGGCATAAGGATCCCGGTTCGAACCCCGGCTCCCCACCTGCAGAGGAGTCGCTTCACTGGCGGTGAAGCAGGTCTGCAGGTGTCTATCTTTCTCTCCTCCTCTCTGTCTTCCCCTCCTCTCTCCATTTCTCTCTGTCCTATCCAACAACGACAACAACAATAATAACTACAACAATAAAAAACAACAAGGGCAAGAAAAGGGAATAAATAAATAAAATAAATATTAAAAAAATATCAGGCACATATAAAGATTAAAAAAAAAAGAAACAGAAATGGAGGCATCACACTCCCAGACATAAACTATATTATAAAGCCATCATCATCAAAACAGCATGGTACTGGAACAAAAATAGGCACACAGACCAGTGGAACAGAATTGAAAGCCCAGAAATAATTCCCAACACCTATGGACATCTAATCTTTGATAAGGGGGCCCAAAGGCTTAAATGGAAAAAGGAGGCTCTCTTCAGTAAATGGTGCTAGGAAAACTGGTTTGTAACATGCGGAAGAATTAAATTGAACCACTTTATCTCACCACAAACAAAAATCAACTCCAAATGGATCAAAGACCTAGATGTCAGACCAGAAACAATCAAATACTTAGAGGAAAACTTTGGTAAAACACTTTCCCACCTATACCTCAAAGACATCTTTGATGAATAAAGCCCAATTGCAAGGAAGACTAAAGCAGAAACAAACCAATGGGACTACATCAAATTGAAAAGCTTCTGCACATCCAAAGAAACTATTAAAGAAACAGAGAGACCCATCACAGAATGGGAGAAGATTTTCACATGCCATATATCAGACAAGAAACTAATCACCAAAATATATAAAGAGCTCAGCAAACTTAGCACCAAAAAAGCAAATGACCCCATCTAAAAATGGGCAAAGTATACGAACAAAACATTCACTACAGAGGAGATCCAAAAGGCTAACAAACATATGAAAAACTGCTCTACTTCACTGATTGTCAGAGAAATGCAAATTAAACAACACTAAGATACCACCTCACTCCTGTAAGAATGGCATACATCAAAAAGGCTAGACATGGACCTTCCATATGATCCAGTAATTCCTCTCCTGGGGTTATACCCCAAGGACTCCTTAACAACCAGCCAAAAAGAGGTGTGTACTCCTATGTTCATAGCAGCACAATTCATAATAGCTAAAACCTAGAAGCAGCCCAGGTGCCCAACAACAGATGAGTGGCTGAGAAAGCTGTGGTATATATACACAATGGAATACTATGCAGCTATCAAGAACAATGAACCCACCTTCTCTGACCCATCTTGGAAAGAGCTTGAAGGAATTATGTTAAGTGAGCTAAGTCAGAAAGATAAAGATGAGTATGGGATGATCCCACTCATCAACAGTTGTCATTGCTATGACAACAATGACAACTACAACAAGCACAACAACAAGGGCAACAAAATTGGAAAAATAGCCTCCAGGAGCCGTGGATTTGTAGTGCAGGCACCAAGCTCCAGCAATAACCCTGGAGGCAAAAAAAAAAAAAAAAATATATATATATATTTGGAACTTTTGCTTGTATTATGAGTATTTTTAATTATTTTTTTAAAAGATGGCCAAGTTTCATGTATATTTCTTATGCTCCTACAGAACATTATCTCATGAATATAAAGATTATGAACTTAAATATGAGCAATTAGACTTAACTATAAGAAAAAAAACAGTAGTAAATATTTAGTAGTAATCAACTTTTAATTCCATTATCTTTAACTGAAGCTGGAAGATGAAACTCTTAAAACTCACTCTGCATATGTGATTGACTGTGGGGTAGAGACACTAGAAATAATGTGCACAGGGTGCTGGTCCTAGATGTTTGACCATCTGCATAGTCATGACTATAGATTAAGGTGGAAGAGTTTCATATTTATCTCATAGGTTTCTCTGCCCTTTACTTACCTAGGCAGTTGCACAAGGATGGTTCACATTAGAGTTGCTATTCTTTTACTTTCTTCTACTATTATTAGCAGAAAATATTATGTTGGACAAAAAAAATTAACTATAAATGTGAAATGAGTTCTATACTAAAACTTTCACTTTATCAAATACTTTTGACTAACTCAAAAATCATACTCCCATCAACCTATTGTAAAACTGAAGACTAATGGCTTTTCATATATTTCTTTCATGCTTTATGTTTTATCTGTAACTGAATTCTATAGTTTTATTCTCTAAATAGCTTTCAGATCTCTCTACTTTTATCTATCTTTCTTATTAACCAATCTTGTGTTGTCATTAGTTACCTACTTGCTTCACAGCTATACGGAAATACATCATGTAACTTCTGAAGATATATTTTTGGGGCATCAGAAAAATACTTGTGACACTTAAATGATTGCTATGGAATGTAATAGTGTTAGATCTTTCAGACCATATTTATTGAATTTGTCACCTAAAAATTAAGGAAGTGGTAGCACAGGGAAAAGACTTCATTATTTTATATTATTATTGTCAAAGCAACAGATAACTCTGTTTTAGAGTTGTAGCTCTACAGATTAATACAGTTTAGAAGGAACTGGACCTAGGGTTGGAAGCAGGAGGGGCAGAATATCATATTGATTAGTGTCGGGAAATTGCGTTCCTGATATTCCTGATATTATGCCCATTAGATAAAAAGATAAAAAGGGGGAGATGTCGGGAGGTTAGTAATAATGGAGTTCATAATTGTGAGGCCTGGTCTTAACTCTTCATACTACCTCTTATTAATTGTATGGTCTTGGTTAATTTTCTAAATCTCTCTATTCTAGTTAGCTGAGGATAGCATCTTATCCTCCAGCATATCATTGTTCCGTGGCTTCTCCAAATGTTTCTTACAAGTAAGTATCAAATGCTACAACATAAGGAAAATTCCTACCACGGTGTTTAATGCATTGTGCACACTCAGTATGTACTACAGTTATACTTACCTTTCTTGTTCAGGATGCAAGAAATTTAAAATAATAGAAGATATGTATTTAATATATTCAAATACATCAAAATGTTGCATTGTTTTCCAGATTGTCGCTACTGGAAAAATTTTAAAGGCAGTATCTTTTATTCTTCAAAGTAGGAAATGGAGGTCTAGAAATGTGAAATTTTATATTTTCTAGTCAACTGATGAGAACTCATAGATAGAAGAGGCTCCAATTCTTAGAAATTCAGGATATACATACTTAAATTTCTTTCTCTGTTGCATCAGTTTTATCAATGACTTGGCAGAACAACCAGACTTTATTTTGCCCAATGCCAGAGGAATCCTTTTGCTTGATTCAGATAACATGTATCTGTTTAGCAGTTTGACAAAGTATAAATGACTTTTAGCAAACTGACACTATGCATTATCATAAGAAACTTAGATTTTGTCATATAATGCATGAGATTATCTTTAGTCCCTTCAATCTTTAAAACATTGTCGCTGTTTAATTCACGACACATATAAAATAAGACATAAATATAAAGTAAATTGGAGGCTAAAATTTAAGAGTTGATGCTTTCTCATTCTTCACACAGATTTCATTTCATATCTGAAAGCATAAATGAAAATTCCTACTGAGCATGAAATAGACATTCATATAATAATGTAAATGTGATAGATGAGGGAAAATTACTTGGGCATCTGGGCAATATGCCTAGAGTAGAGAGACCACTTTTTGAAAGGAGATTGACAAAATTTCTATAAGCTCAAAGCTTCTCCATAAAACGGCCATCCTAATTGGATTGATTCTCTAAAAAGTAATAAGCCAATTACTCAACAGCAGGGTTACTAAAATGGAACTTGAACAAAATATTTTGGCTTCTATTTAATTACAATTACATTCAGCTTTGAAAGACTCTCTTACAATACATTTTTTCCCTAATGGGTCAATTGTAAACATAAATCTTCCCTTTCTAAATGGAGTAACCACAAAATTTATAATCCATGGGGGCAAACAGGATTGCCCTGGGCAAACCACAACACAATGCATGATAATTCTTTTTTTTTTTTTTTTAATGAAAATGACTAGTTGGAACAATAAAAAGGACTGGCAAACAGAGAAATGGATGAATGAGATGTAGATAAATTTTATTTTGAATGTCTTCTTTTCTCTCTTAGATATTTCAACTCTCTGTTTCCTTCTCTTTCATTGTACTTCAGACTTTTTAAATGCTCCCTCTAGTCCTATCACTTATAGGTAATGCTTCCATTGTCAATATTCTTCTATTTGGGGCTGGGTGGTGGCACACCTGGTCAAGTGCACATGTTACAATGCTCAAGGACCTGGTTTAAACCACTGGTCCCCACCAGCAGGGAGGATGCTTTACGCATAGTGAAGCAGTATTGCAGATGTCTCTCTCTCTCTCCCCCTTTCTATCACTCCCTTTGCTCTCAATTTCTGGTTGTCTCTGTCCAATAAAAAAATAAAGATAATAAAAAATTAAAAACTAGCTTTCCACTTTATGTTGAAAGCCTACACTGTCTTCATTGTTGAGTTTTCAGACATATATCTGGAAAGTGATTCGATAAACAAATTCACAGTATATATAAATCATTGCTTAGTATATAGTCTAACTACATTAAAAACAAACAAAAACAAAAAAGAAAAAAATAGTTGTATGACTTCCTGGTCTTTAAGCTAGGTGTTTCTAGAGATGTTTATAAGCTCTTTGTAGTCAAGCACAATAGATATTTAGAGATCTAACTGGCTTTATTGAAACATTCATGAATATAGACTGGCTCACTTAATGATGCCCTTTTTGGCCCATACAAGACCACCTCCACCATCGGGGGTCCTAGTTAGAATCCTTGAATTCCCACATAGATATGATGGGCCTAGATCTCTTAATTCCTCTCTCTGCCATCACTGGTTATTTCCATCAGGAATATCATCATAAGCCCTCTGGTGAGCCTCTCTAGGTCTTTGCCCTCTCTGTAATGCAGCAATGGTAGGGACTACCCCACTGTCTTAAGGGAGGCTGGATCATCTTACTCTGCCACTCAAGGGAGAGTACTCCTGAAACGACTGCAGCCTAGAATGTTCCTAGCTGTGGCCATGAACTGAGAGCTCAGACTGACATGGACTAGGAGGTCATACAGGCTCCTGTGCTAAATGTGAACTGATATTGGCCTTAGGTCCAATTGATAGGGTAAATAATTAATTGCATTTCTATACTTTAAGTTTTGAAGTTTTTCTCTTCCTTACTTCAGCTTTATAGCACTATTCACAACTCTGACACATCCTACCAGACAAATTTTTTAGTTCAACTCCATGTTATCTGTCAAGCTCAAGCAAAAATTACTAGTCATAGGCCCTTAGGAACATACCTAACATTGACTTCCCAGCTTCTTTCCACCTAAGATCCCTAGCCTCATATGCTCTCCTCCTAACTGTCCCTGTACCCCCAGTTTATTAAACATTTTATCCTGCTTTATATCTTACCACCTTTCAGCCACCAAATTGCAGATGCTACTATGATTCCATCTTGACTTACCCAAGTAAGTAGACAGTCTCACCAGTGTGTACTGGAACCCCACTTGTTCAGAACCCTAACCTATGAGGGAAAGATAGAAACAGGCTGGTGCTATGGACTGACCTGTCAACATCCGTCTACAGCAGAGAAGCAGTTATAGAAGCCAGAACTCTTACCTTCTGTACCCTGATACAAATACCTGATACATATCCTCTAGGGTATGGACCTGGAGATAGAAGAGGAAAAGTAAGAACATTCGGAACTAGCAATAGTGTAGGTGTGACTTAGGGAGAGAAGTTTGGACCACAGGGAAAAATGGATAAATATATATAAATATAGATAGTTATAGAAATAATAGGCAACCCATATGGGTGACCTTGGGAGAACTACTGCAGTTCTCAGTGGAGGGAATGGGGACACAAGACTCTACTATTAGAAAGGATGTAGAATTATACCCCTGTTATCTCATAATTTTGTAAATCAATATCATCATGAATAAACATAATAATGGTTTTATTAATGATTTAATATTTATTTTAAAAATTCAGATTTCATGAGTATTTTCATACCTGAATTAAGTCATATAAGTCACTACACCCTCCAGAAATTCTTTTCCCTGCCCCAGCCAACACCCCCTTTTTATTTAACGTTTTTTGCAAATTCTTTTGTTTTAGTTATTTATGTTCCATACACAAGTGAGACCATCTAGCATTTATTTTTGTCTTCACCTAGACTTCACTGCTCAAAATGATTCTTATTTTTAGAAATAAAGTGAGATACAAAAATAGAACAAAGGAGAGGGGGGGAGAGGGAGAGAGGTAGAGAGAGAGAGAGAGAGAGAGAGAGAGAGAGAGAGAGAAAGCACAACATTAAAGTGGTGGGGTTCTGGCTTGAACCTGGGTTATGTACAGACAAAATGAGGGCACTATCTTACTTGTCAGAACTTTTTAATTTTCAGTATAGCTAAACTGCTGGTTCCTCTATAAATTCCTGAATTATAGGTTTTAAATAGTCTATTAAGCTATATGGGGTGAATCTTTTAGATACCCAACTCAGAGATATCTCTACCACAATTTTATGAGAAAAACCCAGGAATATGCCAATTATCCTTCCAAACCAAATAGTTATTTTCATAGAATAACACTCTTCATTCTTTTTTCCCCTTTACTTGGAACCAGCTATAGATCTGAGATACATATCTGAAATACATCAATTTGATAGCAAAGATCTAGGTATAAAGGAAAGACTTTATCCGACTGTAATTCTATTATTAAGTCTTTGCTTTACCATGGTTATGAAAATCTAAAGTTTAATATTATGGATTTCTGAGGTTTTCCAGAAGATAGAAAAGAATCTCTTAAGTTATTTTCTATCTGAGGTAAATGGACTATATTGGGATGGAAAATTAAAAAAGCCTTTTCTCTTTTTTAAATGGTTATTCAAAATGTTTATTTTTATCATTTTGTCATTATTTTGCTGAGATTTAAAAATAAAACTATAATAAATGGCTAGAAAATGAAATATGACACATGAATTACATGAACTTTTTATTAAGATTAAAGAGATATTAAAGTCACTGAATCACAAACTATAAAAACATAGAAATACATTATCTACTTAGCTAGAAGTCATAGACAATAATGTAATATTGACTTACTTATGTAAGCAGGTCTTGTTTTGAAGTGTGATACCATAGGAAAAAAGAGATGAATGTAAAATATCTAGTTTTAAGAATGACAGTTACCCTTCATTTCTAACTCCTAAATTGTTTACTGAGCATTAGTATCTTCTTTATTATAAGTCAATACATTGTTAAATTTCAGAGATTATTTACATTAACATTTTGTTGCACATCAATATTTTCAGTAAAGCAAAGTTCTTATATTGAATTATTATATGAAAAATAACTGTACTTCATAGTACATTTATAAACTGTAAAAAAAAAGTATCATAATCAACATCTTCTTAAAGATACAGTTTGGTGTCCTTAAATATGTAGTTTATTAGAAAAAGACAAATGAAGGCTATATCATGTCCTGTCTGCTTTCTTCCATTCATATTTTGTGTTGCTACATAGTCTTACCAGTTCTTTCTTTTCCCAAACTTCTACTGTTCTACATAAACCATGCCTTTGATGAAATACCAAAGCACCAAAGTGATTCAGGGCACTCATAATTCTCATAATATTTTCACAACCACTTGAAAGAAATAAAATCCTTTATTGTTCTTAAAAGACACTTATAACAGAGACAAAGAACAAATACTTCTAAAGCAATGTCAGCTTTTCTTTAATTTTACAGACTTATAATAACACCAGAAGTGTGAAAATAGAGACTCTATCACACCAAAGAGCCAAATTAGATATACAGCTTTTGAGTTAAGAGCTTAAAACATTCACACCCAACATATTCACAGAACCCAATAAAGTTTCATAATTTTCACTTCTAATAAAGTTATTTCAAAAGTGTATTTTGTTTTTATCTTAAATATATGATTGTGTTTAGCTGACTATGTAATGAGATTGTACATGGAGATCAAGTAGTGTATTACTATGTCAATCACCACTATAAAAGTTTAAAAAAGTGAAAATATTGAAACCAGAATTACCAGTTGAAATAGTCGGGAAATGAAATAATTTTGGGTACAGTTGGTGTTCTTATGATATTGGATTGCATCATAAACATTTTATAAATAATGTAGATTCCCAGTTTATTTCTTTTTGAAACATAATAAACAATTTATTGCAACTCTGTGTTTAATGGGCCTTTCTGGGGATAGTTCTACCTTTGGTAGAAACTCATTAAATTGCAGACACCGCTGGAGTTGGTTGTTATAACAAAGGAAAAACCCTGGAGCAGAAATAGCCAACAAGTAGGAAAGTAGCAGAAATAATGACTAGAAACAAAATCCCAACCTGTCATCAGTCAGTGGACATTGTAATCTTGGAGGCTGAAGGAATGAGCTTGAAGTAGCCTGTTATAAACCACAAAGTAATTCTTTCTTTCTTCCTTCCTTCCTTCCTTCCTTCCTTCCTTCCTTCCTTCCTTCCTTCCTTCCTTCCTTCCTTCCTTCCTTTCTTTCTTTCTTTCTTTCTTTCTTTCTTTCTTTCTTTCTTTCTTTCTTTCGCCTCCACAGTTATTGCTGGAGCTCAGTGCCTGCACCATGAATCCACTGCTCCTGGAGGCCATTTTTTTTTTCTCCTTTTGTTGCCCTTGTTGTTGTAGCCTTGTTGTGGTTACTATTGTTGTTGATGTCGTTAGTTGTTGGATAGGACAGAGAGAAATCGAGAGAGGAGGGGAAGACAGAGAGGGGCAGAGAAAGACACCTGGAGACCTGCTTCACCACCTGTGAAGCGACTCCCCTGCAGGTGGGGAGCCAGGAGCTCGAACTGGGATCCTTAAGCAGGTCCTGTGCTTTGAGCCACTTGTGCTTCACCTTTGCGCTACCGCCCGACCCCCATTTTTTAAAATTTTTATTTGTTGTCAGATGCATTTTTCCCCCAGAAAGACATAAAAAGAAAGAGAAGGAAACCAAAGCACTGATGTTTCCCCCAGTTTTGTGGTAGCCTAACTTGAACTTGAGTCACATGCATGACAGACCTGGTTTTGGTACATATCTGACACTTACTCCACTCCCCACAATAGTATAAGCATGATAAATTGTTCTTTAGAGGACATGGGAACTTGGGCACAGTAGGATGCAAGTAACATGGGGTATTTAATCTCCCCAAATGGCTCTAGCCAAGTATATGATGTGTGAGGATTTGGAGATACAGCGAAGGCATCTGAGATTACTAACAGTGAATTCCAGCAGAATCTCCGATTTTATATGATTACACATGACTTTTGAAATTCTGGTATTTTCTTCTCACAGCAGTTGAAGGAAAGAAGGGGGGTAAAATACATGTATTGTTTGAACATACTCTGTATTTGTCAATAATTAATAGCAACTTTATGTATATTTTAATTCTTCACAATTATCAGCTCTCTATCTGTAATGACACTGTGTCTGGGGTATGAGGTTTCAAGTGAATTTAAAGTAATTCAAACTGAGATTTAGCTGTCTTAAATCCTACATGCTATTTGCTCAAACTTTTAAAAACAGAGCAAAGGGATCTAAAACAACAACAGATAGTATCCTATATTTCTGATTTGTGAGTGATATAGAAGATATAACACAATCTATTTATGAGTAAGTGACCATATTTAATGATTGACAAGGTAGAAAAGAGGCTAAAAGTTATGTGATTTCATTAGTGTTTTTTTTTTCTCTCTCAGATTTAAGAACACCACCACCCTGGGTAGACAGTTGAATGCCAGGAATTTAGTTTTTTTTTTTTTTCAAATTATTTCATGTTTAATATCTGGTATGTTAGCCTAAGGATGTTAGCCTGTTGTTTTTCCTCTCACTCTCTTCCCCCCCATATATGTTTATATATGTGTGTGTGTCTAGAAGCCAATTTCAAATAATTTTCACAGTATACAAATCTGTACCACCCATTCCTTTCAAATAAAAAATAAATAGGCTTTTTCAAATTAAGAAAATAATTCATAAAAGAAAAAACAAATTTATATTGTACTATGAAAAATATAGCTACAGATATTAATACAATTTTTCCTGGTTTATTGAAAGAAAAAAAAAGAATTGCATTAAAATACTTGTTCTTTTCACCAGAAAATAATGAATATATTATTTATTCAATTCTTCTGTGACAAATGTGAGTTATTTTCTGCTTCAAACTTTACAATGAGCTATATTTTTTGTTTTTTAACTGGTTGACTTTTTTCATTATAGTTTCTTTCTAATTGTTTTTATATAAGATAGTGAAGTTTTGCATAAATGTCCTATGCCTTGACAGTTTGTAGATATATCACCCATGAATTCTAGTTATTCCTAATATATCATTTTGGCATTTTTATATAAGCAATCATATTCTATGCCAAAATATTAAATTTGATTAATAAATAATGAGCCTAATTTATGATACTAAGCCACTTTTCCCTTGCCGCAAGGCTTTTGAG
Source organism: Erinaceus europaeus (assembly GCF_950295315.1). Classification (NCBI taxonomy): domain Eukaryota; kingdom Metazoa; phylum Chordata; class Mammalia; order Eulipotyphla; family Erinaceidae; genus Erinaceus; species Erinaceus europaeus. The sequence goes on along the minus strand of NC_080169.1, from coordinate 58,930,077 downwards.
TTGTAGGTATATGATATAGCCATGGCTAAGTAGGTGTTCCCCCTGAGACTTTAAATCCTGTGGAAAGAAAACTTAGAAAAGGTCAAGGTGAGAGATTATTCTCTGTCACTGTAGAGAACATAAGAGCCTGGTGTGTAATAAGAGTCTTTGATGACATTGAGGTCTTTCTAAACAGATCATCCCTATATAATTTATTTAGAATTTCTCCCTCCTTAATTCCAAAATACAGTTCTTCAACCTCTATACCCTTATAATTATTTTTTTTTCTGTGTGAATTAATCAAATGTAGTTCATATTGTCTGTAGCAAAGACTATTTTGTGGATTTGAAGATTGGGATAGAACACAGAGAATCAATGTGACTATAGTTTAGAAAGTTGTATTCCGGGAGTTGGGTGGTAGCACAGTGGGTTAAGTGCAAGTGGTGTGAAGCGCAAGGACCAGAGGAAGGATCCCGGTTTGAGCCCCCCACCTGCAGGGGAGTTGCACCACAAGTGGTGAAGCAGGTCTGCAGGTGTCTAACTTTCCCTCCATTCTCTGTCTTCTGCTCTTTTCTCCATTTCTGTCTGTCCCATCTAACAACAATGACATCAATAACCACAACAATGAAAAACAACAAGGGCAGCAAAAGGGAAAATAAATTAAAAAAAAAAAAAGAAAACTTTAAATAAAAAAAAGTAAAGTTGTAATCAATTTTGGGCAGGAAAGGATGTTCAAATTAGTTTAGCAAAGCAGGACAGAAGTTGAGAAATAACAGAAAGGGAAAAACACAAAGCAGAATTTGACTGATTTGGGAGTAATGCACCCAAGTAAAAAACTCTGGGGGGGAGGGTAGATTTTTCAGCTCCAGTATAGGGTGGTAGTCATAGGGACACAGACCTTTGGTGGTGGTAATGGTGTTAATATGCACTTCCATTAACTTATAGTCTTATAAATCACTATTTAATCAATATGAGAGGGGAAAAATTGAATGTCTCAAATTTATTGATGCAAAGACCTCAGTTCTGAGTATATATTCCTTCAACCTAAACCCTTAAGGTTTCAAATTGGTAACCTGAAAATTTTAACAGTAGGCTTAAATTGTTAATACATTTTCTTTTTCTTTTTTTTCTTTTAGATTTACTTTTTTTTCATTTTTTAAAAAATATTTATTTTATTTATTTATTCCCTTTTGTTGCCCTTGTTGTTTTATTGTTGTAGTTATCATTGTTGCTGTCGTTGTTGGATAGGACAGAGAGAAATGGAGAGAGGGAGGGGAAGACAGAGAGGAGGAGAGAAAGATAGACACCTGCAGACCTGTTTCACCGCCTGTGAAGAAACTCCCCTGCAGGTGGGGAGCCGGGGTTCGAACCGGGATCCTTATGCCGGTCCTTGTGCTTTGCGCCACCTGCGCTTAACCCGCTGCTCTACAGCCGGACTCCCTACATTTTCAAATAATGACTTTTTCTTTGAAATATTAAATCACCTATAATCTTAGATCAGGGAGACTGGTCTTGTCAGTATATAAGATAGTTATCTATAAATAGCATTAAATGACATAAATCACAGTAAGGTATGGTATGGTATAGTAGATCCTAACTATGGGATTTTCAAAGAAAAACAAATTTCCAAATAACTTGGTTATAGCAGTAACCATCTATTGTCTCCTTAAATTCTAAGACAACAGGAAACTTCCCCATTCTCTATAAAACACAGTCCTAGAACCTCTATGGCTTGGCTCATTTTCCTTCACATTTCCCTCAATTCATACCATTTCATACCGCATCTACTGATCTCAACCACATCAATGCAACAAGTATTACCTGTTTCACATATGTTTCATATCGGACAATGTCTAGAGATGCCGGGCATGGGATGTCAATCCTTCAGCTCCACTACTCTGATGAGACCTATTCTAGCTCATAGGAAGCTTTAATTCTTTGGGTGGTGCACTTCCTAACAGAGCCACAGAATCTAGGTATAGACCAGGGCCCATAAGACGGAGCACAAGTGCTCATGTTTCCATAAATAAGGGGAAAATAGATACCTTAAAGTAAAAGTGCACAATAATCTACAGTGACTCAATAAGTGCAGCAAGCAAGTAGAAAGACCTAAAAATGACACCATAAAATACTTAATCAAATCATTTCTACTTAGACCTAGATATCTTCCTCACCTACTTCCAATCTCACTTCCCTCAATTACTCTAAGGCTAACCCTGTCAAAAACTGTATAAGGGCAAGAGACACTTTAATGATGGCTCTCTTAGTCACTACCAAGCTCCCCCATCATCCTGGGCTGTAGTCAGGGAATCCTAGGATTCTTACATAGCTATGATGGCCTAGACCTCTAACAGACTCCTCTCTCTGTTGTGACCCCAACAGGAATTTGGGACAACTAGCATATGAATGACTTCAGCCTGAGATGGAGCACACTCACAGGGGAATGTGGGTGTAGTGACTATATAAGCAAGGACTTGCAACAGCTCACTCTCTGGACTGGGCTACCTTCACTGTGGCACTCTCCTGTTTGTGTGGCTCCATACTGATCCTGATCTCTTCACATGGTGATCTTGGGGAGCTTAGTTGCAGACTTTGGATTTTTACCTATTTTCTTAACTAGACGTCTCCACTCATATTCACAGTGAATTTTATGAATAAATCTCCCTTTTGTTTAACCTTAAATGGAGCCATGTGCTCTTTACAACATTCTCTACCATTACTGGTCATCTCCATCAGGAACAACATAGTGGGCTGCCGGGAGCCAACGCCTTAGCTAAGACTCTCATATAGCCAGTGAGAGGACATTCCGACCATTGGAACTGAGATTACCATCTAGCTGTTTGGAAAGTTGGTCACCCACCTCCCTCCCCCACTACCTTAGCAGAACTTCCACCTTGTTTGTGTTTATATTGCGGCTGCAAAATAAAATTTTCAGAGCTTGATCAGACCTCCTGTCTTGCTCTTGTTCTTCGTGTCTCTTGTCTCCTCCGTTCTCTCACCCCCTACCCTAGGTTTCCGTCGATAACCCCGCAGGCTGGGGCAGTGGGCCCTCTTGTGGGCCTCTGTAGGACCTTGCCATCATTATAGAATAAAAATGCGAAGGACAGCCCCACTCTCATTCTGCTGCTCAAGGCAGATGAGTCCTGAAATTAGAACAGTCTAAAGTATTCATAGTTATGACCATGAAATGAGAGCTCATATCTACAGGGCTAAAGATATTACACAGGCTTTTGTGCTGAATATGAGCCCCAGATCAAATTGATAGGTTTCACAGTTAGTGGTATTTATATACTTTTCCCATATTGGGAGGTAATCTCTGCACTGATTCAGCCTTCTAGCCTAATTTCCAACTATGACACCATCTCCCCAGACAATATCCTTACTCCACCTGTGTGTTTGTTGTCAGGCTCAGGTAAAAATTAGTAAAGTCATGGGCTCCTTAGAACGTACTTAAAATAGACTTCCTAGCTTTTTCCAAAATGGAGGCCACAAATTTCATTGGCTATAGTCTTACCTTTAGGTTCTTTGTAATTAATCTATTTGTTCTGTTTTATATCTTATTGCTTTTTCATCTACCAAGTTGAAGATGCTACCATGACACCAGCATGACTTCCCTGGGTATATGACCTTACCAATGTGTCCTGGAATCCCACCTCTACAGAGTCCTGCCCAACTAGGGAAAGGATTGACCTGCCAGTGCCCATCTTCAGTGGAGAAGCAATTACAGAAGCCAGACCTTCTACCTTCTGTACTCCATAGTGATCTTGCCTCCATACTCCCAGAAAGATAAAGAATAGGAAAGCTTCCAATGGAGGGGATGGGATGTGGATCTCTGGTGGTGGGAATTGTGTAGAATTGTAAAAATGATTGTATCCTTATCTTATTGATGATTATTAATTCAGTAAATAAATTTTAAAAAGAAGAAATGTCTATAAATTAAGAATCATACATTTAATCTTAAGAAGACGACTCATGGTCCTTATAAGTATATGATAATTTTTCATGAGTTTGAAAAATAAATTTTAACATATAAGAGTGAATGTTTTCTTACCATAATTTCAATAAAAATTGAGAATAATTTAAGGGCAGCGTTATATAGCATCATGGTTATGCAAGCAGACTCTTATGCTAAGGCTCTGAAGTCCCAGGTTCAGTTTCCTGTACCACCATAAACAAGAGATGCTCAGTGCTAAAGTAAACAAACAAACAAGTCTAAGAGAATAATTTAATAAGAACTGAATATCTGTTTTGGATCCTGCAGGACTACCCAGGCAGAACATGATAAAAATGGTGAGTCTATTGATAATAGTATATGTATGTACACTTTCAATTCTAAATTTGTGCGAATGAAAAAACTAGAAGGAAAATGTTTTTCTGTACAGAGATATCAGTGCTTATATAATATGTCCACCCATCTCATACTGTGGGGAAGAGCTTAAATTGTGTCCTGTGAGTTTTAGTTGATGGTACTGCAAGATTACTTTAGGGGGAAAAAAAACATTTAAGTTATCCCCAAATGCAATATGAATTGTCATGAAATAGTACTTGTACAATATCACAACTAGAGGAGTATTCCTAAAATCACTGCTTGTTAATTTCTCTCTATGCCTCCCCCCCATAGTGAGTGTTTTGAGATGCTAATCAAGAGTAGAGGAAAGGCTGAAAGATGAACAGAAATTACCAGCCATTCACTGAATACTTAAATCCAATGCAGACCCAATCAGAAACAGTGGGCTAATGGAAGTGCGAGAGGAATTTTTAAATTGTATGGACCAGGTGAAACTGAATAAAAAGTTTCATAAAATTCTAGGAGCCTAAGAAAGTGTGATTTGGTTCATGAAGTTCACTGAAAGTAGACTGAGGGGAAAAAAAAAACAACAACCAGAAATTGTCATGTTTGTACATTATTTAAGTCTAGCTTACTCAGTAAAATATGTGTTCATTTTATTAAAGGAATAGAGGTAACTATGAGAGTATGTGAGAAATAAGAAAATTTGATAGGATGCAATAATAGCTAGCTAACAATAAGTTTTTTTAAAACCCCAAAGCTGTAGATGGCATTAGAAACAGACAGATGTGAGAGAGGCTTTATTTGATTTTATTATTTTTTTTACAGTTTCTTTTCTGTTTTATTTATTTATTTATTTATAAAAAGGAAACATTGACAAAACCATAGGATAAGAGGGGTACTACTCTACACAATTCCCACCATCAGAACTCTGGGTCTCTGGGGCCAGATGGTGGCACATCTGGTGGAGCACACATATTATACAATGTGCAAGGACCCATGTTCAAGGCCCTGGTCTCCACTTGCAGGGGGAAAGCTTTGTGAGTGGTGAAGCAGGGCTGCAGGTGTCTCTATGTCTCTCTCCCTCTCTATCACCACCTTCTCTCTTGATTTCTGGCTGTCTCTATCCAATAAATAAAGATAATAAAAAAAATTAAGAAGAACTCTGGGTCTCATCCCCTCCTCTGATAGCTTTCTTCTTATTATATTTATTTATTTATTTATTAAGAGGAAACACTGACTAAACCATAGGATAAGAGGGGTACAACTCCACACAATTCCCACCACCAGAACTCCATATCTCATCCCCTCCCCTGATAGCTTTACCATTCTTTAACCTTCTGGGAGTATGGAACCAGGGTAATTATGGGGTGCAGAAGGTGGAAGGTCTGTCTGGCTTCTGTAATTGCTTCCCTGCTGAACATGGGCATTGACAGGTCGATCCATACTCCCAGTATGGATCTCTCTTTCTCTAGTGGGGCGGGGCTCTGGAGATTCTGAGCTCCAGGACACGTTGGTGGGGTTGTCTGTCTGGGGAAATCTGGTTGGCATCATGGTAGCATCTGGAACCTGGTGGCTGAAAAGAGAGTTAACAAATAAAGCCAAACAAATTGTTGACTAATCATAACCTAGAAGCCAGAATAGTGCAGATGAAGAGTTGGGGGTCTCTGTTTTGTAGATAGCTAGTAGGCCTATTTTGTAAGGAAGAATAAAACAAAAACAAATCAATGGGACTACATCAAATTGAAAAGCTTCTGGGGAGTCGGGCTGTATCGCAGCGGGTTAAGCGCAGGTGGCGCAAAGCACAAGGACCGGCATAAGGATCCCGGTTCGAGCCCCGGCTCCCCACCTGCAGGGGAGTCGCTTCACAGGCAGTGAAGCAGGTCTGCAGGTGTCTATCTTTCTCTCCTCCTCTCTGTCTTCCCCTCCTCTCTCCATTTCTCTCTGTCCTATCCAACAACGACAACAACAATAATAACTACAACAATAAAACAACAAGGGCAACAAAAGGTAATAAATAAATAAAATAAATATAAAAAAAGAAAGGGGAGATATTTAAAAAAAAAAAAAAAAGCTTCTGCACAGCCAAAGAAAACATCACACAAACAAAGATACCCCTCACAGAATGGGAGAAGATCTTCACATGCCTTACATCAGACAAGAGACTAATAGCCAAAATATACAAAGAGCTCAGCAAACTTTGCAACAAAAAAACAAATGACCCCATCAAAAAATAGGCAGAGGATATGAACAGAACATTCACTACAGAAGAGATCCAAAGGCTAACAAACACATGAAAAATGCTCCAGGTCACTGATTGTCAGAGAAATGCAAATAAAGACAACATTGAAATACCACCTCACTCCTGTGAGAATGGCATACATCAAAAAGGACAATAGCAACAAATGCTGGAGAGGCTGTGAGGACAAAGGAACCCTTCTGCACTGCTGGTGGGAATGTAAACTGGCCCAGCCTCAGTGGGGAGCAGTCTGGAGAACTCTCACAAGGCTAGACATGGACCTTCCATATGATCCAGTAATTCCTCTCCTGGGATTATACCCCAAGGACTCCATAACACCCAACCAAAAAGAGGTGTGTACTCCTATGTTCATAGCAGCACAATTCATAATAGCTAAAACCTGGAAGCAACCCAGGCGCCCAACAACAGATGAATGACTGAGATTTTGTTTTATGATGATAGTTACTTGGATTTTACAAAATATAAAAGATTAAAAGATTAGCTCGTGTTTTCAGGCCTGAAATAACAGCAGTGACAGTATTTATAGATAATTAAAAGCAGTTTGTTATTAAGAAAATAAAGATCTAAGAGGAAAAAAGGATGGGTTTTGGGAAATGAAGCAAAATAATAGTTAAATAAATATTCATACATCTTTAGAAAAACAAAGAAAAGGTAAATATTCATATAAGGAAACAAATAGAGGAAATATTCGACTGGAGATTTTGTATGTTAAAATACATCTCCAAGTCCTAGATAACAACAGTTTTTATATCATAAATATTTAGGGGATGCATTGAATCGACCTTCCTGTGGTGCATCCCTTGAGTACCCATTTATTGGGGAAACTGACGATCCTTCCTAGCCGACTGAATCCACATGGATCCCAGTCACTTTCAAAGCCAGCAACAAGCTGTTGACTGGCTACGGAAGAAGGGCAAATGCTAGAAGAAGAAGGGGATAATAGGGTTCTTGAGGTATTTTTATAAACTATGTACTGTACAAATGCTTTAACTGCATCACTTCATTATTTCATATAACCATATTCTCAGAAAATAAATAAGAGACTTTCTGGTTTAAGAGCAAAAGTCCACAAACATTTACATGTAGAATTTTAGTGACATAGTGATGACTAGCATTTTCTATTCTTAAGTGATGACTAGCATTTTCTATTCTTACATTTTGTAAAAAGATTCTGTTTCTTAAATTTAATTTAAATTTCATCTTTATTTATTGTTTCAGAGAATTGTGTATTGTAAACTGGCAAAGGGGTTTCACATGGCTAGTGTGCCCGCTTTGCCATGCGTGTGTCAGGTTTGAGCCTAACAAGCATCACACTGAGGAAGCTTTGGTGTTGTGGCATCCTTCTCTCTCTCTCTCCATCTCTCTCTCTCTCTCTCTTTCTCTCTCTTTCTATCTCTATCTGAGAAGTTGTTGTAGCATGGTGAAGTCAAAGTGATAACCAAAAACTCAGATATGGTGACACTGGTTTCTGATTTGTTATTTTTATGCTACTGTTTATTTTATTTTAGGAAGTGGGTCCTACTTTTTCATTCTTTTTTATGATGATGGCAAGCAAGAGAGAGAGAGAGAGATACTGAAGTACAGCAGTGAAGCTTTCTCTAGTTTTGTAGCAACTCCCATGTGGTGTAGGAACTTGCAATGTGCATAAGAAGGCAAATATATTACCAGATTGGATATTTTATGGCCCATAAGTACTATTTTCTCTTAAACTTGAATTCTTATTGTCTTTTGTAAAAATTTTGTTTTGCAGATTGCAGGTTAAAGAGAGAGACTTAAAAAGGAAATATCTCAGCACTTTTCACTGCTTGTGAAGCTTCCCTTTTGCATGCTGCTCTTATGTGGTAACTAGGGATTTCAAAGCCAAGTCATAGTACTATCTCTCAGCTCCTTAGGAGGCCTCTGGCTGATTACTACATCTATTTGACATACCCATATTTTGTGGGATTTTTTTTCCAGAGTAGGGGTGGTCTTACCAGTGTAGAATTTCATTGCTTCAGGATTGCTTTTTTTTTTTTTTTTTAATTTTTTATTTAAGAAAGGATTAGTGAACAAAAGCATAAGGTAGGAGGGGTACAACTCCACACAATTCCCAACACCCAATCCCCATAACCCACCCCCTCCCCTGATAGCTTTCCCATTCTCTATCCCTCTGGGAGCATGGACCCAGGGTCGTTGAGGGATGCAGAAGGTAGAAGGTCTGGCTTCTGTAATTGCTTCCCCGCTGAACATGGGCGTTGACTGGTCGGTCCATACCCCCAGTCTGCCTCTCTCTTTCCCTAGTAGGGTGTGACTCTGGGGAAGCTGAGCTCCAGGACACATTGGTGGGGTCTTCAATCCAGGGAAGCCTAGCCAGCATCCTGGTGGCATCTGGAACCTGGTGATTGAAAACAGAGTTAACATACAAAGCCAAACAATTTGTTGAGCAATCATGGATCCCAAGCTTGGAATAGTGGAGAGGAAGTATTAGGGAGGTACTCACTGCAAACTCTAGTGTAGTCCTGCTTTCAGGTATATATTTTGCAGTAGTTTATGGATACGTGTGCACATAAGCTCTCTCTCACAGAAACTGGTGTATATCTAGGTTATGGGACTTTGTTAGAAAGTGAACTACCTGAGATGAAATTAGAGTGTACTATTAAAGGAAAGGTCTCACCTGAGTAATGAAGCTGAAGGGTTGTCATTCCACACGTGAAGTCTCTGGATACATTCTGAGGTGAAGCATGTTGAGGTAGCAATCGTTGCTTTGGTTAGGTTGTGATCGGCAGATGCAATCTCCCAATCCAAAGGATTGCTTTTTTATTCAGTTAAACAAAGAGAGAGAAAGAGACACCACAGTACTGGAGATTCCTCTGGTGCCGTGACATCTCCCATGTTGTGTTGGGTTTGGATCTGAACCTTGTTGCACATGAGTTATCTTTCCAGTTCCTATGGGATTTGTTTTTTTCTGGTTTTGAGTACATTCATTTGTGGTTTCAACATCATCTTGAATATTTTCTGCCTTGGCCTTAGAAACTATAATTCTGCTAAGAAGTTTATTGATTTTATTTGAATAAAGATTAAAAACCACGATCTGAACATGGGCTATGTTCCTTGTATGTCATTATTTCTGTATCATTTTAGTTAGCAGATCTAGTAAATACATATATGGATACTAATTCATACATACACCTATTTCTATAAATATTGTTACATACAACTATATATCTATCATCATTATGACTACAATAAGCTAGATATGCATTAATACTGATATTTCCAACTTTAATCCAGGACTATACTGATAATTCTAACTTTTTAGCTTATGTATTTGTAACCTCATACTTTAATTATGGGAAACCTGAGCCGTACCTTTTGCTTACTGCCATCATTACAGTCTATTTCCTACCACATACTGATAGCTCAGGAAAAGGTCAAAATTAAAATCCAAATTTCTACTGATGAATTTCAATTGAATGTATATCACTTTCACACCATTATAAAGTACAAGAAAAAATATGTAGTAGAAACACTGTAACTGAAGGATGATCTGTAATTGTTAGTCTAAGCCATTGTGTGAAACAAATTTATCTCGTAGAAGATAGTACTTTTGATTTTTAAATCATATTTTTAGGGAGGGTGTTAAAATGGTTTACAGCAAAGTTGTTGTTGTGTGTCAGGCCTTAAGCCAGGCCCCCCCCCCCATTGCTGATACTATGGCCTATTTACATAATCATTGTTTTGCCTGAAAGATCCCCACCTTTGATCTATCTTCTTTCTACCTTGAGACCTGCCCTGCCTACAGGGTACATTTATCCTGCCAGTTAAAAACCCTAGCAACTGTTGCTATGGAAGCTTTCTACCTTCCCACTCTTTCTTTTCTCTACCCCCTTTCCTGGCCATCTCAGTTCCACTTGCCACTTCCAGTTTTATCCTATAAAGCCACTTCTGTTTCTGACTTCTCTCTTCTTCTCTCTCTTTTCTCTCCCTTATCCCGACCTGGAGAAGGGCTGGCGTGCAGAGTGGGAGGCAGCCATTGCAGCTTGGCACCAGGTAGCTTAACCCTCTGTGCTCACACCCAACTCTGGAGCTCCTGCCTGAATAAAGAATTGTATTACCACGCTGCCACGAGTTCCTGATCTCTTTCACGAGAAGCTAGCCTGGCAGTTGTGCCGTGTGTACATTTTCTTATCTTTCCATGATAAGTGTCTGCAAAACATTTTTACTACCCCCCAACTTAAGTCCTTTCCACCATTTTTTAATTTTAATTTTATAGAATTCACTCTTTTCTTACTAATTTTTATTATCTTTATTTATTTATTGGGTAGAGACAGCTAGAAACTGAGAGGAAGGGGGAGATAGAGGGAGAGACAGAGACACCTGCCGCACAACTTCACTTCTTGTGAAGCTTTTCCCCTGTAGGTGGGGACCAGGGGTTAAACCTATGTCTTTGTGAATTGTAACATGAACTCAACCAGGTGCACCACCATTGGGCCCCCAGAATTCACTCTTTCCCAAAGTTATATAGGTCAGCACTTTATTCTCCCACTCTTCTCAGTGAGGTTTCATGTTTGCACTATATTTGGTTTCTTTTATTATTTTATTTTTAAAAAATATATTTTTATTTATTTACTTTTGGACAGAATCAGAGAGAAATTGAGAGGGGGGTAGGAAATAGAGAGTGAAAGAGAGAAAAACCTGCAGCCCTGAGTGACCACTCGTGAAGCTTTCCCCTTACGGGTGGGAATGAGGGACTTGAATCTCGCTCTTCATGCTGTAATGTATATGCTTAACCAGCTGTGCCCCCCCCCTTTGGTTATATTCTGCACCCCATACCACATCTGTCAACCTCTTTTCACAATTTTTTTATTGCCCATGTCTCAAGTTTACTTTTTGTGCTGTAAGTTCTATGGATTTTATTTAAAGCCTTCCATTAGCCATTACAATATCATAAAGAATATCTTTATATTTTAAGGTACTGAAATGTTCATTGCACAACATCTATTTAAGCATCCCAGTATGTTTTTGCATGAATCAACTCAGGTTTTTTGAAAAAATTAAGTATCTACAATTTTCTTTGTATGATCCAGTTGCACATGTATTTATATGCTCATGTCTGAAAAGGCTGATATTAAAGTATATCCTTTTTCAGTAATGAATCACTTCAGTTTCACTGCTAATTATAAGTAGGAAATGGTATTTTCACTTAAGTTGTTACCAGAGTGTCAAAAATATTAGTTCCATCATATGAGTGCTTGTTAACCACAGCAGATTAATATTATCTAAACCTGTGGAAAACCAATTTGGTTAAATATTATCTGATTGTAAATGTTTAATGATATTCGTTTTGTTTAGTCCAAGAAATACATGCTGAGTCATAGACTGAAAACCAACATCAAACATATTTGTGTACTTTATTTTCCATAATAATGCCACTATTGCTTATTATATATTTATCAGAAATTCCCTAATTTTCTCTATATGCTCTAAATTTTGTTGTAATCAAATTATGTATGTCAAGAATATAATGGATTTGCAAAATTCTGAAAGTTGAACTTAAGTAAATCTTGAAAACAAAATCAGGCCTTGCAAATTATTAAAATTACATTCAGTAGTTGCCAATTTGCAAAAATTAGTATCTAAAACTTCTTCACTTTTGTCCAAAAGACAACTATGCTGCACTTTTTATTCTTTTTTAAAAATATTTATTTAATTTATTTATTCCCTTTTATTGCCCTTGTTGTTTTATTGTTGTAGTTATTATTGTTTTTGTCATTGTTGGGTAGGACAGAGAGAAATGGAGAGAGGAGGGGAAGACAGAGAGGGGGAGAGAAAGATAGACACCTGCAGACCTGCTTCACCGCCTGTGAAGCGACTCCCCTGCAGGTGGGGTGCAGTTTTTATTCTTTTAAAAAAACAGATAGTTTTATCCATGAATTTAGTTCCACATCTTTATCATTTTAAGAAGAAACTGATGGAGCTGGCTAAAGTTTCCTGCGTAAAGTCCACAAAAAATTTAGGAAAGTGCTCTGACTACAATACTTTTTCATTACTGCACACACCAATAAGAAACAAATGCTACACTGAATGTTGAAAAAAAATGTACACCTAAATCAGGTTCAGCCCCTTTCTATCTCTGGGCTAGAAGTTTAATGTTCTAGTTTTCTCACCAGTAAAGTTGAAATAATAGTAATTAGATTCTGGATTTATTTATTTAGTTAGTTATCCATATAGTATTGTCGAATGTCTACTCTATCTTAGACAAATTAGAGGTCTTGAAAAATGTATAAAATATCAAGAAAAGCAGGTTCTTATATTCTAGTTGGAAAAATAAGCCTTATAAAAGTAAGCAATTGCTTTTATGGAAAACATTACATAGAATACACACACACATACACACACACACACACACACACACACACATATATTATAACATTGTGAAATTTTGTTATCAATCACATAGCATACATAATCACTTGTACATAAAGTTGGTGTTCAAAAGATATGAATATATACTGTCATCACCACTTTGGTATTTCTTTATAATTTTTGGAGGGGTGACAGCACCAGGATTTCAGTGCTCTAAGCACACTTTTTCAGACAGAAACAGCAATTTAGAGGGAAAGAGAGAAAGATACCACAGCTATGGAGTTTCACCCATTGTGCTGGCAGTTGGGATCATGCACATGAAAACACAGATTTGCTATCCAGATGAACTCTCTTGTACTTACTTTTGAGACTGCATCTCTTGACATTTATATATGTTTATTGACATTTATTTAACAGTGGATAATGTGTGAACAAGGACTGTGGGTTATTTTCTTCCTTTATTCCCAATACTGAATACAATATACTGATATTACAGTGAAGTATACAATATCAGGGTTGTCCCATCCTCTGTAGCAGTGTTAATCCAGTATAAATAAAGTGAAGACTGCAGAGACTGTAATAGAAAGTTTTACAAGCTGTCTGGAAAAAGAACGTGACTTAAGAAGGCAACATCATCAGATTTGCATCACATAGAAACCACGGAAGCCAGGAGTAAGTGGAATGGCATATTCAAGGTTTTAAAAGATAACAACTACCAGCTACACATACTTACCATGCAAGACTATCATTCAGGGCAGGGGTAAATAGCATAATGGTTATGCAAACAGACTGTCATGCCTGAGGCTTCGAAGTCCCAGGTCCATTTTCTGTGGCTAGGTTTCCATAGCTCCTCCCTGAAAGTTCTCCACAAAAGGTCAATTTTAAATTTTTACTAGAATCTATGTTGGAAAATTTAAACAATGATCACAGGAACAAAATGTTGATAAAGTATGTAACTTAAGTTTGAAAACTATAGTTATAATCATAAAATACTTACACATGCAGAAATTTATATTTTTAGAATAACTTGCATATATGACACCAACTTAACATTTGCTACTTATTTCCTTTACCTAATTAAAAATAATTTGGTATCATTTCATGTAAACCCTTCATATTTCACTTACTCCATCTTCAGGTATAGTTATGTAAATAGGATTTTTAACTGAATGTCATTCTTAGCATTGTTTTATATGCTTTTATACCTCCCTGTAATAAATTGTTATCTGTAAAACAAATGCATAACATTGTGTTGAAAAAATTGTTACAGTTATGAATAGCATAACATTTTAGCATCTTTCTACCTACATTCTTTCTTGTTTTTGACATCAACTTACATTGCTAATTGCTATATAATGATACAAAATACATCTGACTCTCATAATTTATTCCTTCTCATAAAGATTATTTTTACATGTTCTTTGTGCTCATATGAAACAGTTTTTTACACTATACCTAATAAAGGAATATCATAGATTGTAGGGTATTTAATATTCAACTTCTACATATTACCTAATTTCTTTTCAAGCTTGTTTTTCTAATTTTTAACCCAACCTGCAGTATGTGAAGATTCCCCTTGTATACTAACCTAGCCTAATCATTTACAATATGTCATCAGATACTGTTTTTACACATATGCAAATAGGAGACTCTAATATTTTTATTTATTTCACCCTAAGGTCAATGACATTATTATTTAGCCTAGCATTATAGTGATTTTTAAATATCTAATATGGCTGTCACATTTGCTCTATTTTTATCTCAAAATTGTATTGATTATCCATGATGCCTTTATATGTCTTTTAACTTTTACTATCGAGTTGTCAAATTCCATATACAAACTTTTTGGATTTTTTTTTTTTTTTATAATTTTTTTTCTTTTTTTTTTAAATCTTTTTTTTTAATATTTATTTTATTTATTTATTCCCTTTTGTTGCCCTTGTTGTTTTATTGTTGTAGTTATTATTGTTGTTGTCATTGTTGGATAGGACAGAGAGAAATGGAGAGAGGAGGGGAAGACAGAGAGGAGGAGAGAAAGATAGACACCTGCAGACCTGCTTCACCGCCTGTGAAGCGACTCCCCTGCAGGTGGGGAGCCGGGGTTCGAACCAGGATCCTTATGCCGGTCCTTGTGCTTTGCGCCACCTGCGCTTAACCCGCTGCGCTACAGCCCGACTCCCTGGATTTTTTTTTATCTCTGTGTTATTATATATATTTTGGGGTGATTCATTTGTGAAAATTAATAGGACACCAATTCCTTTCATCCATAAGTATGCTACTTTTACTCAAATATTTTATATATTTCAGTTATATATGATAACCTTTAAAAGGTTAGTGCAATTTCACCACATTCTCTGCAACACTTTTTTTTTTTTATGGATAAAGCTATTCTAACTGGTGTTGGGGAATATCTTATGTGGTTTTGATTTATATTTCCTTGATGACTAGTGATACAGAGTACTTCTTTATATATATTTAGTCTCCCATGAGTCTTCTTTTAAAAATACTCTTCTCAATATCATTATCAGTGGTTTAATAATGGTCTATAAGATTATAGGATTACAGGGATATATTTTCACCTCTCACCAACTGCTGAAGTTCCAGGCCTCTCTTCTGAAAACCACCATAATTCTTACAAAGTCTGAGAGACATTTTTGTTATTTCTTTTGCAAGTTAATGTGCTTTACTATATTCCACCATGAAAATTTTTTTTTTAAATCCAGTACCTTGGCTATTATGAATAATGAAGTTATGAATGTAGGGGCACATATACCTCTTCAAATCTGTATTTTTTAATTTTTTAAAATATTTATTTGGTTGCCTTTTTTTACCCTGTTTTTTATTGTAGTAGCTATTATTGTTCTTATTACTGATGTCATTGTTGTTAGATAGGACAGAGAGAAATAGAAAGAAGAGGGGAAGACAGAGGGGGAAGAGAAAGACACCTGAAGACCTGGTTCACCTCCTGTGAAGCGGAGCCCCCTGCAGGTGGGGAGCCAAGGGCTCAAACCAGGATTCTTGGGCTTTGTGCCAAGTGCACTTAACCCACTGCACTACTGCTGGACTTTCCAAATCTGTATTTTTATGTCCTTTGTATATATGCCTTGGAGTGATATTGCTGGATCATAGGTACTTCCATTTTTTTTTGTTGTTGTTTACTAATTTAAGACTCTCCACACTATTTTTCTTAACTAATTGTTACACCATTTTTTTAAAATTTATTTTTTATTTAAGAAAGGATAAATTAACAAAACCATATGGTAGGAAGGGTACAACTCCACATAATTCCCACCACCCAATCTCCATATCCCGTCCCCTCCCCTGATAGCTTTCCTATTCTCTATCCCCCTGGGATCATGGACCCAGGGTCATTGTGGGTTGCAGAAGGTGGAAGGTCTGGCTTCTGTAATTGCTTCCCCGCTAAACATGGGCGTTGACTGGTCGGTCCATTGTTGTTTTCGACAGGTTATGTTGTTTTCACCGGGCTGGACTCATGGGCGGGTAACAGATGACCAGGGACTCATGGTTGAGTTGTAGGCAGTATCTCTTTATTCATGCAGGACGCAGCCCAATCTAAGCCGAGCTAAGCTAAACTCAAGGTACAGTACTCTAAAACTCACAATGCTGTCTTTATATATACTTGCCAAGTAAGGTGGAAACAGGATGTGACATAGAGAGGGTGGAGAGAAAAGTGACTGGTGAAAATCAGAGTGTGACAAAGAGGGGGCAGAGCAGGCGAGAATCCTATCACTGAACCACAAATGCCCTGGAGGGAGGGTGGAACTTGTTAACAGTGGTTATGTAAATAGAATGAAGTGGTTATGTAAATAGAATAGTGTTAAGCAGGGGGGATTTAAAGCAAATGAAACAGAAGGGGTCTCATGCATACCAAGAGTCCATAGTCCCAGTCTGCCTCTCTGTTTCCCTAGTAGGGTGGGTCTCTGGGGAAGCAGAGCTCTAGTACACAGTGGTGGGGTCTTCAGTCCAGGGAAGCCTGGCCGGCATCCTGATGGCATCTGGAACCTGGTGACTGAAAAGAGAGTTAACATACAAAGCCAAACAAATTGTTGAGTAATCATGGACCCAAAACTTGGAATAGTGGAGAGGAAGTGTTGGGAGGGATACTCACTGCAAACTCTAGTGTACTTTTGCTTTCAGGTATATATTTTGCACCAGTTTATGGATACATGGGAACATATGCTCTATCTCATGGGACCTGGTCTATATCTAGGTTTTGGGACTTTGTTAGGAAGTGAACCACCTGGGATGGAATTAGAGTATACTATGAAAGGAATGGTCTCACTCGAGTAATGAAGCTGAAGGGTTGTCATTCCACACCTGAAGTCTCTGGATACAGTCTGAAGTGAAGCATGTTGAGGTGGCAATTGTTGCATTGATTAGGTTGCTATCGGCAGATGCAATATTATTGGATATGGATTGGGAGAGGCATGCGGGAAAGTGGGCCCTATCCTAAGGTTCCAGGACTGGGGGAAGTAGAGGCTCTATAGTGGAGATGTGAGGTTCCTGCTGTCTTATGGTTCAAAAAGACAATGGATAGTTAATGTTATCATCACATTATTTGGTAATTGGGTTAACTTTTAAAAGTCCTTTTGTTAGGGTTTGCTGCGTAGTACCCAGTATCCTGTATGTAGCTGTTGGTTGCTTCTGGTCTACTTGGTCTAGGCTTTTGAGAGAGTCCACATATCAAATACACAGCCTATATATTAAAAAGACTCAGTCTGTGTTTTAAAAACTCTGAGACATACAATTGATTTTTCCCCTCTCATAGTAATTACAAAGCAATTAGCAATGTAAGTATATGTCAAAAACAAGAAAGAATGTAGGTAGAAAGATGCTAAAATGTTATACTATTCATAACTGTAACAATTTTTTCAACACAATGTTATGCATTTGTTTTACAGATAACAATTTATTACAGGGAAGTATAAAATCATATAAAAGAATGCTAAGAATGACATTCAGTTAAAAATCCTATACCTAGAGATGGAGTAAGTGAAATATGAAGGGTTTACATGAAATGATACCAAATTATTTTTAATTAGGTAAAGGAAATAAGTAGCAAATGTTAAGTTGGTGTCATATATGCAAGTTATTCTAAAAATATAAATTTCTGCATGTGTAAGTATTTTATGATTATAACTATAGTTTTCAAACTTAAGTTACATACTTTATCAACATTTTGTGCCTATGATCATTGTTTAAATTTTCCAACATAGATTCTAGGAAAAATTTAAAATTTAAGGAAAGTGATAAAACACAAAGTCAGCATACATGAATCTGTGGTATTTCTATACTCAAAAATTACATAGACAAAGATGCATTTTTGGAAAGGGAAATGAAGGAAACAATCCCACTTACAATTGAACCAAAAGATAAAATACCTTTGAGTGAATCTAACCATAGAAGTGAAAGACCTTTATAATGAAAACTGTTGTTAAAGAAGTAGAGGCTGACAGAAAGAAAGGGAAGAATGTTACTCATCCATGGGTAGAAAAATTAAAAATAATTTTTTGATTGAGATTCAATCAAAAGCAATCTATAGATTCAGTGTAATTCTTATTAAAATTCCAATAACATTATTTAAATAAATAGAATAAATCTTCCAAAATTTGAAGCCACAACACACCATGAATAGCCAGCCATAGCACTTCTGAGGGAAAGCAAAACATGATATATAATTATCATTTTCCTGAATTTGTTTATGGTTTGTGGTTTCATTAGAGTATTTTTATTTTATTTGTTATTTATTTTTTATTCTTATTGACACAAGGGTTATCAGTCTGGTGGTGGGAATTTGGTGGAATTGTACCCCTCTTATCCAAAACTTGTTGATCATAAGGAATTCAATAATAATAATAAAAATGAATAGGGAAAATTCCAATTGAGGCTAGGGAATATGGAACTTTGTTAGTGGAAATTGTATGTATGGAATTGTACCCGTCTTATACCACAATATTTTCAATAATTATTATTAAATCACTAATAAAAAGAAGAATTTGGGGAGGTGGGAATTGGGCGGTAGTGCAGCGAGTTAAGCTCATGTAGCACAAAGCGCAAGACCAACTTAAACATCCTGGTTCAACCCCCTGGCTCCCAGCAGGCAGGGGGGTCACTTCACAAGCAGTGAAGCAGGTCTGCAGGTGTCTATCTTTCTCTCCCCCTCTGTGTCTTCCCCTCCTCTCTCAATTTCTCTCTGTCCTCTCCACAACAATTACAGCAATGACAATAACAACAATAATAATCACAATATGATAAACAAAAAGGGCAAACAAAGGGAAAAAATAGCCTCCAAGAGCAGTGGATTCTTGGTGCAGGCACTGAGCTCCAGAGATAACCCTGGAGGCAAAAAAAAAAAAAAAAAAGAAAGAAAGAAAAAGAAAAAAAGAAAGAAATTGGGAATAAATGGAATATCTTTCAATATAATAAAGGTTATATTGGACAAACTGAAGGCTATTCCCCTAAAATCTAGAAGTAGAACTAGATGAAGATGTCAACTCTTGAAGAGGAGTAGAGTGGTAGCACAGCAGTTTAAACGCAGGTGGTATAACCTGTAACCAAATGTGCCAATATCTCGGTTCAAGCCCCGGCTCCCCAGTTGCAGGGAAGTCGCTTCACAAGTGAAGCAGGTCTGCAGGTGTATATCTTTCTCTCCCCCTCTGTCTTCCCCTCCTCTCTCCATTTCTTTCTGTACTATTCAACAACAATAATGACTGCAACAATAAAACAAGGGCAACAAAAGGGAATAAATAAATACTAAAAAAAAAAAATCAAGATGTCCAATCTTGAATACCTTTTCTTTGTTTGTTTAGCACAATAGAGTAAAAACAGTCCTTATTACATGTGTAAAATTTCTAAGTTTTCCACAAAACACTTTCACCCTTAGCCTAGATACTCCCT
The DNA here is from genome assembly GCF_950295315.1 of Erinaceus europaeus. Lineage (NCBI taxonomy): Eukaryota > Metazoa > Chordata > Mammalia > Eulipotyphla > Erinaceidae > Erinaceus > Erinaceus europaeus. The sequence continues at coordinate 58,910,287 of NC_080169.1, read as the reverse complement.
GTCTTGCACCAGGATCTAAACATCTCCCAGAGTTCTTCTTTTTTATTATGATTGATTTTTATTAGTTATTTAATATTGATTTACAAAATTACAAGATAACAGGGAAACAACTCCATACAATTCCCATCACCAGAGTTCTGAATCCCCAGTCCCTCCATTTTCCCCAAGTTTACAGATATGGGCTAACTATTATTTAAACAACTATCTGTTTATATTTATATATATTTGGTCTTTAAAAATTTATTGGGGGATTAAGTTTATTTATTTATTTATTTATTTATTTATTTATTTATAAAAATGAAACACTGACAAAACCATAGGATAAGAGGGGTCCAACTCCACACAATTCCCACCACCAGAACTATGTATCTCATCCCCTCCCTTGATAGCTTTCCTATTCCTTAACCCTCCAGGAATATGGACCCAAGGTCATTGTGGGATGCAGAAGGTGGAAAGTCTGGCTTCTGTAATTGCTTCCCCGCTGAACATGGGTGTTGACTGGTTGATCCATACTCCCAGTCTGCCTCTCTCTTTCCCTACTATAGTGGGGTTCTGGGGAGTCGGAGCTCCAGGACACATTGGTGGGGTTGTCTGCCCAGGGAAGGATGGTAGGCATCACAGTAGCATCTGGAATCTGGCGGCTGAAAAAGAGAGTTAACATATAGAGCCAAACAAGTTGTTGACTAATCAGGAACCTAAAGGCTGGAGTAGTGCAGATGATGAGTTGGGGGGGCGGGGGGTGTCTCCATTTTGTAGATAGCTAGTAGTTTTAGTTATATTCCAAAGAGTCTGTGGCTACATTTTTTTTTAATAGAGCCTATATTTCCCTATTCCTGGAACCTCTAGAGTGGGGCTCACTTACCTGCATACTTCTCACAATTCATACCAAATGATATCGCATCTGCTGATCCCAACTTAATCAATACAATGAGTACCACCTCGGTATGCGTCACTTCAGACTGTGTCCAGAGCCTTCAGGAATGGAATGTCAACCTTTCAGCCTCATTACTCTGGTGAGACCTTTCCTTTCATACGATTCTCTAATTTCATTCCAGGAGGTTTGCTTCCTAACAATGTCCCAAAACAGGTATAGACCAGGTCCCATGAGATCGGTCATATGTTCACATGTATCCATAAATTAGGGCAACATATATACCTGAAAGCAAAAGTATACATTAGTCTGCAGGAAGTATATAAAGTTACTAATGAAATAGTATCTAATTAGACTTAGATTCCCTCCTCACCTACTTTCTATTACAGTTCTCTCACTCACTCCAAAGCTAACCTTAGCAAAGCAAGGAATGCAAAAGCTGAATAAGGGCAAAAGACTGGCATATCTTAATGATGACTCTTTAGTCACTGCCAGGCCATTCCATTAGGTGGGGCCCTATTTGGGGAGTCCTGAGATTTCCAAACAGACATGATGGGCCTAGACCTTGAATAGACCCATCTCTCCATAGTTACTGGTTATCTCTATCAGGAACAACAAAACAGATCCCTTTGTGGGCCCTCATAGGCCTTTGCCCTCAACTTGGATAAAAAATGGTAGAGAATGTCCCATTCTCTGAAGGGAAGCTGGACAACATACTCTATGCTACACCTGAGGAAGATGGGTCCTGATATTGGGGCATCTTGGAATGTTCCTACTGATGACCATAGAATGTGAGGTCAGATCTACAGGGATGCAGAGGCCACATGTTCCTACTGATGACCATAGAATGTGAGGTCAGATCTACAGGGATTCAGAGGTCACATAGGTTCCTAAGCAAAATATGGGCCCCAGATCAGATCAAATCGATGAGGTTTATTGTCAACAATAATTATATACCTTTCCCATATTCGGAAGCTACTGTCTTCCCTGATCTAGCTTTCTGGTCCTTTATGCAGCCATTACATCATCTCCCCAGACAACTAGGATCCACCTGCATATCAGATTTCAGGCTCAGGGAAATAAAAAACAAAACAAACAAACAAAAAAACCTAGTATGGCCACAGGGGTATTAATATTTTACAGTCCACACTAAATACAGTAGTTTGTATGTGTGTAACATTTCTAGTTTTCCACATAACAATACAACCCCCACTAGGTCCTCTGCCATCATGTTCCCTTACCTGAGCCCTCCCCCAACTCAACCCAGAGTTCTTTACTTTGGTGCAATATACCAAACCCAGTCCATGCTCTGCTATGTGTTTTCTTTTCTGTTCTTATTTCTCAACTTCTGTCTATGTATGAGATCATCCCTTATTTACCTTTCTCTTTATGGCTAGTCTCACTTAACACGATTCCTTCAAACTCCATCCAAGATGAAAAGAACAAGGTGAATTCATCATTTTATATAGCTGAGTAGTATTCCATTGTGTGGGGCTCAGTACTGCATAATGAGTCTACCACTCCTGGCAGCCAATGGTCCTTTTATTATTATTTTTTTCATTCTTTATTTGACAGGACAGAGAAATTGATGGAGTGGGAAATAAGGAGAGAGACAGAGAAACACCTTTAGTACTTGCTTCACAACTTGTTAAGCTCCTCTCCTGTAGGTGGTGAACAGGGCCTCAAACCCAGGTCCTTGTTTATGGTAGCACGTGCACTTAACCAGGTATGCCACTGCATAACCCCTCCCCAGAATATTTTGTTTGTAGATAATTTTCCTTTGTGCTAAATGGTCACTGGTCAAGACATTAAGTTCTCTTTGTTTTATTTCCTACCTGTCTCAACATTTCATGCTTTACTCCATGTTAACTATCTCTCCATAGCTCACACAATTACAAAAAAATTCCTAATTGATCTTATTTTTCAGTTCTTATTCTTTTTAAAAAATTATTTTGTTATCTTTATTTATTTATTGGATAGAGACAGCCAGATTTCGAGAGGGAAGGGAGTGATAGAGAGGGAGAGAGACACCTGCTCATGAAGCTTTCCCCCTCCAGGTAGGGGATTCAGGCTTGAACCTGGGTCCTTGTGCATTGTAACACGTGCACTCAGCCAGGTGCATCACTACCCGGCCCCTTGACCCCTTCAGTTCTTACTCTTAAAACACATTCCTGTGTTATTATAGATCTTTCATTCATCATTATCCCAGGTAGAGTTCCAGATCCTTATCAAAGCAAAATGTCTTCTATGATCTGAGCTGTTTCCTTCTCCAGTCTATGCAATGTCTTTGCAAATTATTTCAGCCTTCTGCTTGCTTCCATGTAGTTCTTGCTACCTGTAATTCCTGTCATTACTATTATTATTATTGTTATTATTATTATTATCAGCATATCACTGCTCAGCTCTGGCTTATGGTAGTGTGGGGGAATCAATCTGGGACTTGGGAGCTTCAGGCATGAAAGTCTGTGTGCATAACCATTATCCTATCTCCCCTGCCCACCCACCATTTCTTTTTTCTGCTCAATCCTGCATATATCCCTCAGGATTTATTTCTTGTATAAACTATTGAACCCTTGTCAAGACTAAAAGATAAACTTATTTTATGCATCATATTTTTAGTCTTGAGTTGGTCTATTTATTATACATCTTCCCAATAATGCTCCTACTATGTCTGGATAAGAATCTTATCTAAAAATCAGATATACTTTAAAACAGGAGTAGGAAGTGGGGGACATCTAGCCTGCAGGTTGTAAAGCACAACAAATTATTTGATTTGTCTTTGCCAAAGAAGCCATAGCTTTTTCCTCATAGCAATATTAATTGCTAATTTTTATTTTATTTTATTTTTTGTTTATTTTTTTAAAAAGGAGACATTAACAAAACCTTAGGTTAAGAGAGATACAACTCCACACAATTCCCACCACCAGATCTCCATGTCCCATCCCCTCCCCTGATAGCTTTCCTATTCTTTATCCCTCTGGGAGTAAGGACATTGTGGGATACAGAAGGTGGAAGGTCTGGCTTCCGTAATTGCTTCCCTGCTGAACATGGGCATGACTGGTTAATCCATATTCCAGCCTGCCTCTGACTTTCCCTAGAGGGTGGGGCTCTGGGGAAGTGGGGCTCTGGGGAAGCTGAGCTCCAGGACACATTGGTGGGGTCGTCTGTCCAAGGAAGTCTGGTTGGCATCATGCTGGCATCTGGAACCTGGTGGCTGAAAAGAGAGTTAACATACAAAGCCAAACAAATTTTTAAACAATCATGGACCTAAAGGCTGGAATAGTGCAGATGAAGTGTTGGGGGGTACTCACTGTAGACTATTGTGTACTTTTGCTTTCAGGTATATATTTTGCCCTAGTTTATGGATACATAGGAACATATGCTCTATCTCATGGGACCTGGTCTATATCTAGGTTTTGGGACGTTGTTAGGAAGTGAACCACCTGGAATGGAATTAGAGAATACTATGAAAGGGAAGGTCTTACCGGAGTGATGAAGCTGAAGGGTTGTCATTCCACACCTGAAGTCTCTGGACACAGTCTGAAGTGAAGCATGCTGAGGTGGTACTCATTGTATTCATTAGGTTAGGATAGGTTGATGCAATATTATTTGGTATGAATTGAGAGAAGTATTCAGGAAAGTGAGCCTCACCCTAAGGCTCCAGGAATGGGGGAAATACAGACTCTACAGTGGAGATGTGAGGTTCCTGCTAACTTGAGATTCAAGAAGACAATAGCTATTGTTATAATCAAATTATTTGGTAGTTGGGTTAACTTTGAAAAGTCCCTTTGTTAGTATTTGTTGTATAATATCCAACATGCCCTTTGACATTTGTGTATAGCTGTGCTACCCTTTGCTTCTGTTCTCCCTGGTCTAGGCTTTTGAGAGAGTCAACATATCAAAGACTCAGCCTATGTATTAAAATGACTCAGTCTGTGCTTTAAAAAGTTTGAGAAATACAATCATTTCCCCCCTTCTCATCTTAATTAGTGATTTATATGACTACAAATTAATAGGAGTGTACATAAGAACCATTCCCACCACCAAAAGACTGTGTCCCATCCCACCCACCCGCCCCACCCTGCCACTCCGGGAAACCAAATATCCACCCTTACTCTCACCCCAGGCTTTTTACGTTGGTGCCCTACTCCAGATTTAGTCAAATCCTGCTTTTACTTCTGTTAATGTGTGGGATCATCCCATACTCATCTTATCTTTCTGACTTAGCTCACTTAACATAATTTCTTCTAGCTCTGTCCAAGTTGGGTCAGAGAAGGTGGGTTCATTGTTCTTGATAGCTGCATAGTATTCCATTGTGTATATATACCACAGCTTTCTCAGCCACTCATCTGTTGTTGGGCACCTGGGTTGCTTCCAGGTTTTAGCTATTATGAATTGTGCTGCTATGAACATAGGTGTACACATATCTTTTTGGTTGGGTGTAATTGCTAATTTTTAAATTGATAATTTTTTTTTTTACTTGTTAAATTATCTTTATTTACTGGCTAGGGACATCCAGAAATGAAGAGGGAAGGAGGAGGTACAGAGGGAGAGAAACAGAGAGACACTTGCAACACTGCTTCACTACTCGCAAGGTTTCCTCTCCGCAGGTGAGGACCAGGGGCTTGAACCTGGGTCCTTGCACATACTAATATGTGTGCTCAACCAACAGGCCCCTAAATTGATAATTTCACATGACCCACAAATGATGTTATAAATATCTAATGGCCCTTTGCAGGAAAAAAGAAAACATTCTTCTATACCTTAGACAAAGAATCTTTAGTTTGGATGCTTAACTTTTATTTCCTTGAAGTCTTCAGTGATACATAGGCCTGTCCTAAAAAAATGAGCAAAGAAATTACTTGGTCTAAATGAATACAGAAAGTAATTTTATAAATTTATTAACAATATCCCAATGGACTTTTCACATTATTCCCTTTATAACTCTTTGACAAAAATACAATTTAGATAGATCACAGCTTTGGAAGTACCAGCAACAGGGAAATACAATAATGAAGATTATAGGGTTTTTCATGAATATCATCCCGAAAGAGTTACAGTCAAATTATTTAGAACCTACAGGGGAAATAAAACTCAGGGTTCCATTTATATGTAATTTTATTTGTCCTGAAGTCAGTTTCTCTACAGAGAAACAAAGATTCAGGGAACAAGTTTTTGTTCAAGATACATATGGAACTTTTAGATTATACCTGTTAAAACAGTAATTGACACATACATAATATTGGGATAATGCTACCTTATAATTACATAACATACACTAACTAGTGGACTAGTAGAAATCCTTGCACAAAACAGGTAGGTGGTCAAAAGATATTTGGTTTTTCAATAAATGAAGGTGAATCCAATTAATATAATAAGGTTTATGTGCCATTTATATGTTTTCCTGGATTATAAAAATTATATTAAATTTGAAACTGAACTTGAGGGAAAAAATAATGATTTACATACTATAATGGAAGGTTTGGGAGATAGTTCATCAGGTTACAGCACACTTTTCTATCTGTGAGGATCTGGGTTTGGGTCCTCAGCCATTAGACTGGAGCACTATGCAAAGGGAAAGCTTAATGAGTCATGCAATGATGGTATTGTGTTATGCTGTTTCTCTCTCTCTCTCTCTCTCTCTCTCTCTCTCTCTCTCTCCCTCCCTCCCTCCAGGGTTATTGCTGGGACTCAGTGCCTGCACCACAAATCCACTGCTCCTAGGGCCATATTTGATGCTTTTGGATAGAACCAAGAGAAATCGAGATAGGAGGAGAAGAAAGAGCGGGAGAAGGAAAGATAGACACCTGCAGACCTGCTTCACTGCTTGGAAGCAACACCCCTGCAGGTGGGGAGCCAGGGGCTCCAACTGAAATCCTTGATCAGGTCCTTGTGGTTTGTTCTAAGTGTGCTCAACCTGGTGCACCACTACCTGACTCCCTCTCCCTTTCTCTTCCCCTCTCCCTCTCCCTCTCCAGCCTCTACCTACCCCCCCAACTTTGCATGTATAAAGATCCAGCAAAACCTTTGCGAAAAACTGACTAAGTAAATAAATAAAGTGAGGGGCAAGGTAGTGGTAGGGTGTGTGTCTATTTAGTATGCAGAAACTACCTTTTTTCTTTTTTACAAAAATGTTTGCGTCATTTTACATTCTCTTTAATAGTTATTTTACTATTAGTAATAACATTACAGTAAAATAGTTATGCAAATATGAAAATAAAATTCTATTTAATTTCTTTTGGCTATATACCCAGAAATGAAATTTCTAGATGATATAGAAATGTACATTTTAGTGTTTGGAGGAAATTTCATGTTGTGTTCATGAGGAATGTAAATATTCCATGAAAAATATATGTGTGGGAGTCGGGCTGTAGCGCAGCAGGTTAAGCGCAGGTGGTGCAAAGCACAAGGACCGGCATAAGGATCCCGGTTCGAGCCCCGGCTCCCCACCTGCAGGGGAGTCACTTCACAGGCAGTGAAGCAGGTCTGCAGGTGTCTGTCTTTCTCTCCTCCTCTCTGTCTTCCCCTCCTCTCTCCATTTCGCTCTGTCCTATCCAACAACGACGACAACAACAATAATAATAACTACAACAATAAAACAACAAGGGCAACAAAAGGGAATAAATAAAATAAAAAAATAATTAAAAAAATTTTTTAAAAAGTTTAAAAAAAAAGAAAAATATATGTGTTTCACTCATTCCTTACCAACACTTTTTTTTCTTTGTTTTTGGGGGTAATGGTTCTCTTAATAAGTTTGAAATGTTATCACATAATGGTTTTTATGTCTATTTCAGTAATTAATGATGTTTAACATCATTTCATGTACCTTTTAGTTATTTGTCTTCTGTGAAGAATTGTCTATTCAAGTGCCAAATCATTAAAAAAATTATTTTTTAATTTCTTTATTGGGGGATTAATGGTTTACTGTCAACAGTAAAATACAGTATTTTGTACATTCGTAACATTTCTCAGTTTCTAACATAACAATTCAATCCACACTAGGTCCTTCTCTGCCATCATGTTCCAGGATTTGATCCCTCCCCCACCTCCCCAGAATCTTTTACTTTGGTGCAATACACCAACTCCAATTCAAGCAAACTATGCTTTGTGTTTTCCCTTCTGTTCTTGTATTTCTACTTCTGTCTATGAGTGAGATCATTGCATATTCATCCTTCTCTTCAAGCTCCATCCAAGATAAGGTGAAGAAAGTGAATTCACCATTTTTAATAGCTGAGTAATATTCCACTGTGTATATATACCACACATTTCTCAGAAACTCATCTATTGTTGGGCACCTGGGTTGCTTCCTGTTTTTGTGCCTAATCATTTTAAACTTATTTACTTGTTTGCTATTGAGTTGTAAGTCTTCTTTGTGTATTTTATATGTTAACCTTTTATCATATAGATAGTTCACAGATATTTTCTCTTACTGTATAGGTTCACATTTCACTATTGATTATTCCTTTTGCATCCAGAAACAGTTTAATTTGACATTATGTTATTTGCATATGCTTGCTTGGTTTTTAGTGTGACATGCATGATATAATTTCCAGGAGCATTATTACAGAAAATTCTGTGATGCTTCTAAGAATCTTATAGTTTCAGGTCTTATGTTTAAATTTTCTATTAATTTTGAGATTTTTAAAAAATGTATTATTTTATTTTCATGAAAGGAAGAGATAAAGAGACAGAGCCATCAAGAGCACTATTTAGCTCTCGCTTATGGTGGTACAGTTTGAATCTGGGACCTCAGAGCTTCAGATATGAGAATTTTTTATAACCAATCTGCTATCTCCCTAACCCTTGAGATGATTTTTGTATAGGATAACTAATTTTTAGTCTTTCACATGTGATATCTGTGATATATGTTTTGAAGGTAGGAAGTGAGATCTGTAGCTTTGTTTCTCTTGCCCAAAATAGTTTTAGCTTCTGAGGATTCCTTATGATAATATTTGGATTTTAAATGTGTTTCAAATATTTCAATTTTTAAAAATATATTTGTTATTAATAAGACTTTAGAACTCCGTCAACTTTTTCAGATGTATAAAGAGAGACAAAGTGAGAAGGCAAGAACCCATATCACAAAACTGTCCTCAGTGTTATATTAACGTGTGGTCTATCAGGATTTGAACCTGTGTCTAACATATGGCAAATGAGACATGTTTCAAGGTAAGCTATGACGATAGCCCCAGCCTTTAGGATTTAGGACTTGAAGGACCAGGCTTGGCACATCTGATTGAGTGCTCACATTACAGTGTGTGAGAACCTAGGTTCAAGTCCCTGGTCCCCACCTACCTGGGGAAAGCTTCATAAGTGGTGAAGCAGGGATGCAGGTATCTCTATGTTCCTTTTCCCCAATCTCCCCTCCCCTCTCAATTTCACTCTGCTTCTATCCAATAATAAGTAAACAACAAAACAAACAAAAAAGGAGTACACTTGATTTGTAAATTGCTTTGGGTATCATAGGCATTTGAATAATATTCAGACTTTCAAAGTATAACCTCCCAGCTATGACTCCTTTAATATTTTTTCAGTAATGTAAGCATTTTTTGTGTAACAATATTTAGCTTCTTCCTTAACTTTACTACTGAGCATTTTAATATTTTTAAATTATTCTGAAAACAATGTTTTATTAACTTTCTTTTTAAGTCATTCACTAAAAGTATATATGAATGCAGCTTGTCTTTGTGTGTTTATTTTATAAACACATCCTGCTGAATTGTTAGTTTACAACATTTTTATAAAAAAGAGCCCAAATTATCAAAAAGGAAATTTTTTTTGCCCCACCTGCAGGGGAGAAGCTTCACAAGTGGTGAAGCAGGACTGCAGGTGTCTCTCTCTGTCTCTCTCCTCTCTATTACTACCTTCTTTCTTAATTTCTGACTGCATCTACCCAATACATAAATAAAAATAGTAAAAAAAATTTTAAATAAAATATTTTCGGTTTTTCTCCTCTCCTTTCCTGGATCGACTAGGAATACCAAAGGAGACCACATGGGATTTCAGGAACCCACCAAATCACCAGTGAGTGTAAATACATGTGGTTCATGCACAGAGAGGAGCCTAGGGAGAGTTTAAATGGCTAATAACAGTCTGGCAGTTTACCAGTTAAGACACCACCTCCAGTCTGTTTCACCAATGAAAAGATAGCTGAAGGGAGGAGAGGACTCCTCTAAGACTCAACAAATACAACTGTAACTATCCATTGCTACTGCCCTCAGAATCTGGAACAGCAGGAGGTGGGGGTGGGGGTGGTGAAGGCCCTGTGCACACACCAGGGGACAGGAACTAACCAGGAAACTCAGGAGATCTATACCTCTGTGGCCTAGTGGTGGGGCTGTGAGAGTCTTTTAGCATAACCACTGGATTATCTCTGCCCCACCCTGCTTTATCTCTTGGTCAGGAGTCAGTGATTAAGCTAAGAAGCCTACTTATAGTTTAAAAGCTCTCAGGCTCCCATAGCCTACAGGGAAGAAAAAGAACAAAAGAGGCTTTTAAGTCATTGTGCCCCAACTCAGGAATTAAAATAATATTTAAACAACTGTCCATTTCTACAACTGTGAACCTTTTAATTACCACCAAGTTAGAGAGAACCTGGAAGAAATGGACGATTTCCTAGATGCCTACAAACTTCCAAAATTAAGCAAAGAGGAACCAGATAACATGAACAGGCCCATCACAGCTAATGAAATCGAAACAGTTATCAAAAACCTTCCCAAAAATAAAAGTCCTGGGCATGATGTTTTTACAAACAAATTGTACAAAACTTTCAAGGAAGAGTTAATACCTCTACTTTTAAAAGTCTTCCAGAAGATTGAAGACACTGGAATACTCCCATCTTGCTTCTATGAAGCCAACATCACTTTGATACCAAGAGCAGACATGGACACAACCAAAAAAGAAAACTATAGACCAATATCTCTGATGAACATAGATGCTAAAATAGTGAACAAAATTCTAGCCAACCGGATACAGCAGTATATTAAAATGATTGTTAATCATGACTGAGTGGGGTTTATTCCAAGGATGCAAGGTTGGTTTAATATATGTAAATCAATGTGATCCACCACATCAATAAAAGCAAGATCAAAAACCACATGGTCATATCAATAGATGCAGAAAAAGCATTTGACAAAATACAACATCTTTTTATGATCATAATGCTACAAAAAATGAAAATTCCTGAAGATAGTTGAGTCTAGATATAGCAAACCTACAGCCAACATCATACTCAGTGGTGAAAAACTGGAAGCATTTCCCTTCAGATCAGGTACTAGACAGTGCTGACCACTATCACCATTATTATTCAACATAATGTTGGAAGTTCTTGCCATAGTAATCAAGCTAAGGCAAGCATAAACCTATGGAACTACATCAAATTAAAAAGCTTCTGCACAGCAAAAGAAAGCACTGTCCAAACTAAGAGACTCCTCACAGGATGGGAGAAGATCTTTACATGCCATATATCAGACAACAGCCTAATAACCAAAATATATAAAGATTTTGCCAAACTCAACAACAAGAAAACAAATAACCCCATCCAAAAATGGTGAGAGGACATGGACAGAATATTCATCACAAAAGAGAACCCAAAGGCTGAGAAACACATGAAAAAATGCTCCAAGTCTTTGATTGTCCGAGAAATGCAAATAAAGACAACAATGAGATACCATTTCACTCCTGTAAGAATGTCATACATCAGAAAAGGTAGCAGCAGCAAATGTTGGAGAGGTTGTGGGGTCAAAGAAACCCTCTTGCACTGCTGGTGGGAACGTAAATTGTTCCAACCTCTGTGGAGAGCACACTGGAGAACTCTCAGAAGGCTAGAAATGGACCTACCCTATGACCCTGCAATTCCTCTCCTGGGGATATATCCTAAGGAACCCAACACACCCATCCAAAAAGATCTGTGTACACATATGTTCTTAGCAGCACAATTTGTAATAGCCAAAACCTGGAAGCAACCCAGGTGTCCAACAACAGATGAGTGGCTGAGCAAGTTGTGGTATATATACACAATGGAATACTACTCAGCTATAAAAAATGGTGACTTTACCATTTTCAGCCAACCTTGGATGAACCTTGAAATAATTATGGTAAGTGAAATAAGTCAGAAACAGAAGGATGAATGTGGGATGGTCTCACTCTCAGGCAGAGGTTGAAAAACAAGATCAGAAGAGAAAAAAGAAGAACCTGAACTGGAATTGGCATATTGTACCATAGTAAAAGACTCTGGGGTGGGTGTCGGGGGGAGAATACAGGTCTAAAAAGGATGACAGAGGACCTAGTGGGGGTTGTACTGTTATATGGAAAACTGGGAAATGCTATGCATGTATAAATTATTGTATTTACTGTTGAATGTAAAACATTGATTACCCAATAAAGAATTTTTTTAAAAAAAGAAAAAAAATTTTCTTGCTGTAACCTTGAGGAAAGCCATCTAAGTTATAGGAGTTTATGTAAGAACTTTAAATAATGTTAAAGGCAGTTTCTTTAATAGAAACTTTTAAAATTTTTTTATTATCTTTATTTATATATATGATAGACATCGTCAGAAATGGAGAGGGGAGAGAGAGATAGAGAGAACCTACAGTCCTGCTTCACCACTTGTGAAGATTTCCCCTTAGAGGTGGGGACCGGGGACTCAAACCAGGGTCCTTGGGCACTGTAATGTGAACTCAACCAGGTATTTCTTGGTATTTCTATTTTATTTTTTTATATTTACTTATTTATTCCATTTTTTTGTCCTTGTTGTTTTATTGTTGCAGTTTTTAGTGATGTCTTTGTTGTTGGATAGGACAGAGAGAAATGGAGAGAGGAGGGGAAGACGGGGGGGGGAGAGAAAGATAGACACCTGCAGACCTGCTTCACTGCCTGTGAAGCGACTCCCCTGCAGGTGGGGAGGAGGGGACTCAGATCCTTAAGCTGGTTCTTGTGCTTTGCACCATGTGTGCTTTACCACCCGGCTCCCAATAGTAAGTTTTATAAAAATATTATGGAGTTTCTTCACAGAACTCTTTACTATTGGGCTGTCAGAAAAATCATGATGTATTTTCTATTTTTCTATGCAAAAATTTGTCATGACTTTTCCATAACTACCCAATATGTCATCCTTCAAAAAAAAAAGCTGAAATATAATGCTAAATCATAGTGCTGTGAAGAAGACATTTCTGTGATTGATTTCCAGTTATGGCATGAACTTGAGGAAAACCTGACTGGGTTTTTTCCATGTTTCAGGATTTCTGATGTGCATACTACACCAAAAGAAAATTCAGGGGGAGAAAGCCTATGTAGTGTTTTTTTATTGCTTTCCATAGTATAATAATAAATGTGATTACTTCTATATTAGTCTAAAGAAACATTTTATTAACTTACATACACACAGATATATATTAGTGAATAGCTTTATAAAGTTCATCTCAGCTAAAAGAAAATTCCATAATTATTAAATTCCTAATTATCATCACCAGGAAGCAAAACTTTTTAAACTACTTACCATTCATAAATTTTTGAGACCTATTCTGAGAAGCTCTCTATGTTATACATTGTTTTAAATGGTAATCTGTTTAGAAATCTTTTTATAAAGCTCTTTACAGAAAAGTAAGTGACAGACAAATGTAAACAGCAAACTATCACTGCAAGAAGAAGACAAAATGAAGTACTAATAAAAGTGTTAGTCTTCTTCTAGCGTTTGCCCTTCTTCCATAGCCAGTCAACAGTGTCAGGTTGAGCCTGATGTAAAGTTTCGAGACCTCCTTTGAATCTGGAGTGGTGGCAGTCGTTGACTATGTGGGTCATATACAAAAGGCATCTACAAATATACTCAGGAGAGAGATGTAGGCTTATATATAGTCTGTTTCATTTTTAAATAAATGAAGAGTGGAATAGAATGTAGATAGTCTAAGTTGCTGGGATACGGATCTTTAAAAATAGGGTTTAATTTGCACAACTGAAAGAGTAGCATTATTTTCTCTAAAGACTCATGAGGAAACAGAAGTAATGAAGCAACAAGCCAAACAAAATAGAAAATGTGGATGAAACAGAATGGTTTGTGTTTAGGGTATTGAAATCAACTAGCATGCTTTAATAAATTATTTTTGTGAAACTAAATAGAACTTGAAAGCAAAACTATTTCTTCTAAAAAAGATTCAGTTTTTAATAAAAAAACATTGAGTTAGCTAAGCTTATTTAAGTATCTACTGACCAAATTTAGTAAAATTTAAAATATAAACAGTTAAATTATAGAAAATAATAAAAACTGAGTATTACCAAACTTAGTAAAATAGTATAAAAGTACCTATATTGTATGGAAAGTAAAAAAATAAATTGAAAAGGGAATCAGTCTGATGCCTTTTATGAAAAAGTTAAAATAATAATTATCACTGAGTACTATATGTCCTGGTTTAAAAAAAACTCATAGTCATGACCACATGCTCATATGTGTTCTACACAGTTTAAAATATTTACTTTCCAGTCCTTTATGGAAAAAATTTTTCTCATTCTTAGATAAAGAGACAGAAATCGAATTCTTCCCTTTTGTTATTTCATCTATATAGGAAATGAAACAAAAACAATAGAAGAAATTTAAATTATATATTTAGTTTCACATTGTAAATTGGTAAGGTTTTGGTAATAAAACCATTCTCAAGATTTAATGTGTTATAATTTTGATTATTCTCTAGTGCCAGCTCATAGTCAAAATGCTTTTAGAACTGATTCCATTTCTTTTATTAATCCCTTAGGATATGGGTGGAAATAATATATAACTTAGGGAATTGTGTCTATTCGGTGTACTATAATCAATAAAACTGAACTATGAAAGAAAAATTGAAAAAAAAATCCCATTTGCATTCTTAGTCATCCTAGAATGTAAGAGTTGGGTTAGAACAAAATAAAAGAAATCATAGTTTCTGAGAAAATCCAATTATTTGAAACAACAAAAAAGAGAATTAACAGGGTTTAAACTGTATTGAAGTTAATATATTTATATGTCTAAATAATTTTGAAGTGTCAGGACCTGAATGAAGCCAAGGAAGCAATGTACACTGAGGTGTTGGGTATGTAGACACATTTTCATTCTATTCTGTAAAAGTAAGTAGAGACTCTCAAAGTGAGATGAAACAAAGAAGAACCTGCAGAATTGAGACTTGAATTCTTGAGACTGAAGCACATGACCCCTCCAAGATGTTTTCCATTTTGGAAGACTTATCATAGCTTCCTTTATGATTTCCTAGAATTTTGTTGATTCTCTATTACAGTGATTCTCAGTTTGATCCTTGGAGTAGCAGTCTTGGATCAGCATTACCTGTAAACCTTTCAGAAACGTATGTACTTAGATGCCCTCTCAGAATTTCTGAGCTAGAAACTCTGATATGTAGGGTGTAATAATTTATTGTTAATAAGCCATTAATATAATTTCACTGTCAATTGAAATGTGATAACTATGCCAATCTCTTATAATGTGTATCATATTAGCTTTTTATGGTTGTTTGCATTAGTTTCTCAAAGGACTTGTCAAGGCTGCATATGTCTACTCATTTTTATAACATGAATTCCTCTTATTGCTAAGACTGTAGAATTCATAGTATTTTGCATTCAATACTTAATAAATACTCACTCTTAAATTGACATCGTAGTTGAATTTGATCTGTTTTCGTATATCATTCTAATTGTATCTGAAAAATACAAACTACTTGACAATTGCTCATGTAAAGCAATAAAGTATTTATGAAAATAATGTATATTTTCTCTTGACCACATAAACTGTAAAGGAGGAATGCATATTTTTGTAGTGGTTTCTTTGTATTGTCCTTGGAGTAGTTTCCTTTAGCGATTTTGCTATGTACTATTTATGTTCTTGGTGAAATGACTGAGTGAAATACTTGAAATTAGGCTGACAGTTATGAAATCTAATCTACAACACATTTTATCTGGGCTTGTTCAAATTACTTTATGTTCTGTCTGAGTTTCTGTGTGAAAAATAGTAATAGTGTATAACGCTTTTTGTTGTTGTTAAATTGTTATGGGATTTAAACTTAACATGTCAAACAGTAAATACAAACTTCCTATTATATTAATTATTCATTTTGCCATTATTTTAAATTTCAAGATTATTTTTTAATTTTTATTTTTATGAGAGAGACCAAACTGTGCATCACTCAGCTCTGGCATATTTGACACCAGGGGTCAAATCTGGGAATTCATGCATGCAAGTCCTGTGCTCTACTGCTTAGAGATCTCCTCAACATATATATATGCTTTTGCCTGCAGGATTATTGCTAGGGCTCTGTGCCTGCACTATGAACCCACTGCTCCTGGAGGCCATTTTACCCTTATTGTTGTTGTGCTTATTGTTGTTGTTGGATAGGACAGAGAGAAATTGAGAGAGGAGGGGAAGATAGACAGGGACAGAAAGATAGCTTGTGAAGCAACCCCCTTGAAGGTGGGGAGGCGGGGCTTAAACCAAGATCCTTGAGCTGGTCCTTGCACTTCTCACTACCTGTGCTTAACCCGGTGCTCTACTGCCCAGGCCTCCAACTCATATTTTAACTTGAGGAAAAAAATATGAAGAAATTTTCTACTGTGAATAATCCTAGCATGTTCAGCTGCTTTTATTTAAAGTACCACACAACTACTATGAAATAATAAAGGAAAGTATGTAGATTTTTATTTTGCAATTTGACAAGTTAATAATATTACCTGTTTCATAAACGGAAGTTGAGAAAGAAAAAGAGAAAAGGAAACTCAAAGCAGAATCTGACTGAGTTTGGAGTATGGCACCAAAGTAAAAATCCCTGGGGGGAGTGTAAGGATAGATGTTCAGCTTCACTGTGGGGGG
Organism: Erinaceus europaeus; assembly: GCF_950295315.1. Lineage (NCBI taxonomy): Eukaryota > Metazoa > Chordata > Mammalia > Eulipotyphla > Erinaceidae > Erinaceus > Erinaceus europaeus. Next base: position 58,893,578 of record NC_080169.1, on the reverse strand, counting down.
AGGGGGGACACAGATCTTTAGTTGTGGGAATGGTATTAATATACATTCCTATTAGCTTACAGCCTCAGAAATCACTATTTAATTAATATGAGAGGGGGGGAAAACGCATTGACTGTCTCAGATTTTTGATGCTTAGACCATAGCTTTGAGTATATATTCCTTCAATCTAAGCACATATAGACTTCAAATTGGCAATCAGATTGAATTTTAACAGTGAGTTCAAATTGTTAATACATCTCTAATAATGACTTGTTCTTTGAAATATTAAATCACCTATAAGCTTAGACCAGGAAGAACAGAAGTAACGGGTGGCATTACTTTATAATATACAGCTATATGTAAATAGTATTAAGGGACATAAATTATGATGAGATCTTAAATGATACAGCGAATCCTAACAGTGGAATTTTCTTTTTTAAAATATTTATTTATTTATTCCCTTTTGTTGCCCTTATTGTTTTATTGTTGTAGTTATTATTGTTGTTATTGATGTCATCATTGTTTGATAGGACAGAGAGAAATGGAGAGAGAAGGGGAAGACAGAGAGGGTGAAAGAAAGATAGACACCTGAAGACCTGCTTCATGGCTTGTGAAGTGACTCCCCTGCAGGTGGGGAGCCAGGGGCTGGAAGTGGGATCCTTAAGCTGGTTCTTGCGCTTTGTGCCACCTGCGCTTAACCCACTGCACTACCGCCTGACCCCCAACAATGGGGTTTTCAAAGTTAACTCAATTGCCAAATAATATAGTTATAGCAATAATTGCCTACTGCCTTCTTAAACCCTTAGACAGCAGAAACCTTCCCCATTCTCTACAAAACCTATGTTTCTCCCAGTCCTGGAACTTCTAGGAAGGGGTTCATTTTCCTGCATGCTCCTCTCAATCCACACCAATTGATACTGCATCTGCTGATGAAAACCTAAACAATGCGACTGGTAACATCTCCGCATGTTTCACTTCAGACTGTGTCCAGAGACACGAGTTTCAGTTCAGTTCTGTTTATGGACATAATTTGAATTTTGGTACAAATGCAAGGTACAATTTATTAAGTTTCTCAGGTAATCTGAACTTCAGTTTTTTACTTATGTAAAATAAAGCAATAATACTTATCAAATTAGTTAATTCCATAAAGTTGTTAAAATAATAATAAAATGAAAGTGCTTTGTAAAATGCTATATACATATGACTATTTTCTTTCTGTTGCAGTTATAATTATCATACAGTCAAGTTATTATATATTTTATTTGTTTATTCTTTTCTGTCATGTGAAAATGGTCTATTGATTGAGATGCTAAGTGACAGTGCCATGAATAATATTCTTGATGCCATAGTTACATTGACTAAGACCTAGATACAGAATTTTGAAATGTTGCATTTTTGTTAATAAAACATTGGGCACAAGGACTTTTACTCTGACAACTGACCCTGCCTGGATTTAAAATGTTGTCACTGAGTTGTGTAGCATTGTATTATATCCTGCAGGACCATCAAATGCTCTGTCTTTGAAGAGAAAGTATATTTTCTAGCTTACTGTCACCATAGCTCTAGCTAATCAGTTCCTTGGTATTTCTCTATATGACTCTGGGCTGTGTAGCAGTTCTGTGATGAAGCTATATACTCATAAAATTTTTATTTTATTTGAAGGCTTCATGCTTTTAATTAACCTTTTTATGTCTTAATAATTATGAATGGTGACAAAGACTTGATAACGTTTATAGAATCAACCATGAAATTCCCCAGGATTTCTTATCTGTTGTTCTTTAAGAACAGTCTTTCTCTTTCCTTACTCAAGAGTTTAAATTATTAGAACTATATGGCACACCTCTCAAAGTTGTAGATTCTTTTGACATTTCAACTGAGGTGTAGAAGTATATCCAATATAACTATTAGTTTACTCGATGTGATATATATATTATAGAAAGATACTTTACAGAGGCAGGAACACATGCCCTATATTGTGGGAGTCCTTGATGAGGGTAAAAATGGTTTCGATCATTAGCAGTTAATTAGGGTTAAGCTAATTCCCCAAACAATATGGATGTGGGATGTCTTGACCTGAATACTAAAGAATGGAGAGAGTATAGAGTATGTCCATGTCCACAATACAGTAAAATATAGAAAAGCATGAGTAAAATAGAAAATAATATTATTTTTATCATCTGTTAGATTTCGTTTGTATACTTTTCTGTATTTGACAAATTTAATAAGGCAGATGAGGTGGATAGCATAATTATTATGCAGAAGAGACTCTGAGAAAGCTAGAAATGGACCTACCCTATGATCCTGCAATTCCTCTCCTGGGGGTATATCCTAAGGAACCCAACACACCCATCCAAAAAGATATGTGTAGATAGGTTCTTAGCAGCATAATTTGTAATAGCCAAAACCTGAAAGTAACCCAGGTGTCCAACAACAGATGAGTGGCTGAGCAAGTTGTGGTATATATACACAATGGAATACTACTCAGCTATAAAAAATGGTGACTTTACCGTTTTCAGCTGATCTTGGATGGACCTTGAAAAAATTCGTGTTAAGTGAAATAAGTCAGAAACAGAAGGATGAATATGGGATGATCTCACTCTCAGGCAGAAGCTGAAAAACAAAATCAGAAGAGAAAACACAAGCAGAACCTGAACTGGAATTGGCATATTGCACCAAAGTAAAAGACTTTGGGGTTTAGGGGGTGGGTGGGATATAGGTCCAAAAAGTATGATAGAGGACCTAGTGGAGGTTGTATTGTTATATTGAAAACTGGAAAATATTATGAATGTAGAAACTATTGTATTTACTGTTGAATGCAAAAGATTAATTCCCCAATAAAGAAATTTAAGAAAAAAAGAGACTCTCATGTATGACGATCTTGCACAGTCATAAAACAGAGCTGAGCAGTACTCTGGTAAAATAGATAAATAATAATAATAAACTATTATTTACTAAGATATCTTCATGAAAGTATAATATCCTATAGGATTATTTTCCTCATCATCTTTATATGTTCAAAGTCTGGCATATTGCATAGAGAATAAGTATTTTTAGTATGAATAAACTAAGTAGTCTTAAAATAATATTGCAACAGAATACAGGTTGTGACCATGAATATACTATAAAGGGAAATATAAGTAGATGAATAGCATTTTTATTTATATATGACTGATATACTCTGAATTTAATTTTATATAAAAATCATTGTGAATGCTGTCTAGAAGTGACCCATTGGGACAGAAGTGTAAAAGACTGACTTATTAGATATTACAGAAGAGAAAATAATGATTTGTAGGGGATAGGGTACATTTACACATGTATCGATAAGTTAAGGAAAACTATATACTCCAAAGTAAATGTGCTCAATAATCTGCTTTGATTAGACTTATACTTAATAAGCTCAGCAAGCAAGTAGAAAGACCTAAATAAAATACCAAAAAGTGTCTAATCAAATATTTACTACTTAGTCTAGAACCTCTACCCTTAGCCCCTACTTCAAATCGCTCAGTCACTTTATCTATTCAGTTAACTGCACATAAAAATGTAAGTGATATCCCCTAACCTCTCCTGACAGCAACAGCATTAATGTCACCCCTCTAATAATGGCCTTTTTGGTCAATACCAGGCCACCCCATCATCTGAGGCTCTAGTCAAGGTATACATGGATTTTCATGTAGATATTATGGAACTAGTCCTTTAATAGATCTCTCTCTATTACCATCACTGCTCACTTAAATCAGGAATATCATCATAAACCCTCTTGTAGGCCTCTCCAGGACCTTGCCCTTACTGTAGAGCAGCAGTGGTAAGGACTTCCCCCTTCTCTGAAGGGAGGCTGGGCCTGCCTATTCTGTCATTTGCGGAAGACTGGTCCTGAAATGTGCAGCCTAGAATGTTCAGACATATGATCACGGTCTATGTGCTCAGACTGATAGGGACTCAGAGGTCACACAGGCTCCTGTGCTAAATATGAATATATATGAGCCCTAGGTTAAATCGATGAGGTAAACAGTGAATGATATTTATGTACTTTTCCTCATATTTAGGAGCTACTCTCTACCCTAATTTAGCTTTCTAGACCTTACTATCAATGCTGACACTATCTTCATAGACAATAACTTTTTAGTCCACCTGCATGTTAGTTATCAGGTTCAGGCAAATAATTACTAAAGTCATGGGCCTCTTGCAACATACCAAAAATAGACTTCCTAGCTTCTTCCCACACAAAGAACCTCAGTTTCATTTGCTCTAGTTATACCTTTGCATTCCTGTTTATTAAATAATTTGTCCTACTTTATATCTTACTGCTTTTCAGCCACCAAGTTGTAGATGCTACTATGATGCCATCCTGACTTCCTTAGGCAGATGACCTCACCAATGTGTATGGAAGTCTCACCTGATAGGAAAAGATTGAAACAAGCTGGGGATATAGATCGACCTGCCAATGTCCATGTCCAGTGGAGAAGCAATTACAGAAGTGAGACCTTTCACCTTCTGTACCCCACAAATGATTTTGGTCCATACTCTCAGAGGGATAAGTAAGGAAGTTTCCAATGGAGAAGAAGGGACATGAAACTTTAGTGGTGGGAACTGTATGGAATTACACACCTATTATCTTACAGTCTTGTTAATATTTATTAAATCACTAATAGCAATTTTCTCTTAAACGGAAAAATGATGATACATTGAACTTATATGATATCAATAGTTAACAAGATGGTGGATGTAAGGAATGCCTAGTGTTAAGATTATATTTTATATAACTATACAATACTTGCTGACAAATTGGACACAGTCTGTGAGGAAAAAAAGTGATAATGGATTACGCCAGGTTTTCTGGGTGTGATCCACAGGAACATTGATGTGATTGTTTCTTGAGGAGAATAATGGCATAAAAATTGTCTGGGGAGAGGGACTTGTATAATTATCTTTTATGTGTGATAAATAATGTAATAATATTTGACTATACAATATTACATGATGAATAATGTTACTGTAACATCACTATATTGATGTCATGTTAATTATATAGAATATACTTAGAACTGAAGATTTGAGAATTAAATTGTTTTACCATTGTGGAAGATATATTCAAACTATTGGAATGGATGACACATGCATATATAAAGGTGTAGAGATAAACCCAGTTGATGTCATAAGGTAAGTCCATTTCTAGAGTTCTGATGAATCTCTTTTTCTCCATAAAGGTTGAATCAATTTATATTCCTCTCAGAAATGTAAGAGTCTTCCATAGCCTTTCCAAAATTTGGTGTTTCTGTCTTTCCTAATTTGTGACATTCGCACAGGTATAAAAGGATATTTCATTGTTGCTTTTATTTGTATTTCCCCGATCATCAGTAACAGTATTTTTTCGTATGTCTTTTGGCCCATTGAACCTCTTCTTTGGAGACATTCTGCTCATATCTTCCCCTCAATTTTTAGTGGGATTGTTTGAATGTCGTTTTTTAAAATATTAATTAATTTACTTATTTATTTATTCCCTTCTGTTACCCTTATTGTTTTATTGTTGTACTTATTATTGATGTTGTTGTTGTTGGATAGGACAGAGAGAAATAGAGAGAGGAGGGGAAGACAGAGAGGGGGAGAGAAAGATAGACAACTGCAGACCTGCTTCACCACTTGTGAAGAGACTCCCCTGCTGGTGGGGAGCCAGGGGCTGGAAGTGGGATCCTTTCGCAGGTCCTTGTGCTTTGTGCCACATGGGCTTTACCCACTGCTACTGCCTAACTACCTGATGTCTTTTTTTAAAGAGAATTGTCTGTTCAAATCTTTTGCCAGTTTTGTTAATGGGTTTTTTATTTTTATTTATTTATTTTTGTTGTTGAACTGTTCAATTTCTTTGTAAATTTTTGATACCACTTACTTTTCAGATATGTAATATCCAAATATCTTCTCTCAGTTGATTGGTTTTCTTTTTATCTTTGGAGAAGTTTCAATGTTTAGAAGTTTTTCAAGCTGATGTGGTACCATCTGCTTATTTTTCTTTATTTCCCAGGTTTATGGATTACATTTATAAATATACCTTTGACATTAATATCTCTATTTCCCCCCGTGTTTTCTTCCATGTATCTTATGGTTTCAAGATGAACATGCATGGCATTAATCCATTTTGAATTAATATTGGTGTAGGATGTTAAATTATGGTTTAGTTTCATTCTTCTGTATATAGCTGTCCAGTTTTTTCAACACAATTAGTTATTGAAACTTTCTTTTTCCCACTTAATGGCTTTGGATCCTTTGTCATATATTAGGTTTCCATATATATGTGCCTTCATTTCAGATCTATATTCTGTTCCACTGGTTTGAGTGCCTATTTCTATTCCAATACCATACTTTTAATGACTGTTGCTTTGTAATGTAGTTGGAAATCAGAGACCATTTGTTTTCTTTATGATTTGATTTGGTTTTTTTGTGGTCTTTTGTGGTTCTACAAAGATTTTAGGTTTATTCCGTTTCCTTGAAGAATGTATTTGGGGGTTTGTTAGGGACTGTATTGAGTCTATGAATTGCTTTAGACAGAATAGCCATCTTAACAATATTTATACGTCCCGAGACATGGGATTATCTTCCATCTCCATAGTATATTCTTTGTGTCTCTCTGTTTCATTTAACAGTGTTCTATATATTTTAATTATAGAAGTCATTCACCTCTTTTGTTTGATTTAGTCCACAGTATTTTGACTTTTTAGAATTTAGTTGTGAAGGCATTGCTTCTTTCATTTCCATTTCATCAGAGTCATCATTTGTTATAAGAATACCACAAAGTTATGTGTGCTAATTTTGTTTGCTGCTTCTTTGCTGAACGGATTGATAATTTCTAGTATTTTTCATGGGGTTTTTAGGGCTTCCGATGTGCAATTCAGTTATACTTTTGGTGGGACTCTAAACTGATACAGCTCTTGTAGAAAAGAGTTTGGAGAATATTAAAACAAATAAACATGAAAATACCCTAACATTCAGTAATTCTACTCCTAGAAACATACTCAAAGGGCATAGAAGCACAAATTTAAAAGGATGCACAAACCCCTATGGGTATAGCTACATTATTTGGAGTAGTCAAAGTATGGAATCAAACTAAATACCCAATGGCAAATGAATGGATAAAGAAGCTGTGGGATATGTGTGCAATGTAACATTACTCTGCAATCAAAAAAAGATAAGACTGTATCGTTGACATCATAACATTGAATGGGTGGAATTGGAGGTGATTATGTTGAGTGAAGTAGGTAAACAAAAGTAGAAGACAGCTTAACTACCTGTTGATTTTGTTCATATGTGGAATATAGATGACTAAAGCAAATGAATTTTTAAAAATTTTCTTATTATCTTTATTTATTGGTTAGAGACAGCCAGAAATCAAGAGGAAAGGGGGATAAAGAAGGAGAGAGATAGACACCTGAAGTCCTGCCTCACCACTTGTGAAGCTTTCCCCCTGCAGGTAGGGACAAGGGGTTTGAACCTGTGACCTTGTGCACTGTAACATGTGTGTTCAATCAGGTTTGCCACACATCTAGCCCTGCAAATGAATTTATATATAAAAATAAAGGTAATCAGACAGTGAGGATTGAAATTTGTATAAGCTAAGATGATGTTAGGGGTGATAGATGGTTTAGGGACCACAGAACTTTGGTAGAGGATGTGGTGACTTATACCATGTGTGGTTATGAAAACACTCATGAAGTGTCATAATTTTATAAGACAATGCTAAATGACTAATACAATATTTAAAAAATAATAACAGGTAAAACTAGGTCATAGAATTGAATGTTTTTCTTTCTGTCTTTTTCTCAACCTCAGTATCACTTTATGGAAGGTATATTGATTTATAGGATTGGTATTGCCATGAAGATATATTTCCACATTTCCCCAAGATAGGTGTCAGTACATTTCAACCTCATCCAAACTATCATCTTATTCTACTATTGTGGGTTAGGTCCCCAGTTTCCCCTTAGTGCTTTTCTCTGATGCTCAATGAAGGTCTCATTAAGCAGACATTTAACAAAACCTAATATTGCATAAAGTGAGTATAATAAAGAGAACAAGAGAGTAAAGGAAATATGAAGAGGAGTGATTAGTAATTATGATGAGCTTGTTATTTTAACATATAAGAGATAATTTCTTATGTTAATATTCATATGTATGACAATTTGCAATATATGTTTATAATATATCCAAAGTATCCTATTAAGGCATATTCATCTTTTGATATGCATCAAAATCAGTGATATCCTGTTTTATTAGTTTCAGTAGAATGCTTTATACTTGCAAATGTAAACCATGCTGTGAAAAATTGAGAGGTGCCTTACTGTTCCTTATTTTAACAAAAATGTGGCTATCTTACAAGGATCTAGGAGCCTTTTACAGTACAGTTTATAAAAACAATTTTATAAAATTGCTCTTTCATTCGGCAGGAAAGTACATTTCTCTTCTTCAGTTCAGAATATGGCTCCAAGGAAACTCTCAAAAGCATGCACTGAGAGATAACATAGTGGACAAAATGTTACTGTCTGGGTAAAGGGAGGCTGGCACCTGTCTGGATTCAGTGGTATCTTCTTTGAGTTAGGAACTGTGGGTGGTCCTGTTGCTGAGCCTTCCTTTTCAACAACAATGAATAGTCTGTTGTAAATGACACAGGAAAGTAAGTAGTGAAATTTACTTACAAAAGTAAGCAGTGAACCTAGTGAAAATCGAATACTTAACAATAGACAAGAAGATCCACATCTCTGGCAACTGATAAATGATAGGATAATGCATGACTGACTTCATAAGATAGCTGCAGCCAAGCAATATGTGCCAACTATTACAACATGAAACATAAAAACCAACTACAAAAACAGTTTTAGAGTATAATATAAGGAGAAGTAGGAAAATGAGAAAGAGAAATGACAAAACCGTTAGAAAGTTGCACGTGAGAGCTTTCATTAGAACTGTGTAAGAATGTTGTTGTGCTTGATATTAGTGCTATAAATTTAATATTCAATCCGATTCAGTTTTAGTTGGGTACCTTTGTTATTCTGTATTAGCATCACATTGTGAATAAAAATTCTAATGTTACAAGTGACTTTTTTCACTTCATAATAAGCTAAATTATCTTAGTATCTTTATAAATCTTTGAGAGATATGCTATCTCTTTAAAGGTAATGAATAAATATTTAATTAATTAGCCTTATTAAGGTAGAATGAAACAGTCTTAAATGTGCAGGGAAAGGAAGGAGGTAGGTCTGTGGTTTTAATTCCCTTTAATGAGATCAGGGATGTGTACAATCTCAATATTTGCATGACATTTGTCCTAGACAACAAAGGTGGTCCAGTTGAACAAGTCAAGCCTCCATTTGCCTAATACCACAGCATGATATTTTATGACCTGAAGGTAGGAAGAGAAAACAATAAATAGGCAAGGAAGTAGGCAGTATTTCTTAATCTCTCTTTGGCAGCCTAAATGAAGTGAATTGTCAGAGCCTGACTTGGAGCCGTACTGTTTTGAATGAAAAGACAAGGCCCAAATGTTCTTAATTCACTCCCAGGGAGTACTCAATCCAGCTGGCTGTAACAGAAGAAATTTAATAAAGTAAAAGCAAGTTATCTAGTCAAATTTCCTGCTGCTTTTTTATAATATCAAAGTGAAAATAGACTTAATTTGTGTTATTGTAACTGAATTCATTATAATATCCAAATGTATTTGGTGCTTTTCTTCCCTTGGATATCATATTGCCACTGATTACACGGAGGGGAGAGGGATAAAATTGCTCACTTGTTGAATGTAGATTAATTTGAGGCACTGAGGTGTCATTTACCAAACTTTATAGGTGGCAACTTATGAAATTGTCATTTCAAATGGAAATATGATGACTAAATTGAATTGTTTTATTTGTTTAATAGCACTTACTAGATATTTTATATGAAACCTTATTATAAGACCATCATAAGGAGCTATTTTTTTTGTTATTAACTTAGAACAAAAGGTTGAATTTACAATTATCAAAAATGAAGGGTGTGCACACAATTACTTTATGCTAAATGGTCTTACCTAGGTGACTGAAGTGTTTGCTCTGCCCATGAAGGTAGTAAATGGGACAAAGTGAGCATACAGGGAGCTGAACATTAAATACAGTGGACATCAGGGGAGTGAAAACTAGTGTTATGAGTGTTCACAGAGTGAATTCAAGCTACTACACCAATCATTTAGGGCTACATTGTTCTTATTAGAGAATTTACATTTCCAAATCTCTACATGGTAAACATGTCTCATCATTCATTCACAATTTAATCCTATTTTGGTGATTGTAATCATCTGGGTTCCATTACAAATAGGCAAAGACAGAGTATTACTTTAAAATACTTGGACTGGAGCAAGGAATTAAAAGGATACAGATTGGAAGAGAAATCAAACTCTCCCCATTTGCAGGTGATATGATCATATATATAGGAAAACCTAAAGAATTCAGCAGGAAGTTTTTGGAAATATAGTTAGGTATCAGGCTACAAAATTAACATATAAAAGTTGGTGGCATTCCTTTATGCAAACACTAAGTTAGAAGAAGAGAAGAAAAAAAATCCAGAAATCAATTTCTTTTACTATAGCAACAAAAACAATAAAATATCTAGGAACAAACCTAACCAAAGAAGTGAAAAACCTGTGTAGTGAAAATTATGAGTCACTATTCAAGGAAACAGAAAAAGACACAAAGAAGTGGAAAGATATTCCATGTTCATGGTTTGGAAGAATTAATATCATTAAAATGAATATACTACCCAAAGCCATATACAAATTTTTAATATTTATTTATTTATTCCCTTTTGTTGCCATTGTTGTGGTTATTATTGTTATCATTATTCGATAGGACAGAGAGAAATGGAGAGAGGAGGGGGAAGATAGAGAAGGGGAGAGAAAGACAGACTCCTAAAGAACTGCTTCACCACTTGTGAAGCCCCTGCAGGTGGGGAGCTGGGGGCTCAAATCGGGATCTTTACACTGGCCCTTGAGCTTTGTTCCACATGAGCTTAACCCACTGTGCTACCGCCACACTCCCTAAGCTATGAGATTTTAATAAAGATTAATTCAATTTTGGGAGGGAGGGAGAGACAGAGACAGAGACAGAGAGAGAACTGAATCCCATAGACTGTTAATTGAACCAAAGGAAGGCCTTGAAAATGCAAGTCCTTCCCTCAATGTGTTCAACCGTCTCCCCAATTACTGTACTAGTACTTTGAATACAAGATTATTAACTGAATGACATAAAATAGATTGAAACTCTCAAACTTTTTTAGGAATAGACCCCAACGGGGAGTATACATTTCTTCAACATTAGAACTTAAAGTTTCAAATCAGTAACCAGATTGAATTTTAACAGAGGGCTCAAATTTTTAACACATTTCTTTTTTAAAATTTCTTTACTGGGGAATTAATGTTTTACATTCAACAGTAAATACAACAGTTTGTACATGCACAGCATTTCCCAGTTTTCCATATAACAATACAACACCCACTAGGACCTCTGTCATCCTTTTTGGACCTGTATTTTCCTCCCCACACACACCCCAGAGTCTTTTACTATGTTATAATACTCCAATTATTGTGCCAGTTCTACTGGTGTTTTCTCTTCTGATCTTGTTTTTCAGCCTCTGCCTGAGAGTGAGATCATCCCATATTCATCCTTCTGTTTCTGACTTGTTTCACTTAACATGAACTTTTTAAAAATTTTTTATTTAAGAAAGGATTAGTGAACAAAACATAAGGTAGGAGGGGTACAACTCCACACAATTCCCAACACCCAATCCCCATAACCCACCCCCTCCCATGGTAGCTTTCCCATTCTCTAGCCCTCTGGGAGCATGGACCCAGGGTCATTGAGGGTTGCAGAAGGTAGAAGGTCTGGCTTCTGTAATTGCTTCCCCGCTGAACATGGGTGTTGACTGGTCGGTCCATACCCCCAGTCTGCCTCTCTCTTTCCCTAGTAGGGTGTGACTCTGGGGAAGCTGAGCTCCAGGACACATTGGTGGGGTCTTCAACCCAGGGAAGCCTAGCCAGCATCCTGGTGGCATCTGGAACCTGGTGATTGAAAAGAGAGTTAACATATGAAGCCAAACAATTTGTTGAGCAATCATGGATCCCAAGCTTGGAATAGTGGAGAGGAAGTGTTAGGGAAGTACTCACTGCGAACTCTAGTGTACTTCTGCTTTCAGGTATATATTCTGCAGTAGTTTATGGATATGTGTGCACATAAGCTCTCTCTCACAGAAACTGGTGTATATCTAGGTTATGGGACTTTGTTAGAAAGTGAACTACCTGAGATGAAATTAGAGTGTACTATTAAAGGAAAGGTCTCACCCGAGTAATGAAGCTGAAGGGTTGTCATTCCACACGTGAAGTCTCTGGATACATTCTGAGGTGAAGCATGTTGAGGTAGCAATCGTTGCTTTGGTTAGGTTGTGATCGGCAGATGCAATGTTATTTGGTTTGGATTGGGAGGTGCATACGGGAAAGTGGGCCCTATCCAAGGGTTCCAGGACTGGGGGAAGTAGGGGCTCTATAGTGAAGATGTGAGGTTCCTGCTGTCTTAGGGTTCAAAAAGACAATCAATAGTTAATATTATTATCACATTATTTGTTAATTGGGTTAACTTTGAAAAGTCCCTTTGTTATGGTTTGCTGTACAGTACCCAGTATCTTGTATATAGCTGTGCTATTGGAAGCTTCTAATCTACTTGGTCTAGGCTTTTGAGAGAGTCCGCATATCAAATACGTAGCCTATATATTAAAAAGATTCAGTTTGTCTTTTGAGAAACTTTGAGACATACAATTGATTTCCCCCTCTCATATTAATTAGCTACTGATTTATATGTCTACATTTTGCTAGGAGTGTACATAAACACCATTCCCACCACCAAAGGACTGTGACCCATCCCTCCCGTCCACTCCCACCCCCCACTGGCCCAGGAAGCTACATGCCTACCCCTCACCACTGGGTTTTTACTTTGGTGCCCTACTTACAATTTGATCAGGTCCTGCTTTTAGTTTCCCTTTCAGATCTTCTTAGTCAGCTTCTGTTGATGAGTGGGATCATCCCATACTCATCTTTATCTTTCTGACTTAGTTCACTTAACATAATTCCTTCTAGCTCTGTCCAAGATGGGTCAGAGAAGGTGGTTTCATTGTTCTTGATAGCTGCATAGTATTCCATTGTGTATATATACCCCAGCTTTCTCAGCCACTCATCTGGTGTTGGGCACCTGGGTTGCTTCCAGGTTTTAGCTATTATGAATTGTGCTGCTATGAACATAGGAGTACACACCTCTTTTTGGTTGGGTGTTATGGAGTCCTTGGGGTATAACCCCAGGAGAGGAATTATTGGGTCATATGGAAGGTCCATGTCTAGCCTTCTGAGAGTTTTCCAGACTGCTCTCCACAGAGGCTGAACCAATTTACATTCCCACTAGCAATGTAAAAGGGTTCCTCTGTCCCCACAACTTCTCCAGCATTTGTTGCTGCTGTCCTTTTTGATGTATGCCATTCTTACAGGAGTGAGGTGGTATCTTAGTGTTGTCTTGATTTGCATTTCTCTGATAATCAGTGACCTAGAGCAGTTTTTCATATGTTTGTTAGCCTTTTGGATCTCCTCTGTGGTGAATGTTTTGTTCATTTCCTCTGCCCATTTTTGGATGGGATCATTTGCTTTTTTGCGGCTAAGTTTGCTGAGCTCTTTATATATTTTGGTGATTAGTTTCTTGTCTGATGTCTGGCATGTGAAGATCTTCTCCCATTCTGTGAGGGGTCTCTCTGTTTGTTTAATAGTTTCTTTGGATGTGCAGAAGCTTTTCAATTTGATATAGTCCCATTGGTTTGTTTCTGCTTTGGTCTTCCTTGCAATTGGGTTTGATTCATCAAAGATGTCCTTGAGGTGTATGTGGGAAAGTGTTTTACCAATGTTTTCCTCTAAGTATTTGATTGTTTCTGGTCTGACATCTAGGTCTTTGATCCATTTGGAGTTTATTTTTGTTTCTGGTGAGATAAAGTGGTTCAATTTCATTCTTCTGCATGTTTCAACCCAGTTTTCCCAGCACCATTTATTAAAGAGAGCCTCCTTTTTCCATTTAATCCTTTGGGCCCCCTTATCAAAGATTAGATGCCCATAGGTGTTGGGATTTACTTCTGGGCTTTCAATTCTGTTCCACTGGTCTGTATGCCTATTTTTGTTCCAGTATCATGCTGTTTTGATGATGATGGCTTTATAATATAGTTTAAGTTCTGGGAGTGTGATGCCTCCATTTCTGTTTCTTTTCCTTAAGATGGTTTTGGCAATTCTAGGTGTTTTCAGGTTCCAGATAAATGATTGTAGTGTTTGTTCTATTCTCTTAAAGAAGCCTGGTGGAACTTTGATGGGTATTGCATTAAATTTGTATATGGCTCTGGGGAGAATATTCATTTTGATGATATTTATTCTTCCAATCCATGAGCATGGGATATCTTTCCATTTCTTGGTATCAGTTTCTATCTCCTTGAGTAGCGACTCATAGTTTTCAGTATACAAGTCTTTCACTTCTTTGGTCAACTTTATTCCTAGGTATTTGATTGATTTTGCTGAAACAGTAAATGGGAGTGATTTCTGGATGTCTTCTTCTTCAGATTTAGTTTGCATAAAGAAATGCCACTGATTTTTGTACATTGATTTTGTAGCCTGATATTAACATGAATTTTTTAAGCTCCATCCAAGATTGGCTGAAAATGGTGAAGTCACAATTTTTTATAGCTGAGTAGTATTCCATTGTGTATATATATACCACAACTTGCTCAGCCACTCATCTGTTGTTGGACACCTGGGTTGCTTCCAGGTTTTGACTATTACAAATTGTGCTGCTAAAAACATGTGTACACAGATGTTTTTGGATGAATGTGCTGGGTTCCTTAGGATATATCCCCAGGAAACGAATTGCAGGATCATAGGGTAGGTCCATTTCTAGCCTTCTGAGAATTCTCCAGACTATTCTCCAAAGAGGGTGGACCAATTTACATTCCCACCAGCAGTGCAGGAGGGTTTCTTTGACCCCACCACCTCTCCAGCATTTGCTACTGCTACCTTTTCTGATGTATGATATTCTTACAGGAGTGGAATGGTATCTCATTATTCTCTTTATTTGCATTTCTCTCACAGTCAAAGATTTGGAGCATTTTTTCATATGTTTCTTGGCCTTTTGGATCTCTTCTGTGGTGAATATTCTGTCCATGTCCCTTCCCCATTTCTAGATGGGGTTATTTGATATCTTGTTGTTGAGTTTGGCAACCTCTTTATATATACTGGTTATTAGGCTCCTGTCTGATGTATGGCATGTAAATATCTTCTCCCATTCTGTGAGGGGTCTCTTGGTATGGATAGTGCTTTCTTTTGCTGTGCAGAAGCTTTTTAATTTGATGTAGTTCCATAGGTTTATGCTTGCCTTAGTCTTCTTTGTAATTGGATTCGTTTCATTGAAGATGTCTTTGAAATTTATACAGAAAAGAGTGGTTCCTGGAAGATGGCGGACTGAGAAGCTGCTAGTGGCTTGCGCTCTGACCACATCATCTGGAAATGGTAGGATTTTCTGCCTTTAGTAGGCCAGTCAATAAGGGGTCCTAGCGGTGACACCAAGGAGGTGACTATAAATTAATTTGGGTTAAAAAATAGAGTAGAAAAAAGGGAAAAATGTTTTTCTTTTAAATTATTATTCCCAAAGCGCACCTCCTCCCCCCCCATAACCAGTCCCTGGGGACGAGCTCCTAGCAGGCTCCCCTGCTGAGCTTCTTTCTGTACCAAGATTCCTGTCCCACCAGGGAGTATCATTCATTCTAAGTCCATTCCCTTCTGAAGCCTCTGGCCTTTTTTCTTTCTAAGTAGCCAACCCCCCCCCACATAGCTAATTAAATAATAAAAAATAAATAAATAAAAAACTCTTTCCTTTCACCGCTCTTTTATTACTGTTCTTTTTATTATCTTTTTCTTGTTTCTCTCTCTCTGTTGGATAGTATGCCAGCTCCCCCTGGCTTCTGCTTAACCATATGCCTATATAGGGATATATTTAATCCCATTCAAAGCTTTGGTCTATTTACATAAATCACTTTTACATTTACATAAAGCACCACACTCTCTCCAGGGCATTGGTGGTTTAGTGGTAGAATTCTCACCTGCTCCACCCCCTCTCCTTGTCACACCCTGATCCTCTCCTTGTCACACTCTGATTTTCACCAGTCACTTTTCGCTCCACCCTCTCTATATCACATCCTGTTTCCACCCTACTTGGAGAGTATAAAAACAGCTGCTCTTTTGATTAAAGACAGTTAGAAATTGCTTTCTGGCTCTGAGAGTTCCAGAGTGTATCTCCTGCGAAGTTAGGGCAACATGAGTTCCTGATCCCTCTCCCACGCAGCAGCCTAGATCGGCTCCAGTTGAGTTCTTTCCAACCCAGAGAGCACTAGCTCGGGAAGAAGTACACTCAGGCTATTCTGGCATCTCTCTTTCTTTTTTTTCTTTTTCTCATTCTTGTCATCCTTTCTTCCCTAATCCTACAGCTTTCCAATACACATTTGGGAATTATTTTGGGGAAGAAATCTCATTCAGAGTGGACTCTCACTGCGAGTATCTCTGCTCAACTTCCCTTCCTCCTTTAGCTACCCCTACAATATACAGTGGATAGTAGATTTGCATAACTGTCTATTCCTGCTATCCTTGTCTAGTCCTGAGGTTTTTTTTTTTTTTTTTTTTTTCTTAACAATCAGCTGCCTCTGCTCAAGAGGTTTGAGGTAATTTGGGACAGGTTTTTTTTTACCCTGCTCTATTTTATTATTAATATTATATAAAGGCATATATCTACCCCCCCTTTAGGTTGATCAGAATTAACTCTTAGTTTACCATTCATTGCTAGGGTAGTGGGCATCTTATCTATTGTGGGAAGAACTT
This sequence comes from Erinaceus europaeus, assembly GCF_950295315.1. NCBI lineage: Eukaryota > Metazoa > Chordata > Mammalia > Eulipotyphla > Erinaceidae > Erinaceus > Erinaceus europaeus. The sequence continues at coordinate 58,876,651 of NC_080169.1, read as the reverse complement.
GTCTCATTACTCCTACCTCCTCTACAGACTCTCCCCTTCCTCCTCCTCCTAGCTAATTAAAAAAATAAAATATAATAAAAGTAAATTAAAAGTAAAGTAATAAAAAACCCTTTCCTTTCACTTCTCTTTAATTACAGCTCTTTTTCTTATCTTTTCTCTTTTCTCTCTCTTGTTTTGCTCTCTCTTTTTTTAAATCTTGTCATACACTTCTGGCTTCCTTCTTATTTGCCTTTCTGAATTTGTGAATTATTTTGGGGAAGAAATCTGACTCAGAGTGGACTCTCTATGTGTGTATCTCTGTTATACTTCCCTTTCTCCTCTTGTTACCCCTAGAATATACAGTGGATAGTAGATTTGCATAACTGTCTATTCTTGCTATCCCTTCTTTCTTTTCTCTTTCTTCTTCACTGGGATTTGGTTACTATTTTTTCATGGACTGGAGACATTGTTTGGCTAACTGGTAGTGATTAAACTGCTTCATTACTTACTTTAGTTGCTATTGTAATTACTGAGGTTGGTGAGTGCAATTGAAATAAAGGTATTTAGTACAGTGTTGCTTGTACTCAAGACACAACAACAGAGGAACAACAGAGCATAAAAATAAGAAACACATAAATAAAAAAAATGGGTAGATCAAAAACAAATAAAACTGTTACTCCAATGAATGAAGACAAGAGCCCAGAAGAATCTACAAATCAGCCAGAAGTAACCACAGATAAGAAAAGTATGCAAGCAATAATAAACATATTAATCACAGAAATGAAAACAACATTGGAGGAAAGGAATAGCAGTACTAGGGAAAAAAAACAGTTGAGATCCCCAAGGAAAATACTGATTATCTTGCGGCATTAGAGAACTGAAAGCTGAAAGAGCTGTAATGAAGAAAGAAGCTGAGGCAAGGGAAAGCAGACTAACAGAAGCAGAAAATAGAATTAGTCAGACAGAGGATGAGTAAGAGAAAACTAAGAAAGAGGTGAAAGAGTGTAAAAAGAGATTGAGAGACACTGAAAACAACGACAGAGACATATGGGATGATCTCAAAAGAAGTAACATTCATATAATTGGCCTCCCAGAGGAAGAAAGAGAGGAAGGGGAAGGAAACATTCTAGAAGAAATAATACAAGAAAACTTCCCAGACCTGAATAACAGAAAGGACATCAAGATTCAAGAGGACCAGAGAGTTCCAAACAGAAACAACCCAGACCTGAAGACACCAAGACACATCATAGTCACAATGAGAAGGTGTAAGGATAAAGAAATGATCCTAAAGGATGCAAGAGAGAAACAAAAAGTCACATACAAGGGAAAACCCATAAGATTATCTGCAGACTTCTCCACTCAAACTCTAAAAGCCAGAAGAGAATGGCAAGATATCTATTGAGCCCTGAATGAAAAAGGGTTTCAACCAAGGATAATATATCCTGCTAGACTTTCATTCAAACTAGATGGAGGGATCAAAACCTTCTTAGACAAACAACAGTTAAAGGAGGCAACCATCACTAAACCGGCCCTGAAAGAGGTTCTAAAAGACCTCTTATAAACAAGAACATCACTATAATACTTGCAATATATCAGAGCAAACAAAATATTTTTTTGAACAATGGCAGTACAATAAATACATTAAATCCATAATATCAATAAATGTCAATGGCTTAAACTCACCCATCAAAAGGCAAAGAGTGTGGGGATGGATCAGAAAACATAACCCAACTATATGCTGCTGCTTGCAAGAATCCCATTTGTCACAACAAGATAAACACAGACTTCAAGGATGGAAAACTATCATACAGGCTAAAGGACCACAAAAAAGGGCAGGAACAGCCATTCTCATTTCAAACACAATAGATTTTAAATTAAATGAAGTAATAAAAGATATTCAAGGACATTACATAATGATTAGAGGATCTATCAGCCAAGAAGACTTAACAATTATTAACTTCTATGCACCCAATGAGGGACCATCTAAATACGTCAAGCACTTACTGAAAGAATTTCAAAAATACATCAATAGTAATACAATAATAGTGGGAGACTTCAATACCCCACTCTCACACTTAGACAGATCAACAAAGCATAGAATCAACAAAGATAAAAGAGTATTGAATGAAGAGATTGACAGACTAGACCTCTTGGACATTTTCAGAGTCCTTCACCCCAAAAAACTGGAATACACCTTCTTTTCAAATCCACATAACACATACTCAAGGATAGACCACATGTTAGGCCACAAAGACAGCATCAATAAATTCAAAGCGTGGTCCAGGAGGTGGTGCAGTGGCTAAGGCACTAGACTCTCAAGCATGAGGTCCTGAGTTCAATCCCTGGCAGCACATGTACCAGAGTGATGTCTGGTTCTTTCTCTCTCTCCTCTATCTTTCTCATAAATAAATAAATAAAAATCTTTGAAAAAAAAAAAAAATAAATAAATAAATTCAAGAGCATCGAAATCATCCAAAGTATATTCTCAGAACACAGTGGAGTAAAACTAACTTTTAAGAACAAACAGAAAATTATTAAAAGTCACAGAATTTGGAAACTAAACAACATATTCCTTAAGAACCACTGGGTCAGAGACTCACTCAAGCAGGAAATTCAAATGTTCCTGGAAACAAATGAAAATGAAGACACAACCTATCAAAATATTTGGGACACAGCTAAAGCAGTACTGAGAGGGAAACATATAGCCATACAATCACATATTAAACAAAAAGAAGAAGCTCAAATGAACGACCTTACTTCACACCTCAAGGACTTAGAGGAAGAATAACAAGGGAACCCTAAAGCAGCCAGAAGGACAGAAATTGCTAAAATTAGAGCAGAAATAAACAACATCGAAAATAAAAGAACCATACAAGAGATCAATGAAGCCAAATGTTGGTTCTTTGAAAGATTAAACAAAATTGACAAACTCCTAGCCAGACTCACCAAACAAAAAAGAGAGAAGACTCAAATTAATAGAATTGTAAACAATGGAGGAGCTATCACAACTGACACCACAGAAATCCAGCAAAACTTTATTTTTTTAAATTTTTTTAAAAAATATTTATTTTATTTATTCCCTTTTGTTGCCCTTGTTTTTTTATTGTTGTAGTTATTATTGTTGTCTTAGTTGTTGGACAGGACAGAGAGAAATGGAGAGAGTTGGGAAAGACAGAGGGGGGAGAGAAATATAGACACCTGCAGACCTGTTTCACCACTTGTGAAGTGACTCCCTTGCAGGTGGGGAGCCAGGCTCATTCCGGGATCCTTATGCCAGTCCTTGTGCTTTGCACCACCTGCACTTAACCTGCTGTGCTACAGCCAGACTCCCCCTGTGAAACTTCTATGAAGAACTGTATGCCACGAAGCTAGAGAATCTGGAAGAAATGGTACCATTCCTAGAAACATATGCCCTTCCAAAACTGAACCCAGAAGAACTACAAAATCTAAATGCACCAATCACAGACAAAGAAATTGAAACTGTTATTAAAAATCTCCCCAACAACAAAAGTCCTGGACCAAATGGCTTCACAAACGAATTCTAAAAAAACTTTCAGGAAACAGTACCCATACTTCTTAAGCTTTTCCATAAGATTGAAGAAACAGGAATACTCCCTTCCACCTTCTATGAAGCCAACATCACCCTGATACCAAAAGCTGGTAGGGACAGAACAAAAAAGGAAAACTACAGACCAATATCTCTGATGAACATTGATGCCAAAATATTAAACAAGATCTTGGCCAACCAGATACAACAGCACATCAAAAAGATTGTTCATCACGACCAAGTGGTATTCATCCCAGGAATGCAAGGCTGGTTCAACATCCATAAGTCAATCAATGTCATTCACCACATCAATAAAAGCAAAGCCAAAAACCACATGATTATCTCAACAGATGCAGAGAAAGCCTTTGACACAATCCAACACCTATTCATGCTCAAAACTCTACAAAAAATGGGAATACATGGGAAATTCCTCAAGATAGTGGAATCTACATATAGCAAACCTACAGCCAATATCATACTCAACGGAGAGAAGCTGAAAGCATTCCCCCTCACATCAGGGACTGAACAGGGCTGTCCACTGTCTTACTCTTCAACATAGTATTGGAAGTTCTTGCCATAACAATCAGAAAGAATCAGAAAGCAAGAGAAAGCAATCAAAGGAATACAGATTGGAAGGGAAGAAGTCAAACTTACATTATTTTCGAATGATATGATAGTATACATAGAAAAACCTAAAGAATCCAGCAGAAAACTACTGGAAGTTATTAGGCAATATAGCAAGGTGTCAGGCTACAAAATCATTGTACAAAAATCAGTGGCATTTCTTTATGAAAACACTAAATCTTAAGAAGAAGTAGACATCCAGAAATCACTCCCATTTACTGTTTCAGCAAAATCAATCAAATACCTAGGAATAAAGTTGACCAAAGAAGTGAAAGACTTGTATACTGAAAACTACGAGTCACTACTCAAGGAAAAAGAAACTGATACCAAGAAATGGAAAGATAATCCATGCTCATGGATTGGAAGAATAAATACCATCAAAATGAATATTCTTCCCAGAGCCATATACAAATTTAATGCAATTCCCATCAAAGTTCCACCAAGCTTATTTATGAGAATAGAACAAAAACTACAATCATTTATCTGGAACATGAAAACACCTAGAATTGCCAAAACCATCTTAAGGAAAAGAAACAGAAATGGAGGTATCACCCTCCCAGACCTTTAACTATATTATAAAGCCATCATCATCAAAACAGCATGGTACTGGAACAAAAATAGGCACACAGACCAGTAGAACAGAATTGAAAGCCCAGAAATAAATCCCCACATCTATGGACATTTAATCTTTGATTAGGGGGCCCAAAGTATTAAATGGAAGAAGAAGGCTCTCTTCAATAAATGGTGCTGGAAAAACTGGGTTGTAACATGCAGAAGAATGAAATTGAACCACTTTATCTCACCAGAAACAAAAATCAACTCCAAATGGATCAAAGACCGGGATATCAGACCAGAAACAATCAAATACTTAGAGGAAAACATTGGTAAATCACTTTCCCACCTATACCTCAAGGACATATTTGATGAATCAAACCCAATTGCAAGGAAGACTAAAGCAGAAACAAACCAATGGGACTACATCAGATTGAAAAGCTTCTGCACATCCAAAGAAACTAACAAACAAAGAGACCCCTCACAGAATGGGAGAAGATCTTCACATGACATACATCAGACAAGAAACTAATCACCAAAATATATAAAGAGCTCAGAAATCTTAGCAACAAAAAAGCAAATGACCCCATCCAAAAATGGGCAGAGGATATGAACAAAACATTCTCCTCAGAGGAGACCCAAAAGGCTAACAAACACATGAAAAACTGCTCTAGGTCACTGATTGTCAGAGAAATGCAAATTAAGACAATACTAAAATACCACCTCACTCCTGTAAGAATGGCACGAATCAAAAAGGACAGCAGCAACAATTGCTGGAGAGGTTGTGGGGACAGAGGAACCCTCTTGCATTGTGGCTGGGAATGTAAATTAGTCCAGCCTCTGCGGAGAGCAGTCTGGAAAACTCTCAGAAGGCTAGACATGGACCTTCCATATGATCCAGTAATTCCTCTCCTGGGATTATACCCCATAGACTCTATAACACCCAACCAAAAAGAGGTGTGTACTCCTATGTTCATAGCAGCACAATTCATAATAGCTAAAACCTGGAAGCAACCCAGGTGCCCAACACCAGATGAGTGGCTGAGAAAGCTGGGGTATATATACACAATGGAATACTATGCAGCTATCAAGACCAATGAACCCACCTTCTCACCCAACTTGGACAGAGGTAGAAGGAATTATGTTAAGTGAGCTAAGTCAGAAAGATAAAGATGAGTATGGGATGATCCCACTCATCAACAGAAGTTGACTAAGAAGATCTGAAAGGGAAACTAAAAGCAGGATCTGAGCAAATTGTAAGTAGGGCACCAAAATAAAAACCCTTTGGTGAGGGGTAGACATGCATCTTCCTGAACCAGTCGGGGTTGGGAGTGAGTGGGAGGGATGGGTCATAGTCTTTTGGTGGTGGGAATGGTGTTTATGTACACTCCTAGTAAAATGTAGTCACATAAGTCACTAGTTAATATGAGAGGGAGAAAATTAATTGTATGTCTCAAAGTTTTTTAAAACACAGACGAAGTCTTTTTAATATATAGGCTGTGTATTTGATATGCAGACTCTCTCAAAAGCCTGACCAAGTAGATTAGAAGCATCCAATAGCAAAGCTATATACAAGATACTGGATACTGTACAGCAAATCCTAACAAAAGGACTATTCAAAGTTAACCCAATTACCAAACAATGTGATGTTAACATTAACTATCGATTGTCTTTTGGAACCCTAAGACAGCAGGAACCTCACATCTCCACTGTAGAGCCTCTACTTCCCCCAGTCCTGGAACCCTTGGATAGGGCTCACTTTCCCATATGCCTCTCCCAATACATATCAAATAATGTTGCACCAGCTGATCGCAACCTAATCAACGCAACCTCAACATGCTTCACCTCAGACTGTGTCCAGAGACTTCACGTGTGGAATGACAACCCTTCAGCTTCATTACTCGGGTGAGACCTTTCCTTTCATGGTATACTCTAATTCCATCCCAGGTGGTTCACTTTCTAACAAAGTGCCAAAACCTAGATATATACCAGTTTCTTTGAGAGAGAACAAGTGTTCACACGTTTCCATAGACTAGTGCAAAATATATACCTGAAAGCAGAAGTACACTAGAGTTTGCAGTGAGTACCCCCCTAACACTTCCTCTCCACTATTCCAACCTTTGGGTCCATGATTGCTCAACAATTTGTTTGGCTTTGTATGTTAACTCTCTTTTCAATCACCAGGTTCCAGATGTCATCATTATGCCAGCCAGGCTTCCCTGGACTGAAGCCCCCACTAATGTGTCCTGGAGCTCTGCTTCCCCAGAGCCCAACCATACTAGGGAAAGAGAGAGGCAGACTGGGAGTACATGTACATGTTCAGCGGTGAAGCAATTACAGAAGCCAGACCTTCCACCTTCTGCAACCCACAAAGACCCTGGGTTCATGCTCCCAGAGGGATAGAGAATGGGAAAGATATAAGGGGAGGAGATAGGATATGGAGATTGGGTGGTGGGAATTGTGTGGAGTTGTACCCCTCCTACCCTATGGTTTTGTTCATTTATCCTTTCTGAAATAAAAAAAAAATTATAAAGAAAAGAGTTCTGCCAATATTTTCCTCTAAGTATCTGATAGTTTCTGGTCTAACATCCAAGTCCCTGATCCACTTGGAATTTACTTTTGTATTTGGTGAAATATAGTGGTTCAGTTTCATTTTTCTGCATTTTCAACCCATTTTTTCCAACACCATTTGTTAAAGAGACTCTGCTTTCCTTATTTAATAGCCTGGGCACCTTTGTTAAAGATGAGATGTCCATAGGTGTGGGGACTTACTTCCAGGCTCTCAATTCTATTCCTCTCGTCATTGTGTCTTTTCATGTTTCAGTATCAAGCAGTTTTGATGACAATGGCCCTATAATACAATTTGAGATCTGGGAGTGTGATGTCTCCAGTTCTGTTTTTTCTTCTCAAGGCAGTTTTGGCAATTCTAGGTCTCTTCTGGTTCCAGATAAACATTTGTAGCATTAGTTCTATTCTCCTAAAAAATGTGGTTGGGCTATTGATGGTGATAACATTAAATTTGTATATGGCTCTGGGTAGTATATTCATTTTTGATGATATTTATTCTTCCAACCCATGCACATGGAATATCTTTTCACTTCTTTGTGTCTTTTTCAATTTTGTTGAGTAGTGACTCATAATTTTCACTATACAAATATTTCACATCTTTGCTTAGGTTTATTCCTAGATATTTCATTGTTTTTGTTGCTATAGTAAAAGGAATTGATTTCTAGATTTCAACTTCTTCTAACTTAGTGTTTGCATAGAAGAATTCCACTTATTTTTGTTCGTTTTGTAGCCTGACACTTTACTATATTGCCTGGTTATTTCCAAATGCTTCCTGCTGGATTCCTTAGGTTTTTCTATGTATACTATCATGTTATCTACAATTATGGAGAGCTTGACTTGTTCTCTTCCAATCTGTATTCCTTTAATTCCTTGCTCCTTCCTGACTGCTAAGGAAAGAACTTCCAACACTATGTTGAATAATAATAGTGATAGTGGGCAGCCCTGTCTGGTACCTGATCTGAGGGGAAATGCTTCCAGTTTTTCACCACTGAGTATGATGTTGGCTGTAGGCTTGCTATATATAGATTCCACTATCTTGAGGAATTTTCCATCTATTACCATTTTTTGTAGTGTTTTGATCATACAGGGATGTTGTAAATTGTCAATGGCTTTCTCTTCATCTATTGATATGACCATGTGGTTTTTGGTCTTGCTTTTGTTGATGTGGTGGATCACGCTGATTGATTTACACATATTAAACCAACATTGCACCCCTGGGATAAACTCTACTTGGTCATGATAAACAATCTTTTTAATATACTGCTATATCTGGTTGGCTAGAATTTTGTTCAACATTTTAGCATCTATGTTCATCAGAGATATTGGTCTGTATTTTTATTTTTTGGTTGTGTCCCTGTCTGCTTTTTGTATCAACCATTTTATATAGTATGTTATGAGGTCCCTCTCTCAGTAGTTTTCAAATTACTAATCACTCTTGCCTCGATTGACTTGTGTCTAAGTAAGTTAACTAAAGTGTTCACAGTTGTGGAAACTGACAGTTTTTTAAATATTATTTTAATCCCTGAGTTGGAACTCCATGGCTTAAAAGCCTCACTGACTCCTGACCAAGAGATTACGCAGGGTGGGGTAGAGACAATCCAATGGTTATGCAAAGAGACTCTCACAGCCCCACCACTAGGTCACTGAGGTATAGATTTTCTCCTGAGTTTCCTGGTTAGTTCTCTGTCCCCTGGTGTCAGCACAGGGCCTCCCTGCTGTTGCTCCAGATTCTGAGGGCAGTAGCAATGGAGACTCAGTTGCATCTGGTGAGTCTTAGGGGAGTCCTCTCCTCCCTTCAGCCATCTTTTTGTTGATTAAACAGACTGGAGGTGGTCTCTCAACTGGTAAACTGCTGGACTGTTGCCAGCTGTTTAATCTCTCCCTAGGTTCCTCTAAGGCACACATTTTTGCACACATTTTGCACACATTTTTGCACTCACCAGTGATTCTGTGGGTTCCTGAAGTCGTTCTAGTCCTATCTTGTGGTTCCTCATGGTCTCCATTGGTATTCCTAGTTGACCTGGGAGAGAAGAGGGGAGAAACACAGCTGTTGCTCCTCCATTGCCCCGCCCCCATATATTTCTAATAATGACAGTTTAATTGAAATATTAAATCACCTATAGTCTCAGAACAGAGAGACCAGAAGCAACTGCTTGTGTCACTATATACCATATAGCTATATGTAAATGGCATTAAACATCATAAATCATAGTAAGGTCTTGTATGGTATAGCAAGTCCTAACCATTTTTATTTTCAAAATAAACCAAATTCCCTAATAACTTGGCTGCAACAATAACCTTCTTAAACTCCAAGACTATAGGAACCCTCACCATTTTCTACAAAACCCATATTTCTCCCAGTTCTGGAAACTCCCGGGCATGGCTTATCTTCCTGAGCTCAATCAAATCAATGCAACCAGTACCACCTTGACATATTTCACTTTGGATTATGCCCTTTTTAATTTTTATCTTAATTTTTTTATTCTAATTTTTCATATAAATAATTAATTAAAAAATTTTATTGGAGATGTAATTATTTACAGAATAGCTGTTGAAACTTCCATGTAGTTTTTTTTTTGTCTTCTCATGATAGGTGTCTGCACAATTTCATGAAGATTTTTGTTTTTGCTTTATTTATAAAGAATGTATCATTTCATCCCAACCACTCCTACCACCAAACCAAGTGTTTCTTCACCAAGTACCTCCTGGCCTCCATTCCCCCTCTCCCATATCTTCTCCTTTGCTTTACTTCAATACACCTCCCCCACCCCAATATTTCACCTCTGTTTTCTTTTCCTTTTCTTTTTTCTGTTTGTCTCACTTCCTAAGTATCACTTATAAATGAAAACATCTTATAGCTGTCTTATTTTCTCCTAGCTTATCTCACTTTATTTTCCTGTTTCTGTTCTCTGACAACAGAATTCATTCACACATCTTCTCACTGGTCCCTTTTCTTCCTAAAGCAGATTGTTAATGGGTCTAGAATCCTGTAAAGTTATTATTCTCACAAAAACAATCTGAAAAGAATTCAGACCTTCTCTACTTTAACTATACTTCTATAAATACTTACTAGTAGGAATTAATATTTTAAGACATTGCATAATAATTTATACAGCAATTCTCTTTAGTTGTCTTAATAAAAAGGAAACATAACATGAAGAAACATGCCCTCAGACTAGAAGTGCTTTGTTCTTAGGTCACATTGACTTTCTTACTGCAGATTTTTACCTATAATACTCATTAAATGCTCTAATTATTATCTGTATTTTTTGGAATTGTTAGCTTCAATTATATGTTTGTAAATGTGACTTCAGCTTAATATAGCCTATAAGCTTCTTAAAGAAGTAAGGAAGGTGTAGTAAAAAGAGTTTGGGACTTGCACAACAAAGCAAGTTATTCACAATCTGATCCATTTTTTTTTCATCCATTAAATGAAAATAACAATACATAATTTGTAGAAGTTCTCTGAAGTGCCACTTAATCCAACACATGTAAAGTGCTCTGTATAGGAAACATTAGATATGATATAGCAGGTTGGTAAGATAACCTCACTTAGTGTACTTGCTTTGTCATGTGAATGACTGGTTGCAGGCAAGGCCACACTGTACTGAAGGAAAAGTTTGGTGCTGTGATGTCTTCTCCCTGTTTAAATCTAAAAAGTAGGCTAGGGGTGGTGAAATATTTCACTTGGAGAATGCACTGATTTTCCATGTATGCAACTCAGGTTCAAGTCTGTATTCTACTGCATTGAAAGAAGCTTCAATGCTAGAATTTCTTTCACTCTACCTTTAAAAAAACTTTGTTTTTTAAAGTTAGCCTAGAGCTTTGAATCCCCAGTGATGCAAAAACAAACAAAATAATAAAATAAATTTGTTACAACTAAAGAGAATCTCTCTCTATAATGAGTCAGTCTATTTTTGATTTCCACTACCTCAGTGTATTAGAAAATGTAGAATATTGCTACATTAATAACGGAGTAATTTAATAGATAAAATGAATTCATATGCATAGTCTTAAGTTATTTCAATGGGCAATAGGGAAATTGGTTCCTATGATTTCTAAATTCCTAGTGAACTCTAAATTTAGTGATTCCATAATTTTAGATGTTTAATTCACTAATTAAACATTTTATTTATTTGAATAAAAAATGTTTCATTTTATTTTTTTAAAATGTTATTAATAATATGTTATAAGATTAGAAGATTACAGTGGGTAGTTCCACACTATACCTATCGCCAAAGTCCTGTTTCCCCACCCTCCTACTACCCAAATATAACTACGATAATTCTCACAAATTTGACAGCTTGCTTTGTTTGAGTGTTTTTTTTAAATTTTTTATTTATAAAAAGGAAACATTGACAAAACTATAAGATAAGAGTGGTACAGCTTCACACAATTCCCACCGCCAGACCTTCGTATACAAACCCCTCCCCTAATAGCTTTCCTACTCTTTAACCCTCTGGGAGTATGGACCCCAGATCATTGTGGGGTGCAGAAGGTGGGAGGTCTGGCTTCTGTAATTGCTTCCCCGCTGAACATGGCCATTGACGGGTTGATCCATATGCCCATCCTGTCTCTCCCTTTCCTTAGTGGGGAAGGGCTTTGGGGATGCAGAGCTCCAAGGCACATTGGTGGGTTGTCTGTCCAGGGAAGTCTGGTCGTATCCTGCTAGCATCTGGAACCTGGTGGCTGAAAAGAGAGTTAACATACAAAGCCAAACAAACTGTAGGACAATTATGGACCTTTAGGCTGGCATAGTGCAGGTGAAGCGCTGGGGGATCCTCCATTTTATAGATACCTAGTAGGAATATTTTAGTTATATTTCAAAGGGCCTGTAGCTATATTAGTGCTTTTTTTTTTTTTTTTGCTTGATCCTGAAATCTGATATGCAGGTGAATCCTAATTATTGTCTGGGGAGATGATGTCATGGCTGGGAAAAGGACCAGAAATCTGGATCAGGGAAGAGAGTAGCTTCCTAATATGGGAAAGTGGTATAAATATTATTGTAAACCCCATCAATTTGATGTGATCTAGGGCCCATAATTACCTTAGGAGCCTGTGTGACCTCTACATCCCTTTAGATCTGAGCTCACATTCTGTGGTCATGAGTAGGAACATTCCATGCTGCCCCAGTATCGACCCATCTTCCTCAGGTGTATCATAGAATATGTTGTCCATGCTCCGAAGGGAGGATGGAACATTCTCTACCACTGTTGATCCAAGTTGAGGGCATGGTCCTATGAGGGTCCACAAAAGGGTGTATTTTGTTGTTCCTGATAGAAATGACCAGAAACAATGGAGAGAGGGATTTATTTGAGGTCTAGGCCCATCAAGTCTGTTTGGGAGACATAGGACTCCCAGATTAGGGTCCCAGCTGGTGGAATGACCTGATAGTAACTAAAGAGTCATCGTTAAAGTATACCAGTCTCTTGCCCTTACTCAGCTTTTGCAGTCCTTGCTTTGCTAAGGTTAGCTTTGGAATAAGTGAGAGAACTGTAATAGGAAGTAGGTGAGGAGTGTATCTAAGTCTAAGTGGACACTATTTCGTTATGAACTTGATACTGACTCACTATAGACTTTTGTGTATTTTTGCTTTCAGGTATTTATTTTGCCCTAATTTATAGATAAAAGTGAATGTATGCTCTATCTTAGGGGCCCTGGCCTATATCTAGGTTTTGGGACTGTGCTTTTTTTTTTTTTTTTTGCAAGTTCATGTAGATCAGATCACTTGATTCCACATATGAGTGAAACCATCTGGTAGTTGTCTTTCATCTCTTATTTCGGAAAGCATAATCACCTCCAGTTCCATCCATTTCATCTCAAAGGACAAAATATCATATTATTTGATCCTTTTCTTTTTGATACCTGTCAAATCCACTTTTAAACTATTTTCTCACTTCATTTATTTTCTAATAAATTTCTGACAGGATGATTTAAGCATTCAAGGATCCAGCTGAGTTTTGTTAAATTAAGGCTACACAATGCAAAGTGGGGTCTCAAGGAATGAACTTTTATTGCAATTATTACACATACTATTGAATAAGGAATCATGTAAGGGTACTAGGTGATACTAGCTGTTTTTGTGTGAACTGATAATTTTATTATAACTTCTAGGCAAAACATTGCCCATTATTTACTCACTTATTTCATTGCTATAAATATTGAGAAAACAACTGAAAGTGGATAATATTTTTCTATGTGTGCTAGTTAGGATTCATTGTGCCAGAAGACTTTAATTATTTTTCCCATCACATATTAGCTTATTCATTGTTTATTTACAGAACAATTACTGTTTCTCCCTCCCTTGTTCTTGAAAAAACACACTGGAAAGTTAATAGGTGGCTACTGCAAAATGTCACATATGCATGGGATTTTTTTTTTTCTAAATGCTTTAGTAAATTAAGGTAAAGAGAAATTTGAGTAGTGATACAAAAATCAACTAAAGTTAAAGTCATATCTTAAATTAATATGCTCACTATATGAGAATTCAGTAGACAAACTTTTAGAAGTTAAAGTTAGCTTTTGTTATTGTTGTTGTTTTTATGTATCTATAAAGAACTCACATCATTTTAGGTAAGGGGCACTGCTAAGAAATCTATACTTGATGAATGATATGGATATGGATAGCCAGTTCCATAAGTAATTTGTGTTATCCTGCTCAGAATTATATGTATTCATTTATTTAATCAATCAATCATTCAGTCAGTCAATAATTTATGTGATTTATAGTAGGTTACAAGGTTGAAGAATTGCAGGGTATAGTTATACACCACACCCACCAACAAAATTCTGTGTCCTCACCTTCCCAATGGTGACCACCATAGTTATCACAGTATCTTAGTGACAATTTCTTCCTTTCTTTTTCCTTCTCTCTATCTTACTTTTGTTATTTCTTTTTTCAGGTCCTGTATTACTGTTCTCTAGGTTCCACATATGAGTGAAACAATCCATTAGCTGTCTTTCATCTCTTTACTTATTTTACTAAGCATAATCATCTCTCATTCCATCTAGTTTATCCAAAAAAAAAAAAAAAAAGAAAGAAACACACACACCACAATATCATCCCCACCCCTACGGAGCAGTATTTTATGGAGCATATATTCCATAACTTCTTTAACCACTCATCTGTCATTGAATTTAAGCTGCTTCCAGTCTTTGTCTATAGTGGATAATGTGGCTATGAATATAAGGGTGCATGTGTTCCTTTGGCTAAGTCTTTGTATGTCCTTTGATTAAATACCCAAGAGACATATTGCTGAATCATGTGTTTATGTGTTTAAGGACTCTCCATACAGTCTTCCAGAGGGCCTGCAGCAATTTGCATTTCCATCAGCAATCCAATAGATCCTACTTTTTCCCATAGCCAACTTCTATTATTTCCTGTTTTTCTGACTTTGGCTATTCTCTCTCTCTCTCTCATTTATTTATTTTCCCTTTTGTTGTCCTTGTTGTTTTATTGTTGTATTTATTATTGTTGTTGTCGTTGTTGGATAGGACAGAGAGAAATGGAATGAGGAGGGGAAGACAGAGGGGGGAGAGAAAGATAGACACCTGCAGACCTGCTTTACCACTTGTGAAGTGACCCCTCTGCAGGTGGGAAACCGGGATCCTTCTGCAAGTCCTTGTGCTTTGCACCATGTGGGCTTAACCTGCTGTGTAACTACCCCACTCCCGGACTTTGGCCATTCTTTGAATGTATGAGGTGCGTGGAAACTTAGTGTAGTTTTAATTTATATTTCTCTGTTGATAAGTGAGGTGAAGTATTTTTTTATATGTCTATGGGCCATGTGTATCTCTTCTTTAGAAGTTTAATTTCGAATAATAATTAATTACACAAATTTATCTCATTACCTAAATAAATAATTTTGTGGGTAACTTATTATTTCTGTTTTCCAAGAAAAATGTTTATCTTTGCTGCATAGATTATATAATGGATATGCAAGTGATTTTCATGCCTGAGATACTAAAGGTTCCAGGTGTAATCCATAGTACCACCATAAACCAGAGCTAGAAAAATATATATATAAATATATGAGACAATCAGTGACACACCTAATGAAGTGTATACACTACAGTATGCAAGGACTCAGTTTCAAGTCCCTGATCCTCACCTGTAGGGGAAAAGCCTCACAAGAAGTGGAGCAGGGCTATAGGTGTCTCTCTGTCTTCTTCTCTACCTCCTCCTTCCTTCTAAATCTCTGTCTCTATCCAATAATAAATAAATAAAATAAAATAAGAAAAAATATTTTCTTGTGCTTTTGATATTATTTGTTTTCTTTTTTGAAACTATAGTTCTATATGTTTATACATTCTTGACGTTCTTCTCACAGTTGATACTTTTTAATATTTGTTCTTTTTTTTTTTTTACAGTTAGATTTCCTTTTGATTTTTTTTTCCTGTTCAGACATTCATGAAATTTGCTTAAAATGACATTTAAAAAATTTTACTATTTCATATATGTATTATTTATCTATTTATATTTTATTATTGTCAGGGCTCCAGGTTGACATCAAATTTCAAGAGAGAAGAATAGACAGACAGAAGGAGAGAGCGAAAGATACAATAGCACTGAGGCTTCTCACAATGCAGTGATGGCTAGATTTGAACCTGGAACATGCTTATGGAAAAATCAGTACCTTTCCAGGTGATCTTTATTGCCAGCACTAGTAGAAAGCCTTTAGTTATTCTGTTTATGTATGGGCACCAAAGTCTGAGTGGATATTTGATAAAAGTTTGAACTATTTAGAAAACTATTATGTTTGCACAATTAATAGTTTAGAGCCATTATAACTAAAGTTTATTAGATTGATTTATAAACCTAATGTATGGTGACTGAGTGGTGTTACATCCAGTTAAGCACACATAGTAAACCTAGTGTATCACCGATGTCAATGTAGATATAACTCTTGTATTTACTTAAATATTCTCCATTTTTATTGGTATTTTCTAACACTAGAGAGTAAGTATCTGCCACATGACTTCAAATCATAATTAAGACTTGCACCAAAATTTTTGTGGTAGAATCCAAATCTATCTTATTAATTATGAAAGCTATACTCTGATTTTCTATTTGCTTTCCATCATCTAAATTCAGCAAATATGTGTTTAAACCATATGGTATTGATATAAAATTTTCATAGTGAGTGAAATAAAATATTTTAAGATATAAATGACAATGGTTGAAATAACAAATAAAATTAAGAAAGTTAAAATAGGTTAATTAGGCAAAAGAAAATTTGACAAGTTAGAAAGTTATGAATAAATATATCATTCTTCTCTTTGAGTCCTTAATATAGTCATTAATAGAAATTAAATTTTTATTGTCATTATTTATAGATAGAGACAGCCATAAATCTACAGCAGAGAGAGAGTTAGAGAGGAAGAGGGTCAGAGAAACCATTGCAGCACTGATCCACCACTCACAAAACCTTCCCCATGCAGGCAGAGGGAAACCTGGGATTTTGTGCATTGTAACACATGCACTCAACCAGATGTATTACCACCCAGCCCCAATATTGCCATTATTAATATGTGCAGTTAAGCAATGTGATTGATTACTTTGTAAAAATATTTTTTCTTTCCTTTTTTTTAAATTGTTATTTGTAAAAAGGAAACACTGACAAAAACCACAGAATAAGAGGTGTACAACTTCATACAATTCCCACCACCAGAACTCCGTATCCCATCCCCTCCTTTGATATCTTTCCTATTCTTTATCCCTCTGGGAGTATTGGACCCAGGGTCATTTTGGGGTGCAGAAGGTGGGAAGTCTGGCTACTGTAATTGCTTCCCCGCTGAACATGGGTGTTGGCAGGTCGATCCATACTCCCAACCTGTCTCTCTCTTTCCCTAGTGGGGCGGGTTTTTTATTCACTTTGGACTGACTGAAAAATGTAGAGGGAGTAGCAAATAGAGAGGGAGTGCAGAAGAGGAGAGAGAGAGAGAGAGAGAGAGAGAGACCTGTAGCACTATTTCACTACTTGTGAAGCTTCCCCCCTCCAAGTGTGCAAGTGGGGACTGGGAGTTTGAAACTTCTATAAGAAGCTTTCTACTCTTTTACTTAAGAATAAATTGCTTAAGGCATGAATAACAAAGTTTTAGATAGGCAAGGATGAATCATAGTCTAAATTTTGTGTGAGACTCTAAGAAGAAAATTTATTAGATTTCAAAAATGATTGATAACAGTATGTCATTTTATAATTGTTATGTAAGAAAAAGAGTATTACATTGTTTATAGCTTAAAAATTGAAAATATCCTGACAATTATGAATCATTCAAATACTTGGGGAATATGATGGACATTTTTGTGACAGGTGTGGTGTAACACATAATTTAAACATAAGTGAAATGGTTAGTCAAAAACATGTCATCATATAAACTAACACAATCTTGATAAAAAAAAGAAACAATAAATCACTGTTCTTACCTTCAAAAAATCACAGTAATAAGTAGACTCTGGACCTAAACCTGCAGCAAGTTTATTTTAGAAATATTTCTATTCCAATTAAAATGTACTTTAGAAAAATCCAAAGTTGTATAAATCTTCAAAAATTACATTATTCAAAAGAAATAATAACCAGGTCATGCTAAAATGATTATTGTTAGCACCTTCCAAAACTTCATTACCTTTTATCCTTGAATTAATTATAAAAGACAAACATAATTTATTTTGCCTGTAGATTGACTTTAACTCTCAGAGTATAAAATTAATTGTAAATCCTAGAATCAAAAAATTGGATGTAAGTAAGAGAGAGCATATAAAGATTAATTAGTTATTTTACTGAAATGTTTTCATTAAAAACAATTTTTAAGTCTTCAATTATTTTCTTTTTAAAACATGCTTAAATTCAATTTTGAAAATCTAAGAAAACTAATGGGCAAATTGAAGTATGTTGGATAAGGAAATAAGTGTGATTCTTTTGTAATCTATTTGGTACATTGACTTAGATTCTCTTTATGAAATACTTATTTAGTGAATCCTTTGAAATACACACTTAGAGGCAAAAAGTGCCACATTTTATATTAGCTATTTTTGAATTGATTCTTTTATTGAAGGAATGTTGTTTTACAAGACTTTTTCTATCCCTTTCCTTCCAGTTCAGGATTCTAGGCCCCTATCTCCTATAATACCATATCCTTTTGTGACCCCCAGATCAGCAGATATAGATTAAGGGTTTATACATGTTTTGCCTTTTCTATTCCTTATTTTGCTTCTTAATTCCCACATATGAGTGAGTTATTTGCTTTTTTTCCCTTCTAAATTATTTCATTTAGTGTTACTGTGAATTTCATGGTGGGCTAGGATTTCTTGTGTTCATCAGGGGAAAGAATTCTATGAGACAATGCAATGCCAGTGAACAAGTAGAGTTTAAGAAAAATTGAAAGTAGAGGAAGAACTTGTACAGAAGATAGTTAGTTGTCTAAGCAAGATGATGAGACATAGTGAACAAGAGTTATGGCAGGAAAGGAAGAGCAAGGAGATTTAGGTATACTATTTATATTTATATGTACATACCCATAGATAGACATTTAAAAATTCTTTCAGAAGCATGTTGAGAAGCTTTAAGTTTTTAAATTGACTGAGTTACTAAATTAAACAATTAACTATTGAATTTAGTCTTCAAATCATTCTTCCAAGTGCCCATAGGAAAAGTCAAATAAAACACAATTTTTTTTCTTTTTCTAAAAAATTATCTTTATTTATTGGATAGAGACAGCCAGAAATCAAGAGGGTGATAGAGAGCGAGAGAGTCAGAAAGACACCTGCAGCACTGCTTCACCATTCACAAAGCTTTCCTCCTGTAGGTAGGGGACCAAGGTCTCGAACCCAGGTCCTTGCACATTGTAATACATGAACACAATCAGATGTGCCTCCACCCGGACCCCCACAATTTTCTTTGAATAACTTAGCTCTGGAAAGTACAGAACATCAGATAGTATGGATCCACACAGTATAGGCTTTATGAGAAGCAATATACTTTAGAATCATAGATAAAACAATACTGGATAGATAAAGAAGGATTCTGTAAAAGGGTAAGGAGTATGATTTAACAGCATTAATAGTGTAGAAGAGAATTAACCTTTCTAGCCCATCATAAAAGCATATACCAGGATTTATGAACCCTTGTTAACTACAAATACTGCAACAAAGGAGGAACTCAAACAAACAAACAAACAACAACAACAAAAACTAAGGAAAGTACAGAAGACTGAAAGTAACAGATTGGGTCATGTTTTGTCTTGAAGACTATGGGAAGTCACAGAAGTCCATCTTAGACCTCAACAATTAGAGAAATATTGTTAGTTTACATTCTATTATGAAATAATTGGTATATCTAGGAAACTGCTACATTAAGTATGAAACCATGTCCTGAAACTAGAGACATTCTTTCTTTGTTAGGAATAAAACTTGAAAGCTAAAAGACAGAGCAGACTGTTGCATTTGGAATGCTTGTTAAGCATTGATTAAGACAACAGAGTACTCATGGATATTTTCTACTTATTTTTATCTCACTGAGTTGTGACATCGACTTACTTTGTATTAATATGCCTAGTTTATTTGATGAAAATACTAAATAGCACTTATGAAGCAAATGTATAGACCACTGTTATAATTAAGTTGAAATATCCAAAGGTACAGGAACTTCATTGTGTGGATACAGATTGCTATGAATTTACACAGTCATACATACATACCATATGAATATATGTACATAATATTGAATGTTTCCTTTCTTAAGCATGTGTTAATTTTCTCCTAACATGTGTTTCGTATAGTTTGTTTGAACTCTGAGTAATTTATTCCACTATTTGATAAATGACTCATAAAATACTCATAATTTTATCATTTCAGTACGGCAGTATAATACTGCATTAGGTTGATTTACTATATCCAGTAAATTGTGTAGAATAATGACTCCTGGATAACAAATATTTTAGACTTATTTCCATATCTATGCAATCTGATTTACCTTTGAGTAGTTATTATCTAAGATATATATATGTATATATATATATATATATATATATATATTACAGTAATCTCAACCAAGAAAATTGGAAAACTTTGCATTAAAAAGATGATGTGTCTGCATTCTGAGAACAGCTATTTGGCAGATAGTCTGACTTATGTCACAGCCCTTGTATGAGGGAGTTGTCAGTGGTAATTCCAAGGGACTCACAATTTGAAAATAACTCCAATCTCACACAGTGCTAATTTAATAGAGATAGCTCACCAGGTAGGGAACCTATACAACTGAGGCCAAACCCCCATCATCACATGCAAGGTGCTATGGCACTGGGGAAAGCCCTGATATGGTGGTATCTTTCCTTCTCTCTGTCTTTGTCTCTCTATCTGAGTGAAAGGTGCCCAACTAGAATGAAATCATGTGTGTTAAAGAGACTGCCTTTGCAAAAAAGGGCAATAAATAAACAAAACAAAACAAAACATCTTTAGGCCTATTTAAGACTAGCCCTGAGGACCAGTATGTTTGTATATCTCTTTTTGACTTAAGTCACTTAATATAATATCTTTAATTTTTATCAAAGATGAGGCAAAATAGACTACTTCATAATTTTTAATAGCTGAGTAGTATTCTGCTGTTTATACCGTAACTTTCCTAGCCACTTATCTGTCCTTGGATATCTGGATTTCTTCTAAGTTTGAGCTATTACAAATTATGCTGCTATAAACAAAGATGCACACAGATCTCTTTGGACAGATGTTTTTTTGTTCTTTTGGATAAATCCCCAGGAGACACTGACAGATAATACAATGAATCCATTTCTAGTGTTCTAAGGAAACTCTTGACTGTTTTTCATGTGGCTGGACCCATTTACATTCCCACTAGCAGTGTAAGACTATTCTTTTTTTTTAATTTTATACTCTCCAATTTTGCTAATTATGTTCCTTCTAATATGTCACATTCTCTTGAGAGTAAAGCTGTATCTCACTGTTATCTTTGTGTTCCTTTGATAATCAGCGACTGAACATTTTAAATATGTATGATGGACCTCTGGATCTTTTCTTTGGTAATGATTCTGTTGATGTCCTTTCCCATTTCTCAGTGTGGTTGTTTTGTTGCTGAGTTTAATAAAGTTGTTTTAAAACTATTTTATTAGTTATTTATCTGATGAGTGGCCTCTGAATATTTAATCTATTCTGTTGGGTGTCTTTCTGTTTTAGTGATGGATTCTTTGCTGTGCAGAAGCTTTTCAGTTTGCTGTAGTCTCCCTGATTTATTTTTTGCTTTTGTTTTCCTTGTGGCTAGACTTGTCTTTGAAGATATTCCTGAAACATAGATCATGAAATGTTCTGCCAATGCTTTTTGCTGTCTACTTAATGGTGTCTGCTCTATTGTCCATGATTTTAATTCATTTTACGTTGAACTTTTTGTGCATGGTGATATGTAGTTGTTTATTTTAATTTTTCTGCACATTTCGACCCAGTTTTTTCAACTGGCATTTGATGAAAAGACTCTTTCCATTTAATGTTTTTGGTTCTTGTCAAAAATTAATTGCCTTTAGCTGTGAGGACTCATTTCTGGGATTCCAATTCTATTCTCCTTACCTGTATATCTATTTTCTTTCCAGTACCAAACAGTTTGAATACAGGAACTCTGTAGTATAGTTTGAAGTCAGGAAATATAATTCCTCCAGTCATGCCTTTTAAAAAAAATTTTTTTTATCAAGATTGCTTTGGCAATACTAAAGACATTTTGACTCTAATTATTTTTGTAGTTTTTGTTCTGTTTCTTTTTTAAAAATGTGGTATCTTAATGGGGGTGACATTAAATCTGTCTATGGCTTTGGGTAGGATTGTCATTTTGACGATGTTAATTCATTCTTTCCAAGAGCATGTACTCTCTTTCAATTTATTTGTATTTTTTTCTATTTCCCTGAAGAATAAATGACTCATAGTTTTTAGTGTACAAGTTTTTCACTTCCTCTGCTAACTTTATTCCTAAATATTTGACTGTTTTTACTGCTGGGTGTCCTCTTCTTTTAGCTTAGTGTTTACATAAAGGAATGCCACCGATTTTTTGTATATTGATTTTGTAGTCTGCTACTTTATTATATTTCAATTTCCTGGAGTTTTCTAGTGGATTTATTAGGATATTCTATATATACAATCATATTACCTGCAAATAATGACAGTTTAACTTCGTTTCCAATCTGAATTACGTGAATTCTTTTTTGTAGCCTAATTGCTATGGTTAAGTCATGCAATACTATCTTGAATAGTAATAGTGATAATGTAAAGGGCAGCCCTGTCTTCTACCTGATCAGAAAGAGAGAGAACTTTCAGTTTTTCAGCACCGAGTATGATGTTGTCTGTTGGTTTGTTGTATATAGAATCAAATAATTTGAGACATTTCATATCTATCCCCATTACATTTTCTTTGAAATATTTTATTTATTTATTCATGAAAAAGATAGTAGAAGAGAAAGAACAAGACATCTCTCTGGTACATGTGCTGCCAGGGATTGAACTCATGCAGGGAGTCGGGTGGTAACACAGTGGTTTAAGCACAGGTGGCGCAAAGTGCAAGGACCGGCAGAAGGATCCCGGTTCGAGTCCCCGGCTCCCCACCTGCAGGGGAGTCGTTTCACAGGTGGTGAAGCAGGTCTGCATGTGTCTAACTTTCTCTTCCCCTCTCTTTCTTCCCCTCCTCTCTCCATTTCTCTCTGTCCTATCTAACGACAACATCAACAACAATAATCACTACAACAACAATAACAACAAGAGCAACAAAAGGGAAAATAAATTAATTAAAAAATAAAAATAAATAAATAAAAGACCTCATGCTTGAGAGTCCAATGCTTTATCTACTGTTCCACCTCCCATACCACTACCCCTATTACTTTTAATGTTTTGATCATGAAAGTATACTGGATCTTGTACCTATTAAATAATCATGTGGTTTTTATTTCATTTTGTTGATGTGATGAATCACATTTCTTATTTTCATATTTTATCCCTATGATAAAGCCTATTTGTTCATGGTGCATATCTGAATTTATGTTTCAAATCTTTGTTTCTCTGTCAACTAGCAGTTGATCTCTGAAAAGTTACTTAACATCTATTTACGATGGTCTATTTTGGTTTTGAATTTATAATATAGAAATAATATAAATAAGTATTTCTAAATGCAGTTGTAATTATTTGAGTGAATATTTTAATTGAATACCCTGCAGCAGCATGTTGCACTTGTGTACTTCAGTAAATATTATTTTACTTCCACCTTCCTCTACAAAGCGGAATCACCTCGTGAAATCTCTCTTCAAAATAAAACTATATTTAAAATGATAAATCCTCCTATTAGGTAGAGTGTGAAGGGCAAAGAGAATCCACTGCTCCTAGTGGCCATTTTTTCCTTTCCATTTTATTTGATAGGACAGAAAGAAATTGAGAGAGAAGGGTGAGAGATAGAGGGAGGGAGAAAGAGAGACACCTGCAGACCTGCTTCACTGCTCATGAAGCATCCTCCCTGAAGGTAGGGAAAAGGGCTCAAACCCTGATCTTTGCAGATGGTAATGTGTTAGCAAAAATTTGCTAACACAGATGAAATATGATGCTTAATTCTGGAGAAAGTATGCCAGAACCATTAACAATATCCTTTCCAGGAACATTATTATTTTTTTTTTCCATCAGAAAAGTTAAGCACTGAGTTTTACTAAAGCAATAAGAAAAGTAAAAGACGAAATTTAAAAGATGAACTGAGAATGTGCTAAAACAAATTAGGTTCCACATGTTCCTATAAATGTTATAGGGTGGGGCCGGGTGGTGGCGCACTTGGTTGAGCACACATGTTGTAATGTGCAAGGACCCAGGTTTGAGCCCTGACCCACCTGCAGGGGGAAAGCTTTGTGAGAGGTGAAGCAGGGCTGCAGGAGTCTTTCTGTCTCTCCCCCCCACTTCTGCTCGATTTCTGACGGTCTCTATCCAATAAATAAATAAAGATAATTAAAAAAATTTTTAAGTTATAGGGCATACTATTTTCCCCCCAAATTTTTCATTTTCTTCACAGAGTCAGTGATACTCACTGAGAGCAATAATTGCTAATGTATAATTTTCTATGTTTATGCTGTGTTTGAGTGAATGGCTAAGAAAAGATTCTGAAGCACTAGATTCCACTGCTTACACTTTTTATTTCTCCTGGATCTATTATAAGCAGGTGGAGAAAGCATTTCTTTCTTTTATTTATTTATTTATTCCCTTTTGTTGCCTTTTTTGTTGCTGTGGTTATTATTAATGTCATCATTGTTGGATAGGACAGAGAGAATAGAGAGAGAAGGGGAAGACAGAGAGGAGGAGAGAATGATAGACACCTGCAGAACCTGCTTCACCACCTGTGAAGCCACTCCCCTGCAATTGGGGAGGGGGGGGGGGCTTGAACCCATATCCTTGAGCTGGTCCCTTGTGCTTTGCGCCACCTGCACTTACCGCAGACTCCCTGGTAGCTACATTAGATCATTAACAATTGTCTTCAATTAACTATTAATTTGACAATTAAAGGCCAAGAAAGATCTACTACAAATGAGGGGGGTTATTGCTTTTAATTTAGTCACATATTATTACAAGTGTGGATTTTAATCACACATAGTATTTAACTGAAAAAATATCACTCTCTGCTACTGAAGCATGGCAAAAAGGAGGAAAGTTAAATGATTTTCAAGTGAACGAACTATATAGATTTAATCATGAGATTGTATAGTATAGTGTGATATTTTTTAAAGCATTATATTTAGCCTTAGAGACTTAAAACTCATGAGGGAGGTAATACATGAGCACATGTGTAAAAATGTATAAAATGTGGCCCTGGTTAAGTGCACATGGTGCAAAGTGCAAGGACTGGCTCAAGGAGCAAAGTGCAAAGACTGGCTCAAGGAGCCGGGTTCGAGCTCCCAGCTCCTTACCTGCAGAAAAAAAAGGTTAAGCAGGTCTGCAGATGTCTATCATTCTCCCCCCCCCCCCGTTTTCCTCTCCTCTCTCGATTCCTCTCTGTCCTATCCAACAACAATGACAACAACAACAACAACAATAATAATAATAACGATGATGATAAACAACAAGGGCAACAAGAGGGGAAAATGGCATCCAGGAGTGGTGGATTCGTAGTGCAGGCACCCAGCTCCAGTGATAACCCTGGAGGTAAAAAAAAAAAAGATTAAAGATAATAAGATTAATGAAAAGGCTACATAATATATGAATATGCACAGTTCTGTTTCTTCCTTGTTTAAACTAGTACACATAACAGGTCAAGTTTACATTAATATAATATTACAGGTAAATAAATTTGTTACAAATAATGGAAGAACAGTACATGTATGGTACATTTAAATTTGGTAAAATGAAAATACATATTTTTTTCTAATGAATATGCTCATTTTAGTCTAACAGAATATAAAGTCTCATTAAAATGATAAAAAGATTGTAGCCAAACACCTTTTTTTTTATTTTACCAGATGGTAACATTTTCTTTTAGCATTCTTTCACATTCACAAAAATCTCAGTAATCAACCATATGTTAAGTGAGACTCGGCTATCTGCAAAAGGCAATACTGGCTCTACGAGGCAGTTATACAATTTTATATAAACATTTTCTTTACCCAAGATTAATTATATTTAGACAGTGTTTAAAGTAGAGGTTACAAGTTTCTTGCTCATATTTGTGACTTATGGTAACCTTTGCACAAAGGATAATTTATGCTTACATAGTATCTGTTCAAATATTTTAATTATATTGGTGGTTTAATATTGATTTATGAAGTTACAAGATAACAGAGTATAATTTCACACCGTTATCACTACCAGAGTTCTGAATCCCCCTTCCCTCAGTTTGAAGCTATGGTGGTTCTCTCAGGGTCGCAGATATATGTTTACTATTATTTATACTAATATCTGTCTATATCTGTATATATTTTCCCATCCCCCCCCCACAGCCAGTCTTTTCTTCCTTTCCAAATCACAGCTACACCTACTACTATTTCTGAATGTCATTTGCTTTTTCTTCTTCTCTCTCCAGGTTCTGAGGAAGTTAGAGTTCCTCTGATCATCTTCCTCCTATCATTTCTCCCCCCACAGGGAGTATGAACAAAGATTCTTTTTAGGGTGCAGAAGGTGGGAGATGTGGCTTGTTTAATTGCTTCTCCACATGACCTGGACATTAGCAGGTCTGTCCATATCCCTGGCCTTGTTTCTATCTTTCTCTTGTGGGGTATGGCTCTGGAGAAGTGAGGTTCTGGGATACATTGTTGAGGTTGTCTGCCTAGAGATGTCAGGATGGAATCATGATTGCATCTACAACTTGGTGGCTGAAAGACAGTAAGATATAAAGCAGGATGAAATGATTAATACCAGGAAAAAAATGAGTAACAGAGCAGATGAGAATAGGGATCCTAGGGTGGAAGTAAGTATTGCATTTTTATTGAATGCTTATCCTACTAGTTTGTCTTCTCACCACTGAAAGTTAGAAGGATTTTTTTTTCCTGTCCTAAACAGGAAAAAAAAATTAACAAAAGTCAATGAAAAGACTTCAAGTGGGCAAAGATAAATAGGTAAGTGTTTATTAAAATTACATTTATTGCAGTAGGTAAAGTAAGACTATTGTCAGAAATTGATTTTCAAGAACTGGAGAAAGATCATTCATGAACAAAATGTCAACAATCAAGCACTCCATGATTGTGCTCTGTGAAACTGAAGCATCAAAGACTACAACTATGTAATCTGCAATAAGTAACAAGTACAGGAACAATATCTGAGACACAATAAGTCCATAGGGGAATGAAGAGAAGCACACAGATCCCAGTAGAGGAGACAAGGAATCTTTAAAGGTATAGCTCCCTTCTGCACAGACTCAGTTGGCTTTGTAACAAGAACAAAGGCTAGAGAAAACACAGGCAACGGGGGGCCAGGTGAGTTAAGTGCACTTGGCACAAAGTGCAAGGACCGGAATAAAGATCCCGGTTTGAGCCCCTGGCTCCCCACTTGCAGGGGGGATTGCTTCACATTTGCTGAAGCTGGTTTGCAGGTCTCTATCTTTCTCTTCCCCTCTCTCTCTTCCCCTCCTCTCTCGATTTCTCTCTGTCCCATCCAGCAACAATAACAGCAATGGCAACAATGACAATACAACCACAAGGGAAACAAAATGGGAAAAATGGCCTCCAGGAGCAGTGCATTCCTAATGCAGGCACTGAGCCCCAACAAATAAATACATACATGCATACATACATACGTACGCAACCACTTTGACTGCAAATTCAAACAAACCAAACTTCACTGGGAGTTTTTATTGCTATCAGGACCCTCAACCCTCAATCTATGCCCACATGTCTAGGCTGCATGTCCCAACAAGTCTAGATCCCTGCTTCCCAGGCAGCCCTAGCCCTGGTGGCCCACCAACCTTGAAAGCATTACCTAGAATGCCTAGACTCCATAATACCTGTCCTTCATATTACACCTTCTGATTCTCAGGCCCTGCCAAGAAACAGCACCTTTAGTTTAAGTTCAAACCAGGGCTCCTGAGACACCCCCCACCCACCCCCACCCACTCAGTGAACAACCCCTACTAGCCACCAACCTGGGGAGAAGCCTGGGTTTTGAGAACCTATTTTGGGACTTTCATCAGTGCACCAGCACAGGTGCTCCAACCCCACCTTGCATCTCTAAGAACACCCTTGCTGTGCAGTAGCCTCTTACCCTATCCTCAGCCCTTGTAGGCCTAATCCAGGAAAAAGCACAGTGCCATCAAGGGTTAAATTGTTGGGTGGTAACCTTGAGCCTTGTGCCCTGCCCTGGTACACATTACCTAGGGACAAGCCCAGTTCTTCAAGGATATCTTTGCTGTGTTGTTGTCTCTAGCCATACACCTCAACCCCTGTACCAGAAGGAAGAGAAAAAGGAATAGGGAAGAACATATTCTGAAGGAAATAATAAAAAGAGAACTTCCCACAAATGAATAACTGGAAAAAACAAAGATACAAGGAGCACAGAGAATGCCAAACGGAAACGATCCAGAGATGCAAAAGTGAAGACATATGATAATTAAGATGACAAAGACTAAAGATAAAGAAAAATTATTGAAAGCAGTGGGATAAATACAATGAAGGAAGGAAGAAAAAAAGGAAAGAAGGGAAAAGTGAGGGAAAGAGGGTGGGAAGAAAAGAAGAGAAAGCGAGGAAGCAAGGTAGAAAATGATGGGGAGGGAGAGGAAGAAGAGAGGGGAAGAGAGAGAAAAGAAGATAGTTAATGAAGAATTCAATGTACTGGCTAAAAAAAAAGTCAATTTATCCTCTGTGGCTTTTTTAATTCTCTTCATTAAGTATTTAAATTTGCCATCTGTCCAGCCAAATTATTACTGCTTTCCCATTTTATTATTATTCCCTGAATAGTAGTAATAATTTATCTGAGTTTCTCATTTTTGTGGGACTAAATCAGTGAATGAATAGTAAATGAAGTATAATGCTTTCAATTTTTTTATCCTGAGATAAAAATAAAGCATGTACTTACGTGAATGTCTTTGTGTATGCTCTGCTTTAACCTGAATGAATATACAATTTAATAGGTTAGTATAAATGGGAAATAATGGAGACATAGCCAATTGGCTATGTCTGGAGTAAATGACACAAAGCATCATAAATATGTGCCAAGTAATTTTTATCTCTCAAAATTGTTTAGTAAAGGAAATGTACATGTTCCACTCTAGAAAAGCAGAAGGAGAGAAAGGGAAACCAGAAAGAAAAAGGAAGAAAGAAAGGAAAGAAGAGGGAAGGGAAATGAAGGGAAGGGAAGGGAAGGGAAGGGAAGGGAAGGGAAGGGAAGGGAAGGGAAGGGAAGGGAAGGGAAGGGGAGGGTGTTGTTAAAATTCAGAGGACTCTAGCTGGCCAGGCTAGCTTCATGGCGGGTAACAGAGACACGGAGACAACGGCTGGGCAGGGAAGCTGTATTTCTTTATTCAAGAACAATGATTCATAAACTAAACCAAACTAATCACCAAACAAAACTTTGCTGTCTCTTTGTGGCGGCGCAAGCACTCTCTCCAACTCTGGAATTCAGGAACCCTGGAACTCTCTTTTTCTCTAGGACTCTGAAACTCTCCAACTGTGTAACTCTCCAACTCTCTCTTTGGAACTCAGGAACCCTCTCTTACTCTCGAACTCTGCAACTCTTCAACTCTCGAACTCAGGAACCCTCTCTCGGGGTTCCTTGGGGCGGGGCCAAGTGGGCCAGCGAAATTAACTGGACTGATCCAATTCTCTTGGCGGGGGAGGGCTAGAACAAACCAATGTAAAGCATACGACAGGAGGGGAGGGGAGGGGAGTGGAGGGGAGGGGAAAGGAGGGAGAAGAAAGGCAGGCAGATTTGTTCCTTTACATTTTAGAATGAGAGTTTTTCATGAAATACATTTGAGTGGAAAAATAAAGCATGTGCTTACGTGAATGTCTTTCAACTCCAAGGTCCTTTCCATTACAAAGTAAATATGTCAAGATAATTGATTTTTTTTTTATTTTATCAAGATATTTAAATCATTCATATCCATCCAAATTATTAACATATGTTTAACAAAAGAATGTGTTAAAAACTCAAGATAAAATCAGCTGGTTGGTTTTTAAGTAGTAATTACTTGTAAATTATTGGGTGGAAACCTTGTATATAAAAATAGAACAACAATAATTTCAGGTTTAAACTTCCTTGAGGAGCCTAAGAATCTTCAAAATTCATATGGTTCCCTTCCCTTTCCTTCATTTCCCTTCCCTCTTCTATCCTTTCTTTCTTCCTTTTTCTTTCTGGTTTCCCTTTCTCTCCTTCTGCTTTTCTAGAGTGGAACGTGTACATTTACTTTACTAAACAATTTTGAGAGATAAAAATTACTTGGCATATATTTATGATGCTTTGTGTCATTTACTACAGACATAGCCAATTCCTGCTGGGTAATTTTCTAAAGAGAGTATTTGACAGGTACTTACAAAATGATTGAATGGTGTTCTCAGCATTTATCTATTGCTCATTTTATAGTTTTTCTTAACATAGAAGTACATTAAAGATAGACTTTCAGTTTAAAAAAATAACTCCAGCAGAAACAATATATTTACCACAAAATGTAATTTTCACTTTTTGATTAATTGATTCAGGAAATAGCAAGCTGTAACTGTAATTCTAAATTCTAAAAAAAATAAATTACACTACACAGAGAATCTTATTCTAAACTTTGTGGTTAATGATATAAAATGTTAAAAGAAGGCAGCCTTGGAAAGTATTTTAAAGGTTGTATTGTATTCCAATTTCTTTTATGATAAATTTTTAAACCTGTGAACTTGAACAGAATATGCTTGATTTTGGAAGTTTCACTGATAGAATACCTCAGAAAAGGATTGATTGTCACTGAAAAGTACTAAAGCACAAGCTAGTTCTGAATGCATAAAGTCTTTGTATCGGCTGGGAGTATGGATTGAACTGCCAAAGTCCATGTTCAGGAATGAAGCAATTAAAGAAACCAGAACTTCCTCCTTCTGCAACCCTTCTGACCCTGGGTTCATATTCCCAGAAGGATAAAGAATAGGAAAGCTATCAGGGGAGGGGGTGGAATATGGAGTTCTGGTGGTGGGAATGGTGTGGGGCTGTCCTCCTCTTAGACTGTGGTTTTTGTCAGTGTTTCCTTTTTGTAAATAAAATTTTTAAAAATTTTTTATATCATATAGGAAGTATAGGAAAAAATATCTTTAATACCCATGTATTTAAGTTGTCATTATAGTACTGCACAAGTTACAAGGTATTTTTTATTATTTATTTATTTATTTAAATTTATTTAAGAAAGGATAAATAAACAAAACCATAGGATAGGAGGGGCACAACTCCACACAATTCCCACCACCCAATCTCCATATCCCACCCCAACCCCTGATAGCTTCCCCATTCTCTATCCCTCTAGGAGCATGGAACCAGGGTCATTGTGGGTTGTAGAAGGTGGAAGGTCTGGCTTCTGTAATTGCTTCACCGCTGAACATGGGCATTGACTGGTGGGTCCATACTCCCAGTCTGCCTCTCTCTTTCCCTAGTAGGGTGGGGCTATGGGGAAGCAGAGCTCCAGGACACATTGGTGGGGTCTTCAGTCCAGGGAAGCATGGCCGGCATCATGATGACATCTGGAACCTGGTGACTGAAAAGAGAGTTAACATACAAAGCCAAACATTGTTGAGCAATCATGGACCCAAAGGTTGGAATAGTGGAGAGGAAGTGTTAGGGGATACTCACTGCAAACTCTAGTGTACTTCTGCTTTCACGTATATATTTTTCAGTAGTTTATGGATACGTGTGAACATATGCTCTCTCTCACAGAAACTGGTGTATATCTAGGTTTTTGGACTTTGTTAGAAAGTGAACCACCTGAGACAGAATTAGGGAATACTACGAAAGGAAAGGTCTCACCCGAGTAATGAAGCTGAAGGGTTGCCATTCCACATATGAAGTCTCTGGACACAGTCTGGAGTGAAGCATGTTGAGGTGGCAATCATTGTGTTGATGAGGTTGTGATTGGCAGATGCAATATTATTTGATATGAATTGGGAGAGGCATACAGGAAAGTGAGCCCTATCCAAGGGTTCCAGGACTCGGGGAAGTAGAGGCTCTATAGTGGAGATGTGAGGTTCCTGCTGTCCAGTATCTTGTATATAGCTGTGCTAT
Source organism: Erinaceus europaeus (assembly GCF_950295315.1). Taxonomy (NCBI): domain Eukaryota; kingdom Metazoa; phylum Chordata; class Mammalia; order Eulipotyphla; family Erinaceidae; genus Erinaceus; species Erinaceus europaeus. The sequence goes on along the minus strand of NC_080169.1, from coordinate 58,844,699 downwards.
TGGTTGCTTCTGATCTACTTGGTCTAGGCTTTTGAGAGAGTCCGCATATCAAATACACAGCCTATATATTAAAAAGACTCAGTCTGTGTTTTAAAAAACTTCAAGACATACAATTAATTTTCCCCCTCTCATATTAATTAACTAGTGATTTATATGACTACATTTTACTATGAGTGTACATAAACACCATTCTCACCACCAAAAGACTGTGACCCATCCCTCGCACCCACTCCCACCCCCCACTGGCCCAGGAAGTTGCATGTCTACCCCTCACCACAGGGTTTTTACTTTGGTGCCCTACTTACAATTTGTTCAGGTCCTTCTTTTAGTTTCCCTTTCAGATCTTACTCAGCTTCTGTTGATGAGTGGGTTCATCCCATACTCATCTTTATCTTTCTGACTTAGCTCACTTAACATAATTCCTTCTAGCTCTGTCCAAGATGGGTCAGAGAAGGTGGGTTCATTGTTCTTGATAGCTGCATAGTATTCCATCGTGTATATATGCCACAGCTTTCTCAGCCACTCATCTGTTGTTGGGAACCTGGGTTGCTTCCAGGTTTTAGCTATTATGAATTGTGCTGCTATGAACATAGGAGTACACACCTCTTTTTGGTTGGGTGTTATGGAGTCCTTGGGTATAACCCCAGGAGAGGAATTACTGGATCATATGGAAGGTCCATGTCTAGCCTTCTGAGAGTTTTCCAGACTGCTCTCCACAGAGGCTGTACCAATTTACATTCCCACCAGCAATGTAAAAGGGTTCCTATGTCCCCACAACCTCTCCAGCATTTGTTGCTGCTGTCCTTTTTGATGTATGCCATTCTTACAGGAGTGAGGTGGTATCTTAGTGTTGTCTTAATTTGCATTTCTCTGACAATCAGTGACCTAGAGCCATTGTTCATATGTTCATTAGCCTTTTGGATCTCCTCTGTGGTGAATGTTTTGTTCATATACTCTGCCCATTTTTGGATGGGGTCATTTGCTTTTTTGGTGCTAAGTTTGCTGAGCTTTTTATATATTTTGGTGATTAGTTTCTTGTCTGATGTCTGGCATGTGAAGATCTTCTCCCATTCTGTGAGGGGTCTCTTTGTTTGTGTGATAGTTTCTTCAGATGTGCAGAAGCTTTTCAATTTGATGTAGTCCCATTGGTTTGTTTCTGCTTTAGTCTTCCTTGCAATTGGGTTTGATTCATCAAAGATGTCCTTGAGGTGTAGGTGGGAAACTGTTTTATCAATGTTTTCCTCTAAGTATTTGATTGTTTCTGGTCTGACATCCAGGTCATTGATCCATTTGGAGTTGATTTTTGTTTCCGGTGAGATAAAGTAGTTCAATTTCAATCTTCTGCATGTTACAACCCAGTTTTGCCAGCACCATTTATTGAAGAGAGCCTCCTTCTTCCTTTTAGTACTTTGGGACCCCTTATCAAAGATTAGATGTCCATAGGTTTGGGGATTTATTTCTGGGCTTTCATTTCAGTTCCACTGGTCCGTGTGCCTATTTTTGTTCCAGTACCATGCTGTTTTGATGATGATGGCTTTATAATATAGTTTGAGATCTGGGAGTGTGATGCCTCTATTCCTGTTTCTTTTCCTCAAGATGGTTTTGGCAATTTTAGGTGTTTTCAGGTTCAGATAAATGATTGTAGTGTTTGTTCTATTCTCTTAAATAAGCTTGGAAGAACTTTGATGGGTATTGCATTAAATTTGTATATGGCTCTGGGGAGAATATTCATTTTGATGATATTTATTTTTACAATCCATGAGCATGGGGTATCTTTCCATTTCTTGGTATCAGTTTCTATTTCCTTGAGTAGCGACTCTTAGTTTTCAGCATACAAGTCTTTCACTTCTTTGGTCAACTTTATTCCTAGGTATTTGATTGATTTTGCTGAAACAGTAAATGGGAATGATTTCTGGATGTCTTCTTCTTCAGATTTAGTGTTTGCATAAAGAAATGCCACTGATTTTTTACATTGGTTTTGTAGCCTGATACCTTGCTATATTGCCTAATAACTTCCAATAGTTTTCTGCTGCATTCTTTAGGTTTTTCTATATATACTATCATATCATCTGCAAATAGTGAGAGCTTGACTTCTTCCCTTCCAATCTGTATTCCTTTCATTTCTTTCACTTGCCTGATTGCTATGGCAAGAACTTCCAATAATATGTTGAAAAGTAATGGTGACAGTGGACAGCCCTTTCTATTCCTGATCTGAGGGGGAATTCTTTCAGCTTCTGTCCATTGAGTATGATGTTGGCTGTAGCTGTGCTATATATAGACTCCACTATCTTGAGGAATTTCCCATCTATTCCCATTTTCTGTAGAGTTTTGAGCATGAATGGGTGTTGGATTTTGTCAAAGGCTTTCTCTGCATCTATTGAGATAATCATATGGTTTTTGGCTTTGCTTTTTTTGATGTGGTGAATGACATTGATTGACTTACATATGTTGAACCAGCCTTGCATTCCTAGGATGAATCCCACTTGGTCGTGATGAACAATCTTTTTGATATGTTGCTGTACCCGGTTGGCCAAGATCTTGTTTAATGTTTTGGCATCTATGTTCATCAGCGATATTGGTTTGTAGTTTTCCTTTTTTCTTCTGTCCCTATTAGCTTTTGGTATCAGGGTGATGTTGGCTTCATAGAAGGTAGAAGGGAGTATTTCTGTTTCTTCAATCTTATGGAAAAGCTTAAGAAGTATGGGTACTAACTGTTTCCTCAAAGTTTTGTAGAATTCATTTGTGAAGTTGTCTGGTCCAGGACTTTTGTTTTTGGGGAGATTGTTACTAACGGTTTCAATTTCTTTGTCTGTGATTGGTGCATTTAGATTTTGTAGTTCTTCTTGGTTCAGTTTTGGAAGGGCATATGTTTCTAGGAATTGTTCCATTTCTTCCAGATTCTCTAGCTTGGTGGCGTATGGTTCTTCATAGAAGTTTCGCATGATTTTCTGGATTTCTGTGGTGTCAGTTGTGATGTCTCCTCCATCGTTTACAATTCTATTAATTTGAGTCTTCTCTCTTTTTTGTTTGGTGAGTCTGGTATTTTTATTTTTTAAAGTTGTATGTAATTTGTTCTTAACCTTTAAAAAGTTTGGGGCAAGATTTTTAAGTATTTATTTAGAACACAAAATAAACTTCTTCACAAAATCACAGTTTACATGGCATTTGGATTTTTAGTCCAGTTCATAATGTAACTAAAAAAACTTTCACTTAACCGAATAACAAAAATGTAATTTACATGTACCACCCTCCTTTAAAGACAATTATTTAGAGCTCTAGCTAAATTTTACAGAAATCCATCTGCCTTCTGCAGATATTGTCCTTTATTTTGTTTTCCATATAAGGCATATGGAAGTGGAATATCAAGGTATGTGAGTATGTATAAAGAAGAAATGAGTGCCATGGAATAAGGGCTATGAAATAGAAAACAAGATTTTTTTTAAATTAGATTAAATTCTTAAAACTCCAAGCTAATATCTCTGCAACTGTTAGGCATTTTATTTCTCAAAATCCTTAAAACTGACACCATCAAATGTGAACAAACAAATGAATCTTGTGGAAGTCTCCTTGTTGGTATGAGTATAAAATGGTGTTTTCATTTCAGCAAGCATTCTGGTATATTTAGTAAAAGTTAATTTTATAACAATGATATTTATTATTTATTACTTTGTTTTTCCTAGAAAGATATAATTTAATCCTAACTCCTGGAACTACAGAATGTAACCTTGTTAGAATAAAAAGTTTTTATATAGGCTATCAAGTTAAAATAAGGTCTTTAGGATGGGTGCTAATTTAATTTGACTACTGTCCCTTTAAAAAGAGTGAATTGGGAGTTGGGCAGTAGCGCAGCTGGTTAAGTTCACTTGGTGAAGCGCATATACAGGCAAAAGGGTCCCGGTTCGAGCCCCTGGCTCCCCACCTGTAGGGGTGTCGCTTCACAAGCGATGAAGCAGGTCTGCAGGTGTCTATCTTTCTCCCCCCCTTCCCCTCCTCTCTCCATTTCTCTGTCCTATCCAACAATGATGACATCAGTAACAACAACAATACTACTTCAATGTTAAAACAAGGGCAACAAAAGGGAATAAATAAATATTTAAAAATTTTAAAAAGAAGAATAAATTTAGACAGAGACAGACAATTTAGAATAAAGATGATGTGATGCTACAGGTGGAGACTGAAGTAGTGGTCCTGTAAGCCTAAGGATGTCAATGACTATCCCACACATCTGCAGATTCTAGGAGACAAGTATGGTACAAATCCTCTATGACAGCTGTCAAAAGGAGCCCACTTTTTGGTGATATCTTCATTTCAGAATTCTAGCCTTAGAATGTGGACAATTGGGTGGGTAACTCAGCCCAGTAGTTGTACTCTTACCTGTTAGAATGTGAACAATTTTGTTTTGAAGCCCAAGAGTTTGTGGTAATTTGGTTTGGCAACCATAGGAAATTAGTACAAAGCTACTGGGTATGTATTCAAATACATAATTCAAATACATAATTCAAATTAAATTTATGTCCACACAAAAATGTTCATAGCAACTTTTTCCATGACTACTTAAAGTAGAACACACCCAGGATGTCCTTCTTAGACTGTTAGAAAAATAAACGTTGATAGATTTAAGCATAGGAATGTTAATCAGTGAAATCAGGAATGAAAAGAAGTGAATTATCCAGTGAAAAAACAGAGAAGAGATTTAAGATCTCATTGCTAAGTAAATGAAACCAGTCTGTAAAGGCTAGATACTTGATTCTAAATACACTTACTAACTTACTTTAAAAGGAACAACTGTAGAAATAAAATGATCTGTGGGGGATAAGGCAGGGAGGAAAGGATATTGACAGGGAGAAAAAGGGTGATTTGTACACAGTGAAAGTATGTGAAAATACCATGTATTTGCCACTATACTTTGATCACACTTCATGACATTCTACACCATAAAGAGTGAATGAAGTCTGTAATATGGTGGAAGGTGAGGTATCCTTATGACTATTTGGGGGAGATGTGAAACTGTACCCCTGTAAAAACAATCTTAGAAAATTTCTTCAAAAAAGACACATGGATAATCAGAAAAAAAGACAATCTTATGTTTTCTGGTAGAAATAACTAAGTTATCTAAACTAATCTAATGCATAAACTACCACATGTGATCATTTACTTAACTATTCCTGTAACTTACAAGAGAGAAACTTTCTCCTATGGAGAGATGTTTTGGTTTTGGAGAAGCAGAAAGGTATATAGGAATATAGAAAGGTATATAGGTATATAGAAAGGTATATAAACACAACAGTATTTAGAATGGCTCTAGTTTAATTTAAAGATCAAAGGAATACTTGATGTGTTTTAATGTAGCCAGGTTAGACTTAGTTTGAAAGGAAATTGTGCATGTGTCTTTGACTGAGAGACTTAGAATTTTTATACCTGTGAAGATCTAATAAGGCAGAGGTGACTAGATGGAGTACAAATGCAATGGAAGTATAGCAAAGTTTGTCATATGATGTCATTTTCAATTCTATCATTTTTTATTTATAAAAAGGAAACACTGACAAAATCATAGGATAAGAGGGGTACAACTCCACACAATTCCCACCAACAGAACTCTGTATCCCATCTCCTACCTTGAAAGCTTTCCTATTCTTCTTTAACCATTTGGGAGTATGGACTGAGTGTCATTGTGGGATGCAGAAGGTGGAAGGTCTGGCTTCTGTAATTGCTTCCCTGCTGAATATGGGCATTGGCAGGTCAATCCGTACTCCCAGCCTGTCTCTTTCCATAGTGGGGTGAGGTTCTGGGGAATCAGAGCTCTAGGACACATTGGTGGGGTTGTCTGTGGATGGAAGTCTGTTTGGCACCATCCTAGCATCTGGAACCTGGTGGCTGAAAAGAGAGTTAACATACAAAGTCAAACAAATTATTGACCAACCATGAACCTAAAGGCTGGAATAGTGCAGATGAAGAGTTGGGAGGGGTCTCCATTTTGTAGATAGCTAGTAGGCATATATTAGTTATATTCCAAAGGTCCTGGGCTATACTAGTTTCTTTCTTTCTTTCTTTCTTTCTTTCTTTCTTTCTTTCTTTCTTTCTTTCTTTCTTTCTTTCTTTCTCTATCTCTCTCTCTCTCTCTCTTTTTTTTTTACCTCAGCCTGAAATCTGATATGCAGGTGGATCCAAGTTTTTGTCTGGGGAGTTGATGTCATTATTGGAAGAAGGATCAGAAAGCTGGATCATGGAAGAGAGTGGCTCCCAAATATGGGAAAGGTATATTAATATTTTTTACTGTAAATCCCATTGATTTGCTGTGATCTGGGTCCCATATTCAGCTTGGTAGCCTATAGTGATCTGTGCATCCTTGTAGGCCTGAGCTCACATTCTGTGGTTATGATTAGGAAAGTTCCAAGCTGCCCTAATATCAGGACCCATCTTCCTCAGGTGTAGCATAGAGTATGTTGCCCATCCTCCCTTTGGAGGATGGAACATTCTCTACCATTGTTGATCTATCAGTTCTTTCTAGTAATTATTTCAATTAATTCTTTATAATTTTTCTATATTAATTCTCTAAATTATGTTTCCCAAACTAAACTTCATTTTATCTTTCCAGCATATTAGTCAAAATAATGCAAAAATAATTTCCATCTAGTAAATTGTCTTATCAGCTAGTAAAAATAATTAAAACAAATTTTTTGGAAAAGGGAAGGAACTCTAATATAAACTATGAATTTTAAAGAATAATGTTGTGTCATCAGCTATAAATGTAATAAATGTCTGACAATGATAAGATGTTAATAATAGGAGCATTTGGGGGCCAGATGGTGGCATGTCTGGTTAAGTGCATACATTACAGTGCACAAGGACCCAGGTTCAAGTCTCTGGTTCCCACCTGCAAGGAAGAAGCTTCACTAGTGATGAAGCAGGGATTGCAGGTGTCTTTATGTCTCTCCCTGTTTCTCTCTCTCCCTCTACTCTCAATTTCTCTCTGTCTCTATCCAATGGTAAGTAAATAAATAAGTAAAAACATTTAAAAATAATAGGAGCACTTGTGCACAGTAGACAGAAATAGGAAGAAATGGATATGTGGGACTTGTTTGTGGTACCTGTTCTATTATTCTGTAAACCTTCAGCTGCTCTGAAAACTAAAGATCATTAATAAAGAAAAATATACTTCAACATTTACAAATTGTAAGTCTTTGGGTAACTTAACTTCTCTATGCTTTAGTTTCTTCTTCTGTTAAAAAGGGTCTACTAGTAGGGATGCTTTATAGAGTTGTTAGGATTATTTTTTATATACAGAGATTTTTTTTTTTTAATTGCCATCAGGGTTACCACAGCGGTTCAGTGCTGGCACTATGAATACAGAGCTCTCTGTCATCACTTTTTCTTTTTCTTTTATTTTTCCTCCTATTTTATTTGATAGAGCAGAGAATAATTGAGAGAGGCAGAGGAGACAGAGAGGGAGAGATAAACATAGTAACCAGCAGATCTCTATTTCAATGCTTGTGATGTATCCTCCTGCAGTTGGCAAGTGGAGGTTCAAACCTGGGTGCTTGAGAATGTTCAACCATGTATAGGTGCACCATTGCCAGGCCCCTATATATGAAAACTTTTTTTAACATGGTGCCTTATACTGAACAAGTTACATAAATATCAAGTATTTGCAATTTTTTGAATTGCAAGTATTTAGGTAGGCATTGGTGTGTTGTATTAGTATATGAAACAATATAGTCCATGCCATTGCTGTATAATATAATTTATTACAATTCACTCTGGAATGGTGACTGTTTCATAACATTGAAATAATCAACTTTAGGGAGTGAATCTATTGGTAGTATATATCCATCAATAACTGAAAGACCTTTTGCAGTTCCTAGACCTTAAACAGTTGATGTAAATAGTACGTGAATTTTACTATGTAAAGTAACTATAACAGATAACTATAGACATATCTTAAATGCTTTATCACTACAGCTCTATTAATATAAGACTTTAGAAAAATGTCAGAGCACATATGAAATCTTTAGGAACATTTAATAATGGTTTCTCTTGTCTAATATTATTAGTAATCTTGCTTTTGCTAGCAGGTAGGCGAAGAGGTTGAAAATCAGCTGTATGTTGTCTAACTCAGTTTTCAACTTTTACCAACATAAACCTTATAGGCTGGTAGCAGTATTTGTAAATTAAAGGTTACATTAATATAGAGTGACAGAGATTTATGGAATACTGCTTTAAATTTTGCTTCATATGGTAAAGCAAATTGAGTTTATTTTATAGACAAAAGCAATTTGAAGAAACCCATAGGTTACCTTGGCCACTGACGGGTATAAATTATCTCTAATTAAATTTTATCAATACTGCACATTGAGCTATTTAGATAAAACATGTTTTTGACGTTTATTGCAAAATGATACCTTATTTTAGACTCATGCATTCTCTAGGGTTTAGTATAGAATGAATCATTAAGGGAATTAGTAATTTTTCCCTTGACAGGAATTGCATTATTTGGGTATGTGAGCATTTAAATGTGTTTTTTCTAAGTAAGTTATTATGGAAAAGTATCCAAACCTATTATCATGAATTTGAGGCATGCCAAAACATTATACAACCCACATACATAATTTCTAGGCAAATTCACTGCTATTATTTAAGAATTTCTAATGTACATTTATTCCCAAAGGGTATTAATTTCATCTAGAGGCGAGATTAGCAAATTATTGTGATAGTAGTACTTGCTCATACGAAGTATAACAATTCTTATAGATTATGAGGCTTTCTAGGGGATACCCTACCACCAGTATAGGTGTTCCTGTTATTATTCCCTTCTACAAATAGCAAAAAGGCATGCATTATGAATAAAGGTCTGCACTAGAATGAAAAACTATATATGTTTTAAGACTCCAAGTGACAAAACACTTAATGGGCAAAAGAGGCTATTATTTATATGTGTATAAACACTAAAACACAGACACCAACCACAGGACTCTATTCAAGGGAAATATGAAAGATGAATAGGCAGATTTTTTTAAAAATAAAATACCCTAACTGGATTCAGAAAAACAAGCTGTTTATATTTATAACACGGTTAATGCAATACTCACATTTTATCGATATAGTAGCTAACATTAAATAGTATTTCACTTTCATAATTTATTTGTGAATTATTATATTGGCTGACACTAGTTGGAAAGTAGGTAATGAGCCAAAGAAGAACTATACTTCCCTTTTTTTTAATTTTCTGGTTTTTTTTATTGTTACATAAACACCATTCCCACCACCAAAAGACTGTGTCCCATCCCAACCACCCACCCCCACCCCCCAACCCATTGCCGAGCTGGGAAGCCCAATGGCCACCCTCCCCTTCACCACAGGGTTTTTACTTTGGTGCCCTTCTCTCGATTTAATCAGATCCTGCTTTTAGTTTCTCTTTCTGTTCTTCTTTCTCAACTTCTGTTGATGAGTGGAAGTGATACTTCCCTATTTTGCCAAAAAGATTTCTCCAGACAAACAGTCCAAAACACTATAACATAATTTTACCATGCAAGTGACTTACAGTGAACCTGGCATGCTTAGCATATATTCTCCCCTTCCAGGTGTCATAAATTCAGTGAAAAGTATTCTGTCTCTCCTTTTTAAAAGAAGTCCCCAGTAAAGGTATAAAAAACAGTATAGTTCTGTAGTTAATGATTGGAAAATGTTATGCTTTTACTAATCTTTATTGGACTGGCAAAGTAGCTCACTTGAAAAGTGTGTTGCTTTCCCATGGATACCACCCAGGTGTGAGCCCTACTCCCATGACTTTAAGTTTTGTCCTGTCTTTAGTTCTCTTTCTACCTCAGCCATCTCTGTCCATATCTTAAAAAACAAAACAAACAAAAAAAAAACTACCATTACTTTTCTTACTGTTTACATTTATTGCTTAATAAACTTTATTTCTATCATTTTGTTTACCATACTGTAATCTTAATAGCTTAGTCTCTATCTCCTACTAGATTGGTGATCTTCTGCTTATGTAAGCATTTTATTGTCTTTGCTGATTGAAATGTTATATATTATGCTTTCTGTTGTAGTTACAATTATGTCCTTTTCACATTCAGGGTTAAATTTTCATTGTCTTGGGAGTTGGGCTGTAGCGCAGCGGGTTAAGCGCAGGTGGCGCAAAGCACAAGGATCGGCATAAGGATCCCGGTTCGAACCCCGGCTCCCCACCTGCAGGGGAGTCGCTTCACAGGCGGTGAAGCAGGTCTGCAGGTATCTGTCTTTCTCTCCTCCTCTCTGTCTTCCCCTCCTCTCTCCATTTCTCTCTGTCCTATCCAACAACGACAACAACAATAATAACTACAACAATAAAACAACAAGGGCAACAAAAAGGAATAAATAAATTAAATAAATATAAAAAAAATTTTCATTGTATCCTAAATTACTTATTTATTTGCATTACTATTATTCTCTCCAGAAATATTAGTAAAAAAATCAATATTTACATTTATTTGCCAAACATTTTTATTATCCTTATATTTGTTACTAAAATATCTCTTTTTATTTAATATAAGTTTACAGTCAAGCATTAGCTAAATCTAACAAATTGTTTATTCATATACATACATATGTACACATGCAAATATATTTGTATATACTTACACACATACATATACTTTCATTTCTGGTTAGGTCACAAATTAATCTTGGATATATTTACATCTTACATGGATAATTGCAAAGCCTATGTCTAGAAAAGGTAGGCTGTGCACCAAAGAAGTTATAGGTTCCTGTCAACCCTCTTGTAATTTGGGAGTACAAATGAAAACTTGGGAACACATACAGAAATTGTTTTGAATGGTTTTAGGACAAAGATTATGAAACAAAAGGTTGAATAAGTTGGATGCATCAATATGAATTTGCTTAGTGAAACTCAGAATTTGTTGGCTTTATAGTTAACAGTGCTGTTTATTAGATGTTTTGTTAATTAAAGCCTGACAACAATTGCTCTCCACAATAAAGTGAAGCTGAGATGCAGGAAATTTATTTTTATATTTAAGTCCAAGTGTTTTTATTGGTTAGTGAGGTGTAAATATTGGAATACACATATTTTTCTTTGTTTTTTTTATTGCCATTAGGGTTATTGCTAGAAAGAAAAATGGATTTTCATGAAGGCTGATTTGAATGTTAAATTAAACATATTTAAGTTTGGAGATTATATTTTCAGTAATTAACTGAAAAGCTGTAACAGTTAAAAAGGTCCTAGAAGGGAAAGTTCTATAGCAGGTTCATATGTCAACAAAATGTGACCCAATAGATCTGATTATACTTCAAGGATAAAATGGAATGTTATCTGGAGCCCCAGTTTCAACTCTAAGAGAACACAATGTAGATATCTAGAATTTTAAAGCTTATTCTATGTGCTACATTGTGGAGACCATCAGAAGTAAAATAGTGTATACCATATTCGATGTATAGTTTTCTGTCTCTTATTAGGAAGAATATTTAGTTGTTTGGGTGACATATGATATTTCAATAGTATATGCACTTCAATGCAGTACCTTATCTGTATTTATTGGGGAAGCAGTTAATGGTTTACAGCAGACTTACAGACATTTATGTACAATCCCTCATCTCCCTATGATAGTTATCTAGGTCCCAATACCCCTTCATCCCATCTTTTCTCTCCTTCCCCAGAGCCCTTTGCTTTGGTGAAATATACTGTACCCCATCCAAGTTTTACATTATACTTGCTTTTACTGTCATTTTTTCTTAAGTTCCATAACTAGAATTTAACATTTTTTTCTTAATTTCCAACTACAAAATTTAAGAAAAATCTTTCTGGCTTATTTTACTCAACATGATACTTCCAAGTTCTTATGATGATATTGTAAAGGAAATGACCTCATCATTTTTTAACAGTTGTATAGCATTCTATTGTGTATATAAAATACAACTTTATTAGCCACTTGTCTGTTCTTAGTCATCTGGACTGCTTCCAAATTTATGTTAAATGCAGTAACAGTGAGGAATTTATAGTTATTCTCTTTTATTATAGTTGGGGCTCTAGTCCCCAATACTGGGAGAAGGATGTGTGCTATCTTAAATAAAAATATCTTGGTAAATCAGGACTGATGACTAAGGCTCTATCATATCATATTGATCTTATGATACTTGGCCTACAGTTCAGAAAATATTACTTCTTCAGTCAGAAACATCTCTCAGAGTGTGTCTTAATCCATTTTTCTTTAATTCTTGTACGCTTCACCAGAGGGGGAACTGCACCCAAAATGCAGATAAAAGAACTTCAATGCCCATCACCCAGGTTTGAAGCTGGCTTTCACTACATTGAAGGAAGTTTCAGTGCTTTGGTGTCTCTCCCACAACCTCTTCTATGTCTCTCTCTTTTTTTTGTCTGAAAAAAAGTACTCTTGGAGTGGTGAAATCCCAGAAACACAACAACAACAACAAAAAGGTAATAATGATAATCAGCACTTCAAAACTGTAGCCTTCCCTATACAATTAAATTTATGAAAGTAATTGGTCTGGCAGGAATTTTGAAAGAATAAATATTGGCTCACAGAACTTCCAGGAGGTGTGGTGTCATGCTGCAATGTGGAGGAGAGAGAGAAGAGATCTGGAGTGGAGAGGGAACACAATTCTTTATTTGCAAGGGCACCTCAGAATTGGGTGAGAGCACAGTGGTTCAGGCCACGTGTAGCTATCCAAAATGGCCGACTTGCACAGCAACCCTCCCTGCGTCTAATCACTGAAGTGAAAAGTGGGCAAGAGAAGAATAAGGGCTTTATAGGGCAAAAACTGGGAGTGAGGAGCTGGGACAGGATTGGTTGGGAAAGGCACTCCGAGAATGTACCAACTCTTGTGGGAACTGGCAATAGCCTGAGGGGACAATGTGGAGAAACAGGCACTCTGAGAATGTCCCAACTCTCATGGGAACTGGCAATAGCCTGAGGGGACAACATGGCAGATGTGACTGCATCTGCACAATTTCCCAGAAGTGTGGCTTTGGAATAACTGGGATTGGAGCATCTCTCCCCCCAAATCAACAAATAAATACAAGACACCCAACTGAAGTCATAGTCCATAGCGGAAAGATCTGCAGCCTCAGGTGGGTTCTTGCACATGGTTGGGGCAAAAAAGGGCACAGGTTGAAAAACAACATAGTCAAACCATAGCTCTAGGCAACATAACACTGATTTGTGCCATTTTGGCCATTTCACTTCAAGCACAAGAAGCAGTGAAGGTTGGTGCTAGTGCTGGATGTTTAGGGAAAAGGGCTAAAAACCTCTCAATCTTTGATTCAAGGGAATTTTTTACCTTTCTTAATTTAAAGTAAGGACACAACAAAAAACAAAGAGCATTTGTGACCACAGACAACTATCCTCTCCCCTCCTACCCCACCTGCTATGGAGCATACAAACAAGAGAAGTCTAGAGATCAGAGATCACACCAGAACCACCTGCTGGCCAGCAATAACTAGCACAATAAATGTGAAAGCAGAGAAACAGTACTAACCATGCCATATCAGTCAGATAGAAATAAACACAAGTACTCTAAGGAATTACAGTTTTAGAGAGACTCTTAGAGACAGACTACAGAAAGCTCACTATGAGGACTCTCCAAGAATCTAAGCAAGACTTGAAAAAAGTATTTTACTATGGAATTAAAACACACAAGGGTGGAACTGAGAACAGAGTTCACTAAGATTATTCAAAGCTTGAAAGAAGAACTTCAATCAGAATTCACTAACCAATTAGGAAACATAAAAGAAAATTTTCAAACAGAACTCTAGGGAGTAAAAGACACTCTAACTGCAATTCACACTAAAGTAGAAGGATTAGGAAGTAGACTCACAGATAGAGAAGAAAGAATTTCCTATCTAGAAGATAAAGGTAGTCCACTCTTTCAATTTAAGATGAGGGAGAGGAATAGCTCAGAAAGACTGAAGTGACTCTGTGAAGTTGCAGACTCTATTGAAAGGTCAAATATAAGAATGATAGGTATATCTGAGGAGGAGGACAAGTTCAAAGGCCCATAGTCCACTCACTTAGGAAACCCTAAGAACATTCTCATTCAAGAGTCAGAATGCTCATCCAGCTTTATAAATACAAAATTATAATCGTTATTATAAAACTATTAAAACTCAATGACAAGGAAAAATTTTGCAGGCTGCTAGGGAAAGGAAAGAAGTTACATATAAAGGTAGAGCTATTAGACTTTCATCAGATTTCTCTTCTCAAACTCTAGAGGCAAGTAGAGAGTGGAATGGCATATTTAAAGTTTTAGGGAGAGAGAATTCCAGCCATGAATCTTGTATCCTGCAAAATATCCTTCAAATATGAGGGAGCAATAATATTATTTCTTATAATAATATTTATATAATAAATATATAAATAAATAATAATATTTAATAATAATATTTCTTCTCTATGATTACTTACCACCATACCACCTATGATGACCACAACCAAATTGATTTTAGTGCTGCCATCCCACATTATGCCACTCCTGAATAATTATGGTGGACTATAACCAGAGATACGGAGCCAGAGATGGCAACCTCGAAACTCTTCAAACCTGGTGAGATCTTTCCTAACACCTGGAACTACCTGCATTTACTTTAGATGGCATTCACTTTAGCTTTCAGATACTAGGCATGGGGTAGCATATAGGGTACTGGTTACAGATGTATATGTATCCATATACTAGGGGGTGATTATATAACTCAAAATAATAGTATTCAATAATCCTTGATGATTGGACTTAAACCTAATAAACCTGGAATCCTCATTGTAGTGCCTTTAGAAAGCATCACAAATTCTCTAATAGCTTACACTTAGAACAAATTAGTTTAGCAGTCTAACAGAAAGGCCCAAGGAAGACACAGCCTGAAAGACTAATTCTGTTTGCAATCAACAAATGATACTCAGTGCTTAAACAACTGGGAGAAAGTCTTGGTCATCAGACAAAGAGAGTACTACAAATGCGGGATAAGGGCAAGAGACAGGCTTACTTAATAATGGCCTTTTTGGTCAATATCACACCACCTTACCATCTGGGGCCCTAGTCAAGGGTCCTTGATCCTTCCCACACAAATATGATGGACATAGACCTCCAATGGATCCCTCTCTGCACCACCATTTGTAGCTTGCTGTGGTGGCAGGATGCAGAAAAAGGAGGTTTGGATGAGAAAGGGAACACAATCCTTTATTCGCCTGGGGACCGAGGTGAAAAGCAGGCAAGAAAACGAGGGGCAGAAGAAGAAGGGTTTTTATGGGAATAGCTCTCATGAGAATGAGAAGGGGAAGGAGTAACCATAGAACTCCAGGGTAGGATAATAACTTTCACGGGAATGGGAAGGGGGAGGAGTAACCAAAGCACTCCAACTATCACGGGGAATTGACAATGCCCAGAGGGCACAACATGGCAGAACAGGTGCTCCAAGAGTGTCCCAATATTTTTGTGGGGGTGTAAAGACTTACATGGCCGCCAACCTTGTGAGATTATGTGTTCCCCCTGTGTTCAACCCCTCTGTAGAGAGAGAGAGACTTACCTGGAGGGACTCATCTCATAGGTTAAGCTCTGCCAGGCTCCATCATCTCCTCACAATTTTTCTACATCTTTCCCTATCTTTCTATCTAGTCATTACATTAAGATGGGTCAATGTCTGTAAAAGACTCCATCTGTGACTGAGGAATAGTGATGTAGGGGTGAGCAGAAACCTTTTGGGCATAAACCTGAATGATATAACAAAACAGGAAGGGACAAGTAGGGGAGCAGTAAGAGCCAGTGTGATGTCAAGGGAGGCTTGGTGCTCAAAGGACCATTCCCTGTCTCTGGGGGGTGGGGGGCAAGGGTTCATAATGAGGGGGCATTTCCTGCCTCAAAGAGAAGGACCTGTAGGCAGGAGGGCATGGTCCACCAAGCAGAGGGTCTTATTTGGCATTGTATAGTCCTCAAGGCAACAGTCTGCAAAGTCTATGAACTACTCAGGATCAGTCTTTGAAAAGCCAGCAGTGTGAAGGGAAGGAAGCTGCTGTAAAATTGTGTAAAATTTCCAAAGGGTAAACCAGCAAGTCCAATAGAAGTGTCAGTCCAAAGTAGGCAACTAGGGGGAGAAATGGCAGGGGATGAAAAGGTGCATAAGGAAGGTCAGCCACTGGAATTCTGCTTTTCTGTAGAGAGTGAGCTGGAACCGCCAAAAGGTTACAGGCAAAGCAGAAGCAGGAAGGGCAGACAGGCAGTAAGAAAGTTCTGTCCTTGGAGTCTGTGAATCAGGTTCTTTAGATCATGTCAGGTGACATCTAGGGTTTCTGGGGATGTGCCACTGTAGTCGTGCCATCTGGTGGGGCATCCAGATGGTTTTTCCAAGGGATTCCTGTGAAAGAAACACAAACAATCTGCTTCTCATGGTTAGCAGGGCATCTCATTTGAATTTTTTATAGAAGAAGAGGTTTGGTGCCTTAACCAACTGAATATTGGGGGATGTATCCTCCCTATTTATTTATTTATTATAATTATTATTTTTTAATTTTATTTTGCTTATTTATTTTTTTACTTAATTGAGCCTAGGAGTTTGGCGGGCCTTCTCAACAGCCATTTGTTTTTAGGGGTAGTAAGAAATGTCTATGGCATGGGTGATGTTATAAAGGGAAATACCTTTAAATTGTTGGCTGACAAAGGCAGGCCTACAGTGGCAAGACGAGATACATCAGTTAAGTGTAGAAGAATATGTGAATGTTGTTAATTCACATAAGTTGTATATGGAGGAACTTTTTATAGTTTAATACCTTACCATATGAACAGATGATTCTTCATGTGAAGGATTGATAGCTGTAATCACTTACTTGTGAAAAAAAAATAAAACTTGTAACAAGTTAGAGGTTTACTATAATTGATAGCTCGATGATTATAATTGGTTTAAGTATCTTTATGATTTTGTTTAAAGGTCATCTAATTTGACCTCTTGTAGCAGACTCTGCAGCAGGATCTTTAGACCAATTTTAGTTAAAATATATATATTGATATTTTTAACCATTTTGCTTTGGAATATAAACAGACTCAGGTTACTTAGAGAGTTAACACATGTTAGTGACAATGGTTTTAACATTTACAGTGTCAGATTGATGCCAGATCTGTTGTGGATTAATTTCCACAAGATAGTTTACAGGGCACTTTTGGGAGCCCTCCAAAAGGGCCCTGTATAGAGAATTTGTATTGTAGTTTTGGGGATGTATTGTCAAGTTAAATATTTATACTTTACCTAAATAGTTAGTTACTTTTAGCAAATTAATTTTACCTTGTCTGGTAATAATGTAACTTCAAGGTTACACTTTTAACCATTAAGTTAGTGTTTACCAAACTCGAAACATACCTATAAACATTTAGTTATAACACACAGGAGGAGAAAAACTTTTGTTATGAAAACATATCATTTTAAAAACAAATTTATATCTGTCTTTACTCATACAGTTCAAGACTAAGCAATTTACATATATACCAAGACTTATATATAAAAAATTAAAAGAGAGAAAAAAAATTTTTTTGGAATGTTTCTGGACGTCTCCAGAAACCTTGGCTGCATCCAGCATTTTTATATAAAGTCAATTAAGTTTTAGAGTACTCTAAGCAGATGGGTCATATGAAAATTTTTGGTCATTCAACACACTCACAAAACACAACTGGCCAGTCATAACATAAGACATCCAGAGAAGTGGTAGGAGAGAGGGCTCTGTGAGCCAGATTTTCCAGATTCCGCCATGTCTCGTATTATGGATCCTGGGATGCATCCTGCATCTAGTCCTCTTGTAGTATTTCTTGTTCTTCAGGGATAGCAGCGCCATCATGTGGGTATTGTCGGACATGGCAGGCAGGAACCCAGGCAGGTTTGGAGTAATTCTGTGGAAAAACGCATGTGAAACCTCTCCCCATGGTCAATAGGGGGTCAGGCCCTTTCCAAATTTTATCAAGTGGTTCTTTCCATTTGACCTTAATAGCTGGGAGGGTGGATGGTGTTTGCCAATGAAGAATAATAGGAAGTATGTCCGAGTTATTGTAAATATTAAAGAGATTTAATGAGTTAGGGCTTTTGCTAGCTGGATATTGAGGGGTACATTCCTCCTTTATCTTTATTTAATTGAGCCTTAAGGGTTTGATGGGCCCTCTCGACAATGCTTTGTCCCTGTGGATTATAGGGAATGCCTGTGGTATGAGTAATGTTCCAGAGGGAACAAAAATCTTTAAATTGTTTGCTGGTAAATGCAGGTCCACTGTCAGTTTTCAGTTGAAGAGGCAAGCCCATTACAACAAAACAGGAGAGCATATGGATTATAAGCTTTTTAGAGCTTTCTCCCATCTGAGCTGTTGTCCACATAAATTTAGAAAAGGTATCAATGGAGACAAACACATATTTTTGTTTGCCAAAGTTTGGTATGTGTGTGACATCGATTTGCCTAAGAGCATTGGCTTTTAATCCTCAGAGGTTAACCCCAAGAGTTTGAATAGCAGGTGTTTTTATGAGACTTGCACAGGAAGAACATGTAGTAAAAATATGTTTCAACTGTGGTAAAGGAACATCAGGAAATCGAGCTCTAATGGTTTAAGATTAACATGGGTTAGGGAATGAAAGTCAGCAGGATCAGTGACAGAGACTAGGAGAGTTGCTGTGGAGGCAAGGTGGTCAGTTGCAGCATTCCCTTCAGACAGGGAACCAGGAAGAGGGCTGTGGGAACGAAAGTGTTGAACATACAGTGGTTAGGTTTGAGAACAGAGCGTAGAGGCGATTTGAATCAAGAGAGGGGAAAGTGGGTTGTCATCAATTTTTACATAAGAATGAGCAAGCCATGGAAGTAAGTTAACAGTATATACACTGTCAGAAAAAAAGGTTGAAGGATTCTGGTACAGCTTTTAATGCAAGGAAAACAGCATAAAGTTCTTTGTACTGAGGGGAATTATCAGGAAGCTCAGTAAAGAGAGGTTTAGGGGATTGCTTGTCTGGGTAATATAGAAGGGCAGCAGCTCCCTTTACTCCACCATCAGTGAAGACTGTAGGAGCAGAGGGGATGGGATCTTGGGAGAAAAGTTTAGGTACTAGTAGAGGCAAAAGAGGTAAAGAAGCTATCAATTTATTAGAAGGAAAATGGTTATCTATTTGTCCTGGAAACCCCATGAAACTTATGGCAAAATGGGAAGGGTGGCATATGAGCCACTCTGTATCTGTGAGAGAAAAAGGAAGAATAATTAAACCCTGTTCTTTCCCTAAGACCTGCACAGACCTATTTCTTCCTTGGCGAACTATGAATGCTAATGCGTCTGTCTCAGTGAGGAGTCTTGGAGCTCCACCTACTGGCATGTGAAGCCACTCAAGAACCCCATGGTTCTGCCACAGTGCCCCCACTACTTTGGGGGTGGAGTTAAAGATTAGAAGGTTTACCGGATAGGAAGGGGAGAATCGAACAAAGTGCATGTCCTGGAGGGCCTGGTTAACCCTTTCCAGTACCAAGGAGGGCTTGGGAGTTAACATACGTTTTGAGGAGGGCTGTTTCTTTCCTTTTAACAGATCAAACAGTGGTTGGAGGCAGCTAGTAGGCAGATAAAGATACTGCCAAAGCCAATTAAAATTTCCAAGAAAACTTTGTAAAGAAGCAAGAGTAAGGTTAGAAGGAAAAGTAACATTAGGTTTTAAGGGACGAATTTGCATTAGAGAAATCTCTGAACCTAAGAAAGATATTGGAGGAATTAGTTGTATCTTCTCAGGAGGTACATTAAGGCCACTTTTCTTTAAGGCAGGAATGAGAAAATCACGTAGGGCACAGAGATCTGTATCTAATTCTCCCCATATTAAGACGTCATCCATGTAGTGAAAAACATTAAGGCCCTTATGAATATATGGGAAAAGGGCAGATTTAACAGCCTCTTGACAAATTGTCGGACTATTGGCCATGCCCTGGGGCAGCACCACCCATTCAAATCTATTGGCAGGGCTGGCGTTATTAATAGAAGGAACAGAGATGGCAAAACTTTTACAATCTTGCGAATGCAAGGGAATAGAGAAAAAATAATCTTGTATATCAATAGCTATGATTGGAATTCCTGTGGGAATTGCAGAAGCAAGAGGAAAACCCCTTTGGGGGGAGCCCCAGATCTGCATGGTTTTATTTACCACACAGAGCTCTTGGAGGAGGTGCTATTTTCCCAAGCACTTTTTAATCACAAAGACAGGAGTATTCCATGGGTTTCTGCAATGACGAATGTGTCCCAAGGACAACTGCTCTCAGACGAGCTCTTTAAAATTTCTAGCTTATCCCTAGGCAAAGGCCACTGTTCCACCCTGACAGGCTCATTAGAAAGCCACTCTAAGCAGGGAGTTTGGTTACGAACAGTGGCAGTTAGTATTGGGGGGTTCTCATTAGATCTAGTCTCACAGGAGCGGGTGTTAATGCTCTGCAGAGGCATCTGTGGATATCCTAACATCAAGACATTCCAGAAGATCCCTGCCCAGTAGGTTGGTGCTAATATCAGCTACCAAAGGGAGGAAGTGTCCGGTAGTCCCTTCAGGATCTTCCCATGTGAGCGAATCTCGTGTGAGAAAGGCTTGGGGCAACCCTCCAACTCCATGTAAACAGGGTCTTGGGAGGAGTTCCAAATTCTGGGGGACTTCTGCTTGCCTTAAAATATATTTTTTTCTGCCCCTGTGTCAATCAAACATTTAAAAGGAATATTGACAATCCTTATTGTCATAGTAGGGTGACTTCGTTCTAAAACAGGAGTGGTCCACAAAATCTCGGGCCCTGAATTTGTACCATTCAGGGGCATGCCATCTTTATTAAACTTGGACCAACAATCTCTTTTCCAGTGAAAACTTTTCTGACATCTAGGACAAGGTGTTCATGGCCTCTGGCTCCCTGACTGAAGACAGGGTTGCCCTGACTGGAGGTATGGTTGCCCTGACTGGAGGCATGGTTGCCCTGACTGGAGGTGTGGTCGAGGCTTATCTGGACACTGGTTATGCCAATGTCATTGGTGACCGCACTGAAAGCAGGCCCCATTTTGATTATGGGGTAACTTCATAAGTTTGTGTCATAATAGGTGCCCCATAAGAGCCTGGTCTAAGTTCCTGTGTCACTAAAATCCAATTATCTGGGTGTTGGTGTTTAAGACTGAGGCATGCCTGATGGAATTGCGGAATCATGCCATCCCAAACAATAGAATGCAGGAGGAGAGAGCAGACTTTAGGATTATAAATCTGTCTCTCTAAGGTTGACCACACCCTGGCAATGAAATTAGCTAGAGATTCATCGGTTTCTTGGTGAAGGGAGTTAACGGGGACTGAGTCCTCTCCTGTGGATGAGGTTAACCTCTCCCATGCTTGTGTTGTGCAGATGCATACCTGTTCAAAATAACCGACTGGAAACTTGGCTTCTGCCTGCTGAATTCCAGTTTCAAACTCTCCTGCTCCAAACAGTGCATCAAAATTCCATTCTAGCTGTTTCTGACTATTTTTCTGGGATTGTTTTGAGCAGTCATCACAAAAACATGCCTCCCATTGGAGGAAAGGGGGTCTGGGAGTGCAGCAAGAACTAAGTCCCTCTAATCTTGAGGGGTATTAAGGTGCTGGAAAAAGCCTCGTAAAATGGACTTGGTCCATGGGGCATGAAACACGTCCTCCTTCACTGCCTGCCTGAGTTCTCTGAGTTCTTTGTAGGAGTATGGATGCCACACCTGAGGGTTTTGTTTATTGGGGGCCACATTACCGGGAAGGTGTGGACTTAGTTTGATGATGAGGTATCAGTGGGGGAAGGAGTCACAGAAGTGGAAGCTGCTGGAGAAGCGGCTGCTGGAGAAACTGAACACATGTCTGCTGAAACAGAATTCTCGGGGCAAAATGCAAAAGGATTAGGGTGGTTAAGTGCCGAGACCATCTCCTTTAACTCTTGTATCTCAGCCTCAAGTTCTCTTAACCTTTTGGCAGGGCACCTTATATATATCCGGAAAGTTGAAAACATCGCCAAGAGAACCCACGGTGCAGCTCCAATTAAAGCGTCTCTGAGATAGAGAACCTGTCCCATGAGAAAAGAATAAAGTGTCTGGGACGCCTCCTCATAAAACAGGAGGAACCCCATGGCAGGTGGGGACGCGGTGGCCACAGTCAGGCAGCTGTTACTTACCTGTGTCTGGGTGGCGGGAGGGTCGGGCAGGGTCTCATGTCTCTTCAGGTGGCTGTAGATAGTGGCACGAACAGTTGCCCAAAGGCGGGGTGGCTGCAGGTATGTCCCAGTGGCCCCGGCTCTGCCAGCTGGGTGGCTTCTCTGGACCTCAGCCTCATTCAGCCGTAGTGTGTGAGTCCCTATTCAGGGTGCCAGTTGTCACTTGCTGTGGTGGCAGCGGCAGGATGCAGAAAAAGGAGGTTTGGAGCAGAAAAGGAACACAATCCTTTATTTGCATGGGGACCAAGGTGAAAAGTGGGCAAGAGAGCGAGGGGGTGGAAGAAGAAGGGATTTTATGGGAATAGCTCTCATGAGAATGAGAAGGGAGAGGAGTAACCAAAGCACTCCAAATATGGCGGGGAATTGACAATGCCCTGAGGGCACAACATGGTGCAACAGGCGCTCTGAGAATGTCCCAACTCTCGAGGGAACTAGCAATAGCTTGAGGGGACAACATGGCAGATGTGACTGCATCTGCACAATTTCCCAGCAACCACTGGTCACTTCTATCAGCAACATAGTCACAAGTCCTCTTGTGGGCCTTCCCAGGACCTTTGCCTCACCATAGAGTAGCAATGGTAGGGACTGCTTCATTTTCTGAAAGGAGGCTGGTGTATCCTGCTTTGCCACTTGAAAAACACTAGTCCTAGTCAATGTCCATGTTCAGCGGGGAAGCAATTACAGAAGCCAGACCTTCCACCTTCTGCAACCCACAACGGCTCTGGGTTCATGCTCCCAGAGGGATAGAGAATGGGAAAGCTATCAGGGGAGGGGATGGGATATGGAGATTGGGTGGTGGGAGTTGTGTGGAGTTGTACTCCTTCTACCCTATGGTTTTGTTAATTTATCCTTTCTTAAATAAAAAATAAATTAAAAAAATCTTTCATGTGGGGGTAGGGCAGTGGCACTTCTGATTTTTATCTTATGGGAAAGTTCATGTGTTTTAATTTTCTCTAGTTCACAGATGAGTAAAAACATCTTTTACCTCATAACTTACTTTGCTAAGCATCTTTTTTAATTGAAGAGAGGTATTCCACTGAATATATATCCTATAATTTTGTTTTTAATTTTGTTTTACTTGTGATTAATGGTAACTATACAGTGTATAGTCCCCCACCACACTCACCACCAAAGTTCATGTTCTTGATAGCTGTATATTATTCCATTGTGTATATATACCACAGCTTTCTCAGCCACTCATCTGTTGTTGGGCACCTGGGTAGCTATTAATAATTGTGCTACTATGAACATAGGAGTACACACCTCTTTTTGGTTGGGTGTTATGGAGTCCTTGGGGTATAACCCCAGGAGAGGAATTACTGGATCATATGG
This sequence comes from Erinaceus europaeus, assembly GCF_950295315.1. Taxonomy (NCBI): domain Eukaryota; kingdom Metazoa; phylum Chordata; class Mammalia; order Eulipotyphla; family Erinaceidae; genus Erinaceus; species Erinaceus europaeus. The sequence goes on along the minus strand of NC_080169.1, from coordinate 58,821,177 downwards.
AAGGTCCATGTCTAGCCTTGTGAGAGTTTTCCAGACTGCTCTACACAGAGGCTGGACCAATGCCAGATGCCATCAGGATGCCGGCCATGCTTCCCTGGACTGAAGACCCCACCAATATGTCCTGGAGCTCCGCCTCCCTAGAGACCCACCCTACTAGGGAAAGAGAGAGGCAGACTGGGAGTATGGACTGACCAGTCAACGTCCATGTTCAGCAGGGAAGCAATTACAGAAGCCAGGCCTTCCACCTTCTGCAACCCACAACCCTGGGTCCATGCTCCCAGAGGGACAGAGAATGGGAAAGCTATCACGGGAGGGGATGGGATATGGAGATTGGGTGGTGGGAATTATGTGGAGTTATACCCCTTCTACCCTATGGTTTTGTTAATTTATCCTTTCTTAAATAAAAAATAAATTAAAAAAATAATAGTCTTGCTGATTTTTTATTTGTGGTCATATGATATGCACATATTTATTTGTTTGAGGACTCTATACTATTTTACATAGTGATTAAACCCAAGGTGAACTTTTTTGTTTTGCTTTTGTTTCTTGTTTTTGTTTTAGACAGGGTATTAGAGACAAAGTAGAGTAAAGAGACAGAGGATAGATACCACACCACCTTTTCATGATTCATGAACTGCCTCCATTCATGTACTCTTATGTAGTGACCACAGGCTCAACTCTGGGTTATTGCACATGGTAAGGTGTGAGTGCTAATGTGTGAGCAATCTCCCAGACTCATTTTCTAAGATTTTCTTCTAGTTTTCAACTTGTTTTGGTAACACTTGCCTTTTAGACAGTATAAACTGTAACCCAATGTTGTTTAATTAACCATTTTTTCTTAGATTGCTCTTTCAAAAATTATTTATTAAAATATGACAGAGACAGAGAGATAGAGGAAGGAGACAATAGAGAGTCACCTGGTGCCCAACAATGGCACACCCAATTAAGCACACATAGTACTAAGCACAAAAATCCAGGTCAAGCCCTGCACCCCACCTGCAGGGGGGAAATCTTTACAGGTCCTGGAAAAGGATGGCAGAGGACCTAGTAGGGGTTGTATTGTTATTTGGAAAACTGAGAAATGTTATGCATGTACAAACAGTTGTATTTACTGTGGACTGTAAAGCATTAGTCCCCAATAAAGAAATAAAAAAAAAGAAAAACTCTTTCTAATTGAATGAAATGTGGCTCAGAGTGGTAGAACTGTGTATACTTGAGAACCAGTTCTACGCAAACACACACACAAAATTAATAATCAAAATAACTACTAGATATTGTTTTAAAGTTTTTGCATGTTATCATATAATTGAATTTTAATATAGATTTATGAGTTTGATAACAAGGATATATTCATTTATAATTATTTCCCCCCTTTATAGATAGGATAATGGAGAAACTAAGATATACAGGTTTCCAAGGTCATATATATATATATATATATATATATATTCACAGTGTCAAAGAATTTTAATTATGTAATACAATGTAAAACCTAAATACTATAGCATAAAAATCAGAGCAATAAATATTACCTGTGACATGACATTCCCATAAATATTATAAATTGATTTATAGATGATTTTTAAAAGCACACTTTTCAATGCTTTAAAATTTTTCCTGAAATGATTCACATGACCTTTTAGTTCAAAATCTCTGTAAAATCCTATTCAAATGTTAAAATAAAAAATAGTAACACGTGAACTCTTTAAATCTCAGACAGGTTACAAGTTGAAAATTGTTGACTGTAACAACAAGTTATTTCCTTAATACTTACCCTTTGGTTATTTGTCCAAGGAATAAATTGATAATTTAAAAAAAATGCCTAAAGTTCATGTCAATTATATTTGACCCACAAATTTTATAAACACCAACTATAAATATTCTATGTATCAAGCAGCAAATAAAGTTATGTCAGGTTACTGCTTTTGTGACATTTTCATCCCAGCAGAATGAAAAAAATGGTAAACAAATAGTTATGTGATAAATAGTCAAGACAACAGTATAACAAGAGATACATGGATAACTGTTTTATGGGATTTCACAATTGTATTTTACATAGTTGGAACGAAGCATCTACATTATGTAATATTTATGCAAATACAAAAATATGGGGGAAAGCATTCTATGCAAAGGGAATAGCAGATGTCAAATGCTGGTGTGGAGGTGTTTGGCTTGGAGGCAAATAGCAAGGCGATATAGCACAGATGAATCTGAGAAGGACTATAAAAAAGAGGTCAGAGACAAGTGTACTTCACGTAGGGCTTTATGGACCATTGAGAGCCCTTTGTGTTCCACTCTAAATGACTGTAGGTTTTGGCCATAGTATTGCCCTGCTCTGACTAAACTTCAAAAGACTCTTTCTAGGGGCAGGGTAATGGAGCACTTGGTTGAGTACACACATTTTTATGCACAAAGATCTGTGTGTAAGCCCCTGGTCCCATCAGCAGGGAGGAAGTTTCACAAAGGTGCAGTAGTGATATAGGTGTCTCTCTCGCTCCCAAACTATCTCTTCTTCCCCTTGCAATTACTTTCTGCACTATCCAAAATAAATAAATATATATTTTAAAATGACTCATTCTGGGTTTCTAGGAAGATAAGTGTAGGAAAAAAAAGAAAGAGCACTGAGATTGTTGCAGTGGTTTACATGAGACAGTTAGAACTTGAGCAAGGTTTTATTGCAGTGAAAAATGTGAGAAATAGTCAGATCTAATATTATGAATCTAGATCTATCAGTTTACAGATTCATTTACTTAGTAATATACATATATAAATTGACTCAGATTCATTTACTTAGTAATATACATATATAAATTGACTACCTATCTGAATGTTGGATATAAAAAAGGGGGAGCAAATATGAATTTAGAGCAAGAGAGAGATAATAAAGGTCATTTCACTTAAATGACATACTAACACCTTTTGGCCTTCCACATTAGAGAACTAGCCACTTTTACTTCTATCACTCTATTGCAGTAAGGAAAAATACCGTGTTTTCCAGAATTATTTTTTTGGTCACAGAAGGATACTGTCCTACTTGTTTTTCTTTAATTGACACCTGTACAGTATCTAATATTACTAGTAGCTACTTTATATAATATTTATTGAATGAATTTGTTATTTACTCGAGTGGTTAATATAGTTGGCAAGGAACTGAACTTTCTATATAATTCATATGATGGTTTATTTTCTTCTCTAGATGGATAAAATTAATTTATTAAATGTATTTCTGTATTTTACAATGTTTCTTACATTTTTTCAACTTATTCTCCTGTTACATATATCAACTAACTTGTAATTATTGAACTGACATCCAGGTCCTCTGACAAAATCCCAGAACCACAAGCTGGGCCCATAGCAAAATAAAAATTCAATTCAAAGTGTACAGTTTGTTCAGTAGGAATGATTAAGGTATTAGATATTGTGTATATTGGGAACGTGAACAATTCTTGTGATGACTCAATTTGAAACTCTGTGCTTAATAGATTTTGATTTATTTTATCAGTCTTGAAACCTGTCGACTATTCTTTTGTAGATACAGTGTCCCCTGTCATCCACTGTTCTAGTCCCGTGTACAATCTCAAGATTTCTTTGATTCTGCTTAAGATAGTATCTACTATGAGGGTCCCTTGCACTTCTTCTAATTGCTTTTTATGCATAATATTTTTATTATGTTAACTAACCCTCAGTGCTCCCCGTGTCATTTCTCTTAGAGAGAACATAAGTAATTTCTCTTTTAACCAAAGGATAAGGACTGATTTCTTCAGCTTGATTTGCTAGGTGCCTTCAGTTCTGGCCAGTATTTATGGCATGGTGAGCTGTGCAAAACACTTCACTATATTATCTTGCTTCCCTTTATATTATTCACATTTCCCTGCTTTTGGTAGAGAAATCCTCTTTGCTGCTCTTTTTTTGTTTTTTTTTTCTGCCCTGCAACTATCAATAATTCTCATTCTGTCATATAACTATTATCTTTACCCTATGAGCAAACCATTGAACTCTTTTTTATCAGTCTAAATACTGCATAACGTCTCAGATACCACCAAAGGATTGTGTCCCCATTGCCACCCTCCCCTCCCGCCCAGTGAAGCTGAACATCTACTCTTATCCTTCACCCAGAGATTTTTACTTTGGTGCCCTACTCCAATCTCAGTCAAATCTTGCTTTGAGTTTCCCTTTCTGTTCTTCCTTCTCAACTTCTGTTTATGAGATCTGTCTTTGCACACCATCAATTAGCACAAGCCATCCACTTCAGAGCTCTTTCTTCATAAGTGGTATTACACTGTATACATTTTAAACCTTGAAACATATTACATTGTAAAGTTCCTGTAATTTCACATATATTTTGTTTTTCCAAATGGACTGTAATTCTGTTGAAGGTAGAGGATATATATTTTCTTTCTTTTTTTTTCTACTCTAACATTTTACAGATATATTACTTAGTATAGTCATATACAGTTATCTTCACAGTATGCTGTGGATTTTAATAAGCATATGTTAATTTTAAAATAATGGATATTCAATATCTCATGTAGAAATTCTGTGTAAATTCAGGAGCAGCCTTGCGACTCACAGGATTGAAGATTAACAGTTACATAATACATGTATTCATCTTATGACCATAATGTCTATTTTTAATTTAATAACATTTTATTTATTTATTTTTATCCAGTCTCTGCTCACTTGTGGCTTATGGTGGTGCTGCGAAGAGAGTCTGAGACCTCTGGGGCCTCAGTCATGGAAGACCTTTTTTTGTGCGTGTGAAGCTTTTTTTATTATAAAGTCATTTTCTTTTTTTTTTTTAGGTACTTTTTAATTTTTTATTTATTTATTTTTTTATTTAAGAAAGGAGACATTAACAAAACCATAGAATAAGGGGTACAATTCTGCGCAATTCCCATAACCCGATCTCCATATCCCATCCCCTCCCCTGATAGCCTTCCCATTCTCTATCCCTCTGGGAGCATGAAGCCAGGGTCATTATGGGTTGCAGAAGGTGGAAGTCTGGCTTCTGTAATTGCTTCCCCGCTGAACATGGACGTCGACTGGTCGATCCATACTCCCAGTCTGCCTCTCTCTTTCCCTAGTAGGGTGGGTCTGAGGAAGCAGAGCTCCAGGACACATTGGTGGGGTCTTCAGTCCAGGGAAGTCTGGTCAGCATCTTGCTGTCATCTGGAATGTGGTGGCTGAAAAGAGAGTTAACATACAAAGCCAAACAAATTGTTGAACAATCATGGACCTAAAGACTGGAATAGTGCAGATGAAGTGTTGGGGGGTATTCCCTGCATGCTCTTGTGTACTTCTGCTTTCAGGTATATATTTTCCCCCTAGTTTATGGGCACGGGTGAACCTATGCTCTATCTCAGGGGACCTGGACTATATCTAGGTTTGGGGACTTTATTGGGGAGTGGACCACCTGGAATGGAATTAGAGAATACTATGAAAGGAAAGGTCTCACCCGAGTGATGAAGCTGAAGGGTTATCATTCCACACCTGAAGTCTCTGGTCACAGTCTGAAGTGAAGCATGCTGGGGTGGCACTCGTTGCATTGATTAGGTTGCAATCCGAGGATGCAATATTATTTGATTTGAATTGAGAGCAGCACTCAGAAAAGTGGGCCCCACCTTAAGGTTCCAGGACTGGGGGAAATATAGGCTCTATAGTGGAAATGTGAGGTTCCTGTTGTCTTAGGGTTCAAGAAGACAATGGACAGTTATTGTTATCATCACATTAGTTGGTGATAGGGTTAACTTTGGAAAGTCCCTTTGATAGGGTTTGGGGTATAATACCCAGCATCTTATATATAGCTGTGCTACCAGTTGCTTCTGTTCTCCCTGTCTAGGCTTTGGGAGAGACAACATGTCAAAGACAGCCTATGTATTAAAAAGACTCAGTCTGTGTTTTAAGAAGTTCTAGACATATCATCAGTTCTTCGCCTCTCATATTAATTAAATAGTAGTTTATATGTTTACACTTTAATAGGATGGTACTTAAACAACACTCCCACCACCAAAAGACTGTGTCCCATCCCCCCACGCACCCTGCAGGGAAACCCAATGGAAGACCTTTTGCATAACCATTATGCCATCTCCCCCAGCCACAAAGTCTAGTTTTATTGAATTTCTTGTCAATGACTTAATCTTAACCTTTGACCTAAAGTATTAAGACTAAACTTTAAAGATTTTATTTATTTATGAGAAAGGCAGGAGAAGGGAGGGATGGAGGGAGGGAGGGAGAGAGAAAGAGAGAGAGAGAGAATAAGATATCACTATGGTACATGTGCTGTTGGGGATTGAACTTGGTATCTCATGCTTAAGAGTCTAATGCTTCATCCACTGTGCCACCTCCTAGACCACATAAGTCTAAATTTTGTTAATAATTTAAAATGCATTTATGATGCTCACTGTCCATTTATGACATCATATATAGTGCTTTTCAGTGTCAGTATATAGCATAGCAGTAGGAAAATTATGTCGGAGTCAATCAGGCAGGAAGTAAAATAAATCCTATATTCATATTCATTTACTCTGGAAGTCGACTGTCATTTTTCTCATCTGCCTCTTTATTTTTTCCTGTATGATGGTTCATACAGTAATACTACCCATAATATATTTGAAACAGTAATTTACACTTAGCAAATTCTCAGAAATTTCTAGCAATCATTCTTATTTGCATACTCAATGTCACAATTTTAGGATGTGCTCGGCTTTTCATTTTTGTTTGTTTAGAATCATCATCCTCTGTATTACTGAAAAGTTTCTTTACACAAATTATGCATATTAAAACAGTTGGGGCCAGGTGGTGGCACACCCGGAGGAGCTCACACATCACAGCAAAGAAGGACCCTGATTCAAGCCAAGAAGCTTCTCAGGCAGTTATTTTGTCTCTTCCTCTCTATATCCTTCTACCTTCTCAATTCCTTTCTGATTCTGCCCAAAATAAACAAATACAATGTTTTAAATGTTTAAAATATATTTGTCTATTTATAAGGAAGAAGGAAACAGTTGAAAGCCACATACCTCTAGCACAGTAACTGTGAAATGTCTTTTAAGGAGTGATAATGACAGAATAAACTATTAGGAAAAAAATTCCCTTTCTTTCATTATTTTTTTGTTGCTGTCACTGAGGCTTTATTACTCTTCGTTACAACATTTTTCAGACTGAGATACAGACAGGACCCAGGGAAAGATACCACAGCATGGTAACACGGACACTCTGTTGGATGACCCACCACCTAGCCTCCTGGATATACATTTTTGTGTCTGTAGTAAACATTTTTTCTGCCCTCATTGCCTGGATTCTGAACTTTTTCCTTTTGTTGTTAGTTTATCTGATCACTGAAATCCCTTCTATGCTCATCTTCTACGAATGTTGTGGTTTTATTGTTGGTGATAACAGAAGGAGAAAACAACATTTGCTTTTCTTTTGCCATCTTGGCTGGAAATAAAAACTGATTTTATGACAAAACTGTATATATTTTTTGACTCTTTAAACCATACAGATGAATTGTCACAGTTCTGCTCAGGAGATGTATTGCTCTGCATTAGGCACACAAGATTCAACAAATAAATTCAAGAGCAATACGGTTAAAGGTGTTTGACTCATACTATAATTATTTAAGTGAAACCACAAATAGTCTTCAAAGAGTGCCTTGGGATTTTTCATTTTTCCCTGGGTCAATACCTTTCCTCTGCCGGACCTTCTGCTGAAAAGGCAATTGCAGTTTATCAAGGCAGTTAGTCATACTCAAAGGATTTCTGAGGTGCCAGTTGAAGAAGGCCTGCAAAGTATTTTTCTAGTTGTTAATAACTATATAACATTGTGACAAAAGAGTTTCACCCTTTTTCTTCTTTTTTTTAAATTTTACCATACTTATTCCCCCTTATTATTTTATTGTTATAGTTGTTGTTGGATAGGACAGAGAGAAATAGAGAGAGGAGGGGAAGACAGAGAGGGGGAGAGAAAGACACCTGCAGACCTGCTTCAATGCTTGCGAAGGGACTCCCCCTGCAGGTGGGGAGCCAGGAGCTGGAGCTGGGATCCTTAAGCCTGTGCGCTTGACCTGCTGCAAACCGCCTGACTCCCCACCCTTTTTCTTCTTAACCTTTCACAGTATTTCTTTGTATATTGTGGTTATCTCAGTAACCTTTGTTGAAAATAGATGAACATGGTCCAAGAAACTGTTAAAACATTTTAAGATTAATGTAAACTTTTCCATTCCAAGGACAAAGAATGCTAAATAATGAGCAATAGAAATTTACAAAATTTGCTGCAGGCAGGCCCAAAATCATTACTATCAAAGAAATCATCCTGCATCACATCACACACACAAACACACACACACACAGAGAGAGAGAGAGAGAGAGAGAGAGAGAGACCTTCCTCAGAGGTTGGGCAAATAATTGAATAAATGCATGATACAGACTGATAATACAAGTAAGGGAAAATTTATTAATAACATGCATGAGGAGATACAATGAGAGGTATCCCACAGGTAGGAAAGTGCGACAGACTGCTACAGTGGAGGAGCAGCAGGAAGGATCAGGGAACTCAGAAGGCGACCACCTGGTGGGTCAGGAGTCAGCGCAAGGGAGAACAGAATACACCACACTCTGTTGGAGGGTGAATCTGAGCTCAATTTTTATTCATCCAGTGAGAGTTTATATATCTTTCAGTCTTACATAAACAATATCTGAAACAGAAAGTAAAGCTCATATCTTGATTAGATGGCCTTGCTATTTTACACAGAAATGTCGTACTTCAGGGGGTAATGCATTTCTGAGTAATAGGCTCAGCAGATAGTATTTTATGTAGAGTTTTAACATATTTCATAAGAGGAGGTAAGTATTACTAAGAATTTTTCCTAAAACTTTATGTATTTGATGACCCATAACTTCGTCCACCTCATTTCCTGTTCATCTGTATCTAATCTGGGAACAGGGGCTGTTCATCCCCTATTACATGGCATCATTACCATGTACATAATGAAAACAATCATCAGAGTTTCCAATTTATATCTGCTCAGGATACCAAGACCCACTCCCAGAATTCTTCTTCCTTGAAGAGAGTTTTCTGGGGTGCTGACCCTGTCAGACCTGTCATTCTGGAGTTGAGTGGGGTGTGGCAGGAAAGTGAGGGGATTATATTCAAATTTAAGCCACTAGGGTATTTTAAAAAAGGGGAGACACTGAAGGTGCCAGAAAGGGAAATTCATAAGTAATAATCTGTTTTAGATCTGAAAAAGGCCATGACTTCTGAGATGAGGTTCATTTTGCTAACAAACAGGGAAAGTGGTAATAATTACTCTTCTAGGAACTCAAGAGCCTTCATCTTCTTTAGTTTTAAGGTTATCTGTATCCCAACAAGGAGGATCTTGAGAATACCACAACTGAGAATGTTATCTCATTACCAGCTGAACCTGAAACCAAAGATTGGAATCTATTACTAAAATCAGCCTCCACTCTTCCAAGAAGCTTCAGTCTTCTACACAGGTGAAGTGAAAGGGTACATAAGTAAGGAGACAGATTTGGGGGCAACCAGGGAAGGATCAAATGGATTCATGCATCCCCACATTCCACAACTCTCACTAGCCCTCTAGGATCTATGCAGTTCAAACTTTATTCTTTATTGTTACTAGAAGAGAAGGCCACCATCAGAGACTGGGGATTTGTGTTTATCAAGTTCTAGTCTTCCCTATGTCCCAAGGTCAAATCAAATAGTTAAAACTCAATCCTTTTGGGACCTGATTTTAATATCATTGGGCATGTTAACTGTGATCATTTTATTAAGGTAATGATTGCTTTTTCACTGAAAAGTTGCTATTTTCTCCTTTGCATATATTATTCTTTGGAAGGTCCTAAGTACAACTCATACTCAATTGGAATAGGTTCAAGGAGTGTTAAATTCCATCTTGTAAAGAAATATTGTCTTTTTTTAATCTTATTTATTTGTTTAATCAGTCATGTGTTTGTTTAATTAGTACAGACTAGTGAATATTTACTTTATACTTTGGTTATAACTCAACACTATATTTTTGTGCTATTTTGCCAACTATGACATTTTAGAGTGTTTTCTGGGGGGGTGGGTGATGGCACATCTGTTTAAGTGCAGATCCCTGTTTAAACCCCTTCCCTTGTCTCCACCTGAAGGGGGAGTCACCTCACAAATGGTAAAGCAGGTCTGCAGGTATCTATATCTTTCTCTCAACCTATCTCCTCCTCCACTCTCAATTTCTGTCTTTCTGTCCTATTCAATAAATGGGGGGAATGCCCTCTAAGATTAGTGGATTTGTACTGCAGGCACCAAACATCAGCGATAACCCTGGAGAAAAGTCCCTTTGACACGACTAAATTGGGTTTTCTTTTGAGCACTTCCTTAGTTTCTGACACTACAAGGTACTCCAGTCTCAGCTTGTGCTTTTCCTGTCAAATCTTTCATTTAACCAAGGAATTGTATTTCTTTTCAATGGAAAATGTTGTTAGAACAAGATGATGATATGTTTAAGGGTGAGATGTACAGATACCTATCTTGAGAAAATGTGAAATGTATCCTTGTAACAACAACAGTTTTGTAAATCAAAATTTCCTCAATAAACAGTTAGGAGGAAGGAAAGAAGGAAGCAAGATCTGGGCACCAGGTGTAAAATGATTATTATTTTGTGACACTGTAAATCTCACCCAAGCATGATCCTACAACCCTGGGGCTTAATTATTTTAATTCATTTTGTTTCAGACATGGTGAACATAATCAGAGAGGGAGAGAGAAAGAGATAGATAATAGATATATAGATAATAGATAGTAGAAATTCCATAGAATGGCTCCACCTTCCATGGAGCTTCACCCATTGCTGTGGTACCCAGATGTGGTGCTGGGTTATATTTGAAACCTGGTTCTTTGCTTGTGGTCAAGTATGTGCCCTACCAGGTGAGCAGTATCTAAACCTAAAATATACATACATACATACATACATATATATATATACATATACATATATATATGTATATATATATATTAATCATGGGAGATAGGCATGTGTTTGGATATGAGTGAAAAATTCCAATGGAGAAGGGAAGGCTGACAATGGGGTAGGGAGGGGGGGTAATTTAAATGAAAAGACAAATAATTGGTAGTAGTAATTAATATATAATGCAAGCAATGATAGTATACATACTAGCTAGATATGGAGGCACATCCATGTTTCTGGAGTTCGGCTGAAAAATGATAGAAATAACACAGAATTAGATGTAGCTTGAAATAGAATTGTACAATGTTACTATAGAAACTCACCTTTTATTTAAGTTTATTTATTTGAGATGTGAGTTTATCATCCAAGATTAGTGACGCTGAATAAAGGATTGAACATCCACCTTTTTTAAATAGTTGCATCTGCAAATGGAGAGTTCATGGTGGAGGTCATTGGATCAAGAGAGAGAGTTGCTCAAAGTCCTTGCTTTCATACATTCCCTTGTGTGTCTCTGCCTCAGGCTGAGGTCATGTCATTCATATGCTAATTTACCCAAACTGTTAGGGTCACAACACAAAATCTCCTCCTTTATGATCCTTCTTACATCACACTGGGGCCCACTTTTCATTGGCCCAGTGGAGTAAACTCTTCCCCTTTTATATAGTATGAAAAGGAAAAAAGGAAGCCTTCACAAGTGAAGTTTCAATAGTGCAAGCTCAGTGAAAACAGAATATACTGGTATGCATCCCAGTTCCATGTGTATAAACCCAGTGAAAACAAAATGTACCCTCCAAGGCCCTCTGTGTCCTGAATTTTCCCTCAACAGATCCATACTCCCATCCAATTTCTATCTTTCCATGCTCTTCTTATGTGAATATCCTGCTGTCAAGCTCTGGCTAGGTAAGGCTCCCTAGCATTGCTAGGTCAGGTTTCCTCTCTGTTACTATTATTATTATATTCTTTTACAATGAGAGGAGGAAGTCTGCTGTTTTCCTAAATATGCATGCTTTTTCTTGGGAAACTACTAAGTATGTATAAAAGGTTGTACTACTCTAACTGTATTCTGAGTAGAGTGAAAATCTCCCTTGTGTCCTTTAAACTTAGCATCAGGATCCTCAACTTGAGTTTTTTCAGGTCAATGATCTCCTTTCCTACAATTGTTCTTATGCTATCTTGACAATATTTTGTAAATGAAAGAAGAAAAGGAAAGCTACAATTGCTCAAGTATGTGATTTTGGTAAATATAAATAACAGAAACATTTATAATGCTTGTCAATAAAGAATTAAAAAAATTCTCTAATGATGCTGACTGATAATCACCTTTATTGCTTGAAATCAGTTCTGGTGAGAATGTTTTTGTCATAGACACTGGTAAACATAATTCACAACTTTTATTTTCCCAACAGTTGCTGAACATATTTTTTTTTCAAAAACACTACTATTCCTTCTTTTCTCACCCTATTTTTAGACAAGACTCAATCTTTTGCTCATTTTTATCAATCTTAAGAAACTACCAAGGCAAAACAATGGTAGTCTAATGGAACAAATGGACATTTGCAACTTAATGTCCTTCTGAGGGTGGGATTGATGGACTTGTTTATAAATCAGCATGTGCCTAGAGAACCCAATTAAGTCTATAATGGGTGAGAAAGTAGAAAAACTCAAGAATCTGAAGGAGATTAAAACTTTCTTTTTAAATTTTATTTTATTATTATCATTATTTTTATTTATAAAAAAGCCATAGGATAAGAAGGATACAACTGGGAGTCGGGCTGTAGCGTAGCGGGTTAAGCGCAGGTGGCGCAAAGCACAAGGACCGGCATAAGGATCCCGGTTTGAACCCCGGCTCCCCACCTGCAGGGGAGTCGCTTCACAGGTGGTGAAGCAGGTCTGCAGGTGTCTATCTTTCTCTCCCCCTCTCTGTCTTCCCCTCCTCTCTCCATTTCTCTCTGTCCTATCCAACAACTAACAACATCAGCAATGGCAATAATAATAACCACAATGAGGCTGCAACAACTAGGGCAACAAAAAGGGGAAAAATGGCCTCCAGGTGCAGTAGATTCATGGTGCAGGCACCGAGCCCAGCAATAACCCTGGAGGAAAAAAAAAAAAAAGAAGGATACAACTCCACACAATTCCCACCACCAGAGCTCCATATCCCATCCGCTCCCCTGATAGCTGTCCTATTCTTTAACCCTCTGGGAGTATGGACCCAAGGTCATTGTGGGATGCAGAAGGTTGAAGGTCTGGCTTCTGTAATTACTTCCCCAGTGCTGAACATGGGCATTGACAGATCGATCCATACTCTCAGCCTGCCTCTCTCTTTCCCTAGTGGGGCAGGGCTCTGGGGAAGCGGAGCTCCAGGACACATTGGTGGGGTTGTCTGTCCATGGAAGTCTGTTTGGCATCATGCTAGCATCTGGAACCTGGTGGCTGAAAAGAGAGGTAACATAAAATTCCAAAGGGAGGCTGGACAACATACTCTATGCTACACCTGAGGAAGATGGGTCGATATTAGGACAGCTTGGAATGTTCCTACTTATGAACACAGAATGTGAGCTCAGATTGACAGGGATGCAGAGGTCACATAGGCCCCTAAGCTGAATATATGGGCCCCAGACCACATCAGATCAATGGAGTTTACAGCCAACAATATATATACCCCTTTACCATATTAGGAAGTTACTCTCTTCCCTGATCCAGCTTTCTGGTCCTTTTTACACATTAAAACTTTCTTTAGCTCAAATTCAGAAGTCATAATCCCTACTTTCTGGCATATATACTAAGTGAAGGTGATAATTGATATTCAAATGCTAGTGCTGGCATGGTAATGGAGAAAGAGAATTGGATCTAAATGGTTACTGATAAGCAGTTGTGTATGAAAATAGTGAAAACCACATGTGCACAAATGAATAGCTTAACAACTCTACCAGCTACAGTATGAAGTAACATAAGCTGAAACTTCCCACACAGGACTCCTTGTGTAAAATGATTAGTTTCCCTTGAGTAGTATGATCATCCTTATATGATCTGATATCCAAGAGATGATGACATTAGGAAGTACTTACAACCTCTGATGAAGATAAAGGGACAGTAAAACTTGGTAGTAAAGATGACCTTATTGGTATCTAACATAAGAAATTACAAAGGACTATGCACTCAGAAGTACTCTGTTTGGCTTGAAGGCTGCTTTTACTTTTCTTTAGAGTTGTACTTTTATTGTTTTCTTGTTGTTTCTGATTTGCTAAAGAATGAAGGAATAATAGACTAAGTACGTGAACTCATGAGTTCATATCTGAGTTCCTTTTATGTTCACTTATGTCAATTATACACAATTTTCCCCCATAAACACAGAATTCTAATGAATAAACAACACACCTGTGAGTTTCAGAAGATTCTACTATGTACAAGTCAAACCTGTTACATTTACACAGAACAGTTGGGACATGCTGTTAATTTTGAGGAAATGAATTTGAATTGATCCCTTCTGTATGTTCAAACTACAGAACATCTGTACTATATCTTTGAACTCAAAGAACTCAGTTATCTATTAAAGCTCAGCACAAACGAACTAGGGTATGCCTCTAAGCCCTTCCAAATGTGAAGCTGAATTGAACTGCTTTCTACACTCAGCTCTTACACATTTGTGCTGAGTACCTCAACCAAAGCTCTGCATTTGTGAGGAAGATCATCAGGCTCTCTGAAGTTCCAGGCATGACTTGCTGGCATTCAAAAAAGTGAATTAGTAGTAATGGTAAGACAGAGAATATCATGTACACTAATGGGTCTGCAAAAACCTTCAAAGTGTACCAAATACATCAAGTATGTAAGCCTCCTAAGTGGAGTTCAAAACATTTGTCTTTTAAAAAAAATTTTTTAAAAATTATCTTTATTTGATAGAGACAGCCAGAAATCAAGAGGGAAGTGGATGGTAAAGAAGGGAGAGAGACAGGAATACATCCACAGCCCTGCTTCACCACTTGCAAAGCTTTCGCCCTGCAGGTGGGGCCTGGGGGCTTGAACCTGCGTTCATGCACATTGTAACATGTGTGCTCAACCAGGTGTCACCAACTGGCCCCAAAGCATTAGTCTTTATGATGATCACTGAAATGAGGAAATTATTGCAAGACAGCTACAGAACGTTTTATCAAATTCATTGGTAAACACATCTGGTTTTAGATTTTTGTTATTGAGGAAACACTAGATTACTGTTTCAATTCCATTTAGGGCAGGAGAGATAGCATAATGGTTATGCAAAGATTCTCCCATGACTGAGGATCCATAGTCCCAGGTTGAAACAGGTTCAATCCTCTGTCCCACCATAAGCCAGAGTTGAATATTCTGGTAAAAAGCAAATAAACAAATAAAAAACCAAACCAATGAGGATTTATTACTTAAACTTCTCAAGATTTTCCAAAAATCCAGGAATATGTGAATATTCTTTATCAATTTATATGAAACTTATACTACCCTGATATCAAAAGCTGAATGACAAACAGCAACAGCAAAAATCTATAGTCTAATATACTTGATGAACACAGATGCTGCGATATTGAACTAAATTGTAGCAAAGCCTACTCATATTAGATGTCAAGCCCAAGCAAAAACTAGTAGGGCCATGGTTCCCTTGGAATATATCTAAAATAGACCTACTAGCTTTTTTCAAAACAGAGATCCCAAATCCTCATCTGCAATATCCTTGTCTTTAGGTTCATGATTAGTCAACAAATTTTTCAGCCACCAGGTTCCAGATGCTATCATGATGCCATCCTGACTTCTCTGGGGAGCTGACCCCACCAATGTGTCCTGGAGTCCCACTTCCCTAGAGCTCCTCCCCAGTAGGGAAAGAGAGAGAAAGGCTGGGAGTATGGATTGACATGTCAATGCCCATCTACAGCAGGAAATCAATTACAGAAGCCAGACCTTCCACCTTCTGCACCCCAAAATTATCCTGGGTCCATACCCCCAGAGGGATAAAGAATAGGAAAGCTATCAAGGGAGGTTGTTGGGAACATGTGTAAGCCTGATAGAGCTTAGGGAGAACCACCCCCATCTTTGGATGGAGGTCTGAGAAGATAACCTCTTGGTAAGTCTCTCTCAACTGAGGTGAGCATAAGGGGGGAAACTCAGACTTGGTTCTTTCTTTCTTGACTATCAGGCTCACAGTAACTCCAATACTTCCCTCCATTAACTGCCGGCCACATGGCCAGAGATTCACTTATTCAAAGTCACTTTCTGATCACAGAAGAACACACCTTATCACACACTTCATCACACACCTCAGACCCCAGACAAGAGAAATTCCAAACTATATGGCCTTTTGATATCCATCTTCTCTCTGTCTCACCCTCCAGGTTTAACCCCTATGCTTCTCTCAAATACCTTTGGATAATTAAGTTGCTTGTGTTATGGAGAATAACTGTCTTGTATCTCATCAATTCCTGTCATACCAGCCCCCTACCTTAGGGGCATGCTGACTGTTAAGAAACCTGTAATTTCTGTCATATTTCGACAATAATTAACTTCATTGCTTTTCTATTTAACTCATGTCCACTTTGCTAATAAACGGAATCTAAGATTCTGAGATTCTAGGACTCAGATTCTAGGCACACTAAGAGTCCCCTGGTGTCTTTTACTTCGTGTCACCCCCTGTCATGAGCGAGAAAGAACCAGCCCGTTACCTTTCCCCTGGAGGACACCCTGCCGAAGAAGGAGAGAGACACCCCGAAAGGAGGTGATTGGATACAGAGTTCTGGTAGAGGGAATTGTACCCTTCTTATCCTATGGTCTTGCCAATATTTTCATTTTATAAATAAAAATAAAAAAAAAACTACATTGAGGTCTGAGCAGTGATGCACCTAGCTGACACACATATTACCTTGTGCAAGGACCTGGGTTCAAGCTCTCTCTCCAACTACAGGGGGGGGATTCATGAACTGTGAAACACTGCTGCAGGTGTTTCTTCTTCTCTTTATTTGTCCCCTTACTTCTCAATTTGTCTCTGTCTCTATCCCAAATAAATAAATAAATAAATAAAAATACTCTCAAGACCTTGTACATTGTAGCCAAAGATGGTCTAATATATGTAAATCTATTAATGTAATCTACAACATAAACATCAGTTAAATTTTAGAAAAGCCACAATTATATTAATAGATGCAGAGAAAAAAATTGACAAAATAAATGATTAGTTAAAACCTAAAATATGATGATTGAGGGAATATTCCTCAAAATTTATATACAACAAACTCATGGCTATTCATATTAAAAAATATCTTTTCCTGCTCAGGTACAAGCTAAAGCTCTCCACTATCACCAGTACTATACAACATAGCCGTGAATTCAACAAAGGGCTAATAAAGTATAAAGCATTCACAGACTACGTAACAAGAATACAAGAATACCCATTAAAATGAGGAAAGATCTGAACCAACTTTTCATCAAAGAAGAGATTCAGGTGACAAAGAAACCTATGAAAAATGTTCAAAGTCACTGATTATCAAAGAGATGTAAATCAAGACATGGTTATAAAACCTCACACCAGTGAGCACATCAATTCTTGGAAAGAACTGGAACAAGTACTGTTGAGCATTTTGGGGAAAAAAAGGAAACCTTCTACACTAATTTTGGGAATGTGAGTTGGTCATGTCCCTGTGGATAACAATAGAGAGATTTCTCAAAACATTAAAAATGGACCTAGCATGAGAACTGTTAACACCTTAGGGCTCTATCTAAAGAACAGGAAAAAAAGATATATATTAAGTATATAGCATAAGTATATAGCAGTATTACTTGTAATCAGAATTTGGGAACAGTCCAAATGCCCCCCTCCCCAAATGAGTACTTAAAAAGTTGTGGTACAGTGAAATACTTCTGACTTCTAAGTAATGCTGAAATTTATATCACTTTATGTTGGATAGAATTTGAAGTAATCATGTTAAGTAGACAAGCCCATGTAGAAGGAGGAATAACAGACAATCCCATTCATAGGTAAGACTTAAACAAATAAAAGGAAGATATGAAGTGAAGCTTTAATTAACTGTGGTCTGTTGCAACTGGTTCATTGACTCTCTCAAGTGGGGAGGAAAGAGGAAGTTGAGGTGTTGGGTGCTTAATGCATTGTGGTAGAAGAAGATGTTAGTTGATGGTGAGTGTGGTATGCAGACAATTATCATGGAGAGGGATAAGAAATTGCACACATGTGATAAAATTCTGTTAAATTATTATTTCCTCCATTGAAGATATATGTGTGTGCATAAGCTTTTCTTAAACACAATTTTCTCTTCTTAAAAATACTTTTTTTATTTATTTGAGTAGAGGCAGAGAGAAATCAAGAGGAGAGACAGAAAGGGAGAGAGACAGAGGGATATCAGCAGCTGTGCATAACCACTTGTGAAGCTTTCCCTCTGTAGGTGGGGTTGGGGATTTGAACCTGGATCCTGTGCATTGAGCATGTGCACTCAATCAGGTGCATGGCCACCTGCCCCCCATCTATATCTTTTAAGTTTTATTAAATAATACTATAAAAAAGCCACTATAACTCATCAGTGTGTTAAGCAGGATCACAGAATTTAAAAACAATATGCGAAAATCAAATCTATATACTGTAGAAAATATAGGAAAACTACCTAAATATGAATTATTTAATACTAGCTAAAGCACTGAAAGTCTATCAAAAAGAATTAAGTAAAATAACAAATATAGTTTCATTAATTGAAAAACAAATTCATTACTACTATACATAGTCTCACAAAATTGACTGGTTGATAAGCTTCAAACCTAAAAAAATGTACTAGGAGGACACAGACTACTTAACTTCTACAGTTACTAGACAGCAATGGTAATTAAGAAGAAGCAGTGAAAATATAGAGATGATAGAAAGAAACAGAACAACCAAAAATAGACCTACACACTTATGGTCAATTAAATTTGACAAATATCCAAGATAATTCAACAGAATAAAAATAGTCTTTCCTTAATAAATTGTGCTGGAACAATCTGAATTCTATGTGTGAAAAAAAAAACTTGACATTATCACAAACGTAGTAATTCTAAATGAAATACAGGAGTATATATAAATATTAAAGTTTAAAATTTACAAATGATAAGAAAAATCTTTGAGGGTGGAGCCAAGATGGTGACTGGAATGTAGCAGCACCCATGAGCTCTGACATCAACTGCTAGAAAGCTTTGAAATCCTGGCCTTCAGTGGGACAAGCAAGGAGGCATCCTAAAGGTAGACCAGGGAGGTGATTATAATTCAATTTGGGTTAAATATTAGAGCAAAAAGAAAAGAAATTTCTTGATTATTTCTCTCAGTACCCCTCTCCCCAAAACCATTCCCCAGGGGGTAGGGAGCTGCTGCTAGCAGGCTCCCCATGGAGCTCCTTTCCTTACCAAGATTCCTGGCCCACCGGGGTGCCATTAAACCCTGCTTCCAAATTTCTAGGCTATTTATGTTGTTCCTCTGACTAAGGGACTTAGACCCATTCAAGTGACAATTAGCAATCAAGCAAGCCTCATCCAGCCATCCAGCTTTTTTTTTTTCTTTTTTCCTTTTTTTCACATTTGTTCTGTAGTGTTTTTTTTTTTTTTCTCAATCAGTTGTCTAGACTAAATATACATAGGCTAACAGGGAGCTGTCCAAGCTGTAGACACACTGCCTGAGCTTTTTACTCTGTTCTATTTTACAAATACTATTATATATACATGCATATCCCTTGCCCCCCTCAGATGACCAAAATTAACTCTTAGTATGCTTTCCATTACTAGACAACAAGGATTATCATCACCCACTGTGAGAGAATCTTGTCTCACTTTTCATACCTCCTCTATACACTATCACCCTTCTCCCACCTCATATATATGTGTGTGTGTGTATATATATATATATATATATATATATATATATATATATATATATATGCAACTCTCCTTTCACTGCTTTTTTTTTTCCTGTTTTCTTCTTTTTTCTTTTCTCTATTTTTTACCCCGTCTTCCTTTCTCCCTTCCTCCTCCCTCTGACTTCTGAATTTACTGATACTTATCTGTGAACTATTTCAGGGAAGAAGTCTGACTCAGAGCTGACTCTTTTTGTGTGTCTCTGCTCTACTTCCCCTTCCCCTCTTGCTACCCCTAGAATCTACAGTGGACAATAGATTTGCATAATTGTCTATTCCTGCTATCCCTTTTTTCCTTTCTCTTTATTTTTCATTTAGATTTGGTTGCTATTTTTTCTTGAACTGGAGACATTGTGGGACTAACTGGTATTGGTTAAATTGCTTCAGCCATTGCTTTAGTTACTATTGTAGTTTCTGAGTGTGGTGATTGCATTTGACATAAAGGTATTTAGTATAGTGTGGCTTGTACATAAAACAAAGCAACTGAGGAACAACAGAACATAAAAATAAAAAACACATTAAAAATGAGTAGATCAAGAACAAATAAAACTGCTAATACAATGAATGAAGACAAGAGCCCAGAAGAAACTACAAACCAGCCAGAAGTAACCATAGATAAGAAAAGCATGCAAGCAATAATAAATTTATTAATCACAGAAATTAAAACAACTTTGGAGGAAAGGAATAGCAGTATTAGGGGAACAACAGAGGAGACTCTCAAGGAAAATACTAACTACCTTGAGGCAATTAGAGATATGAGAGCTGAAATAGCTGTAATGAAGAAAGAAGCCGAGGGAAGGGAAAGCAGACTAGCAGAAGCAGAAAACAGAATTAGCCAGACAGAGGATGAGCTAGAGAAAACAAAGAAAGAGGTAAAAGAGCGTAAAAAGAGATTGAGAGACACTGAAAACAACAACAGAGACATATGGGATGATCTCAAAAGAAGTAACATTCATATATTGGCCTGCCAGAGGAAGAGAGGAAGGGGAAGCAAGCATTCTAGAGGAAATTATAGAAGAAAACTTCCCAGACCTGAACAACAGAAAGGACATTAAGATCCAAGAGGCTCAGATAGTCCCAAACAGAATCAACCCAGACCTGAAAACACCAAGACATATCATAGTCACAATGAAAAGAAGTAAGGATAAAGAAAGGATCCTAAAGGCTGCAAGAGAGAAACAAAAAATCACATACAGGGGAAAATCTATAAGACTGTCAACAGACTTCTATACCCAAACTCTAAAGGCCAGAAGAGAATGGCAAGATATCTATCGAGCCATGAAGGAAAAAGGGTTTCAACCAAGGATAATATATCCTGCTAGACTTTCATTCAAACTAGATGGAGTCATCAACACCTTCTCAGACAAACAACAGTTAAAGGAAGCAACTATCACCAAACCGGCACTGAAAGAGGTTCTAAAAGACCTCTTATAAACAAGAACATCACTATAATATTTGCAACATATCAAATAAAAACTTGTTGAACAATGGTACTACAACACATTAAATCCATAACATCAGTAAATGTCAATGGCTTAAACTCACCCATCAAAAGGCACAAAGTGGGAGAATGGATCAGAACATATAACCCAACCATATGCTGCTTGCAAGAATCCCACTTGACCCAACAAGATAAACATAGACTTAAAGTGAAAGGATGGAAAACTATCCTACAGGCTAATGGACCACAAAAAAAGACAGGAACAGCCATTCTCATCTCTGACACAATAGATTTTAAATTAAATAAAGTAATAAAAGATAGGCAAGGTCATTACATAATGACTAAAGGATCAATCAGCCAAGAAGATATAACAATTATTAACATCTATGCACCCATGAGGGACCATCTAAATATATCAAACACCTTCTCAAAGAACATGATGTATTCAAAAATACATCATTAGTAATACAATAATAGTGGGAGACTTTAAAACAGCACTCTCACACTTAGACAGATCAACAAAACACAGAATAAACAAAGAAACGAGAATTAAATGAAGAGATGGACAGACTAGACCTCTTGGACATTTTCAGAGCTCTTCACCCCAAAAAGTTGGAATATACATTATTTTCAAATCCACACAACACATACTCAAGGATAGACCACATTTTAGGCCACAAAGACAGCATCAATAAATTCAAGAGCATTGAAATTATCCCAAGTATCTTCTCAGACCACAGTGGAGTAAAACTGACATTTAACAACAAACAGAAATTTAGTAAAAGTCACAGAATCTGGAAACTAAACAACATACTGGTTAAGAACCACTGGGTCAGAGATTAACTCAAGCAGGAAATTCAAATGTTCCTGGAAACAAATGAAAATTAAGACACAACCTATCAAAATATTTGGGACACAGCTAAAGCAGTACTGAGAGGGAATCTCATAGCCATACAATCACATATTAAACTACAAGAAAAAACCCAAATAAACAACCTTACTGCACACCTTAAAGAATTAGAGGAAGAGGAACAAAGTAACCCTAAAGCAACCAGAAGGACAGAAATCACTAAAATCAGAGCAGAAATAAATAACATCGAAAATAAGAGAACCATACAGAAGATCAATGAAGCCAAATGTTGGTTCTTTGAAAAGTTAAATAAGATTGAAAAACCCCTAGCCAGACTCACTAAACAAAAAAAGGGAGAGGACTCAAATTCATAGAATTGTAAACAATAGAAGAGATATCACAACTGACACCACAGAAATCCAGAAAATCATGTGAGACTTCTATGAAGAACTATATGCCACCAAGTTAGAAAATCTGGAAGAAATGGAACAATTCCTAGAAGCATATGCCCTACCAAAACTTAACAAAGAAGAACTACAAAATCTAAATGCACCAATCACAGACAAAGAAATCGAAACTGTTATTAAGAATCTCCCCAACAACAAATGTCCTGGACCAGATGGCTTCACAAATGAATTCTACAAAACCTTCATGAATCAGTTAATACCCATACTCCTAAAGCTTTTCCATAAGATCGAAGAAACAGGGACACTCCTTTCCACTTTCTATGAAGCCAACATCACTCTGATACCCAAAGCAGATAGGGACACAACAAAAAAGGAAAACTACAGACCAATATCTCTGATGAACAAAGATGCCAAAATATTAAACAAGATCTTGGCCAACCTGATACAACAGCACATCAAAAAGATTGTTCATCACGACCAAGAGAGATTCATCCCAGGAATGCAAGGCTGGTTCAACATCCACAAGTCAATCAATGTCATTCACCACATCAATAAAAGCAAAGCCAAAAACCACATGATTATCTCAATAGATGCAGAGAAAGCCTTTGACATAATCCAACACCCATTCATGCTCAAAACTCTACAAAAAATGGAAATACATGGGAAATTCCTCAAGATAGTGGAATCTATATATAGCAAACCTACAGCCAACGTCATACTCAATGGACATAATTTGAAAGCATTTCCCCTCAGATCAGGGACTAGACAGGGCTGTCCACTATCACCATTACTCTTCAACATACTATTGGAAGTTTTTGCCATAGCAATCAGGCAAGAGAAAGAAATCAAAGGAATAAAGATTGGAAGGGAAGAAGTCAAGCTCTCACTATTTGCAGATGACATGATAGTATACATAGAAAAACCTAAACAATCCAGTAGAAAACTACTGGAAGATATTAGGCAATATAGCAAGGTATCAGGCTACAGAATCAATGTACAAAAATCAGTGGCATTTCTCTATGCAAATACTAAAACTGAAGAAGATGACATCCAGAAATCACTCCCATTCACTGTTGCAATAAAATCAATAAAATACCTAGGAATAAAGCTGACCAAAGTAGTGAAAGACTTGTATACTGAAAACTATGAGTCACTCTTCAAGGAAATAGAAACCGATACCAAGAAATGGAAAGACATCCCATGCTCATGGATTGGAAGAATAAATATCATCAAAATGAATATTCTCCCCACAGCCATATACAAATTTAATGCAATACCCGTCAAAGTTCCACCAAGCTTCTTTAAGAGAATAGAACAAAAATTACATTCATTTATCTGGAACCTGAAAACACCTAGAATTGCCAAAACCATCTTGAGGAAAAGAAATAGAAATGGAGACATCACACTCCCAGATCTCAAGCTATATTATAATGCCATCATCATTAAAACAGCATCGTAGTGGAACAAAAATAGGTACACACACCAGTGGAACAGAATTGAAAGCCCAGATCTAAACCCCCACACTTATGGACATCTAATCTTTGATAAGGGGGCCCAAAGTATTAAATGGAAGAAGGAGTCTCTCTTCAAAAAATGGTGCTGGGAAAACTGGGTTATAACATGCAGAAGAATGAAGTTGAACCACCTTATCTCACCAGAAACAAAAATCAACTCCAAATGGATCAAAGACCTGGATGTCAGACTGGAAAC
The DNA here is from genome assembly GCF_950295315.1 of Erinaceus europaeus. Lineage (NCBI taxonomy): Eukaryota > Metazoa > Chordata > Mammalia > Eulipotyphla > Erinaceidae > Erinaceus > Erinaceus europaeus. Next base: position 58,796,909 of record NC_080169.1, on the reverse strand, counting down.
TATCAAATGCTTAGAGGAAAACATTGGTGAAACACTCACTCTTCCACCTACACCTCAAGGACGTCTTTGATGAAACAAACCCAATTTCAAGAAAGAATAAAGCAAAAACAAACCAATGGGACTACATCAAACTGAAAAGCTTCTGCACAGCCAAAGAAACTAGCACACAAACAAAGAGACCCCTCACAGAATGGGAGAAGATCTTCATATGCCAAACATCAGACAAGAGACTAATCACTGAAATATACAAAGAACTCAGCAAACTTAGCACCAAAAAAGCAAATGACCCCATCCAAAACTAGGCAGAGGATATGAACATGACATTCACTTCAGAGGAGATCCAAAAGGCTAACAAACATATGAAAACCAGGTCGCTGATTGTCAGAGAGATGCAAATAAAGACAACATTGCAATACCACCTCACTCCTGTGAGAATGGCATACATCAAAAAGGACAGCAGCAACAAATGTTGGAGAGGCTGTGGGGACAGAGGAACCCTTCTACACTGCTGGTGGGAATGTAAATTGGTCCAGCCTCTCTGGAGAGCAGTCTGGAGAACTCTTACAAGGCTAGACATAGACCTTCCATATGTTCCAGTAATTCCTCTCCTGGGGATATACCCCAAGGATTCCTTAATGCCCAACCAAAAAGATGTATGTGCATCTATGCTCATAGCAGCACAATTTGTAGTAGCTAAAACCTGGAAGGAAGATAGGTGCCCAACAGCAGATGAGTGGCTGAGAAAGCTGTGGTACATATACACAATGGAATATTATGCAGCTATTAAGAACAATGAGCCCACCTTATCTGACCCATCTTGGACAGAGCTAGAAGGAATTATGTTAAGTCAGCTACGTCAGAAAGATAAAGCTGAGTATGGGATGTCCCCACTTATCAACAGAAGTTGAGAAAGAAGAACAGAAAGGGAAACTAAAAGCAGGATCTGATTAAATTGAGAGCAGGGCACCAATGTAAAAACACTGTGGTGAAGGGGAGGGTGGTCATTGGGCTTCCCGGCATGGTGGAGGGTGGGGGGGTGGGGGTGGGTGGTGGGTTGGGACACAGTCTTTTGGTGGTGGGAGTGGTGTTTATGTACAATCCTATTAAAGTGTAAACATTATATAAACCACTATTTAATTAATATGAGAGGCGAAAAACTGATGATATGTCTAGAACTTCTTAGAACACAGACGTAGTCTTTTTAATACATAGGCTCTTTGATATGTTCTCTCCCAAAAGCCTAGACCAGGGAGAACAGAAGCAACCGACAGCACAGCTGTATACAGGATGCTGGGTATTATACCCCAAACCCTATCAAAGGGACTTTCCAAAGTTAACCCTATCACCAAATAATGTGATGATAACAATAACTATCCATTGTCTTCTTGAACCCTAAGACAACAGGAACCTCACATTTCCACTATAGAGCCTCTATTTCCCCCAGTTCTGGAACCTTAGGGTGGGGCCCACTTTTCTGCATGCTGCTCTCAATTCAAATAAAATAATATTGCATCCACGCATCGCAACCTAATCAATGCAATGAGTGCCACCCCAGCATGCTTCACTTCAGACTGTGACCAGAGACTTCAGGTGTGGAATTACAACCCTTCAGCTTCATCACTCAGGTGAGACCTTTTCTTTCATAGTATTCTCTAATTCCATTCCAGGTGGTCCACTCCCCAATAAAGTCCCCAAAAACCTAGATATAGTCCAGGTCCCCTGAGATAGAGCATAGGTTCACACGTGCCCATAAACTAGGGGAAAAATATATACCTGAAAGCAGAAGTACACAAGAACATACAGGGAATACCCCCAACACTTCTTCTGCACTATTACAGTCTTTAGGTCCATGATTGTTCAACAATTTGTTTGGCTTTGTATGTTAACTCTCTTTTCAGCCACCAGGTTCTGGATGCTGACCAGACTTCCCTGGACAGACGACCCAATCAATGTGTACTGGAGCGCCACTTCCTCAGAGCCCCACCCTACTAGGGAAAGAGAGAGACAGACTGGGAGTATGGATCGACCAGTCAACGCCCATGTTCAGCGGGGAAGCAATTAGAGAAGCCAGACCTTCCACCCTCTGCAACCCACAAGGACCCTGAATCCATACTGCCAGAGAGATAGACAATGGGAAGGCTATCAGGGGAGGGGGTGGGATGTGGAGATCAGGTTATGGGAATTGTACCCCTCTCATTCTATGGTTTTGTTAATGTCTGCTTTCTTAAATAAAAAAAAAGAAAGAAAAAAAAAAGAAAAATCTTTATAAATTTGGAACTAAGAAAGATCTTGGAACAAAACATACTGTTAAGGGCTGGGTGGTGGTGCACTTCGGTTAGTGCATATGTTACAAGGCACAAAAACTCAAAAAAGCTCAAGGCCCAAATTCTCACCTGCAGGTGGAAAGCTTTGCAAATGATGAAGCAGTTCTCCAGGTGTCTCTCTGTCTCTCTCCCTGTCTTCCCATTCCCTCTTGATTTCTGGCTGTCTATATACAAAAAAATAAATAAAGATAATTTTTAAAATACCATAAAAGACCATAAGTGTATAAACTTGGATATTAAAATTACTAGGCAATACTAATGTTACTGTTTAGAAAATTAGGATTACTCACAGATATAAAGAAAATATTTGCAGATCATATATGTGTATATACTATATATATGTGCATATATATGATGTTATATCATTTTTATAAAGAAATGTCATGTTTAAATATAAAATAAATGACCGAAGACCTGAAATTTAAATATATGATTTAATAAGGAAGAGCTATATGTTGTCAGTAAGTACTCAGTCAAATAACTAATCAACAGGGAACTATCAATTCAAACTACAGTTCAATAATAAAAGAATTGTAAAAGAAGAGAATTGAAGAAAAGGAAAGAAAGGTAAAGGACATGAGGGTGAATAAGTAGAAAAAAACGTGGGTGGGGTTGCAAAACCAGCTGTTACCCTGTTCTCTGGTTTTATACACCATTATTTTCCCAATAAAAGGAAAACTCAAACTAAATGCTATTTCACAAAAGTAAAACAAAGCAAAATCATACAACAGAACTTTTTAATATAAATATACATATACCTCTAAATTTAATTTATAGCTTCTCAATATACATTCTCAGCACATATTAGTATATATATGTAGAAAGTGACATGCTTGTATTCATATATTCTGCAGTGTCTGGCATTCAGTTAAGTAGTCAATAATTCTTTTTTTCTTGTTCTTATTTTAAATTTATTAGGAATTTAATAATGATTTACAAGACTGTAAGATAATAGGGATATAATTCCATAAGATTTCAACCCCAAGAGTTCCATGTCCCCTCTCCTCCACTGGAAACTTTTCTATTCTTTATCCCTCTGGAAGTATGGACCTAAATTCTTTATGGGGTGCAGAAGGTGGAAGGTCTGGCTCTGTAATTGTTTCTCTGCTGGATGAGCATATTGGCAGGTCCATCCATACCCCTAGAACAACAAAAATTTTAAACTGCTATTTACAAGAGTGCAAAGAAGTATAGACATTCTAGAAAACTGTTTTGCATAAAACTATCCAAGCATACTTTTATCATATGACACAACTATTCCATTCTTAGGTAAATATTAAAGGAAAATAAAGATATTTGCTGGACTGGATATGTGAGTGTTATACAAAGCCTCCCACAGGGAGATACAACTCTGTACTATTGTGTTAAAAATGGTCCTGTAAATCAGTTTCCCCAATAAAATAATAATAATAAAAATAATACAAGAGGAAAGTCAAATGGCTGCTCCACTTGGAAATCAAAAACAACAATATAATGAAGCTTTTTTGTCAATATTAAAATATACAATTACAAAATTATGAGGGCCAGGCGGTGGTGCACCTGGTTAAGTGCATACATTGCAGTGGGCAAGGTCCCAAATTCAAGCTCCTGGTCCCCACCTGCAAGGGAAAAGCTTCAGGAGAGGTGAAGCAGTGCTGAAGTCGTCTCTCTTCCTCTCTCCCCTCTCTCTTCTCAGTTTCTCTCTGTCTCTATCCAACAATAAATACATACAAATATTTGTGAGGGTAGACAGCATAATGATTATGCAGAGACTCTCAAATCTGAGGCTCCATAATTATGTCAATCTGATAGAGTAAAATAAGATACATTAAAATCTATTGACCAGCGGTAGGGTAAAGAAAAATATAGCAAGTACATACCTTTGTAATCAGACGAAACAATAAACTAGAGAAAGTATAAACTAAGAGAGTTGAGAGCACTAGGTGGTAGCACACTGGGTTAAGCTCACATGGCACAAAGCGCAGTAACCAGCAAAAGGATACCCGTTGGAGGCCCCTGCTCCCCACCTGCATGGCGGATCACTTCTCAAGCGGTAAATCAGGTCTGCAGATGTCTTTCTCCGCCTCTCTGTTTTACCCTCCTCTCTCAATTTCTCTCTGTCCTATCCAACAACAACAAAAACAACATTAATGGCAGCAATAACAACAACAAGGCTAACATAATGGGAAAAATGGCCTCCAGGAGTTGTGGATTCGAAGTGCAGGCACAAAGCCCCAGCTATAATCCTGGAGCCAAAAAACAAAACAAACAAAAAAAATTGAAATAATTTACCTTAATAAACAACAAATAACAAATCAAGTAAATGTGTAAGACTGAGGCCAGGAGATGCCAAATGAAAAAAAAAATGCTGGGAGACAGGAGAGAGAGCACAATTGTTACGCAAAAAAGACATTCATGCTTGAGGCACTGAGGCCCCAGGTTCAACCCCTAGCGGTGCCATAAAAGAGAGCTGAGCAATACTTTTCTCTCTCTCTCTCTCTCTCTCTCTCTCTCTCTCTCTCTCTCTCTTTCTCTGTATCTCCCTCATTAAAATAAGTAGATTTAAAAAATAAAAAAGCTTTGTGCTTGAGTAGACTTTTATGTCTCTGTTTTGATATGAAGACTATTCATGACTATTTAATAATAAATTTATCATTGATTTACGATACTGTATCAACTTTTTACAAGGAACAATAATTTTATGATTAGTTGGTCTTCGCTACCATCTCCAGCTAATACTCCTTTGTCTACTGTTATATCCAAAGGCTTTATGTTTCTGTATTTAATTGTGTGATAAAACAGTAATCATAATCACAAGGAATTAGATCTTTAAAAATTGTTTTCTTCTCTTTTTTATTTATTTAAAAAGGAGACATTAACAAAACCATAGTATAAGAGGGGCACAACTCCACACAGTTCCCACCACCAGATCTCCGTATCCCATCCCCTCCCCTGATAGCTTACCTATTCTTTATCCCTCTGAGAGTATGGACCCAAGGTCACTGTGGGATGTAGAAGGTGAAAGGTCTGGCTTCTGTAATTGCTTCCCCGCTGAACACGGGCATTGACAGGTGGATCCATTCTCCTAGCCTGCCTCTCTCGCTCCCTAGTAGTGTGGGTCTCTGGGGAATCAGAGCTCCAGGATACATTGGTGGGGTCATCAGTCCAGGGAGTCTGGTGGGCATCATGCTGGCATCTGGAACCTGGTGGCTGAAAAGAGAGTTAACATACAAAGCCAAACAAATTGTTGACCAATCATGGACCTAAAGGCTGGAATAGTGCAGATGAAGTGTTGGGGAGTCCTCCATTTTGTAGATAGCTAGTATGCATATTTTAGTTGTATTTCAAAGGGCCTATAGCTATACTAGTTTTTTCTTTTTTTCTCTGAGCCTGAAATCTGATATGCAGGTGGATCCAAGTTATTATCTGGGGAGGTGATGCCATGGCTGGAAAAGGAACATAAAGCTGGATCAGGGAAGAGAGTAGCTCCCTAATATGGGAAAGGAGTATAAATATTGTTGACTGTATACCCCATCGATTTGGTCTGGGGCCCATATTCAGCTTAGGAGCCTATGTGACTTCTGTATCCCTCTATATCTGAGCTCACACTCTGTGGTCATGAGTAGGAACATTCCAAGATGCCCCAATATCGACCCATCTTCCTCAGGTGTAGCATAGATTATGTTGTCTATCCTCCCTTCAGAGGATGGAACATTCTCTACTGTTGTTGATCCAAGTTGAGGGCAAGGTCCTATGGCAGGTCCACAAAGGGGTCTTTTTTGTTGTTCCTGATAGAGATGACCAGTAACAATGGAGAGAGGGATTTATTTGAGGTCTAGGCATATCATGTCTGTTTGGGAATCTCAGGACTCCCCAAATAGGGCCCCAGCTGATGGAATGGCCTGGTATTGACTAAAGAGTCATCATTAAAGTATGCCAGTCTCTTGCCCTTATTCAGCTTTTGCAGTCCTTGCTTTGCCAAGGTTAGCTTTGGAGTAAGTGAGAGAACTGTAATAGGAAGTAGGTGAGGAGGGTATCTAACTCTGATTAGATACTATTGTATTAGGAACTTTATACTGACTCACTGCAGACTATTGTGTACTTTTTCTTTCAGGTATATATTTTGTCCTAGTTTATGGTTGCATGTGAAATATGCTATATCTCACGGGACATGGTCTATATCTAGGTTTGGGGACTTTGTTAGGAAGTGAACTGCCTGGAATGGAATTAAAGAGTACTATGAAAGGACAAGTTTCACCCGAGTAATGAAGCTGAAGGGTTGACATTCAACACCTGAAGTCTCTGGACACAGTCTGAAGTGAAGCATGCTGAGGTGGTACTCGTTGTGCTTTACAAAATTTAAACTCAGTCAAGAAAGTGAGGTACTCTCTCAGCTTCTCAAAATAAAGCTCTGATGGGCAACATTCCAAAATTTGTTAAAAACTCAAAACTCTACCGTTTTTATTCCCTGGTTGTACTGTGTGTGCTTAACCTGGTATGTCACCACCCGGGCCCATTTTATTCCCCTATTGTATACTAAACTAGTTGGAAGCAAAATAAGATGCCCAGAAGTTAATGAATTGGAAAACAAAGAAACAATAAGACTAGTGAATAAATGTAAGAGGTGTTTTATTTGTGAGTATAATATACAAAATAATCATGCCTTCAGTTGATTTAGGAAAAAAAAACTAGAAATAAGGAAGGCTGGCATCAAAATTCAAACTTGTGATATAATCTTCAGGTCTGCTAACTTATTTTCTTAATAAAATGATTGCAAAATAAGAGTGGATGACTAGAGACTAAATGGGACATATTAATTATTTCACAACCAGGCTTTTCATTTGGACAATGCATTAAGCAAGCAACTACAAATTTTTTTTAAATGGGGAAATTATGAAAAATGAGACCTTTCATTATTGATTAATTTTATAATTTTTTATTTTATTTATGAATATAATATTGAAATTAATTATATTTTGAGAGGAGTCCTGATTTTTTAATGAAGTACTAAAATATTTACAGAAGTTAAGTTAGTATTTAAAAAGAATCTTACATTAAGAAGCAAAGAATGGGGAGGCAAGTAGAAATGTAGATGAAACACAAATTTCTTAAGTTATTAAAGTTGTGCATTTAGATGACAGCTACTTGTGAGTTTGCTACATTCTTCTCTTTACTATTGTATATGCTTAATTACATGCATAATAAGATAATAGTTGTAAATAATTTAAGGCTCTTATGCTGCTAGTTTAATTATTCTACAAGGATGTAACATAATTGGAATGTTCACTAATTTGGAGGTAAGAATACAGATTTCTCCACAACTAGTCTTATGCATAAAGGATGGGCAGAGCATATTAAAAAACAAAAAGACACTTAACTCTATTCCTAGTATGAAGAACAACAAACAACAAATATATACACAAGAGTTTATGTCCTATGACCTCATTTGCATTAATTTAGAAGCTGGCAAAGTGAGCTTACTGTTTAAAAGTGGTTATTTGTTTACAGAGGGATACCAGTGATCAGAGCAGCTTTTCACAAGGCACTACTAAGGTGCTGATAACTTCTTTCTTGCTACTACACAGGGTAATAAAATTTATGATAGTAATTCATTGAGTTATATACTAATGACTTGTGAATGTCTCTGTGTACACATTGTACTTCAATAAAACACTTTTTTTATTTTAAAAAGGAGACATTAATAAAACCATAGGATAGGAGGGGTACAACTCCACACAATTCCCACCACCAGATTTCTGTATCCCACCCCCTCCCCTGATAGCTCTCCCATTCTCTATACCTCTGGGAGCATGGACCCAGGGTCATTGTGGGTTGCAGAAGGTGGAAGGTCTGGCTTCTGTAGTTGCTTCCCCGCTGAACATGGACGTTGACTGGTCACTCCATACTCCCGGTCTGCCTCTCTCTTTCCCTAGTAGGGTGGGTCTCTGGGAAAGTGGAGCTCCATGACACACTGGTGGGGTCATCTGTCCAGGGAAGTCTGGTCGGCATCCTGATGGCATCTGGAACCTGGTGGCTGAAAAGAGAGTTAACATACAAAGCCAAACAAACTGTTGAACAATTATGGACCTAAAGGCTGGAATAGTGGAGATGAAGTGTTGGGGGGTACTCACTGCAGACTATTGAGTACTTTTGCTTTCAGGTATATATTTTGCCCTAGTTTATGGATATGAAAACACTTTTTTTTAAATGACAACCGTAGAAGCAGGTGTTTCCGGCTTTTCAAGGTTTTCATAGTTCCTCTTGGTATTGAGAATGTATAATCATAATCCCATTATCTAATTCAAAGTAAGATTAGTAGACAACTTCCTATTTCCTCTTTAATAACACCAAACTGTACACAACTGTTTTATAAATCACTGCCCCTCAATAATGTGATAAGAAGAGAAAAAGAAGAAAAAAGCAACGTAATATCATTTTAGCATACTGTCTCTGCATATAATTTTGTAAGCTTATTGAAATAATGTATATTTTATTTTCTGAGAATTGTATACAAATTAGTGAATGACTTAAGAAAAATAAGCAGCATGATGAGCAGATGTGCTATTTTTCACCTTCCCAAAATTGTGTGTGTGTGTGTGTAGGAGGTGCATTAATGAATACATTTTGGTTATTAAAGGGAATTTTGAATTCTTAGAAGGAAATTGATCAAGAACCAGTTAACTGATTGAAGTGCATATGTGCTATAGAGAAAAAAATTGAGATTCAAAGTTACTGTTTTCAACAACTAATTCTACATTCAGAAGCAAAAAGAAGTTTCAAAATTCCCTGTATATAAAGCATAATCAGTAAGGTCAAATATATTTTAGAAGAGCCCTATATTAAACAAGCAAACTAAAATTATTAAATAGAAGTTGACTCTCTTGAAAAACCAAAATACAACATTCAGACTAAATAACATATGTATCTTCTACAACCTTTAATTTTATTATTATTAATTTATTTATAAAAAAGGAAATATTGAAAAAACCATAGGATAAGTGGGTACAACTCCACACGATTCCCACCACCAGAACTCCGTATCCCATCTCCTCCTTTGATATTTTTCCTATTATTTGACCCTCTGGGAGTATGGGCCCAAGGTCATTGTGGGATGCAAAAGGTGGAAGGTCTGGCTTCTGTAATTGCTTCCCTGCTGAACATGGGTATTGACAGGTCGATCGATACTCCCAGCATGCTTCTCTCTTTCCTTAGTGGGGCAGTGTTCTGGGGAATTTGGATCTTCTCTGTAGTGAATGTTCTGTTCATATCCTCTGCCCATTTTTGGATGGGGTCATTTGTTTTTTTTGTTGCTAAGTTTGCTGAGCTCTTTGAGGCAGGCTGGGAGTATGGACTGACCTGTCAACGCCCATGTTCAGCGGGAAAGCAATTACAGAAGCCAGACCTTCCACCTTCTGCACCCCACAATGACCTTGGGTCCATACTCCCACAAGGATAAAGAATCGGAAAGCTATCAGGGGAGGGGATGGGATACAGAGAGCTGGTGGTGGGAACTGTTTGGAGTTGTACCCCTCTTATCCTATGGCTTTGCTAATGCCTCCTTTCTTAAATAATTTAAAAAATATCCAAAAATTTTGATGCGTTCTTAGTTCAACTTCTGTGCTATCAGAATTAAATGGTGTGGGAAATGAGTCCCAAAACCTAAATATAGACCAGGTTCCAGTAGATAGAGCATATTTTCACATGTATCCATAAACTAGTACCAAATATATACCTGAAAGCAGAAGTATACTAGAGTTTGCAATGAGTACCACCCCAACACTTCCTCTCCACTATTCCAACCTTTAGGTCCATGATTGCTCTATAATTTGTTTGGCTTTGTATGTTAACTCTCTTTTCAGTCACCAGGTTCCAGTTGTCATCAGGATGCCAACCAGGCTTCCCTGGACTGAAGACCCCACCAATGTGTCCTAGAGCTCTGCTTCCCCAGAGACCCACCTTACTAGGGAAAGAGAGAGGCAGACTGGGAGTATGGATCAACCAGTCAATGTCCATGTTCAGCAGGGAAGCAATTACAGAAAAGCCAGACCTTCCACCTTCTGCAACCCACAATGACCCTGGGTCCATGCTCCCAGAGGGATAGAGAATGGGAAAGCTATTGGGGAGGGGATGGAATATGGAGATTGGGTAGTGGGAATTTTGTGGAGTTGTACCCCTATCCTATGGTTTTGTTAATGTCTCCTTTCTTAAATAAAAAATTTAAAAAAGAGTATTTATCAAGGTTTAATTCAAGAAATCCAATAGTGAATATAATTTCCAGAGTTTCTAGGATTTTAAAAATATTTTTTAATTTATTTACTTATTTATATTGAATAGAGACAGAAAGAAATTGAGAGAGGAAGGAGAGATAGAGAGGAAAAGAGACAGAGAGACACCTGCAGCCCTCTTCCACTCATGAAGCTTTCCCCGCAGGTGGGGGCCAGGAGCTTGAATCTTCGTCCTTTCACACTGTGATGTGTACAATTAACCAGGTATGATACCACCTGACCCTTTCCAGAATATTTTTACTTGGAATGCTGTTCAACTATGTGTAGTTTTCACTTGTTGGTATCTAATTGATTTCTAGCCCCCCCCCAGGTAAAATCTTAACATTTATTAAAAATCAGAGCCTATTTAACTATTAAACATTTAAAAAATTGCTTGCAGATTATGGATTTACTTTTCTTCCCTTTAAGTTTTCTCACTTTTTGAGATAGTAATACTTTCCCTATAACTGAACACATTCCTTTATATTTACTTAATTAAAAAATTCAGGTGGTCCGGGAGTTGGCACAGTGGACAAAGCACTGGATTCTCAACCATGAGGTCCTGAGTTTGATCCCTGGCAGCACATGTACCAGAGTGATGTCTGGTTCTTTTTCTCCTCCTATTTCTTTCATGAATAAAATTCTTTAAAAAATTCAGTTATAAATCTGTCTCTCCTCACTTACATGTCTGCCATTGACAATGCTTCTTCATTGAGGAGAAACAATCCAAATGCTTACTTTTCATTATTTCCCTGATATGGCAGCTGTGCTACCCTAAGGAATTCTCTCTTAATATTTTACACGTGTTTGTCACCTTCCACATTTATCAATGAAGCTGAAAATAATAAGCAATTTTAAGTCATTACGTACTGATGACAATTCATTTATGCCCGATACAGTAATAGGCCAGTTGGCCTACATTTCATAAAGACATACCAGAATCAGGGCTATATGAGTGCAACGATTCCAGGAAGAGAGAATACCATGTTTATTGGATTGTCTGTGCGTCAGACAATGTGATAAGATTTTTATTACACCCGGAACCTCATTTCATCTTCAGAGTCTTGTTCTTACTATTACTTAGAAAGGATAAGATTTTCAAAGATCAGATTCTAGCTTGTCTCACTCAAAAGCCAAATGGTGCAGGTTTATGCAAAAATGTGCTGGAAAAAACGTTTTGAAAAGCAGTCCAAGATCCCCTCCTTCAGAAATAGGTCTCCTATTCACATTGAGTTATCCCTTGATAGTTGTCATTTGTAATAATTATTTTAATTGAAAATTTTAATACTAGTTTAGGTTGGATGTGTATTGGTCTTTGTTTTGCTAGGGGGGAAAGTAAGTTCTTTGAAAGCAATGGTCTTAAATGTTTCTTTAATATCCCTTAATTCCTGTGAGGAGGTTTATGAGAACTGAGCTTTGTTGAAATACATTGCTGAGTATATTTGTACTCTGTATTTGGTTGCAGCAATATCTATTTAGCTATTCTTTTACTGAGTTGATGTCATACTGGCAGCATTTGTAATGTCTACAGGATTGTAGTACCACTTATTTTTTTTTTCTGAAGGTGTAAATAATTTTTATACTTATGTATATTGAACCAATTTTGGATCCCTGGGATAAATCCCATTTGGTTATGGTTTATAACTTTTTTGATGTACTTCCTGTAGTTGGGTTGCTAGGATTCCATTTAAGATCTTAGTATCTGTGTTCATCAAGGATAATGGTCTGTAATTTTCTTTCTTTTTTTTTTTTTTTTCTTTTTTTGGTTCTGTCTTGCTACTTTGTTGCCTTCATAGATGGTGGAAGTAAGTGTTTCTATGTCTTCAAATTTGCAAGAGTTTGTAAAGTAGAGGTATTAGCTCTTCCTTAAAGGCTTTGTAGAATTTGTTGTAAAACTATATGGGTCTGGACTTGTGTTGTTGGGAAGGCTGTGGATGACTGCTTCAATTTCTTTAGTCTTTGTTGGTCAATTCATGTTTTCTAGGTCTTCCTGGCTCATTCTGGGATGCTGTATGCTTTGGGAACTATCCCATTTCTTTCGGGTTCTTTAGTTTAGTGGCATAAAGTAGTTCATATAAACTTTACACAACATTCTGGATTTCTGTAGTGTGTGTTATAATCTCTCCCTTTTCACTTGTTACCTGATAAATAAGAGCCTTCATCTTTTTTTGTTTGCTTGTTTGCTTTATTTTGTTTTGTCAGTCTGGTCAAGGGCTTTTCAATTTAGTTTACCCTTTCAAAGAGCCAGCTCCTAGATTCATAAATCTTGTTTTCCTTGGTTGGTTTTTTGTTTTGATGTCATTTATTTCTGCTCTACATTATTATTATTATTATTATTATTATCATTATTATTCCACTCGTTCTATTGGCTTTGGGTTTCCTTTCATCTTCTCCTTTTATTTCTTAACATGTTCAGTGAAGAGGCTGGGGAACAGCCCACCTGGATGAGTGGTGCACATCACAATGTGCAAGGACCTGGGTTCGAGCACCTGGACCCCACCTGCAGGAGCAAAGCTTCATGAGTCGTGAAGCAGGGCTGTAGGTGTCTCTGTTTCTCTCCTTCTCTATCTCACCTTTCCCTCTGAACTGTCTCTATACAGTAAATAAATATAATAAAAGAGATGTTCACTAAGATTATATTTATTTATTTATTTATTTATTTATTTATTTATTTATTTACCAGAGCACTGCTCAGCTCTAGTGGGCTGGGGAATTGAACCTGGGGTTTCAAAACTTCAGGCGTGAGAGTCTCTTTGCATAACCATTATGCTATCTATCCCGCTGTGAGTTTTTTTTTTAATTTCTTGATTTGTGCTTGAATAAGTTTTCCTCTTAATAATACTTAAGTGATGGCCCAAATATTCTGATAGCTCATATCTTTGTCTTCAAAAATTTCTATGCAGGGATTTTATTTTATTTTAATATCCTTTTTGACCTGGCATTTGCTAAGTAGAGAGCTACTGAGTCTCCATATTTGAAAACTTTCTCTAGCTTTCTGTTCAGTTTTGAAGGTTAGTTTAATTCCACTATAGTTAGGATGTCAGTATTTTAAAATTTATTGATGATGTCTCTGTGGTTTATTCATGAGGCTGTTCCATGTGGACTTAAGAAAAATGTATATTTACTTTCTTGAGATGAAGAGTTCAAAAGATTTCTAATAGGTCTAACCTATCCATCTCTTCTTTCAATTATCTTGTTTCTTATTAACCTTCTGTCTGGTTAATGTGACTATTTGGGACTGTGAAGTGGTCAGATCTAGCATTAATGTGTTGCTGTTGATATATAGTCTCAGTTCTCTCAACTGCTGTTTTACAACTTTGTGAACCTTTTATTTGTTGTGTGAATTGTAATTATTGTTACTCCCTCTTGATTGATTAATCACCTGAGCATTAAGTAGTGTCCATTTCTGTCTTTCATTTACCTTGATTATTTTAAAGTTTATTGTGTCATATATGAGTATGGTAGTTCCTTCCTTTCTTTGTAGCCCATTAGCATGCATGATAGTTTTCCCTCCATTCACCTTGAGCCTATTTATTTTTATTTTTGTTATCTTTATTTATATATTGGGTAGCCAAAGCCAGAAATTGAGAGCATAGGGGTTATAGAGAGGAAGAAGGAGAGAGAGACACCTGCAACACTACTTCACTACTTGCAAAACTTTCTCCCTTACAGTTGGGGACAGGGGTTTGAACCCAGGTCCTTGTGCATTGTGACATGTGTACTCAGCATGATAATTCACATAATGTAAATAATAACAAATGGATAATTACTAAAATACAAAATAAGTAACTATAGTATTCATTTTTACTTTTATTGATACAGAGATTTAATTTTAATTCATTCAATTTTATTCTCTCATTTTTTACTATTTTATTTATTTGGTATGTATGTGTGTGAAAATATGAGGAAATTTCATATTGGAGAGAAAGAGAAAGAAACCAGAGCACCACGTCTGTTCAGTGTCACAAATAAAACCAGGAACCTCAGGAAAAATATTATAGACAGAGGAGAGATGATAGACAACTGCAAGATGCACTCATGCCAGCTTTTCTCTCCTTCTCCCATGTGCATTACTGTGCTGTCAACACCTGACACAGAGTAAGCACTTAGCAAACATTTATTGACTTCCTCTTTCTCACCTTCTCAATTTTGTAGTTTAATTATTTTGTTAAACTCTTCTGTTGATCTCCTATGCAATCTGTTTTTTTATTTCTTTATTGGGGGATTAATGGTTTAGAGTTGACGGTAAAAATACAGTAGTTTATACATAAGTAACATTTCTCAGTTTTCCACATAACAATTCAACTCCCACTAGGTCTGCCATCATGTTCCCGGACCTGATACTCTCCACCCCCTCCAACCCAGAGTCTTTTACTTTGGTACAATATGCCAAGTCCCCCATAATCATAATGTTATGTTTATTCTCTTATTATTATTATTATTTTTGCCTTCAGAGTTATTGATGGGGTTCCGTGCCTGTACCACGAACTGATTCCGCTGCTTCTGGAGGTTACTTTTTCCCCTTTTGTTGCCCTTGTTGTTTTATCATTGTTGTGGTTATTATTATTGTTGTTATTGATGTTGTTGTTGTTGTTAGGACAGAGAGAAATTGAGAAAGCAAGGGAAGACAGGAAGGGGGAGAAAAATATAAACACCTGCACACCTGCCTCAATGCATGTGAAGCAGCCCCCCTGCAGGTGGGGGGCTTTAACCAGGATCCTTACTCCAGTTCCTGCACTTTGCGCCATGTATGCTTAACCCACTGAGCTACCACCTGAACCCCTCTCTTATTATTTTATGTGTGTTCTCCACTATCAGCAAAATCTCTTGTCTTCCAAATTAAGGATAAAGATAAGGATAAGGATAAGGATAAAAATAAGTATAAGTATAAGGATAAGGACTCAATGTCCCTTTCCTTTCCCTTAACTTTTCTAAACTTTCATTCCCATTGTCAGTCAAATAACTTTTCAATTGTTAAATTTGTCAGCCTTTTTTTTTTTTTCCTGAAACTGCAATCATATTATCTATGCTATCCCTCTCCTGTCATATTCTTAGGACTAAAAGTGAGATAAACACACATTGCTCGATAAGTAAGTCTTTTGAAAAGACTATCATCTCAGAAATTCTGTTGATGCTTTATGAAAAATTTCTGCAATGGTTCTGATTTCTGGTTGGGGTCTGAGACCTGAACTCATCCTATAATGTGTTTTATTTGGCCTGAAAGTTA
Organism: Erinaceus europaeus; assembly: GCF_950295315.1. NCBI lineage: Eukaryota > Metazoa > Chordata > Mammalia > Eulipotyphla > Erinaceidae > Erinaceus > Erinaceus europaeus. The sequence goes on along the minus strand of NC_080169.1, from coordinate 58,781,115 downwards.
TGTTGTATATTTGATCTGACATTTAAGAATTTTATAATTTTGGGTTGACTCTAAAAGTAAGGAATCAGTGAACATGCATTATACTAGATGTTTAAAGATAAGTAGTGTACTGGGACTAGATTTATTTTTTGTAGCAACAATTCCAGCATACCTGGATTGCTCACAGGAAAAAGATTTCTAGCATCATGAATTTACACCATTTATATATCTATGAGTGTGTGGAGTTCTTCATTCCTGGATTTCCATTCTCTAGAGGCTCTCTATCTTCTTGCTCCAGTCTGAGCTGAGTTGACTGCTCTTGATTGTATGCTCCTACTCTGGAACTCTTGCTATTTAGATACTTTTTCTCTTGAGTGGCTCTTTTATTTACTTCTTCTCATTTATATTTGTGTTATTTTTTTTTTACATTCTAAAAATATTGTATGCTGTTAATTTTTATATGAGTCTCTATGAATGTTGTCATGGTCACCCGCTGACAGTTTTCTCAAGATCCTTAGCTTTATTTACTTCATCTGATTGTATTAGAGAGTACCCTTCCACTTCCCGAGTGATGTTTAGTTTTCTGTTTTGGTCATTGTCTCTTTCACCATTCAGGTATTACTCATGGTAAAATGTGCACTCAACCTGGTGGGCCACCACTGGGCTTCTTGGTGTGTTTTCCTTTTAGGTCTCTTACGATTGATATTCTGACTGGAAGATTTCTTTGAGAAATTCAGAGTGACAATGTGTGAGGCTCTGCCTTGGTAGGGAGTTTAGTGAGTATGGCCTAGTTGAGTTCATCCAAATTTATCTTCTGGTGATTCTTACTTTCTTCTGTATTACTGGAAATACCAAAATTATTTACTTCATAGATTAAACATCACCAAGAATCTTGAAACGAAGTAGGATCTACACATTAGAAAAATATGTCTTCCTGTTCTTTGGGGCTTTTTATTTTATTTATTTTTAAATAATTTTTATTTATAAAAAGGAAACACTGACAAAACTATAGGATAAGAGAGGCACAACTCCACACAATTCTCACCACCAGAACTCCATATCCCATCCCCTTTCCTGAGAGCTTTCCTATTCTTTATCCCTCTGGGAGCATGGACCAAGGAACATTATGGGGTGCAGAAGGTGGAAGGTCAGGCTTCTGTAATTGCTTCCCCGCTGAACATGGGCATTGACAGGTCGATCCATACTCCCAGCCTGTCTATTCCTCTTTCTTTCTCATTTATTTACTTTTTTTTTCTTCCCATAGCAAGATAGTTATTATGAATATATGTCTACAGGATTGCTCCAGTTTTCAATCTCTAGTTTTCTGGCATTTTCCTAAGAACTGCTTCTGATCTATATGTTCAAAACTTCAATAGTTCCTATTGTTATGCTTGTTGGAAAAGCAGGAATAATTCCTGTAAATCAGTTTTATATTATTCTGAAACTCATTTCTGAATATTGATTTTAGGTCCTGCTACATCATCACTTTTGTTGATTTTACAGTCATCTTATTTTCTTTACTTAACCTTGTGGTGAAAACAAACAAACAAAAAGACAAAACCTAAAACCAGAATAGTTTCTACTCTCTCTATTGACACTGGACAGAGTGGAAGAGTAAGAAACTAGAGATCAAGATGTAGACCCTCACCCATTAGAATGTGGAAAATCTTCTGGAGAGCTTATCCTTTTCACTGAATTCCTTCACAGTTTCTTTTGAGTGAGTTCATTTAGGACTTATTTAAATTTAGAGCAACTTTATTAGGAGTTGGAATAAATGAGATTGATAAATATATATTGTCCCAGTTGTTATGTACACAGATCTTTTATTAACATCACAAATTTTAGAACCTTATATTACTTTGCCCACTATTACATCTACTACCTTCCCAGTCTCAGTGGGCAGAGGACAGCCCTGGCCCTCAATTTCTATTTAGTGCTATATTCTCTTTCTTCTTTTTATCAAGAAAACTTACCAGGAGGTTTTCCACCATCCAGAAATCTATTGAATTTATTGATTTACTAGTAACATTGCACACATTTATTCCTGATATCTCCTTCTATATTTGTACTTTATTAAAAAAAATTCTCTAGAGACAAATGCTTACTTTCAATATGGGTCTTTAACCTATTTTTATTTGAATTACTTGGCCCACCAAATATACAAGCAAGGGGTAAAAATTTTATTTTTAATTGTAAGTTGATAGATCTAATCATTTAATAGTATTAGTGGCTTGTGCATAATTTCGTGATATTTATAATGTTTTTATTGAAATATTAAAAGAAAAACCTGGGGGAGTCGGGCTGTAGTGCAGCGGGTTAAGCGCAGGTGGCGCAAAGCACAAGGACCGGCATAAGGATCCCGGTTTGAACCCCGGCTCCCCACCTGCAGGGGAGTCGCTTCACAGGCGGTGAAGCAGGTCTGCAGGTGTCTAGCTTTCTCTCCTCCTCTCTGTCCTCCCCTCCTCTCTCCATTTCTCTCTGTCCTATCCAACAACAACGACAACAACAACAATAATAACTACAACAATAAAACAACAAGGGCAACAAAAGGGAATAAATAAATAAAATAAATATTTAAAAAAAAAAAAAAAGAAAAACCTGGTTTGTATAATTGCTTCTCCACTGAACATGAGCATTGACAAGTTGATCCATAATCCCAGCCTGTTTCTATCTTTCTCTAGTGGGCTAGGGCTCTGAGTTAATGAATCTGGAAATTATAATTATAAATCTATATGGAAAATAAATAGTTATATGGATGGCTGGTGGCACACCTTGTTGAGTGTGCATCTTACCATGTACAAGGACCTGGGTTCAGACTGCATATCCCCAGCTGCTGGGGGGAGGCTTCTTCTCTCAGTTTCTCTCTGTCTGGTAAGTAATAAAAAAATTAAAAAATAACTGATAAAAATGAAGTGTATAGATTGTATTGGTTGACTATCTGAAAGAAAACTTTCAGTTTTGAAATTTAAAATGTTCCCCTGAGCTTTTTAGATAAATATTAAGAGAGCATTTACTGGAAAATGCATAGAAACAGCATATTTTAGGTAATTATATGAAAATGCCACTTGAACTAGAGTATACAAAGAAATATGAGCACTTTCCTTCATCTTAGTGCACATCTATAACAAAAAAGTGCATGCATTTTTTTTTCAAAACATAAGCAATGAGAATATGGGAGACAAGTGCTATGTTTATCACTGAGATACATTTTTTCTGTATGTGAGCTCTTAAGAAAACCCATTCCTTATAATACATTTTTGGATGTTTCGTTTTGTCTCATAATAAAAACTAAACGTAAACTCTGTATGGAGCAACTACTATATAACACATCTAATATACTTCAGATCTTTGAAAACTAAATTTTCTATTGTAGGCTACCAATTCATCTTCATAAGTGCTCTGCTGTATGAAATTGCATAAATCTTTTAACCCGTTTTATTCCATTATCTCATATTGTAAATAGTGATTTCAAAAGTCTATAACATTTTATTCTATTCATGAGTTTTAATTTTCTATATGGAAATCCCCACCAAGTGCTACTTTCTGTAGGTCTCTCTAGAGGACGCTGTGATGAAGTTATAGGTTGTTACTTTGTTTAATGAATCTCTTACTTGTAAAGTCCTTTTTGATATGGTTCTGATTGTTTCACTTAGCTAGTGGGGTATTTATATTCAAACAAAACCACCTTATCTGTTGCTTGTTGGTGTGGTCTCTTAGACTCACTTTTAATTTACAAAAGCTATATTAATAAGACCAAGTGGTTCGTTTGTAAACTTTTATCCCAAACAGAAATAGAGTGTCTCACTGACTACTTTTAGGATAATATTGTTTAATGCATATTTCACAAATGAATGGTCCTTCTTGTCTTACATGAATATCTCTAATGAAATTTATTCTGTAACTCTTAGCCAATATCTAATATAAAAATTCATAATTGCTTTTTTATATTAAAATTAACTCTATTTACTATTTTCAAACATAATGCACAAGTTTTCAGCTCCTCAAAAACAGTAAGATTAGGGACCTGTGTTCAAGCCCCTGATCATAGGTTGTTTTTTTAAAAATATTTTCTCTTGATTTAATTTTACTTTTATTTATTCATTATTGGATAGAGATAGAGACAAACTGAGAGGGAAGGGGGAGGTAGAAAGGGAGAGAGACAGAGAGAAACCTGTAGCCGTACTCACCACTTGTGAAGCATGTCCCTTGCATATGGGGACCAGGAGCTTGAACCTGGGGCTTAGTGTACTGTAATATGAGTGCTCAACCAGGTGTGCCACAGCCTGCCCTGAACCCTTTTTTCTTTTCTTTTATTTCTTTTCTTTCCATTTCTCTCCTTTTTTCTTTTCTTTTCCTTTCATTTTCGCTTTTTTTTTCCTTTCCTTTTCTTTTTTTACCCAAGCACTGTTCAGCTGTGGTTGACGCTGGTGTGGAAATGAAATCTGGTACTTTGGAGTCTCAGGAATGAGTCTCTTTGCATAACCATTATGCTATTTACCTCCACTCTCAAACACCTGATCTCCAGCTGCAGTAGGGAAGCTTGATGAGAGGTGAAGCAGGTGTCTCTCTGTCTCCTTTTCTACCTACCAGTCCCCTTTAAATTTCTCTCTGTCCTATCAAGTAAACAAAAATGGGAATAAAAGAAAAAGGCAGAGGAAGAGGAAGTGGAGGAGGAGGAGAAGAGGAAGAAGAAGATGAAAAAGAAGGAGGAGAAGGAGGAGAAGAAGAAAAAAATGATGATGAAGAAATGGCAACCAAGAGCAGTTGATTTTTCTTGCTGGCTCTGAGACCCAGAGCTAACCCAGAGTGGCAATGATGAAAACTATCATTAGATTACTTTTAGTTACTAAAATTTTTAATTACTTAAGAGTTATTATTAATTACTTTCATATATACTCGTTTTTTAGGATTGGTATGTTACCATTTACTTGATAACTCACATTCTTGAAAAATCAGGGAGGACTTGGTTTTCTAAAAATCAGAGGTAGAAGCCAAAATTATTACTGAAGCTAACAGCATTTTACACTTATATAGCAGGTGGTAATATGCTTAGCATTTTTTAAACTATTGTGAGTGACATACAGCCTATCAAGAAATCAGAGTATGACAGGTTGATGTATGCATTTCTTTCCTGAGGTCTTTCAGAGGTTGCATACATGAAAGGTAATATCTTTACCAGAGAAATGCAGAGATTACCCTCATAAAATCTCTAAAGTGCTTTGTAAAAAAAAGGACTATTTGTTAACATGTAATTTTAATGTCTTATTGTTAATTTTGACTTTTTCATTTCATTTTTCATTCAAGTAGAAAATAGCAGTCATAACACTGGGGATAAGTAATATATTACTCTGCGTTAGCAATATTTTTGAGAAATGTAGTTCCTAAATCTAACATCTCTAGAAATGAGAAAATTCTTCAGTCCTTGACTATCAAGTATCAGATTTTCACCTCTTGCTTTCAGCTAAAGTTGTCTATGTCTGTTATACATATAGATCTGTAGGAGTTTCAGTTTTCTAAATTGGACTTTTTTAAGGAACAAGCATAACTATAAAATGTATATTTAGGGCTATAACTATGTCATTTTAATAAACTTTGATACACATAACATGAAAATATTATTAATATAATAGGATACTGTCTGACATCATTATTCAGCTATTTTCTTACCTCTCAAATACGGTACTGGCAGAATAGTGAGCTTAATTTTTTCTTTGTATCTCATTTCTCCTTTTGTTAATCTTCCCTCCCTACCCCATTTATATTTATGCTACGATGTTTTTGTATTAAAATTTGATAACATGATAGTTACTGTGCACATTCTACTTGCCAATAATTCTCTTTTTTTATTGGAGAAGTAATTAGAGTTGATGTACAGAGGAATACCAAGGGAGATCATCTGGGACCACAACAAGACAGGACTAGAGTGACTTCAGGAACCCACCAAATCACCAGTGAGTGCAAACACATGTGGCTCGTGAACAGAGAGGAACCTAGGGAAAGATTAAGCAGCTGGTAATAGTCTAGCAGTTTACCGGTTGAGGCACCACCTCCAGTCTCTTTCACCAACAAAAAGACAGCTGAAGAGAGGAGAGAACTGCCCTAAGACTCACCAAATGTAACTGTGAGTCTCCATTGCTACTGCCCTCAGAATCTAGAGCAGCAGCAGGGAGGCCCTGTGCTGACACCAGGGGACAGGAACTAACCAGGAAACTCAGGAGAAGATCTATAGCTCAGTGACCTAGAGGTGGGTCTGTGAGAGTTTCTTTGCATAACCACTGAATTATCTCTGCTCCACCCTGCTTTATCTATTGGTCAGGAATCAGTTATTAAGCTGAAAAGCCTACTTATAGTTTAAAAGCCCTCAGGTTCCATATCTTACAGGGAAGAAAAAGAACAAAACAAATGCTCCAACTCAGGGGTTAAAATAATATTGAAACACCTGCCAATTTCCACAACTGTGAACTTTTAAATTACCTTACTTAGACACAAGTAAATCCAGGCAACAGTGATCAGGAATTTGAAAAGTACTGAGAGAGGGACTTCATAACATACTCTATAGAGTGGTTAAACCAACATGAAGAAATATTGGAGAAATGAACCAGGACAAGAGTCCAGCTAAAAGCCCCCCAAAGGTTGAAGCACAAAATAATGAAGTCAACAGCCAAACACTAGTTAAGGAAATAGTCACAGGAGTGAGTAAAGAGTTTGAAAGATTTGTCATCAGAAATGCATAAACAACAAATGAGACTCTGGAAGAAAACACTAATTATCTCAAGGTTATTAGAGAGCTGAAAGCTGAAATAGCTGAGCTAAGAACACAACTAGCTGAAGAAGCTAATAAAACAATATCAGAACAGGGTATCAAAATAGATGAACTCCAGAAAACAGTAGAGGGGAGAGAGAATAGAATAAATGAGGTGAAGACAGAATTAGCAAGATCGAGGATGATTTAGAGACAACTAAAAAAGAAGTAAGAGATCTCAAAAAGAGATTAAGAGATACTGAAAACAACAACAGAGACCTATGGGATGACTTCAAAAGAAATAATATACACATTATTGGCTTACAGAGGAAGAAAAAGGAGAGAGGGGAAAAAGCATTCTTCAGCACATAATAGCTGAGAACTTCTCTAGTCGAGACAACATAAAAGACATAAAATTTCAAGAAGCCCAGAGGGTCCCAAACAGAGTTAACCTACTTAAAGACACATCATATTTAGAATGGAAAGGAATAAGAATAAAGAAAGGATCCTGAAGGCTGCAAGAGAAAAACAAAGGGTCACCTACAGAGGAAAACCCATAAGATTAACAGCAGGTTTTTCCACACAAACACTATAGGCCAGAAGAGAATGGCAAGATATCTATAGAGTGCTCAATGCGAAAGTCTACTGTATCCTGCTAGACTGTTATTCAGACTAGATGGAGGCATAAAAACTTTCTCAGACCAGCAACAGATGAAAGAATCAACTATCACCAAGGCTGCCCCCTGAAAGAAGTTCTGAAATGTCTCCTATAAACAGTCAGACCACCATAAATATGCCCTATATCAGAACACTCTAAAAATCTACAAGAATGGCATTAAAATATCTTCTATCTTTGATGTCAATAAATGTCAATGTCCTGAATTCATCTATTAAAAGGCATAGAGTAGAAAGACAGATCAGAAAACACAACCCAACAATATGCTGTATACAGGAAACTCACCTTACTCAACAATACAAACACAGACTCAACGTGGAATACTCTCCTCCAGCTTCTATGAAGCCAACATCACTTTAATATCAAAAGCAGACAGGGACACAATCAAAAGAAAAATACAGACCAATATTTCTCATGAACATAGATGCTTAAATATTGAACAAAATTCTGGTCAACCTGATAGGCAGTCTATTAAAAAGATTGTTCATCATGACCAAGGGGGGGTTTATCCCAGGGATACAAGGTTGATTTAATATATGTAAATCAATCAACATGATCCACCACATCAATAAAAGCAAGACCAAAAAACCTATGGTCATATCAATAGATGCAGAGAAAGCCTTTGACAAAATACAATATCTCTTTATAATCAAAACTCTACAAAAATGGGAATAGATGGAAAATTCCTGAAGATAGTCTATAGCAGACCTACAGCCAACATCATACTCAATGGTAAAAGCTGGAAGCATTTCCACTCAGATCAGGTACTAGACAGGGCTACCCACTATCAACCTTACTATTCAACATAGTGTTGTAAGTTCTTGCCATAGCAATCAGGCACGAGCAAGGAATTAAAGGGATACAGATTGGAAGCAAAGAAGTCAAACTCTCCTTATTTGCAGATGACATGATAGTATACATAGAAAAAAGCTAAAGAAGCTTTTGGAAATCATCAGGCAATACAATAAAGTGTTAGGCTACAATATTAACATTCAAAAGTCAGTGGCATTCCTCTATGCAAACACTAAGTTAGAATAAGTTGAAATCCAGAAATCAATTCCTTGTACTATAGCAACAAAAACAATAACATATCTAGGAATAAACCTAACCAAAGAAGTGAAAGACTTGTATATTGAAAATAATGAGTCATTACTCAAGGAAATTGAAAGAGACACAAAAAAGCAGAAAGATATTCCATGCTCACGGGTTAGAAGAATGAATATCATCAAAATGAATATACTACCCAGAGCCATATACAAATGTAATGCTAACCCCATCAAAAGCCAAACCACATTTTTTTTAGGAAAATAGAACAAATGCTACAAATGTTTATCTGGAAGTAGAAAAGACTTAGAATTGCCAAAACAATATTGAGAAGAAAGAACAGAACTGGAGGCATCATGCTCCCAGACCTCAAATTGTATTATGGGGTCATTGTCATCAAAACTGCTTGGTACTGGAACATGAATAGACACACTGACCAGTGGAATAGAATTGAGAGCCCGGAAGTAAGCCCCTACACCTATAGACATCTAATCTTTGACAAAGGTGCCAGACAATTAAGTACGGAAAGCAGAGTCTCTTCAACAAATGGTGTTGGAAAAAATGGGTAGAATCATGAAGAAGAATGAAAGTGAAACACTGTATTTCACCAAATATAAAAGTAAATTCCAAGTGGATCAAGGACTTGAATGTTAGACCAGAAACTATCAGATACTTAGAGAAAAATATTGGCAGAACTCTTTTCCGCAGAAATTTTAAAGACATCTTCAATGTAACGAATCCAATTACAAAGAAGTTAAGGCAAGCATAAACCTATGGGACTGCATCAAAGTAAAAAACTTCTGCACAAGAATGAAACCAAACCCCTTACTTCACCAGAAACAAAAAATCAACTCCAAATGGATCAAAGACTTGGATGTCAGACCAGAAACTATCAAATACTTAGAGGAAAACATTGGTGAAACACTTTCCCACCTAAACTTCAAGGACATCTTTCATGATACAAACTCAACTGCAAGAAAGACTAAAGCAGAAACAAACCAATGGGACTACATCAAACTGAAAAGCTTCTGCACAGCCAAAGAAACTATCACACAAACAAAGAGACCCCTCACAGAATGGGAGAAGATCTTCACATGCCAAACATCACACAAGAGACTAATCACCAAAATATACAAAGAGCTCAGCAAACTTAGCAACAAAAAAGCAAATGACCTCATCCAAAATTGGGCAAAGGATATGAACAGAATATTCCCTACAGAAGAGATCCAAAAGGCTAACAAACATATGAAAAATTGCTCCAGGTCGCTGATTGTCAGAGAAATACAAATAAAGACAACATTGAGATACCACCTCACCCCTGTGAGTATGGCATACATCAGAAAGGACAGCAGCAACAAATGCAGGAGAGGCTCTGGGGACAGCAGAACCCATCTGCACTACTGGTTGGAATGTAAACTAGTCCAGTCTCTGTGGAGAGTAGTCTGGAGAACTCTCACAAGGCTAGACATGGACCTTCCATATGACCCAGTAATTCCTTTCTTGGGAATATACCCCAAGGACTCCATAACACCCAACCAAAAAGATATGTGTACACCTATGTTCATAGCAGCATAATTCAGAATAGTTAAAATCTGGAAGCAACCCAGGTGCCCAACAACAGATGAGTGGTTGAGAAAGCTGTGGTATATATACACAATGGAATACTATGCAGCTATCAAAAACAATGAACCCACCTTCTCTAACCCATCTTGGACAGAGCTAGAAGGAATTATGTTAAGGGACCTAAGTCAGAAAGATAAAGATGAGTATGGGATGATCCCACTCATCAACAGAAGCTGAGAAAGAAGAAAAGAAATGGAAACTAAAAGCAGAATTTGACTAAATCTGGAGTAGGGCACCAAAGTAAAAACCCTGGGGTTAGGTTGAAGTGGATATTCTGCTCTTGGAGGGGGTGGCGGTGGGGGTTCGAATGGGCCACAGTTTTGGTGGTGGGAGTGGTGTTTATGTACACTTCTATTAAATTGTAGTCATATAAATCACTACCTAATTAATATGAGAGGTGAAAATTGTATGTCTGAAACTTTTAAAAAATTATTTATTTATTTCCTTTTTGTTGCCCTTTTTATTATTGTTGTTGATGTCTTTGTTGTTGGACAGGACAGAGAGAAATTGAGAGAGGGTGGGAATACAGAGGGGTTTCGGGGTCTCTCTCTCCTTCTCCGGCGGGTGGCCTCCAGCGGAAAGGTAACGGGCTGGTTCTTTCTCGCTCACGACGGGGTGACTCGAAGTAAAAGACACCAGGGGACTCTAAGCGTGTCTAGAATCTGAGTGCTAGAATCCCAGAATCTTAGAGCCCGTTTATTAGCAAAGTGGATGTGAGTTAAATAGAAAAGCAATGAAGTTAATTATTGTTGAAATATGACAGAAATTACAGGTTTCTTAACAGTTAGCATGCCCCTAAGGTAGGGGGCTGGTATGACAGGAATTGATGAGATACAAGACAGTTATTCTCCATAACACAAGCAACTTAATTATCCAAAGGTATTTGAGAGAAGCACAGGGGTTAAACCCTAAACCCATAGGGTGAGACAGAGAGAAGATGAATATCAAAAGGCTGTATAGTTTGGAATTTCTCTTGTCTGGGGTCTGAGGTGTGTGATGAAGTGTGTGATAAGGTGTGTTCTTCTGTGATCAGAAGGTGACTTTGAATACGTGAATCTGCGGCTATGTGGCCTGCAGTTAATGGAGAGAAGTATTGGAGTTACTGTGGGCCTGATAGTCAAGAAAGAAAGAACCAAGTCTGAGTTTCCCCCCTTATGCTCACCTCGGTTGAGAGAGACTTACCAAGAGGTTATCTTCTCAGACCTCCATCCAAAGATGGGGGTGGTTCTCCCTAAGCTCTATCAGGCTTACACATGTTCCCAACAGAGGGGGAGAGAAAGACACCTGCAGACCTGCTTCACCGCCTGTGAAGTGACTCCCCTGCAGGTGGGGAGCACGGGGCTGGAACTGGGATCCTTATGCTGATCCTTGTGCTTTGTGCCACTTGCGCTTAGCCTGCTGCGCTACCAACCAACTCCCAGTCTCAATCTTTTTAAAGCACAGACTGAGTCTTTTTAATACATAGGCTGAGTCTTTGATATGCTGACTCTCTCAAAAGCCTAGATGAGGGAGAACAGAAGCAACCGGTGGCACAGCTATATACAAATAATGTCAGAGGACATAAATTATGGGGATGTTGGTTATTATATAGCAAATTCTAACAAAGGGATTTTGCAAAGTTAACCCAATTGCCAAATAATGTGATTATAGCAATATCTATTGTCTTCTTGAACCCTAAGACAGCAGGAACCTCACATTTCCACTATGGAGCCTATATTTCCCCCAAACCTGGAACCTTAGGGTGGGGCTCACTTTCCTGCATGCTTCTCTCAATTCATACCAAAGATATTGCATCCGCCGACCCCAGTCTAATCAAGGAAAGGAGTGCCACCTCAGCATGCTTCACTTCAGACTGTGTCCAGAGACTTCAGGTGTGGAATGACAACCCTTCAGCTTCATTACTCAGGTCAGACCTCTCCTTTCATAGTATTCTCTAATTCCATTCCAGGCGGTTCACTTCCTAACAAAGTCCCAAAACCTAGATATAGACTAGATCCGGTCAGAAAAAGCACATGTTCACAGGTATCCATAAACTAGGGCAAAATATATATCTGAAAGCAAAAGTACACAATTGTTCCAACCTCAGTGGAGAACAGTCGGGGGAACTCTCAGAAGGCTAGAAATGGACCTACCCTATGATCCTGCAATTCCTCTCCTGGGGATATATCCTATGGAACCCAACACAACTATCCAAAAAGATCTGTGTACACCTATGTTCTTAGTAGTACAATTTGTAATAGCCAAAACCTGGAAGCAACCCAGGTGTCCAACAACAGATGAGTGGCTGAGCAAGTTGTGGTTTATATACATAATGGAATACTACTCAGCTATTAAAAATGGTGACTTCACCGTTTTAAGCCAATCTTGGATGGACCTTGAAGAACTCATGTTAAGTGAAATAAGTCAGAAACAGAAGGGTGAATATGGGATGTTCTCACTCTCTGGCAGAAGTTGAAAAACAAGATCAGAAAAGAAAACACAAGTAGAACCTGAGTTGGAATTGACGTATTGCACCAAAGTAAAAGACTCTAGGGTGGGTGGGAGGGAGAATACATGTCCAAAAAGGATTACTTAAGACCTAGTGGGGGGTTCCCAGAAGATGGCGGACTGAGAGCTTCTAGTGGCTTGAGCTCTGACCACATCTTCTGGAAATGGTAGGATTTTCTGCCTTTAGTAGACCAGTCAATAAGGGGTCCTAGCAGTGACACCAAGGAGGTGACTATAACTTAATTAGGGTTAAAAAATAGAGTAGAAAAAAAGGGAAATTTTTTTTTCTTTTAAATTATTAAGCACATCTCCTCCCCCCCCCGACCCCCCCATAACCAGTCCCTGGGGACCAGCTCCTAGCAGGCTCCCCTGCTGAGCTTCTTTCTTTAACAAGATTCCTGTCCCACCAGGGAGTATCATTCATTCTAAGTCTATACCCATCTGAAACCTCTGACCTTTTTTCTTTCTAAGTAGCCAACCCCCCAACCTCACCCCGCATAGATAATTAAATAATTAAAAATAAATAACTAAAAAAACTCTTTCCTTTCACTGCTCTTTTATAACTGTGCATTTTCTTATCTTTTTCTTTTTTCTCTCTCTTTCTTTTTTTTCTTTTTCTCATTCTTGTCATCCTTTCTTCCTTAATCCTACAGCTTCCAAAGCCACAGGCCCCATTCCCCACACCACCAAACACTGTCATTTTTAAATTCACTGATACGCATTTGGGGATTTTTTGGGGGAAGAATTCTGACTCAGAGTGAACTCTCACTACGAGTATCTCTACTCAACTTCCCTTCCTCCTTTAGCTACCCCTAGAATATACAGTGGATAGTAGATTTGCATAACTGTCTATTTCAGCTATCCTTGTCTAGTCCTGAAGTTTTTTATTTTTATTTTTCTTCTTATTAACAATCAGCTGCCTCTGATCATGAGGTTTCAGGTAATCTGGGACAGGGTTTTTTTTTACCCTGATCTGTTTTATTATTAATATTATATAAAGGCATATATCTTCCCCCCCTTTAGGTTGATCAGAATTAACTCTTAGGGTATCTTTCATTGCTAGGGTAGTGGGCATCTTATCTATTGCAGGAGGAACTTGTCTCATTGCTCCTACCTCCTCTACAGACTCTCCCCTTCCTCCTCCTCCTAGATAATTAAAAAAATTAAATTAAATTAAAAAATAAAGTAATCAAAAAAAACTTTTCTTTCACTGTGCTTTAATTAAAGCTCTTTTTCTTATCTTTCTCTCTCTTGTCTCTTTTTTCTTTCTTTCTTTTTTTTTTTATCTTGTCATACACTTCTTCCTTCCTTCTACTTTGCCTTTCTGAATTTGTGAATTATTTTGGGGAAGAAATCTGACTCAGAGTGGACTCTCTATGTGTGTATCTCTGCTCTACTTCCCTTTCCCCTCTTGTTACCCCTAGAATTTACAGTGGATACTACATTTGCATAACTGTCTATTCTTGCTATCCCTTCTTTCTTTTCTCTTTCTTCTTCACTGGGATTTGGTTACTATTTTTCATGGACTGGAGAAATTATTTGGCTAACTGATAGTTATTAAACTGCTTCAATACTTGCTTCAGTTGTTACTGTAATTCCTGAGGTTGTTGACTGCAATTGTCATAAAGGTATTTAGTACAGTGTTGCTTGTACTCAAGACACAACAACTGAGGAACAACAGAGCATATAAAAAGAAACACATAAATCAAAAAAATGGGTAAATCAAAAACAAATAAAACTGCTACTCCAATGAATGAAGACAAGAGCCCAGAAGAAACTACAAATCAGCCAGAAGTAACCATAGATAAGAAAAGTATGCAAGCAATAATAAACTTATTCATCACAGAAATGAAAACAACATTGAAGGAAAGGAATGGCAGTATTAGGGAAACAACAGTTGAGACCCCCAAGGAAAATACTGATTATCTTGAGGCAATTAGAGAACTGAAAGCTGAAATAGCTGTAATGAAGAAAGAAGCTGAGGCAAGGGAAAGCAGACTAACAGAAGCAGAAAACAGAATTGGTCAGACAGAGGATGAGTTAGAGGAAACTAAGAAAGAGGTGAAAGAGTGTAAAAAGAGATTGAGAGACACTGAAAACAACAACAGAGACATATGGGATGATCTCAAAAGAAGTTATATTTGCATAATTGTCCTGCCAGAGGAAGAAAGAGAGGAAGGGGAAGCAAACATTCTAGAGGAAATAATAGAAGAAAACTTCCCAGACCAGAATAACAGAAAGGACATCAAGATACAAGAGGCCAAGATAGTCCCAAACAGAATCAACCCAGACCTGAAGACACCAAGACACATCATAGTCACAATGAAAAGAAGTAAGGATAAAGAAAGGATCCTAAAGGCTGCAAGAGAGAAACAAAAAGTCACATACAAGGGAAAACCCATAAGATTATCTGCAGACTTCTCCACTCAAACTATAAAAGCCAGAAGAGAATGGCAAGATATCTACCAAGCCATGAAAAGGGTTTCAACCAAGGATAATATATCCTGCTAGACTTTCATTCAAACTAGATGGAGTGATCAAAACCTTCTTAGACAAACAACAGTTAAAGGAGGCAACCATCACCAAACCGGACCTGAAAGAGGTTCTAAAAGACCTCTTATAAACAAGAACATCACTATAATACTGGCAATATATCAGAGCAAACAAAAAAATTTTTTTTGAACAATGGCACTACAATACATTAAATTTATAATATTAACAAACGTCAATGGCTTAAACTCACCCATCAAAAGGCAGAGTGGGGGGATGTATCAGTAAACATAACCCAACCATATGCTGCTTGCAAGAATCCCATCTGTCACAACAAGATAAACACAGACTTAAAGTGAAAGGATGGAAAACTATCATACAGGCTAATGGACCACAAAAAAGGGCAGGAACAACTGTTCTCATCTCAGACACAATAGATTTTAAATTAAATAAAGTAATAAAAGATAGGCAAGGACATTACATAATGATTAGAGAATCAATCAGCCAAGAAGACTTAACAATCATTAACATTTATGGACCCAATGAGGGACCATCTAAATACGTCAAGCACTTACTGAAAGAATTTCAAAAATACATCAATAGTAATACAATAATACTGGGAGACTTTAATACCCCACTCTCACACTTAGACAGATCAACAAAGCAGAGAACCAACAAAGATACAAGAGAATTGAATGAAGAGATTGACAGAGTAGACCTCTTGGACATTTTCAGACTCCTTCACCCCCAAAAACTGGAATACACCTTCTTTTCAAATCCACATAACACACACTCAGGGATAGACCACATGTTAGGCCACAAAGACAGCATCAATAAATTCAAGAGCATTGAAATCATCCCAAGTATCTTCTCAAACCACAGTGGAGTAAAACTAACATTTAACAATAAACAGAAAATTATTAAAAGTCACAGAATTTGGAAACTAAACAACATACTCCTTAAGAACCACTGGGTCAGAGACTCACTCAAGCAGGAAATTCAAATATTCCTGGAAACTAATGAAAATGAAGACACAACCTATCAAAATATTTGGGACACAGCTAAAGCAGTACTGACAGGGAAACTTACAGCCATATAATCACATATTCAACAATAAGAAAAAGCTTAAATGAATGACCTTACTGCACACCTCAAGGACGTAGAGGAAGAGGAACAAAGGAACCTGAAAGCAACTAGAAGGACAGAAATCACTAAAGTTAGAGCAGAAATAAACAACATAGAAAATAAAAGAACCATACAAAAGATCAATGAAGCCAAATGTTGGTAATTTGAAAGATTAAACAAATTGACAAACTCCTAGCCAGACCCACCAATCAAAAAAATGAGAAGACTCAAACTAATAGAATTGTAAATGTTGGAAGAGTTATCACAACTGACACCACAGAAATCCAGAGAATCCTGCAAAACTTCTACAAAGAACTATATGCCACCAAGCTAGAGAATCTGTAAGAAATGGAACAATTCCTAGAAGCATATGCCCTTCAAAAACTGAACCAAGAAGAACTACAAAATCTAAATGCACCAATCACAGACAAAGAAATTGAAACCATTATTAAGAATCTCCCTAACAACAAACGTCCTGGACCAGATGGCTTCACAAATGAATTCTACAAAACTTTCAGGAAACAGTTAATACCCATACTTCTTAAGCTATTCCATAAGATTGAAGAAACAGGAATACTCCCTTCCACCTTTTATGAAGCCAACATCACCCTGATACCAAAAGCTGATAGGGACAGAACAAAAAGGAAAACTACAGACCAATATCTCTGATGAACATAGATGCCAAAATATTAAACAAGATCTTGGCCAACCGGATACAGCAGCATATCAAAAAGATTGTTCATCACGACCAACTGGGATTCATCCCAGGAATGCAAGGCTGGTTCAACATCCATAAGTCAATCAATGTCATTCACCACATCAATAAGAGCAAAGCCAAAAACCACATGATTATCTCAATAAATGCAGAGAAAGCTTTTGACAAAAATCCAATACCCATTCATGCTCAAAACTCTACAAAAAATGGGAATACATGGGAAATTCCTCAAGGTAGTATAATCTACATATAGGAAACCTACAGCCAACATCATACTTAATGGACAGAAGCTTAAAGCCTTCCCTCTCAGATCGGTGACTAGACAGGGCTGTCCACTGTCTCCATTACTCTTCAACATAGTATTGGAAGTTCTTGCCATAGCAATCAGGCAAGAGAAAGAAATCAAAGGAATACGGATTGGAAGGGAAGAAGTCAAGCTCTCTCTATTTTCAGATGATATGATAGTATACATAGAAAACCCAAAAGAATCCAGCAGAAAACTACTGGAAGTTATTAGGCAATACAGCAAGGTATCAGGCTACAAAATAAATGCACAAAAATCAGTGGCATTTCTTTATGCAAACACTAAATATGAAGAAGAAGACATCCAGAAATCATTCCCATTTACTGTTTCAGCACAATCAATCAAATACCTAGGAATAAAGTTGACCAAAGAAGTGAAAGACTTGTATGCTGAAAACTATGAGTCCCTACTCAAGGAAATAGAAACTGATACCAAGAAATGGAAAGATATCCCATGTTCATGGATTGGAAGAATAAATATCATCAAAATGAATATTCTCCCCAGAGTCATATACAAATTTAATGCAATACCCATCAAAGTTCCACCAAGCTTCTTTAAAAGAATAGAACAAACACTACAGTCATTTATCTGGAACCTGAAAACACCTAGAATTGCCAAAACCATCTTGAGGAAAAGAAACAGAAATGTAGGCATCACACTCACAGACCTTAAACTATATTATAAAGCCTTCATCAACAAAACAGCATGGTACTGGAACAAAAATAGACACACAGATCAGTGGAACAGAATTGAACGCCCAGAAATAAATCCCCACACCTATGGACATCTAATTTTTGATAAGGGGTCCCAAAGGATGAAATGGTAAAAGGAGGCTCTCTTCAGTAAATGGTGCTGGGAAAACAGGGTTGTAACATGCAGAAGAATGAAACTGAACCACTTTATCTCACCAGAAACAAAAATCAACTCCAAGTGGATCAAAGACCTAGATGTCAGACCAGAAACAATTGAATACTTAAAGGAAAACATTGGTAAAACAGTTTCCCACTTACACCTCAAGGACATTTTTGATGAATCAAACCCAATTGCAAGAAAGACTAAAGCAGAAACAAACCAATGGGACTACATCAAATTGAAAATCTTCTGCACATCTAAAGAAACTATCACACAAAAAAAGAGACCACTCACAGAATGGGAGAAGATCTTCACATGACATACATCAGACAAGAAACTAATCACCAAAATATATAAAGAGCTCAGCAAACTTAGCACCAAAAAAAGCAAATGACCCCATCCAAATATGGGTAGAGGATATGAACAAAACATTCACTACAGAGGAGATCCAAAAGGCTAACAAACATATGAAAAACTGCTCTAGGTCACTGATTGTCAGAGAAATGCAAATTAAGACATCACTAAGATACCACCTCACTACTGTAAGAATGGCATACATCAAAAAGGACAGCACATATGCTGGAGAGGTTGTGGGGACAGAGGAACTCTTTTACATTGCTGGTGGGAATGTAAATTGGTACAGCCTCTGTGGAGAGCAGTCTGGAAAACTCTGAGAAGGCTAGACATGGACCTTCCATATGATCCAGTAATTCCTCTCCTGGGGTTATACCCCAAGGACTCCATAACACCCAACCCAAAAGAGGTGTGTACTCCTATGTTCATAGCAGCACAATTCATAATAGCTAAAACCTGGAAGCAACCCAGGTGCCCAGTAACAGATGAGTGGCTGAGAAAGCTGTGGTATATATACACAATGGAATACTATGCAGCTATCAAGAACAATGACCCCACCTTCTCTGACCCATCTTAGACAGAGCTAGAAGGAATTATGTTAAGTGAGCTAAGTCAGAAAGATAAAGATGAGTATGGGATGATCCCACTCATCAACAGAAGTTGACTAAGAAGACCTGAAAGGGAAACAAAAAGCAGGACCTGACCAAATTGTAAGTAGGGCACCAAAGTAATAACCCTGTGTTGAGGAGTAGACATGCAGCTTCTTGGGCCAGTGGGGAGTGGGAGTGGGAGTGGGTGGGAGGGATGGATCACAGTCTTTTGGTGGTGGGAATGGTGTTTATGTACACTCCTAATAAAATGTAGTCATATAAATCACTAGTTAATTAATATGAGAGGGGGAAAACTAATTGTATGTCTCAAAGTTTTTCAAAACACAAGCTGAATCTTTTCAATATATAGGCTGTGTAATTGATATGCAGACTCTCTCAATAGCCTAGACCAAGTAGATCAGAAGCAACCAGTAACACAGCTATATACAAGATACTGGGTACTGTACAGCAAACCCTAACAAAAGGACTTTTCAAAGTTAACCCAATTACCAATTAATGTGATGATAACATTAACTATCGATTGTCTTTTTGAACCCTAAGACAGCAGGAACCTCACATCTCCACTATAGAGACTCTACTTCCCCCAGTCCTGGAACCCTTGGATATAGCCCACTTTCCCGTATGCCTCTCCCAATCCATATCAAATAATATTGCATCTGCCGATCTCAACCTAACCAACACAGCGATTGCCACCTCAGCATGCTTCACTTCAGACTGTGTCCAGAGACTTCACGTGTTGAATGACAACCCTTCAGCTTCATTATTCCGGTAAGAACTTTCCTTTAATAGTATACTCTAATTCCATCTCAGGTGGTTCACTTTCTAACAAAGTCCCAAAACCTAGATATACACCAGTTTCTGTGAGAGAGAGCATATGTTCACATGTATCTGTAAACTACTGCAAAATATATACCTGAACGCAGAAGTACACTAGAGTTTGCAGTGAGTACCCCCCTAACACTTCCTCTCCACTATTCCAAGCTTTGGGTCCATGATTGCTCAACAATTTGTTTGGCTTCGTATGTTAACTCTTTTCAGTCAACAGGTTCCAGATGTCATCAGGATGCCGGCCAGGCTTCCCTGGACTGAAGACCCCACCAATGTGTCCTGGAGCTCTGCTTCCCCAGAGACACACCCTACTAGGGAAAGAGAGAGACAGACTGGGAGTATGGACTGACCAGTCAACGCCCATGTTCAGCAGGGAAGCAATTACAGAAGCCAGACCTTCTACCTTCTGCAACCCACAATGACCCTGGGTCCATGCTCCCAGAGGGATAGAGAATGGGAAAGCTATCAGGGGAGGGTGTGGGATATGGAGATTGGGTCGTGGAAATTGTGTGGAGTTGTACCCCTCCTACCCTATGGTTTTGTTAATTAATCCTTTCTTAAATAAAAAAATATATATATATAAATAAAATAAAAAAAGACCTAGTGGGGGTTGTATTGTTATATGGAAAATTGGTAAATTTTTTGCATGCAGAAACTATTGTATTTACTGTTGAATATAAAACATTAATTCCCCAATAAAGAAATAAAAAAAAAGAAATTGAAATTCAAAGAGTTCAAATGAAGTCACCTGCCTGATAAACTTCTGTAAAATTAGGTGACTATCTCCCAAAGATTACCTTTCCAATACCCCATCCCATCTACATAATGTGGAAGAATGCAGGATATGGAATGATTGTGCTATTTGTCATACAGATAAGTGATAGTTTCTTGATTTTGTGATCTGGCTATATGTGTGCCTTCCTCCTTTTCTATCTTCCCTGTGTAGCAGGATATAGATGTAAAAATCGTTATAGTCTACTTTTTGTTAAATATTAATTTCTCACCTTGATTTAAGTCCTGATAGAAAAAGGATTCAAAGTCATGAAATATGACACGCATTTCAAGTTCCAATGAATTCCTACATTATTTTTCAATGTATTTTATTGGGGAGGTACATGGGTAGAATTTCTCAACTCCCTGTGATAGGAGTCTGCAAAACAGTCTCACTCCCTCCTTAAGTCCTTTTCTCCCATCATGCACTGGGGCCCCCAAAGCCCTGCCCAGCCCCTCCCAACTCCTCCTTACCTAGCGTCCTTTGCTCTGTTACAGTAGATACTTATTCTTCTGCTTTCATTTTTATATTCTTCAATTATCAGTGCCAGTGTTGGTGGCAGGCAGTATTATCATCCTTAATACAGATAAACAACTTCTCAGAGAGATAATATGAACTTGTCATCATCAGTCAACTGATGACTGAATTCAGATGTCTTGACTCTTTTAGTTAGAGGTACAATATTTTATATCATTCCAGACTTTTTCATTTTTGGCTTCATTAAGGCTGTCTTATTATCCACTTACATATCAATAACTATCATCTTCATGATGAATTGATCCTTACACAGTTATGAAATCTGACTTCTATCTCAAGTAATACTCCTTAACTTATAGTCTGTTTTGACTCACTAGTTTAGTCACAACAACATTTTTTGGATTATTGTTTTCATAGTGTTTTTTCTTAATCTGTGAGTTTTCACCCTACTTATGTATGTTTTATTTTATATTATTATTGTTTTTAAATTATTATTATTATCATTATCTTTATTATTGTCACAAGGGTTATAGCTAGGGCTCCATGCCTGCACAATGAATCTACCACTTCTGATGGTCATTTTTTTTCTCCTCACCCTATACCCCCTTTATTTGATAGACCAGAGAACATAGAGCAGGAAGAAACATAGATACCTGCAGACCTGATGTACTTCTCATGAAGTTTCCCCACTGCAGGTGGAGAGTGGAGGCTGAACCCAGATCTTTGTGCATGGCTACATATGGCTACAGTATTGTTCAGCCCTCTGCTCAGCCTGTCTATATTTTAATATTTAAGTGTAACATTTGTGGCTAGAAGACAGATCACCCAGAATAGCTCATGCCTTACCATGTGTGAGGTCTGGCATCATATGGGAACAACATGGATGGCATCAATAATGTTCCATCCATGATACTGGTATCTACTCTACTTCATCTCACTCTTGAAAATAAATGAAATAATGGACTTTGGAATGGGGATGCTACTCAATGTTATTGTGTATATGTAAGGCTCTGAGGCTGTTACCTAGTACTACAAATAAATCACAAATAAGTAAATAAATGTATCTGATAGGTAATTTATAATTATGTCTTGCTCTTAGGATTTGTCTTGCTCTTTCATTTTAGTTGAATTTTTGAATGTTTTTTCTTGCATCTCTGTGACCCTTCTTAAATTAGGTAATTTTTGTGTCTTGGGCATCATGAATTTTATCTTGTGGTGTGTTTGGATTCTGTCATATTTCTCAGAAGTATTTTACTTATTTTAGTAGTTTATTATTTTAGTTGGAGACAAATTGCAATGTCTGCCTCTTGGCTGGGAGATTAAATCTCAGTTCAGTTCTTTATCTGTAGCTCTACAACTATAGGTTATCACAATACATATGCATTGATAGTTCAGACAACATCCAAATACTTAAACACCACTCATGGGCAGGATTTTTGGCTAATATCTCTGAATTGCTGATTTCCTGGATTTGACCTTTGCTTTTGAATATCTTCTTTCTCAGAAATTTTCACTGATCATTTAGGATGGAAAGATCTTATGTTTTAGTATTGAAAATTTAAGCACATTTATGCTGACAACTTAGTCTGAATTCAGACTAAAAGTTACAGTAACTAAAATTTTGAAATTTGGTCAGTTCTGCTACTATAGAAACTTAGCCATACTAGAAGATTTAATTCGAAGTAATTCTTGAAGTTCAATATACCTTAAAATAGTTCAGTAAAGGGGCCATTGAGATAACTCTTCTGAAAGTGTTTCTTCTTTGCCATGCACGTAACCCAGTTTATTTATTTATTTTTCCTACATTACTGGGAGGAGGGGTGTTAACGGTTAACATATAGTTGTTGACACATTGGCACAACCTCTTATTTCCTCATTATAATACAGCACATGAGAGTGTTATTGCACTGGGGGAAACATCAGTAGTGCTGTGGCATCTCTCCCTCTCCTTTCCTTTCTTTTTTCTTTTTTAAAGACTTTTATTTATTTATTAATGAAAAAGATAGGAGGAGAGAGAGAAGGAGCCAGACATCACTCTAGTACATGAGCTGCTGGGGACTGAATTCAGCAGCTCATGCTTGAGAGTCCAGTGACTTATCCACTGTACCACCTCCCAGACCACTTTCTTTTTCTATCTCAAAATATTAGCCCAGAAATATAATGCCTCAGCAAAAATAAAAAAGCATATTCTTTAGTATAATTTAGTGTTTTATGATATCATTTCATTTTCTATTAAAATACTGAATATTTCATGATTAAATATTTTCAAAGACTTCAAACGTCTTCCAAAACTTATTTTTTCTCCAATTATATTTAGATGCCGATTAAGTAGTTTTGGAACTACCCAAATACAAACTTTTTAAGTTTGGGCATGTAAATGAACCTATTACATGATAAACTTACGTTAGGATTCTAAATATTACAAAGTAAACTGAAAGTATGGTTTTCAAGAATCAGAAGGCTTCAGTGGAAATTTTTCCTTTGTAAGGCCAAAGATTTGTGATCTATGTCAGTGATGACCTTAGAAGAAAAATCAAAGGAATAAATTATTGTGTCAAAATTACCTTTATAGGCAATGTTTTTGATGTCATAGGGCAATCTCTGCTTCCCTTTCTTCTTATAATTGTATCAGCTTCTCATTGTTAAAGAATTCCTTATCCCAAGCTACTCTATTATTTCTGGAATTTGAAGGAAAGGTCAGCGAGTCTCAGGAGTTGTGATTACTTTTTCTAGCTGACATTTATTGATCTCATTACCTCCATGCTCATATTTCAAAAACTTTTTTTTCATTCTGTTACCATTTCAAACATAACAGAAATGCTGCAATGCACATTGTATTAGAACTGTATGTAATTAAAAGTTATACTGTGTTTCATCACAATTTCACTGTCAAAACCACAGCATGGATTGTTTGTAAATTAGGTTGCTATAATTAGAATATACACTATGCATAAAATCAAGGATAAATTTATATTTAACATATCATTTTTCTTTCTACAGAAATAAATGCTATAGAATTTGTGGACATAAGGTTTTAGGTAGTTATTTCAAGATTCATTTGATCTCACCATTTGCAAGCACCTAGTTTTAAATGTTTACTTTCAGTAAGTTTGTAGATCACATATTTAGTTATTTCTTATAAAATTTTTAAATACAAAGAGTAATAAAGCTAGTTGAATAAAGAAAACTGAATAAATTCAATATAAACATATTTTGAATTTATTTTTATACTGGGTCATAACTTGGCAGATAAAATGAATATACTTTTGTATCTAAATATTTAATGCTACAGTCCTAACCCAACTAACTGTATACTTTAATTAAAATAATTAAAAGGTGAAATATGCTGGTGCAGCTTAAGTATTTTACACATTTCAATTCAACTCTCCCTACACTGTTTGTTGAAGAGACTCTCCCTTTCTCCATTTAATAGTTTGAGATCACTTGTCAAAAAAATAAATGTCATACCAGAAACCATCTTATATTTAGAAGAAAATATTGGCAGAATACCTTTTAAAAAAATATTTACTTTATTTTAAAAATATTTTG
This sequence comes from Erinaceus europaeus, assembly GCF_950295315.1. Lineage (NCBI taxonomy): Eukaryota > Metazoa > Chordata > Mammalia > Eulipotyphla > Erinaceidae > Erinaceus > Erinaceus europaeus. Next base: position 58,756,487 of record NC_080169.1, on the reverse strand, counting down.
ATTGATTTAGTGGATAAAGACAAAAAGAAATTGAGAGGGAAAGGGGAAATAGAGAGGGATAGAGAGGGAGAAATAACCTTCCATACTGTTTCACCACTTGGAAGGGGCTTGAACCTGGATTCTTGTGTGTAGTTAACTGTGCTCAGCCAGGTGCACTACCACCTGGCCACCTCAAAACACCTTTCAGTGTAATCTTTGGAAATTACAAGGAAAACAAAAGCAAGAACAAAACAGTGGGATTACCTAAAATTGAAAGGCTTCTGAACAACAAAAGGAATATCAACCAAAACAGAGATTCCATATACAGTGACTTATTTACATGCTACACATCACTACTACGGAAGCATCTCCCTTGAGTGGGGAGAGGGGAATCAAATCAAGTCCTTCTGCATGGTAACTTGTGCACCACTGTCCATCCCCCAAAGGCAAAGAATTTAATGCAACTAATTTGCAAAACAACTGCTAGACATTAAAGTAATTCACTACGGCAATGTGAAAGCCAGTATTGTATAGGAAATGGCAGGTGTTGGTGAGGTTGTGGAGAAAAAGGAACTCTGCTACACTGCTAATGGCAATTCAAACTGGTGCAGCCCCTTTGGAAGACTGTATGGAGGGTCCTTAAAGATAAAAATGGAATTACCTTATGATCAAACAATATCACCCTTAGACATTTATCCAAAGGACATGGAAACACTAATTCAAAGATACACCCTATGTTCATAGTTGCAATATTCACAATTGCCCAAGAGTGGAAGAAGTCTACATGTCTATCATTAAACGACTAACTAAAGAAATTAAGAGATACATACTACATGGAATACTACTCTGCAATAAAAAAGATGATATTGCCATTTAGGACAAAAATGAATGGAACAGGAGGTGATTATGCTTGACAAAATAAAGAGATGAAAGACAACTACCAGATAGTTTTACTTATTTTGTAGAATTTAGAGGACTAACATACATGGACTTTCTCTTTTTTAATTTTTATTTATTCATTATTGGATAAAGACAGAGAGAAATTGAGTGAAAGGGGAGGGGAAGATAGAGAGGGAGAGAGAGAGAGACTTTGCAGCCATGCTTTACTACTTGTGAAGCTTTTCCCCATAGGTGGGAACCAGGGGCTTGAACCCTAGTCCTAGAGCACTGTGATGTATGTGCTTAACCAGGTGTGCCACCACCTGGCCCCTACATGGACAACCCCACCAATGTGTACTGGAGCTCCACTTCCCCAGAGACACACCCTACTAGGGAAAGAGAGAGGCAGACTGGGAGTATGGACTGACCAGTCAACGCCCATGTTCAGGGGGAAGCAATTACAGAAGCCAGACCTTCCACCTTCTACAACCCACAATGACCCTGGATCCATGCTCCCAGAGGAATAGAGAATGGGAAAGCTATCAGGGGAGGGGATGGGATATGGTGAATGGGTGGTGGGAATTGTGTGGAACTGTACCCCTCTTATTCTATGGTTTTGTTAATGTCTCCTTTCTTAAATAATAAAAAAAAAAGCAGAAGGTGAAGGAAACTATTACTAAGACTTTGTGGGAATTAAGGGAGTTATCTGTAGAAGGTGGGAAGATAGGGAAACTGAAATTTGGTGGTGTGAAATTATATACTGTAAACTTGTATTCTTGTAATAAACTGTTAATAACAAATACCAAAATGGAAAGAAAATAAAAATGCTTCAGTTAAATTGTTCCTTTGTTTATGCTAATTACTTTACTAACTAGGAATCATCAGTACTTTCATAAGAAGACTCTGGTGAGAGAGCTTTTTTTTTTTAATAGAACAAATGTCTCTATTTTAAAATAATTTTAAAAGAACAACTCATAAAATCTGATGAGGTAACATAACTTAATTTAGAATCCAAATATTTTAAAATATGTATAGAAATAAATGTGTTTAGAAGCTACCATTTTAATAAATAACTTTTAAAGTCAGTTAATTAATAATTATACATGTTAGTAAATATTAAAGTTAAGATTAATAACATAGTATATGGTCATTTTCCTCAGACAATATAAATAAGCTAAATTGGCATATATGTGTTATAATGAAGGACATCAGATGGACTATACTTTGCCTATGTCGAAAAAATTTATCTCATATACTTTATTTTATATGGATGTACAATAATCTCAGAGTAAAGAGAGGCTTATGTAATCCATGGTCACTTTTTAAATATAAAAAAATGAGTGGGCAGTAAAAAGCAAAACTAAAGTAAGTGCCCTGATTTAGGAGACAGTATAAAGTCACTGACACACTGACATCAGAAAAAAGACATGGTTTTTGAAACACTAGAATTAAAGACTAGTATCTATTAAATGAAATACTATCTAAAAATTCAAATTATATTAAAAATATGAGTCATCTTTTTCAGTATCTATGGTACACATGAAATCTAATGCTTGTTTTTCAGAATAATAGATTCATGTAATAATCCATTTGTCTTTTTGTTTTTAATATAATTGGCTCTTATTTTTAGTTGCAATATATCCATTCAAAAAATATAATTTTTTACTGACATAACTTTGCATTATAAGATCGCAACATGTGTCAATCATTTAAAATCAGCATTGTATATATTACATTACCTTTTTATTTTTTATCAGAGCACTGCTTGGCTCTGGCTTATGGTGGTGCTGGGGATTGAACCTGGCAGCTCAGAGCCTCAGGCATGAAAATTATTTGCATAACCATTATCCTGTTACCCCAGTCACGTTACATTTTCATAGGCTAGTACTACAGGAAGACTGCCAGGTGCAAAAGAGGCGTAACTAAGATACACTGCTAATTCCAGTTTTCAAGGAGTATAACTTGTGGAAAAGATTTTTTTTTTTACAATGTTCTTTACATGATTTTCTTCTTATTAAATCAATATATTGATTTTAATATTGGTTGGATTCTATTCATTGTTTGCACCTATTGCCAGAAAGCAAGATTTTGGCTCTGAAGAATATTGATAAAGGAAAACAGATACTAAAAATGAAAATATCTGTGGTAATAGAGACTCAGGATAGATTCATAGGCTTAATATACAGGAGTTAAATAATGTATTTTATTATAATCTTTTTAAATTAATTATTTTATTTTTACTGGTAGAACACAAAAGTTTAATTTCAAAAGATTATCACCCACAGATCACATCAAATTGATGGGGTTTACAATCAACAATATTTATACACCTTTTCCATATTTGGGAGCTACTCTATTGCCCTCTTCCCTGATCCAGCTTTCTGGTCCTTTTGCTAGCCATGACATTATCTCCCAAGACAATAATTAGGATCCACCTGCATATCAGATTTCAGGCTCAGGAAAAAAAAAAATCAGTATAGCCACAGTCCCTTTGGAATATAACTAAAATATGCCTACTAGCTATCTACAAAACGGAGACCCCCCCCCCACACACACACACACACTTACACAGCTCTTCATCTGCACTATTCCAGTCTTTAGGCCCTTGACTAGTCAACAGTTTGTTTGGCTTTGTATGTTAACTCTCTTTTCAACCTCCAGGTTCCAGATGCTAGCCTAATGCCAACCTGACTTCCCTGGACAGACAACCCCACCAATGTGTCCTGGAGCTCCACTTCCCCAGAGCCCTTCCCCACTAGGGAAACAGAGAGCAGGCTAGGAGTATGGATCGACCTGTCAATGCCTATGTTCGGCGGGGAAGCAATTACAGAAGTCAGACCTTCTACCTTCTGCAACTCACAATGACCTTAGGTCCACACTCCCAGAGGGTGTAAGAATAGGAAAGCTGTCAGGGGAGGGGATGGGATACAGAGTTGTGATGGTGGGAATTGTGTGAAGTCGTACCCCTCTTATCCTATGGTTTAGTCAAAGTTTCCTTCTCATAAATAAAAACGTAAAAAAAAAAAAAAAAAGGACAGAAAGGTAATACACAGAGTAAAATTTGGACTGGTTTGTTGTATTGCACCATAGCAGAGGGTTCTGTGGAAGAAGGAATGGGAATGGATTGGGATCTTTGGAGTCCTGATGCATGGTGGTGGAAAGGGACCTAAATTGGGGGTGAGATTATTTTGTAGACACCTATCATGGGGAAATGAGTAATGCTACCCATGTGGCAATAAGCTTACTGTAAAACATTAACCCCCTTATACAATGTAAAAAATTAAAAGCTCTATATCCCATATAAAATAAATAAACCTTTATAAAATGAAAAAAAAAAGATTATCACTTCTTATGGCTAGGTGGTGCTACATCTGGCTGAGTCAGTATACATTACCATGCAGAAGGACCTGGATTTAAGCCAGCAGTGCCTCTGCAAGGGAAAAGTTTCATGAGTGGAGAAACAGTGCTGTATCTGGCTCTCTATATTCCCTTCCTATATGAATTTCTCTCCTTATCAAGTTAAAATAAGCAAATGAAAAAAGACATCTTTATTAGAAGACTATCATATCTTTATAGCATCATCAGTGCTTAATTTCTTTGTTTTTTAAATATATGTTTTACTTTATTACTTATTGGATAAAGACAGAGAGATATTGAGAAAGGAGGAGGAGGTAGAGATGGAGAGAGGCACCTATGGCCCTACTCCACCACTTGTGGAGCTTCCCCCCTGGCAGTTGGGGACTGGGAGCCTGAACCTTGATCTTTGCACATTGGACATGTGCCCTCAACCTGGTGTGCCACTGCCCATACCCTCATTTCTATTTATTCATAGCTGTGAACTTATTACATGTGAGATAGTGGGTATATAATGCATTGATTTTTAGATTTGATTTACTTTAATTGTTTATTAATTAAATTATTATTTACTATTATTATTTACATTTTATCTGGCAGGTTAATGATTTGCAGTACAGTTGTTGACACTTAGCAGAAGTTCTTTTAGACTTATACTGCAGAGTCAGGACTAAAACTAAAAGCTCTCATTTACCTTAATTATTATTTCTATATGTCTTCCACAAGGCCCTTTATGGATTCCCTCTAGAGTATCATTAAAACACAGGATATTAGTTACCAGCACTACTCCTTAATTGATATGATCCTTTTGACAATTCTTTGATGTATGATAGTTAAGTATAGATGCTTAAAAGTCCAGCTTTACTTATAATTGCATTTACCCATAAAAGTGGATATTAAGGTTTTATTTCTAATTATAGTTGTTACTAATTAGCTGAGTGAGTCTAAACAAGTCTCTTTACCTTGTTAAGTCTAAAATATTAGTTATGTAAATTATATAAAATAAATCTTAAAATATACTCCAATTAAAATTCTTACTTTACGGAGACGGGTGGTAGTGCAGCATCTTAAATTCACATGACACAAAGTGCAAGGACTGGCATAAGGATCCCAGTTCGAGCCCAGCTCCCCACTTTAGGAGAGTTGCTTCACAGGTGGTGAAGCAGGTCTGTAGGTGTCTATCTTTCTCTTACCCCCCTCACAATTTCTCTCTGTCCTATCTAACAAAGACAACATCATTAACAACAACAATAACTACAACAACAATGAAAAACAATAAGGTTAACAAAAGGGAAAATAAATAAATATTAAAAAAAGAAAAAAGGAAAAGAAAAGACAAAACAAAAAGTGAAACAAAAGGAGAAGGCTGAGGAAGGGTAGGAAAAACAAAACAGTAGAGTGGTGGAGTTCAAATGAAATGGCTATTCCATCATATGATTCTTGAAACTTTGTTTGGAGGTTGGGGAGGGGACTGCAAAGCTACTCATATACCCTCCATGGAAGACAGGTCTGTCTCTATTTGGAGACAATGTTAACAGCTGCTGAGCTAGTGTGGAGGTGCCTTTTCCCAGGTGCATACTCTCTGGGTTAGAGAGAACCCAACCAGAGCCAGCCTGGGCTACTACTCACTCAGCAACTTGAGGGAGATGACTCATGAACAGAGCTTGTGGTGGCAAGGTGATTCAATTCTTTTTTGATTTAAGGTCAGACCCAGAAATGGCAAGTTGGAAATGGAAATGGTTAGGAAAGGGGCGGAGAAAGGGAAAAAGGGACTGGGAAAGGTAGGAACTTCCTTAACAACTATTGAAAAGGTTTTAACTGGTAGGATTAATAATACCCTGCAGGCAGGGAGGGTCTTTAGGGTATAAAGAAGATAGATCAAAGGAATGGAATGGGTGGGGATCTTTCAGGAAAAACAATGATTATGTAGATAATAAGGGAGCAGGCCTTAGTATCAGGAGTGCAGGGTGCTTTGTGAGGCAGGGAGTCTGATAAGACAAGGCAAACCTTGGGGGGGGGGGTTGTGCCTCCTTGCTCGACCTCTCAGTAGAGAGAGAGAGACTGACAGGATGGATGTCCCCTCACAATTCCCAATAAAAAACAGGTGAGTGGCTGAGAAAGTTGTGGTATATATACACAGTGAAACACTGCACAGACTATAGGCTGAGTCTTTGATATGTTGAGTCTCTTAGAAGCTTAGACCAGGGAGAACAGAAGCAACTGGTGTCACAGCTATATACAAACAATGCCAAAAGACATAAATTATGGTGATGGTGTGTATGGTACAGCAAATTATAACAAAGGGATTTTTCAAAGTTAACCCAATTGCCAAACAATGTGATTATAGCAATAACTGTTTATTGCCTTCTTAAACCATAAGGCAGCAGAAAACTCCCACTCCCTCTATAGAGCCTGTATTTCTCCAGTCCTGGAACATTTAGAATGGGACTCACTTTCCTGCTTGCTTCTGTCAATTCATACCAAATGATACCACATCTGCTGATCCCAATCTAATCAACACAATGAGTACCACCTCGGTATGCTTCACTTCACATTGAATCCAGAGAAGTCAGTCATAGAATGTCAATCCTTCAGCCTAATTACTTGGGTGAGACCTTTACTTTCATAGGATTCTCTAATTCCATTACAGGTGGTTCACTTTCTAATAAAGCCCCAAAACCTAGATATAGACTGGATCCCATGAGATAGGGCATACGTTCAGATGTATCCATAAATTAGGGCAAAATATATACCTGAAAGCAAAAGTGCACAATAGTCTGCAGTGAGTCAGTATGAAGTTCATAGTGAAATAGTGTCTACCTAGACTTAGATACCCTCCTCACCTATTTCCTATTATTCTTCCCTAACTCACCCCCAAGCTATCCTCATCAAAGCAAGGACTACAAAAGCTGAATAAGGGCAAGAGACTGGCATACTTTAATGATGACTCTTTAGTCACTATCAGGCCACCCTATCAGCTGGGGCCCTAGTAGGGGTGTCCTGAGATTCCCAAACAGACATGATAGGCCTAGACCTCAAATAAATCCCTCTCTCCACAACTACTGGTCATCTCTATCAAGAACAACAGAACAGGTCCCTTTGTGGGCCCCCATAGGATTTGCCCTCAACTTGGATCAACAACAGTAGAGAATGTTCCATCCTCTGAAGGGAGGCTGGACAACATACTCTATGCTACACCTGAAGAAGATGGGTCCTAATATTGGGGCAGCTTGGAATGTTCCTAATGATGACCACAGAATGTGAGGTTAGATCTACAGGGATTCAGAGGTCACATAGGCTCCTAAGCTGAATATGGGCCCAGAACAGATCAAACTGATGGGGTTTACAGTCAACAATATTTATACACCCTTCCCATATTTGGGAGCTAATTTCTTCCCTGATCCAGCTTTCTGTTCTTTTACCAGCCATGATATCATCTCCCCAGACATAACTTGGATCCACCTGCATATCAGATTTCAGGCTCAGGGGAAAAAAAAGAAAGACAGAAAAAAAAAAAAAAAAACTAGTATAGTCACAGACCCTTTAGACGATAACTAAAATATGCCTACTAGGTATCTACAAAACGGATGTTCCCTTCCCCCTAGCTGTGCATCTGCACTACTCCAGCCTTTAAATTCATGATTAGTCAACAATTTGTTTGTCTTTATATGTTAACTCTCTTTTCAGCCACCAGGTTCCAGATGTTAACATGATGCCAACCATACTTCCCTGGACAGACAACCCCACCAATGTGTCCTGGAGCTCTGATTCACCAGAACCCCACACCACTAGGGAAAGAGAGAGCAGGCTAGGAGTATGGATCGACCTGTTAACACACATGTTCTGTGGCAAAGCAATTACAGAAACCAGACCTTCTACCTTCTGTATCCCACAGTGACCTTGGGTCCATACTCCCAGAGGGATAAAGAATAGGAGAATATGGAGTTCTGATGGTGGTAATTTTGGGGAGTTGTACCCCTCTTATCCTATGGTTTTATCAGTGTTCCCTTTATATAAATAAAAATATCACACCAAAAAAATTCTTACTTTAAAATTCTGTATTCTTCACAATCTAATATTAGTTTTTTCACTAAATTTTTCATTTAATAAAAATTTAATGAATGTTTACCATCTGTAAGACATTTTAGACTAGTTTATATATAGAAATACAGGAGAAAAGAGCATCTTTTTGCATTATCAGGTTGTGGGGTTTTTTTAGACTTTATCTTGAATATATATATTAAAGATAATTTTGATTTACTATTGTGCAGTCCACTGAGATAACTGTGATTCTGGATTACTCCTGGGCTTGACATATTTATATCCTTAGTTACTTGTTCAAATAAATGTTTCCCTTCATTTCCATGATAAGATTTGTTTCCTTAAATATCTGTACTCAAGTCTTTTAACAGTATATTCCATTTGGTGTCATCAAGAGAGTGAAATAGATTTGCATATACTTAAAAATGTGTTGCAAGTATGTCGGGAGAGGCTAGAGGTAAGGAATGGTAGGTTTTCAAAATTCAGACATCAGCAATGAAATAAGTAAATTCCATTGGAGTAATGATTCTGCTATTTCTTCTTTTCTATAGATGCGTATACTGAGTCTCTAAAGCTATGTTCTAGTCAGATTAACAACTGTAACTTGTCTGCTTTTGAAATCTTTTTGCCTCATTTACACATGTGGCATTCTTAACTTAGGCCTAAAAATATTTAAACTAACAATATCAACTAATATTTATTGAGTACATAACTGTATACCACATAGTATTCTTAGTAATCTACAAATATTACTGCATATAGTACTCACAAGTCTGTGAGGATGATATCATTGTCATTCTGATTTTTCTTAATCAGCTTTTTTTTTCTGTGAACAATAGTTTAATTAGCCTTTTGAATATTTTTTGTTTATTTTGGGGGAGACCTAAAGTAAATTTGGTTGTAAACTATACAAAATGTCACTATAATTTGGCTTTTAGAAGATCACCATACAATTTAGATATGTGTTTAAAACATTTGCAATAAGGAATCATGCATCTTACGCCATGGTTTTTGAACTTGTGGAGTGCCACCTTGCTAAGCCAACTCTGTACCTATGGGCTATCACTATGCTCCCCTTCTAGCCACAGGTGTTTCTTCTCTGAATTCCTTCCAGGCCCGAGCTCTAGTCCTGCTGACTTCTGGCCACAGGTTTCCCTTCTTTTAATCCCAGTGACAGGTGTTGTAGAACCAGGCCCTGGCCCTGGCCCTGACCCTGACCCTGCTGGCTTCTGGCCCAGGTTTTTTTTCCTGCTAATTCCAAAAATATATATCAAAGGCAGTGGCCACGGGCCGCCGGTGCCTTTTTATTTTTCTTTTGTCCACACAGACTTTATTGTTGGACAGAAAGAAAAGTGGCATTGATTTTTTGGGGGAGAAACTCCAGGGACAAAAGATGTGGATCATGGGACTCAACTGTCTGTGGGCAAAGCGGGCACACTGGCCAAGACAGGCTGAAGCTGTGTATATATGCCAGTTCCCCAAAGAGCACGTCATTGTACAGCTGTTCCTTGTTGTGCAGCAGCAGAGGTGTTCGGTTCATAAGGGAGAAGCCTAGAGCTGGGACCCCCACCGCACAAAGTTAAAGGCTGTCAGCGGCAGCAGGGAAGATTCTGGGCACCAGGGTGAGGTTCATGTTCTTGAGGACTCCACTAAATGCTGCCCACCAGGGGTCTAAGTCATTAGTAAATGTAATTAGGGGTCCTGGGGGTTCTGTCCTCTTAGGAGCAAACTCAAGGTGACCCCCCTTAGCCAGCTTCCCTGCACCAGATACCCAGCTACTTTTCACATCAAGAGAGTTTTTTTTTTTTTGTTTTTTTTTTTAAATAAAGTAGAAAAGGCTATGTACAAAACCTGTTTTTCCTTAGATCAGTATTTGGAAAAGAGTCCACATAAAGCAGATCTCAGATCTGAGAAGAATTCATTATTTTTTAGTTTGGAAAACTTTGAGAAAAACTTTTTATACCTTATGGTATTTCTTTATACTTAGTCCATTATGAAAATAATGTGCCATGGTGGGGACCAAACGGTAGCACAGTGAGTAAACCTCACATGGTGTGAAGCACAAGGACTGGCATAAGGATCCCAGTTCAAGTCCCTGGTTCCCCACCTGCAGGAAGAGTCACCTTCACTGAGGTAAAGCAGGTATGCAGGTGTTTATCTTTCTCTTTCCCTCTCCATCTTCCCCTCCTCTCTCAATTTTTCTCTGTCCTACACAACAACAACAGCAGCAATTACAGTAATAATAATAATAACAATAACAATAAATAACAAAGGCAACAAAAGGGAATAATAGCCTCTAGAGTGGTCTGGAAGGTGGCACAGTGGATAAAGCATTGGACTCTCAAGCATGAGGTCCTGAGTTCAATCCCCAGCAGCACATGTACCAGAGTGATGTGTGGTTATTTCTCTTTCTCCTCCTACCTTTCTCATTAAATAATAAATAAAATATTTTAAAAAATGGCCTCTAGAAGCAGTGGATTTGTGGTGCATGAACCAAGCCCCAGTGATAACTCTGGAAGGCAAAAACAAACAAATAATAATAAAAAAAAAACATGTCACACTATGGAGTTTTCTATCTAGTTACAAAGATTTGACAGACAAGATTCTATGTATTATAGCTAAACAATCACAATTTTAATTGATGTAGTCTATTATTCAACAAGCCAAATATTACAAGGTAGTTTCAGTTTAACTATAATCACATTGTATGCAAATATTTTTCATCAAATATTTTGTCAATAATGCTCATGAAAACATGGGAATAACTGTATGTAAACCAGGATTAAGTATAAATCAAGTGAGAGAAATGTAATATTTCCTTATAGTTTTAAAAATCAAGTTTTCAGTATATTTTATACAAGTATGGGAAAATAATAAGAAATTAGTGTTTTTTCATGTTCTCACTTCATAGTTGCCCTGAAACTAAGAACAGAATTGAAATCAAACAAAAATTACCAATAGTAATCCCCATCCTTGCTGTTTCTCATCTGTTCTTTTTGCTACTAACCTCCACGCTGCCTTAAACACATAAGTTTTGTGAATCTCTTCTAAGTTTGACAAAAATAAATGAAAACTCTCAAAAACATCTCTGTCGAATCTTTACACTTCTCCTGTTTCATTCTATGTATTTTGTTTTATACTCACATAAAAGTACATGTAGACCAATACAGATGGTTATCAGCATTTGGTCAATATACACAATTCTTTTGGCCTATGAAGTTTCTTTTTTTTTTTCTATTGCATTAATGTTCACGCCTCTGCTTTATGTACTTTTAAAAAATTTGTAAAGTTTTATTTTTCTATTTTTAATGTTTCTTTTTTTAACATTTTAATTTTCTTTATAATTTTAATTATATTTGAAATAAAAATGTACAAGAACTGAGGAGATAGCATAATAGCAAATAGACTTTCATGCCTGAGGCACCAAAGTTTCAGTCCCCAGCACCACTATAAACCACAATTTAGCAGATCTCAAATAAAAAATAAAAATATACAAAAGAAAACTCATAGTTACAGAGGGCAGAATGACTCTTGCCAGAAGAGAGGCAGTGGGAGATGGTAACAGTGATAAAAGGAGTCAAGAGGTACAAAGGTCTAGTTATAAAATAAATGTCATGTGGCTACAATGCATTGTTGTGACCCCAAAAGGAGTTTGGGACTATAAGCATATAAATGACATCAGCCTGAGACTGCCACACAAGGGAACATATAGAAACCATGGACTTGGAGCAGGTTGATCTTCGGCTACTGCTTCTTCTCCTGGTCGGTAGCATCTCATCGGAGGTGATCCATGTATCCGCTATGGCTACTTCTCCTGGGAACTGAACACATGTCACTCTGCTAGCCCTTAAACTTTTAAGACCCCTCTACAGCCATGAGTAGCCTATACCTCAGCTGATAACTGTTTACCTTATGGGACTAAACTTTTTGTAACTATACTCAGACTTTATGGACCTAGTACATTCTTAACCCCTGATGATAATTGCTTATTTTGCCTTTTACCCACTTCACTCTAATAAATTTTGTATTGTTTAAACCTGTTCCCAGCTCCCCGCTGTTAATCCTTAAGCGCAGAAGTCCTAAGCCCCTTTTAAGTCTCTAGTTACAACATAGTCTCCCTAAAACCCCTTTTTTAAGTTAAAATTACAGCAGTGTATACCAAAGTGACTATAATTATCACAGTGCATATTTTAAAGTTGCAAAGGGATTTAATTTGAACACGCTAATTTTCTGTTTTAAACCTTGTAGTGATTACCTTTTGCTATTAAGATAATATCCATCCTCTCAGAGAGGCTTTCAAGGTGATTTTACCTCTTTAGCCTTATTGATACTTTGTATTGTCTATTATAGCTAAAAAGGCATCCTTAGAACTTGTTTGAGCACTATGCTCTTATTTGGTCTCACATCTTTCCACATGTCTCTCTCCTTATATCAGGAATGTTCTTACCTCACCCCTTGAGCATACCTACCTTCTATGATATTCGTGTCAATGTAGATTTTGCCTCTTTTGGGAAGCATTCTCTGACATTTTGTACTCCCCAGTGATAGCAACTATTGGAAATAGCAGGACATGTGTCCTACCAAACTATAGATTCCTTGAATTAAGGATTATATCTCTCTGTTTTTATCAATGTTATATCAAGGACTGGGAAAATTGGAAACATAAGCAGTTGTTGAATAAATATATGAGCAAGAGGACAGTTACATCTATACCAGTACCTATGACTTCTGTGTCATTGCTGAGTGGGGGAAGGGGCTTCCAGGACTCAGAGTGGCCAGGTGCAGGACTCCAACATCTGCAGTTAGGCCTAGATCTAACTTCAGTCCCATTGCTTACCCTGTAGCAGCAGCAGAGAAGACACAGAAGATAATGGAGTCCATGATGCAGAAGTTCAAGGAGAGGTTCCCTGGTGACATGCCCATCAAGAGTGATCAGTTATAACCAGCAGCTCACAGCACCTTGAAGTAGAAGTGAAGGAGCAAATCTCAGGTAGGCACTCTTACCATTTCTTGTTAGGTTGTCAACTGGCTGTGCCTAGATACCGAAGTTACCAGAAAAGCAGTGGCCTCCACCTTTGTTTTCCTGTGTTCACAGGAATTCATACTGCTAATAAACTATTTCAGCTGAGGCACTGGGCACAGAAAACATGTGCTTATGTGTGTAAATCTGACATCTGTGAACCTCAGCTTTCTGTTCTGACAATGACATGGATCACTATTGTTTGTTTTATTTTTTATTTAGAAAAAGGAAACATTGAAAAAACCATAGGATAAGAGGGGTACAATTCCACACAATTCCCACCACCAGAACTCCATATCCCATCCTCTCCTCTGATAGCTTTCCTATTCTTTGACCCTCTGGGATTATGGACCCAAAGACATTGTGGGGTGAAGAAGGTGGAAGGTCTGGCTTCTGTAATTGCTTCCTCACTGAACATGGGTGTTGACAGGTCAATCCATACTCTCAGCCTGCCTGTCTCTTTCCCTAGTGGGGTGGTATTCTTGGGAGTCGGAGCTCCAGGACACATTGGTGGGGTTGTCTGTCCAGGGAAGTCTGGTTGGCATCATGCTGGCATCTGGAACCTGGTGGCTGAAAAGAGAGTTAACATAAAAAGCCAAACAGGCTGTTGACTAACCATGAACCTAAAGGCTGGGGTAGTGCAGATACAGAGCTGGGGCATTTCCATTTTGTAGATAGCTAGTAGGCATATTTTAGTTATATTCCAAAGGGACTGTGGCTATACTAGTCTTTTTTTTTTTTCTCTGAAACTGAAATCTGATATGCAGGTAGATCCTAATTATTGTCTGGGGAGATGATATCATGGCTGGAAAAGGACCAGAAAGTTGGATCAGGGAAGAAAGTAGTTCCCAAATATGGGAAAGGTGTATAAATATTGTTGACTGTAAACCCCGTCTATTTGATGTGATCTGGGCCTCATATTAAGTTTAGGAGCCTATGTGACCTCTGCATCTCTGTAGATCTGACCTCATATTCTGTGGTTATCATTAGGAACATTCCAAGTTGCCCCAATATCTGGACCCATCTTCTTCAGGTATAGCATAGAGTATGTTGTGCAGCCTCCTTTCGGAGGCTGGAACATTCTCTACTGTTGTTGATCCAAGTTGAGGGCAAGATCCATGGTTTTCTTTTTTTCATTTATTTTTATTGGTGGGATTAATGATACTCAGTAAATATAATTTTTGATACATGAGTAAAATTTGTCAAGTTTCTGCAAAACACTCTCAATCCCAGCCTCAGTCTGATCCTCCTCCATAATCATGCACTGAGAGTTGACCCCCACACTTACCCCACCAAGTCCTTTAATTTCCTACAATATACCATACCCAATCCAAGTCGTGCTTTGTGTTTCCCCTTTCTGTTCTTATTTCTCAATTTCTGTCCATGAGTGAGACTATCCCATATTCTTCATTCTCTTTCTGGCTTATTTCATTTAACATGATTCTTTCAAACTCTATACAAGATGAGGTGAAAAATGTGGATACAACTGAGTAGCTGAGTAGGAGTCCATATTACAACTTTCTTAGCCACTCATCTGGTGCTGGACACCTGGGTTGCTTCCAGGTTTTGGCTATTACAAATTATGCTGCTGTGAACATAGGTATACACACATGATTTTGGATGGGTGTGTTGGATTCCTTAGGACATATCTCCAGGAGAGGCATTGCAGGATCATAGGGTATGTCCATTTCTTGTCTTCTGAGAGTTCTCCACACTGCTTTCCGGAGAGGATGGACCAATTTACATTCCCACCAGCAGTGCAAGAGGATTCTTTACCCCTATAAGCTCCCCAGCATTTATCATGCTATCCTTTCTGATGTATGATATTATCACAAGAGTGAAGTAGTATCTCATTGTTATTCTTATTTGTATTTTTTAAACAATAACTTAGAGAATTTTTTCATTTTTGAAATATAACCTTCCAAAACTGAACCAAGAGAAACTAGAAAATGTGAACAGGTCAATCACAGCTAAAGAAATTGAAATGGTTATCAAGAACCTTCCCCAAAATAAAATTCCAGTACTGGATTGTTTTACAAATGAATTCTACACAACCCTCAAGGAAGAGTTAATACCTATACTTTTTAACTTCTTCCAAAATGCTTTTATTATTTTTGTAGTATACTTTCTTTAGGAAGAATATATTTCTTTAAACCAAATCATTTTCTTTCTCTATTAAATTTGAATTATATTTATTGATAAAACTGAGATGACTTTTAAAATCAATTCTAAATTGCTGAGTAAAGTATCATTACAAACATAATGATTTAAAATAATACCATGTACCAAGCAGGTTCTCATTTGGCTATGTTTCTATTTAAAGTTCAGGATACTTTGCCAACTGATACTGATTCAAAATTTGTTAGTAGATGTGGGAAACCTGCTGAAGGATCATTTCACCTATTAAAAAGTGACTTCTGAATCATGCCATATGACACTTTCTATCCTCACAGACAACATCGGAGAATTTCTTACATGAGGAGTTCATGTCTCCAGAATTTGAATTTCATACCCAAGAATAGTGTTTACTTAACAAAGTTAGGCTAACTAAAAATAATCTCCCTTCTTAAGGTCAGCGGTACCAACTAGCAGAACTTAATTATAGGAATACTATTCTCCCTATATTTATAAAGCCTGAGTTTCAATCCTCCTAAACCAAGCGGTTTATACAGAAGTATACAACAAGCTGAAGAATTTGTGACTATCCCATGAAATATTTAGGTCATATTTATCTTTATTTTTAAATCTTCTTTTATAAGTTATTTAGATTTTGATTTTTTCCTGAGGGAATTTCTAAAGACTTTTTAATTTTAGATTCAAAACAAAATAATAATTTTTATGAAAAGTTATAGACAATTTTTATGAAAACCCCACCTCTTCCCATCATAGATTCCCCACTCTCTATTAGCAACATCACTCAGCAAAATGGCACTTTTTTTTTTCCACAGAAGATGAAACCAAAAAAAAATTTTTTTGTGAACATGCCTTACCTTAATTGATAGTTTGGGTACTAGTATGTGTATGACATAATTTTCAAGATCATAATTTTGAAGTCATTACTTAGATTTAAATTTCAGCTTGTATGTAATTTTAGTTATGTTTTTAGTTGTTTTTTAAATTTTTAAAATTGTATTCATTTTCTCTTTTGTTGCTCTTGTCTTTTTATCGTTGTAGTTACTATTGTTGTTGTTATTGATGTAATCGTTGTTGGATAGGACAGAGAGAAATGGAGAGAGGAGGGGAAGACAGAGAGGGGGAGATAAAGACACCTGCAGGCCTGCTTCACCGCCTGTGAAGCGACTCTCCTCAGGTGGGGAACCGGGGGCTCGAACTAGGATCCTTACACCAGTCCTTGTGCTTTGCACCACATGCACTTAACCTGCTGCACTACCACCTGACTCCCAGTTTTAGTTATATTTAATTACTCCTCCTTGCCTTAGTGTCTCATCTATCTCATCTTTAATGTGGGATTATTACCAACTCCCTATGACACCTTTGATGATTAAGTGACTCAATATGTAAAGAACACAGAATTCCAAGAAAAAAAACATCCAGTGATATATCAGTATCTTTCATATATATAGGATATACTTTGATTTCTTTCCTGATTTCAGTATCACTTTGTTGAGGAAATGTTGATTTACAGGTCTTTTGTTATCACAACGGTACATTTTTCACACTTCCTCCCATAGCTGTAGATAACAGTGTTTTTCACCCTCAACCAATGTATCATCTTGTTCTACAATAAAGACTTAGGTCCCTGACGTCCCATCAGTAACTATCTCCTCTCTTCAGTTGCGGACCAAAGACTTGAACCTGGGTCTCCACATACTGACATGTGCCCTCTACTGGGTATGCCACCTCTGGCCCCTTTCTGTACTTATTCTAAGAGTACTAGATTTCAACCGTACAATGAAACTATACAGTAGTGTTGAATTTAGCAAATAATTCCTGTTATATCATGTCCCAGTATTTATTATTCTACTTTATATCAGGTCTCTAAGATAAATCAACAGTAAAGCAAAAATGCTTATTGTGTTGATCTATGCGGCAAAGAGTTTCATAGACAAAGGGAGCACATATTTGTAGCTTACAGGAAGGTCAGAAGTGTTCTTGACAATGAAAAATATCTTGGGTAGTGTGCTGCTTTGCCAGTGGCTCCCATAATATTGAAGGAAGCTCAGTGTTTCAGTGTCTTTTACCCTTTATCTATATTTCTGCTTCTCTGTGTCTATCTTAAAAAATGCAAACAAATATGTCTATAAGACTTAAGTGATGAGAGGTAAGATTAGAGAGGACATTGTTGGGCTGGATCTCAGGATCTTGTAAACTGTGATGAGGACTTTGACTCTTTCTAGAAGGAATTTGAAAAGTTAGGGCAGGATATAAAGCACAAACATGATATGACTTGACTTTTCCTTTAATTGATGCTTCATGGAGACAGACATAAAGAGACAGCACATGTATTTGACCTTGAGGATGAGAATGACTGGAGCAAGGTGAAGCCAAAGGTAATAATAGATAGATTATTCATAATTAGCGAATATAGACATGCTTCTATACAAATTTTGAGAATGTCGTTGGAAGTATAAAATTAGAGAAAAAGAGAAAATGTAATTATGCTGCCAATGTTTTGATCTGAGCAACTGGTAAAAATGGAATTTCAGAAATACTCATTTAAATGTCCTTAAATACACAGTCATAGAAAACTGGTTTCTTTGAAATGAGATATGTACTTGAAAAATATCAGGAGGTATACAGTCAACAGTAAAATACAATAGTTTGTACATGCATAATATTTCCCTGTTTTTCACATGACAATACAACCCCCACTATGTCCTCCTCTGCCATCATGTTTTAGGACTTGAACCCTTCCCTACACACATATGTTACAATTTTAAGTGTGCCATTAATTTAACTTCTAGGAATTTGTTCAAACAGTATCACATGAAATTGTGAAAATAGAACTGCTCAAGAATGTTCAATATGTTTGTTACATCAAGGAACATTGGAAATAGCTCAAATAAGCATAGGTATAGAATTCATTAAATAAATTATGATGCATCTAAACCTAATATAATATAAAAATAGTTAAAGCATATCACTTCTGAAGAAAAAGCAACATATCTAATTATATTTTCTATTTAATATAGAGAAGAACAGTAGTAAATAATCAAGGGTGGCTATGATGTGAAGTCTGCTTTAAGTGCCAACATCAAGGACAATAAAAAGAATAGAGAATTTCAGTGTAATAATAAAAACAAGTGCAAGTCACTCTGTTCTTATCACATGAGCTGATGACTGAAGCAATGGACTCTGAGGCAAAGTTTATCCTTGCATATCTATATCCTTGCCTTGACTGAAGATAGAGAGAGGGACATGCACACATAGTAAACTTGTGAATGGCTGCATACAGAATTTTAATGTAAGTTTTTCCTTTATTTTAAGAAGTCTGATGTTGGGGATACGGTGATTCATAATACCTGTAACTTAAAGATATGTGTTTAAAATACTGTTTTTATTTCTGCTCACACATTTCTCTAGTTATTATTATTAAGAACTATAAAGTATATGATTAGTCATGTCAGAAATTCTTATCTTGCTATTTTTGATTCCAGCCTCCATGGATGTTTGGCCAACATCAGAGTAAACACAAATAAGGAATCAAAAGGCCCTGCAGGCTTACATCCTGAAGTAATGTCAGGAGTTGTAGAGTAACATAAAATTTGATGTAATCATTAAAATTGGAGATAACAAGTCTGACATAGGATGGCTTACATATTAGGAAAGAGATTATTCAAATGTATACTCCCCTAAAAGGTTTATACTTGACATAGCTGTTTTGATGTATACACATATGCTCAAGAACAAGGCTGTGCTGGGTGAAATTTCATTGGGATATAAACTAGTATCTAGCACTGGTGGACTCATTTCTCAACACCAGTGGCATTTGAAGCAATTCACTTGATCCAAGCAATTTATTTGATCCATGCCTAAAACCTTGGAATCCAGTAATCTTTTATTTCATAATGATATTTGGAAGACAATGATGGTTCGACCAAATCGTGTATATCACTTGCTTTTGCAAATAAATTTTTACATTAACAATTTTCTTTTTTTATTTATAAAAAGGGAACACTGACAAAACTATAGGATAAGAGGGATACAATTCCACACAATTCCCACCATCAGAACTTCATGTCCCATCCCCTCCCTTGATAGCTTTCCTATTCTTTAGCCCTCTGGGAGTATGGACCCAAGGTCATTGTGGGATGCAGAAAGTGGAAGGTCTGGTTTCTGTAATTGCTTCCTCACTGAACATGGGCATTGACTGGTCGATCCGTACTCCCAGCCTGCCTTTCTCTTTCCCTAGTGGGGTAAGGTTCTGGGGAGTTGGAGCTCCAGGCCACATTGGTGAGGTCATCTGTCCAGGGAAGTCTGGTCGGCATCATGCTGGCATCTGGATCCTGGTGGATGAAAAGAGAGTTAACATACAAAGCCAAACAAATTGTTCATTAATCATGAACCTAAAGGCTGGAATAGTGCAGATGAAGAGTCAGGAGGGGTCTCCGTTTTGTAGAGATTAGTAGGCATATTTTAGTTATATTCCAAAGGGCCTGTGGCTATACTAATGTTTTGTTTCTTTTTCTTTTCCTGAGCCTGAAATCTGATATGCAGGTGGAGCCTAATTATTGTCTTGGGAGATAATGTCATGGCTAGCAGAAGGACCAGAAAGCTGGATTAGGGAAGAGGGGAAGAGAGTAGCTCTCAAATACTATACTAGTTTTTTTTTTTTTTTTTTTTTTGAAATACTGGATTCAGGGCATTTTTAAAAATTTATTTATTTATTTAAGAAAGGAGACATTAACAAAATCATAGGATAGAGGGGTACAACTATACACAATTCCCACCACCCAGTCTCCATATCCCATCCCCTCCCCAATAGCTTTCCCATTCTCTATCCCTCTGGGAGCATGGATCCAGGGTCCTTGTGGGTTGCAGAAGGTGGGAGGTCTGGCTTCTGTAATTGCTTCCCCGCTGAACATGGGAGTTGACTGGTTGATCCATACTCCCAGTCTGCCTCTCTTTTTCCCTAGTAAGGTGAGGCTCTGGAGAAGCAGAGCTCCAGGACACATTGGTGGGGTCTTCAGTCCAGGGAAGCCTGGCCGGCATCCTGATGGCATCTGGAACCTGGCGGCTGAAAAGAGAGTTAACATACAAAGCCAAACAAATTGTTGAAGAATCATGGACCCAAAGGTTGGAATAGTGGAGATGAAGTGTTGGCCGGTACTCACTGCAAACTCTAGTGTACTACTGCTTTCAGCTATATATTTGCCCTAGTTTATGGATACCTGTGAAATATGCTCTATCTCCTGGAACCTGGTCTATATCTAGGTTTTGGGATTTTGTTAGGAAGTGAACCACCTGGGATGGAATTAGAGAATACTATGAAAGGAAAGATCTCACCCGAGTAATGAAGCTGAAGGGTTGTCATTCCACACGTGAAGTCTCTGTACACAGTCTGAAGTGAAGCATGCTGGGGTGGCACTCGTTGCGTTGATTAGGTTGTGATCAGTGGATGCAATATTATTTGACAAGAATTGGGAGAAGCATATGGGAAAGTGGGCCCTACTATAGGGTCCCAGGACTGGGGAAGTTTAAGCTCTATAGTGGAAATGTGAGGTTCCTGCTGTCTTAGGGTTCGAGAAGACAATGGATAGTTACTATTATCATCACATTATTTGGTAATTGGCTTAGCTTTGAAAAGTCCCTTTGTTAGACATACAATCAATTGCCCCCTCTCCTATTAATTAAAGAGTGATTTATATTACTACAATTTAATAGGTGTGTACATAAACACCATTCCCATCACCAAAAGATTGTGTCCCATCCCACCCACCTGCTGTCCCATTTATTTATTTATTTATTTATTTATTTATTTATTTATTTATTCGCTGAGCCTGAAATCTGATATGCAGGTGGATCCAAGTTATTATCTGGGGAGATGATGTATATTAACAATTTTTATGCACCACTGATAGTGAGCTCCTTTTTGTGAATCTACCGGTTGCTTTCGTACTATAATGACATAGATAAGCAGTTACAACAGATGCTGCTAGATCTGTACATGCAAAAATATTAATCATCTGTCTACTTATGGAAAAAAGTTTATGGAGCTCTGTTAAATAATTGGATATTTTGATAATATTCTAAAGTAATTGTTGTATTGAGCTTGAACTACTTTACTCAATTGCCGAACTACATATTAATAACTATTTTGATCACCAGTAATTATTATTTAACAAATATTTGTATGAATTACTAACTTAATATATTAACATTTTTGTGTGATTTATAAAACAATCTGTAGTAAAGTTGTCAGTCTTCAAATATTGAGACTTTTTTAGCATGCTGTCTCAGTCTATAAGATCATGTTTGAATACTTGGAGTTTTTATCTCCCCTTACTCTTAGTATCATAAAATATAAAAAATAGAATAAAAAATCTCCATTTTCACAAGTAGATTTCAAATGAATAATTGGTTTGCCTGCATAGAATTTGATGAATATATTTTATCAATCCCCACAATATTAGTGTTTCTTAATTTCTAGAAACAGAGCTGTTATTAAAAGATGCATAATCTAATTTAAATGATAAAAGCATCTGTGAAAGAGGTCTAGGTGACTACGCAAGGCCACCTCTATTACATATAGTTTAGTTTTCACCTTATTTGGAATCCTATTCTATTTTATGAACTTCTTGCCCTCTATAGTTCAGAGGTATTTCACACATATTTCTTAACAGAAGATTTACCAGTGACAGGTTTTCTTTAAATGTTAATTAATTGAATTGTGTTTGTATTTTTCTTATCTCACACTGAAGTGTTTGTTGACTGGAATGGGGAAACTAATTTCCCAGAATATAAAGGAGAAGGGAATTGTTTTCATTGGTAACTTATTCTTAGGATCAAATCTCTTATTGTTGTCAAACCTGTCTTGAAGTTATGCCTGCTTATTTCTGTGTGTTTTGTCAATTAGAGATTTGTTTCATTATTCCACCCTATGAAACTTATTACACATTGTAAATATGGTCATTTTTCCTTTCAGAAATCTTACCTTTCTCACCGTTAGATGGTTTCCTTCATTTTTGGAATATACATAATTGAAACCCATGAACTTGCAAGGAAAATTAAAAATTCCCAAATTGTCTCTCAGGTTTCATTAGAACTATGGTGATTCCAAGGCTGGGCAGGTGGGGATGAATGAAAGTGGAGGTTAGCAAAGACCTTTGGTTATAGATGTTGTGAAAGTATACCCCTATAATTGTATAACCCCATAAATTTTCATTCAGTAACTGATATAATTTTAAAATATATTGTCTTCCTCTACTCAATTTACTTTATAATTAGTCACTGAGCATTAATCATGCATGAGGGGCATTTCTAACCACAGAGGAATGTTAAACTAGGCAAAAATCTCTATCCCCAGAGGAGTTTATGCTCTACATCTGAATTGCTAATGTCCTTACATTTTACTACAAAACTAAGAGATTTGCTAGAGAATTGTGAAGAAAATGGCAACTTCAATGCATGCTGATTCTACTACCCAAATGCTTCCTTTATTGAAATAAAACCCCAAATATTCTTTTAGTTTCACAAGGGCTCAAGATTGTAGGTTTCCCTTCTGGGAAAAATACTGCCTATCTGCCTGTGCAGAAATAGGAGCTGACTTGCTTACTTTTAAGACTGTCAGGTGTGGCCTGGAAAATATAATAATGTAACTGGTAGAGTGTCAAACTTGCATGCCTGTGGTTCTTGGTTCAAACCCAATGTTACATGTGCCAGAGCGGTACTCTGGTTTGCCGTTTTTCCATCTTACTGTCTATGCAGTAAATAAATACAACTTAATAGAAAAACATTTTGCAGGGAAGATTAAAATTGAGAAAGGATTGGTTGCCTTTTAAGGACTTGAATAAATCCATAGTAGTTGATATCTGGTCAGCAGATTTATTTTACAGCTATTTTGTGTGCTATTTTATAATATTGTGTCCAAGTAGAAGATGTATAGTAAAAAAATGAAAGAATAGAAATATCAGGTATACGGAATGGTCTTATAATACTATAGAAACCCTTTACATAAACACATAAATAAATCCTCAAATATCTTCTTTAAAGAAATAGATTCCAAATGTTGCTGAGAACTATGGAGTAATCAGGCATATATATGACTTGAGAAGGAATATTGGAAAGGTGATGCAGTTTCCTTGAGATCTAAAGAGATAGTTTTGATGAGAAATTGTATTTAGCTAAATAAACCTCTTAAAGGATAGTAATTTAAGTGGAACTAAGCTGAATTTCATAAAGTGTATATGTCATGGTCCGGGAGGTGGCACAGTGGATAAAGCATTGGATTCTCAACCAAGAGGTCCCAAGTTTGATCCCCGGCAGCATATGTACCAGAGTGATGTCTGGTTCTTTCTCTCCTCCTATTTCTCTGATGAATTAATTAATTAATTCTTTTTAAAAAGTGTATATGTTTATGCACATAACTCAATATTTAACAAAATTTAATGTTAGGATTTATCAAAAACTTTCTGCTTTGGACTGATACTAAGAGAGCTTCAACATACTTGGATTATTCTCAATATTTTGATTCAACAGTACCCTAAAATTTTATGGTGTCTTGTTCTTAGCCCTGTCCCCTCCCCCATTATAAGCATGGAATAGATGCAGAATAAAAGCTTATAGAATAAATTAAAATATGTGTTTCACCTTATAACTTTCATAATATATATCAGCTGAAGAAGATTTAACTATTATAAATCTCACTTATATGTATATACATGGTCTTGGATGGAATATAAATAAAAATTGCATCTTCTTATACTCTCAAAAAATAAGGAGCTTTAATCATTGTCTTGGAAAGGCCCACCAAATAATAAAAAGTTTCTCTGGGGACTTTAGAAACAGGCCAATCTAATGAAAGAGAAAAGGCACATTGAAATGCAGAACATGTTCTTCTTGAAAAGATTGATGTATTAAATATTTATGCAAACACATTAAATTGGCAAGTGTATGAAAACATTATTACATATTCATCACCTTCACATCTCATCTTTTTGAAAAGAACTTCCCTATAAAACTAAAATGGATGACTGTAAGTTTTCTGAAGTCATATTTATCAAATTTTATAAGAAGGAATAGTTTGCTACTTAGAATTTGTACTAATACACATAAATAACAAAATTAATGTTGAAAAGAGAAAAGGCTAATAATTTATTCAAAATAGAAGCAGTAAACTGTTTTGAACGTTCTCCTTAAAGTCTGAATTGGGATGTTCTAGGATGAAAGATACTCCCTGAAAATAAATCTTCACTTTGTGAAATGAATGAGTTCTCTCAGGTCATAGAGGTATTTAGAAAACAACAGGATTTGTGACCATAACAAAAATTCATAAGGGAATTAATACATTACTTAACTTTTCATAGAATATATTAATTTTTCACTTAATCTAAAATTATTAATCACTATTTAAATTTAAGTTGTCTGTACTTTTCATTAAAAGTCAGAAGGTTAGAATGTTTTTAAAATACTCTAAAACAATCTATATTTGATATAAGCTTTTTTATTAAAATGGTCTGATATTTCATATTTAAAACTTTATTTCTTCTTCTTATGCTACTTTTTTCTGTTGAACAACCTTCCCCATTCTCTAAACCTTTCCCTAATTAATGTTCATGTGTTTTCCCCCAACCTTCTATTGCATTATATCTTTTATTTTGCTCTCCCCACTGCTTGCAGTTTCTACAAGCTTCTTTAATATTCTCAATTTCTTCTTTTTTAATTTTAATTTTTATTATTAGTGATATAATAATGACTGATGAGATTATGAGATAAGAGGGGAACAATTCAATTATTCTCACCACTAGAGTTCCTTAGCCCTCACCCCTTTAGAAGTTTACCTATTCTTTATCCCTCTTGATTTCTTCTGTTTGTATCTTTCTTTTCATTCTGCCTCCAAATTTTAAAGACCTCTTTAATTGTTTTTTTTTCTAAACTATTGTTCCTCAGTGGTTTCTGTTTTAATATTTAACAACTTGCATGGATTTGAAAGTTTTTGATATTAACTCATTCAAGTTGAATATTCCTTCTACATATTATATAGAAAGAAAAATTCATGTAGCAGATAAGAGACTGGGAATGGGGTAGAGATGGAAAGTCAGAGTTGTAGCCAAACATGAATAAGTTTAAAAGAAGCTTTAAGGGAGTCAGGCTGTAGCACAGCGGGTTAAGCGCAGGTGGCACAAAGCACAAGGACCGGCATAAGGATCCCGGTTCGAACCCCGGCTCCCCACCTGCAGGGGAGTCGCTTCACAGGCGCCTGTGAAGCAGGTCTGCAGGTGTCTATCTTTCTCTCCTCCTCTCTGTCTTCCCCTCCTCTCCATTTCTCTCTGTCCTACCCAACAACGACAACAACAATAATAACTACAACAATAAGACAACAAGGGCAACAAAAGGGAATAAATAAATAAAAATAAAATTAAAAAAAAAGAAGCTTTAAAACTTAACTGTCTAAAACTGACCTTAATTTTGTAATGCAAATATTTATGTCTTTGGATAGTTCTATAATCCTTCTGTTTCCACAGTCTATGTAGTCACTTTTTCTTTGCTACTCAAATGTATTCGCAGGAGCTCTCCAAATCCCTGAAGATTTTCAGATTTTTGCTTTTTCCTGCTCACTACTCATTATTATTCCCATGCTGCTACTGAATTTGAATTCCTTCTGTTTCTCCCCTTCTTTGCAGTGATTTCTCCTCCCCATCCTGCTTCTCCATAGGAACAGTACACAAACCATGGTCATTCAATCTCTAATGCAGCATTCTATTAAAATAAACTTTTACTAATCAATGGGGAGTAAAGCCTGGAGATTAAGTTTAGAGCAGCACAGCATAGATAATAACATCAAACTAAAACTAAGTTATTTAGTTTAATAGCTTCTTAGTCATACCTAATTCAGCACTGCTTGCCAGTTTGTTCCAGGTTATTTTTGTTCAGGACTGTTTCCCATACATTTCTCTTTGTTCTATTCAAAGATATCCCCTACCAAGGCATGGTCTTCTATGATCAGGAAACTATTCTGTACTTATAGGCTTTACTATACAAAATGATTTATTCCATTTATATAACCATTGTATATTAGTTTCTTTGGACTGGTGCAATAGTTGGTTTAAAATAACAAAAATTTTGCCTGAGAAATAACTTACAAGGTAGAGCCTATGACTTGTCATGCCTGTGACCCAGATCTGAGCTTAGACACTACAGGAGAGATATTATTGCAGGAGGAAAACTCTGTTCTGTGGTCTCTCTGTCTCTCTCTCCCTGTCTAATTTGTGATTACATCATTTCCTCCCCAATCACATCATTTCCTCCCCTGCCACTAAGGATATGGTTGGGGCTGGGTGCCAACAATATAAATCTACCACTTCCCATCACCATTTTTTCTTCCTAAATTGGATAGGAGAGGGGAGAGGGAGACAGAGAGGAAGAGAGAAAGAAAGACACCTGCAGACTTAGTTCACTGCTCATGAAGTGGCCCCCTTGCAGATAGAGAGCAGGGGCTCAAACCCGTGTCTTTACACATGGTAACCTGTGTTCTTTTTAAATTTCTTTTTAAATTTTTAAAAAATTATCTCTATTTATTTATTGGATAGAGATAGCCAAAAAACGAGAGGGATAGGGGTTGAGAGAGACACAAAGAGACAGAGACACCTGTAGCACTACTTCACCACTCATGAAGCTTTCCTCATGCAGATGGGGACCGGGATTGAACCTGAGTCCTTTCACACTTTAACATGTATGCTCAACCAGGTGTGCAACTACCCTGTCCATAACTTGTGTGCTTAATTTGGTTTGCCACCACCTGGCCCCAAACATCATCTTAATGTCTACATCTGTCTTCACCTTTCTTCTCATATTCTTCTCTTCTGTTTCTTTTGCTTTAATTTTTTTATTACCTTTATTTATTTATTGGATAAAGACAGCCAGAAATCGAGAGGGACGGGGGCGATAGGGAGAGAGACAGAGAGATACGTGCAGCACTGCTTCACCACTTGCAAAGCTTGCCCCCTGCAGGTGGGAATTGGGGGGCTCGAACCCAGGCCCTTGTGCATTGTAACATGTGCGCTCAACCAGGTGCACCACCACCCAGTCCCTCTTCTGTTTCTTATAAAGATCCTTATAACTATTTTAGGAGGATGCTTGAAGTTGCACCTATGTGCATAATCCAGGTTAATCAAACTCATGATTATTTATACCTTCAAAGATTCATTATACAAATAAGGTCACTTTTATACATTCCAAGAATTAGAGTATGTCCATTTTAAAGGATATCATAGCCCATTGTACAGTTAATATAGGCAGGCTTAGTTTTTCTCAGTATCCATAAACAGAGACAATGAAATTATTTCCCTAAATTAGTTTAAAGAATAAAAAGCATTTATCTTTTCAAATAATTTTGAATTTCTTCTGGGTCTCTAGAGCATATTACAGTTAGATTTAAAATGATATTTTTTGGGCTGGTTGGTGGCATTCATAGCTGAACACACACATTACATTGCACAAGGACCTGGATTCAAGCCCACCTTACTGTCTGCAGGAAGGAAGTTTCACCAGTTTCTTCCTCCCCTCCCAAGTTCTCTATGTTCTGTCAAATAAAAGAATCAAACAATTTAAAATGACTAGATGAAAACAATCACTATTATTTTCGAGCCACCATGTATTTTAAAATATGTTAGAAGTATTTTTCTAGAAGGGAAAACACAAAGCAGAACTTGGACTGGAGTTGGTGTATTACACCAAAAGAAAAGACTCTGGGATGGAGGTGGTGGTGTTCAGATCCCCAGACATTATGAGAGAGGAGGACTTGAGGGTGAGGGTGGTTAGATTGTTATGTGGAAAACTAAGAAATGTTACACATGTATAAACTACTGTATTCCACTGTAGACTGTAAACCATTAATCCCTCCAATAAAGAAATAAAATGAAAAATTATTGTTTTTTGTTAAATACACTCATTTGCAGCTGTTTAATACATATTGCTAATAATATTTATCAAAGTCTAAGCAGTGAAGATATATTCCCTGCTGCTTTTTAACCAAGATTTTACTTGGATATTTGCTATCAATTTAATATTACTTGAAAAACTCTGCTAACACTTTCTGGAAATTCTCCTACATTTATTTTTACACAAGACCATTCTAATTACGTTGTCAGTTTTCTTTAGCTATCTTGAGAGATATTGTTAAGGCTGCAGCAGATAAAGTATTGTTAATGATACGTGTAGTTTCTTTTAAAAATATATTTAATTTGTTCTATTTTTATGACAGAGAAAGAGAAATATACAGAGAGAGAGAGAGAGAGAACAAATCATTGTTCAGCTCTGGCAAATGGTGGTGTGGGGAATTGAACCCGGGAATTTGGAACCTCAGGAGTAAGTCTTTTTTCATAACCATTTTCTTATCTTCCTTACCTATTATACAGTTTTTTTTTTAATATTCCCATGATAGGTGTGTGCACACACCATACCCACCACCAACTACAACCTTCCTCATTAAATCCCCATTTCCCTTTCACTCCCCTCCCTAGACTCCCTCTTAAGAAACATTGATTTGTTGCAATAGGCCACAGCTAATTAAGTTACAATCTGTTTTCTCTTTCTTTGTTTCTTACATCCCACTTAGTAGTGAGGTCATTGGCTATTCATTCTTCCTCCTCTGATTTATGCCACATGATATTTCTTCAGGTTTCATCCAATATATAGCTTAAGAGAAGGTTTCACCTTACAACTGATTAATACTACATTGTGTATGCACATGTAACAACAGTCTTGTGAATCATACCCTCCCCCACTAAAGTTACTTACCTAAAAATTGAACCTAGTACTTCACACATGCAAGTCATTCACTCTTATTAAAACACGTGTTCTTCTAATTATTTATTGTTATGCTTTGTGATAAACTATTTTCCATAAATAGTTCTGAGATTAAATTATTTCTCTATATAAAATTTTCAAGAACATTAGGGTTCAGAGAAATATTAAGGACTAGGTCTACATTTTCTCATGTGAATTACAGTCTTTTTTTTTTTTTTAAGTTTTATTTTTGCCACCAGAGTTATCACAGTCTGCTTGGTCCTGGCACAAAGAATCCACAGTTCCCAGAGGTCATTTCCCGCTACTCCTCCTTTTCTATTTTTATTAGGCAGAATGAAGAGGAATTGAGAGAGGAGATGGAGATAGAGAGGGAGAGACACCTGCAGACCTGTTTGCTGCTCTTGAAAGCGTTCCCTCTGCAGTCAGAGACTCAGGGCTCTAATGCAGGTCTTTGAGCATGGAAACATGTTTTCTCATCTGGGTGCACTACCATCTGGCCCCTAGTCTGTCTTTTTTGAAGAATATGTAGAGAAAATCTATAATCGGAATAAGTTATATCCAAAATTCACTATCCTTAGTTTTTGTTGCTAACGTTAATTTTTCAGTGCTAAAAGAATAAATTGCTACCATAAAACTAATTTATCTTCATTTCTTTAGATTGGACATGATCAGGGATGTTTGGCTATAGATCATTTCTTCAAATATAGTGTCAAAATTGAAGTTTATATGAGATTCTGAATTGGTTTAAATTTCTGAATAGAAATTAATTTTTTCCTTGTCCACTTATTTGTTGAAAATTTGATTTAAATAAACTGTATATATATATATATTAAAAAAACTATATTAACTATATATGTTACAAATGGACCATTTTTATAGTTATTTGCAATTCATTTTCCCTTATTTTTCTCTTTAATCCAAAATTTTCCAGGTGTTCACATAATCCATATAAGCTATATCAATATTTTTTCATAAATTGCTAATTACTTATTATTATTACTTGCTAATTAATATTTTATTGTTTGTTATTTCTAAATGTTATCTCAGCCAAATAAACACTTTCTGCCATAAAAGCTTCTTTCAATTTTTCTTTATATTCAATTTAGCTTCATATTTATTTTGTTCTAGTATACTGATTTGATCATTGCTATTGAAATGTGACTTTATGTCTAATTATTCCAGCAGCCTTGCAACAATTATTCTACTGAAAATATTTTTAACTAGCTTTTTATTATTGTTTGAAACTTTTCAATATTTAATTTGCTACTAGGGTTATCACAGAACTTGATACCTTTAATTATGAGTCCACTGCTCCTGGTAGGCATGCTTTTTCTTTCTCTTTTTCTTTGATAGCGGGTAAGAGACAGAGAGAGGAGGAAAGAGGTGGTAAAGACAAAGAGAAAGGAAGATGCCTACAGCATTGCTCTACCACTTGTGAAGCTGTTCCCTCCTCACAGGTGGGGATTTGGGGGTTGAACCCGCATTTTCACACAAGGTTAATGTATATTCTACCTACTATACCACTACCTACTCCTCATTTATGTTTTTTTAAAATATTTATTTTTTCCTTTTGTTGCCCTTGTTATTTTATTGTTGTAGTGATTGTTGTTGTTGTTGTTGATGTCGTTGTTGTTGGATAGGACAGACAGAAATGGAGAGAGGAGTGGAAGACAGAGAGGGGGAGAAAGATAGACACACCTGCAGAACTGCTTCACCAATTGTGAAGCAACTCCCTTGCAGGTAGGGATCCAGGGGCTCGAACTCGACTCCCCTGTAGGTGGGGATCCGGGGGCTTGAACTGGGATCCTTATGCAGGTCCTTGTGCTTTGTGCCACGTGCGCTCAACCCACTGTGCTACCACCCGGCTCCCCTCATTTACAATTTTAAAGAAACATATTAAATGGCAATAAAAGCATCTGATGGGCCAGGGACGCAATATAATGGATATGCACCTAGACTCCAGGTTTAGTAACTGAAACCACTATAAATCAGAGTTGACCAGTGTTCTCTTTCTCCCTGTATCTCTCTCATTAAAATGAAATAAATAAAGCATATATTTTTTTTTAAATTTTTTATTTAAGAAAGGATTAGTGAACAAAAGCATAAGGTAGGAGGGGTACAACTCCACACAATTCCCAACACCCAATCCCCATAACCCACCCCCTCCCATGGTAGCTTTCCCATTCTCTAGCCCTCTGGGAGCATGGACCCAGGATCGGTGAGGGTTGCAGAAGGTAGAAGGTCTGGCTTCTGTAATTGCTTCCCCGCTGAATATGGGCGTTGACTGGTCGGTCCATACCCCCAGTCTGCCTCTCTCTTTCCCTAGTAGGGTGTGTCTCTGGGGAAGCTGAGCTCCAGGATACATAGGTGGGGTCTTCAATCCAGGGAAGCCTGGCTAGCATCCTGATGGCATCTGGAACCTGGTGATTGAAAAGAGAGTTAACATATGAAGCCAAACAATTTGTTGAGCAATCATGGATCCCAAGCTTGGAATAGTGGAGAGGAAGTGTTAGGGAGGTACTCACTGCAAACTCTAGTGTAATCCTGCTTTCAGGTATATATTTTGCAGTAGTTTATGGATACGTGTGCACATAAGCTCTCTCTCACAGAAACTGGTGTATATCTAGGTTATGGGACTTTGTTAGAAAGTGAACTACCTGAGATGAAATTAGAGTGTACTATTAAAGGAAAGGTCTCATCCGAGTAATAAAGCTGAAGGGTTGTCATTCCACACGTGAAGTCTCTGGATACAGTCTGAGGTGAAGCATGTTGAGGTGGCAATCGTTGCCTTGGTTAGGTTGTGATCAGCGGATGCAATATTATTTGGTTTGGATTGGGAGATGCATACGGGAAAGTGGGCCCTATCCAAGGGTTCCAGGACTGGGGGAAGTAGGGGCTCTATAGTGAAGATGTGAGGTTCCTGCTGTCTTAGGGTTCAAAAAAGACAATCAGTAGTTAATATTATCATCACATTATTTGTTAATTGGGTTAACTTTGAAAAGTCCCTTTGTTATGGTTTGCTGGACAGTACCCAGTATCTTGTGTATAGCTGTGCTATTGGAAGCTTCTAATCTACTTGGTCTAGGCTTTTGAGAGAGTCCGCATATCAAATACATAGCCTATATATTAAAAAGATTCAGTTTGTCTTTTGAGAAACTTTGAGACATACAATTGATTTTCCCCTCTCATATTAATTAACTATTGATTTATATGTCTACATTTTGCTAGGAGTGTACATAAACACCATTCCCACCACCAAAGGACTGTGACCCATGCCTCCTGCCCACTCCCACCCCCCACTGGCCCAGGAAGCTACATGTCTACCACTCACCACTGGGTTTTTACTTTGGTGCCCTACTTACAATTTGATCAGGTCCTGCTTTTAGTTTCGCTTTCAGATCTTCTTAGTCAGCTTCTGTTGATGAGTGGGATCATCCCATACTCATCTTTATCTTTCTGACTTAGTTCACTTAACATAATTCCTTCTAGCTCTGTCCAAGATGGGTCAGAGAAGATGGGTTCATTGTTCTTGATAGCTGCATAGTATTCCATTGTGTATATATATATACCACAGCTTTCTCAGCCACTCATCTGGTGTTGGGCACCTGGGTTGCTTCCAGGTTTTAGCTATTATGAATTGTGCTGCTATGAACATAGGAGTACACATCTCTTTTTGGTTGGGTGTTATGGAGTCCTTGAGGTATAACCCCAGGAGAGGAATTATTGGGTCATATGGAAGGTCCATGTCTAGCCTTCTGAGAGTTTTCCAGACTGCTCTCCACAGAGGCTGTACCAATTTACATTCCCACCAGCAATGTAAAAGGGTTCCTCTGTCCCCACATCCTCTCCAGCATTTGTTGCTGCTGTCCTTTTTGATGTATGCCATTCTTACAGGAGTGAGGTGGTATCTTAGTGTTGTCTTAATTTGCATTTCTCTGACAATCAGTGACCTAGAGCAGTTTTTCATATGTTTGTTAGCCTTTTGGATCGCCTCTGTGTTGAATGTTTTGTTCATTTCCTCTGCCCATTTTTGGATGGGGTCATTTGCTTTTTTGCGGCTAAGTTTGCTGAGCTCTTTATATATTTTGGTGATTAGTTTCTTGTCTGATGTCTGGCATGTGAAGATCTTCTCCCATTCTTTGAAGGGTCTCTCTGTTTGTTTAATAGTTTCTTTGGATGTGCAGAAGCTTTTCAATTTGATGTAGTCCCATTGGTTTGTTTCTGCTTTGGTCTTCCTTGCAATTGGGTTTGATTCATCAAAGATGTCCTTGAGGTGTATGTGGGAAAGTGTTTTACCAATGTTTTCCTCTAAGTATTTGATTGTTTCTGGTCTGACATCTAGGTCTTTGATCCATTTGGAGTTGATTTTTGTTTCTGGTGAGATAAAGTGGTTCAATTTCATTCTTCTGCATGTTACAACCCTGTTTTCCCAGCACCATTTATTGAAGAGAGCCTCCTTTTTCCATTTAATCCTTTGGGCCCCCTTATCAAAGATTAGATGCCCATAGGTGTTGGTATTTACTTCTGGGCTTTCAATTCTGTTCCACTGGTCTGTGTGCCTATTTTTGTTCCAGTACCATGCTGTTTTGATGATGATGGCTTTATAATATAGTTTAAGGTCTGGGAGTTTGATGGCTCCATTTCTGTTTCTTTTCCTTAAGATGGTTTTGGCAATTCTAGGTGTTTTCAGGTTCCTGATAAATGTTTGTAGTATTTGTTCTATTCTCTTAAAGAAGCCTGGTGGAACTTTGATGGGTATTGCATTAAATTTGTATATGGCTCTGGGAAGAATATTCATTTTGATGATATTTATTCTTCCAATCCATGAGCATGGGATATCTTTCCATTTCTTGGTATCAGTTTCTATCTCCTTGAGTAGCGACTCATAGTTTTCAGTATACAAGTCTTTCACTTCTTTGGTCAACTTGATTCCTAGGTATTTGATTGATTTTGCTGAAACAGTAAATGGGAGTGATTTCTGGATGTCTTCTTCTTCAGATTTAGTGTTTGCATAAAGAAATGCCACTGATTTTTGTACATTGATTTTGTAGCCTGATACCTTGCTATATTGCCTAGCAACTTCCAGTAATTTCTACTGGATTCTTTAGGTCTTTCTATGTATACTATCATATCATCTGCAAATAGTGAGAGCTTGACTTCTTCCCTTCCAATCTGTATCCCTTTGATTTCTTTCTCTTGCCTGATTGCTATGGCAAGAACTTCCAATACTATGTTGAAGAGTAATGGTGATAGTGGACAGCCCTGTCTAGTCCCCGATCTGAGGGGGAATGCTTTCAGCTTCTGTCCATTGAGTATGATGTTGGCTGTAGGTTTGCTATATATAGACTCCACTATCTTGAGGAATTTCCCATCTATTCCCATTTTTTTGTAGAGTTTTGAGCATGAATGGGTATTGGATTTTGTCAAAGGCTTTCTCTGCATCTATTGAGATAATCATGTGGTTTTTGGCTTTGCTTTTATTGATGTGATGAATGACATTGATTGGCTTATGGATGTTGAACCAGCCTTGCATTCCTGGGATGAAGCCCACTTGGTCATGATGAACAATCTTTTTGATGTGTTGCTGTATCCGGTTGGCCAAGATCTTGTTTAATATTTTGGCATCTATGTTCATCAGAGATATTGGACTGTAGTTTTCCTTTTTGTTCTGTCCCTATCAGCTTTTGGTATCAGGGTGATGTTGGCTTCATAAAAGGTGGAAGGGAGTATTCCTGTTTCTTCAATCTTATGGAAGAGCTTAAGAAGTATGGGTATTAACTGTTTCCTGAAAGTTTTGTAGAATTCATTTGTGAAGCCATCTGGTCTAGGACTTTTATTGTTGGGGAGATTCTTAATAACGGTTTCAATTTCTTTGTCTGTGATTGGTGCATTTAGATTTTGTAGTTCTTCTTGGTTCAGTTTTGGAAGTGCATAGGTTTCTAGGAATTGTTCCATTTCTTCCAGATTCTCTAGCTTGGTGGCATATAGCTCTTTATAGAAGTTTCGCAGAATTCTCTGGATTTCTGTGGTGTCAGTTGTGATATCTCCTGCATCATTTACAATTCTATTAATTTGAGTCTTCTCTCTTTTTTGTTTGGTGAGTCTGGCTAGGGGTTTGTCAATTTTGTTTAATCTTTCAAAGAACCAACATTTGGCTTCATTGATCTTTTGTATGGTTCTTTTATTTTCGATGTTGTTTATTTCTGCTCTAACTTTAGTGATTTCTGTCCTTCTGGTTGCTTTAGGGTTCCTTTGTTCCTCTTCCTCTAAGTCCTTGAGGTGTGTAGTAAGGTCGTTCATTTGGGCTTCTTCTTGATGTTTAATATGTGATTGTATGGCTATAAGTTTCCCTGTCAGTACTGCTTTAGCTGTGTCCCAAATATTTTGATAGGTTGTGTCTTCATTTTCATTAGTTTCCAGGAACATTTGAATTTCCTGTTTGAGTGAGTCTCTGACCCAGTGGTTCTTAAGGAGCATGTTGTTTAGTTTCCAAATTCTATGTCTTTTAATAATTTTCCGTTTGTTGTTAAAAGTTAGTTTTTCTCCACTGTGGTCTGAGAAGATACTTGGGATGATTTCAATGCTCTTGAATTTATTGATGCTGTCTTTGTGGCCTAACATGTGGTCTATCCTTGAGTATGTGTTATGTGGATTTGAAAAGAAGGTGTATTCCAGTTTTTTGGGGTGGAGGAGTCTGAAAATGTCCAAGAGGTCTAGTCTGTCAATCTCTTCATTCAATTCTCTTGTATCTTTATTGATTCTCTGCTTTGTTGATCCGTCTAAGTGTGAGAGTGGGGTATTGAAGTCTCCCACTATTATTGTATTACTATTGATGTATTTTTGAAATTCTTTCAGTAGATGCTTAATGTATTTAGATGGTCCCTCGTTGGGTGCATAGATGTTAATAATTGTTAAGTCTTCTTGGCTGATTGATCCTCTAATCATTATGTAATGTCCTTGCCTATCTTTTATTACTTTATTTAATTTAAAATCTATCGTGTCTGAGATGAGAATGGCTGTTCCTGCCCTTTTTTGTGGACCGTTAGCCTGTATGATAGTTTTCCATCCTTTCACTTTAAGTCTGTGTTTATCTTGTTGTGACAGATGGGATTCTTACAAGCAGCATATGGTTGGGTTACGTTTTCTGATCCATCCCCCCACCCTGTGCCTTTTGATGGGTGAGTTTAAGCCATTGACATTTATTGATATTATGGATTTAATGTATTGTAGTGCCATTGTTCTAAAAAACAAATTTTTTACTCTGATATATTACAAGTATTATAGTGATGTTCTTGTTTATAAGAGGTCTTTTAGTACCTCTTTCAGGGCCGGCTTGGTGATAGTTGCCTCCTTTAACTGTTGTTTGTCTAAGAAGGTTTTGATCCCTCCATCTAGCTTGAATGAAAGTCTAGCAGGATATATTATCCTTGGTTGAAACCCTTTTTCATTCAGGGCTCGATAGATATCTTGCCACTCCCTTCTGGCTTTTAGAGTTTGAGTTGAGAAATCTGCAGAAAGTCTTATGAGTTTTCCCCTGTATGTGACTTTTTGTTTCTCTCTTGCAGCCTTTAGGATCCTTTCTTTATCCTTACTTCTTCTCATTGTGACTATGATGTGTCTTGGTGTCTTCAGGTCTGGGTTGATTCTGTTTGGTACTCTCTGGGCCTCTTGAACCTTGATATCCTTTCTGTTATTCAGGTCTGGGAAGTTTTCTTGTATTATTTCCTCTAGAATGTTTTCTTCCCCTTCCTCTCTTTCTTCCTCTGGCAGGCCAATTATACGAATGTTACTTCTTTTGAGATCATCCCATATGTCTCTTTTGTTGTTTTCAGTGTCTCTCAATCTCTTTTTAAGCTCTTTCACCTCTTTCTTAGTTTTCTCTAACTCATCCTCTGTCTGACTAATTCTGTTTTCTGCTTCTGTTAGTCTGCTTTCCCTTGCCTCAGCTTCTTTCTTCATTACAGCTATTTCAGCTTTCAATTCTCTAATTGTCTCAATATAATCAGTATTTCCCTTGGGGGTCTCAACTGTTGTTTCCCTAATACTGCCATTCCTTTCCTCCAATGTTGTTTTCATTTCTGTGATTAATAAGTTTATTATTGCTTGCACACTTTTCTTATCTATGGTTACTTCTGACTGATTTGTGGTTTCTTCTGGGCTCTTGTCTTCATTCATTGGGGTAGCAGTTTTATTTGTTTTTAATCTACCCATTTTTTTTATTTATGTGTTTCTCTCTCTTTTATTTTTATGCTCTGTTGTTCCTCAGTTGTTGTGTTTTGAGCACAAGTAACACTGTCCTAAATACCTTTATGACAATTGCACTCACCAACCTCTGGAATTACAGTAGCAACTGAAGTAAGTATTGAAGGAGTTTAATCATTACCAGTTATCCAAACAATTTCTCTAGTCCGTGAAAAAATAGTAACCAAATCCCAGTGAAGAAAGAGAAAAGAAAGAGAGGATAGCAAGAATAGACAGTTATGCAAATCTACTATCCAGTGTATATTCTAGGGGTAACAAGAGTGTAAAGGGAACTAGAGCAGAGATACACACATAGAAAGTCCACTCTGGGTCAGATTTATTCCCCAAAGTAATTCACAAATTCAGAAAGGCGAAGAAGAAAGAAGTGTATGACAAGATAAAAAAAAAGAGATAGAGAGAGATAAGAGAGAGAAAAGGGAGAAGATATGAAGGAGGGTTGTAATTAAAGAGCAGTGCGAGGAACTTCCCAAATGTGTATCAGTGAATTTAAAAAAAAAAAAAAACCCTGTTTGGTGGTATGGGGTATCCTGCTAGTAGCTGGTCCCAGGCACTGCTTATGGGGTGGGGGCAGCGGGAAGGATGTATGCTTGAAAATTAAAAGGAAGAAAAAAGAATTTTTTTCCCCTATTCTAATTCTTAACCCAAATTAAGTTATAGACACCTCCTTGGTGTTACCGCTATGGCCCCTTATTGGCTGGCCTGCTAAAGGCAGAAAATCCTATTGTTTACATGAGATGTGTCCGGAGCTCAAAGGCTAGCCGCTTCTCAGTCCGCCATCTTCAGGGAAACCCCCCCCTCCAGACTTTTTTAAAGGATTTCTCAAAAATGAAAACTAGCTCCAAGTCCTTTGATCCAATGAGAGCTATACTCAAGAAGTCTTTGGATCCGCTCTCAGGGTTGCAGTGGACCCTGGAGACTCCCAAGAGGAAGCCCCCGAGCTAAAGTGCTCTCTCCGGGTCCTCTGCCCGCCGTGCTCTGCAACCGGCGGAGGAGCCGCCTTCTTGGGCGGGCGGAGGACAATGCCAGGCGCACTCACCTTGCCCGGCGCCGCCTGGGTATTCTGGAGCCCCACTAGTCCGTGTCACCTTTACTCTAATTCTTAACCCAAATTAAATTGTACTCACTTTTTGGTGTCACCCCTTATTGACTGGCCTGCTAAAGGCAGAAAATCCTACTGTTGCCCACGATGCGATTAGAGCGCTCGCTGTTAGCGACTTCTCAGTCCGCCATCTTCCTCAAAGCATATATTTTTTAAAGAACTTCAAAAGTAAAAGCATCTGACATCTGTTTCAGTGGATGTTGTTTTCAACTCTAGGAGTCATTTGTAAAAGTACATTTTAAAAAGTGCTAGTCAAATTTGTTCCTCTGTAATTACAAAAGATGATATTGTGTTCTTAATGACAAAGTAGATGGAAACTGAGGTGATTATCCTTAGTAAATTAAGAAAAGGAGGTAGGTGAAAGGCAACTACTGGCTGGCTTTGATCATATGTGGATTCTAGAAATTTGAAGCATATGAACTTGTGTTGTTTTTGATCGGTGGTCTCATGCATACCAACAAACTTGTAAAATAATAAGTAGCTAAACTGTCTTTGAGAATTTTGTGAGGACTATGGTTATCATAATTGAAAGAGTAATGAGAGAGGGGCACAGAATGGTTGTGTGGTGTAGGTAATACCCCATATAATCTGGTAAAGCATTATTACATCACTAATAAAAATAATTAGAAATTTAAGTGTCAACAAGTATGTCACTATTTTTATTATAGAAGAATATTTCAAGGAATAGATTGCACATTACAACAGGTAGTTTTAATGATCACTAGAATATATTGTTTTTATTGCTTAAAATATATGCACTGTATGGACTATTTATATCATTTATATTTTAATTTACATACATGTTAAAGAGATTTTTGACTTACATAAATATCAGATATATTTTCACCATTTCTAGCAATTGCCCTAATCTTACATTCTGTGATTTCCTTCATATAGAACTCTTGAAGTCTTTGAGAAGATTAGATATAATATCTTAAAACCTTCAAGAATTAAAATGAAAAGTCCCATGTTGCAAGAAGTTAGAAAATTAAGCTTTTTCTTTTTAGGCAGGACTATATTCATAGTGGATATTAATTAGATAATATACCTTATAGCCAACATAGTCTAATTCAAATGAATGCAAGAATAGAAGATTTAAAGTTTCATTAAAATTTTTATATATTGGTAATTTGTGCAATTGACTTGCATGAAGCATGATTAATAACAACTAAAGGAAAAGTCTTATAGGTAGAAAGAGATGAAAAATCATCCTAATAAAGGAATAATTTATAAGATATGCATTTTAACAACAAAAATACCAACTAGTTGAAATTTTGTGACATAAAACAACTATGTGAAATGTTAATATGGTAACCTTACTAGCCTGTGTTTATTAGTTTGATTTGTTTACCCCAGGCATGAATTTCCTAGGACAAAGGCTTTCATAACCACTTCTTTGTAGAAACTACACAAAACTACACAAGGTCAGGAGGCAAATAACTAGGCCAGCAAATCTGACAGCACTAATGCAAATATTGCTAACTAATTCATCCCTGGATAATTGAAAATATGAAAATAGTCACAGTAAAAGCTCATGTTGTCAGATGTGGAATAGAACTGGGAAAAGGTGATGGATCCGCAGAAGTTTTAGCTTGTGGTCCGGGAGGTGGCACATTGGACTCTCAAGCATGAGGTCCAGAGTTTAATCCCTGGCAGAATATGTACCAGAGTGATGTCTGGTTCTCTCTCTCTTTCTCTCCTATCTTCATGAATAAATAAATAAAACTTTTTTTTAAAAAAAGAAGTTTTAGCTCAACCATTAAGGAATATGGGAATTTACTGTGTTTTTACCAAGCATTTCCTTCAAAAATGTTGCCCCTTCCTTCCATCTATATTCCATTTCTATCCTCCTGGTGCCTACCCCCTCAATAGTCAGAAGTACTAGAAAATCAGGAAAGTTCATTTATTTCTACAGCAAGATACTGCTTTATAACATGTTTTTCTTGTCTATGAGATTGCTAACCTGGAAGAGTGCATGATGGTGTGATGTTTCTCCTTCTGTATCTTTTGTTCCCTCTATGTTTCTCATCCTCTATCTGGAGAAGAAAGAGGAGGAAGAGGAAGGGAAAGATGAGGAAGAGGAGGAGGAGGAGGAGAAGGAAGGGGTGAAGGAGGAGGAGGAGGAGGAGAAGGAAGGGGTGAAGGAGGAGGAGGAGAAGGAAGGGGTGAAGGAGGAGGAGGAGAAGGAAGGGGTGAAGGAGGAGGAGGAAGAGGAGGAGGAAGGGGTGAAGGAGGAGGAGGAGGAAGAGGAGGAGGAAGGGGTGAAGGAGGAAAAGAGGAGAAGGAGAGAGAAAAGAAAAAATGAAGAGAATGAGGAGGAGAAGCATCTGTCAGGCACAGTAAAATCACTCAAACATGAAGGGCAAGAAAAACCTGCTGGGGAAAAACAAACAAACAAAAAAAAAACCTCACCTAGCATGATTGTTTTTTTCTGTCACAAGAGACAAAGTGTTAGACAATCATGAGACAAGCACTTACTGTTTTACTATGATATTAGCAGAAACAATTATTATTTTTCAACTAAACAATTATTATTCTTCACAGATAACCGTTTTCTTACTTTAAATTATTAATACAAATTTCCCTTCTAAGTACATTAGTGTTCTCTGTTGCTTATAAACAGAATTGTGACCCATAAGATTAGGGCAAATAATCATTCATTATTGATCCAGTATATCCTGTACCACAGATTTTCAAAATCCATTCTGTAGTTAAATACTCTTTTTCCACATGCATTGGTGACTTTAGTAATACAGCACATTATTAAATTGGTACATTAGCATCTCAGTTTCCTTTACTCTGAAAATATGAATCCCATTAAGAAAATCAGGTGCATTTTATAACTTACTTACTATAGCTGGTATAACTGATGTCATAACAGTTTTTACATGCCACCATATGGAGTTAGAAATCCATGGATCATATGGTATCAATAATTAATATATGAATTTTAATTGGAATACAAAAGTAGTAGAATAAATACTATTAATGTAAATTAATATTAATAAAATTATGGAACTTGTGAATGCATTATAGAACTCACGATTCTTACTATGATTGGAATATGTGATTGTAAGTGGGATGGTGCTTCAAGGCATTCCTTATTCTAGCTTAGTTGCTATAAGTGGTTTTTTTTTTTTATTTATTTTATTTATTTATTCCCTTTTGTTGCCCTTGTTGTTTTATTGTTGTAGTTATTATTGTTGTTGTTATTGTTGTTGGATAGGACAGAGAGAAATGGAGAGAGGAGGGGAAGACAGAGAGGAGGAGAGAAAGATAGACACCTGCAGACCTGCTTCACCGCCTGTGAAGCGACTCCCCTACAAGTGGGGAGCCGGGGTTTGAACCGGGATCCTTATGCCAGTCCTTGTGCTTTGCGCCACCTGCGCTTAACCCGCTGCGCTACAGCCCGACTCCCGCTATAAGTGTTTTTATAATTATGGGAAAAAACTTTGACATATCAGTATTTTTATTTATAATGTGTAGGTATCTTGAGAATGATACTTGTGTTCATGTAGTGTTGTACATGGTGAAGATACCCACACTTGTTTTAATGTTCTGGTGTTGGTTTCCTAAAATTATTAATACTATTTAAAATAAATTCTCTTTTCTACATTTTGCATTGAGCACTCTGGCAGTAACCTACTTTTGTATTAACATTTTTAGTATTTTTTTGATCTTCAGACTTTAGTCTTCTGCAAAAATGTATACTATTATTTTTACTATACCATCTTTTCTTGAAATTCAAGAAGATAAATTATCAAAGCTGAGAACAACATGTCTTTTTCCAGTGATCACATGACTAGACTTTATCCTACAACTCTTGAACTTTATTTCCTGTTAGGGGATATATAAATGTCATTGCTACTGCAAACTATCGTATTTGCACACAACAGAAAGTAATGTAATGCAGTAAGTCCCATTATATATGTGACCCAGGTTTAACGATAGTTAACAGCTTACACCACTTACTTTGTTTCTGTATGTATAAGGATAAAAAACACAAAATTTTCCTCTCAATTTTTGGAAAATATGTTAAACATTTTAACATCTCACCACTGAATACTTCAACTTTCATAAAAGCACTCTCCTGTAAAACCTCATTACCACCTAAAGTATTTTGACTAGAACCAATACTATTTTCTAATAATATTCCAATTCTAATTTATTTAATTATCCTCAAATATCCTTCAAAAAATTTCAGAAACCTAATATCTAGTCAAAAACCATGTACTACATGTAGTTTTCATGTCTCTATTTTAGTAAAAGCATCTATATTTGCTATTTTTCTTCCAGAGGATTTTAAGCATCATGAAAGTAAGAGTCCCTGTGGTTTATACATCTTGATTGTTCAAGGAGACTGTTAGAAAATAAAGACAACATGATGTGAAGAGTCTAGATTTTGAGATACAGATGTATGATATATGAAATCTTACCTCTATCACTTACCTCTGTGACCTCAGACCTGCTATGAAGGTGAATAAAGAGAACCAGAACCATTCCTGAGGCACTGGAGGCCATGACACGGTTATTAAATATTAGTATGCATAATGACCAGAAAGTCCTTGAGTCATTAAACTTATTTTCTTATTTTTATCAGGCAACCAGTGCACTGAATTTCCATTTCTTTACTTGTGACTGGAGATTATAAATAATCTGTATTGGTCATGAGGAAAAAATAGTAAACAAGACAAATGCCTCGCATTGGGATTTTTCCAACACATGTGATTTGAAGAATATTTTGAAATTTTCCAGAGTTGTACTGCTTCATCTGTTAAAAAAATATTTTGCAAGTTCTTAAAATGTACTTTAAAATATGATTTTGTAACACAAGGAAATTAGATTTCTACAGTGAATCTTCTTTCCTCTCTGTTTACCCCCCCAGTCTCACAAAAGCAGACACTAACCTGATTTCCAACACCACATTTTTTTTTGCCAGTTTTTGATTTTTTTAAATAAATAAAACCACTCATGATGTATTTCTTTGTTGTTGTTGTTGTTTGGTTGGTTGGTTTTGTTGTTGTTACCACCTTAACATCTTCAGCATATATTATATTCTTCTGTGTATTCTACATTGCTAAGATTCTCCTATTTTTTTAGCCTGTACTAACAGCTGTGGATCATGAATTTCAGACATTCTGGTAGATGTTTCTGGTTCTCAATGAATTTTTAGTATTCAATTCAAATAATTCTACATATACATAACACAGACATATACATACATAACTATAACTCAGATCAAAATACAGAATATTAGCAACACTTAAGAAGATTCTCTCATATTCTTCCTTTTTCTCTCATATTCTTTCTTGGTCAGATATACGACTCAAAAGATAATGATTATTTTAACTACATTAATCAAAGATTAGTTTTGTCTCCTCCTACTATTCATGAAATCATTTAGTACCAATGAAATCATAATCCCTAGTCATTTATGTTTTAGTCCTTATGTTCATTTTTATGACTGTGACAATAATATCATTACTTATAGTTGCTATATTTCCTTTAGTATTCCTGATTAATATTCCATTTAATTAGCATCCAGTATCTTTTTTATACACTTCTTGGTGAAAGACACACATAACTCCAATTTTTGATTATTTGGAGTAAAGTATCATATATGTTTTTGTATCTTCAGTGAACAGAATGTTAATTTCTGTTTGGTGTTTTAGCAATAATAAATCTGATTCGTAGAAATATGTTTAGATTTAATAAATATTGGAAGTTTTACAGAGGGCCAGGAGGTGTACGTAGCATAGTGGGTTAAGCGCCCATTGTGCAAAGCTCAAGGATAGGTGTTAAGAATCCTGGTTCCAGGCCCCAGTTCCCCAACTGCAGGGAGGTTGCTTCACAAGCAGTGAAGCAGGCCTGCAGGTGTCTATCTTTTCGCCCTCTCTCTATCTTCTCTTCCTCTCTCAATATCTCTCTGTCCCATTCAACAACAAAAACAGCAATAAGAACAATTTTAATAACAACGATAAACAACAAGGGCAACAAAAAGGGTAATATCCTCCAGGAGTAGTGGATTTGCAGTGCAGTCACCCAGCCCCGGTGATAACCCTGGAGGGAAGAAATAAAAAATAAATAAATAAAAGAAAGTTTTCCAAATGAATTTTATTACCTAAAGCTACCACTCATCAGAAATTTAAGAGAGTTATAGATTGTTATTATCATTTATGTGCTTTAAATTTAAAAATTTAGATAT
The DNA here is from genome assembly GCF_950295315.1 of Erinaceus europaeus. Lineage (NCBI taxonomy): Eukaryota > Metazoa > Chordata > Mammalia > Eulipotyphla > Erinaceidae > Erinaceus > Erinaceus europaeus. Next base: position 58,711,721 of record NC_080169.1, on the reverse strand, counting down.
TCTATAAAGTTACATGGTATTACATTATTGATGCCTTGATTTACATTACTTTGATAAATTATTATATTGAGCATTGTTTCATATGTTTATTTACTATTTCAAAATATTCTTTGGTGAAGTACTTCTGAAAACTCTTATGTTATTAAAATATTGGATTGTTGTGATATGTAAACACTAGACTATTTTATATTAAATGTAGAGTTACAATCTATTTTAAAATACTAGGAGGATAATGCAACATCTTACTTGAGATTAAGTCTCTAGCAAAAGTAAACTTAAATGGATCAAAGATTTAGATGAAAATTTATAGTAACTATACACGAGATGCTTTCTATGATCCCTAGTATTTTCTGTACCAACAGAATTCACAGGTTCACCTTATCAACCTGGTCCTTTAGGCAGCCTCTCTAGGTTCTTCATTATTAAAGTCTGAGTCAGTTAACCAAACTTTTACTTTGATAGGTTCTATCAAAGTTTTAAATAAAGTTTTAAATAAATAATAGTTTAAAATAAAGCAAAATCCCTATTATTATCATGCACTGAAGACTACCAAATCTCTAAAAATACAATTGTAGACTTCAGTTTAATTGAGGACATAGTTAATACTACTACTACTCCTAATAATAATAATAATAATTTGTCACTCAAGGCTGGGAAAATAGCATAGCAGTTTCTACAACAGACTTTCAAGATTGAGACTCAGACATTCCAGGTTCAATCTCTGGCACCACCATAAACAGAATTTCAGTAGTGTCCCGGGGAAAAAAATCACTTTTCAAGAATCAAGATATAAAGCATACAATTTGAAAAAAAGAAACTAAAAAGTTTGAATAAATGTCAATAAATTTGCAATTATTTTAATTTATATAGAAGCATTAGTGAAATATGGTCATTAATGGTTAAATTTTAGGTTGCAGATCTAAAGTAACCTAAAATATTGCAATGTAAATTTTGGAAATTCTCATGCACTCAAGTCGAGCAGAAGTAATTTACCTGGACTTAATGAATTAAGTAAAAATACTTGTTTACATCTCAAGGAAAAATTAAGAACCTCAACATTGGTTTAGTATTACCTTAGATATTAGGATATAAAAGGGGGAAAAATAAAGGGATTCTTTGCTTTCAAAATTGTTATTCAAAAAAGAAACAGTCAATTACACTGTCTGGTAAAAAATTAAATTAAATTTAAAAAGAAAGAGTCAACACATAAGTGTAAAGGAAAAAAAAGTATTTAAATATCAAATAGTTTAAGGTGCTAAAGTAGGGCTGACTCATAGAACAGATATCTTAAAATTCAAGAGATCTTGGGTTTGAGACCTGACACCATGAGGGAACACCATTGATAGGGGTGGGTGGTGATTATTAGTGATTCAATAATAAATAACAAGATTATACAATAACAGGGGTATAAATTCCATATAGTTTCAACCACCAGAGTTCTATGATCCACTTCCTCCATTGGAAAGTTCCATATCCTTTATCTGTCTGGGATTATGGACCAGAGATCTTTATGGGGTGCAGAAGGTGGGATGTCTAGCTTCTGTAATTGCTTTGATGCTAAGTTTTGATTTCTCTTCTCTCTTTGTCTCCCCTCTTTCCTTGTTATTTCCCATTCTTTCCCCAGAAGAAAAAGTTTAGGAATTGGGCACAGGAGGTTGCTCACTGGCATTGAACATGCATGAAGTGTTGAGGTAATTCTCTGAAACTGCATTTGGAAAATAAAAGAAAGTGCTAAATATAGATTCTTCCTGAAGTAAAATAAGTTGGTATTGTTGAAGAGACAAACAAATCAACAGGACATATCAGAAAGTGATCCACACAATGCAGTCAACTAATCTTTGGTAATAAACCACGTAATTCAATAGATTAAAAAAACAATTATTTTTCAATATGCGATGCTTAAAACAACTTGTTATCAAAATGCATCATATGTAATATATATTACAATATACATAATTTATACCTTCCACAAAAAAAATTAATTCAAAATGTCTCATGGAATCTAAATTTAAAGTAAAGCCAGAAAACTTCTAAAAGATAGCATAAAAACATGTGCAGGTCAATTTAGTCTTAGTGGTGACTTTTAGGTACAGCATAGCATAAAGAAAAAAAAAAAGGTATGTTAAAAAAATTTTAAATCTGTTTGTAGAAGACACTGTTAGGAAGTGGTAAGCTGGATGCGGAGGTGACCTGGCTGGGACAGCTGTCACTCCATTGATTGCCAGGGTTGATTCAGCTGATCTGGCTGGCTAGACAGATGTCCCCTTCCTCCCTCACTGCTCCATGTGCGTCCCTCCAGAAGCTGCCTGCTGGGTTGAAGAGGACGAACTTCCCTGAATAGAGACAGACTGGTCTTCAGTTGAGGGTATACCAGTAGCTGCGCTCCCCTGCTAGAACCTTCAAACAAGCTCTCAAGGAAGTGGTAAGCCTATTAGCTTACTTTAAAAAAGAGTGACCAAGAGATAGTTTATCAGGTAGGGCACACAAATTACCAGGCTGGAAGCTCCAGATTTGTGTTAAGATACCACATAGGAGCATCATGGTCCTGAAGCTGGGAGGTGAGGATCCCCCACCGATGGTATAGCTAGACATGGAATCTCTCAGAAGACAAAGAATGAAAAGGAAAAATGGCCCAGGAGCAGTGGAATGATATCTGTGTGAGACTATGCTTCAATAAACAATCAAATACATTCCTGAGTAGAAAGATATCACATAGCTCCATGCACTTTGCTGATCAGGAAGGAACTTTCTAAAGAAAACTTTAAATATGACCTAATAAAGAAAAAGATATTTTTCTTACCAAGCTCTGAAAAAAAAATAGTATAAATGAACAGCAGAATTAAAAAGCCTCCAGTAGAGAGACAAACTGAATGTGCTTGAAGAATGGACGGGATGAAGAAATTAGGATCTTATTATGGCTCCTAGATACCAATCAAGGGGAGATAAGAGGTTGTGCCTATGTGACTATAGGGTAAACCATTAACCACCCAATAAATAAAAATAAAATAAAATAAAATAAAATCAGAGTGAGAATGTAATAAAGATGACAAGTAAGGATGAATAAGCTGTTTTTTTTTTAAATAGCTGTAGCTTAAATTCTGAGTGTATAAAATAATTGAATGGTTTGCTAGGGAGGTATTAATATATTATCTTATTTTAAAACCATCACTATGTAAGAATAGAGATTAAGAACACATGGTAAGAATAGAGATTAATTAAGCACACATAGCATAAAGAGCAAGGATTGGCCTAAGGATCCCAGTTCAAGTCCCCAGCTCTCCACCTGTAGGGAGGTCGCCTCACGGGCAGTGAAGCAGGTCTGCAGGTGTCTTTCTTTCTCTTTCCCTCTCTATTTCCTTACCTCTCTCGATTTCTTTCTATCCTAACCAACAACAACAACAGCAATGACAACAACAATAATAATAACAATAACAAGGGTAACAACAAGGGCAACAAAGTAGAAAAAATGGCCTCCAGGTGCAATGGATTCGTAGTGCAGTCACTGAGCCCCCAGCAATAACCCTGGAGACAAAAAAAAAAAATAGAGGTTAAATGAAATAATTCACCTGGATAGTGAGCCTGCTTTGCCATGCTGAGTATTCAGATTTAAACCTGACCACCTACTGCATTGGCTGAAGCTTTTTCTCCTTTTCCTCTCTTTCTGTCTGAAACTCTCATTTCTAGAATGTAAAACCCGGGATGGGGGGGGGGGGAAGAAGAGAATAGGAGAATAGAAAATAAAGAGAATAAATTGTATATGGAGGCAGGGGAATTAGAAGAAGAATATTGTAATTGACCAAGCAAAAAGTGATGATAGAATGGAAGTGAGGAATACTATGTATATCCTCTGTGACACAGCCATGAATCTGGAAGCAGAACTATGAAATTTATTATAGGTTGAAATCCATGCCCTTTGCCATTCACATTACATTCTATTAAATGAAAACTTTTCAGATTAAACATTACTTTAAATAAATGGAACTTGTGAAATTGTACATGATACTTGCTTTTCGTAGTATTTGTTGTAACAGATTTGACTTACCTAGAACTAGCTTAATAGGTGTTACTTTTCATTTTCTCTGAAAAGTTTTAATTACTGTAGTTGGAAATAAAGTATCTCTTTCAGTAATGGGATCGTGGATGTTAACTAGATTTATTGTGCTTGTTATTTTGCAATGTATACACATATTTAATCATTATGTTGTACAACCAAAACTAATACAACACTGTGTGTTAATTGTACATCAATAAAAACATTTTAATATTTTTGACATTTTCCACCTTTTAAAAAAATCACTCTTTACATTGTTGTATTTATTGTATACTATATAGACTATATCTACAATTTGCATATGAGTAATTTTACTTACTTTTAGCTTCATGAAAGAATCCATAGGTTTAAACTGAAAAAGCACAGCACTGTTTAACAAGTCATGTCTTTCTAGAAAGAAAAAGGTGGGTGTGGTACATCTACTTTCTTCTGTTTTAAAAAGTATTTTATTGGTTTAAATGAAAAAGATATAGAGGGAGAGAGGTGGAAAGAGGAGAGGAGGAAAAGAAGAAGATTGAGAAGAGGAGGGGATGGGGAGGAAGAGGGTGAGAGACACTAAAATACTGCTCAGCTCTGGTTTATGGTGGAACTAGAGATTGAACCTGGAGCCTCAGAACCATAGACATGAAAACTTTTTTTTTTTTTGCATAACATGCTATCTCCCCAGCACACTCTCTACTTTTTTATATTTATTTTCCCTTTTGTTGCCCTTGTTTTTTATTGTTGTTATAGTTATTATTTCTGTTGTTGTTGATGTTGTTGTTGGATAGGACAGAGAGAAATGGAGAGATAAGGGGAAGACAGAGAGGGGGAGAGAAAGACAGACACCTGCAGACCTGCTTCATCGCCTGTGAAGTGACTCCCCTGCAGGTGGGGAGCCAGGGGCTGGAATGGGGATCCTTATGCAGGTCCTTGTGCTTTGTGCCAGGTGCGGTTAACCCGCTGAGCTACCGACCGACTCCCCACTCTCTATTTTTTTAAGTCAAAAGTTCTTATCTACAAGTTAGTTACAAAATAGCTTGACAATTCCTACTGATATTTGTATTGCATCTCAATTTCAATAATGGTTAATTATGAGTGTAAAAATTAATATTTTAATCTTATATATGAGAATATATTTATAAGGGTTAAGTAGCAGCATAAGCTGTCATGTTTACATAGCATGCACAAGGACCCAGGTTCAAGACCCTTGTCTCTACTGGCAGGAGGGAATCTCCTCACGAGGTGGAGAAGTAATGCAGGTGTTTCTCTTTCTCCTTCTCTATGTCCCTCTCTCTCTTCCTCTCCTCCATATATATATATATATATATATATATATATATATATATATATATATATATATTGAAAAAACAGTTTCTTTGAAAAAGAAGTTTCTAATATATGAACATTTAAAATCCTTGGGAAATGAGAAATTAAAAACTATAAAGTATAAAATAAAAGTATGCATTTCTTAAATAGAATACTGAGGATATAAACTCTTGTATTGTAAACAAAAGAAATCTTTATTGATTAGTTTCAAAAGTTATAGTAAATAAATTTCCTTGTTCTTCTTTCAAGTGTTTTTATGAGCTTTGTAAGGGAAAGAAGTTACCTGGTTTTTTTTTTTTTATCTCCATCTATCATTTGTGAGAGATCTTCAATGTCAACCAGAATATAAAAATGAAATTGTGCGAGACAGAAGTGGAGAAAACGGGGAGGAACTAGAGGCCACTCCCCAATACACCACAGAGGTGTGGACTGATAGGATCAACAAGCTCTATTATGTTAGCCCCCAAGTGGAGATGAGGGCACATTGCCTCCTGTCCCTGAAGGGACTTACTTCTCTTTTCAGACTACAGTTCAGCAGAGGTCTTTTAGTCTCATTGCAACCTGCTCCCTGCTCTCTGGTGACTTTATGTAGAGAAAATGATACCATGCACCTTAGGAAAAAATAAATAAATAAACAAAAAGCTTCGTAGGGTTAATTCTCAGGGGTTGTAAAGGCCAAATGTCTTCACAATTCTCTATCTAATTGCCTGTATGCGCGCGCGCGCACACACACACACACACACACACACACACACACACACGTGTGTCTTTACTTTCGTTTCTTTATACAGGTGTTCCATCTAAAACTTACTTCCTCCGTCATCACTACCTATATAGTGCATCTTATCTGTCTTATTTGTGTTGGCTCATCTTTACAACCCACTGGGGAGCTGTTGCTTAGGGCAATGCCTCTGCCTTCAACCAGAGCTCTGATGAGGTGCTGAGACCAAAAAGCAGGGAAGGAGTAAAAGAAACTCTCCTCCAACGCATCTTCACGGCTGCCCTCCACAGTCACCCTAGGCCCTGCGCTCACAAACACAGTGTAAAGTTGCCCCACACTACCAGGCAGAGGGACTAGGGTCGCAGCGGCTAAGGACAAGATGCTGGAGCTGAGCATCCCTCAGCCCACAGAACCTCCTTGCTCCGCAGCCCAAAGCGCCCCTCACCACCCGAGTCGCCTGGAGCCCAAGATCACAAAGCAGCAGCGGCACTAACTGCTTCCACTCACGAGTCACTGAGGAAAGCCTCTTTCCTCGCCCTAGCCCATCCCTCGTCTCCTCAGCCCCCTCCCCCGTCACTGCAGCGGGGGCAGTGATTAGGCGCTCCCGAGGACTCCTGCCACTCTGCCCGCGCTGGCTGCTGCTTCCTGAATCCCGGGTGCAGCAGCCCACAGCCTGCTCTGCGGACTCGCGCGCTCAGAAGCCGGGGACCCGCGCCTGAGCACCCCCAGTGCGGGAGCTGGGGTGGTAGGGTGGCGGGGGTGGCGAGGACGGGGCGGAGGAGTTCCTGATTCTCTACCGGACTCAGGAAGTTGTCCTTAAAAAATAAATAGATATATCGCCGACCCGCGGTGGAGCAGCCACCTCGTCAGAGCAGCATGTGGACTGGCGCACCAGGTCCCGCTCGGTGCTCTGGGGCTGCCTTTGTCGCCTTCGTTGCCGCGGTCAGACCAGCGGCTGCCGGTAGCCAGAGCCCAGCGGCCAGGGAAGCGCAAGGACGCTTGGCTGCCGCTCTTGCTCTCTTACTTACTGCTGCTGCACGCTTCCACTCAGGAGGTGGCAGTCACTGCTGTGGCTGAGAAACCAGCCCGCATTTCTACAGCTGGTCACCTGGTGAGGAGTTGAGACACTGCGCCTCCTGCCCTGACCCACATGGCTTGTTACCTGGTCATCAGTTCCCGGCATCTCAGCAATGGACATTACAGGGGCATTAAAGGAGTCTTCAGAGGACCCCTCTGCAAGAATGGATCTCCTTCTCTGGTAACTTGAAAACCACACACACACACACACACACACACACACACACACACACACACACACACACACACACACACACACACACACACGTTCGAAATCAATACAAACAATATTATATTGTGGTACAATGAATGGGTAGTGAATATCTACAGGCATGTTGTGTGTTTATATAATTTATTGAAAGACTGTTACACAGTGAAGGGCTGTGTTTACATGTGTATTTTCAAGAGTTATTAGCATCTGTAGTGCTGTGGATACAAATATTTACCGAATGCAGTTAGTTGCAGGACTGTGAAGGTAGTTCCTGTATACCATATCAACTTACGAATTTGCTGATTTGGGCAGTGTGGAAAGTTTGAGTGACACTTTATAATCATGCTTTGTGAAGCCATCTGTTGGGAGTAGTTTTAAAATACTGCTGTTTATAAGAAAAACTTCTAAGAGCAGTCGACTTGAAAAAGGGAAGATACTAGATGTTGCAACTTGATTAAATTAAATTTTATGCTTAACTCTTCAGGTTCTTTAAGGAAATTCAAAACATTCTGTGTAGAACTTTGAATTGGATAGTTTCTAGTACTACAGATAAAATGTATCTATATACATTAAAATGAATGAGTGATGCTTTTTAAGTCAGTCAGGTATTCAGTTTACTAATGGATTTATTCAAGTATCTTTATAAATTTATGTTGTCCAATATCTATAACTTTGAAATTCACCTTTTGGCTTTTATTATTGATTAACGTTCTAAGGATTCATATATGCTTCAAGGCATGATAAGTAATATTATGTATTTGTTATCCTATTGTGCATTATAGGAAACATTGAAAATGGATTGAATGCTATTCAGTAAGAATGATATACTTTTAAGTTTTGTATTATTTCAACTAGCTATAAGTGTTTAAACGTAACCACATTTTTTACTTGAATATAAATACCAACTTTTAAAGTCAGTAAAATGTAAGGAGGAAAACTTACTTATTTAGTACTTTCCATCATGATTTGCTGCATCATTAACATGCATTATTCAAGACTGCAATATATTATAAAAAGCTTTGATTAAATATTATACTTGTTTCTTACAAGAACTCTAAAATCAAAAAGTGCAAATGCACAGAGATATCTATAGGATTTATAATTATGACAAACTATTGTTTCACATACTTTCATGCACTACAAAAAGTAGATCAATGTTATGCCCCCCCCCCCACAATATAGTACTGAACTAGAAGTATTAGATGATTAGATGGCATATATTTACATTGGCACTTACAATTAAACTTATAGTGTTAAAAGGATCTTGAAGAGTTTTTGTTCAGTATGCCCACAGTTTGTCCTTTCAAGAAGCTGGTCTGAATCTTTCCTATTTTTCAAGATTCTCAGGAGTTTCTATAGGCTCAACAAACCACCTTAAGTATTTAACAACCCCACATTTCCAAGATCTTTTTTATAGCAAACTTAGATCTTTCAAATTCTTTTTTTTTATACTCATTTCAAACATGGAATGGTACACCTTTCTCACTGGTATTATTTTCCAGTCCTTTGATAAGCTCTGTGACTACCAAGTCTATCTCTCTCCTTATGGAAATCAGAATCTATTAATGTGTTGTAATATGTATCATAATTACTCAAATTATAAGGGAGGATTACTATATAGCTCCTATATTACTTAGCCCTACTTAGTTAGAATATGTTAATACTTCAAAAATCTAGATTTCAAGAAGGAATTTCAATCAAATAAACAAAAAGTGTTCTTCCTGCTTCATTATGTCCACTCTCCCCATCAGCCTGATTGACCCCACTGGGACTAGACATGTGAATATATATATATCCCATAATCCATATAGCTCTGCTGGCTGACCAGTTGTTTACACTCAGAAGATAATGTTCTCATTTGCTACTGACCTAGTTTATCTTAAAAGTTTAATTCATGAACTTTTTATTAAACACTACACTTTATTCTCTAGGATATTTATGCATTTGAAGATAATTTAAATATTTGCAGGGTTTAAAAATACCTAAATACTTATTTCTATATGTAGCTCATCATCTAGATTTTATTATACTAATTCTACTATAGAGTTTGACTTTATTAGTGTTTTTTTTTTCTTCCCCCAAAGCAATGCTTAGCTTTGGTTATGGCAGTGTGGTGGAATGAACCTAGGACTTTGGAGCCTCAAGCATGAGAGTCTGTTTGTATAACCTTCATGCTACCCTCCCTCCAATCAGTGTTTTAACAGTCTTAGTTGAGTTAAAAAGTTGATGTTTATTCATTCATTTTCTGTCATAGGTAGTTTCTTGGGCCCAATCAAAATTGCTTTCCCATCACATAATTCTTAGATTTTCTCCCTAAAATTAAAAGTTCCTTCTGACTACAGCCCTCTTCCTAACTTAGTGCCCCTAAAAATTTCCCTGCTCACTTGGGTATATGTTTACTTTCTTTATTACTGAATTGTGAAGTGTGAAACTAAAAATTGTGTTTATGTTAAGCAAACATGGTTTCTGATTGACATAGTTTACTGATTTTTAAATATAGTTGCTTATTCTTTTTTACATAGCTATCTATACTATGCCCCCTAACTCACCCCTGACACACACACACATTTTGTGACCAACAATGGTCTCAAATTACCTACTGCAGCAATGACTTATTAGTTCTACTCAGTGAGTTATTGGGGACTATGGATTATGATAACATTTGTTGATATAATTCATTCTGGATTTAAAAAGTCTATTTTCTTTATATTTTAACATATCTTTTAACAGAGAATTTAAAAGTAGTACATGACAAAATTAATGAATAAGACTATTTTATAGCTTTGCTATAGAAAGAAGAGCCACCATTCCTTTTTGATGTAACATGTTTCTTCTTCTTTAGTTTTGATATAGATACATCTGGATTATGTAAAATTCACATTTTACTATATAATAGATGCAGTTTTCAGATACAGGTTTAAAGTATTTATATACATTTATATAATTAAGTGATGTCTCTGTAGAATCTGAACATGTGACATTAAGCTGGTGATATAAAAGGGAATGGTTATATTTCTGTAAATTTTTATTTCAAATAATTTCATTTGGGAAACATTTAATAATGGAATTCATATGAAATGCTTGTAGTAAATAGTTAATGGCATACTTTAGAATAAAGCATTTTATCTCAAACATTTTTCACATAAATAAACTAAAAATCTTAAAGTAAAATTTATTTAATTTCTTTAAAGTGAAAATATGAAACTGTCTTATCTAATAAACCTTTCTTCTTTTTTGGAGACTTGATATAAAAAGGAGTATAGTGCTTTTCATCCTAATTAGAATGTGAATAATTGATTTGAGATAGTTTATGATACTTTAAATCATAATCAAGGATAGATTAAAGAAAATGAAATATAAAATTACAGAGAATATTGCATAATCTTAATGGTAAAATAATGTAATTAAAAAATAAATTTACTATGTATCCACATCCTATCATAACTCTGGTATAATGACTTTTAAAATCTGTATGACAAACACACCATGTTATATGTGTAAGCACTGCTGGTTCCTTGTGTTACATTATATTATTTTACCAATAAATTTTAATGATATAAATCAATTACAGTAATTGAGGTATTCACTAAGAAAACAGTTTATAAATTAATTCAGTTTTTATGATTCTCTAAGTAAATTGTTTTAGCAAATACTACGAATAGTGTAAGAAATATCTTTTAGCATTATAACATATTTGAGTTGGTATTTAATGTAATGTAAAATAACTCAAATTTAAATTTGAATGATTTGCTACAGTGTACTCAGCCTATGTAAAGTCTATAGTAAAGATCTCATTAAATATAATCTGATAATTAAATATTAATAATAGTCATAACTATATTAATCTGTACCATATATCTAACTTATTCTCTTTGGAAGCTTAAATAAGATGATACTGATTTAAATGTGCATATTCGTAACAGTATGATATTTCAAAATCATGGAACATGTCTTTCTGAAAGATTATTGACATTCATTGAAACATTAGAGGTGAAGGAAATTTGGAGGATTTTTATACAAGCAATAGATAAGAAGTATCCCTGGGCTCAGTTGTTTTTATTTAGTTGATATGTATTCTTATTTTAAATCATACATCTGATTAAATGCCAAAGAGGTACATGAACAAACATCTTATTTATTTATTTATTTATTTTAAATTTATTTTTTAAGAAAGGATAAATTAACAAAACCATAGGGTAGGAGGGGTACAACTCCACACAATTCCCACCACCCAATCTCCATATCCCACCCCCTCCCCTGATAGCTTTCCTATTCTCTATCCCTCTGGGAGCATGGACCCAGGGTCATTGTGGGTTGCAGAAGGTAGAAGGTCTGGCTTCTGTAATTGCTTCCCCGCTGAACATGGACATTGACTGGTGGATCCATACTCCCAGTCTGCCTCTCTCTTTCCTTAGTAGGGTGGGTCTCTGGGGAAGCAGAGCTCCAGGACACATTGGTGGGGTCTTCAGTCCAGGGAAGCCTGGCTGGCATCCTGATGGCATCTGGAACCTGGTGACTGAAAAGAGAGTTAACATACAAAGCCAAACAAATTGTTGAACCATCACGGACCTAAAGCTTGGAATAGTGGAGAGGAAGTGTTAGGGGGGTACTCACTGCAAACTCTAGTGTACTTCTGCTTTCAGGTATATATTTTGCAGTAGTTTACGGATACGTGTGAACATATGCTCTCTCTCACAGAACATGGTCTATATCTAGCTTTTGGGACTTTGTTAGAAAGTGAACCACCTGGCATGGAATTAGAGAATACTATGAAAGTAAAGGTCTCACCCGTGTAATGAAGCTGAAGGGTTGTCATTCCACTCGTGAAGTCTCTGGACACAGTCTGAGCTGAAACATGTTAAGGTGGCAATCGTTGCATTGATTAGGTTGTGATCAGCAGATGCAATATTATTTGATATGGATTGGGAGAGGCATACGGGAAAGTGGGCCCTATCCTAAGGTTCCAGGACTGGGGGAAATATAGGCTTTATAGTGGAGACGTGAGGTTCCTGCTGTCTTAGGGTTCAAAAAGACAATCGATAGTTAAAGTTATCATCACATTAATTGGTAATTGGGTTAACTTTGAAAAGTCCTTTTGTTAGGGTTTGTTGTATAGTACCCAGTATCTTGTATGTAGCCGTGCCATTGGTTGCTTCTGATCTACTTGGTCTAGGTTTTTGAGGGAATCGCATATCAAATACACAGCCTATATATTAAAAAGACTCAGTCTATGTTTTAAAAACTTCAAGACATACAATTTTTCCCCCCTCTCATATTAATTAACTAGTGATTTATATGACTACACTTTACTAGGAGTGTACATAAATACCATTCCCACCACCAAAAGACTGTGTCCCATCCCACCCACCCACTCCCACCACCCACTGGCCCAGGACACTGCATGTCTACTCCTCACCACAGGGCTTTTACTTTGGTGCCCTACTTACAATTTGGTCTGATCCTGCTTTTAGTTTCTCTTTCAGATCTTCTTTCTCAACATCTGTTGATGAATAAGATCATCCCATACTCATCTTTATCTTTCTGACTTAGCTCACTTAACATAATTCCTTCTAGCTCTGTCCAAGATGGGTCAGAGAAGCTGGGTTCATTATTCTTGATAGCTGTATAGTATTCCATTGTGTATATATACCACAGCTTTCTCAGCCACTCATCTGTTGTTGGGCACCTGGGTTGCTTCCAGGTTTTAGCTATTATGAATTGTGCTGCTATGAACATAGGAGTACACACCTCTTTTTGGTTGGGTGTTATGGCGTCCTTGGGGTATACTCCTTGGGGAGAGGAATTACTGGATCATATGGAAGGTCCATGTCTAGCCTCCTGAGAGTTTTCCTGACTGCTCTCCACAGAAGCTGTACCAATTTACATTCCCAACAGCAATATAAAAGGGTTGATCTGTCCCCACATCCTCTCCAGCATTTGTTGCTGTTGTCCTTTTTGATGTATGCCATTCTTACAGGAGTGAGGTGGTATCTTAGTGTTGTCTTAATTTGCATTTCTCTGACGATCAGTGACCTAGAGCCGTTGTTCATATGTTTCTTAGCCTTTTGGATCTCCTCTGAGGTCAGTGTTTTGTTCATATCCTCTGCCCATTTTTGGATGGGGTCATTTGCTGTTTTGGTGCTAAGTTTGCTGAGCTCTTTAATATTTTGGTGATTAGTTTCTTGTCTGATGTATGGCATGTGAAGATCTTCTCCCATTCTCTGAGGGGTCTCTTTGTTTGTGTGCTAGTTTCTTTGGATGTGCAGAAGCTTTTCATTTTGATGTAGTCCCATTGGTTTGTTTCTGCTTTAGTCTTTCTTGCAATTGGGTTTGATTCATCAAAGATGTCCTTGAGGTGTAGGTGGGAAACTGTTTTACCAATGTTTTCCTTTAAGTATTTGATTGTTTCTGGTCTAACATCCAGGTCTTTGATCCATTTGTAGTTGATTTTTGTTTCTGGTGAGATAAAGTGGTTCAATTTCATTCTTCTGCATGTTACAACCCAGTTTTCCCAGAACCATTTATTGAAGAGAGCCTTCTTCTTCCATTTAATTCTTAGGGCCCCCTTATCAAAGATTAGATGTCCATAGGTGTGAGGATTTATTCCTGGGCTTTCAATTCTGTTCCACTGGTCTGTGTGCCTATTTTTGTTCTAGTACATGCTGTTTTGATGATGATGGCTTTATAATATAGTTTGAGATCTGGGAGTGTGATGCCTCCATTTCTGTTTCTTTTCCTTAAGATGATTTTGGCAATTCTAGGTGTTTTCAGGTTCCAGATAAATGATTGTAGTGTTTGTTCTATTCTCTTAAAGAATCTTGGTGGAACTATGATGGGTATTGCATTAAATTTGTATATGGCTCTGGGGAGAATATTCATTTTGATGATATTTATTCTTCCAATCCATGAGCATGGGATATCTTTCCATTTCTTGGTATCAGTTTCTATTTCCTTGAATAGTGACTCATAGTTTTCAGCATACAAGTCTTTCACTTCTTTGGTCAACTTGATTCCTAGGTATTTGATTGATTTTGCTGAAACAGTAAATGGGAGTGATTTCTGGATGTCTTCTTCTTCAGATTTAGTGTTTGCATAAAGAAATGCCACTGATTTTTGTGCATTGATTTTGTAGCCTGACACCTTGCTATATTGCCTAATCACTTCCAGTATTTTTCTGCTGGATTCTTTAGGTTTTTCTATGTATCCTATCATATCATCTGCAAATAGTGAGAGATTGACTTCTTCCCTTCCAATCTGTATCCCTTTGATTGCTTTCTCTTGCCTGATTGCTATGGCAAGAACTTCTAGTACTATGTTGAAGAGTAATGGTGATAGTGGACAGCCCTGTCTAGTCTCTGATCTGAGAGGGAAGGCTTTCAGCTTTTGTCCATTGAGTATGATATTGGCAGTAGGTTTGCTATATGTAGACTCCACTATCTTGAGGAATTTCCCATCTATTCCCATTTTTTGTAGAGTTTTGTGCATGAATGGGTGTTCTATTGAGATAATCATGTGGTTTTTGGCTTTTCTTTTATTGATCTGGTGAATGACATTGATTGACTTACGAATGCTGAACCAGCGTTGCGTTCCTGGGATGAATCCCACTTGGTCATGAAGAACAATCTTTTTGATGTGTGCTGCTGTATCCGGTTGGCCAAGATCTTGTTTAATATTTTGGTATCTATGTTCATCAGATATATTGGTCTGTAGTTTTCCTTTTTTGTTGTGTCTCTATCTGCTTTTGGTATCAGAGTGATGTTGGCTTCATAGAAGGTGGAAGGGAGTATTCCTGTTTCATCAATCTTACGGAAAAGCTTAAGAAGTATGGGTGCTAACTCTTTCTGGGAAATATTGTAGAATTCGTTTGTAAAGCCATCTGGTCCAGGGCTTTTGTTGTTTGGGAGATTCTTAATAAAGGTTGCGATTTCTTTGTCTGTGATTGTTGCAGTTAGGTTTTTTAGTTCTTTTTGGTTAAGTTTTGGAAGGGCATATGCTTCTAGGAATTGTTCCATTTCTTCCAGATTCTCTAGCTTGGTGGCGTATAGTTCTTCATAGAAGTTTTGCATGATTCTATGGATTTCTGTGGTGTCAGTTGTGATATCTCCTGCACCGTTTACTATTCTATTAATTTGAGTCTTCTCTCTTTTTTGTTTGGTGAGTCTGGCTAGGGGTGTGTCAATTTTGTTTAATCCTTCTAAGAACCAACATTTGGCTTCATTGATCTTTTGTGTGGTTCTTTTATTTTCGATGTTGTTTATTTCTGCTCTAACTTTAGTGATTTCTGTCCTTCTGGTTGCTTTAGGGTTCCTTTGTTCCTCTTCCTCTAAGTCCTTGAGGTGTGTAGTACGGTCGTTCATTTGAGCTTCTTCTTGGTGTTTAATATGTGATTGTATGGCTATAAGTTTCCCTCTCAGTACTGCTTTAGCTGTGTCCCAAATATTTTTATAGGTTGTGTCTTCATTTTCATTAGTTTCCAGGAACATTTGAATTTCCTGCTTGAGTGACTCTCTGACCCAGTGGTTTTTAAGGAGTATGTTGTTTAGTTTCCAAATTCTGTGGCTTTTAATAATTTTCTGTTTATTGTTAAATGTTAGTTTTACTCCACTGTGGTCTGAGAAGAAACTTGGGATTATTTCAGTGCTCTTCAATTTATTGATGATGTCTTTGTGGCCTAACATGTGGTCTATCCTTTAGTATGTGTTATGTGGTTTTGAAAAGAAGGTGTTTTTTGGGGTGAAGAGCTCTGAAAATGTCCAAGAGATCTAGTCTGTCAATTTCTTCATTCAATTCTCTTGTATGTTTGTTGATTCTCTGCTTTGTTGATCTCTCTAAGTTTGAGAGTGAGGTATTAAAGTTTCCCAGTATTATTGTATTACTATTGATGTATTTTTGAAATTCTTTCAGTAGGTGCTTGATGTATTTAGATGGTCCCTCATTGGATGCATAGATGTTAATAATAGTTAGGTTTTCTTGGCTGATTGATCCTCTAATCATTATGTAATGTCCTTGCCTATCTTTTATTACTTTATTTAATTTAAAATCTATATTGTCTGAGATGAGAATGGCTGTTCCTGACTTTTTTTTGTTGTCTGTTAGCATGTATGATAGTTTTCCATCCTTTCACTTTAAGTCTGTGTTTATCTTGTTGGGTCAAGTGGGATTCTTGCAAGCAGCATATGGTTGGGTTATGAATTCTGATCCATCTCCTGACTCTGTGCCTTTTGATGAGTGAGTTTAAGCCATTGACATTTATTGATGTTATGGATTTAGTGTATTATAGTGCCATTGTTCAACAAATTTTTGTTTGTTGTGATATATTGCAAGTATTATAGTGATGATCTTGTTTATAAGAGGTCTTTTAGAACCTCTTTCAGGGCTGGTTTGGTGATGGTTGCCTCCTTTAACTGTTGTTTGTCTAAGAAGGTTTTGATCCCTCCATCTAGTTTGAATGAAAGTCTAGCAGGATATATTATCCTTGGTTGAAACCCTTTTTCACTCAGGGCTCGATATCTTGCCATTCTCTTCTGGCTTTTAGAGTTTGATTGGAGAAGTTTTATTTTATTTTTTTAATTAGCTAGGAGGAGGGAGAAGGGTGCAGTCTGTAGAAGAGGTAGGAGTAATGAGACAAGTTCCTCTCACAGTGGATAAGATGCCCACTACCCTAGCAATGAAAGATACCCTAAGAGTTAATTCTGGTCAACCTAAAGGGGGGGGAGATATGCCTTTATATAATATTAGTAATAAAATTGAGCAGGGAAAATAACCTGTCCCAGATTGCCTCAAGCCTCCTGAGCAGAGGCAGCTGATTGTTAAGAAAGAAGAAGAAGAAGAAAAAAAAAACCCTCAGGACTAGACAAGAACAGAAGAATTGCAGGAATAGACAGTTATGCAAATCTACTATCCACTGTATATTCTTGGGATAGCTAAAGGAGAAAGGGAAGTAGAGCAGAGATACACACAGAGGGAGTCCACTCTGAGTCAGATTTCTTCCCCAAAATAATTTCCAAACGTGTATCAGTGAATTCAGAAAGCTCAAGGAGGAAGTAAGAAAGGATGACAAGAATGAGAAAAAGAAGAAAAGAGAGAGAAAAAAAGAAAAATATAAGAAAAAGACCAGTAATAAAAGAGCAGTGAAAGGAAAGAGTTATTTATTTTTATTTTTTAATTAGCTATGTGTGGGGGGAGGGAGATTATGGATAGGGGTGGTAGGAAAGTGAAAACAAGTTATTTTAGCAGTGAATAAGACACCTAGTCCCCTAGCAATGGATAATACACTAAGAGTTAATTCTGGTTAACCAGAGGGTGGGAGAGGGGGGAAGGGGTATGCATTTATCTTGTATTGATAATAAAATAGAACAGAGTAAAAAACCTGTCCTGTCTTCAGCTTGGATGGCTCTAGATTGCCTCACGCCCCCTGAGCAGAGGCAGCTGATTGGCTACTTAGAATGAAAAGAGGCCAAAGGTTTCAGAAGGGAATAGAATTAGAATGAATGACACCCCCTGGTGGGACAGGAATCTTGGTAAAGAAAGAAGCTCAGCAGGGAAGCCTGCTAGGAGCAGATCTCTGGTCCCCAGGGACTGGTTATGGGGGGAGGAGGGAAGAGGGGGCACGCTTTGGGGATAATAATTTAAAAGAAAAAAATTTTTCCCTTTCTTTTTACTCTATTTTCTAACCCAAATTGTGTTATAGTCTCCTCTCTGGTGTCACCGCTAGGACGCCTTATTGACTGGCCTACTAGACGCAAAAAATCCTACTGTTTCCAGTAGATGTGGTCGGAGCTCAAGCCACTAGTAGCTTCTCATTCTGCCATCTTCCGGACTCCCCCTGAACAAACATTTTAAATGGACAAAACTAACCCTATAAAATTTTCTTTTTAAAATTACAAATGCTTAAATATGAATGAAAGAAGTTCTAGAAATAATTAATTATCTTGAATGTTCATTCATTCTCTGGAATACCTTAAGTGAGGACTAAGTGGTTATGACTTGGGTAATTTTTCTAATACATTTAATCCTCAAAGCATATATTTTGATTAGTCTTAGTAATTACAAATTAAAGACATCTAAAATTGTCTATAATCTGACATTCATTTCATACACCAAATGTAATTTTGAAGATATAGACTCCCATAGACAAGTCAACTGTCTTCTCAGAATTCACTAATATATACTACTAACACATTAAAACTTCTGGATGTTGTCAATAATATATTCAGCTACATATATTAGAAGTTGACTTTTAACATCAAATACTGTATTAAGCAAGCTTCTTTCTTTTAAACTCTTTTTTTCTCTCATCCCTCTCCCACAAATTGATTATAGAAACTTATATCTAACATCTATGCATTGGAAATGAAGTGTCATATCTGTAAGACTTAAACAAATTTGTACTTGTATAATTTCAGGAAATTTTCATGATAAAAATAATCAAATATATACTTGAATTTTATATGCTGTGACTTTTTTTATTTAAGAAAGGATTAATTAACAAAACCATAGGGTAGGAGGGGTACAACTCTACACAATTCCCACCACACAATCTCCATATCCCACCCCCTCCCCTGATAGCTTTCCCATTCTCTATCCCTCTGGGAGCATGGACCCAGGGTCATTGTGGGTTGCAGAAGGTAGAAGGTCTGGCTTCTGTAATTACTTCCCCGCTGAACATGGGCGTTGACTGGTTGGTCCATACTCCCAGTCTGCCTCTCTCTTTCCCTAGTAGGGTGTGTCTCTGGGGAAGCTGAGCTCCAGGACACATTGGTGGGGTCTTCAATCTAGGGAAGGCTGGGCAGCATCCTGATGGCATCTGGAACCTGGTGACTAAAAAGAGTTAACATATGAAGCCAAACAAATTGTTGAGCAATCATGGACCCAAAGCTTGGAATAGTGGAGAGGAAGTGTTAGGGAGGTACTCACTGCAAACTCTAGTGTACTTCTGCTTTCAGGTATATATTTTGCAGTAGTTTACGGATACGTGTGAACATATGCTCTCTCTCACAGAAACTGGTCTAAATCTAGGTTTTGGGACTTTGTTAGAAACTGAACCACCTGAGATGAAATTAGAGTATACTATGAAAGGAAAGGTCTCACCCGAGTAATGAAGCTGAAGGGTTGTCATTTCACACGTGAAGTTTCTAGACACAGTCTAAAGTGAAGCATGTTGAGATGGCAATCATAGCGTTGGTTAGGTTGTGATCAGCGGATGCAGTATTATTTGATATGGATTGGGAGAGGCATATGGGAAAGTGGGCCCTATCCAAGGGTTCCAGGACTGGGGGAAGTAGGAGCTCTATAGTGGAGATGTGAGGTTCCTGCTGTCTTAGGGTTCAAAAAGACAATTGATAGTTAATGTTATCATCACATTATTTGGTAATTGGGTTAACTTTGAAAAGTCCTCTGGTTATGGTTTGCTGTATAGTACCCAGTATCCTATATATAGCTGTGCTATTGGATGCTTCTGATCTACTTGGTCTAGGCTTTTGAGACAGTCCGCATATCAAATACACAGGCTATATATTTAAAAGATTCAGTTTGTGTTTTGAAAAACTTTGAGTCATACAATTGATTTTCCCCCTCTCATATTAATTAAATAGTGATTTATATGTCTACATTTTGCTAGGAGTGTACATAAACACCATTCCCACCACCAAAAGACTGTGACCCATCCCTCCCTCCCACTCCCACCCCCCACTGGTCCAGGAAGCTGCATGTCTACCCCTCACCACAGGGCTTTTACTTTGGTGCCCTACTTACAATTTGGTCAGGTCCTGCTTTTAGTTTCCCTTTCAGGTCTTCTTAGTCAACTTCTGTTGATGAGTGGGATCATCCCATACTCATCTTTATCTTTCTGACTTAGCTCACTTAACATAATTCCTTCTAGCTCTGTCCAAGATGTGTCAGAGAAGGTGAGCTCATTGTTCTTGATAGCTGCATAGTATTCCATTGTGTATATATACCACAGCTTTCTCTGCCACTCATCTGTTGTTGGGCACCTGGGTTTCTTCCAGGTTTTAGCTATTATGAATTGTGCTGCTATGAACATAGGAGTACACACCTCTTTTTGGTTGGGTGTTATGGAGTCCTTGGGGTATAACCCCAGGAGAGGAATTACTGGATCATATGGAAGATCCATGTCTAGCCTTGTGAGAGTGCTCCAGACTGCTCTCCACAGAGGCTGTACCAATTTACATTCCCACCAGCAATGTAAAAGGGTTCCTCTTTCCCCACAACCTCTCCAGCATTTGTTGCTGCTGTCCTTTTTGATGTATGCCATTCTTACAGGGGTAGGTGGTATCTTAGTGTTGTCTTAATTTGCATTTCTCTGACAATCAGTGACCTAGAGCAGTGTTTCATATGTTTGTTAGCGTTTTGGATCTCCTCTGTAGTGAATGTTTGTTCATATCCTCTGCCCATTTTTGGATGGTGTCATTTGCTTTTTTGGTGCTAAGTTTGCTGAGCTCTTTATGTATTTTGGTGATTAGTTTCTTGTCTGATGTATGGCATGTGAAGATCTTCTCCCATTCTCTGAGGGGTCTCTTTGTTTGTGTGCTAGTTTCTTTGGATGTGCAGAAGCTTTTCAATTTGATGTAGTCCCATTGGTTTGTTTCTGCTTTAGTCTTCCTTACAATTGGGTTTGATTCATCAAAGATGTCCTTGAGGTGTAGGTGGGAAACTGTTTTACCAATGTTTTCCTCTAAGTATTTGATTGTTTCTGGTCTGACTTCTAGGTCTTTGATCCAGTTGGAGTTGATTTTTGTTTCTGGTGAGATAAAGTGGTTCAATTTAATTCTTCTGCATGTTACAACCCAGTTTTCCCAACACCATTTATTGAAGAGAGCCTCCTTTTTCCGTTTAATCCTTTCGGGACCTTTATCAAAGATTAGATATCCATAGTTGTTGGGATTTATTTCTGGGCTTTGAATTCTGTTCCACTGGTCTGTGTGCCTATTTTTGTTCCAGTACCATGCTGTTTCATGATGATGGCTTTATAATATAATTTAAGGTCTGGCAGTGTGATGCCTCCATTTCTGTTTCTTTTCCTTAAGATGGTTTTGGCAATTCTAGGTGTTTTCTATGCTGTGACTTTTATTAGACTATATGCTACATATATCTTATAATGAAAATTGGAATGGTTAAATTCCTTGATTTGATTTTTTTAGGCACACAATCAAGATAAACTTCATTTTAATATGTCTGTTCCATTGCTTGGAATAAATGAAAAAGGCAGCATTGGAATCATGTGTAGATTCAATGGAGAGTTTATTTAATATATAACTTAATTATTTGTTTTTAAAAATAATGTAGTTGTTGGCAGGTGTGGTGTGGAACTATAAACTATAATTTTACAATCCTGTAATCCACTATTAATCACCAATAAAAATGAGAAAGAATAAAAGTTGTAGCTTGTTATATAGTAGACTAAGATACATATCTCTATGTGATATGTATTAATGATTTTGAAATTTATAGGTAGGGCAGGAAGATAGTTCACCTGAATAAGTGTTTTGACTTGAAAAAGTATTTTGACTTGAACAAGGCCTATGTTCAATCTGTCTTTCCACTGCACTAGAACAAGCTTTCTGCTTTGCGATCTTTCCTGCTTCTTCCTCTGTCTCTCTTTCTCATTCTATCTAAAAAAAAACTATCCCTTAAATGGGATGCTCCAGAGAAAACAGACACACGTATGTACATCCACATGCACATGTACACACACATGAACATGTATATACACACACTGAAAGAGAGAGAAGTGTCTATTTTTAAGTCTCTGTTAGGAGCAAAGAACAAGAAGATGATATTTATTTCAAATTAACTTTATCAACTGAATTTCAGTGTGAAGCTCGTTTGCTCAAAGTAAACTATCAAAATAATTCTTTAGCATACATGTACATAGTTGGTAGAAAATAATTTGAATAAAAATTGACATAAAATTGTTACTTTGCTTAAAGATATCTACCAGTTTTATCAGGGATTTTCAAGTAAATTCTTATGAAATAACAGATACCAGACTTTTGTATATGGGCTTTGTAAGTCAGGGTTACTTAGTGAGTAAGGCCTGGAGAGAGAAATATTTAACGTGCTTTCATGAAAAAGTATAATTCTGATAATAATAGGGATATACCTATTAGTAAGTCTAGTATACTTTTTTGAATTAGAAGTGCTTAGTGAATTTGAAATGGAATTCTGGAAAGATGCATTATATCATAACTAGATAGATTTTTCAGTTATGAAAACAGCTTCTTGAAGACAAAAAATACAAAAGAATACTATGCAGCATTTTAAATGAAAGTGACTTTTTCCAAACGTTAACTAATAACCATAATGTTTAAGGCTAGATGCATTGAAATAAGTCTTTTATTCAAACTTGATATCTAAAATCCAATATATGACAATATTTTCCCTGAATAGATACAGTATGTAATTGAATCTTCTTCATTTCTTCTTTAGCTGATAGGAAATCCAGAGAAGAAATCTGTGACTTATGAACTTGTAAAGAATTGATATTGGGCATCAAAGCCATAAGATGTGTCTACCTCTGCTGTTTCTACCAGTCTAGCTGTAATTTCATTCTACATATACCTCATGCATTTATATTTATGATTTTATTGTTTTAATATATGAAGTTTCTTTCCAATGATTTACGCCTATTATAAACACAGTTAGCCTACAAGTAACAAAATATAGGATATTTAAATATAGGAAAGACACTCGGGATTTTGTGCTGGACAGCTTTGAGAATGATTCATCCAAAGTATTCATTTTGTTCATGTTTAACAAGTATAATTAGGGCTGCCAATTTTTTGCTTTGACAATTGGAAAATTTTTCTTCGCAAATTTTATTCACTTTTATGTGGGTGAAGAGAGGCAGAATATAGTTTATTTTTGAGTAGGCACTGCCAGTTATTATTTTTTTAAAATAGTTTTTTCCTTCCATATAATCATTGACATTCCTCTTTGTTTCTTTAACTTATCAGTTTTTTCTTCAATATCTTTTTGTTGTTCAAGCATAAAGATTGGTATATACTTCTAAATCCATAGGTACAATGTCCTGATAATGGTGAGAGCTGTTCCATTCTATCTGCTGCTCATACAAGTATACTAGTTTTTTCTCTGTTTATCATCCACACATAACTTGTTTGGAGTTCAGAATTTAAATCTTTCTCTGTATCTCCATTGAGAACCCACCTACCAGTGTTCTTTCCTGGCTTTCCTTCCCACCAGCTGTTACTCAGCTCTCATTTGTCGCCTCTGCCTCCACAGCAACAAACAAATGCAGTCAGCTCCTCCCAATATGTCCTTTCCAGATCTCTATTTTGCGGAGAATAATTATATTTTTGAACATCCTTTTTGGCAAGCAAAGGCTATATGCATTTCCTCTTTGTGAGTGAAATAAACCTCACATTCTAACAGCAAATAATGATTGAATATGAAGAAGGTAGAGACCTCACTTGCTTTATTTTGTTGATTTGTTTGATCTAAAGGTGAATGCCACATTGTATACTTTCAGTAACTGCATTCACGTAATCTGAAAACGTTCAAAGGTCTTGGGTGAAATCTGAGAGTCTTCACTGAATCATCCCCTAGTAACATCTTCATCCTTAATTCTGATTTATTTCTCCACTTGATCCTCTGTTTCAGCTAAACTGTTATGCTCATTGTACATGAGTATGATGTATGTTTGTGTATGTCTACACTACTTAACTGCACATGATGCTGATTTTTCTATAGTTTCTTTTTGCCTTCACTTATTGGGTCTTTGAGTCTTTCAGACTAAGCTAAAGTGCTGGTTTCTCATGTGAGACTATACTGAGTCACCTATCATGTGTCAAGTATTCTCTTCCAGGCATCTCATCTAAACCTTTGATAATAATCACATCCATTACTGCTCTTACCAGTGAATTGTATTTTTCCCCACTTGGTTTATATTTGGAGTTACCAGGCAGTGGCACACCTGGCTAAGCACATACATTACAGTGCACAAGGGCCTGGATTCAAGCCCCTGGTCCCCACCTGCAGGAGGAAAGTTTCATGAGTGGTGAAGCAGGGCTGCAGTTGTCTCTCTGCCTCTCTCCCCCTCTGTCTCTCCCCTGCCTCTCAACTTCTTTCTGTTTCTATCCAATAAATAAATAAATATTTATTTTTTTCCAGATATCACTAAATTAGGATATTTAGAAGCTTACCCTAGATTATGTAGGTAAATACAGAACATATACAAGGAACCTTATTAGAGGAACTCAGAGATGTCAGAATCAGAGTTTTGAAAATGCCATGGTGCACATTCTGAAAGCAGAAAAACAGGACTCAAACTTAAGGAAAGTAGGTAACCTCTTTAGACTGAAAAAGGCAAGTAAATGAATTTTCTTTAATCTCCAGTGAATTTATAGTCCTGCTTTTTAAAATCACAGTTTGATTTTAACACTAGGATTTCTGATTTAAAAAACTACACTATTTGTGTTGTTTTGTCAGTAAATTTGTAATAATTTGTTATAGCAGTCTCTTAATAGTTAAATCACTTAATTTTTTAATTAAAGAAATGTTTTATATGATCGTTGTTGTGTTAAAAGTACAGTTTAATATATTCCCCAAATATGTGCCAGCACTCATCAACCACCACTAAAGCACCATGTTTCCTACCAGTGGGTCCCCAAATCCCTTTAAAAATCCTTCACCTCATTCTTTTTCCTTCCTTCCTTCCTTCCTTCCTTCCTTCCTTCCTTCCTTCCTTCCTTCCTCTCTTTCTTCCTTTTCTCCTCCTCTTCCTCCTCCTTCTTCTTCTATCTTCTTGATCCTCCTCCTCCTCCTCCTCCTCCTCCTCCTCCTCCTTCTTCTTCTTCTTCTTCTTCTTCTTCTTCTTCTTCTTCTTCTTCTCCTTCTTCCTCCTCCTCCTCCTCCTCCCCCTCCTCCTCCTTCTTCTTCCTTTTTTTTTTTTTTTTTTTTTTACCAGAGCACTTCTCAGCTCTGGTTTATGGTGGTGTGGTGAACTGAACCTGGGCTTTGGAGCCTCAAGCATGAATCTCTTTGCAGAACCATTATGCTATCTACCCTGCCCCTTCACTTCTTTCATATCTTCAGATATGCAGATATAGACAAAGTATTTTTTGATATCCTCATCTCTGCTAAAATAGACCAGAGGTTTATTTATGTTTTACTCTGTTTTCTCCTTTTCTTTGTTTATTCGATCCTTCTTGTGAGTTAAATTCCCTATTTTTTTTTTTTTTTTTGCCTCCAGGGTTATCACTGGGGCTCAGTGCCTGCATTATGAATCCACAGTTCCTGGAGTCTATTTTTTCCCTTTTGTTGCCCTTGTTGTTGATCATTCTTGTTGTTATTACTGGTGTTGTTATTGTAGTCATTGCTGGATAGGACAGAGAGCAATGGAGAGATGAGGGGAAGACTGAGGGGGGGGAGGAAGATAGACACCTGCAGACCTGCTTCACCACTTGTGAAGTGACCTCCCTGCAGGTGGGGACCCAGGGGCTTGATCCGGGATCCTTACGTTTTAACCTGAAGTGCTACTGCCAGGCTCCTAATTTTTTTTTCCTTCTGAGTTATTTAATTATCACAGTCTCCTCCTTCTTCTTCTTCTAGCGTTTGCCACAGTCTCCTCCTAATCCATCTGTATTGTAGCAAAGGGCAGATTCTCACCTTTTCTTCCATTATAGTACAACTACTTTTTTTTAATTTAAGAAAGGAGACATTAACAAAACCATAGAATAAGAGGGGTACAGCTCCGCACAATTCCCATAACCCAATCTCCATATCCCATACCCTCCCCTGATAGCCTTCCCATTTTCTATCTCTGGGAGTATGGATCCAGGGTCCTTGAGGGTTGCAGAGGGTGGAAGGTCTGGCTTCTGTAATTGCTGCCCCGCTGAACATGGGCGTTGACTGGTTAATTCATATTCCCAGTCTGCCTCTCTCTTTCCCTAGGAGGGTGGGTCTCTGGGGAAGCAGAGCTCCAAGACGCATTGATGAGGTCGTCTGTCCAGGGAAGTCTGGTCGGCATCCTGCTGGCATCAGAACCTGGTGGCTGAAAAGAGAGTTAACATACAAAGCCAAACAAATTGTTGAACAATCATGGACCTAGAGACTAGAATAGTGCAGATGAAGTGTTGGGGGATATTCCCTGCATGCTCTTGTGTACTTTTACTTTTAGGTATATATTTTCCCCTAGTTTATGGGCACATGTGAACCTATGCTCTATCTCAGGGGACCTGGGCCATATCTAGGTTTGGGGACTTTATTGGGGAGTGGACCACCTGGAATGGAATTAGAGAATACTATGAAAGGAAAGGTCTCACCTGAGTGATGAAGCTAAAGGGTTGTCATTCCACACCTGAAGTTTCTGGTCATAGTCTGAAGTGAAGCATGCTGGGGTAGCACTCGTTGCGTTGATTAGGTTGCGATCCATGGATGCAATATTATTTGATTTGTATTGAGAGCAAGGTAAACCTTTACATTGGTGTGGGCTTCTCAGTTCACCAAAGTGACTTATCCTCTTGTGAGACTAATGCAATGAGTACTTGTGTCTCATTCTGCCTCAGATGTCTTTGACTCCGTCTTCTTTTTGCCCATCTGTCTTATGTGATTATTGGAAGCAAAAAGGTATAAGTGCACCTCTTTAATGTCACACACTTTCAGCTATGAAGAGAGCTGTTGATTCTTCAATGTTAAGACATGGAAAATTAACTTAATCTAAGATTATTATGTGAAAACTGACTAGTCTTCTTCCACAGACAGTGCTTGGGTTATTTCATTATATATCCATAAAATTTTCTGCAATTCAAAATGCTTTGTTACACTTTTCAAATAATATGTACATGTTTTTTATATTCTTCAAAAGTGGTAAGGTCAATAAATATTTTTAATTATTTAGGAATATACTATCTACATTTCAAACTGCCAACATTTCCTAGATAGTCATTTTTAGACTGTATTCATTATTAACATATAGGAATAACTTAAGGCACAAAAATCATTGCCACTCCCTTTCTTTTTAAAATTTTTACAAAAACTTTTATTTATAAAATGGAAATATTGACAAGACAAAGGATAAGAGCAGTAAATTTCCACACAATGCCCACCCCCAGAACTCTGTATCCAGTCCCCTCCCTTGGTAGCTTTCCTATTCTTTCTCCCTCTGGAAGTGTGGACCCAGGACCATTGTGGGATGTAGAAGGTGGAAGGTCTGGCTTCTGTAATTGCTTCTCTGCTGAACGTGGGCATTGGTAGGTCGACTCATACTCCCAGCCTCTCTCTCTTTCTAGTGGGACAGGG
Source organism: Erinaceus europaeus (assembly GCF_950295315.1). Lineage (NCBI taxonomy): Eukaryota > Metazoa > Chordata > Mammalia > Eulipotyphla > Erinaceidae > Erinaceus > Erinaceus europaeus. The sequence continues at coordinate 58,684,076 of NC_080169.1, read as the reverse complement.
ATCTGGGGAGGTGGGGCCCCAAGACACAGGATGGAGTTGTCTGCCCAGGGAAGTCAGGTTGGCATCATGGTATCATCTGGAACCTGCTGGCTGAAAAAGAAGTGAGATATAAAGCGGAAGAAATTGTTGACTAATCATGAACCTAAAGGCAAGAATATTTCTGGTGAAGATTTGGGGTCTCTGTTTTGGAAAAAGCTAGTAGGCCTATTTTAGGTAAATTCCAAGGGGCCCATAACTTTGCTAGGTTTTGCCTGCACTTGACATCTCATATGCAGGTCGACCCAGGATCTTGTCTGGGGAGATGGTTTCATAGTTGGAAAAAGGACTGGAAAGCTGGTTCAGGGAAGACAGTAGCTCCCAAATATGGGAAAAGTGTATAAATATTGTTGATTGTAAACTCTAGATTTGATCTGGTGCCCATAGTCAGCACAGGAGCCTATGTAACCTCTGTAGGTCAGAGCTCACACTATGGTCATGGCCAGGAACATTCCAGGCTGAACTAATTAGGAGACTCATCTTCCTTGGCTGATAGGTACAGTATGCTTTTCAACCTCCCTTTGGAGAATGGAACATTCCGTACCATGGTTGATCTACATTGAGGGCCAGGTCCTATAGGGGCCCACAAAGGTGTCAATTATGTTGTTCCTGATGGAAATGACCAGTAACAGTGGCTAGAGGGATCTATTAGAGGACTGGGCCCATCATGCCTGTATGGAATTGCAGGACTCCCTGACTAGGGCCCCAGGTTATGGGTGGCCTGGTAGTGACTAAAGAGTCATCCTTAAAGTATGCCAGTCTCTTGCCCTTATTCAGCTTTTGTAGTCCTTGCCTTGTCTGATAAGGTTAGCAACTGGTGGCATAGCTATATGCAAACAATGTCAAAGGTCATGAAATATGGTGAGGGTGTTATGATACAGCAAATCCTAACATATGGATTCTTCAAAGTTAACCCAATTGCCAAACAATGTGATTATTGCAATAACTATATATTGTCTTCTTAAACCCTAAGACAACAGGAATCTTCCCCTACGTCTGTAGAGCCTATGTTTCTCTCAATCCTGGAACCTCTAGGGTAGGGCTCACTTCCCTGCATGCTTCTCTCAAGTCAGGCCAAATGATATTGCATCCACTGATTCCAACCTAATCAGTGCAACAAGTACCGTCTCAGCATTCTTCACCTCAGACTGTACAGAGACATCAGGCATAGATTGCCAACCCTTATCACTCAGGTGAGACCTTTCCTTTCATGGTATTCTCTAATTCCATTCCAGGAGGTTCACTTCCTAACTAAGTGCCAAAACCTAGATAGAGGCCAGGTCCCATAAATAGAGCATATGTTCACATGTATCTATAAATTAGGACAAAATATATACCTGAAAGCAAAAGTACACAATAGTCTTTAGTGAGTCAGTATCAAGTTCATAATGAAATAGCGTCCACTTAGACTTAGATACCCTCCTCACCTACTTCCTATTACAGTTCTCTCATTCACTCCAAAGCTAACCTTAGCAAAGCAAGGACTACAAAAGATGAATAAGGACAAGAGACTGGCATACTTTAATGATGACTCTTTAGTCACTACCAGGCCATTCCACCAGCTGGGGCCCTAATTGGGGAGGCCTGAGTCTCCCAAACAGACTTGATGGGTTTAGACCTCAAATAAATCCCTCTCTCCATTGTTTCCGGTCATCTCTATCAGGAACAACAAAATAGACCCCTTTTTGGGCGCTCATAGGACCTTGCCCTCAACCTGGATCAACAATGGTAGAGAATGTTCCATTCTCCCTTAGGAGCTTGGACAACATACTCTATGATACACCTGAGGAAGATGGGTCGATATTGGGGCAGCATGGAATGTTCCTACTCATGACCACAGAATGTGAGCTCAGATCTAGAGGGATGTAGAGGTCACATGGGCTCCTAAGCTAATTATGGAACCCAGATCACATCAGATTGATGGAGTATACAGTAATATTTATACCCCTGTCCCATATTAGGGAGCTACTCTCTTTCCTGATCCAGCTTTCTGGTCCTTTTCCCAGCCAATGACATCAGCTCCCTAGACAATAATTTGGGATATCAGATTTTAGGCTCAGGAAAAGAAAAAAAGAACACTAGTATAGCTGCAGGCCCTTTGAAATATAACTAAAATTTGCCTACTAGCTATCTAAAAAATCCCAACACTTCACCTGCACTATTCCAGCCTTTAGGTCCATAATTGTCCAACATATATTAACTCTCTTTTCAGCCACCAGGTTCCAGATGCTAGCAGGATATGACCAGACTTCCCTGGACAGACAATCCCACCAATGTGCCTTGGAGCTCTACTTCCCCAGAGCCCTTCCCCAATAGGGAAAGAGAGAGACAGGATGGGAGTATAGATCAGTCTGTCAATGCCCATGTTTAGCAGAGAAGCAATTACAGACCCTCCACCTTCTGCAACACACAATGACCTTGGGTCCATACTCCCAGAGGGTTAAAGAGTAGGAAAGCCATCAGGGGGAGGGGTTGTTATATGGAGGTCTGGTGGTGGGAATTGTGCAAAGCTGTACCCCTCTTATCCTATGGTTTTGTCAATGTTTCCTTTTTATAAATAAAAAATTGAAAAAAAAAGGTTAGCTTTGGAGTGATTGAGGGATGTGTAATAGGAGGTAGGTGACGAGAGTATTTACATCTAAGTAGAAACTACTTCATTAGGTACTTTAAGGTGTCTTTTTAGGTCTTTCTACTTGCTTGCTTCATTGATTGACTCACTATCTCCATGTAAACATTGACTCAGGTGTGGTGAAATCACAAACACATAAGAAAGCACAGGACACTCCTGTGCCTCATCTACATACAAAATTAAGACATTTACATTTGTTATGCGGACATAGTGGCAACTTTATAGAAAAGTTATTTTTGAAACTTTTGTTTTGAAGAACAACATAATATAAAAAATTGCTAGGGAGACATCATAATGGTTATGCAAACACTTTCATGCCTGAGGCGCTGATCTCCTAGGTTTAGTTCCCTGTACCACCAAAGCTGAACAGTGTTCAGGTCTCTCTCTGTAGCTTGCTTTCTTACTCTCTCAAAAAATCTTAATAATTGTCACTTATGAGTGCACATCTTTGTGATGCTCCAAATGTAGATTTAAATCATTAAACTTTCTGGAATTTCCTCTTACCCCAAAGTACGTCCTGTCATAAAATCAGATTATATCCTTCATTTTTTTCTTTAAAATGCATCAAAATTTGCTTTAGAAAACAATACTATGCTTGTAGCTCAGCTGATATCTAGCTATTGAATTAAGGATACTTTTTAGGGGAGAGAAATGATTAAGTAGATAACTGTTTTAGTTGTTTTACTTGTCTGCTTCTCTTGGTTGGTTGCAGCTACCTTGCTAACTACTTGAAACAAATGAACAAAAGAATACTGATGAGATAGGACTGAATGTATTTATGCCAATAAAACACATGGATCATATCCAGGGTGACATCTTGAAGTATTTCATTATCTTTTCCTTAATATTACATGTTGAAATTCAAATGTCCAGTCATTATGGAGATTTGAAAATCTCTTGCAAGTGGTAAAGAATAACTCTGTGTAGTTTTCATTATTTGAGAGATGAGAATTGCATAGTTAGTGGCAAGCTAATAATAAATGATTAAAGGAAAAAAATCTCTAGTTTGGGCTTCTCATAAAAGTAAAATTTATGTGCAAATGATATGTAAACTTTATCACAAAAGTTGTTATAATTTCACACACATGCAGAAAGATAAAATACAAGTTTGTGTTGCTATAGAAACACGATTATTGCCAGAAGATAATAGATAAAATCCAAACAATGCATATATTAATAAATTTGGATTTAAATGTTTTAAAAACTGATCATGCATTTTTTGTTCTTTGAGGTCCATGTTCCATATGCTACATAAGTATATGTTCAGGAGCTCTGTATCAATGCTTTTGTATTGAACCTTTGATGATAATCACTGATAATTCGCTTCCTTACCATCAAGAAAAGAAGATGCATTCTAAACGGAAAGTAATAAAGAATAATAAGTCTTGTTCTTATCTTAGTGGCAAGCTGTATTGAATAGGTCCCTTTGTGGAATAAAAATATTCAATAACAAGATATGAGAATAAAGACTCCATTAGAAGGAGTTGAGCAGAAGGCACAGTGAATGGTTTGTTCCCATTGTAAGGAACAGTACATTACTCCTAAGTAACATGAGTTTATACAAAGATTAGGCACAGTTTGGGTTTCTTTGAGCTTTCCTCTCAAGATTTCTAAAATTTTTGATAGTATAAGCAGGTTGTATAGAATATGAAACTTATATTGAAAGGTTGATGCTTTGTTTTCCTTGCTTTTTTAGGTTAGCAAATGCAGGTGTGGTTCACTTGTCTAGTATCTGGGGGAATTTTGAAAACAGTGTGTAGATAAAATAGTTTTTTTATTATTTATTTAAGAAAGGATTAATTAACAAAACCATAGGGTAGGAGGGGTACAATTCCACACAATTCCTACCACCCAATCTCCAAATCCCACCCCTTCCCCTGATAGCTTTCCCATTCTCTATCCCTCTGGGAGCATGGAACAGGGTCATTGTGGGTTGCAGAAGGTAGAAGGTCTGGCTTTTGTAATTGCTTCCCCGCTGAACATGGTCGTTGACTGGTCAGTACATACTCCCAGTGTGCCTCTCTCTTTCCCTAATAGAGTGGGTCAATGTGGAAGCAGAGCTCCAGGATACATTGGTGGGGTCTTTAGTCCAGGGAAGTCTGGCCAGCATCCTGATGACATCAGGAACCTGGTGACTGAAAAGAGAGTTAACATATGAAGCCAAACAAATTGTTGAGCAATCGTGGACCCAAAGTTTGGAATAGTGGAGAGGAAGTGTTAGGGGGGTACTCACTGCAAACTCTAGTGTACTTCTGCTTTCAGGTATATATTTTGCAGTAGTTTACGGATACGTTGAACATATGCTCTCTTTCAAAGAAACTGGTGTATATCTAGGTTTTGGGACTTTGTTAGAAAGTGAACCACCTTAGATGAAATTAGAGTATACTATGAAAGGAAAGGTCTCACCCGAGTAATGAAGCTGAAGGGTTGTCATTCCACACATGAAGTCTCTGGACACAGTCTGAAGTGAAGCATGTTGAGGTGGCAATCGTTGCATTGGTTAGGTTGTGATCGGCGGATACAATATTATTTGATATGGATTGGGAGAGGAATATGGGAAAGTGGGCCCTATCCAAGGGTTTCAGGACTGGGGGAAGTAGGGGCTCTATAGTGGAGATGTGAGGTTCCTGCTGTCTTAGGGTTCAAAAAGACAATCGATAGTTAATGTTATCATCACATTATTTGGTAATTGGGTTAACTTTGAAAAGTCCTTTTGTTAGAGTTTGCTGTACAGTACCCAGTATCTTGTATATAGCTGTGCTATTGGTTGCTTCTGATCTACTTGGTCTAGGCTTTTGAGAGAGTCTGCATATCAATTACACAGCCTATATATTGAAAAGATTCAGTTTGTGTTTTGAAAAACTTCAAGACATACAATTAATTTTCCCCACTCGTATTAACTAGTGATTTATATGACTACATTTTACTAGGAGTGTACATAAACACCATTCAGACCACCAAAAGACTGTGACCCATCCCTCCCACCTACTCCTACCCCCCACTGGTCCAGGAAGCTGCATGTCTACCCCTCACCACAGGGCTTTTACTTTGGTGCCCTACTTACAATTTGGTCAGGTCCTGCTTTTAGTTTCCCTTTCAGGTCTTCTTAGTCAACTTCTGTTGATGAGTGGGATCATCCCATACTCATCTTTATCTTTCTGACTTAGCTCACTTAACATAATTCCTTCTAGCTCTGTCCAAGATGGGTCAGAGAAGGTGGGTTCATTGTTCCTGATAGCTGCATAGTATTCCAGGTTGCTTCCAGGGTTACTTCCAGGTTTTAGCTATTATGAATTGTGCTGGTATGAACATAGGAGTGCAGACATCATTTTGGTTGGGTGTTATGGAGTCCTTGGGGTATAACCCTAGGAGAGGAATTACTGGATCTTATGGAAGGTCCATGTCTAGCCTTCTGAGAATTTTCCAGACTGCTCTCCACAGAGGCTGTGCCAATTTACATTCCCACCGGCAATGTAAAAGGGTTCCTCTGGGGGGTCGGGCGGTGGCGAAGTGGGTTAAGTGCACGTGGCGCAAAGCGCAGGGACCTGCATAAGGATCCCGGTTCGAGCCCCAGGCTCCCCACCTGCTGGAGAGTCACTTCACGGGCGGTGAAGCAGGTCTGCAGGTGTCTATGTTTCACTCCCCCTCTCTCTGTCTTCCCCTCCTCTCTCCATTTCTCTCTGTCCTATCCAACAACAAAGCAATGTCAACGATGGCAATAATAACCGCAACGAGGCTGCAACAACTAGGGCAACAAAAAGGGGAGAAAATGGCCTCCAGGAGCGGTGGATTCATGGTGCAGGCACCGAGCCCAGCAATAACCCTGGAGGAAAAAAAAAAGGGTTTTTCTGTCCCCACAACCTCTCCAGCATTTGTTACTGCTGTCCTTTTTGATGTATGCCATTCTTACAGGAGTGAGGTGGTATCTTAGTGTTGTCTTAATTTGCAATTCTCTGAAAATCAGTGACCTAGAGCAGTTTTTCATATGTTTGTTAGCCTTTTGGATCTCCTCTGTAGTGAATGTTTTCTTCATATCCTCTGCCCATTTTTGGATGGGGTCATTTGCTTTTTTGGTGCTAAGTTTGCTGAGCTCTTTATATATTTTGGTGATTAGTTTCTTGTCTGATGTATGGCATGTGAAGATCTTCTCCCATTCTGTGAGGGGTCTCTTTGTTTGTTTAATAGTTTCTTTGGCTATGCATAAGCTTTTCAATTTGATGTAGTATCATTGGTTTGTTTCTGCTTTAGTCTTCCTTCAATTGGATTTGATTCATCAAAGATGTCCTTGAGGTGTACGTGGGAAAGTGTTTTACCAAAATTTTCCTCTAAGTATTTGATTGTTTCTGGTCTGACATCTAGGTCTTTGATCCATTTGGAGTTGATTTTTGTTTCTGGTGAGATAAAGTGGGTCAATTTAATTCTTCTGCATGTTACAACCCAGTTTTCCCAGCACCATTTATTGAAGAGAGCCTCCTTTTTCTGTTTAATCCTTTGGGACCCCTTATCAAAGATTAGATGTCCATAGGTGTGAGGATTTATTTCTGGGCTTTCAATTCTGTTCCACTGGTCTGTGTGCCTATTTTTGTTCCAGAACCATGCTGTTTTGATGATGATGGCTTTATAATATAGTGTGAGATCTGGGCATGTGATGCCTCCATTTCTGTTTCTTTTCCTCAAGATGGTTTTGGCAATTCTAGGTGTTTTCAGGTTCTAGATAAATGATTGTAGTGTTTGTTCTATTCTCTTGGTGGGACTTTGATGGGTATTGCATTAAATTTGTATATGGCTCTGGGGAGAATATTCATTTTGATGATATTTATTCTTCCAATCCATGAGCATGGGGTATCTTTCCATTTCTTAGTATCAGTTTCTATTTCCTTGAATAGCGACTCAGTTTTCAGCATACAAGTCTTTCACTTCTTTGGTCAACTTGATTCCTAGGTATTTGATTGATTTTGCTGAAACAGTAAATGGGAGTGATTTCTGGATGTCTTCTTCTTCAGATTTAGTGTTTGCATAAAGAAATGCCATTGATTTTTGTACATTGATTTTGTAGCCTGACACCTTGCTATATTGCCTAATAACTTCCAGTATTTTTCTGCTGGATTCTTTAGGTCTTTCTATGTATACTATCATATCATCTGCAAATAGTGACAGCTTGATTTCTTCCCTTCCAATCTGTATTCCTTTGATTTCTTTCTCTTGCCTGATTGCTATTGCAAGAACTTCCAATACTACGTTGAAGAGTAACGGTGACAGTGGACAGCCCTGTCTAGTCCCCAATCTTAGGGGGAATGCTTTCAGCTTCTCTCCATTGAGTATGATTTTGGTTGTAGGTTTGCTATATCTTGAGGAATTTCCCATCTACTCCCATTTTTTGTAGAGTTTTGAGCATTAATGGGTGTTGGATTTTATCAAAGGCTTTCTCTGTATCTATTGAGATAATCATGTGGTTTTTGGCTTTGCTTTTATTGATGTGAATGACATTGATTGACTTACGGATGTTGAACCAGCCTTGCATTCCTGGGATGAATCCCACTTAGTCGTGATGAACAATCTTTTTGATGTGTTGCTGTATCCGGTTGGCCAAGATCTTGTTTAATATTTTGGCATCTATGTTCATCAGAGATATTGGTCTGTAGTTTTCCTTTTTTGTTCTGTCCCTATCAGCTTTTGGTGTCAGGGTGATGTTGGCTTCATAAAAGGTGGAAGGGAGTATTCCTGTTTCTTCAATCTTATGGAATAGCTTAAGAAGTATGGGTATTAACTGTTTCCTGAAAGTTTTGTAGAATTCGTTTGTGAAGCCATCTGGTCCAAGACTTTTGTTGTTGGGGAGATTCTTAATAATGGTTTCAATTTCTTTGTCTATGATTGGTGCATTTAGATTTTGTAGTTCTTCTTGGTTCAGTTTTGGAAGTGCATATGTTTCTAGGAATTGTTCCATTTCTTCCAGATTCTCTAGCTTGGTGGCATATAGCTCTTTATAGAAGTTTTGCAGGATTCTCTGTATTTCTGTGGTGTCAGTTGTGATATCTCCTGCATCATTTACAATTCTATTAATTTGAGTCTTCTCTCTTTTTTGTTTGGTGAGTCTGGCTTGGGGTTTGTCAATTTTGCTTAATCTTTCAAAGCACCAACATTTGGCTTCATTGATCTTTTGAATGGTTTTTTTATTTTCGATGTTGTTTATTTCTGCTCTAACTTTAGTGATTTCTGTCCTTCTGGTTGCTTTTCTGTTCCTTTGTTCCTCTTCCTCTAAGTCCTTGAGGTGTACAGTAAGGTCGTTCATTTGAGCTTCTTCTTGGTGTTTAATATGTGATTGTATGGCTATAAGTTTCCCTCTCAGTACTGCTTTAGCTGTGTCCCAAATATTTTGATAGGTTGTGTCTTCATTTTCATTTGTTTCCAGGGACATTTGAATGTCCTGCTTGAGTGAGTCTCTGACCCAGTGGTTCTTAAGGAATATGTAGTTTTGTTTCCAAATTCTGTGACTTTTAATAATTTTCTGTTTGTTGTTAAATGTTAGTTTTACTCCACTGTGGTCTGAGAAGATACTTGGGATGATTTCAATGCTCTTGAATTTATTGATGCTGTCTTTGTGGCCTAACATGTGGTCTATCCTTGAGTATGTGTTATGTGGATTTGAAAAGTAGGTGTATTCCAGTTTTTTGGGGTGGAGGAGTCTGAAAATGTCCAAGAGGTCTAGTCTGTCAATCTCTTCATTCAATTCTCTTGTATCTTTATTGGTTCTCTGCTTTGTCGATCTGTCTAAATGTGAGAGTGGGGTATTGAAGTCTCCCAGTATTATTGTATTACTATTGATGTATTTTTGAATTCTTTCAGTAAGTGCTTGACGTATTTAGATGGTCCCTCATTGGGTGCATAGATTTTAATGATTGTTAAGTCTTCTTGGCTGATTGATCCTCTAATCATTATGTAGTGTTCTTGCCTATCTTTTATTACTTTATTTAATTTAAAATCTATCGTGTCTGAGATGAAAATGGCTGTTCCTGCCCTTTTTTGTGGTCTGTTAGCCTGTTTGATAGTGTTCCAACCTTTCACTTCAAGTCTGTGTTTATCTTGTGACAGATGTGATTCTTGCAAGCAGCATATGGTTGTATTATGTTTTCTGATCCATCCCCCAACTCTGTGCCTTTTGATGGATAAGGTTAAGCCATTGACATTTATTGATATTATGGATTTAATGTATTGTAGTGCAATTGTTCAAAAAAATTTTTTTTTGTTTGCTCTGATATATTTCCAGTATTAGAGTGATGTTCTTGTTTATAAGAGGTCTTTTAGAACCTCTTTCAGGACCGGTTTGGTGATAGTTGCCTCCTTTTACTGTTGTTTGTCTAAGAAGGTTTTGATCCCTCCATCTAATTTGAATGAAAGTCTAGCAGGATATATTATCCTTGGTTGAAACCCTTTTTCATTCAGGGCTCGATAGATATCTTGCCATTCTCTTCTGGCTTTTAGAGTTTGAGTGGAGAAGTCTGCAGATATTCTTATGGGTTTTCCCTTGTATGTGACTTTCTGTTTCTCTCTTGCAGCCTTTAGGATCCTTTCTTTATCTTTACTTCTTCTCATTGTGACTATGATGTGTCTTGGTGTCTTCAGGTCTGGGTTGATTCTGTTTGGAACTTTCTGGACCTCTTGAATCTTGATGTCCTTTCTGTTACTCAGGTCTAAGAAGTTTTTTTCTATATTTTCTCTAGAATGTTTGCTTCCCCTTCCTCTCTTTCTTCACTGGCATTCCAATTATATGAATGTTACTTCTTTTGAGATCATCCCATATGTCTCTGTTGTTGTTTTCAGTGTCTCTAATTCCCTTTTAAGCTCTTTCACCTCTTTCTTTGTTTTCTCTAACTCATCCTCTGTCTGAATAATTCTGTTTTCTGCTTCTGTTAGTCTGCTTTCCCTTGCCTCAGCTTCTTTCTTCATTACAGCTATTTCAGCTTTCATTTCTCTAATTGCCTCAAGATAATCAGTATTTTCCTTGGGGGTCTCTACTGTTGTTTCCCTAATACTGCCATTCCTTTCCTCCAATATTGTTCTCATTTCTGTGATTAATATGTTTATTATTGCTTGCATACTTTTCTTATCTATGGTTACTTCTGGCTGATTTGTAGTTTCTTCTTGGCTCTTATCTTCATTCATTGGAGTAGCAGTTTTATTTGTTTTTGATCTACCCATTTTTTTGTTTTTTGTGTTTCTTTTTTTTATGCTCTGTTGTTCCTCAACTGTTGTGTCTTGAGTACAAGCAACAATGTACTAAATACCTTTATGACAATTGCACTCACCAACATCAGGAATTACAGTAGCAACTGAAGCAAGTATTGAAGCAGTTTAATCACTACCAGTTAGCCAAACAATTTCTCCAGTCCATGAAAGAATAGTAACCAAATCCCAGTGAAGAAGAAAGAGAAAAGAAAGAAGGGATAGCAAGAATAGACAGTTATGCTAATCTACTATCCACTGTATATTCTAGGGGTAACAATAGGGGAAAGGGAATTAGAGCAGAGATACACACATAGAGAGTTCACTCTGAGTCAAATTTATCCCCCTAAATAATTCACAAATTCAGAAAGGAAAAGAAGAAGGAAAAAAGAAGTGTATGACTAGCTAAAAAAAAAAAAGAAAAAGAGAAAAAAAAAAAGAAAAAAGAGACAAGTGAGAGAAAAGGGAAAAGATAAGAAAAAGAGCTGTAATTAAAGAGCAGTGAACGGAAAGGTTTTTTTTTTGATTACTTTATTTTTAATTTATTTTAATTTTTTTAATTATCTAGGAGGAGGTGGAAGGGGAGAGTCTGTAGAGGAGGTAGGAGTAAGGAGACATGTTCCTCCCACGATAGATAATGCCCACTACCCTAGCAATGAAAGATACCCTAAGAGTTAATTCTGGTCTACCTAAAGGGGGGAAGATATATGCCTTTATATAATATTAATAATAAAATAGAGCTGGGTAAAAAAAAAAGAAAAAACCCTGTCCCAGATTACCTCAAACCTCGTGATCAGAGGCCGCTGATTGTTAAGAATGAGAAAAAAATAAAACCCTCAGAACTAGACAAGGATAGCCTAAATAGACAGTTATGCAAATCTACTATCCTCTGTATATTCTAGCGGTGGCTAAAGGAGGAAGGGAAGTTGAGCAGAGACACTCGCACTGAGAGTCCACACTGAGTCAGAATTCTTCCCCAAAATAATTCCCAAATGTATATGAGTGAATTCAAAAAAGCACACTGTTTGGTGGTGTGGGGGTTGTGGCCTTTGGCTTTGGAATCTGTAGGATTAAGGAAGAAAGGATGACAAGAATGAGAAAAAGATTAAAAAAAAAGAGAGAGAGAAAAATGAAAAAGATAAGAAAAAGAACAGTCATAAAAGAGCGGTGAAAGGAAAGAGGTTTTTAGTTATGTATTTATTTTTAATTATTTAATTGGCTATGTGGGGTGAGGTGGGGGGGGTTGGCTACTTAGAAAGAAAAAAGGCCAGAGGTTTCAGAAGGGTATAGACTTAGAATGAATGATACTCCCTGGTTTGATAGGAATTTGGTATAGACAGAAGCTCAGCAGGGGAGCTTGCTAGGAGCTGGTCTCCAGGGACTGGTTATGGGGGTGAGGGGGAGGAGGTGTGCTTAATAATTAAAAGGAAAAAAAAAGTTTTTTTCCTTTTTTCTACTCTATTTCTTAACCCAAATTAAGTTAAGAATGGTGTCACCGCTAGGACCCCTTTTGACTGGCGTACTAAAGGCAGAAAATCCTACCATTTCCAGAAGATGTGGTCAGAGCTCAAGCGACTAGCAGCTTCTCAGTCCGCCATCTTCTGGGAACCCCAATAAAATAAATTTTTATGATTTTTTTCTTTGTGAAGTTTCTTGCAGACCTCTGGCTTTACCTGCTCTGCAGATTGCAGGGTGGCTGGAAGAGATGAGATTTCTTATTTATTTATTTATTTTTCACTTTTTTATTGGGGAATTAATGTTTTACATTCAATAGTAAGTACAATAGTTTGTACATGCATAACATTCCCCGGTGGTGAGATTTCTTAAAGACCATACATAACCCTTACTGATAACTTGCAGTAAGAGTCCTTGTATGTTTAATAATATTACCTTCCTACATTACCTATCTAACTATCCTGCCTTATTCTTTCCCATGGTAGGTCACTTGGCTATGATTTTTAAGCAAAGCATACCTAATTCCATTCTTTGTGTTCATATGTATTAACTTCACACCTGAAAGTGATAGAGAAAAATCACTTCTCCATAAGTAATAGAAGAGGGGAGAAAGCATATTTGGTGAGAAATTATAACTGGCATAAATAAATTCAAATTTATTTGTGTAACAAATTTAGGTATGTATTTGCAGTTCTTCAAGAATGTAAGACTTTGCCCCAGTATTAAGTATCTGATGATGAGTTCTGTTGATAGTGGTGTGTAAGGCTTTCTTTCTTTTATTTTTCAGAGATTTTATTTTAAATTTTAATTAAATGCTCTTATCAGTGATTTAATAATGATTCATAAGATCGTGATATTAGTGGTCCAATTCCATACAGTTCTCACACCAGAGTTCTGTGTCCCATCCTTCCATTGCCAACTTCCCTACTGTTTACCCCTCTGGGAGTTTGGATCAAATTTTTTCTGGGGTTGCAGAAGTTGACAGTTCTGACTTCTGTGATTGCTTCTCTGCTAGACATGGGCATTGGCAGGTTGATCCAAATGCCCAGCATGTTTCTTTCTTTAAAAACTTTTTATTAGTGATTTAGTAGTGATTTACAGGATTGTAAGATATCAGAGGTATAATTCCACACAATTCCCACCATTAAAGTTCTGTACCCCATCTCCACAATGAAAAATTCTCTATTCTTTATCCCTCTGGGAGTCTTTTTTTATGGGGTTCAAAAGGTGGGAGTGCTGGATTCTATAACTGCTTCTTTGCTGGACACGGGTGTTGATAGGACAATTCATACCCCAGTCTGTTATTTTTCCCTAGTGGAGTAGAGCTCTGGAGAATTGGGACTTTGGGACATATTGGTGAGGTTGTCTGCCCAAGGAAGTCAGGAATCACAGTAGCATATGCAACTTGGTGGCTGAAAGGCAGTAAGATATAAAGTAGGACAAATCTTTTAATGAATAGGAACCCAAAGGTAGAAATAGAGCAGATGAAATTAGGAGTTTTGGGGTAGGAAGAAACTAGGAAGTCTATTTCAGGAATGTTCTAAAGGGCCTATGCCTTTAGTAATTTTTGCCTGTTTGATAGCTAACATGCAAGTGGACTACAAATAATGTCTGGGAAGATGGTGTCAGAGTTGAAAATATAAAGCTGGATTAGGTCAGAGAGTTGTTCCCAAATATGAGGTAAGTATATAAATGCCATTCACTGTTTACCCCATCGATCTGACCTAAGGCCCATGTATATTTCAGTTCTGAAAGTTCTTACTATTCCTTTAGTCTTAGTGCTTAATGTTTCAGATTTATAACCTGATTGGATTCTGACACTGGGCTTAAATTGTTGAAGCATTTCTAAAAATAACTTTTTTTTTTTCCCAAATTCTATGTTACTTATAATCTTAGACTGGGTAGAACAGAATCAACTGGTCCAGTCAATATCTAAGATACAGTTATTTGTAGATAACATTAACTGACATAAATCGTGGTATAGTCAAGTATTCTACAGTAAATCCTAACCATGGGGTTTTTATTTTATTTTTTTATTTTTTATTTTATTTTTTTTATTATTATTATTATTTTAACCATGGGGTTTTTAAAGTAAACCACGCTCCCAAATAGCTTGGTTATAATAATTATTTATTGCCTTCTTAAACTCTAAGATTACAAGGAACCTTTGTCATTCTCTTTAAAATTAATATGTCTCCCAGTCCTAGTATCTCCAGTTACTTGCTTGTATTTATTGACACTTCTCTTCTTGATCCCCCACCCTGTGATACTGCCTCTGTTGACTTCAACTAAATCAATGCAACTTGTGCCACCATACCATGTTTCACTTCAAATTATATACAGAGAAGCCAAGCCTGAAATGACAACCTTCCAACCTGGTGAGACCTATACTCATATATGAAAGTACCTAATTCCATTTCAAATGGTGCTTTCCCTAACAAAGTTATAGTAGACCCTATATATAGGCTAGGTGCTAGGGGGCAGGGTACATGTACACATGTATCCATATGTTTGGGGCAACTGTATACCTCCCACATTAAAGTGCTCAATAGTCTGCTGTGATTAAAGTTAGATTTAATAAGTTAAAATACTCAAGTGGAAAGACCTAAAGAAGATACCATGAAGTGTCTAATCAACTATTTACTACTTAGGCCTAAACAACCTCCTCTCCTACCCCCAACTTCACTTCCCTCAATCACTTTACTCAATTAGTTACATGAAAGAAAGTAAGAGGTATCTCCTAATCTTTTCTGACAGCAACAACATCAATGCCACTTCCTTGATAATTGTTAAAAGAAATACTGTATACAAATGGCCAAGAGATATACTGGAAAATATATATATATACAATTATTGCCCCCTTTAACAACCTCTATTATAATCATCAAACAAATAAAATTCAGTAAAGCTTAAAGTTCACTTACATCTCACTTATATCCTAGGCCTATTCCCTCCATAACTTGAGGCCAGAACATATAAATACAATACAAGTTTGAATACAACAAATGAAACTTAATGCCTTAATTGGGAGAAAGTCTAAGCTTTTCAGATAAAGAAACACTACAAAAGCTGGATAAGGGCAAGAGACTGGCTTAATGATGGCCTTTTCAGTCAATATCAGGCCACCTCATCATCTGTGGTTTTAGTCAGGGAATCCTTGTATTCCTGCATAGGTAGGATGGCCTAGATCTCTAATAGATCCCTGTTTTCACCACTGGTCACTTCCAAGAGGAACATAATCATTAATTCTCCAGAACATTACCCTCAGTATAAAGTAGCAATGGTAGTGACTTCCACTTTCTGAACAGAGGCTAGCTATGTCAGCCTATTTCTGCCACTGGAGGAAGATTGGTCCTGAAATGAGTGCTGCCTAGAATGTTCCCACGTGTGACTGACCATGGACTATGAGCTCAGACTGACAGGGACTCAGAGGTTACACAGGCTCCTGTGCTAAATAAAAAGTAGTAGTTTTTACGACTCTCTTTAGAAACACCTCATGAGTATTTGATTAGTGGTTTTTAAGCTGCTGTTGTAAGGAATTACATGTATATTTTGTTTACAGGAAATGCTAGAAGATGGACAAAATAGAATCACTCTCTAGCTAGAGAAAGTCTTGGTCAAAGATCCCACATATTTCTTTGGGTTTAATCTGGGAGGCAGCTCTGAAAGACATTTGGGCATAAGCCCTAGGGCTTGAATAGAATATCATTTAGAAATTAATACCATAAAGACTGGGTGGCACACCTAGTTGAGCTCACATGCTACCATGTTCAAGGTCCCCAGCTAGCCTGCAGTTCCCATCTGCAGGGGGGAAGCTTCCTGAGTGGTGAGGCAGTTCAATAGATGACTCTCTCTCTCTCTTTCTCTCCCTCTCTATTTCCGCATCCTCTCTCAACATCTCTCTGTTCTATAAAATAAATAAATAAAAACAAAACAAAACAAACAACAATTCAATACCATAAAAGGTTTTTAAGAGCAGCAAGCCTATTGCTTTCAAAACTTAGTTAATATATATTCGTAATCTTTATAATTCAGTTAATTATTTGACACACTGGCAATTAATCACTAGATATTATATATTTGTTTCTATGTGCCAGTAAGAAATTAAAAAAAAGATACAAAAGTAACTTTGGTATATTAGACACATCTTTTTTTTTTTTTTTTAAGAAAGGAGACATTAACAAAACCATAGAATAAGAGGGGTACAATTCTGCACAATTCCCATAACCCGATCTCCACATCCCACCCCCTCCCCTGATAGCCTTCCCATTCTCTATCTCTCTGGGAGTATGGATCCAGGGTCATTGTGGGTTGCAGAGGGTGGAAGGTCTGGCTTCTGTAATTGCTTCCCCGCTGAACATGGGCCGTTGACTGGTCGATCCATACTCCCAGTCTCTCTCTTTCCCTAGTAGGGTGGGGCTCTGAAGAAGTGGAGCTCCAGTACACATTGATGGGGTCGTCTTTCCAGGGAAGTCTGGTCAGCATCTCGCTGGCATCTGGATCCTGGTGGCTGAAAAGAGAGTTAACATACAAAGCCAAACAAATTGCTCAACAATCATGGACCTAAAGACTGGAATAGACAGATGAAGTGTTGGGGGTATTCCCTGCATGCTCTTGTGTACTTTTGCTTTCAGGTATATATTTTTCCCCTAGTTTATGGGCACGGGTGAACCTATGCTCTATCTCAGGGGACCTGGACTATATCTAGGTTTGGGGCATTTATTGGGGAGTGGAAATTTATTCTATTTAATTGGTTAATTAAATAGAAACACTGACAAGAACATAGGATAAGAGGGGTAAAATTCCCACCACCATATCTCTGTATCCCATCCCCTCCCCTGATAGCTTTCCTATTCTTAATAGTAAAATCAAGGAAGCTTTATTCCCTCCCTTTACCAGGACCCACCCCGTCATCCTGCCCTCCCCCATTCTACCCAAATCCCCCAAAAGGAGAATAGACACACTTCACACATAGCCTATGGGAATTAGTCAGCTTGTGGTTAAGAAACCTGAACACAGAGGGTTGGTCTGGCAGAAACCTAGGAATTTTGGAATTTAAATAAAAAAAATTTACCAGAATGATCAGTTATTTATCCAATCATTCATCTGGTCATATATCCAGTCAAGTATATATCTGGTCAATATATCCAGTCATATTTGACAAGTATTGTTGAGGGTATACTATGTCCCTAGTAATTTCTAACCTTGTAGCATAATTGAAAGATAAATTACATGGCAGGATGAGAATCTATATATTCTCATTGAACCAAATAATCCTGGGAAGTAGTAATGTCTACAAACTGGTAAGTAACTAAACTTATTTGTATAAAATAGATGAAAAAAAAGTAAGGGGAGAGGAACTTCTGAAATGAATACTGAGAGACAGCTATCACTGTTGATGTGGTTGTGTTGGCCCAAGACAATGAACCCATAGGTTAGAGATTACAATAAATGTAAACCCAAATTATTCTAAACTTCATGGATAGACTTTTTAACTATCCATTCTTATATTGAGAAGCTGTTAAGTGTATTGATTTCAGTAACTACTATATTGATGTTAAGCATGTTTATAATAGATTTAATCATCTCTTTGATTTTTGAGTTAGACTAAACAGACTTTTTCTCTCACTCTGTCTCTAACTGCATGATTATTTCACCACTTCATGCTGTAGCTTGCTTACTGGCGATATTATTTGCTTTGCAAGACCACTGTATAACTTGAGTTAGTATGTGAGTTCATTGTTTTTGTTATTTTGTTGTCATGTGGCAGGATTTTTCGATTTTCCTGAAAACTAAAATGCTTCCTAACTGTAGCTGGTATTGTGCAAGCAGGTAGAGTTGCTCATGTGAATCATGGTGTCATGTTGTCTGCCTCACCTAAAATTGCACTATAGAATTTAAATTCACATTAAGTGAATAAATGAGCATGATAAATGCCCCAAAGAAGGCAGTTCTGATCTTTCTGATTGTTATCGTTCTTCTTCTTCTTTTTTTTTCTTTTCTTTCTTTCTTTCTTTCTTTCTTTCTTTCTTTCTTTCTTTCTTTCTTTCTTTCTTTCTTTTTTTCTTTTTTATTTAAGAAAGGATTAATTAACAAAACCATAGGGTAGGAGGGGTACTACTCCACACAATTCCCACCACCCAATCTCCATAACCCACCCCATCCCATGATAGCTTTCCCATTCTCTATCTCTCTGGGAGCAGGGACCCAGGGTCATTGAGGGTTGCAGAAGGTAGAAGGTCTGGCTTCTGTAATTGCTTCCCCACTAAATGTGGGCGTTGACTAGTCAGTCCATACTCCCAGTCTGCCTCTCTCTTTCCCTAGTAGGGTGGGTCTCTGGGGAAGCTGAGCTCCAGGACACATTGGTGGGGTCTTCAATCCAGGGAAGCCTGGCCAGCATCCTGGTGGCATCTGGAACCCGAGTAATGAAGCTGAAGGGTTGTCATTCCACACGTGAAGTCTCTGGACACAGTCTGCGGTGAAGCATGTTGAGGTGGCAATCGTTGCGTTGGTTAGGTTGTGATCGGCGGATGCAATATTATTTGGTATGGATTGGGAGAGGCATACAGGAAAGTGGGCCCTATCCAAGGGTTCCAGGACTGGGGGAAGTAGGGGCTCTATAGTGGAGATGTGAGGTTCCTGCTGTCTTAGGGTTCAAAAAGACAATCCATAGTTAATGTTATCATACATTATTTGGTAATTGGGTTAACTTTGAAAAGTCCTTTTGTTATGGTTTGCTGTACAGTATCCAGTATCTTGTATATAGCTGTGCTATTGGATGCTTCTAATCTACTAGGTCCAGGCTTTTGAGAGAGTCCGCATATCAAATACACAGCCTATAGATTTAAAAGATTCAGTTTGTGTTTTGAAAAACTTTGAGACATACAATTGATTTTCCCCCTCTCATATTAATTAACTAGTGATTTATATGTCTACATTTTGCTAGGAGTGTACATAAACACCATTCCCACCATCAAAAGACTGTGACCCATCCCTCCCACCCACTCCCACCACCCACTGGCCCAGGAAGCTGCATGTCTACCCCTCACCACTGGGTTTTTACTTTGGTGCCCTACTTACAATTTGGTCAGGTCCAGCTTTTAGTTTCCCTCCCAGATCTTCTTAGTTAACTTCTGTTGATGAGTGGTATCATCCCATACTCATCTTTATCTTTCTGACTTAGCTCACTTAACATAATTCCTTCTAGTTCTCTCTAAGATGGGTCTGAGAAGGTGGGTTCATTGTTCCTGATAGCTGCATAGTATTCCATTGTGTATATATACCACAGCTTTCTCAGCCACTCATCTGTTGTTGGGCACCTGGGTTGCTTCCAGGTTTTAGCTATTATGAATTGTGCTGCTATGAACATAGGAGTACACACCTCTTTTTGGTTGGGTGTTATGGAGTCCTTGGGGTATACTCCTTGGGGAGAGGAATTACTGGATCATAGGGAAGGTCCATGTCTAGCCTTCTGAGAGTTTTCCAGACTGCTCTCCACAGAGGCTGTACCAATTTACATTCCCACCAGCATTGTAAAAGGGTTCCTCTGTCCCCACATCCTCTCCAGCATTTGTTGCTGCTGTCATTTCTGATGTATGCCATTCTTACAGGAGTGAAGTGGTATCTTAGTGTTGTCTTAATTTGCATTTCTCTGACAATCAGTGACCTAGAGCAGTTTTTCATA
Source organism: Erinaceus europaeus (assembly GCF_950295315.1). Lineage (NCBI taxonomy): Eukaryota > Metazoa > Chordata > Mammalia > Eulipotyphla > Erinaceidae > Erinaceus > Erinaceus europaeus. The sequence continues at coordinate 58,664,052 of NC_080169.1, read as the reverse complement.
TGTTTTTTAGCCTTTTGGATATCCTCTGTAGTGAATGCTTTGTTCATATCCTCTGCCCATTTTTGGATGGGGTCATTTGCTTTTTTGGTGCTAAGTTTGCTGAGCTCTTTATATGTTTCGGTGATTAGTTTCTTGTCTGATGTCTGGCATGAGAAGATTTTCTCCCATTCTGTGAGGGTTCTCTCTGTTTGTTTAAGTCTCTTTAGCTGTGCAGAAGCTTTTCAATTTGATATAGTCCCATTGGTTTGTTTTGCTTTAATCTTCCTTCAATTGGGTTTGATTCATCAAAGATGTCCTTGAGGTGTAGGTGGGAAAGTGTTTTACCAATGTTTTCCTCTAAGTATTTGATTGTTTCTAGTCTGACATCTAGGTCTTTGATCCATTTGGAGTTGATTTTAGTTTCTGGTGAGATAAAGTGGTTCAATTTCATTCTTCTGCATGTTACAACCCAGTTTTCCCAGCACCATTTATTGAAGAGAGCCTCCTTTTTCCATATAATCCTTTGGTCCCCCTTATCAAAGATTAGATGTCCATAGGTGTGGGGATTTATTTCTGGGCTTTCAATTCTGTTCCACTGGTCTGGGTGCCTATTTTTGTTCCAGTACCATGCTGTTTTGATGATGATGGCTTTATAATATTGTTTAAGGTCTGTGCGTGTGATGCCTTCATTTCTGTTTCTTTTCCTCAAGATGGTTTTGGCAATTCTAGGTGTTTTCAGGTTCCAGATAAATGATTGTAGTGTTTGTTCTATTCTATTAAAGAAGCTTGGTGGAACTTTGATGGGTATTGCATTTCATTTGTATATGGTTCTGGGGAGAATATTCATTTTGATGATATTTATTCTTCCAATCCATGAGCATGGGGTATCTTTCCATTTCTTGGTATCAGTTTCTATTTCCTTGAATAGCGACTCATAGTTTTCAACATACAAGTCTTTCACTTCTTTGGTCAACTTGATTCCTAGGTATTTGATTGATTTTGCTGAAACAGTAAATGGGAGTGATTTCTGGATGTCTTCTTCTTCAGACTTAGTGTTTGCATAAAGAAATGCCACTGATTTTTGTACATTGATTTTGTAGCCTGACACCTTGCTATATTGCCTAATAACTTCCAGTATTTTTCTGCTGGATTCTTTAGGTCTTTCTATGTATACTATCATATCATCTGCAAATAGTGAGATCTTGATTTCTTCCCTTCCAATCTGTATTCCTTTGACTTCTTTCTCTTGCCTGATTGCTATTGCAAGAACTTCCAATACTACGTTGAAGAGTAACGGTGACAGTGGACAGCCCTGTCTAGTCCCCGATTTGAGGGGGAATGCTTTCACCTTCTGTCCATTGAGTATGATGTTGGCTTAGATTTGCTATATATAGACTCCACTATCTTGAGAAATTTCCCGTCTATTCCCATTTTTTGTAGAGTTTTGAGCAAGAATGGGTGTTGGATCTTGTCAAAGGCTTTCTCTGCATCTATTGAGATAATCATGTGGTTTTTGGCTTTGCTTTTATTGATGTGGTGAATGACATTGATTGACTTACGGATGTTGAACCAGCCTTGCATTCCTGGGATGAATCCCACTTGGTCTTGATGAACAATCTTTTTGATATTTTGCTGTATCGGTTGCCCAAGATCTTGTTTAATATTTTGGCATCTAAGTGATCAGAGATATTGGTCTGTAGTTTTCCTTTTTTGTTCTGTCCCTATCAGCTTTTGGTATCAGGGTGATGTTGGCTTCATAGAAGGTGGAAGGGAGTATTCCTGTTTCTTCAATCTTATGGAATAGCTTAAGAAGTATGGGTATTAACTGTTTCCTGAAAGTTTTGTAGAATTCGTTTGTGAAGCCATCTGGTCCAGGACTTTTGTTGTTGCGGAGTTTCTTAATAACGGTTTCAATTTCTTTGTCTGTGATTGGTGCATTGAGATTTTGTAGTTCTTCATGGTTCAGTTTTGGAATTGCATATGTTTCTAGGAATAGTTCCATTTCTTCCAGATTCTCTAGCTTGGTGGCATATAGTTCTTTATAGAAGTTTTGCAGGATTCTCTGTATTTCTGTGGTGTCAGTTGTGATATCTCCTGCATCATTTAATTAATTATATAAATTAATTATAAATTATAATTCTATTAATTTGAGTCTTCTCTCTTTTTTGTTTGGTGAGTCTGGCTAGGGGTTTGTCAATTTTGTTTAATCTTTCAAAGAGCCAACATTTGGCTTCATTGATCTTTTGAATGGTTTTTTTATTTTCGATGTTGTTTATTTCTGCTCTAACTTTGATTTCTGTCTTTCTGGTTGCTTTTCTGTTCCTTTGTTCCTCTTCCTCTAAGTCCTTGAGGTGTGCAGTAAGGTCGTTCATTTGAGCTTCTTCTTGGTGTTTAATATGTGATTGTATGGCTATAAGTTTCCCTCTCAGTACTGCTTTAGCTGTGTCCCAAATATTTTGATAGGTTGTGTCTTCATTTTCATTAGTTTACAGGAACATTTGAATTTCCTGCTTGAGTGAGTCTCTGACCCAGTGGTTCTTAAGGAGTATGTTGTTTAGTTTCCAAATTCTGTGACTTTTAATAATTTTCTGTTTGTTGTTAAATGTTAGTTTTACTCCACTGTGATCTGAGAAGATACCTGGGATGATTTCAATGCTCTTGAATTTATTGATGCTGTCTTTATGGCCTAACATTTGGTGTATCCTTGAGTATGTGTTATGTGGATTTGAAAAGAAGGTGTATTCCAGTTTTTTTGTGGTGGAGGAGACTGAAAATGTCCAAGAGGTCTAGTCTGTCAATCTCTTCATTCAATTCTCTTGTATCTTTATTGGGTCTCTGCTTTATTGATTTGTCTAAGTGTGAGAGTTGGGTATTGAAGTCTCCAACTATTATTGTATTACTATTGATGTATTTTTGAAATTATTTCAGTAGATGCTTAATGTATTTAGATGGTCCCTCTTTGGGTGCATAGATGTTAATGATTGTTAAGTCTTCATGGCTGATTGATCCTCTAATCATTATGTAGTGTCCTTGCCTATTTTTTACTACTTTATTTAATTTAAAATCTATCGTGTCTGAGATGAGAATGGCTTATCCTGCCCTTTTTTGTGGTCCGTTAGCCTGTATGATAGTTTCCATCCTTTCACTTTAAGTCTGTGTTTATCTTGTTGTGACAGATGTGATTCTTGCAAGCAGCATATGGTTGGGTTATGTTTTCTGATCCATCCCCCACCCTGTGCCTTTTGATGGGTGAGTTTAAGCCATTGACATTTATTGATATTATGGATTTAATGTATTGTAGTGCAATTGTTCAAAAAGTTTTTTTTGTTTGCTCTGATATATTGCTAGTATTATAGTGATGTTCTTGTTTATAAAAGGTCTTTTAGAACCTCTTTCAGGGCCGGCTTGGTGATGGTTGCCTCCTTTAACTGTTGTTTATCTAAGAAGGTTTTGATCCCTCCATCTAATTTGAATGAAAGTCTAGCAGTATATATTATCCTTGGTTGAAACCCTTTTTCATTCAGGGCTCGATAGATATCTTGCCACTCCCTTCTGGCTTTTAGAGTTTGAGTGGAGAAGTCTGCAGCTAATCTTATGGGTTTTCCCTTGTATGTGACTTTTTGTTTCTCTCTTGCAGCTTTTAGGATCCTTTCTTTATCTTTACTTCTTCTCATTGTGACTATGATGTGTCTTTAGGTCTGGGTTGATTCTGTTTGGAACTCTCTGGGCCTCTTGAATCTTGATGTCCTTTCTGTTATTCAGGTCTGGGAAGTTTTCTTGTATTATTTCTTCTAGAATGTTTGCTTCCCCTTCCTCTCTTCCTCTAGCAGGCCGATTATACAAAAGTTACTTCTTTTGAGATCATCCCATATGTCTCTGTTGTTGTTTTCAGCGTCTCTCAATCTCTTTTTAAGCTCTTTCACCTCTTTCTTTGTTTTCTCTAACTCATCCTCTGTCTGACTAATTCTGTTTTCTGCTTCTGTTAGTCTGCTTTCCCTTGCTTCAGCTTCTTTCTTCATTACAGCTATTTCAGCTTTCATTTCTCTAATTGCCTCAAGATAAACAGTATTTTCCTTGGGGGTCTCAACTGTTGTTTCCCTAATACTGCCATTCTTTTCCTCCAATGTTGTTTTCATTTCTGTGATTAATAAGTTCATTATTGCTTGCATACTTTTCTCATCTATGGTTACTTCTGGCTGATTTGTAGTTTCTTCTGGGCTCTTGTCTTCATTCATTGGAGTATCAGTTTTATTTGTTTTTGATCTACCCATTTTTTTGATTTATGTGTTTCTTTTTTTATGCTCTGTTCCTCAGTTGTTGTGTCTGCGTACAGGTGACACTGTACTAAATACCTTTATGACAATTACACTCACCAACCTCAGGAATTACAGTAGCAACTGAAGCAAGTATTCAAGTCGTTTGATCATTACCAGTTAGCCAAACAATTATTCCAGTCTCTGAAAAAATAGTAACCAAATCCCAGTGAAGAAAGAGTGAAGAAAGAAAGGATAGCAAGAATAAACAGTTATGCAAATCTACTATCCACTGTATATTCTAGGGGTAACAATTGGCGAAAGGGAACTAGAGCAGAAAAACACACATAGAGAGTCCACTTTGAGTTAGATTTCTTCCCCAAAATAATTCAAAAATTCAGAAAGGCAAAGAAGAAGGAAGAAGTGTATGACAAGATTAAAAAAAAAAGAGAGAGAGAGAGACAAGAGAGAGAAAAGGGAAAAGATAAGAAAAAGAGCTGTAATTAAAGAGCAGTGAAAGGAAATTCCCAAATGTGTATTAGTGAATTCAAAAAAGCACACTGTTTGTTTTTGTGGGGGCTGGGGGCTGTGATTTTGGAAGATGTAGGGTTAAGGAAGAAGGGATGACAAGAATGAGAAAAAGAAAAAAAGAAAGAGAGAGAGAGAGAAAGAAAAAGATAAGAAAAAGAACAGTCATAAAAGGACAGTGAAAGGAAAGGGTTTTTTTAATGTATTTATTTTTAATAATTTAATTAGCTATGCGGGGTGAGGTGGTTGGGGTTGGCTACTTAGAAAGAAAAAAGTCCAGAGGTTTCAGAATGGTATAGACTTAGAATTAATGATACTCCCTGGTGGGACAGGAAGTTGGTTAAGAAAAGGACTGGTTGGGGGTGGGTGGGAAGGTGGTATGCTTGAAAATTAAAAGGAAGAAAAAAAATTTTTTTCCTTTTCCCCCTTTTTTCCCTACTCTAATTCTTAACCCAAATTAAGTTATAGTCACCTCCTTGGTGGTGCCGCTAGGACCCCTTATTGGCTGGCCTGCTAAAGGCAGTAAATCCTACCGTTTCCAGGAGATGTGGTCAGAGCTCAGCCACTAGCAGCTTCTCAGTCTGCCATCTTCCAGGAAACTACCCCCCGAAGCTTTTTTAAAGGATTTCTCAAAGATGAAAACTAGCTCCAAGTCCTTTTGATCCAATGAGAGCTGTACTCAAGGATGTCCTCGGATCCACCCTCAGGGTCGCGCTGGTCCCTGGAGACTCCCAAGAGAAAGCCTTGGAGCTACAGTGCTCCCTCCTGGTCCTCTGCCAGCCGCCCAGCAGCGCTCTGCAACCGGCAGAGGAGCCGCCTTCCCGGGCGGAGGACAGTGCCCGGCGCACCCGCCTTGCACGCCACAGCCTGGGAAGTCTGGGGTAGCCCGTCCGCTAGTCCGCGCCACCTCTACTCTAATTCTTAACCCAAATTAAGTTATAGTCACCTCCTTGGTGTCACCGCTAGGACCCCTTATTGACTGGCCTGCTAAAGGCAGAAAATCCTACCGTTTCCAGAAGATGTGATCAGAGCTCAAGCCACTAGCAGCTTCTCAGTCCGCCATCTTCTGGGAACCCTTCTTCTTTTTTTTAACCAGAGCACTGTTCAGCTCTGGCTTATGATGGTGCCGGGGACTGAACCTGGGACTCTGGAGCCTCAGGTATGAGAGTCTGTTTGCATAACCATTATGCTATCTACCCTCCACCCATGATCCTTCTTCTTAATTAGGGTTAAATTTTATAAATAACAAAAAGAGACAGGTTATTAAGTTGACTGATATAAATACAATCACCAATAAGTACTTTTTGTGTTGGTTCTTTTTGATTGCAGAATGCAATGATGGAAAATAAGACTGCTAAACTGTATGTAAAATATGACAATCTAATTACCTATAGTAAACCTGATGCTAATGGAATAACTACTAGAATTCATCTTCATTAGCTGTTGTCTTAGTTGGGTTAAAATATATAATTCAGTATAACTAGACTTAATGAATCAGAATGTTTGGTATGGGAACGGGGTGTACATTCATTACAAACAGCCCATAAATTGGTTGTATACATTGCCATTAGGAAATCACTGGATCAATAATTTGTAACAGACCCTAGAGGCTGAGAACGAGTATATGTCTTGATTTCTCTGTCTTCTCCTTTTCTATATGTAACTGCATGGAATATCTTCTGTGAAGCTTTCCTGGTACAATGAACACCCCTGAATGCTCATCTGACAGACTCATAGATAGAATAGGATGCACTCATTCTATGTCAGATATACTATGTCAGAACAAACACAGATTATTTAATTATTGAAACAATCTCAAGATATGTAAGCACAGCTATCTCCCCTTTTGCCGATGAGATGAAGTTTCATATTCCACAGCTACTGAGTGGTATAAAGTAGGGTTCCACAAGGAACCGCATAAAGTAATGTTCAAATGTTAAACTACTTCACTGAGAGTTTGAGAGTTGTTTATTTGGTCTGTTTCATGATGGTTTTCACAATTATTATTTTAATTTTTTATTACATATATATATTTATTTTAAAAAGGAGACATTAACAAAACATAGGATAGGTAGGGTACAACTCCACACAATTCCCACCACCAGATCTGCATATCCCATCTCCTCCCCTGATAGCTTTCCCATTCTTTATCCCTCTGGGAGTATGGACCCAAGGTCATTGTGGGTTGCAGAAGGTGGAAGGTCTGGCTTCTGTAATTGCTTCCCCACTGAACATGGGCATTGACAGGTTGATCCATACTCCCAGCCTGCCTCTTTCTTTCCCTAGTAAGATGGGGGGCTCTAGGGAAGTGGAGCTCCAGGACACATTGGTGGGGTCTTCAGTCCAGGGAAGTCTGGTTGGCATCATGCTGGCATCTGGAACCTGGTGGCTGAAAATGCCAACAGGGGTCTGAATCCACATCATTCCCACCACCAGAGTTCTGAATCTTCACTCACCCACTGCAATCCACCACAGTTCTCCTACAGTTTTAGACATGGGCCAACAATCTTCTCTACAACTATCTGTCCACATTTATACAAAGTTGCCCCTTCCTTTCCTGATTCAATCCTCTCTTTCCCTCTAAACCACTTATGACATTATAACTACCCCCATATGAACCTCTCCTTTTCCTTCTCTCTCTCTGGGTGCTGATGGAGCTGGAGTGCAGCTTATTACAATATAAAAGCATTAAGTTTTTGGTTTCACATTCATGTTTTCATTTTTCTATTATTAAGTTATCTTTTTTAAATTAATAGTACTAATAGTTTAAAGTAAATGAAGTTGTTGGTAGATGTGTTAAATTTCTCAGTTTTCTGCATAACTCTCTTACTTCCAGCGAAGATCCTCCTCCAACATCTCCGCCACCAGGACCTGAAAGCCACCGCCCCCCATGCCCAACCCCTGCTCCATTCTATCCCCAACCCCAAACCCAGTCCAACTTCTACTTTGTGTTTCCCCTTTCTGTTCTTCAATTTCTCAATATACATGAGTAAAATCATACAAGAGGATTATTGTTAGAACTTAGTGCCTATATAGCAAACCCACTGCTTCTGAATATTTTCCCCTTTTTAAAATTAGGATAATGGCAGTGAGACATAGAGTTAGACTTACATAAAGAGAGAGAGAGAGACAATTTCAGTCTGCGTCACCACTCCTGAAGCTTCATCCTGAAGATGGGGGCTGAGGGACTTGATTCTGTGTCTTCATGAATGGCAACATGTGAGCCTGGCCCCCTCCACCCCACCCAACTCCTGTTTGCCTTTCTTTGGTTTTCCTAGAAGTAGAATCTATGTCTTTTTTCAGGTATCTGTGGTACCTGCATTCAACAGTGCTTGTAATTTAATAAGCACCCAATAAATCTGTCGCCTTGCAGATTATTTTATTTATTCATTCAATTTTAGTTGATTAGGTGAGTCAAGTGTATGGATTAAAGTAATATAATATTTGAGTGTATACACTTTGGTAAACTTAAACAAAAAATAAAATGTTGAGAAAATGTTCTTATGTGTAGTAGAAACTATATAATTCTAATTAACTAGTGTTTAGATTTTAGTAAGAAAACATTGGTAGAAACTCTTGTTATTAGTGATCACACAAACCTATAAATACACCAAGATGCTAATAGAGTTTAACAATTAAAATGTAAAGCAAAAGATTTTCATTTTATTTTAGATAACTATAATTAACTATTTTTTTCTGGGTGAAAAGCCAAATTACCTCTGATCATAGAAGAAGAAAATATATTTGGGTACACTTATTGCTTGTGTACTAAAATAATTCTGGTCATTGTTATGAGTATTAAAATTTAGTTATTCATATGTAAAGTGGTAATAAGCAGTAACACAATTACCTATTCCATTAGGCAAATGTGATCTAGCACTAAATTTATTCTTAGAAACAAAGAATAGGAAAAAAAATCTATAAAAGCAACATTAAGTCATTTTTTATATAATTCTGAGTTATTTGAAATAATAAAATGTTACTTCTTAAGTATATGAAGTCAAAATATAAAAAGTTTACCTAACTCAGCAAAACCAACCAACAACAACAACAAAAAATAAATACGATCTTATCTAAAAGTGGGGAAAAGATATGGGCATAATAATCACCAGAGAAGATACTCAAAAGGCCAAGAGACATGTAAAAAAATAGTTAAAGCCATTGTTTATCAGAGATAATCAAACAGAGACAACAATGAAGTGTCACTTCACTCTTGTGAGAATGTCATATATCAAAAAGAACAGTAACAACAAATATTGGAAAAGTTGCAGGGGTAAAACCCTCCTGCACTACTGGTATAAATGTATAGTAATCCAACTCCTGAGAACTCTCAGAAGGCTAGAAATCCACCTACCCCATCACCTGGCAATTCCTCTCTGGAGGTTATATTTTAAGAAATCAAACACACTCCATCCAAAGAGAGATCTATGTACACCTATGCTCACAGCAGCACAATTTTTAATAGCCAAACTGGAAGCAACCTAGATATCCAACAACAGATGAGTAGCTAATAAACTTGATATATATGATTTACTTCCAGCTCTTAAAAACAGTAAGGCCACCCTTTTCACCTTAGGTTTAATGGAGCTTATAGAAATCATGCTAAATAAGAAAAACCAGAAATAGAAGGATGAATATGGCATGATCTCATTCATGGGCAGAGCTTAAGGAACAAGAACAGAAAAGAGAGACATATAGTAAAACTTGGACTGGTTTGGTGTACTGCCCCAAAACAAAGGACTCTGGAGAAGGATGGGGAGAAGGGTTGAGAGGAAGGCTTTCAGGACCTGGTACATGATGATGGACCAAATTGGTGTGATAATGTTTTGCAGAGACATATCTTACTGAGTTGAGAAACTGTACTCATGTGTCAACACTGGACTATAAATCATTATTACACTCTCCCCATTCAAAAAAACAAACAAATAAACAAATTTGAATGACTTCCCTTGTGCTTTACATTACCAGATGGTTTCCCTGAATATTGAAACCTTGCTTTACAAGAATTATGTTTCAGTAACTTGAGTAATTGACCTGATATCCTTGAGGTCCCAAGGTTGGTGGTTGGAGTTTAAACTGTATTATGTCTGTACAACCTTTATTGCCATAACTGTATTATAGAAGCCGTAGACTAGTAGAGGGTAGTCTAGACTCTCATTAATTTAACAAATACTTATTGAAATGCTGATTGTTATATATATTTGATCTCACATAATATTTGATTGATCATTTAAATTATCAGTGACAAAACTAAGGTCCAAATAATTAAAATGCAGGTGGCACAAAGCACAAGGACCGGCATAAGGATCCCGGTTCGAACCCCGGCTCCCCACCTGCAGGGGAGTTGCTTCACTGGCGGTGAAGCAGGTCTGCAAGTGTCTATCTTTCTCTCCTCCTCTCTGTCTTCCCCTCCTCTCTCCATTTCTCTCTGTCCTATCCAACAATGACAACAATAATAACTACAAAAATAAAACAACAAGGGCAACAAAAGGGAATAAATAAAAAAAACAAATAATTAAAATAACATTCTGAAGGTCACAGTTCACTAGCAGAAAATGTGATGTTTATATATCATTTGTCTAAAGTGAAACCTGGGTTATGTGTGATAGGGTTCTTTGGGAAATATTTCCTGGGTGATGAGGAATTCGTAGCTTTTTTTTTCCCCATAAAAGTTTTTGCTGGGACTCATTGCCTACAGTAAGGGGATGTGAGAAACAGAGAGGAGAGGAGAGATGCACATAGCACATAGTACTGTTCCACCACATGTAAAGCTTCCTCCTGCAGATGGGAACAGTGGCTTAAGCATAGGTAACTTTAATTAATTAATTAAGTAATTAATTAAATAAAAGTGGAGTCAGGACTTTGTGCATACACTTCTCCTGGGCCACATTTTCATTGTGATAGAGAGGCAGAGTAAGAGAGGCCTAGAGGGAGAGACACCTTGCCACTGGAATATCATCCAGTGCCATAGTACCTTACATGTAGTTCAGAAACTTGAACACAGTCCACACATGGTAAGACTCATTCCATACTAGGTGAGCTAGCTCCCTGTCCCAGCTATTTTCAAGAGGAGGAAAGCCTACTGCATTTTAACTGACTTAAGCAGAAGGTGGTATTGTGTTATTGGACGGTCTTAGCTGAATAGAATGCTACTAGGATTCACCCAGGGCTGTGAAAGCAATTCAGGAACTGAGATGATTGTACTTCATATCTTCTTTTTAGTTCAGCTTCATCATTCTGTCTTATGAATTGACTTTTTCTGTCCCTGTTACATAAAGACAGTTCCAGTTCCTCTCCTCTCCCCCTGCCCTCCCCTCCCCCCTTTTCCCCTCATCAACCTCCCCCTCCTTACCCTTCCCCCTTCTTCCCCTCCCCCTCTGTCTGTGTGTGTAATACTTCAAACTGGAGGAGGAAGAGTGGGAAGGGTACTGGATGAAAGGCTGGTGGTTAGAAAGTTATGCCTTGAAGCTTCTAAGATAGAACTCAGAATGTAGGAAGGAAGAGAAAGAGGCTTTATTATACTTAGACTTTCTTATACTGCACTGCTGAACTTTGACAATTCAATTTCTTTCCTGCCATTTGATAGGAATGGTTTTATGAATCTTAATTTCTCCAGTTTGAATTGAGTGATTTGTGTGTAAACACACACATGCTTATATATGCACACATATATTAAAATCCATTATCTTTATAAATCTATAATTATAGTCTAACTATACACATACAATTCAATTTATCCATGCAGTTTATTTCTATTAATCAGCTGGGAGTCATTTTCATCAAAGAGATATTTTCGTGTCTCTTCTTTAATACAAAGGAGAAAACACTGCTTTATAATTTGTAAGTTAATTAGTTGTTTTTATATAACTATCATTTGGTTAATATTAATAGGAAGAACTAAGTAGTGCCAGAGATAAGAAATAGCTCTTTTGGTAGGAGAGCATGCATACCTGTATGTTTCCAGCTGCTTTAACAATTCCCTACCAAAACACTCCTTCAACAGAAGATGAAGGAGAGTGTCTCTCCTGAGAATTATGCCACAAAGGGTTTTTCAAGAACAAGATCTTGAGGAAAACAGTAAGGACTAAAATCATTCCAGAAAAAGGATAAATACTAGCACGTTTATGAGTGATGGCCTAGTTAAATAAGCATGCAAACAAGCAAGCAAATGACATTGACTGTTGTTTCTTATAAAGCACCACAGCTTTTTACTCTAAAAATGTATTTTATATTTTAGATAGGGAGAGATATAGATAGATAGGGATAGGGACAGAGAGAGGGTGAGGGTGAGGGCGAGGGCGAGGGCAAGGGAGAGGAACAGGAAGGTACCACAGCATCTAAATTTCTCCCAATGGGGTGGGGTACTGGCTGGAATCTGCACAAGAGATTCCAAGGAAATGCAGGAGTACCATGAAATGTGTTATCTCACTCCTCCTGCTAATATTTCTAAATAACTAGTGAAATTTGAAAATATAGATACCATTTTCAACTAGAGAGGCGGCTCAGTGGTGGAATTTAGCATTTCCATAAGTGAGGTTCCAGCCTTGATGCTCTTTTACCAGATTTTTGCTCGGCAGTATTATATGGCAGTGTTGTGGATTGAACCTGGGTCTTTTTTTGCCCCAGGCATGACAATCACTTTGCATAATCAGTATGCTATTTTCCCCAGTTCAGATGCTATTATTTCTTTCTCTTTCATTAATAAACAAAGAAATACCAGGTCATAGAGTTGATCCAATTCTAATGCTCTAAGCAGTCTCCAGACTGTTTCCATAAGGGTTGGAATAATTTACATCCATATAGCAAAGATGCTCTTTTTCCCCACATCTTTATCTACACTTAGTGTGTTTATCTTTTCTAAAATATGGTATTCTTACAGGTGTTAATTGGTATCTTGTTCTCTTTATTTTCATTTCTCTGATAATCATTGACTTTGAGCATTTTTCACATGTCTTTTGGTCTTCTGAATCCCTTCTTTGGTGAAGTTGCTGTTCATCTACTCTCCCCATTAAACTGGGGTTGTATGCTTTTTTAAAAATATTTCTCTTGCTGGAAATCGGGAGGTAGTGCAGCAGGTTAAGCACATGTGGCACAAAGCGCAAGGACTGGCATAAGGATACTGGTTGGAGTCCCAGGCTCCCCACCTGCAATGGAGTCGCTTCAGAAGCTGTGAAGCAGGTCTGCAGGTGTCTATCTTTCTCTCCCCTCCTCTGTCTTCCCCTCTCTCTCCATTTCTCTCTGTCCTATCCAACAACAACAACAACAACAATAATAATAACCACAATAATAAAAAAGGGAAAAAATATAAAAAAATAAGAATAAAATAAAAATAAATTCTTTCTGAGACTAGTGGACTGTCTATATATTTTGTTGTTAGCCCCTTTTTTGATTTATGACATGTAAAGATGTCCCATTCTATAAGGATTCTTTCTGCTTTGGTAAAAAAACATATTTTTTTTTAAAAAAGAGGAACTTATCATCTATGAAAGTGGGTGATGGTTACATTACTTCATTATACTACCTTCTTTAATTTTGTTAGTGAATAGCTGGAGAGACTGGTGGTAATAATTAAGCTATATTAGAAGTAAATGAATCTTGATTATGTTTTTCATCATAAAAATATGATGTCAGTTTTTATTAATGAATTTCTTTATAAAAGGCAATACAAGTAGTAAGAAATGGTAGCAAGCAGAAATAGAAAACTGTGAAAAATTTTACATTCCCTTGAGACATTTCAATTGAATGTTTTATCATTTTATTATGAGTGACATATAAAATGTATTAATAGTAGAGATAAATGACTCATGAATTTCTCATCATTTTGGATTATGCATAATTTCTCTTTAAGTTACTAGTTTGGAAAATTGAGATGTGTCAGTATATTTGCAATTCCCTGGCATGCTTTGAATGGACAAAAAGCCAGTGATGTGGATAAGAACAAGATTTTGATTGAAGCATAAAGTAGGTAAAACACATGGCATAATCTACAACTAACTATAAAAGTTTGACTATCAAAATTCCAACAGGATAGCCAAACTTTTGTGCTGTGATGTCTGAGGTTGTATTCTAAAGTCAGTTTCTGCAAATCAAGATAGAAGTATCCATATAAGCAAATATAAATTGATCAACTGTTCTGATTTTTTATTTTACAGTTCAATTGAGGATCTTTAGGGTATAAGACTGTTTCTCCCCAGCGATGGAACATAGCGGCGCACCGGCCATGGCCTGTTCGATAGCGATTGAGGAGGGCCCAATCATAACGTGCTAGGTCAAAGCCGGGTTGACGCTTGCAGGGGTCTGAACTGCCCCTGTGGCTACAGACAGACTATGACCCACATAGTCAACGACTGCCACCTCTCCAGATTCAAAGGAGGTCTCAAAACTTTACATCAGGCTCAACCTGATGCTGTTGACTGGCTTTGGAAGAAGGGCAAATGCTAGAAGAAGACTGTTTCTCTGTTATTTGCAACTGGATAGAGCTTTTTCTTTCTTTCAATTTTTATTTTTTAAGATTACTTTTATCTTTATTGATTGATTGGATAGAGACAGCCAGAAATTAAGAGGGATGGAGGAGATAGGGAGAGGGAGGGGGAGGGGGAGGGGGGAGAGGGAGAGAGAGAAGGAGAGGGAGAGGGAGAGAGAGAGGGACAGAGAGAGAGAGAGAGAGAGAAGGAGAGAAAGAGAGAGAGAGATTTGAAGCCCTGCTTCACCACTTGCAAAGCTTTCCCCCTACAGGTGGGGACTGAGGGCTTGAACTCGAGTCTTTGTGCACTGTAACATGTGCGCTCAACCAGGTGCGCCACCACCCAGCCACCCCACCACCACCACATAGAGCTTTTTTTATGCAGCATGATTAGACATCTTAAATGGACATGTTCTTGAAATCAGAATAGAAGAGTTGCCCTACTTTTTGTAGTGATTTTGGAATTTTTGAAATAGAGTTTTACTTTCTCAGATTGGCATTATAAATTAAATTCAACTAATTCAAGTCAAGCAGCTAGACTATTGTTTATTCTTGTTTTATTCTTTACCCAAACATTACTCTTCAATCAACCAAAATTGCTTCAGCTTACACTACATCTCTGTTTGCATGTTATCAGTGGCCTCCTGATCATTAAATCAGCTGTTTAATGTTTTCATTTGACTTTCAGATAGCAATTAATATTACCGCATACTGCCTTACAGGATATGTTTTCTTTTGCTTCTATAACACTGCCCTCACCAGATAAGCTTTTCTTCTCTACTTCTAGGGAAGTTAAATAGTTCTTCTTAGACTTTTTCATAGGGCTATTCCTCAGGGTTTTGAAATATAATTTCTTCTCTGTTTACTATACTTAATGGAGGGTGTTTGCATTACTCTCAAATCCTCAGTCATTTACTGTCATTCTCAACTTTCCACTCTATATCATACCCGTGTTCTGAGCTTCAGAAGCCATCTTATAAATTTCACTCTGAAGTTTGACATTGATATAACTTTAAAAAAAATATTTTTAAAATGTAAACACCATTCCCACCACAAAAGACTGTATCCCATCCCATCCACTGCCACCACCACCTCCTCTGCCCACCCCAGGAAGCTGAACATCCACCCTCACCCTCACCCTTACCCCAAGGTTTTTACTTTGGTGCCCTACTCCAAATTCAGTCAAACCTTGCTTTTAGAAAAAAGGGAAACTAAAAGCAGGATTTGTTTTTGTTTTTTACCAGAGCACTGGTGATCTCTGGTTTATGGTGGTACTAGGGATTGAACTTGGAATTTTGAAGCCTTTTTGCATAATCATTATGCTATCTACCCCCACATGCCATTGACATTTCTGAGCATCCTCTAATACAGCATTTATAAAACTGAACATTTTATTTTATTTCAGTTATTTAATTAATTAATTAATTAATTTATTTATTTATTTTTAACAGAGCACTGCTCAGCTCTGGCTTATGATGGTGCATGGGATTGAACCTGGGACTTTGGAGCCTCAAGCATGAGAGTCATTTTACATAACCATTATGATATCTACCCTCGCCTGAAAAGTTTATTTTATTCCTCATAGGACTCCAACCTGTTTCTCTTCAGTATTGGTTGTCTCCAAAATTGGTGCCACAATTACCAAGTGTTTTGTTCTTGGCTTCTTTCTTTCTCTCTCTTTTTTTTTTTTTTTTTTTGTTTTTGGAAGGATTAGTGGTTTACAGTAAATACAGTTGTTGATAGATGTATAAATTTTCTCATTTTCTGCAAAACACTCTCACCCCTAGTCTAGGCCTTCCTCTACCATCATACACCAGGACCTGATCACCTCTCCCTTTAGTCCTTTACTGCAATACACTATACCCAGTCCAAGTTCTACTTCATGTTTCCCCTTTCTGTTATTATTTCTCAATTTCTTTCCATGAGTGAAATCATACCATATTCATACTTCTCTTTCTGAATTATCTCACTTACCATTATTGCTTCAAGTTCCATCCAAGATGAGGTTAAAAAAAAAAAAAGAAATGGCTTTAGGGAGTCGGATGGGTTAAGCATACATGGCACAAAGCACAAGGACTGGCTTAAGGATACCAGTTCAAGCCCCAGCTCCCCACCTGCAGTGGGATCGCTTCACAAGCGTGAAGCTGGTCTGCAGGTGTCTTTCTCTTCCCCCTCTGTCTTCCTCTCCTCTCCCGATTTCTCTCTGTCCTATCCAACAACAACAACAAAACAGCAGTAACAAAAACAATAAATACAACAACAAGGGCAAAAAATGGGGGAAAAATGGCCTCCAGGAGCACAGGAGCAGTGTATTAGTAGTGCAGGCACCGAGCCCCAGCAATAACCCTGGAGGCAAAAAAAAAAAAAGCCTTTATCATTTTTAATAGCCAATGAGTATTTCATTGTAAACATATACTAGAGCTTTCTTAACCAATACTCTGTTGTGGGACACTTAGATTGTTTCCTAGTATATGCCACTATTTTCTTTATTTGCATTTCTCTAACAATCAATGACTTGGAGCTTTTTTTCTTTTTTTTTTTTTTTTATACTGTCTATCTGCCATTTGGATCTCTTCTTTGGTGAATATTCTGTTTATATCCTCTCTTCATTTTTGGATGGGGTCATTTGTTTCTTTGATTCCCAGTTTGGTGAGCTCTTTATCTATTTTGGTTATAGGCTGTTGGGCCACTGTAATAAAAAATACCTAGTGCTAGAACAAAAATAGACACCACTGATGAGAGGAATACGATTCAGAGCCCAGAAACAAGCCGCCATGGACATCTAATTTTTGACCAGGAAGCCCAAACTATTAAAAGGAGAGAGTCTCTTCAACAAATGGTGTTGAGAAAAATTGGGTTGAAATGTGCAAAAGACTGAAATGTAACCACTACATTTCACCACAAGCAAAAGCAAATTCCAAATGGATCAAGGACTTTGATGTTAGGCAAGAAATGATCACATACTTCAGAGTAAAATGTTTTTCATTTCCATCTAAGTTTTATAGGCATCTTCAATGACACAAGCCAAATTGCAAAAAAGACAAAAACAAAAATAAACCAATGGGACTACATCAAATTGAAAAGTTTCTGCAAAGAAAAAGAAACCAGCACCCAAAGAGACTCCTTATAGAATGGAAGGAGATCTTTCGATTCCATATATCAGACATAAGTGTTCTCTGTCTATTTTAGCATTGAAATAACTGACATCTCTCTTGACTTTAGCCACCTATTTGAATTATTTTCATCATCTTTCTAAAAGTCTTATCTTCTCTATTTCTGAGCAATAGCTTACTAGCTATTGTAGCAACCCATTTTACTTATTTATTCATTTGCACATTTTGGTGTTTAAATTATGAGTCTGTGGTCTATAAGATACATTGATTGCTGTTAAGTAATTTAAAGATAGATAACCTACATTTTTCACATGAAATCACATATTCGTATGAATATATATATGTTTTTAATTAGGAGGGAGGAAAATCTATGTTGATTAGTTCAAAGTACATCATGAAATGATCATTAGTTATTAATAAAAAATGACAGAGAAAAAGTAGTTTAAGATATTCATAAAATCTTTGCACAAAGCTTGTCACTTAAGTTTGTCAGCTGGTCTTTATTTTGCCTTCCATTTTGTCAGTTAGTTCACAGCTTAAAAAAATAATAAGGCAGGAATCTGGAAAAACAGCTCATGTGGATAATATGTCCCTTTGTTATATACACACAGTGTGGGTTCAAGCATGGTCTCCACCTCATGGAAAAAAGCTTTGGTGTTATGGTTTCTCACCATCCCCTCTCTGTCTTTTTTTTTTTTTTCTTTGCTTATTCTTCCCTTTTGTTTTTGCTTCTTATGTATTGTTTTACTGTTATTGTCTCAAAAAATTAGCCAGGAACAGTGAATCCCTGGAGCTGAACAGGGAGAAGGGAAGGAGCAGCAATCAACTCCTGTTGCTACAAATCATATAATACTGATACTGTCCTGAGTGGATCACCTATCATTCTCTTTTCTAATTTTTCCACTCCCTAGCCTTCACCTCTTTTACATATCTCTTTCTTCTCCAATCTCTTCTTATAATTCATAGTGACATTTCTGCAACACATGGCATTTATCTGATTAAGCACTAGAATGTCCCATTGCACTTGAGAGGAAATCATACTACTTATGTAATTTTAGGTATCTGTGTAATCTGCTTCCATGTCTAACTATGGTTCCGTGTCTTGTGACTTCCCTTTGTACTTTATGTCTTGCTTTATTAAAGTTCTTTCTGCTCTTCTAGCACAGTGTGACTTTTCTTGTCTTTAGGTTTAAAACTTCCCTCTGCTAGGAATATATATATTTCTCTGCCAGGAACACTCCACTCCCACTCCTTGCCTTTAATTTGGCTCATTCCAGTTTAACTTTCAAAAAATCCTTGTATCTTTCTTCCTTCAAAGGTATTCCCTAGTTCTCCAAACTAGATAATGCTCAGGAGAAAATTGCATCTGATGTATCCACAGTTATTATTTATATTTATATTCATGTAACTGGGGTGGAGATAAACAGAGACAGCACACTCTACAAAGCAGAAATTATACTTATTTGCTCACAATTGCATCGCATAATAAGCCACCATGTCTGACATAGGTTCTTAGTTCATATATGCCATGCGACTAAATAGAGAAAATACAATCCAATATGTGACACATTTTTTTCTATGATCAGTGTGAAAAAAATGGCATATGTGTTGTCCTATAATCAGTAGAAAGAAAAAAAAATCAGTAGAAAGGTGGCCAAGTCATTTCAATAGAATCCCAAAGGATACTTTTTCATATATATAATCACCACCAGGGTTAGTGCTATGGCTAGGTGTCTACAAGATGACTCCACTGCTCCTGGAAGCCATTATATTATTTGATACCACAGAAAGAGGTAGGGGAGAGAGAAAGAGAAAGACACCTCACCTGCAGCACTGCTTCACTACTTGTGAAACCTTCCTGCTCCAGTTATGGGGTGGTGGTTTGAACCTGGATCCTTGTGAATGTGCACTCAACTAGGTGTGCCACTGTTGGGCCCTATTTACATATTTTAAATGGAATAAATAATATATTGATGAATTTAGGAAGAATTTTATGTAACTTTGTAAATACCTTTGTCTTGTGTGGATGATAACATGTCATACACATATGAAGCAATTATTAGGTATTTATTGAACTAAAGGTTTGAATAACTTTTATTTGACATACGAAAATAATTAAAATTATTCAACACTGTTGGTTCTATTTTTAACTCTTCTGAATATGGAAGGAAGATTAGAAGGACTATGGTGGTAAATATCAAGATAGTCTTTGGAATAATTTTCCTTTTATTTTAGTCTTTCAGCAATTTCATTGACTTTTCTTCCCCAAAAGTTATTTATTTATATGAAAATACATATGAATACTGTATAATTTCACAAACATAAGATTTAGTACAATGTATGTTCTCTATGCTTCTCACCAAAATGGTGATAATAGAAAAAATTATCCAAGAAAAAATTGTTCCAACTTAATGTAGCCATATTATTAATTGAAAATACAACCTTCCCCTTCAAACCCTGTACTCCTTGTATATTTTCAACATCAGGAATGCACCATCTTCTTGGAAAAACTAGTATATTTGACACCTTTATTTCCCTGATAACCTATACTTATTTACCTTTTGACTGTCTTTCAAATTAGTACTCATACTTTCCATAGTTATTATTCTAGTTCAAATGATTATCATCTACTGCCAGGAGAGCTTACAACTTACTAGGAAATCTTTTGACAGCATCATACCTACTTTGTAAACCCAGTAACCGAATTGTTCTGAGTGTACCTTGTTTATAATCTTCAATGACTTTCTACCAACCTGAACTCATTTCTTCTGATTCTGATTTCTACCAACCTTAACTTATTTCTTCTGATTCTACAATGCTACCTAGCTTGCTATTTAGATATCATATTTCATAATTTAATATATACCCGTTTTATGTTTTGGCTTCCCATCCATCTCTGCACTAAATGAATTTCACACTAGAATGAAGTGTTTTTTTTTTAATATTATTATTTATTTATTTATTCCCTTTTGTTGCTCTTGTTTTATTGTTATTGATGTCATTGTTGTTGAATAGGACAGAGAGAAATGGAGAGAGGAGGGGAGACAGAAAGGGAGAGAGAAATACAGACACCTGCAGACCTGCTTCACTGCCTGTGAAGGGACTCCTTTGGGGGGCTCAAACCTGGATCCTTATGCTGGTCCTTGCGCTTCTTGCCACGTGCGTTTAACCCTTTGTGCTACTGCCCGACTCGTGGATGAAGTTTTTAAAAGAAGGTATTTCTACTTCTCCTAGGTATTCACTAATCAAATGAGTTAGTCATTCATTCAACAGGTTCTATCTTAATGTGGAATGTAGAGAATTGACACACATGGATTTGAAAAGAAGAAGGAAAAGGAGGAGGAGGAGGAAGAAGAGGAGGAGAAGAAGGAGAAGAAGAAGAAGAGGAGAAGGAGGAGGAGGAGGAGGAGGAGGAAGGAGAAGGAGGAGGAGGAGGAGGAGGAGGGGGAGAAGAAGGAGAAGGAGAAGGAGAAGAAGAAGAAGAAGAAGAAGAAGAAGAAGAAGAAGAAGAAGAAGTAGTAGTAGAAGGAGAAGAAGAAGAAAGAAGAGTACCCAATCCATCTTTATTGGGGGAGAAGAGGGGCAGAGAAGTTTGGTGGTAGGTGCAGTGTGGGACTATGCCTCTGTGCCTCTGTAAACTTATAATACTGTAAATAATCAAGGAATTACTGATACAATTATGTTTAATTAAAAATTTAATATCTAACATTTTAATAAAAACACATTATTCTTATCCTGCCAGTCTAATTATGAGATAACTTATTTTTCTATATAGAGACATTATTTTAAAGATTTATTTTATTTACTAGAGAGAGGGATCAGGCAGGCAAGACTGCTGCTCAGTTTTGGCATATGGTTGTGCAGGGGATTGAACCTGGGTTCTTTGGAGTTTTAGGTATGAAAGTCTGATGAGCTACTGCTGAGATATATACCAGGACCACGTGTTATAGAGTTATGGAGAAACAGTTCAGGAGATTTTTAGAACTCTCTGTCATACTTACAGCTTCTAAGAAGTAGCAGAGTAGAGACCTCAAAATAATTCAATTAATTATGCAAAGTCATGCCATGAATTAGGATAAAGTCTATAACAGAAGTTAAGCATCACACTTCAATATTTTCTTCATATTTCATTTTTATTTTGGTTGAACATAAGTATATGCTCAATAACTTTTACCAAAAAAACCAAGAATGTTAAGTACTAGAAGTAAAATAAAACAAGGTGGGCAGTTATTAATCTACACTAAAATAAAGATATCTTTAGAGTAGTGTGTTACTTCACTTCCAAAAACTATAGTATAAACTGAAAAAAGAGAGGAAGATGAGATTTGAGTGAAAGGGATCTGAAAAATCATTACATTTTGGTAAAGTATAAATATGTCCACACTGAAACATTAATTTCTCCATAATTCAAGAAATTTCATTTAGTACATTGTTTTAAAATAATGTCTTTAAAAGATGACTTAGTTTTTTTAAAAAGGTAACTGACCATAGATACTGACAACATATAATTAGAATCTAATTTATATTTTAATAAACTAAGCAAGTAGATATAATAAACTACTATCTATCAAATACATACCTCAAAGGGCACATAAGTGTAGCAAATGAGACAAGAACTTAATGAGTATATGGAAAGCATTTTTCAAATGGAAAAAAAGCTGTTGACCTTACTAGTAGCTTGCTCAAATGCTCCCACAGGAAAGAGCATTTTTAATCCAATGAATTGGGAATGAGCTCCTATACTTGGCTCAGTGAGTAATAATATATCAATGCAAAAGTTTGACTGAATTGCTTCCAGAATATATTCTTGGCCTTCTTCCAAATTAGAGTGAAAGAAATGATTATGTGGGCAAAATGGAAAATTCCAGATAAGGTGCAACTGTTAGATCTTGACTTGCTATTTTAAAGAACTCATGAACAGTGGCCAAAATCTGATCTATCATAAGAGCATTATAATATATTGAAATTTCATAACAATTTTCAAAAAAATCATATATAATTAGCCTTGGAAAATTATGCAGGTATTTTAAATAACTCCTATTCAAATGAAGTACTAAGGGTATAAATACCAAAATATTCCATGGTAATTGCTTATGATTTTCTGGCAGGGAAATGATTGTGCAAACAACAGGAATATGACAGGAGAATTGCTGAGATGAGGTTGGGTGCCATGTACAATGTGGGTAGAAAAGAAAAGGTTTCTGGAGTCTGACAGGCTTCATAGCGGAAATAAAATTTAATAAGCATAATTTTGCTGAGGAAAATGAATAAGGGAGTTAAAGGCAAAGAACATGTGGATAATGGGAAATTGTTAAAGAATAAAATAGTTATAGAATGGTGGGCACAGGATGAATATGAGTAGCTAGTAAGCCAGAAACACAGAAGCAAGGCTTTGCATTTCACCACAGACTTTTGCTTTTCATCTTGGGGGTGCTATGAAAGTCATAGCAGAATTTTGATCAGAAGAATAACATTTATTGAATGTTTAAACTATGGCACAATGCTTATAGCCTTATTCCACTGCAGTCGTCACAATCATATAGTTGATGTTATCAAATCTATATTACAGATGTGAAAGGTGGTACAGAAAGGTAAAGAAGCAAATAACAGTTCTATAACGTAGGTTTCAACATAGTAATTCAATTCCAAATGTCGCTTTTTGAAACTTTGCGTTGTATTGCCTTTAAGCTGGAAAGAAGTACTATGAAAGCTAAGTGAAGAGGAAGAAGAGGGGAATGGAATGTAGAAACTTTAAAGAGGGTGAAGAAATAAGGCCAGACACTGGAAATACTTTGTTGTAGAAAATAGGAGGGGTCTGGGCAGTAGCACAGCGGGTTTAAGTGCACAAGGTGTAAAAGCACAAGCACCAGAGTAAGCATCCAGGTGGTTCAAGACTCTGGATCCCCCTCTGCAGAGGGGTCGCTTCAGAGGAGGTGAAGCAAGTCTGTAGGTGTCTTTCTTTCTCTCCCCCTCTCTGTTTTCCCCTCCTCTCTCAATTTCTCTCCGTCCTATCCAACAACAGCTATAATAACAAGGGCAACAAAATGGAAAAATTGGCTTCCAGGAGCAGTAAACCCAGCGATAAACCTGGAGCCAAAAAAAGAAAAGAAAAAAAGAAATCTGATTGGTTGGCTCTCAATGATACAAAAGAAGGTATAAGATTAAGATGATACAAAAGAAGGAAAGAGATTAGGATTAATATTCAAGCTTCCACTCTAGCAACTGTGTGGAGAGTGCTCTATTCTATACATTGAATGTCACATTCTATTTAGACTATGTGAAGTTGAAGATATCTGTGTAAGTTTAGTGAGATTTCTCAAGAAGACACCCTGGAAAGACAGAAACACATAAGGGGTGTGGTATAACAGTTATGAGAACCCTTAGAGTTAACTCCTAACCCTTCATAAAGACGACAGTTATTTAAAGTGTTGAAGTCAATATGGAGCACAACTATTATCAACTCTTGTTTTTTCACTATTGCAAAAACTCTTGACATCAGAATCCTTACCTATAGACAAAGAAAATGGAGAGACTTATTTGAAAGGATGCTTTTAAAAAATATTTATTTATTTTATTTTGTTGCCTCTGTTGTTTTATTGTTGTTATTATTATTGTTGTCATTGTTAGATAGAACAGAGAGAAATGGAGAGAGGAGGGAAAGACAGAGAGAGGGAGAGAAAGATAGACACCTGCAGACCTGCTTCACCGCCTGTGAAGTAACACCCCTGCAGGTGGGGAGCTGGGGGCTCGAACCGAGACTCTTATACAGGCTCTTGCGCTTTGCGCCACCTACGCTTAACTCACTGCGTTATCTCCGGACTCCCTGAAAGAGATTCTTGTCATAACATTTCTGTAAGTTATTTATTACATAAGATGAGCAGGTAACCTGGAAATTTATTATATTGGCCACAAAGGGAGGGGGGACTCCAATTCTACATTATGTTATAAAATGGTCTAAAATATTTTGTATGATGTTGGTTATAGACTCTTTCACAGCCCCTTTCACATGGCTGTTGGGGAAATTTTATAGCTAAGAACAGACTTAACTAAATTGAAATGTGGTTCTGTGTTACTAATGTGATGATAAACTGCTATAAAAATCCATTTGTATTAACCAATTACTGTCCATGAAGGACTCCAGATGCCTGTTTAATTAAACTGAAGACAACAGAAATTTTAAATTAATCAGTGGTGGAATTTTACTTAAAAACAGCATGGTTATATATTTTGTTCAAGAAAACAATAACCTTTCTGAAAGTCCTCTGTTGCTCTGAAACTGAATTAAAATTAGTAGGTCAGTGGTACTGGTCCCACCATTTTAAGAGTTTGTGTTCATAGATTATACACGAATATGATATAAGAACATTGACTGTTAATTTTTTAGTGCCACAATATTCATTTTTCTCTCTGGCTACACTTTTGTGCACTGGTTGCTTTATATCAAGTTTTACTGTTAGGAAACTATGACTTACATTGATTTGAAAACAACCTTATGAGTCTGTAAGGTTTAGTAAATTTTGCATCTGATCAAATTAAATTGCATTTTACTGTGTGAATATGATATTTTGCATTCTTTCAAGTATGCTCAGACATGCCTAGGTTAATGTGTATTATTCATTTATGGACATATTGATGAACTATTTAGGAAGTTCAGCAATTTAAGTTACTAGAATTTTATTTGTATTTCATGCTAGAGGCAGAGTCATGTATTTTAAATATGGTGAATCTGTTGGCTGGAGTGGTGCATCTGGTTGCCATACACAAGGACCTGCAGGGGAAGAAGCTTCATGAGTGGAGAAATATGTCTGCTGGTGTTTCATTCTTTCTCTTTCTCTCTCTCCCTTCTCTCTTCTTAATTTCTCTGTCCTATCTAATAAAAGAGAAGAAAAAAAAAACACACAAAAAAGAAAGACATGGAAAAATGGCTCTCAGGAACTCAGTAATAGGCTTGGTGGCAATAAAATAAAATAAAATAAAATAAAATAAAATAAGGTTATTCCTTAATGGATTGCCATCCACTGCACATATTTGGGGACTCAGAAGAGGCAAGGGAATAGCTCTAAGGGTAGGTTGGGGACCTGAGTCTCTAGGGTAGCACAAGATGAATGTATGGTTGAGAGTGAAATGTTTGGATACCTGCCTTAGGGAAATGTGGGAGTGTTCCCTTATAACAATAACAATCCTGTAAATTAAGAATTCCTCAATAAAATGATAATACAGGTGGAAAAACTACTGATTTATAGAATATAGTCAAGGTATTTAAGAAACATTGAGGGAAAGGCCAGGGTGAAAAGCTAATTTAACCCTTAGTACACCAATAGATCTAAAGAATATTTGAAAATTGGGATGATCTTTCCTGAAATTTCATTCGTTATCAAACAAAATTACATTAGTTATTGGAACTAATGATATCAAAATTACTCACATTTGACAAATATGAGGTGCATATTGAAATTAATTTTTACCCCCAGGAGACTGAAAATACATGATAAATGATAATTATGGAAAATGTCTTCTATTCAATGCAGTTTGTTTCCTAAGGTATTGAATTCTTTTGGATAAATATCAAATAACATTTCAAAATACTAATAAAACAAACTGAAAAATAAGTTTTGTTTAACAGAAAGAGTGAAGACAGCAGAACATTGCTCCAGCATTTGCAAAGGTGTCAAGGACTGAACCCATGTAAGTTCACACATAGAATCCCAAGTTCTACTACTGAGTCTGTCTTTAGATCTAGAAAATTTTAAATACAGTACATACCTCCCAAAACGCATGCACACACATTTTTCTCCTTAGTAAAGCAAGGACAAGACCTATATTAAAAAGATCTGGAAATTGCACATAATTAACTATGTTATGGGAAATAAATAGTAAAAATAGCCAATGAGTTTATCTTACATGTAGTCATAGAAACTTTACAAATTTCATGTATCATTAATCACGATTAGGAGTAATCATATCTTCTGTGAACACTGCTATCTCCCTTGGCCTAGGAAAGGCTGTTCAATAAGCTGATTCTATAAAAGAACATAATACACTCATCATTTTGTTCATAAAAAAAAAACACTAAAAGCTATTGTGGTTTTAAACTATATAAGAAAATCAATGTTTTTGAGTCAATAGTACAGAATGTGTGATCTTTAGACGTGATTTTCAAAATTTGGATTTTTTTGTTTCACTTCAAGAGACATATAGAGTAACACAGTTGTGTTCACAAACTTTTCCTCACATACTACTACTATAATGATCACGTAGGATTTGGGTGGTGGCACATCTGGTTGAGCACACATATGATAGTGTGCAAGGACCCACGTTCAAGGCATTGGTCTCTACCTTCAGGGGGGAAGCATCACAAGATATAAAATAGTGCTTCAGGTCTTCAGGTTTCTCTCTCTGTCTCTCTTTCTCTCTCTTTCCTCTCAACTTGTCTGTCTCTAATCAAAATGAATAAAAATATTTAAAAATTATCATCTAAAACTATGTCATACCATATGTTCTTTTATACATTTCTAGCCCAAATATTGTATTTGCAGAACATAATACAACATGGTTATTGATTATTGAATATATGGAAATCTATGTATAATTTAATATACAGCCTTTCTTTAAAATTTTGAATAATTTCATCTGAATAGCATGGATAATTCATAATTATTTTTAAGCTACTCTACAATTTAAAACACTATACTGAAATAAAAATCAGAAGAAATGTATTTATTTTCAAGTTTAGCTTAACAAACTCCAGGAGATAATATTATTACCTTAGTGGATATTTCAGTATTATGTTTATTTTTTTTCTTAGAGAAAAGAGTAAATTTGAGTTTATATTTCTCTTACTTAAGAAGATTAAATTCCGTAAGAGATTTGACATCAGCCTAATTGTTTTAGTCAGTCTTAAAAGCGAGAAGGAGCAGGCCATACCACTTCAGAATCCAAGATGATATGCAGGGGTTTATTGTACATGTTTATGAATGTTTTGGGGTCCAGGAATTCTTCAGATTTGCACAAGTACTTTACTATTTGCTCTGGGAGAAGTAATTCAGGGGTAACTTGGTGCAAGTTGTCTCCTGGGCCTTTACTACTCATTTTAACAGTCTTGAAAATATGATGTGCCAGCATATGAGTTTGTGTGAGAAATTCTATGATGACCTCCTCAAGGGATTGAGATTGTGTTACATCATCAAGATACAGGACTGGCACTTTAATTACAGAAACATGCCACTGAATGAAGAGTCTTGTTGGGATGTTGTGGGACACAACTACGATTTTCATGCTTTTGATAAAAAAGTCAGTGTCATTCTCTTCGTGGTTAATATAATCTAAAAGAATTCTGAAAAGAGTGTCATTGGAGGACTCAAGGATATGAAGAATAGAAGTTGGATATACAAGCAATAATCCTGTCACTGATTCTCCCAGGTGACGTTTCGAAATTGACTGAAATACTTGATCATAGTATTCAGCGATATCTTTTTTTTCTGTGTTGGCTGTTAACTCGGCCACTAGAAAAATTCTATCAAGGAGAAGTTTCTTCAGCTGTAACCTTTGCTTCTCTTCCTGAAAATGTAAGTAGTTTCCACGTGGAACTTGTGGTACTAAAAGAGATTCCAATGGAAAAGGTTTTTTGTTTAACTTCCTGGTATGAGCTGTCATGATAAGTCCTATTTATTCTTTCAGATTATTTCACTTTTTAGTTTATCACAACATTTAGACTTTCAGGAGACCTCTTTATCTTCATATTTCATCTGGTAAATAATAGCTTATTCAGAATTTCAGATGCTATAAATAGCAATAGGCATTTTCAGCATTATCAACAACTGTAACCTTTGAAATGAAAGAAAACATTAAAATAATGTTCAATTAGTAGAAACTTAAAAAACTACAATGAAATAACACATCTTAGGAAAAAATCATCAATGAATTTCAGATTCGGGAGATGAGAGAGCTTACTCTAGGGTATGATTTCTCTGTTTTTGTCTGTTATTTTCTCCTTTGATTTATGTTACACTTTCCTTAGTTTTCATCCTTGACTCATGCATACACACATATACATACACACAGAAAGATGGAGCGATACAGAGGGAACTGTGGTATAACTTTATGAAAGATAGCTGTTAGTAATTTTGAAAAATATTAACAGAAATATATCTGTTCACAGTGACACTAGTATCTCATAGAAATGTCCTTTAGTTATATAACAGTGATCATGGATTGCTCTTGATTTGTTCAATTTTTTAAAAAGGTGTTTTATGTTGTCTATCTTTTTAAATGAATTTTCTTAGTCAATTTTTTTCCAAATATGAGGATCTATCTCATAAGTACTACTTATTTGATTTATTTTGTTGAATCAGCATTAACATATTAATGTTGCTTTATTAATAACAGTAAGCTTTTGATATAGTAGGTTTTGACTTTTTATCTATAAACCTGTTGTTATAAGGATCAAATAAAAGAATTCATTACTTTTAACTTACCACACACACACACGTTTTACATATAGTTTTACCTCTAGGCCAACTTAACATTTCTGTCTTTTCTTTTTCAAGTACTTTTGTCACTGGTCCTCAGGATCCTTCCATGTCTTCCCATACTCTTCCAACTGCCAGTGTCTTAGATGTGTTCTACTCTGATTCCCATAGCATATACATGAAGAGAATATGGTTCCTGTTAAAGGGCCAGACATATTATTAACTATCATCTTTTTTATTGAGGCAATACTTGTTTTCAATGCTGTATATCTCTTTATAGTTTGAGAGTTGGTATGTGATATCCAATCACCAAGTGTCTATGTATTAATTAAATGAGGATATCTCAGCAATTTTCTCAACACTGTCCTGTTAAGAAGTGGGGGCTTCTTTCTGCTCTTTAAGATAAATAGGAACTTTTGTAAGTTAGAAGGGAAAACTGGACATCTCCTTAGAAATATGCTCACTCATTTTTCTTTTGTCCACCATTTATAGAAAAAGAAACAGTATGGAAACAATAAGAATTTGTACATAATTCAAACATGATCTTAGCAGCTGCAGAAGAACAGATACATGACTTTTTGTGTAATAATGACTCTAGGCAAATTCTATAGGTTTTGATTTTCTTTAATGTAAATTAGTTGATTTTTAGAATAAACTAATGAATCTTAAGATACTACTCATCTAAGCTCTAACATAACTTCTTTTTTTTTTGTGAGTGGTGAATTGCTTTTTTTAAATTTATTTTCTATTTAAGAAAGAAAAAATTAACAAAACCATAGGGTAGGAGGGGTACAACTCCACACAATTCCCACCACCCAATCTCCATATCCCATACCCTCCCCTGATACCTTTCCCATTCGCTATCCCTCTGGGAGCATGGACCCAGGGTTGTTGTGGGTTGCAGAAGGTGGAAGGTCTGGCTTCTGTAATTGCTTCCCCGCTGAACATGGACTTTGACTGGTCAGTCCATACTCCCAGTCTGCCTCTCTCTTTCCCTAGTAGGGTAAGTCCTGGGGAAGCGGAGCTCCAGGACGCATTGGTGGGATCTTCAGTCCAGGGAAGCCTGGGTGGCATCCTGATGGCATCTGGAACCTGGTGGCTGAAAGGAGAGTTAACATACAAAGCCAAACAAATTGTTGAGCAATTGGACCCAAAGGTTGGAATAGTGGAGAGGAAGAGTTAGGGGGGTACTCACTACAAACTCTAGTGTACTTCTGCTTTCAGGTATATATTTTGCACTAGTTTATGGATACGTGTGAACATGTGCTCTCTCTCACAGAACCTGGTGTATATCTAGGTTTTGGGACTTTGTTAGAAAGTGATCCACCTGGGATGGAATTAGAGAATACTATGAAAGGAAAGTTCTCACCCGTGTAATGAAGCTGAAGGGTTGTCATTCCACACGTGAAGTCTCTGGACACAGTCTGAGCTGAAGCATGTTGAGGTGGCAATCATTGTGTTGATTAGGTTGCGATTGGCAGATGCAGTATTATTTGATATGGATTGGGAGAGGCATACGGGAAAGTGGGCCCTACCCTAAGGTTCCAGTACTGGGGGAAATATAGGCTCTATAGTGGAGATGTGAGGTTCTTGCTGTCTTAGGGTTCCAAAAGACAATTGATAGTTAATGTTATCATCACATTATTTGGTAATTAGGTTAACTTTTAAAAGTCCTTTTGTTAGGGTTTGCTGTATAGTACCCAGTATCTTGTATGTAGCTGTGCCATTGGTTGCTTCTGATCTATTTGTTCTAGGCTTTTGAGAGAGTCCGTATAGCAAATACACAGCCTATATATATTAAAAAGACTCAGTCTACGTTTTAAAAACTTTGAGACATACAATTAATTTTTCCCCTCTCATATTAATTAACTAGTGATTTATATGACTACACTTTACTAGGAGTGTACATAAACACCATTCCCACCACCAAAAGACTATGTCCCATCATACTCCCCCACACACACCCACACCCCACTGGCCCAGGAAGTTGCATGTCTACCCCTAACCATAGGGTTTTTACTCTGGTGCCCTACTTTCAATTTAGATCCTGCTTTTAGTTTCCCTTTCAGATCTTCTTTCTCAACTTCTGTTGATGAGTGGAATCATCCCATACTCATCTTTATCTTTCTGACTTAGCTCACTTAACATAATTCCTTCTAGCTCTGTCCAAGATGGGTCAGAGAAGCTGGGTTCATTGTTCTTGATAGCTGTATAGTATTCCATTGTGTATATATACCACAGCTTTCTCAGCCACTCTTCTGTTGTTGGGCACCTGAGTTGCTTCCAGGTTTTAGCTATTATGAATTGTGCTGCTATGAACATAGGAGTACACACCTCTTTTTGGTTGGGTGTTATGGAGTCCTTGGGGTATAAGCCCAGGAGAGGAATTACTGGATCATATGGAAGGTCCATGTCTAGTCTTGTGAGAGTTTTCCAGACTGCTCTCCACAGAGGCTGGACCAATTGACATTCCCACCAGCAATGTAAAAGGGTTCCTCTGTCCCCACATAACATAACTTCTAACCAAGATTTGAAACACTCTTACTTTTATTTTTAAAGGTTACACCTTAGACTACTACACCCCCTCCTAAGAAAATTGCTATCCAAAATAATGATCTGATTTTGATAATATACAGTAAATAATTATCTTGAAAGTGGAGACTGAGAGATGACATAATAATCAACTATGTAGAACATAAAAATATTTACATTTCCTCACTGTGGTTGACTTCATCATTCCCTGAAATGATACACATGATTTTATGCTGCATAGAAATCATGTTATTATGCAGTCCTGGGGTTGTTCTCACACCTATTTTTCTCACTGTTTTGCAGAATGTGTGATTTTATTAACCATGGCTTCTTTTATTACCTTCTCTTTTTCAAATATTTTTATTTGTTTATTATTTATTAGAAAAAGACAGGTGAATCAAGATGGGAGGGAAAGATAGAGCAATAAAAATGCCTGAACTACTGCTTCACTGCTTGTGAAGCTTCCTCCCGTATATCCTAGTCCAACTCCTTTTCTCACCCTAATTTGAACAGAGATGTTTGTGTGCTTATTACACAAAAGTTCTTTCACTTTACTGCATTGCATGATTAATTCGGCATTATCTATTTTTGATTTTATTGAGGACATTGATGCACTCATCTTCAAATCTCATGATAGATAATTTATTGATCTGCTTCTCCTTCTAGGTTCAAACTAACTTCTTAATTTATGGTACAAGGAAAATATAATAAGTTTGTTGAGGTTGTTGAAAAACATTGAGTTTCTAGCCTTTTATTTCCCATTCATATAAGCCAATAATAATCATATTTACAATTAATCCCCAATAATAATCATATTTACAATTCTTCTTGTATGCACTTCTATCATTAAAATTAAAAAATTTGCACATATATTTCATCTGAACCACAGTTCTCTAACTTCTTCAGATAGAGCTAGCAAGACATACACACACATACATACACACAAACACGCACATACACACCACACACACACACACACACACACACACACACACACACACACACACACACACAGAATAGTATAGAGACTTCCTTCAATGATTTGGGGCATTGCACTATCACTTTCTTTTCTTTTTTCTTTGCCACCATGGTTATCATTGGGGTAGGGTACCTGAGTAACAACTTCACTGTTCCTGACAGCTATATTCTTTTCCTTCAATTCCATTTTTTAAATTTTTTGTTTAAGGATATAAACAGAGTCAGAGAGAAAAAAATGACAGCTGCAGCCCTGCTTCTCCACTCCTGACACTCTGGTGTGTGTGTGTGTGTGTGTGTGTGTGTGTGTATGTGTGTGTGTGTTTAGGGGCTTGAACCCAGGTTCAGGCACAGTAAAGGTGTGCACTGTGCCAGGTGAGTTACTACCCAATGCAAAACTATTTTTTTTTTATAAACACATTTTCCTTTAGAAATACACAATTTGTGCCTCAATTCACATTTCCCCCTTCCATTTCCCAGGTCAGCTTAGCATCCTTGGTTTTGTCAGACTTCCTAACTTACTTTATACTGTTTTTTTGTTTGTTTGTTTGTTTTTTACCAGTCATGAACTATATTGTGGTTTCTTGAATCTATCCACCTCTTTCATAGTTCTTTTTATTTGAATCATAATAGGAACCTTCTACTCTTTGTATTTTTTTATAGAAATCCCCACCTCTTCATCTAAATCATAAAATTGCAAGAACTTTTGAATATCTGCTTCATAAAGTTCATAAGATAACAATTTTATAATCCTTCCTGTTTAATTACCCTCCCTAGCTTGTTAGAAAAAGGAAGTTCTTATGGGCCGAGTGGTGACACACTTGGTTGTGCACACATATTACAGTGCTCAAGAACCCAGGTTCGAGCCCCCTGTCCTCACATGTAAGGGGAAAGTTTCATGAGTGGTGAAGCAGTGCTGCAGGACTCTCTCTGTCTCTCTTCCTCTCTATCACCCCCTCCCCTCTCAATTTCTGACAGTCTATCCAATAATAATGATATTTTTTTAAAATAATTTTTAAAAAAGAAGAAAAGAAAAAGGAAGTTCTGCTTTATCTGGTCCAGAGTGATTTCTGGCAATTAATGTTTAATCCCCTATGATGTGGGGAAAAATATGGGATCTTTGAGAAAATGAGTGACATATAATTTCAAGGTTTGTTTCCAAAGGATAACATTAATCAAAGTCAATAGGACAAATTTAGGACATAAAAAGTCATAAGCCCCATTTGAGTGCCAAATTCAGATTATTGTTTCTCATGGAGCAATTTTCTATATGTATCCATATAGGAAAAGCTTAATTGTGATTTTTTTCCATGTATGTTTGTTTCCTTTTTCTTTCATGTGTCACTTCAGGGTAGACTTAATGGGAAAATGATCTATAGTCATTATAATTCCCTATTAAAAATATAAAATATCACTAGGCCATCACTTTTTCATAATAATAATAGGTGTTGTGGTCTCTTGCTTTCTTTGCTTCTCTGAATCTCTGTCTCTATCCTCCTCCCCCCAAAATGATAACATCTCAAATTGTGTTTAAATCATATTCAATAATTACTTATATATGTTCTTAAGCTATCTGATATTTATGATTTTTGTGTGGTTCAACCTACCACATTTACAAACAATTCTACTATCATGGTTCTGACATATTTTCTTGAGGTATTTTTCATTTCTCAGTGCATTTTTAGCTGCTTGTTTGCTTCTTAATTTTTTTTAGTTTTATTTTGACATGGGTATCTGCAATATTTAAAGGCAACTCACCTTGTTTCATTTCCTTCCATCAAAGTGCACTCTTGAGTGCCTTCAATAAAAAGTTTGGGCAGACAGAAACAGAGTACTTTGATCAAGTTATTTTTTATGACTGGTTTATAAAATTTTAATCTTACACTGTCCTTACAATGGGGACTCATGAATTCTAAGATAGAATAGTCCTTATTATTCATCTGTTAATGAATATTTACCCTCACATGACGATTAAGTAGGAAAACTCTCCTTTCTCGCCAATACAGTAGAGAAATCAATCTTTTTCCTCCACCTGTAACCTGTTTAAAGTAGATATCAAAACAGCTGATAAATGGGTGAATTTAATTAAAGCATTTGATAGTAAGAAATCTATCAATTTCAATTTTTCATATACATATATATGGACATTCAATTTGTCTAACATAATATAATGTATACTTATAGCTCATATAATATAGTGTGCCTTATTATGTAGATTTTTGGTCTAATTTTATTCTCTGGAATAATTTTTTTGTAAAATTAATCATATATTGATTATTTACCTGTGCCACACACTAGATAGTTTTCATGCATTACTTAATTTTACAATAACCTTGTAAGATAAACATAACTGCACACAATTTGAACAGATTCCCAGCAATCTTCCTACTCTTTTCTATTTAGGGCAAAAAGAAGATAAGTTATCATCCTTCCTCTCCATCCTCAGTCACAGAGTCATTCTTTGCTCTTCCTTTAAATGATAGTCCTGTAGGAAATGGGGAATAGTTTATGATTCAGATAAAATAAAATGAAAGGAAAATTTCTACACTGAATTTGTGATTCAACAAAATTGAGTTATTGTCTTTATTAATTCATCTCAGATTTACTTAGACTTCTAATTTGCCAGGCAAGACTATAGGCACTGTAAGAAACATAAACATGGAAAGCACTTGGTTCTTAATTTGAAGATTTTAGAGTCAAATAGAGGTAGGGGGGAATTTAAGAAATGCTGTGTGGATAATGTTCAGTGTTTTAGAAACAGTGAGGTATAGGGAGTAACTAGGAACTAGGGCTTCTAGAAATTTGAATAAAAGTATTCTTTTGTTTCTTTCTTTTTCCAGAGCATTTCTCACCTCTAGTTTATGGTAGTGAGAGGATTGAACCTGGGAACTTGGAGCCACAAACATGAGTCTATTTGCATAACCATTATGCTATCTCCCACACCTAGGAAGTGCCCTTTTGTTTTGGCTAAAGAAGCAGCAGAGTTTATTTGGTGCACCAGGCTCTAAGAGGGGATATGGATCCCCAAAGATACAAAGAGATCTTTCTTACAAATGGGTTTTTCTTTCATACCATAACCATCTCTTACACAAATGCTGGCAGAACACACAAAGAGAATTCTTCTAAATAGAGTGTACTCCCATAGCTTTTAAGGCTGGGTAATGATTCACAATCTAAGACTAAGTATGTGACAATGGTTGTGGAAGGGAGGAGAGAGGTGAAAGGTTAACAGCTCCAACCCCTCAGGGTCATGCAAACATTAGACAGGGAGGGGGATAAAGTTTAGAGTTTATAGATGTCCTTCAGATCCTATACAGATTGTAAATGCCTTGTCTTTTATCTCTGTCATTGTAGCCAACAGCCTGTGCCATACATAGTATCAAACATGGGTGTGAGTACAAAGGATAACTTTTAAAATATTGATATTTGGAGTTGAATCTTATTTATGCTTTCATATGCTTTTGTTTTATATTTTCTGAACAAAAGAAACCCAGACTCATGTATTTTACCAATAATTTAGACATAACCACTAACAGTATTACAACTCCTTCAATACTTAAACATGACATTTTATTTTTTAAATGATGGAATTTTTTATAGCAGAGGAAGTTTATTTTATTGGGGGGGTTAGTGGTTGATAGTAAATATTGTTTTTGATACATGTGTAAAATTTTTAAATTTTCTGCAAAACACTCTCACCACCAGTCTAGGCTCTCCTCCACTATTATTCATCAGGACCTGAATCCCACCCTCACACCCCCAGGCCAGCCCAGTGTCCTTTACTTTTGTTCCCCTTTCTGTCATTAATTCTCAACCAGTAATTGTTCTTATTTGAGTAAAGCCTTCAAGAGGAACAGAGTTGGGGTGTATATAATTTAGAATAGGAGTCTATGCATTACTGTCACTTGATTTCTACCTAGATTTTAGACTCTACCTTAAATTTTCACTTGTGTTCATGGATTAGAGCAAACTGTAAATTATTTCATTAACTTTTTTCATGTTTTGACATATGTAGATAGTCAATTTAGGAGAGTTAGTGATATAAATAAGTGGCTAAATCTCAGAAGAGATTTTCATTAAATGTACCTATATGATGTAGTCAGCATATATGACTTAGTGTAAAATGCTAAAATGAACTTAGTTACCAAATCACAAGTTATTAAGATATTGAGGTAGGGGGAGAGAAAGTCGAATCAAGATGGAGGCTTGAAGACAACACCTGGCATACGTCCTGTAAGGAGGCTGCTTTAAAGCTGGGAATTTTGGCCAAAGTTGCAGGTGCTACCATGATGCCAACCTGACTTCATTGGATGGATGACCTCACAAATATGCCCTGGAACCCTACTTCCCCAGACCCCTGCTCCACTAAGGAAAGATAGAAACATGCTGGGAGTATGGGTTGACCTGCCAATGCCCATGTCCAGCAGAGAAGCAATTACAGAAGCCAGACCTCCCATCTTCTGCACCCTGTAATAATCCTGGGTCCATACTCCCAAAGGGATAAAGAACAGGAAAGCTCCCAATAAAGAGGATGATAAATGGAACTCTGGTGGTGGGAATTGTATTCCCCTTATCCTAAGGACTTTTTGATCATTATTAAATAACTTTAAGAAAAAAAAAAAGGAAAGGAAAGAAGAGAAAAAAAGAAGTTGGATAACCTTTCCTAGCATTACTTCTGACAAAAGCAATGTGGATCTGTGATTGAAATTATCATCACAGAGAACATGTTAGAGATTCATGGTTATTCAACTCAGGCATTTAAATTACTTCTACTTTTGTAAAAAACAAAATGGGTCAGATATTGTGGAGATATTCATGTGAGTCAGATAATGTATCTGTACATGAGCAAAATTCACTTTGACTTATAGACCTTAAAGTCTCCACAACTATGTTTATTATGGGTCAGGAAGAAGGAACATTGTAAAAAAAGGATAACAGACCTTAAAGTAACAAAATGATGGAACAACCAAACCTGGATAGAATAACAAGTATTTGAGACGGGCTTAGAAAAGGTATGACTTTAGGGGAGACAGGTATGTGTGTGTCTTAAAGGTAGGTGAGTCTTAAAGAGTTAAGGGTTATACTATGGAGTTGGGAAATGTGTCACTTTATTAAGACATGGCAGTAGACTGGCTTAGCTAGAGCATACTTCTCAAGCTATAAAATATTTAGGTTTGCTAAATTGTTGATCCCTGGTTTTTAAAAAGTCTGATCCCTGGTTTTCTAAGAAGTCTGAATTCTGGGGGTCGGGCGATAGCGCAGTGGGTTAGGTGCATATGGCGCAGAGAGCAAGGAAGGGCATAAGGATCCCTGTTTGAAGTCCTGCTTCCGCACCTGCAGGGAAGTCTTTCTTTTCACCTCTCTGTCCTATCCAACAGTAAGGACATCAGTAACAACAAGAATAACAACCACAACAATGATAAAACAACAAGGACACAAAAGGGGAAAATTAGTCTCCAAGAGCAGTGGATTTGTGGTGCAGGCACTGAGCCCCAGCAATAGCTATGGAGGTAAAATAAAATAAAATAAACATTAAAGTCTGAATTCATACATTTAAAGTGGATTCTAAGAATTTTTGACAAGTGCTCTCCCAGTGTTGCAGGATATTTTATTTTAGTAAGGAATGGCTTAATGTATAGTGATTTAACACTTGTCTATTGGAATCAGCTGGCATAGAATTGATTTATTATTTATTTTACATTAACTTAAATTTATTTATTTAATAGTGACAAAAAGAAAACGAGAGAAAGGGAAAATAGAGAATCAGAGAGAAAGAGAGAGAGAGATACCCTTAGCCCTGCTTCACCACTTATGAAACTTTCACTCCTCTAAGTGGTGATTGGAGTCATGTTTCTATATCCTTGCGCACTGCAACATGTGCTTTCAATCAGGTGCACCACTGCCTTACCCCCTAAATTTTATTTTTAACCAATCAATTGCTCTTTGGTAAATGTGGAATGGAATGCTAACATGTTCTTTTTAAAGTCTTCTCAGGTGATTTTAAGTTTAACTAGGAGTAGAGGTCCTGGTCTAAGCTAGAGGATACAGAGAAAAGGAGTTCAGAGTTTCAGAAGAGGAGGAAAAAAAGGACCTTGTAGGTTTGTGAACTCAGATGTCATGCTTGGATGGTTTATTTTATTATTTTTTACTCTGTGGTTAGTAAGAAGTAACTGAAATCTTTGAGTAAGTTTAATAGCTGTTTTGGAAAGTTGCCTGTGAATGGGTAGAATTATCGATAGGAAGTATTGGAAGCAGCCACAGTACGGTCTAACCATTCTGCAGTTGCTGAATGAGCACTCATACCTTCTGCCAGCTGAAAGGTAAAATTATATAAAGTTTTTTTCCAACTTTTTTTGGGGGTCTTTGACTATTATTTATTTACTTATTCCCTTTTGTTGCCCTTGTTGTTTTATTGTTGTAGTTATTATTGTTATTGATGTCATTATTGTTAGGACAGAGAGAAATAGAGAGAGAAGGGGAAGAACGAAAGGGGAAGAGAAAGACACCTGTAAATCTGCCTCACGGCTTTTGAAGCACACCCACACCCTGCAGGTGGGGTGCCGGGGGCTCAAACCGGAATCCATACACCAGTCCTTGCACTTTGTACCATGTGTGCTTTTCCTGCTGCGCTACTGCCCGACCCTCCATATAAAGTCTCCTGAAAAATAATTTGATGGTATAGATCACCTTAAAATTTTCATTTTCCTTAACTAAGAAATGCCATATATATATATATATTTAAGAAATAAAATTTATTAGAAAATGCTTTAAAATAAATATTAGTGTAGGAACTGCATTATAACTTTGAAAAATTTAATGAAATATCAATTAAGGAATACTGTGGTGTTGAAAGTATTTTACTGCATGCAAAACAGTTATTCCTGAAAATAAATTATGTGCTACCTTCAAGAATACATATAGCATATGATCTCAGTTTTATTTAAAATAAAGGAGAGTAAAGAGAAATTTAACTCAATGTTAAAATTGGTGGAATTTAGTAGTAATATTTGTTTTGAATTTTTGTGATTGTGACCATGCCTATATTATTGTTTGATTTAAAAAAAGAACAAGTCTGTTTTTTTAAAGTTTTTTTAAATATTTATTTATTCCATTTTGTTGCCCTTGTTGTTTTATTGTTGTAGTTATTATTGTTG
This sequence comes from Erinaceus europaeus, assembly GCF_950295315.1. Classification (NCBI taxonomy): domain Eukaryota; kingdom Metazoa; phylum Chordata; class Mammalia; order Eulipotyphla; family Erinaceidae; genus Erinaceus; species Erinaceus europaeus. The sequence goes on along the minus strand of NC_080169.1, from coordinate 58,624,587 downwards.
TTATTGATGTCATTGTTGTGGGATAGGACAGAGAAAAATAGAGAGAGGAGGGGAAGACAGAGGGGGAGAGAAAGACACCTACAGACCTGCTTGCCCTGCAGGTGGGGAGCTGGGGGCTCGAACTGGGATCCTTATTCTGGTCCTTGCGCTTTGTGCCACCTGCACTTAACCCACTGCGCTACCTCCCGACTCCCATAAGTCTGATTTTTTAAAAAAATATTTTTTGCTTTGTGTGAGAATCTGAAATTATCTGGTTTGAGCGTATTAGTGAATAAAATTTGTAAAATGCTGGGTTCTGGACTAGCTTGAACAGGCAAATCGACTCTCAGGGATCTCTGGACCTATCAGCTAAAAATTGAAGAAAGAAATGAAAAAAAGAGGATATGGCACATTATTAAGGCCAGTTCTGGAATATCAGTCCAGAAAAGCTTCACACTGAATTAAATCTTTGTATGACTAGCCTAAACCATATTGCTGAGGAGGTGGATTTTTGAACATTTTAGCCCAGTTGAACACTTGCTGAAAGTGTTCAATCTTCAAGGTATGCATGATTTTATCACCTGGATTTGGGAGATGAGTTGTGCAAGAATTTAAAGATGACTTTGTGGGCTTGAATATCAGTATACGAGTGAACTAAGATATATTTTTTAATACAGACAGGGTACAGACGCTAAAGCTCATATTTGAGAAGAAAAATTGTATATATTGTGTTGAAGTGGCATTGCTATAGAAACATACAAGTGCAAATACAATTAAGTGCCTGGGGATCGGAGAAAGTCTATTTGTGTGATAATGATGCAAATTTGATAATTGTATGTATTGAGGGAAAAGTTATATCCATGGAGAACAATGGGATAGTAAGTGAAAGGAACAGAGGGAGAGCATTCCAAGTGGAATACTTGATTTTACTAAGTGAACAGATGGAAGCCCAAAGAATAGGGTCAAATCCCTACTAACCAGACATAGGTGAAGACTAAGAAAATACAAGGACATGGAGGTCAATATAGGAGAGATATGAAAGTGGGAGGCAACAGAAAAATTCTAAAGAGAGATTAAAAAATTATCTTATGAGACTAAACTTTTAATAACTTTACTCAGACTTTAGGGACCTAGCCTTAACCCTTGATGATAACTCTTAACCCTTGATAATAACTGCTTGTTTGGTGTATCTAAATATATGTCCCATGCTTTTATAATGCCCTAATAAACCTTGTATTGTTTAAACCTGTAAATAAATAAATAAACAAACTTGAGGATGGAGGTGAGTTTCTAATACTGGCAACTGTAGAATTAAAAGGGAAACCAAGTTGTAGTCATTGATGTCTGATTGTAGAATAAGTGGCCAAAAAATAAATCACTCCCCCAAAATATTTTTCAGTGAAATGAAAACACTCTGATACTAGATTATAGAGGATGATGATTATGGGGTGATTTTGCCACAACGTTCCTACATTTTTCTCTATTGAAAATTGGTATGCTGTTTTTTTTTTAATTTTTTAATATTTATCTATTTTCCCTTTTGTTGCCCTTTTTTAAAATTGTTGTTATTGATGTCGTCGTTAGATAGGACAGAGAAATGGAGAGAGGAGGGGAAGACAGAGAGGGCGAGAAAGACACCTGCGGAGATGCTTCACCACCTGTCACGGACCCCATTCAGGTGTGGAGGGGGCTGGAACCAGGATCCTTAAGCTGGCCCTTGCACTTTGCACCACTTGCATTTAACCCGCTGTGCTAACGCCCAACTCCCTCGCATTTTTTAAAAATCCCATTGTATTCATCCAGAAAGGTGGAGTCTGAGAATAGAATGCTGTATTATATGCTTTAATTTTTTTTTAAGATCATAAGATTTATTAAGAAATTTGGAAGGAGTCAGGTGGTAGTGCAGCGGGTTAAGCGCAGGTGGCTCAAAGCACAAGGACCAGCTTAAGGATCCTGATTAGAGCCCCAGGCTCCGCAAGTGCAGGGGAGTGGCTTCACAATCAGTGAAGCAGGTTTGCAGGTGTCTTTCTCTCCCCCTCTCTGTCTTACTCTCCTCTCTCCATTTCTCTCTGTCCTATCCAACAACGACGACATCAGTAACAACAACAATAAAAACAAGGGCAACAAAAGGGAAAATAAATAAATATTAAAAAAAAGAAAATTGGAAACTTCAAATAACACTAAATTGTGAATCATGTTTACTGTAACTTTTCAGATTTATTTACCAATCCTGAGCAGATTTGGTAACATACGTGAAGTGTATTATGTCACACAAATTAAACACAACTCATCTTAACTTAGTGATTTGTGACTTTAAAAAATTGCAAAGTTGCTTTCCACCTTCAAGGGGATTTATATTTGTCATAATATCTTTATAACCTCAGTACAGTTATCTACTCTTGAGATTTCTTATTCTAAAACATATAATCAATAAAGTCTATTTTAGTATTATTTTTTGTCAGTGTGCTGCATTAGAATAGCAAAAAGTAAACTAACAGAGCTTTAGAATCACAAACGAGTTTAGCACCACCAAGATAATATATTCCTTTTGCAATTTTGGGAAATATGACACAAAGAGCAAAGAGACAAGATTATACATATGGTTGTTTTAATTTTTAATGGGGGAAATGTTTTATAAGACTGTCTCAAGGGTACAGTAAAACGTCTCTCAAATAATGTGTCAGCGCACTTCACCCTCCTTCAGAGTATAAGGTCCCTCTTCTACTCTTCTAGTGTAAGCAGATTTGTTAATACAGATCAAGGATTTATTAATGTTTTACTCTATCTCTTTCTTTATTTCTTAAATCTTATGTGAGTGATAACATCCAGTATTTGTCTTTCTCCTTCTGACTTTTAGCAAAATCTTCTCTAACTGCATCCATAATATAGCAAAAGAATATTCCTTGCCTTGCCTTATAGTTGGAAGTAATACATCTTCCTTATCCATTTCTTTGCCACAGGACACTTGAGTTTGTTTCTAAATCATGAGTACGGTGTGTAGCACTGTGATGAATGTGGCTGTGCATGTATCATTTCAAATACCTTTAAAAAAATTTTCATAGACACTTATATATGAATTTGAGCCATATGGAATGTTTACTTTTAATATTAATTCTTAGTGAGTAAAGTGGTGCTAGAACTGTTTTACAAAATTATAAGAATCTGAATTTTGTTGTGAGCCATGGAGAACCTTTAAATGTTTTTAAATGGAGAAGTAACATGTTGAATGCTGTGTTTGATAGTCTTAACATTATTGAGGATGTTTGGGAATCTAAAAGTTTTAGAGTAAGAAAATGTACTAAGATTATGTTTTGTTCTATATATGTAATTAGAGCTTAGTTTAGAATCTAAAAATTTTAAAATATAATTATTATTTAAGTAGTAGTAATGTTAATCTAAGTCTACAGAATTATAAATTATATATATTTCACATAGAGCAGAATTGCACAACAAATAGTGATTATTTCTAAAGTTTTGTTTTTTTATGGTCTAGATATATCAGGGACCAAGATTTAGGTCAAAGGGCTAAGGGGAAATGATCCAAGAAAGACAAGCACCTTAGCACATGGAGGAAAAGCACAGGGAGCCAGAGGGAAGGAGGGGGAGAGAGAGAGAGAGAGAGAGAGAGAGAGAGAGAGAGAGAGAGAGAGAGAGAGAGAGGGAGAGAGAGAGAGGGGGAGAGAGAAAGAGAGAGAGAGAAAGAGAAAGGGAAACCTTGGGAATGCTAGCTCTGCTCCACTTACTTGCTTACCTTTGCTAGCTTCCTTCTTTATTACTACTCCACACAGCCTTTATATATTACATCAATTTGTACCGGGTGAAAGGGTTAACATCACATCAATAAAGCAAAATGTGAGCCTTGATGCTATCATGTGCTTCAGATTAGGGTATAAGCCTGTCCTGACAATATGTAAAAGTACTTTCTTTACCCAACAAGCCTTTTTTATCCTTACAACATTTCCAGCTTACACTAAATTCAAAGCCCTTTTGCCCATTCCAAATCGGTCAGTTACATGTTTCTTCAGAAACGGTGTTACTCCTAGTAACTTTTGTGGACAAATAATTGATTGCTAAATATTTTAAATATCTGTAATATCTGTAATCCTTAGGTACAACCACCATTTTTGTGAAGGAAACTAAAAATGTTAAAATGTATTAGGGTGACTACTTCATTTGGGAAGCCAAGTTTGCAGGGCCTACATGGTATGTCACAGTGGGGAAGAGTCTGCTCTTCCATTGTCTGTCAGTATTGGCATCTGCTGGAGATGCATGAATGCCTGCTTTTCTGTTCCAGCTCTCATCTGTTATTATGTTCCTTACCTCTATGACATGCACCTTTTAGTTACATATGTGTCATCATTGACCTCATGGAAAAATATCTCCTTATGGGTTCTTTTCCCATGACAGATCCTAAGCAGGTCTCTGTGTTCCTTTCTTTATGTGTTGAGATATGGACAATTTGTGCTTCTTTTAGCTTTGAGAGATCCCAAATAACACATTCTGTGAGATATTGACTGACTAATAGGCATGGCTTGCTTACTTAGTTAATATATAATTAATAGAAGCAATTGTAACTTCTACTCAGTCTATCAGCACTTTGTGTTCTTACACACATTCACAATTGGATAGGCTCTTTCTGTCTTCTTCTAGCGTTTGCCGGCTCTTTCTGTTGTACAGTTGAAAGCCCAGTTATTACTTATACTACGTAAGTAAAACATAATTTATAACTCTCAGAATCATAGAGAACTTTAAGGTAAAATATTAAAATATTACCAAGTCTTTAACATTATGAACTTTTAAGCCAAATACATGAGAACTTGAGTATAGGCTATTATGTGTATCTTTGATTATGATTTTGTATTAAGCCGAATTTGGTTTGATCTTCTGGGAAGGACAATGTTATTTTTATTAGTAGTATATCTAATAGTATAATGGTGACTGGAAGTTTTATGGATACATTTTATTATGATAAGGAACATAATAATAAGCACATTTAAATTTTTTTTTTCCTTGGCTGAAGGCTTGTTTTGTGTCTTTGGCTCATGTGGTTGTGGTAAGTGACAGTTAATGAGCTTTTAGAACTTGACAGCTATGGTGTGCTATATGTTTGGCTACTTGTTAGAAATCTGCCTTCAGTGATATATTTAGGTTCAGATTAGTCTTCAACTTTTATGACATCATTTTCTAAGACTTCTGCCTCATAAAAGGATGGAAGTTCTTCTTAGTCATGTTTTTATTACATTGAAATCCAAGTTTAGTTCTCTGGCATACTGCATACCTTCTTTGCATTCAGTAAGCTTCTTTCTTTGTGAATTAAAAATAAAAAGCAATTATATTTTCTGACTGTAGACAACCTCACTCTTGAAACCAAAACTTTAAATAGTATCTTTAGGAAAAAAATCATACAACCTTTTCAGGGAAAATTAAAGCATAGTCATGCTTTGGAAAATTAAAGCAAGATCGTGTTGGTATTGCTATTCTTCCTTTGACGTATTAGCTAGTTTTAAATGGCACAGTTTTGCATAATCTATGGTTGATTCATTTTATGTAATGAAATATGAAGATGGACAGTGAAAGAATAACCTAGTTTGTTATGAAAGCAGAGTTAAAGAGATTTGTTTTGGTATAGCTATTATAAAGTAAAATAAAATTCAACTATACCATACAGGAACTAGATTAAATCTTCAATGCCTTGTTCTACGTGAGTAGAAAATAATTATACCTCTTAATAATGTCTGTGAGGAAAGTGTTGCTGTGGTAGTATTTGGGATATATAACCTTTATGTCTAAAGCAAGCACATATTTGTCGTAATCACTTTTCTGACTGTGCAGATAATTCTAGTGCTAGACGCCAGTGTCTTTTAATTCATGGCATAAATACAACTGAAACTCTCTTGGTAAGAGCTATGCAATACGATGGATCTACAGCTGTTACTTTTCCTATAATATGAATAATTAACTTTTAGATTAAATTTTCAAAATTATTTTGGGTTTCAGAATTGAAAAATAATTGTTTTTAAATAAATTCCTAAACACAGCTAATTTTATTTTACCTCTCTGCCCCTAGGGAGATATAACTAAGGTATTATAAATGTAAGGCAGTATTTTCACTCCTTTAATGTAATTCGCTAGTTAATAGACTTCCTACAACCAAAGTGAAAAAGACTCCACTAAACTTCTAAACTTCTGGATTTTGCTGTCAGTGCAACCCAAACAGTGAAACATAACGTGGTGTCTGCAATGCAGCTAATCCCAGATATACATGTCACATCGTATCACAAGCTGAGCAAATGAGTTTTTACTTAAATACTCATTCCTTTTTTCTAAAAGTATGCTGGGAAGTAGTCTATTTTTTTAAAATAAAATTTATTTAATTAAAAAATATTTACTAGATTTTGTCAGCATATATGTCATCAATTTACTTGTAGCTAAAGGTAGGTAGTATAGCAAGAATATAAGGTGTCTTTTCTTCAAAACTGAAGAATTTACAACTTACTTAACTCTGTCCTGTTCTATGTCTTCAAAATATGTGTTTATACATGCAAATATGTGCCAGAAAAAATCTAAACATCGATTGCTAGTTGAGTGATATATCCATATATATATCACAGTATATATATATATATATATATATATATATATATATATATATATATATTTGGCACAGTATATATATATATATATACTGTGCCAAATCCTGTTCTTACTAAAAAGGACAACTCAAAAAGTATTTCAGAACTGCATGAAGCGATGACTGTACAAGCTGTATTTACATGATATAGTTACCAGAATGAAAGCTAATCTAACTTAAAAATTAAGCAAGGGTATGATTTAATCTGGAATATGAGCTGTTGGCTTTCAAGAGTATTGAATTCAATTATAATTAAGTTAGATATTACCTTTAAAGCATATTAGTAGAACCATAAGTGACATTAGGGATTCTTGATTAGATTTTTAGCAATGTCCTTAACATCACTTTTGGTTTTTATTTAATACATAATGCTAATATTGTACACACATATGAGTTTTTTGCCTTGTTTTACAATTATAGTTTTTTCCCTTTCTTTTGGTCTCTTTAGAGAAACCCTTTTATGATTTCTAAAATAAAAAATAGTATTATAATCACATGAACGATATATTAAAAAGTCTTTATAAAAGTATATAAAATCACTAAAAGTGTTAATGCAGCATAAATAAACAGATTTGTGTTTAATGTTTGAATAGGTATCAATATATAGGTAGCCTTTACTAAATAGTTCTCTACTCCTGAACTTTTAAATTGTTGACTACTTTGTTAAAATAAGGGAAACTATGTGAATATTTTGGAACAGTCATTTGTTTCAATTCATTTTACAATTTCATGGGGATAACTCAAGTATTGTCTGAGATGATGGTGTCAGAGTTGAGAATAGGGCTAGAAAGCTGGATCAGGGCAAAGAGTGGCTCCCAACTATGGGGAAAGTATATAAATGCCGTTAACTGTTTACTTCATCACTCTGGCCTACGGCCTATATCTATTCCTATTTAGCATGGGAGGATGTGTAAACTCTGCATCCCATTCAGTCTTCTGCATCCCGTTCAGTCTGAGCTCACAGTCCATGGTCACAGGTATGAACATTTTAGGCTGTACTCATTTTAGGACCAGTCTTCCTCAAGTGGCAGAGTATGTTGACCCAGCCTGTTTCAAATTTTTAATCTCATTGAATTCTAACAGTGGGCTTAAATTGTTAATGCATTTCTAATGATAGCTTTTTTTTTCTGAAATGTTAAATCACGTATAATCTTAAACCAGGAAAACCAGAAGCAACTAGTCCTGTTAGCATCTAAGATAGAGTTATTTGTAAATAGCATTAAATGACATAAAATCGTGGCAAGGTATTTATGGTACAGTAAATACTAACTATGGGATTTCCAAAGTAAACTAAGTTTCCAAATAACTTGGTTATAGTAATTATTATCTGTTGCCTTCTTAAACTCTAAGACAACAAGAAACTTTCCTCATTCTCTTTCAGATTTCTATTTCTCCCAGCCCTGGAGCCTCTGGGGCTTTGCTCCTTTTCCTTCATGCTTCCACTGATCCCTACCATTTGACACTACATCTGTAGAAAAACCTAAATCCTTTACATAATTTAAAGTAAAAGTGTGCAGTATTCTGCTATGGTTAGACTCAATAAGTCTAGGAATTATTATTTAATGCTGTTTTATAGAGCAATGGATAGTTGCTTAATTTCATTTATTTTCTGCTTATCATTAGTTATTTCTTCAAAATCCTAGTCTCTTAATTTAGAAAAACATTTAGAAATTAGTATTTGGCTAACCACGTACTGTTGAGGTGAAACAGTTTTCAACTCATTCAGTCCTCATTGAAAATTTCCCAATACATACACATTTACATTAATATTGATATATTTACCTTTATCAAAGCCAATAGGTCATTCTGATACCTCTGATTTTAGTCTATTACCCCATGTGGTTATCTAATTTTCTATCAGTACTTGTGACTATTTCTTCCCTTCTCCCCTTCCCTCCTCTCATCTCCCATCCCCTCCCCTACCCTCCCTTAGCCTCTCCCTCCTCCTCTTCTTTTCTCTCCTCTTTTTTCTATTCTTCCTTTCTTTTCCCCGAGCCAGTAATGTAGTCATGCATGTTTTCACCTCTACTGGGTCAATTTTTTTTTCATCCAAATAGAGATAGAGAGGAGGGAGGTACCAGGTGGTGGCACACCTGGTTAAGTACACACACTACAGTGTGCAAGGACCCAGGTTCCAACTGCAGGGGGAAAGCTTCACAAGTGGTGAAGTAGAGCTGCAGGTGTCTCTCTGTCCTTCTCTTTATCTTCCCCTCCATTATCAATTTCTCTCTATCACTATCCAAGAATAATTTTTTTTAAAAGCTAGAGAGAGAGAGAATATCATAGTACCAAAGCTTCCCCAGTCTTTGGCACCTCTTTTGTGGTGCTGGGGACTTGACCTAGGCCACATTCCTGGTAACCTCCCAATCCTGTCTTCCTCTCCAAGCCACTCATGACAGCATTACTACCTCCAAACCTCTCTCTCTCTCTTTCTGGGTGCTGATGGAGCTGGAATTCAGAGCCTTCCTATCTTTCTCCTATCACTTTATCCACACTCCCAGTGGGGGAGAAGTGATAGGGGAAAAGAATGGTTTTTAACAGCTTCATAGTATTCTTTTGTGTATATGTACTACAACTTTCTTTTTTTAAATTAAGTTTTTATTTATTTATTTATTTTCCTTTTTGTTGCCCTTGTTGTTTAACATTGTTGTGGTTATTAATGTTGTTGGATAGGACAGAGAGAAATGGAGAGAGGAGGGGAAGACAGAGAGGAGGAGAGAAAGACAGACACTTGCAGACCTGCTTCACCGCTTGTGAAGCGACTCCCCTGCAGATGGGGAGCCGGGGGCTCGAACTGGGATCCTTAAGCAGGTCCTGGCGATTTGTACCACGTGTGCTTAACCCGCTGCGCCACGGCCCGACTCCCATACTACAACTTTCTTAGCCTTCATCTATCTTGGACATACGGGTTGTTTGTAAGTTTGAGTTATTACAAATTGTGCTATTATGAACATAACTATTCAAATGTTTCTTTGGATGGCTGTCTTTGTTTTGCCTGGGTATATACCCAGCATAGAGATTGCCAAATCATAAGGTAGGTCTATTTCTAGGGTTCTGATGAATCTTCAGACTGTTTTCCATGGGAGTTGGACCAGTTCACATTCTGGCCAGCAAAGGAGGAGAGTCCCCTTTCCCCCACAGTCTTTCTAATAGTTGGCGTTTCTGTCTTTTCTAATATATGGCATTCTCACAGGTATAAAGTGATATCTCATTGTTTTTATTGGCACTTCCTTTATCATTAGTGACTGAGAATTTTTTCATGTATTTGCTGGCTCTTTGGATCTCTCATTTGCACATCCTTTAATCATTTTTCAGTGGTGTGGTTTGTCCTTTCACTGCTAATTTTGCTGAGTTATTTGTGTATTTTGCATATTAGTCCTTTGTCTGATGTATGTCACATAAAGATCTTTCACTCCGTAAGGAGCCTTTCTATTATAATGGTGATTTCTTCAGCAATGCAGAAGATGTTTTATTTTACAGGAAAGATACCTGGTCCTATTTCTTCCATGAAAGTGTCTCATTAATCAGATTTGAGCTCCATCACACTATAGCAAGTTGCTCTCTTCTATATAGTTAGCATTGTCCTTCATAATAATTTTATGGTTGAGTTATTGATGGAAGGAAAACAAAAGGAGAGAATAGAGACTTACAGCTATTTTTTCTTCTTAAAATACTTTATTCTACTTGCCTTTTAAAATAAACATTTTGTCACTTGGGTTGTGTAGAATGCAGGGTTTGCAAACATGAAGTCTTTTTATTGTTTTGTTAGGTAAATAATTTACAAGACAGTTGTCATATGAGTATAGTTTTTCATCACCCCGTGATAGGTGTCTGCACACCATTTCCATTACCAACTTAAGTCTTCACTATTATGTTCTGGGTCCCTAATCAACTCCCTTTTTTTTACCCCATGCCCTAGAGTCCTTGGCTTTGATGTCACAGACCACACCTATTGTAAACATGGGGTCTTATGTTATATGCTAGCCACTACGTATGTTGATGACTCGATTCTCTCTTTCATTAGCAATTAAGTTTGAAAGAATTTTTTAAAAAGAAGCTTTATAAAAACATGTTATTTCAGAATAGTTTTAGGTTTATAGAAAATTTGTAAAGATAGTACCCAGTGTTAAGATTTTACAATTGTATGAAACAGTTTTCATAATTAATGAACTCATATAGCTATACTTTTATTGAATAAAGTCCATATTTATTCTTTCTAGTAACATTTTTGAAAGTGAAGAAAGGACTTTATTTGCATGCCTTCGATTTAATCTATATTTTCACTGAAATTTCTCCCTATGAATTCAATTGTTATCCAAAGAGAAGAACATGGAAATTGCTCCTTTATTAGGAATTCCCTAGGAAATTACTCTCTTTATTTATAGAATTTCTAAGATCTTGTTACAACAACCTATTATCTGTAGCCTACCACATTTTTTTTTAACTAGGCAATCTTTTCTGACATGATCTGTAATGTGCCTGGCGTAGTGCCCAGACCATTTTATTAAGCACCAAACTCCATGTTAGGGTGTTGATAGGTTTTCCAGTTGGAAAATATCAAGAGAAAGGAAATATTTCCTTGGAAAAGAATTGTAAGATAAAAAAAAATGTTTTATCAAATGTCTGTGAAGCCTAACATTATGTTGACTTGCTAATTTGCTAAAGCCTGCATTTATAAAAATGTCATTATATTTGAAAACAATCAGTAGGTTATATTTTCTACAAAGTGATTACTGAGAAATCAGAGCTATCCTAACTAAATGAATAACTTATAGTCAATAATTTCAAACGCAAAGTGATAATAATGATTATGTCTAATTTTTCTCAGCTGAACTTGTTTTAATGTAGAATGGAAGTGAATTTTAATACACTTGTTCAGAATATCTATGGAAATCAAATTTTCCACCCTAGCATATAGTGAGTGATCATCAGATGTTCTTTTCTTTTCCTTTCCCTTCTTCTTCTTCTTCTCCTTCTCCTCCTCCTCCTTCTCTTTCTCCTCCTTCTTTTTCTTCTCTCTTTTTCTCATTTTTTCTCTTCTCTCCATCCCTTCCTTTCTCTCTTCTTTTCTCCTTTCCTGTCCTGTATTTGTACAAATATTTTAGACAATTAGGAAAACCAAATTGGCATTATAGAAAATGCATTCATTGACAAAGTTTAACAATGGTTTTGGTAGTTTTATTTTGTTTTGATGAGACGAACTTTGCAGTTTAAACATTGACTGACTTTCTGCTCTGCTGCTTAGTTGTTTCTGTCAGAATGTATATGATGTTTTTGTTTTATCAAGTCATCTCTAAAATGTGGGTTCTCATTTGTAATAGCCTAAATCTGGAAGCAACCCAGATGTGGGTTAACAGATAAGTGGCTAAGATAAGTTGTTGTATATATACACAGTGGAATACAACTCAGCTATTAAGAATAATGAATTCATCTTCTTCAACCCAGCTTGGATGGAGCTTGAAGAAATCATGTTAAATGAGATAAGTCAGAAAGACAAAGATGAATATAAATAATCTCACTCATATACAGAAGTTAAAAGATACTACTGTGATTGCAACCTAACTTTCTTGGGTAGAGGAGGACCTCATCATTGTGTCCTGGAACCCTACCTTCCTAGAGCCCTATCTGACTAGGGAAAGGTAGAGACAATCCTAGGGTATAAATCTATCTGCCAGCACCCATGTCCAGTGAAGAAGCAATTATGGAAGCCAGACCTCCTACCTTCTGTACCTCATAGAGATCTTTTGTCCATACTCCTAGAGAAATAAAGAATAGGGAAGTTTCTAATGGAGAGACTGGGATATGGCCCTCTGGTGGTGGGAGTTTTACCCCTCTTATCCCGCAATCTTGTCCATCATTATTAAATCACTATAATAATTTTTAAAAAAGAAGTTGAAAAACAAGAAAACACAAAGCAGAATTTGGACTGGATTTGGTGTATTGTACCAAAGTAAAAGACTCTTGGGGAGGATTCAGATCCTGGAACATAATGGCAGAGGAGGACCCTAGAGGAGATTGAATTATTATGTGGAAAACAGAGAAATGTTATAAATGTAGTATGTTACTGTTGATTGTAAACCATTAATCCCTCCCCAAAAAGAAAAAAAAACTGGGTGCTAACTGTATCTGTGCACTTACATTGAAGTTAACACTTGTGAAATCCTTTAGCTTTTTTTGAAATTTTAAATTTCTAATCATGACTCATATTAAATCAACTATGTTGTTGATTTAAATATATGCCAAGAACAATGGGGTTGACCTAATTAGAAAAATGTAAATCATTTACATACTTTTGAATGCCAATATTTACAAACGTAAGATTAGAGAGTAAATAGCAGAGGATATTGGGGTACTGGGCTCTATTCTATCTACTGTCCATTGAGCTGCCCTATGAAAGTTCATCAGCATGTTCTATATCTTCCTGTTTTAATCTTAGTTCTAAAGAAAAATCAGAAACCAGTGATGGTTTTTTTATTTTTTTTATTTAAGAAAGGATTAATTAACAAAACCATAGGGTAGGAGGGGTGCAACTCCACACAATTCCCACCACCCAATCTACATATCCCACCCCCTCCCCTGATAGCTTTCCTATTCTCTATCCCTCTGGGAGCATGGACCCAGGGTCATTGAGGGTTGCAGAAGGTAGAAGGTCTGGCTTCTGTAATTGCTTCCCCGCTGAACATGGGCGTTGACTGGTCGGTTGGTCCATACTCCCAGTCTGCCTCTCTCTTTCCCTAGTAGGGTGTGTCTCTGGGGAAGCTGAGCTCCAGGACACATTGGTGGGGTCTTCAATCCAGGGAAACCTGGCTAGCATCCTGATGGCATCTGGAACCTGGTGATTGAAAAGAGAGTTAACATACAAAGCCAAACAAATTGTTGAGCAATCATGGACCCAAAGCTTGGAATAGTGGAGAGGAAGTGTTAGGGCGGTACTCACTGCAAACTCTAGTATACTTCTGCTTTCAGGTATATATTTTGCAGTAGTTTATGGATACGTGTGAACATAAGCTCTCTCTCACAGAAACTGGTGTATATCTAGGTTTTGGGACTTTGTTAGAAAGTGAACCACATGAGATGAAGTTAGAGTGTACTATAAAAGGAAAGGTCTCACCCGAGTAATGAAGCTGAAGGGTTGTAATTCCACATGTGAAGTCTCTGGACACAGTCTGAGGCGAAGCATGTTGAGGTGGCAATCGTTGCGTTGGTTAGGTTGTGGTCGGCAGATGCAATATTATTTGGTATGGATTGGGAGAGGCATATGGGAAAGTGGGCCCTATCCAAGGGTTCCAGGACTGGGGGAAGTAGGGGCTCTATAGTGGAGATGTGAGGTTCCTGCTGTCTTAGGGTTCAAACAGACAATCGATAGTTAATGTTATCATCACATTATTTGGTAATTGGGTTAACTTTGAAAAGTCCTTTTGTTATGGTTTGCTGTACAGTACCCAGTATCTTGTATATAGCTGTGCTTCTAATCTACTTGGTCTAGGCTTTTGAGAGAGTCCGCATATCAAATACACAGCCTATATATTTAAAAGATTCAGTTTGTGTTTTGATAAACTTTGAGACATACAATTGATTTTCCCCCTCTCATATTAATTAACTAGTGATTTATATGTCTACATTTTGCTAGGAGTGTACATAAACACCATTCCCACCACCAAAAGACTGTGACCCATCCCTCTCACCCATTCCCACCCCCCACTGGCACAGGAAGCTGCATGTCTACCCCACACCACAGGGCTTTTACTTTGGTGCCCTACTTACAATTTGGTCAGGTCCTGCTTTTAGTTTCCCTTTCAGATCTTCTTACTCAACTTCAGTTGATGAGTGGGATCATCCCATACTCATCTTTATCTTTCTGACTTAGTTCACTTAACATAATTCCTTCTAGCTCTGTCCAAGATGGGTCAGAGAAGGTGGGTTCATTGTTCTTGATAGCTGCATAGTATTCCATTGTGTATATATACCACAGCTTTCTCAGCCACTCATCTGTTGTTGGGCACCTGGGTTGCTTCCCGGTTTTAGTGATGTTTTAGGGGTGGAACCTGATGAAAGAACTCAACTCCTGATCATTGTATTAGAATATATACTCTTGAGAACAGGTAGTGGAGCACCTGGATTGAGTGCATGTTACCATTCATAAAGACCCAAGTTCAAGCCCCTGATCCTCATTTGCAAGGAGGAAGTTTCACAAGTGGTGAAAAAGTCCTGCAGGTGTCTCTTTTCCCTTCTTCCTCTATATCACCCTATCTCTTTTAATTTCTCTCTGTTCTATAAAATCGAAAAGATTTTTTAAAAAAATATGCACTCTCATCTACAATGTTTCCTCCTGACTTATTTGTCCTACAAAAGTCTCATATACTTTCTCATATGTTTTAAAAATCTATAAAGATAGGAAAATCTATTAATTTTTTTCTCCTGAGCAGTACATGAAAAACATGAGTTTCTATATAGAAAGCCACTTGAAAAAAATCCATAATTTTTAAAAACCTGTCTTAAATAAATTTAGCAAAATTTTTCTGAAAACCAAAAGAAATTACAACTCTTGCTTATTTGACAGTCTGGCAGTTATTGAAAATTTCTTAAGATGGTTGACCCATATGTTTTTCTCAGGTCAAGAAACTGATTCAACTTCTACCCAGAAAGTATGGGTTGCTCTTATTACACTTTTCTAAATGTAACTCTTGAAGACTCTAAATTTTGATCGATTTTCTGAAACCAGTGAAAGTTGTAATGAAAGCTTCATTTCATATTGTTCTCTGAAATGAATGAATTTTGCTACTTCTTGTGGAAGGACAATCACTGAAATGAAAGTAGCTTTCTCCTCCTAGTTGTAAACTAATAGCTGCAGAGTGGGCAAACAGATTCATACCTGGTGGCACTTTTCATGATGGAAGTAGTCCATATCTCATTATGTACTAAATACTTTATAATTATCTTTTAAAAAATCAAATACTGAAAAATTAGCACTTTTTTCAGGTGGAAAGGATATGGTGTTGCAGTTATGCAAATAATAAAATAACTGCTATAGTGAAATCTACACAGTGATGCTGAGGGTGGGTGTGAACTTTCACAGGTGCAAGGGGGAGCAGTTAAAGAATGAGGTACTTGGGACTAGAAATGTCAACCCATGAACCTTCCTCCCTTACCAGATTGGTACCTCTGTTGGATAGTTTCTTACAGGACTTGATCTGAAGTTGATTTACAATCTGCAAATCATCTGGCCTGTCTTTGGTGTTAGGAGGTTAAGTAAAAAGAAAAGGTATTGAGGAGGCAAATGTCACATGTGACAACCTAGATAGAGTTATTCCTCCACACAATGTCTATCTCAGAAGCACTGCCTTCTCTCCTTATGGCTACTTATAACCTAGCTTTTAGTTAGGCTTAAAGAGGAAGAAAGATGAGACTGGGTGTTAGTGTACCCAGTTGAGTAAACACACTACAATAATTAAGGACCCAGGTTCAAGTCCCATGTCCCCACCTGCCAAGGGAAAGCTTTACAAGTGGTGAATCAGTTCTATAGATGTTTCTCCCTCTCTGTCTCCTTTTCTGCTCTCAATTTATCTCTGTCTATATCCAATAATTAAGTAAATATTAAAGAGTAAGAGTTTAGAGGAAAATAAGGAACTGAGTTAGGTAATGATATTTTATTTGTGGGTAATGCCAGTGTATTAACAAGTAAATTCAAGTATCCTGTAGATCTAGGACTCTGCATAGAGGTTCCCCAGCATGTTTGAGAGAGGGTGGTATAAAAAGACTGTCAGTATGCTGTGGAGAACATGGTCAGCTTTTTTGTGCCTTGACCTTTGCTGTTACAAATACTAATCTTCAAATGATATCCTGAAGGCTAATTTCCCTTCCTCTGGTGAAATCCATATAGTTTCTCTGTTTACTCTTTTAAAAATATCTATCAATCTGTCTGTCTGTCTGTCTGTCTGTCTGTCTGCTAATTTATTTATGTGAGAGAAAAGGAGAAAGGACTAGAGCATCACTTTGGCACATGCAGTGCTGGGGATCAAACTCAGGACTTCGTGCTGGAGAGTTCAACATACTCCTTAGTTACTTTTAATCACTTCTAGTGTGAAATTCTAAACTAGGCCCATGGACACTAGCTTAGAGCATAGACTTATAATACATAAAATATCTGTTGTTGAAAGGTTATAAGCCACCTTTTAAACATATGTTTATAGAGAAAATGAAGTTATCTATAATTCTGATCATAATAGACCTAGATAAGTCAAAACAACAAGCTGAAATCTAGTAGTAATTGCTAATCTTCAAAGTAATTAGGCACACTGAAATTTATTATAATTGAAAACTTTCAAATTTAAGAATAGCCTAAATAAATGACCATATATATATATATCAAATCTATATATGATTGTACACAGTAGTCTTTGTTTTTCTGTAAGTTATAAACAACCACAAATAATATTCACATATTTCCAATATTTCAAGTTTATCTTTATTGTTATTGTTAGCATCAAAGGAGCTTCAATTCTCTGTGCTGACTGTTTCCAATAGAGAGACAAATATATAGACAAATATTTGTCTATATATATATAGACAAATATATTTCTTTCTTTCTTTCCTTCTTTTCTTTCTTTCTTTCTTTCTTTCTTTTCACTTAAAATCTGTCTCTTAGATATGCAGTATTATTGGAATAAAGATACTATAATATTGTCAAAACTATGTAGCTAATGGGTCGCACTTTCACACTGTTACTGAATAACAGTTACTCAGTACTAACTCTTTATATTGAGGTAATGTTAATTGACAAGGTCATACATGTTTTAAGTGTACAATTTTACCTCTCTTCAAATTGTGTTTTTCCATGCCAGGCAAAATGAGGTTAGTAGTACCACTGTCTCAAAACAAAGCTCCTTAGTCATGATAAAAGTTACTGTGTACTTGCAGAAATTAATGAATTACAGCCTTATAAACAAGCCTTACAATAATTTTGAAGAAAAAAAAGTCAAAATCAAATATTATTTATGAGGAATGTTGATGTTTTCCTTTATATTTTCTTTTTTTCAAATAAATAGTATTTTTAGGGAAAAATCAAAGAGACGGGGAAATTATTTTAGTGAACATGTAGAAATTGATTCAGACTGTGGAGCATCTCTTAAGATGAATGGTCAAAATTATTCAAACAACTTTTATAACAATTTGTGTGTGTATGTATAGGTATATGCATATGCATGTAGTGTATATATCACAACTACACTGCTTATTTTACTATACAATTATTAAGTTGTCTTTGTTTTATTTATAGCTCTTTTTGTTATGAGAAGGAATGCCAGAGAACTGTTTGGAAACATGCTAATCTTTTATTGTAAAGCAATATTTTGCTATAGGTGAAAATTAAAATCTTTATGGAGTGACTCTATTATTTAATGGTATGAAATACTGGTACATAACTACATAAAGATGCAACACTATTTAGATTATATGAATGTAGTACCAACCTAGAGTATTATGTTTTTAAATTTTCCTTTTTTAAAAAATTTTTTAATATATTTTTTTATATTTATTTTTATTTATTTATTCCCTTTTGTTGCCCTTGTTATTTTATTGTTGTAGTTATTATTGTTATCATTGTTGTTGGATAGGACAGAGAGAAATGGAGAGGGGAGGGGGAAGACAGAGAGAGGGAGAGAAAGATAGACACCTGCAAGACCTGTTTCACCGCTTGTGAAGCGACACCCCTGCAGGTGGGGAGCCAGGGTTAAATTTTCCTTTTATCATAATGATTTTCTAATTAGGATTCGTAAGGCAATGGCAGTGTTCAAAAGGAGATTTTTATTAGACCTTTGAAACATCTTCACTTTCATGAGGAGTTTTTTGTTATGAAAGTGAAACAACTGAAGGAAGATTTATTTTGAGGGAATCAGTATTAAATACTGATCAGATGGCCTCCTGATAGTATGTTTTCAACTAGTGCTTATTTGTTTATCTAGTCATTATTTCTGCTTAAAGTTTATTAACATTAGCATCACTTCTTCTAGTTATTGTTAAATGCAGTTCACAGGCTAGCTGTTGCTGAAAAGGACAATTTTGTTTCTCCTAAAACGTTTAATTACCTTTTTCAACCAGAGAAAGTATGGGCAAAAAGATAGTGTGTTTTATCATAAAAACAATTAAACATAGTTCTACTTGGTCTGATGCTTTTAGTTAACTGTAAGATTGATCCTCTTAACCAATACTGTAGAGATAAAAAGAGATAATCCCACAGAGAAGTGGGGGTGGAAATGGTACAATTCAATGAAGCTTGACAGTAGCACAATGATTTTGAAGTGACATAAATTTAGAGAATAGCTCTGCTCATAGGCACTTGTAAATACAAATAAAATGAGCAAACACATTACAAGTGATATTCCATTTTGAGTTGGTCACATCTTTGGTTCTGTTCATTGTCTTGAGTAATCTAATCAAGAATGTATCTAGAGTTATCTAATCAAGCATTTATTTGGTATGAACACATAAAAGATGACAAGGTAAGATATTACAATTATCTGAGTGTGTCTACCTACAAAATTTCAATAAAAACAGTGTTGCACTAGAGGTGGAATCAGAGCACAAAAGAAATAGAATGAGACTCTCATAAGTCATTTATCTGCATGGTGTCAATTGTGTTATAAGTCAGTGGTTCTTCTTAGCACGGTGAAAATATGCAGTCTTTTAACACTTTAAATTACATATATAAACATGTTTGGCAAATTCATTATCCTCTAAGTCCACAATTCAAGATGCAGTGAAGACATTTAAAAAATATGTATTAATTAATTTATTGATGAAAGAGTACCAGATTAGAGAGAGAACCAGAACATTCCTCTGGTATTCTATGCCTGGGATTAAATTTAGGACTTCATTCATGTAAATCAAATACACTACTTGCTGCAAAATATCCCAATATACCAAGGCCTAAAAATCACCACTGAAACTATTAAAAGTCTGAGAGACAGCAATAGCCTCAAGAGTAGATATAAACAGTAGGCAGAAAAGAGGCTGGGGAGAGATTTTGATAGGGGTAGCACTGGTTTGCAGTGAATCACTTGTATAGACTTGACTATGTATTAACACTAAGTAACAAGAAATGCCACTCTCCAGACACCATAAGTTTGTGGCAAACTGAAAAATATTAGATGAATAAGGATAGATTCTTTTAGTCAGTTCTATAAACTCACCAAGGACTGAGTACTAAAAGAGGAGGGTCTTTTTCTTTTATCTTTTTTTTTTTCTCCAGGGTTATTGCTGGGGCTCCGTGCCTGCACCATGACTCCATTGCTCCTGGAGGCCATTTTTTTTCCCCTTTTGTTGCCCTTGTTGTTGTAGCCTTATTGTGTTTATTGTTGTTGTTGTTGGATAGGACAGAGAGAAATCGAGAGAGGAGGGGAAGACAGAGAGGGGGAAAGACAGACACCTGCAGACCTGCTTCACCACCTGTGAATCAACCCCCCTGCAGGTAGGGAGCCAGGGGCTTGAACTGGGATTCCTATGCCGGTCCCTGCGCTTTACGCCATGTGCGCCCAACCCGCTGCACTACCACTCGACCCCAGGGTCTTTTTTCTAGTTTAAGAGAAAGGTAAGAAGAAAAAAATGTGCAAGCAGAAAACTGCAGACAGAGGTAGCCCAGCTAGCAACAGAAGCCAGGGTTAACAGGGTGGTGACCCTAGAAGAAATGAACAACCACCTCAGTGCTCTGAAAGGCAGAAAGACGGAGGGAGAGTGATCACTGTGCTGACACTGACTTATTTGGTTTATGAATGGTGACCTTCTAAACAATTTTTTTTCCTGAGAGTTTGAAAAGACAAAGAATGTAGAATTTATTATTTTGGCTTTTATAACAGCTTTAGAAACTTTCAAACTGTAATAGCTGTCTACCATTTCTATAGTTTCCCTGGTCCCTTTTTGTCCTCATCTGATTTTGTGTTCAAAGACAGCATCATTTCAAATAGACAGTTGGAAAATTGGAGTAGAAAGTATGGGATGAGCTGAGTTGGAAACTATGAGAGATGATCATAGGAAAGAAATTTATCTCATTTTTCAGTTCAAGTTCTGAGAATGTGAGATATTTTATGGGGATAACATAGGTCCTAACTTAAGAGATAGTAATAATTCCAGTTTATAAACTATAGACTCTCAATCATCTTTCACGATCAAATAAGTAAGAGAAGACTACAAGAGAAACAAATGCCATTATAGACTCAAAACATCACAGATACTAATTTCTGAGTATATAGAGAAATCCCATATACCAACCAAAGGCTCAGGGATTCCAAGGATACTTCATTACTCTAACCCTGACTTCTCTACTCATGTGATGCCTGTATATACCTCAATATGCTTTCTGACCTGTAAAGTATGATGAGGTCAAAGAAAGTACTCTCTGAAAACCCAGTAAGTCTAGTCTCTAGGTCTGATGTACACTGACTACTGTAATGCCCAAGTAACTCACTTTTCCTGCCTGATCCTCAGCTTCCCCACTGCTCTTAGTATACGAAATTATGACTAGATGGTTTCTAATATATCTTCCTGTACTATGTATCTTTAACTTTATAATTTTCTTGAGCAAATTTTGTGAAATTACAATCTATTTTTAAAAGTTTTTTTAAACTATATTTATTAATTGGATAGAGACAGCCAGAAATCAAGAGGGAAGGGGGAGATAGGGAGAGAGAAAGAGAGCCACCTGCAGACCTATTTCCCGCCTTGCAAAGCTTTCCCCTGCAGGTGGGGACTAGGGGCTGGGACCCAGGTCATTGTGCTTTGTAACATGGGCACTCAACCAGGTGTGCCACCACCATTAAATTACAATATCTATGCAATAATATCTCTCACTTAAGCCTTTCCTATTTCTGAACTCATATTTGTAAATTCTGTTTGACTCAATTTCTTCTTTTTAAATATTTATTTATTTAGTCCTTTTTGTTGCCCTTGTCCTCATTGTTGGATAGGACAGAGAGAAATGGAGAGAGGAGGGGAAGACAGAAGGGGGAGAGAAAGATAGACACCTGCAGACCTGCTTCACCACCTGTGAAGCGACTCCCTGCAGGTGGGAAGTCTTTTTATTAATGTTCAGTTGGCTCATTTTGACCTCATGTAAAGCACAAAAAATAAGATGAGAAACATTTATTTTACTTTGTATATTTCCTTTTAAAGAATTCAGTTTTGAACTGAAAAGTCACCAAATAGTTGTAGAGTACAAACCACCTTGCTGTTTAATAAAAAATAAGATTTATCAGCATAATAGATGATTCAAAATTACTGCACAGTAATGAGTTATGCATATATAGTTCTAATAAATGAACTTTACAGAAAAATACTTGATAATGATATAAAATTGTCAAACCACTATAATCTTCCTCATACTTAAATCCAATATGTTTAGCATCTCTTTCTTTTCTACTACTTACTATTTATTTAGAGGAAATATTTTATAACACATAAAAACTTTTAATTTAACTATGTATTCTAAGTACAGGAGTATTTAAAAAAAAACTACTTCTAAACATATCATTTATCCTCCTGAGACTCCTTTTCCTCACTCACAAATTGGAAAGGCCAATATCACTGCTCTCTAACATGACTTCGAGTTTGAAAATATGATTCAATGTTGGTTTTCATTTCTTGTACACAGTCAGAGTAACAACTTTGGTGGCTAGGCTCAATAGAAAGTTTAATGATAATGACTTCAATAGGGGTCTAATTATGATTTTTAGATATAAACTCAATTTATACTAAGGCCTTTCTCAGGAGTTTTAGCTGGATATGGCTTTAAGGAATATTACAAAGCTTGGGTGAGTGCCAAAGCATTTTTATTTCATGATTCTATCATTTTTACTCTACAGTAGAATACTATTAGATTATTGTTAGAAACTTATAGTGTAGAAAAATTTGGCATTAAGGATATTTTAAAATGGAGAATCATTAATATATTTTGCATAGGGTTATATTTAGAATCAGAGGATATCCTGAAAAAATAATGTAGACCTATTGGTTTAGGAGCAATGCTAAAAAGAAAGTATTATGTGGATATGATTCATTAATTAGAAGGGTTTTATATGGTGAATTTTCTCACATAAAGTATCATTTGGGGATTAAATAATATAAGTGAGTGTATTTCCAATATAAAGGTTGCCCTCATTATTCCTACCAAATGTTGTAGAGAGAAGGGGCAAAGCAGATAATTTCTACTGATTAACATTTAATAATTATATTTTCAGAACATTAGATCTGTATAACCCAATGGTAAAAAATGAATGCTTCATTTAAATAAATTTAGGAAATACGGATTTAAACAAAATTGCATCATAGTTTAACTATAAAATTAAAAATGTTTTCAGAAGTCTTAATATTGTGGTATGTAGCATACTGTTTTTACTTTCCAGAGAAGAAATATAACACACAGATTGTAAAAATAAATTTGATTGGGTAGCTTTAAAATGAATTAATATATGATTTTAAATAAATAATGTTAGTGTAAGAAGTTTTAACTATAGCCTATACTATCTTATAAAACATCTTGAAAATATTTGCAGTTACTTATGTAAGTATATACATATGTGTTTACTATACATGTTAAACAATTATTTAGGTAAATATTTGGAAATAGTTTAAGATAATGTTGATTAGCTGTATGATGTTCTATTGTATCATCTATAATTACATTTATCCTTTTTTCGTTTCATCTGAGTTAAAGGTTTAATCACTATCTGGATTTTACTTTATTGATTCCTTATATCTAACTAAATTCTTCATCTATATCCCACACCCCTCTACTCTAGTCTCAAAATTCCCAATATATAAAGTTTCTCTTTCAGCATGCCTTGAATAATATAAAATATATAATAGTCACTTCTTTCCACATACCTTCCCTAACAATTCTTTCTTGTCCCCTGTTCCCCATGGGAGGTGTAGTGTTTTGCTTTGCATGGATATAAATGTAGTATTTCACTGGTGTTTTGGTTTGTATGTCTGTAATGATGATCTTTTTCATGGGCCCATAGGCTATCTGTACGTCTTCTTTGCAGAAGTTTATTCAGATGTTCTGCCCATATTTTATTATGTAAAACATCATTGATTTTGATTTTGATTTTTAGGCAACCTTGGTTTACAAGACCATATATGTTTCAGAAGTACAGTTTCATACCTCTTCAAATCATATATTTGTACATCATAGTCATCCCCAAAGTACTAATATTACACCATCAAAATCTACTCATATTAGTTCCCCATCTTCTCTTGGAGCCCACACCTTCCCAGCCCTTTGGGAACCTTATTTCTGCAGTCTGAATCAAAAGACTTCTTTTCATTAAACTTTGCTTGTTGTACTTAGTTACTACCCACACCTTCATGCATGATAATTCTATACTTTTGATTTATGTAAGTCCCTTTCACATTCCCTGTAGACATGGTTTAATGGTGATGGATTCCTTTATCTGCTATTTGTCAGAAAATTTCTTTGTCAATCTTTCAAATCTCATTCTTTTTAATCTTTAGAGTTCCAGTTGAAAAATCAGCTGATAGATTTATTTGGGTCTAATGATAGCGATTTTCACTTCTGATTTTAATGCTCTATATGTTTTCCATTTAATTACAATGTATCTTGGTGTACATTTGTTTAGGCTTACTACGTTTCGGGATTTTAGAGCTTCGTGGATCTGAGAGACTATCTCCTTCAGTATGGGATGCTTTTTTTTTTATTTAAGAAAGGATATATTAACAAAACCATAGGGTAGGAGGGGTACAACTCCACACAATTCCCACCACCCAATCTCCATAACCCAACCCCTCCCCTGATAGCTTTCCCATTCTCTATCTCTCTGGGATATATATATATATCTGGGAGCATGGACCCAGGGTCATTGAGGGTAGCAGAAGGTAAAAGGTCTGGCTTTTGTAATTGCTTCCCCGCTGATCATGGGCATTGACTGGTCAGTCCATATTCTCAGTCTGCCTCTCTCTTTCCCTAGTAGGGTGTGTCTCTGGGGAAGCTGAGCTCCAGGAAACATTGGTGGGGTCTTCAATCCAGGGAAGCCTGGCTAGCATCCTGATGGCATCTGGAACCTGGTGATTGAAAAGAGAGTTAACATACAAAGCCAAACAAATTGTTGAGCAATCATGGACCCAAAGCTTGGAATAGTGGAGAGGAAGTGTTAGGGCGGTACTCACTGCAAACTCTAGTGTACTTCTGCTTTCAGGTATATATTTGCAGTAGTTTATGGATACGTGTGAACATAAGCTCTCTCTCACAGAAACTGGTGTATATCTAGGTATTGGGACTTTGTTAAAAAGTGAACCACAAGAGATGAAGTTAGAGTGTACTATAAAAGGAAAGGTCTCACCCGAGTAATGAAGTTGAAGGGTTGTCATTCCACACGTGAAGTCTCTGGACACAGTCTGAGCTGAAGCATGTTGAGGTGGCAATCGTTGCGTTGATTAGGTTGTGATCGGCGGATGAAATATTATTTGATATGGATTGGGAGAGGCATACGGGAAAGTGGGCCCTATCCAAGGGTTCCAGGACTGGGGGAAGTAGGGGCTCTATAGTGGAGATGTGAGGTTCCTGCTGTCTTAGGGTTCAAACAAACAATTGATAGTTAATGTTATCATCACATTATTTGGTAATTGGGTTAACTTTGAAAAGTCCTTTTGTTAGGATTTGCTGTACAGTATCCAGTATCTTGTATATAGCTGTGCTATTGGATGTTTCTAATCTACTTGGTCTAGGCTTTTGAGAGAGTCCGCATATCAAATACACAGCCTATATATTAAAAAGATTCAGTTAGTGTTTTGAAAAACTTTGAGACATGCAATTGATTTTCCCCTTCTCATATTAATTAACTAGTGATTTATATGTCTACATTTTGCTAGGAGTGTACATAAACACCATTCCCACCACCAAAAGACTGTGACCCATCCCTCCCACACACTCCCACCCCCCACTGGCCCAGGAAGCTACATGTCTACCCCTCACAACAGGGTTTTTACTTTGGTGCCCTACTTACAATTTGGTCAGGTCCTGCTTTTAGTTTCCCTTTCAGATCTTCTTACTCAACTTCTGTTGATGAGTGGGATCATCCCATACTCATCTTTATCTTACTGACTTAGCTCACTTAACATAATTCCTTCTAGCTCTGTCCAAGATGGGTCAGAGAAGCTGGGATCATTGTTCTTGATAGCTGCATAGTATTCCATTGTGTATATATACCACAGCTTTCTCAGCCACTCATCTGTTGTTGGGCACCTGGGTTTCTTCCAGGTTTTAGCTATTATGAATTGTGCTGTTATGAACATAGGAGTACACACCTCTTTTTGGTTGGGTGTTATGGAGTCCTTGAGGTATAACCCCAGGAGAGGAATTATTGGATCATATGGAAGGTCCATGTCTAGCCTTCTGAGAGTTTTCCAGACTGCTCTCCACAGAGGCTGTACCAATTTACATTCCCACCAGCAATGTAAAAGGGTTCCTCTGTTCCCACATCCTCTCCAGCATTTGTTGCTGCTGTCCTTTTTGATGCATGCCATTCTTACAGGAGTGAGGTGGTATCTTAGTGTTGTCTTAATTTGCATTTCTCTGACAATCAGTGACCTAGAGCAGTTGTTCATATGTTTCTTAGCCTTTTGGATCTCCTCTGTAGTGAATGTTTTGTTCATATCCTCTGCCCATTTTGAGATGGGGTCATTTGCTTTTTTGGTGCTAAGTTTGCTGAGCTCTTTATATATTTTGATGATTAGTTTCTTGTCTGATGTATGGCCTGTGAAGATCTTCTCCCATTCTGTGAGGGGTCTCTTTGTATGTTTAATAGTTTCTTTGGATGTGCAGAAGCTTTTCAATTTGATGTAGTAACATTGGTTTTTTTCTGCTTTAGTCTTCCTTGCAATTGGGTTTGATTCATCAAAGATGTCCTTGAGGTGTAGGTGGGAAAGTGTTTTACCAATGTTTTCCTCTAAGTATTTGATTGTTTCTGGTCTGAAATCTAGGTCTTTGACCCATTAGGAGTTGATTTTTGTTTCTGGTGAGATAAAGTGGTTCAATTTCATTCTTCTGCATGTTACAACCCAGTTTTCCCAGCACCATTTATTGAAGAGAGCCTCCTTCTTCCATTTAATCCTTTGGGCCCCCTTATCAAAGACTAGATGTCCATAGGTGTGGGGATTTATTTCTGCGCTTTCAGTTCTGTTCCACTGGTCTGTGTCCCTATTTTTGTTCCAGTACCATGCTGTTTTGATGATGATGGCTTTTTTTTTTAAATTTTTTTTTATCTTTTTTTTTTAATTTGTTTTTTTTATTTAAGAAAGGATTAATTAACAAAACCATAGGGTAGGAGGGGTACAACTCCACACAATTCCCACCGCCCAATCTCCATATCCCACCCCCTCCCCCGATAGCTTTCCCATTCTCTATCCCTCTGGGAGCATGGACCCAGGGTCATTGTGGGTTGCAGAAGGTAGAAGGTCTGGCTTCTGTAATTGCTTCCCCGCTAAACATGGGCATTGACTGGTCGGTCCATACTCCCAGTCTGCCTTGCTCTTTCCCTAGTAAGGTGGGTCTCTGGGGAAGCTGAGCTTCAGGACATATTGGAGGGGTCTTCAATCCAGGGAAGTCTGGCCGGCATCCTGATGATACCTGGAACCTGGTGACTGAAAAGAGAGTTAACATACAAAGCCAAACAAATTGTTGAGCTTTATAATTGATGATGGCTTTATAATATAGTTTAAGGTCTGGGAGTGTGATGCCTCCATTTCTGTTTCTTTTCCTCAATGGTTTTGGCAATTCTAGGTGTTTTCAGGTTCTAGATAAATGATTGTAGTGTTAGTTCTATTCTCTTAAAGAAGCTTGGTGGAACTTTGATGGGTATTGAATTAAATTTGTATATGGCTCTGGGGAGAATATTCATTTTGATGATATTTATTCTTCCAATCCATGAGCATGGGATGTCTTTCCATTTCTTGGTATCAGTTTCTATTTCCTTGAGTAGCGACTCATAGTTTTCAGCATACAAGTCTTTCACTTCTTTGGTCAACTTTATTCCTAGGTATTTGATTGATTTTGCTGAGACAGTAAATGGGAGTGATCTCTGGATGTCTTCTTTTTCAGATTTAGTGTTTGCATAAAGAAATACCACTGATTTTTGTACATTGATTTTGTAGCCTGATACCTTGCTATATTGCCTAATAACTTCCAGTAATTTTCTGGAAGTAATTTTGCTGGATTCTTTAGGTCTTTCTATGTATACTATCATATCATCTGCAAATAGTGAGAGCTTGAATTCTTCCCTTCCAATCTGTATTCCTTTGATTTCTTTCTCTTGCCTGATTGCTATGGCAAGAAATTCCAATACTATGTTGAAGAGTAATGGTGACAGTGGACAGCCCTGTCTAGTCCCCGATCTGAGGGGGAATGCTTTCAGCTTCTGTCCATTGAGTATGATGTTGGTTGTAGGTTTGCTATATATAGACTCCACTATCTTGAGGAATTTCCCATCTATTCCCATTTTTTGTAGAGTTTTGAGCATGAATGGGTGTTGGATTTTGTCAAAGGCTTTCTCTGCATCTATTGAGATAATCATGTGGTTTTTGGCTTTGCTTTTATTGATGTGGTGAATGACATTGATTGACTTATGGATGTTGAACCAGCCTTGCATTCCTGAGATGAATCCCATTTGGTTGTGATGAACAATCTTTTTGATATGTTGCTGTATCCGGTTGGCCAAGATCTTGTTTAATATTTTGGCATCTATGTTCATCAGAGATATTAGTCTGTAGTTTTCCTTTTTTGATCTGTCCCTATCAGCCTTTGGTATCAGGGTGATGTTGGCTTCATAGAAGGTGGAAGGGAGTATTCCTGTTTATTCAATCTTATGGAATAGCTTAAGAAGTATGGGTATTAACTGTTTCCTGAAAGTTTTGTAGAATTCTTTTGTGAAGCCATCTGGTCCAGGACTTTTGTTGTTGGGGAGATTCTTAATAACGGTTTCAATTTCTTTGTCTGTGATTGGTGCATTTAGGGTTTGTAGTTCTTCTTGGTTCAGTTTTGGAAGGGCATATGTTTCTAGGAATTGTTCCATTTCTTCAAGATTCTCTAGCTTGGTGGCATATAGTTCTTTATAGAGTTTTGCCGGATTATCTGGATATCTGTGGTGTCAGTTGTGATATCTCCTCCATCGTTTACAATTCTATTAATTTGAGTCTTCTCTCTTTTTTGTTTGGTGAGTCTGGCTAGGGGTTTGTCAATTTTGTTTAATCTTTCAAAGAACCAACATTTGGCTTCATTGATCTTTTGTATGGTTCTTTTACTTTCGATGTTGTTTATTTCTGCTCTAACTTTAGTGATTTCTGTCCTTCTGGTTGCTTTAGGGTTCCTTTGTTCCTCTTCCTCTAAGTCCATGAAGTGTGCAGTAAGGTCTTTCATTTGAGCTTCTTCTTGGTGTTTAATATGTGATTGTAAGGCTATAAGTTTCCCTCTCAGTACTGCTTTAGCTGTGTCCCAAATATTTTCATAGGTTGTGTCTTCATTTTCATTAGTTTCCAGGAATATTTGAATTTCCTGCTTCAGTGAGTCTCTGACCCAGTGGTTCTTAAGGAGTATGTTGTTTAGTTTCCAAATTCTGTGACTTTTAATAATTTTCTGTTTGTTGTTAAATGTTAGTTTTACTCCACTGTGGTCTGAGAAGATACTTGGGATGATTTCAGTGCTCTTGGATTTATTGTTGCTGTCTTTGTGGCCTAACATGTGGTTTATCCTTGAGTATGTGTTATGTGGATTTGAAAAGAAGGTGTATTCCAGTTTTTTGGGGTGGAGGAGTCTGAAAATGTCCAAGAGGTCTAGTGTGTCGATCTCTTCATTCAATTCTCTTGTATCTTTATTGGTTCTTTGCTTTGTTGATCCGTCTAAGTGTGAGAGTGGGGTATTGAAGTCTCCCACTATTATTGTATTACTATTGATGTATTTTTGAAATTCTTTCAGTAGCTGCTTAATGTATTTAGATGGTCCCCCATTGGGTGCATAGATGTTAATAATTGTTAAGTCTTCTTGGCTGATTGATCCTCTAATCTTTATGTAATGTCCTTGCCTATCTTTTATTACTTTATTTAATTTAAAATCTATCGTGTCTGAGATGAGAATGGCTGTTCCTGCCCTTTTTTGTGTTCCCTTAGCCTGTATGATAGTTTTCCATCCTTTCACTTTAAGTTCGTGTTTATCTTGTTGTGACAGATGGGATTCTTGCAAGCAGCATATGGTTAGGTTATGTTTTCTGATCCATCCCCCCACCCTGTGCCTTTTGGTGGGTGAGTTTAAACCATTGACGTATATTGATATTATGGATTTAATGTATTGTAGTGCCATTGTTCAAAAAAAATTTTGTTTGCTCTGATATATTGCCAGTATTATAGTAATGTTCCTGTTTATAAGAGGTCTTTTAGAACCTCTTTCAGGGCTGGCTTGGTGATGGTTGCCTCCTTTAACTGTTGTTTGTCTAAGAAGGTTTTGGTCCCTCCATCTAGTTTGAATGAAAGTCTAGCAGGATATATTATCCTTGGTTGAAACCCTTTTTCCTTCAGGGCTCGATAGATATCTTGCCATTCTCTTCTGGCTTTTAGAGTTTGAGCGGAGAAGTCTGCAGATAATCTTATGGGCTTTCCCTTGTATGTGACTTTTTGTTTCTCTCTTGCAGCCTTTAGGATCCTTTCTTTATCCTTACTTCCTCTCATTGTGACTATGATGTGTCTTGGTGTCTTTAGGTCTGGGTTGATTCTGTTTGGTACTCTCTGGGCCTCTTGAATCTTGATGTCCTTTCTGTTATTCAGATCTGGGAAGTTTTCTTCTATTATTTCCTCTAGAATGTTTACTTACCCTTCCTCTCTGGCTTCCTCTGGCAGGCCAATTATACGAATGTTACTTCTTTTGAGATAATCCCATATGTCTCTGTTGTTGTTTTCAGTGTCTTTCAATCTCTTTTTAAGCTCTTTCACCTCTTTCTTCGTTTTCTCTAGCTCATCCTCTGTATGACTAATTCTGTTTTTTGCTTCTTTTTGTCTGTTTTCCCTTGCCTCAGCTTCTTTCTTCATTACAGCTATTTCAGCTTTCAGTTCTCTAATTGCCTCAAGATAATCAGTATTTTCCTTGGGGGTCTCAACTATTGTTTCCCTAATACTGCCATTCCTTTCCTCCAATGTTGTTTTCATTTCTGTGATTAATAAGTTTATTATTGCCTGCATACTTTTCTCATCTATGGTTACTTCTGGCTGATTTGTAGTTTCTTCTGGGCTCTTGTTTTCATTCATTGGAGTAGCAGTTTTATTTGTTTTTGATTTACCCATTTTTTTGATTTATGTGTTTCTTTTTTTTTTTTTGCTCTGTTTTCCTCAGTTGTTGTGTCTTGAGTACAAGTAACACTGTACTAAATACTTTTATGACAATTGCACTCACCAACCTCAGGAATTACAGTAGCAACTGAAGCAAGTATTGAAGTAGTTTAATCGTTACCAGTTAGCCAAACAATTTTTCCACTCCGTGAAAAAATAGTAAACATATCCCAGTGAAGAAAGAGAAAAGAAAGAAAGGATAGCAAGAATAGACAGTTTTGCTAATCTACTATCCATTGTATATTCTAGGGGTAACAAGTGTGGAAAGGGAACTAGAGCAGAGATACACACATAGAGAGTCCACTCTGAGTCATATTTCTTCCCCAAAATAATTCACAAATTCAGAAAGGCAAAGAAGAAGGGAGAAGTGTATGACATGATTAAAAAAAAAGAGAGAGAGAGAGACAAGAGAGAGAAAAGGGAAAAGATAAGAAAAAGAGCTGTAATTAAAGAGCAGTGAAAGGAAATTCCCAAATGTGTATCAGTGAATTCAAAAAAGCACACTGTTGGTGTGGGGGCTGGAGGCTGTGACTTTGGAAGCTATAGGATTAAGGAAGAAGGGATGACAAGAATGAGAAAAAGAAAAAAAAAGAAAGAGAAAAAGAAAAAGATAAGAAAAAGAGCTGTAATTAAAGAGCAGTGAAAGGAAATTCCCAAATGTGTATCAGTGAATTCAAGAAAGCACACTGTTTGTTGGTGTGGGGGCTGGAGGCTGTGACTTTGGAAGCTATAGGATTAAGGAAGAAGGGATGACAAGAATGAGAAAAAGAAAAAAAAAGAAAGAGAAAAAGAAAAAGATAAGAAAGAGAACAGTCATAAAAGGGCAGTGAAAGGAAAGGGTTTTTTAAATGTATTTATTTTTAATAATTTAATTAGCTATGCGGGGTGAGGTGGTTGGGGTTGGCTACTTAGAAAGAAAAAAGTCCAGAGGTTTCAGAAGGGTATAGACTTAGAATTAATGATACTCCCTGGTGAGACAGGAATTTGTTAAAGAAAATGACTGGTTATGGGGAGGGGGCCGGGAATGAGGTATGCTTGAAAATTGAAAGGAAGAAAAAAAAATTTTTTTCCCTTTTTTTTTTTTTCCCCTTTTCCCCTACTCTAATTCTTAACCCAAATTAAGTTATAGTCACCTCCTTGGTGTCATCGCTAGGACCCCTTATTGGCTGGCATGCTAAAGGCAGAAAATCCTACCGTTTCCAGGAGATGTGGTCAGAGCTCAGCCACTAGTAGCTTCTCAGTCCGCCATCTTCCGGGAACCCCCCCCCCCGCGAAGCTTTTTTAAAGGATTTCTCAAAGATGAAAACTAGCTCCAAGTCCTTTTGATCCAATGAGAGCTGTACTCAAGGATGTCCTCTGATCTGCCCTCAGGGTCACGGTGATCCCCAGAGACTCCCAAGAGAAAGCCCCCGAGCTACAGTGCTCCCTCCCGGTCCTCTGCCGGCCGCTCAGCAGCGCTCTGCAACCGACAGAGGAGCCGCCTTCCCGGGCGGAGGACAGTGCCCGGCGCACCCGCCTTGCACGCCACAGCCTGGGAAGTCTGGAGCAGCCTGCCCGCTAGTCCGCTCCTCCTCTACCCTAATTCTTAACCCAAATTAAGTTATAGTCACCTCCTTGGTGTCACCGCTAGGACCCCTTATTGACTGGCCTACTAAAGGCAGAAAATCCTACCGTTTCCAGAAGATGTGATCAGAGCTCAAGCCACTAGCAGCTTCTCGGTCCGTCATCTTCCGGGAACCCCCCAGAAGTGGGGATGCTTTTTCAGCTAACATTTTTTTTCAAATAAGAATGATATCCCTGGCGGTCCAGGCAGTAGTTTAGCGGGTTAAGCGTGCTTGGCAAGAAGCAAAGATCCAGTATAAGGATCCTGGTTGGAGTCCCAAGTTCCCCATCTACAAAGGGGTTGCTTCACTGGCATTGAAGCAGGTCTGCAGGTGTCAATCTTTCTCTCCCTCTTTCTTTTTTCACCTCCTCTCTCTATTTCTCCCTGTCCTAGCCAGCAACAATAACAACAACAATGGCAACAATTTGGGAAAAATGGCCTCCAGGACTGATAACCCTGGAGGAAAAAAAAAAAAAGAGAGAGAATGATGTTCATTTTTCTCTTTTGTCTTGTACTCCTAAGATGATTATCCCCCCCCCCCATAATGCTGTACTACAAATCTCTTCCATTATTCTAAATGGGTTCTGTTATTTTTCTACTTTTTTTTTTGCCTCCAGGGTTATTGCTGAGGCTCAGTGCCTGCACTACGAATCCACTGCTCTTAGAGGCTATTTTTTTCCCTTTTGTTGTACTTTTTGTTTATTGTTGTTATCATTATTGTTGTTGTTGCTGTCATTGTTGCTGGATAGGACAGAGAGAAATGGAGAGAGGAGGGGAAGACAGAGAGGGGGAGAGAAAGATAGACACCTGCAGACCTGCTTCACTGCTTGTGAAGTGACCCCCCTGCAGGTGGGGAGCAGGGAGCTGGAACCTAGATCCTTACCCAGGTCCTTGTGCTTCCTGCAATGTGTGCTTAACCTGCTGCGCTACCGCCCAACCCCCTCTTTTTTCTACTTTTATATGGTTTCTTCACCTTACACCTTGACTTCTGATTTCTATCTTTCTACTAGTGTTACCCATACTATATTTTTAGCTCAGTTATTGTGATCTTTACTTCTCTAATTTCTATTCATATTTCTGTCATGCATTATTTAACTTTGTTGTTATTTTCTTCTATTGAACTTCTCATTTCAGTAAACATCCTTAGTTAAATTAATTGAATTCTTCTCTGAGAATTTCTCATAACTATTGAATTTGTGATTTCTTTATCTTCTAATTATGATTTTTACTTCATCAGTACTTGGACTAGAATTATGGGCAGTGATCAGAAGTGCCAGCTTTGAATACCTGACAGAGATTATAGTGTCTGCCAAAATTTATTCACCCTAAATAATGGCCAAAAGTTGAAGGTTACAAGTACTTAGAAGCTACTAGGTTGCCATGGGCAGGAATTCAGATGTGAAAGGAGTTTGATGCTTCAGTCAAGGTGATTTCAGAACACACACTTTTGATCTGGCAAGAAACATACTGGCAGACTGTGGGAATGTGGGCAAACAAAGAACCAGGGTAGGCTGTGGGGCCTCCTAGTTACTGCTTTGGGTTATTTTCAGGGCATTTGCTGATTCTGAGTGGAATTTGGATAGGGAGGACTTAGCAGTCATCACTTGTCTCTCTGTTCCCAGTTAATCTTACTGATTTTACCTCCTAAGAATTTAGTGAGTCTATCTCATTCTTTCCTTGCTTCCCATAAGTTTAGATTCAATTACTAGCCTCTTCTTATACTCTATTGAGACACCCCTAGCTATCTCACCAAATGTACTTTTCCAAGTGATTTTTTTTAAAAAAATTTTAATATCTTTACTTATTTATTTATTTATTGGATAGAGACAGCCAGAAATCGAGAGGGAAGAGGGCTGTAGATATTTATTATATTTCTGTAGAGACAGAAAGACAGTTGCAACACTGCTTCACCACATGCAAAGCTTTCCCCATGCAGGTGGGGACTGGAGGCTTGAACTTGGGGACTGGAGGCTTGAACGCGGGTCCTTGAGCATTACAACATGTGCACTTAACCAGGTACACCACCACCTAGGCCCTTCCAAGTGAATTTTTATATTGTCATTTCATCGTAAACACTGGAAACACAAATTAGTTTATGCCTCTCTCTCAATTAATATCTAGTTAATTCTTAAGTGAGAATACTTAAAATTTCATTATGACCCACAAGCTCTAAGTTATGGTTAGCGCTCTATATTTTTCATTTTACTCAAAATTTAAGAATAAACTTTGAAATTCATGATTTAAATAATCTCCTCTTCTGAGGGTAGCTAAGGGGATTTCATATCTTAAGATTGCCTAAGATACCAACCTTGTTTCAACTTAATAAAAACTAAGAAACAAAATCTAGCTGTTAAGGAGACTGTATAATAGGCAGAGGAATAGATTTGAAAGTGTGGTGTGCCCAGTTTGATAACCAGAAAATTGTATTCCAGATTAATGCTTTGGTTTTCTCTCTGTACGTCTCTCCATCTTTCTTTTTTCTCTTTCTAATAAGCATGTCTTAAAAAAAGAAAGAACATTTATGTTACTGTAATAACTTATATCATGTTTATTTGTGCCAAGGACAAAACCCGATCCTCATATGTGTGAAGAATGGACTTTACCCTGAGCTACATCCTCAGTCCCTTTGCTGCTTTGACTGATGATTTTAAATTGTGCTTGGGATAGAATTTAGAGTGTCATGAATGTAAAGCGTGTACTCAGTCTCTTGAGCACCTTTCTACCCCATTAGATTTGTATCCATGGGCTTCCCAAAGGCCTTGTATAGCTTGGATAATAATGTTAAAATGTCAAAGAGTTAAAATAGTAAATTTTCAATTCCAATATCACTTTATTAAGAAAATATTGATTTAAAGGTCTTTTATTGAGAGAAGAGCACATTTTTACACTTCTCCATGATAGGTATCAGTACATTTCACCCCATTATTATTATTTATAAATCTTATTTTATATTAAAGTAAAAAGATGTAGTTTTAACTTTAATCATAATCAATATTTAATAAAAATATTATGATATATTTTAATTCAAATATACATTATTATAACAATGTATGTAATAGTATTGTTAATAACATTACTGGTTAGATAGTCATCTTAATTGACCTTTAATTTTTCACATAGTGAATACATTTTCAAACCATAAATTTTGGGTGTCTGAGAAAGTTAGTTGAGCTGCTATTTCTTCAATTTATGATTTTTTAAAAAAATTTCATGTATCCACTGATATTTTGGCAAAGTGCTTCACTGGCAATGATTTATTGAATGAATATGCTCCAGTGGAGCAAAAACGGAAATAAAAATATTGAAAGAACTTCTAGAGAATTTCTTACAAGCCAAATGATACCTGATTGCTAAAATAATGTTAGACTGAGACATTGTCTTAACAAAGAATACTAGGGGTCTCAAATAATGTAACTGAAGTGTTTATGCTGATCAAATTAGCCAACGCACAAAAGATAAAATACAAAAGATAAATTTTTATGTTTTTAAAAGGTTGTTAAATTGAAATAAGGCATAACGTTTTTTTCTCTGAAGGAAAACCTTGGGCAAAAAACAACAAATTCAAATATATATTACCTTCTATGTAAGTATACTTTCCTCTAGAAATGTTAGCATCAATTGTGAAATATGATTTGCATAGAATATATATATCAGGAAACTTATTATAGTATCATAACCTGTCAAGATATATAAAATAAGATGCAAGTTCTGTCTGTTTCATTTATTACTTTCATGCAGGTAAACTTATAGTCACAGCATTTATTATATTATTACTTTTTTCTATTTTTAATAAAATCTTTTAAATTTACAAATCATGTTCACTTTCTAAATTTTAGAAAATACAAAAATATTTCACCTATCTATACTTGCAAGCACACAAGTAAAATTCTTGAAGTTAATTAAATTAAAGTTTATGTGATCTTTAAAACTTTTGTACTTTTATTCACTTTGAGAAATGTTCTTCAGCATATTGGTATTGTATACAAATGATTTTATTGTTATTAATTTATTTATAAAATTAAAAAATATCAACAAAACCATAGGATAAGAGGGGTACAATTCCACACAATTTCCACCACTAAAATTCCACATCCCATCCCCTTCCTTGAAAACTTTCCTATTCTTTATCCCTCTGGGAGCATGGACCCTGGGTCATTATGGGGTGCAGAAGGTGGGAGATCTGACTTCTGTAATTGCTTCTATGCTGAACATGGACATTGGCAGGTTAATTCATACTCCCAGCCTGTCCCTCTTTCCCTAGTGGGGCAGGGCTCTGGAGATGTGGGGGTCCAGGGTATATTGGTGAGGTCCAGGGAAGTCAGGTTGGCATCATGACTTTTTAAAATGATCCTTTGGAACTCAATATGTTTTTAACATTTCCTTACATCAATGAAAAGTGTTTACTTTGAAATACAAAAAAAGTTGTAAAAACAATATATTTTGGTATACTATGTATCCAGTTTCCTCCAATGATACCACTGTATCTATTTATTGAGGAGTTGTTTACAGTATAATTGTTGATACATGGAAACAGTTTCTCATCTTTCCATGATAGATGCCTGCAGAACAGTCTTGCCCCCAACTTAGATCCCTTTCAATTATTATGCATGAGGACCACAATGCCAGCTGAACCCCCTTATTCCACCTCTTCCCACATCTTTTGCTTTGATGCGATGTATCATATCCAGTACACGTTTCAATCTGTGTTTTCCCTTTCTGCCCTTGTTTCTTAAATTTCACCTATATGTGAAATCATCTAGTAATTATCCTTCTTTTTTTTTTTCGTCTTATTTCACTTAACATTATTTTTTCAAGCTCCAGCGAAATTAATGCAAAAAGGTGACTTCATTCTTTTTAACAACATAGTACTATCCCATTGCTATCTAACACAACTTTCTTAACCATTCTCATTAGTCACTGAGCATTTGTTTTGAAGTTTAATTATGACAAGTTGTGCTGCAGTGAACTTAGGTACACATAGATCCATTCGCATATTTCTATTCCTTTTAGATAAATCCTAGAAAGAAATTTCTAGGTCATAATATAGACTCTTTTCTTGTATTCTGAGAAATCTATGGACTGTTTTCCACAGGTTTTGGATCACTTTGCATACCTACCAGTGATATAGGTTTCCCTTTTCTCTATAGGCTCTTCAACATTTGTTGGTTCTGTGCTTTTTAAAATTTTTTGATAGTGACAGCCAGAAATTGAGAGGGAGGGAAGTGATAGAGAGGGGGAAAGACAAAGAAACACCAGCAGCACAATTTCACCACTTCTGAAGCTTTCTCCCAGCAGGTGGGGACTGGAGGCTAGAACCTGGGTCCTTGTGCACTGTAACATATGGGCTCAACTGGTGCAGCACCACCAGCCACGATTCTGTGTTTTCTGATGCATTTCTTTCTTACAGATGCAAAGTGGTAAAGAAAAGTATGGTGATTCAAAATAGGAAATTAACATTTGTACAAAAATTACTAAAACACAGACCTCATTTGGATTTTACCAGTTTTTTTAATTTATAAAATGGAAATATTGGCAAGACTATAGTATTAGAGTGGTACATTTCTACATAATTCCACCCCTAAACTCCATATCTAATCCCCTCCCCTGATAGCTTCTGTATTCTTTATCCTTCTGGGAGTATGCACTCAGGGTCATTATGGGGTACAGAATGTGGAAGGTCTGACTTCTTTAACTGCTTCCCTGCTGAGCATAGGCCTTGGCAGGTCAATCCATACTTCAGCCTGTCTCTCTCTCTAGTGGGACAGGGATCTGGGAGGTGAGGCTCCAGGACACATGATGGGGTCGTCTGTCTAGGGAAGTCAGGTTGACATCATGGTAGTGTCTGGAACCTGGTGGCTGAAAAAGAGTTAAGATATAAAGCAGCACAAATTGTTGACTAGTCATGAACCTAAAGGCAAGAATATCTGTATGTGTGGGTTTTTATATTTTATTATCAGTGTGACTTTTATTTTCATTTCTCTTTTAACAAGGTCAAAAAATTTCTCTCCTGTAGATTTACCCAAAGGAAACAAAAACACTTGTCAGAGATATTTACTTAAGCCTATGTTCATAATAGCAAAATTTTAATAGCCAAAATCTGGAAGCAACACAGATATTCAATGACAGGTTAATAGCTTAAAAGAAAAAAAAATCTATGGTATATATACTCAGTGAAATACTACTCGGTTATTGAAATGATGAAAACCATTAACCCCCTCAGTAAAAAGATTTTTTTTTTTAATTTTATTTATTTATTCCCTTTTGTTGCCCTTGTTGTTTTATTGTTGTAGTTATTATTGTTGTTGTCGTTGTTGGATAGGACAGAGAGAAATGGAGACAGGAGGGGAAGACAGAGAGGAGGAGAGAAAGACACCTGCAGACCTGCTTCACCGCCTGTGAAGCGACTCCCCTGCAGGTGGGGAGCCGGGGTTCGAACCGGGATCCTTATGCCGGTCCTTGTGCTTTGCGCCACCTGCGCTTAATCCGCTGCGCTACAGCCCGACTCCCAAAAAGATTTTTTAAAAAATAAAGCTGAGCAACATTTTAAAGTCTTTTTATGTGATTTGTCTTTTGCTTATCTTTTTCTACATTTCTTGATTGTTTTTCTAATTTTAAGGGTTATTTAGTTAGACTTATTTAGTAAGACTAGTTCTGTGTGGTAGAGATACAACAAATATTTTCCCACTTTGTCAGCTTTGCTTTGAGTTTCTTAGGATGGTATGCCAAATAACGGCTTTATTTAAGTGCAATTCACAAATCATACTGCATGCCAATTGAAACTATATAATTTAATGATTATTTTTGTCCATTCATGGAATTGTGCAACCAGCACAACAATTAATTTTATAAAATTTTGATCACTTTAAGTCAGAAACAAAAGGATGAATATGGGATGATGTCACTCATAGACAGAAGTTGAAAAACAAGATCAGAAGGGGAAACACTATGCAGAACTTAGACTGGAGTTGGTGTATTGCACCAAAGTAAAAGATTCTGGGGTTCAGGTCCTGGAACATGAGGGCAGAGGACCTAGTGGGGGTTGTATTGTTATGTGGAAAACCGGGAAATGTTATGCATGTACAAGCTATTGTATTATACTGTCAACTATAAACCGTTAATCCCCCAATAAAGAAATTAAAAAATGATCACCCTAAAGAGCCTAGAACCATTAGTAGTCCCTCAGACTCCCTATCCAATACCCACAGATTAAATCAAACACCAAGCTGCTTCCTGTCACTACTGTTTGACCTATTTGGGAAGTTACTCCTTAAACATTTATAATTTTTGTATACTATATTGGTTTTAAAGGGCTACACTTGATCCAAAAAAAAACCCAAAAATATCTAAGAAGCATTTTCCCTAAAAAGTAGAATTGTAATCTGACATTTTCATAACTTTATTTAATTAATTTATTTTAAATATATATTTATTTGATAGAGACAGAGAGAAATTGAAAGGGGGAGAATAGAGAGACAGACAGACATTTGCAGCCCTGCTTCACTACACATGAAGCTTTCTCTCTGAAGGTGGGTATCAGGGGCTTAACCCTGGCCCCTGATTACCTGACATATTTTCAAGGAGTCACATTAAGTTTGCTTGGTCATTAGTGCTTGAACCCTCAGATTATGCCTACCCCATCTTTCCTCTTCAGGTGACCACACATGTCGCTGGTGGTATTTTCATTGTTTCTTACCCTTATCCAAGTCTGTCATTCTTTTGTTAATTTTTACAGATCCACCTTCACATTTGCTGATTCTTTCTCTAGTCTCTGTTCTTCCTCTTGCTAGCCCCTCAAGCATTTGTTGTTAATTAGCTATTTTTTTTTTTTTTGCTTTCATTCAGCTATTGTAGTTTTTAATCCAATTGTAGTTTTTATTTCATTTGTTGTGTCGTTCAGCTTAGTTGTTGTGGCCTTCGTTTAGTTATTATGCTACTTTGTTGGGCTATTATGTTTGCTTTGGCTAACATTGTTAATAATTTGTCTATTTTGATATTTGGCTTCATACTTTCTTCTTGTTTGTGGCTCCCATTGTCTCCTGGGGTTTAATCTGTTGTTATTCCTGTTCTGCTTTGTGTTAAGTTGCTACTGATCAAACCCTATTACAGACTGAGACCGTCACAGATAACTGGTGGAGATAAAGTTTTAGTCAGACAAACACACATAAAGCCAATCGCCAGAACTTGAAATTTACGCAAAGACACACATTAATCTCAGCTGAGAGGTCCCCCAAGCCAGAATTCCAGAATGGCCCCGTAGCTTGTGAGACTCCGAGTTCTCTAAACTAGGGCTTTTTATAATGTTCAGGGATGGGGGTGGTCACTTCTTATCTAAGGGAGGCAGAGGGGCAAGGGAGCATTATGCAAGCAAGGGTATATTTCACACCTTTATCTAAGTTATACATTCCAAACTCTATGGCGCCTAAGTCTAAGCAAGCAGTCATTACAAAAGCATTATAAAGCGGGTTAATTTAAATTTTCAAACAAAAATATGTTATGACTCCAGGTCCTGCACATCACTCTTGCAAGCTTGACAAAGTTATCTAAACTGCCCAGTGGGCCTTGGGCACTGAACCAAGTGTGTGTGTGTGTGTGGGGGGGAGCGCTCAACTGCCTCTTGTTTATGGCAGATTGGCTCTAAAATGGAAAACATTTTAAAAATGGAACAGTTCAAGTAATTCACTTTCTCACACTTTGATTTTATCCCATGAGTTTTATCACCTTGGCTGTAAACATCT
Source organism: Erinaceus europaeus (assembly GCF_950295315.1). Taxonomy (NCBI): domain Eukaryota; kingdom Metazoa; phylum Chordata; class Mammalia; order Eulipotyphla; family Erinaceidae; genus Erinaceus; species Erinaceus europaeus. The sequence goes on along the minus strand of NC_080169.1, from coordinate 58,583,267 downwards.
AGTTTTTCAGGTTCCGCCTCAAAAAATGATATTGCCTTTGGTTTATTAGCACTGTTTGCTGGTATATTTTCTCGATTTGTTAGTGTGAACCATTTTTTTTTGGTTTCCCCATACTGTCTGTCATAAGCCCTTTTCAGATTGTATTAAAATTACAGAGGTGAGCCGTTGGTTGGGGATAACAGCAATGTGTTCTCAGGGCTAGTTAGTAGGACATGTGGTGGATCACTGGCCTGGGAAACTTGTAGACGTGTTCCTGGAGTAGTCTAAGTTAAGGAGTCCTGTCAAGGACTGAAAGCCACTTGGCTGACTTTGGAAGATTGCTTGTGGCTAGCAAGTGCACAGGGGGTTCAGCAACTACTCAGTGTCTTTGTGTAGAAATAGTGCAACCTGCTTGTCTCCTGGTGAAGTACTTGGGATCTGGAAGATCATAAAGATGTCTAGCAACACTTGAAGGCCCCCAACGTGGCCTGAAGCAGGGAACTATTGATTTCCAGGCAATATAGGCAAGGTCTAGTCGTTGTATGAGGGTGGACAGCGGCTCCTGGTGCTTCTGTATTGGTAGGACAGGGGCTAGCTGTTTCTGTCTTGGATTATGTAACTCAAGCAGAGGTTGAGATCCCATCTCTAGGGGGTGAGTGGCAGTGAGTATAAGGGATGCGGATACATCCTCAGGAGTCACTTGTGCTTGGGTCTCTGGATCCAAGGCACTTGGTTGACCAGCTCCTACCCTGCATCATTGTAAGACTCCTGTTATGTGCCAGCCTCTGCAGGCAGTAAAAGGCATGATCCCACAGTGACTTCTGTAGCCATGGGGGAGTGCAGCCCCTGGAGCCAATTTAATTACTCTATTAGCTGGGATGATTGCTTAATGGTAGAGTATAAGATTTGTGGTGTGAGTTCATGAGTTTTTTTCTCCTGCACCTACTGCATACATCACTTGATATTCCAGATTATAAATATGTATATATGAAGATAATGTAAGTTTTCTCACTGATTAAAAGGCACTACACATTCATATAATATTGGAATATAGAGTTAAGAAAAAACATGACCATGGAGTCAATGTAGTAGGGTTTCTGGAAGAAAATTATAATCACCTTGATATCAGTTACTTTGTAATTGTTAATAGATTCTGTTGATTGCAGTTGTGTTATAAGCATGTGTAATTGTAAAAAATTATTGAACTATACACTTAAAATGTATGCATACTTTATATATAAATTACACTTCTGTAAAGTAGATATAATAAAACATTAAGTTGAAACTCAATGTTTTAGTGTCAGATGCTCTATTTACCAAACAATTTGTTTTTCTTCACTTGGCCTCCTAGTTACTTTTACTTTAGCTACTAGAAATGTAGCTCCTGGGAAATAAATACAAGTAAACTGTTCTTAGTAAAAAGGATGAAGAAATACTTACAGCAATGTATAAGAACAATACATGGCAACATTGTGATTATCTATGGAAGGTACAAGCTCTCTATGGACTTAATAGCAATATTTTATACTTTGCTCTATTCAGTGAGGTGCATATAGATACAAATTTATTCTGGGTTCCTGTTGTCAATTAAAGGCTAAATTTTAGAATGTTTAGAGCCTGTGCAAATGAAAGAAGAAGATGGAGATAATATACTGTATCAAATTTTCAAAGTGCCATTTATTTTTATGTAAGCAATGAATAATTAAGGGATATCATTTAGTGTCTAGAGAGTATCAATTTCTTACTGGATTTTTAATATCAATACTTTGTTTTCTTCATACACAAGAGCTGAAGTGCTGTGATAGGGGTGTGGGGTGTGGGGAGATAGTCTAATAGTTATGTAAGAAAACTTTCATGCCTGAGGCATGCCAGAATTGACTTGGTCACCTTCCACAAAGGAAATTTAGACTAGGACAGGCTCTTCAAAACTTGCACATGTCAATTTTTCTCTAAAAATGAAAATAAACAGAACATATCTATGATAGAGGATAGAGTACTGAAATAAATAATTTGTATACTACATACAGCATATGACAAGCATTAAAGATTTACCAATGTTACTATTATTACTATTATTTTAATTTGACAACTTGAGTTCTTGACATTTTCCATGAGAAGAACATGTTTCCCTGTGAGTTGAGAGTACTTGAATTCCCTTCTCAGAAAATAATTACAGTGTGTGTAGGTGCGGTTTGGGTGGAGGTGGGGTAAGTAACAATAACAAATATTTTTTTACTGCAAGCACAGTAAAACCTGAAAACGACAAGTTGAAAAACAGTAAATTGGTTCAGCAAAGCCAGAAAATGGATTAAGAAACAGTTGGACACAAAACTATTTAAAAGAATGATTAAAGAAAGTTTAAGACACCGAGGATAGAGTCTGACGTTGCTGGGATTCTGGCTATGCTAATTTGATGTTTTGATAGACAGTTCTCTTCTGAACCCAGAAGATATATTTTAGATAAACATATTCCTTAGGCATGTAATGAATTTTGCAACAGAAACAGCATCCTTCCAATCTTTCTACAGAGACAGCATTTTCTAGGTCCTTTTGTTGAAGGAATGGGGAAGTAGAAGGATGCCCTTTTTTTTTTTTCTGTTGGGTTCCTTGCTGCTTCTTTTGATAAGAATTTCAAAGGACACACATTCAGGTGTATGGTTTCTAAATTCATTTTTTATTAGTTGTGCAAAGTAAAGTTAGGAAAAAGGCTCAGGAGATAGATTCCCTGAGGGTCTCTGGGCAAGAGAGACCAAGAAAAAACCCTGGCTAAAAACCGAAGCCAAAAACCCCTCTTTGTCCCAGCCCCTCTTTTTTATAAACCTTCTTACATCACACTGGGGCCTACTTTCATTGATCCCAGGAAGTAAACTCCTCCCCCTTCATATAATGCAGAAAAAAAAAAGTTAAAAAAAGGAAAAAGGGAGCCCTTCACCAAGTGAGCCTCTGTTCCACTTGTGCAAATTCAGTGAAAACTAAATTTACTATCCAGGTCCCTCTGTCTCCCGAATTTTCCTTCAACACTTTCACTGTAAACATATGCTCTGCACCCAATCCAGCATTCACCTGTTTATTAAAATGTTTTCTGGGGGGTGGTCAATAGCGAAGCAGGTTAAGCGCAAATGGCGTCAAGCTAAGGACCCGCATAAGAATCATGGTTCCAGGCCCTGGTTCTCCACCTGCAGGGGGGTCGCTTCACAAGCGGTGAATCAGGTCTGCAGGTGTTTATCTTTCTCTCTCCCTTCTGTCTTCCCCTCCTCTCTCGATTTCTCTCTATCCTATTCAGCAACAACAACAGCAATAACAGCAGTTCTTCTAGCGTTTGCCCTTCTTCCGTAGCCAGTCAACAGCATCAGGTTGAAAGCTGTCAGGAGCTGCTTGTTGCTGGCTTTGAAAGTAACTGGGATCCATGTGGATTCAGTCGGCTAGGAAGGATTGTCAGTTTCCCCAATTGTTGTATGCTTTACATTGGGTTGTTCTAGCTCTCCCCCGCCAAGAAAATTGGATCAGTCCTGCTAATTTCGCAGGCCCGCTTGGCCCCGCCCTAAGGAACCCCGAGAGGTTCCAGAGTTCCAGAGTTGGAGAGGGTTCCAGACTTACAGAGTTAGAGAGTGCTTGGCACCCCGGGGGAAAGAGGCAGCAGAGTTCTATTTGGTGATTAGTTTGTCTTAGTTTATAAATCATTGTTCCTGAATAAAGAAATACAGCTTCCCTGCCCAGCCGTATGTCTCTGGTCGTCTCTGTTACCTGCCCATGAAGCTAGCCCGGCCAGCTGGAGCCACCAAATTTTAACAACACCCAATGAATGGCTACTCATGGGATTCACCACGAGAAGGTCGATCCAATGCATCCCAATAACAGCAGTAATAATGACAACAACAATAAACAACAAGGGCAACAAAAGGGAAAAAAATGGCTTCCAGGAGCAGTGAATTCATAGTGCAGGCACTGAGCCCTAGCAGTGACCCTGGAGGCAAAAAAAAAAAAGTTTTCTACATATGGTTATTATTGTTTTATAATATTTTAAAATTTAATTATTTATTTATTTATTAGCAAGTGGTAAGGGGGAGACTGAGAGAACACATCAACTAATTTTCCAGCATATTTTCCCCAGTATTTAAACTGAAAAGAATTTGAACTGGGTAAATTAACTGAAGAAGTCAGTGCATTGTCTAGAGGGAGAATTAAGCATTAGTAGGGTTATGTTTGTATTTGGAGATAAAAGGAGATTATTTTTAATATAATAATAATAATAATGTCTTCCAAAATAATTCATAGAGCAAGGCAGATAGAATAATGGTCATGTAAAAAAGGCTTTCTTGCCTGAGGCCCCATAGTCATAGACTTAATCCTTCACACCACCATAAACCAGTGTTGAACAGTGTTCTGGGAAAAAAAAGAAAACACAAAAGGAAAAAAAAAAGCAAAAGAGATAAAGGAAAAGATAATATTTCATAAGAAATGGTTTGAGATTGAAATGTTTTTTGTAGAGTTCAAATGTAAAAAGTATTATGTGCTAAATAAAGCACATAAACAAAAATGTTTATGACTACTTGGGATTAGAATATTTAAAGTAATAAATGGTTATACATTATAGTTGAAAAGAATTGCAAATGGTAAGATTATATCTACCACAATGTTCTTATTTACTATATATTTTCTTAAATGCCCCCCTTCAATATAAAATAAGTGTATATTCATTGTAAAGAAAGAAATCCTTGTCCAAAGAAATATTGGCCCTTTGCCCTAAACACTTGGGAGATCATGTATGTAATGCTTATTTAATAAATTACTATTTGTTTAAGCTGGGGGTCAGAAATGGCAGAAGGGGAACAATATGATCTATGGTGAGGACTTTGCATCATCTGTTATTATTTAACCTAAATGCTGGATTTAATACATTGAGCAGTTTGAAAATCATGAATGACTGCAAAGTCTCAACTAAAAACTCTAGGCATAATAACTTGGATGAAGTTCCTTGTAGACAGCACTCTGTGCGTTGTTACATGTTACAGGGGAAATGGCAATAATAGCTTCATATTTGGAAACTTCCCTGTAAATCTCTTTATTTTGGCTAATCATAATTTGTATTCTTTTTCTATAATTAACAGTAACTACAAAAATAATAGCTTCTAAGCAGCTCTATAACCCCTAGTAGCAAATTATTAAACCAGAAGGTGGTTTGGTGAACCCTCATGAGCTTACTGTTGCTGCAGAAATTAGGGCAGTATTTGGGCATTATATCCTCAAGTTTCACAGGTTGGCTAACTCTGGACATTCTTAATAAATATTATAGGAATGTTAAATCCTAACTGCCTTCTAATTTTTATCATATTTAGTACGGTTGTTCTATTATTATGACCACATTCAAGTTCCTTTTAAAAGTATTTAATCACTTTATGAGAGACATAGAACAAGGGAGAAGAGAGAGAAACAGACACAAGTGTTACTAATCCTGGTGTAAAGTAGTGCTGGAGATAGAACCTGGCCTCTGTGGTCTCTGACATGTAAATTTGGTGCTTTAACAAACTGAGCTACCTTCTCAGAATTTCATGTTCTATTTATTAGGAAGAGATAATCAAACACTCAGTATTATCGCATATATATTTTTTTACTGCCTGCAACACTTATCTAGCTAATATGGATTGTTACTCCAGGTATTTCACTGATATGAATATGTCATAGTTATTGTCATGCTCTGCATTTAGATTTGAATAATACACTTATTCATTAAGTGATACACAAATATTTGTGTGTAACAGTGATAGTTATTTCAATCCATCTTCATATTTACCTTTTAACATGGGGTAAATTAAATATGAGTTGTATAATTTTTCTTCACCTTGCTTCCCTAAGGTTGTCGTAGTTACTTAAGAATAGCAATACTAATTATTTCCCCATGTTCTTATCAATTGTATAAGTGGATTAAACCAGCCAAGTAAGTTGGTTCCATTTGATTAACTTCTACTCATTCTGCTTCAGCTATTGTCATTTGCTGGGAAGTGAGATTACAGAAACCAGCTCTCCCATGAAGTGGAACAGTGCCAGCTCTGTTGGGGGAATACAAATTCTATCACAGTTATATGTCAAATCCATTATTAATAAAACTTTGCACTGTGGGCTTCAGCTGGCAGCCGATATTTATGAACAGGTCAGAAAAATGAAAAGTGGAAATTGAAACACTGGGTCTTTAATTACAGTTGCACAAATGGTAGCCCTAAAGTCCTATAGTTCTTAAAATCATCTTAGGAAGAATGCTACCTAATCTACCCACACATAATCAGTTTAATTTGATAATCTATTTCTGAAATCAAACATTTCTGAAAACAGACTTTTAAATAGCATGCCATTTTACTTAGGAGGTAGAATTCAGAGATTTTTTTAATGCTGTGCTATTTCAATAGAATATACATTAGAAAAATACTTATACTTTGCAATTGTTATAAAATCCCTACCTCAGAGTTGTAGGGGGGATTTCTAAAGGATAATGTAATATTTTTACAAACTAATCCTAAAAGTTATTGAGTTATTTTATAATTTTACTATTATATGATATAAATATATATAATATTTACTATATTGCTATTAATGTTATATAACATGTCATATTATTATTGATGCTATGTGCTAACTGGTAGAAATAATCATATCTTATAATATTGACTAAATAATCTTACATCAAAATAATGTCACATTTGATTTTCTCTAATTTTAAATTATAAGGGGAATTTGGATTTCCATTTGATTTTTTAAAAACAACTAATTCAGTATATGCAACAAAGTTTCATGTGAGTCTGCAATGAAAAGACAGAGTAAACAGAAAATTCTTAAACATTTTGTGAGGAATGCTCTGATGCAGAAGGAATCTTCTAGAGTAGTTTAATAAATAACTTCTGGCATTTTTGGTATCAGTGAGAGGCATTGTAATAATAATTCAATCACTTGCTTAATCATTAAATTCCCATTAGATTCTAGCAATTTACATTTATGAGCACATTTACTCCCTACAATTATGACAAATTTATTGATATTCTCATTTTGAAGATGATACAACTTAAAAGTTAGATGGTTTAGGTTAATTTAGCAAGTATATCTATAAAGCATCAAAATAAAAATTCTGGTGATTACAAGAGAATGATTTTACTGTGACTTCCCTATAAATCATTTGTTAAATTAGAAGATTGAGTAACTGAATGAAAAAATGAAACCAATGTCAATTTTATTGCATCTCAGTAACTATGTTATAATTGTAGAACACTGCAATAATTATTAAAGTTAGCATTATTATGTTATTTTAGAAAGTTCTATATAAGGAAAAAATTTCAATTGATGTGATTCATTCTTTTGGGAATAAAAATAATATCAGTTCAGGTTAACACTGCAGTTATGATCTTCTTCTAGCGTTTGCCCTTCTTCCGTAGCCAATCAGCAGCGTCAGGTTGAGTCTGATGTAAAGTTTCGAGACCTCCTTTGAATCTGGAGAGGTGGCAGTCGTTGACTATGTGGGTCATAGTCTGTCTGTAGCCGCAGGGGCAGTTCGGGTCTTCTCTGGCTCCCCAGCTACGCACCGGCCATGGCCTGTTCAATAGCGATTGAGGAGGGCCCAATCATAACGTGCTAGGTCAAAGCCGGGTTGACTCTTGCAGGGGTCTGTGATGAGGTGTTTGTTCTTTACCTCAGCTGACTGCCAACTCTGTTTCCAAGAGACTGGAACAGAGAAGTTCAGTGTAGGCATAGGGGACCAGATTGGGTGACGAAACGTCAAGTGTTGCAGTTATGATTACAACGTTTAGTTTTTAGAAAAACTTTCAAATACATGGAGAAATATTATTTTAAAATTTTATTTATTTATGAGAAAAATAGGAGACAGAAAGAACCAGACATCACTCTGGTACATGTGCTGCTGGGGATCAGTCTTGGGACCTCATACTTGAGAGTTCAAGGCTTTATCACTGTGCCACCTCCTGGACCACAAATGGAGAAATATTAAACATAAAATCAATCACACCAGGGCTAGGGAAACAGCATAATGGTTATGCAAATGACCTTTATGCCTGAGGCTCTGAAGTCACAGATTCAATCCCTATTACCAAAATAAACCAGAGCTGAGCAGGACACTCTGGTCTTTTTCTCTGTATTGTTCTATCTGTATTTCTTTCTCTCTCATTAAAGTAAACAAAATATTGTTTAAAATGAGTCACATTTATTATTTAAATCCAGAAAATGTTAACATTTTGCCAGGTTTTATCTTTCTTTTTTGTTGAATAAATTTGAATTACATTTCTTTCTTTTTAACTAATTAATCTATTTTTTATTTTACTTTCATAAAAAGGAAACATTGACAAAACCATAGGATAAGAGGGGTACAATTCCCACAATTCCCACCATCAGAACTCTGTATCCCATCCCCTTCCCGCTTTCCTGTTCTTTATCCCTCTGGGAGTATGGACCCAAGGTCATTGTGGGATGCAGAAGGTGGAAGGTCTGGCTTCTGTAGTAGCTTCCCCTCTGAACATGGGTGTTCCATGGCAGGTCAATCCATACCCCTAGCTGTCGGGCTGCGCTGTGGAGAAGAGAGAGAGGAGATCCGGAGCAAGCTGCGCCGTGGAGAAGAGAGAGAGGAGATCCGGAGCAAATGGGGTACAGAAATCTTTATTAGGGATCAAACAGGGTGGCTCAGGCCACGTGGAGTCAGCTGATAAAATGGCTGTCCCCTGCTACCTCACCACCAGGGAGAGAGAGAGAGACAGAGAGTGCGGAAGTGGGAGGGCTTTATTGGGCAACAACCAGGAGTGATATGTTGGGACAGGATTGGTTGAAAAGGGCACTGTGAGGATATCGCAGGGTGTGGCAAAACCTGAGGGCAAAGACTGCATCTGTATAATTCCTCAACACCTAGCCTGCCTCTTTCTTTCCCTAGTGGGGCAGGGCTCTGGGGAAGAGGGGCTTCAGGACACACTGGTAGAGTTGTCTGTCCAGGGAAATCTGGTTGGCATCATGGTAGCATCTGGAAGCTGGTAGCTGAAAAGAGAGTTAGCATATAAAGCCAAACAAATTGTTGACTAATCATGAACCTAAAGGCTGGAATAGTGCAGATGAAGAGTTGGGGGGGGGGGGTCTCCGTTTTGTAGATAGCTAGTAGGCATATTTTAGTTATATTCTAAAGGGCCTGTGACTATACTAGTTTTTCCTTTCTTCCTTTCTTTCTTTCTTTCTTTCTTTCTTTCTTTCTTTCTTTCTTTCTTTCTTTCTTTCTTTCTTTCTTTCTTTCTTTCTTTCTTTCTTTTTCCCCTGAACCTGAAATCTGATATTCAAGTGGATCCCAGTTATTGTCTGGGGAGATGATGTCATGGCTGGCAAAATGACCAGAAAACTGGATCAGGGAATAGAGTAGCTCCCAAATATGGGAAAGGTGTATAAATATTGTTGACTGTAAACCCCATCGATTTGGTCTGATCTCGGGCCCATATTCAGCTTAGGAGCCTATGTGACCTCTAAATACTTTTTATCAACTCCAAAATCATTACACTATCAGTATCATTTTTGCAACCATCAAAATTAAATATTCATTGTAGCTTGGAAGAATATATATATATGTATATATGTGTGTATATATATACATACATATATATATATATATATATATATATATATATATATATATTTAGAGATTCTATATAAGGTATTGTATTGGCAAGTATGAGGTCCTGAGTTAGGTCCCTAGTATTGCATGTACAGAGTGCTGCTCTCTTTCTCTTTCTTATAGACAAATCTCTCCAAAAAAATCAAAGTCCCTTAAATTATTTAATATTCATTGTATTTTATAAACATTACTAGCTAGCAATTTTTTAAAAATTTAATATGCTTAAACTAAAATATAGTTAAGGTAATGTGTTCAATTTATTTGGCATGTTTATTTGATCTTTTTAGTGGCAGAGTCCCTCTTTCCCTGTACTCCACCCAACATTTTTAGCATATATTTACTGAAAAGTAGGTGCTCTGTTTGCTTGCTCTGCTCTGTGGTGTCATCTATCTTGTCCTCTAATTTCTTTAACATTGCTGATAAACAATGTTATATTTAGTAAATTTGCTAAAATTCGATAAAGGATCTTGAGAAGAATCCCTCATAATTGCTGTAGACATAAGTAATTTCATTTGGATATATTCTAAATCTGATTATCTATTATTCACATTGGTAAGATTGATGTATAGATTTGGGAGATGGTAGCCTGGGTCCACTGTCATACTCTTTCTGTTCTGCACTTGGATCTTGAAGTGGAAACTGCAAGTAGAGGCTATACAATTTTAGCTTTTAGCTCCCATGATAATTTCTGGGTATACTTTGCCTAGCATGTTAATAACTCTGATACTTACTGTATGAAGCTTAGGAGTTCACCTCTGATTTCTTTCAGTGATGTTCTAATACTAATTGACATCTCAAACAGATGAAGTTGAACATAATGTTTGTGGTTTAAAAACCAGAAATTTTAATAAAGCAAAGCCTGTAGGTTTGTTTGTTTTGAACAACTTATTTTCTTCTTCTTTGGTCCTAATTTCAGAGAACACTGAGCAGGATCTGTTTCTGTAAAACTTGCATGGGGAGTCACTGCTTTAGTGACTGTTTAGTAAGACAGATGGTGAGTCAGAGGGAAAATATCTAGTGAATGGCTTTTTTCTTAGAACATATCAGTTTAATGTCTATCTACTTTTTCATGATAATTCTGATTCTTTCTGTGTGTTTTAAATATTACTATACTTATTTCACATGAGATTGGAAGCATTTCATATGAGAAAAAGAGAGAGAAGTGCCAGAGCACCACTCTACTACGTAGGGCATCTAATTGAATTTAGAAATTCTATATCTTAAACTATTTCTCTGGCCTCTAGGTAAATTTGTATTTAGAAGATTGAGGGGCCGGATGGTAGTGCAGCAGGTTAAGTGCACATGGCACAGAACGCAAGAACCAGCATAAGGATCCTGGTTCAAGCCCCTGGCTCCCCACCTGCAGGGGGACGACGATCGCTTCAAAAGCAGTGAAGCAGATCTGCAGACATCTATCTGTCTCTCCCCTTCTCTGTCTTCCTCTCCTCTTTTGATTTCTCTCTGTCCTATTCAACAACAATGACAGCAGTAAAAACAATAATAATAACAACGATAAACAACAAGGGCAACAAAGGGGGCAAATAAATGGCCTCCAGGAGCAGTGGATTCATAGTGCAGGCACTGGACCCCAGCAATAAACCTGAAAGCAAAAAAAAAAAAAGATTGATTAGTACAAATAAAACAGATAAAATTATTCATACACACACACACACACACACACACACACACACACACACACAAATCAGGGGTAACAAGAACCACTATTCAAAACACAACCATCTTTCTTCTATTTGGATTTCAGAACATGGTATAGAGGCCTTGGAATCTATCAGATTTACAGTGCTCCCAGAGGAAGAAACTGACAGCCCAAGTCACTTCAGCTTTCAAGATGATGGGCAATAGACAGTCATGTCAACTTTGCCAGTGTAATGTATAAGCATGGTACATACATACATACATATATATATTATTTTGGTGATTTTTCAAATCAGAATAACTATTTTAGGTTGCTGAATTTTTCCTTCTCTCTTGAGGAAGTTCTTCCTTCTTTCTATACCATGAAATCTTTTAATTTTTCTTTAAAAGGACACAAGTAACTATAAAACCTTCCCTGTGCCATTTCTTTTGTCTTATTACAGAACTTATCTGTTTGCAATATAACTATTGGCTTAATTATTTCTCTCTAGAGAGAATCCTGAAAAGGGCAACATGTCTTTTTAATTTATGTTGGACTGTTACTAGAATACTGTAAACAATAAATATGTTAAATGTATGAATTAAAAATTTATGTACGCATTTTACAGCCACAGAAAGGGGAGTAAAAGGAGGAGGAGGGGTAGGTGAGAAAGAATCTATCAAGTGGTCTGAGGTATAATTTTCAGTTCTTCTGTTCCTGGAATATAAAAACTGCAACACAGAAAGGCACTCATGGTTAAAGCTACACTGATATTGGCATAAAACTTTGTATTAGCTAGAAAATTTAACTATCTATGATGTCAACTTAACAAGTTCATTAATCTTATTTTCTAATTTCTGCTTTAAATACTCCAAAGAGCATCTTTAGGAAAATGATATAGTGAAATCGAGTTTCAGGCATTTTATATTCATAAAACCTACCACAGTGTTTCTACAAGGTATTGGATATGCCCACTGAGTTGAAGAGAAATAACTGTGTTTAAAAAAATAATACATTTAAAAAAATAATAAAATTAGAAATAATTAGAAATGACATGTAGATGTATGTGTAAATAATAGAACAATTAAGGATTATTCTGACAAGTACTGGGCCAGGAGGAAGAAAACTAGAAAATTACATATTGGAGGACTCTGGAAGTGAACTGCACATTTTATTTGATGCAACAAGTTGGAAAGCGTACTTGTAAGTTCCTGAATAGGATAGAAATTAATGATAGTGGCCTTTGAGACCACTCTTTTGAGACCTGTGGGAGATAGATCATACCATGAAGAAAATGAGGCATACGACAGGACAGTCAGCTAGAAGACTATTAAAGTTCTGCCCTCAATATACAAACAAAATAGCTGTTCACTGCCACTCATAAGATATCTATTTATATGCATGAAACATGCTATTAAGTTTTCTTGCAATTTTCTTGGCTATGCTACATTTTTTAAAGCTTTCCCTCACTGAATAATTTCCCCTACACTTACGTGATTTATTTTGTTTTGTCTATATAGTTTATCAAGTTTTATTTATTTTTATGTTTTTTCCATTTTCTTACCCTTGTTGTTATTGTTATTGTTGTTATTGCACAGGACAGAGAGAAATCAAGAGAGGAGACAAAGAGAGGGAGAGAGAAAGACACCAGCAGACCTACTTCACTGCTTGTGAAGTGACCACCCTGCAGGTGGGAGCTGGGAGCTCGAAACCAGATCCTTACGCCAATCCTTACACTTGGCGTCATATGCACTTAACCCACTGCACTACTTATTGGCCCTCAAATTTTATTTTCTTATTTCTGACTTCATTTGCCATAATTCATATTGAACAGAGTATTCTTGTAAAATTCATTACAAAACTGAATAAAAGCAAATGATACTGCCTATTAAAAATAAATATTTACTATATTTTAGGAATTAAAGGTGAAAATTATATCATAAGTCAGATATTTTATATTTTGTTTCAAATATTAAATGGGTAACAAAATATGAATACTGAGTAATAAATGCAGAAACAAAGTACTATGTTATATATCAAAAGAAAATTTATCTTATCCTTTGTTGAAATGTAGTTTTGAAATTTTAGACTTTAATCCATAAAATATTATAGACTAACAGTTGTAATTAAGACAGGATTATTTAAAATTTGTAGAGTTAAATCCTCCTCATAGTCTTGCCTCCTGAAAAGAATATGACATCTTCCTGCTTTTCATTAAAAATATAGTATAAGGACACCAGGAAAATATTTCAGTGTAAATTAAGGCAGATATTTTTTCTCATCTCAAAGCAGATTAAATGACAAAAAGGAGACTTCACTTTAAAATAGATTATGGAAAGTAAGTGTGAAAAAGCACAGACAAATTTTTAAAACAGTGACATCTAAAACGTTTTACATACACAAGAAGATACTTCTTTTGAGATAGGTAATAAATATGGCAAGCCATGTGACAGGCGATAGTACCTGGGGAAAGGATTTAGCATTGCACTGCACAGGAAACTGCAACTGACATAGAGGATGGAAGTTTTTCTGAGTGAAAGCCAAAATGCCTTTAGTTTGTTGAAAAGTATGCTAGAAAGTAAGGTACGAAGAAAGAAAATGTTTGATTTCTGCATTTTTCTTGGTGATTATTAAATACACTTTTGAGTTCCATTTAAAACTACTTAGAAACTAGTTAAAACTTTGGAGTCACATAAACATTTAGAATAGTTGAGAATAGCACCTTTTCCCAGCCAGAAATCAGAACACTATAATTCACAGTGGAGAATATTCAGTCTTCCTGCCTCTGTGTAAAATTTACCTCTAAAACTCTAATGGAAGATTCTCCACAAAGGTCAAGGAATTTAAAGGGACTCTATATGACTTAGATTAAGGATAAAAAATATTTATAGGGATAAAATCTATGAATTAACCAAGAAGTTAAAATACACTATGAATGACATGACATCCAAACAAAATAAGGGACAGGAAAAGTAGGAGGCTTAAAAAAAATCTATCAAAATAAATCAGAAATGACACAGATAATAAAGTTATTAAAATAAAATTTATAGCTATATTTTAATACTCAGCAAGTTATAGGATAACAATGGCCATCTTAGTAAAGCCTGAAAGAGAAATGTGAATTTCTAGAAATGGAAATTTTGTTGTCTGGCATAATAAATATACTGGTTGGAATTGACCAAAGATTAGATATTGCAGAAAATATTAGTGAATTTGAAAACAGCTTTGGAAAGTATTCACTGGGAAATGAGGAAGACGGTCTAAAGAATGCATATTAGGAGCTGGAGAAACAGCTCACTTGAATAGTGCACTGCTTTGCCATGTATACAACCAAGGTTTGAGCCTGGCTCCGACCTCACTGGAGGAAGCTCTATTTATAATGAAACTTAAGAGTGTCAACACTGTGCTCTCTTTCACTTTCTGTCTCTCTCTTTACCTTTCTACCTCTCTGCCCCTATCTAAAAAATGCGTATATAACATTAATAACTGGGATAACTTCAAGGATTGTAGTTTATATAGGAATGATTAAATTGCCCAAGTTGCAACAGGTACAGTAAAAAAAAGAAATACTAGATGAATGTTTCCTAAATTTGATGAAAACTTTAATCCCACATACACAATAATATCAGAAAGCTTAAGAACCCTGAAAAAAATAACATCATAATCAATAGTTATTACAACTAAATTGCTCAGAGCCAGTTTAAAAAGAAAATGAATGCAACCAAAGGAACAACTACACATTATGGAACAGAGGAACAAGATAAGATTGCAGCAGGTTTCTCTGGAAAAGGGTAGAAACTAAAAGATAGTAAAGAAACACCTTTAAATTACTTGAATAATGAAACCATATCATAGGTATTATTCAGCTGAAAAAATCTTTTTTGAGACAAGTGTGAAATAATTTTCAGACATATAGAAACTAAAATAATTCATCATCATCAGACTCAAACTATAGGACCTGGTAGATATTAACATGTAGAAATGTGAATTTACACAAAGGATTTAGATGACTAGAATAGTGATGACTACATCACTATTTAGATGATTACATGAGTAAATATAGGCATATTTAAAGAAAGAAAAAGGTGTATGAAATTACAGTCCTTCAAAAAATAAAGAAAAATTAGGAGTAGTTAAATTAATACTACTAGTAATGCAGTATGATGTTTCTAACATATGTATTAGAAGAGAGATCTGGAGAAATAAGAGTATAACAATTTGGAGGGGAGAAATGATTCCATACTGCTATATATGTTTTAAACTGTATGTGAAATGTTATAATGCTACTTGATGGTAGACTCCGTTAAATTCATCATGAGTGCAAACAATGGCAAAGCAGCCAGCAAAATAACACAAAAGAATTGTATATAAAAAGATAAAATACAATTATGAAAATAGTCTGTGGTTGGTGGAGCAGTGCTGTCTCTTTTATTTATTCTCTCCTTCCTTATCTTAAATAAAAATGAAAATGAAAAATTGCCAGGACGTTGCAGTCACACATGCATGTGTCTAGAGGTGTAGTAAAAAAATAATGAAATACTCAAGCCAAAATGCAGACTAGATGGAAAAAAGATTTAATAAAAGAATTGGAAGAAAAAATAAAAGTGTAGAAATTTGACATATTTAAAACAAATCATCAAATATGACTGTTCCCTGACACTTAATTATGAAAATTCATCACTACATGGTATAATCTTTGTATCACAAACTGAATTTATGCAACTGAAATATGTTGAAAGATTATCAAAGCATGTAATTAGCTTTTAAACTGTTTTACCATTATTTATAATCTATATATACAGGAAATTCCTAAATTTAGGGTTATGAAAGGTCCTAAATTCCTATATTTAGGGTTATGAAAGGTCTACAATAAAAATGTTCTTTCCCTCTTCTCTTGAATAGGCTTTTAATTCCCTTCCTGGAAGCAATCAAATAGTTTGTTATGTATTCTTTTCTTTTTAATTATTTTTTAAATTGTCACCAATGTTACTGCTCGGGTTTGGTGCCTACATGACAAATCCACTGCTCTAGTGACCTTTCTTTCTTTCATTTGATAGAACATAAAGAAATGGAGAGAGGAGTAGAGATAAAGAAATCTAGATTAGGTGGGACACAGTCTTTTGGTGGTGGGAATGGTGTTTATGTATACTCCTATTAATTTGTAGTCATATAAATCACTATTTAATTAATCTGAGAGGGGAAAATTGATTGAATGTCTGAAACTTTTTAATGCACAGATCATAGGCTAAGTCTTTTGATATGTTGACTCTCTTAAAAGCTTAGACCAGGGAGAACAGAAGCAACTGGTGGCACAGATATATACAAATAATGTCAAAGGACATAAATTATGGTGATGTTGCATATGATAAAGCAAATCCTAACAAAGAGATTTTTCAAAGTTAACCCAAGTGCCATATAATGTGGTTATAGCAATAACTATCTATTGCCTTCTTAAATCCTAAGACAGCAGTAACCTCTCGCTTCCTCTATAGTGCCTATATTTCCCCCAGTCCTGGATCCTCTAGAGTGGGACTCACTTTCCTGCCTGCTTCTCTCAATTCATACCAAATTATATTGTATCTGCTGATCCCAATCTAGTCAACACAACGAGTACCACCTTGGTATGCTTCACTTCAGACTGTGTCCAGAGAAGTCAGTCATGGAATGTCAACCCTTCAGCCTCATTACTCAAGTGAGACCTTTCCTTTCATAAGATTCTCTAATTCCATTCCAGGTGGTTCACTTCCTAACAAAGGCCTCCCCCCACCAAAAAAAAAAAAAAAAAAGGGACAGAAAAGAAATCTAGATACCTACAATAATAATTCACTGCTTGTTAAGCTTCTCACCCCCTTACCCTACAGCTATTAGTATCAACATTTGAATCTAGGATCTCACTCATAACAAATTACAGGGTCTGTCAGGTAAGCTCTGTCCTGGCCCCTATATAAAGTTTTAAATTATGTAATTTTTGGCAACAAATTTAACCTGTGTCAAATTTAAAGAATAGAAATAATTAGAAAACTGAAGCAGTGGAAACAAACATACTCAAAGTTGAGAGAGGGGAATATCATTCCTTTTGTATAATTAAGGATGATTAGTTTATGCAGCTGAAATTAAGATGGGATAGAAAATTGGACATGCAACTAAATGTGATAAATATTTTATTGTGGATGAAAAATACAGAAAAATTTAAATGATATTGACAAGATATGAGCTAGCCTAAAGTACCTGAATCTCTAAGGAATAATAAATATAGTATAGAACTTTGACACAAGTGCACAAAGGATAATACATTTGGCAATAAGACCATAATGAATCATATTTATAGTAAAATAAGATTAATAATGTCTTCTTTGAAAAACTTTAGTGATGTTAAAGCACAGAGAAATACACTGATGTATTAATGGTTTTGAAAATGACATTTGGTGTTATGCTTTTGGACTTAATGACACTGATATTCTCCCAATTTTATTTTATTTTTTCTGGTTCTACAAATATAAGGTGGGCATATTTTTGTCATTTATTTTAGGAAATGAAACAGCTTTTGACAGAGACTAATCACAGGGAGACTTAAACATTTCTTAAGTATATAGGCTTAGTTATACAAATGTAGTTTTATAAAAGCATTAATTAGTTTTTTATTGACTTATAAATTTGAAATGTGGTGACAAAAACATTTAGTAAAATGGAAATCTTTTAATTTTTATGTATACCCTGGAGTGGAACAAAACCACACTTTGAAAACTGATATTACTTTTCAAGTCAGAAGTAATCCAGTTCTTCTTATCTTGATAAAATCAAGTTTCCCAGCATCTATCTGACTTCTTCTTCCATAAGATTATTGAGTAGTCAGTACACATATTTTATGTAGATTTTTAGAGTTATATGTGAACTTATTGGGTTCTTTTAGTAAAGAAATATTTTAATGAAAAATTAAAGTATAACTTTGAATATACATATGAAACTCAAAAAATTGATCATTATATTCCCTAATAGGAAATTAGAAGGAATCAAAATATTTAAGTTTTAACAAGCAATTTTATTCAAATAAATATTTAGTTTTTGGTTAGTATTTTCAAATACCAAATTTTAAAAAAGTGTACCAGAGGAGTCAGGTAATGGTACACCTGGTTGAGTCCACATATTACAGTGCACAAAGATGCCAAGTTCAAACCCATACTCCCAACTGCAGAGAAGAAGTTTCACAAGTATTGAAATAGTGCTGTGGATCCCTTTCCTTTCCCTTTCCCTTTCCCTTTCTCTTTTTACCTTTCCCTTCTCTTTCCCTTCCCATCTCTTTCCCTTCCCATCTCTTTCCCTTCCCATCTCTTTCCCTTCCCATCTCTTTCCCTTCCCTTCTCTTTCCCTTCCCTTCTCTTTCCCTTCCCTTCTCTTTCCCTTCCCTTCCCTTCTCTTTCCCTTCCCTTCCCTTCCCTTCCCTTCCCTTCCCTTCCCTTCCCTTCCCTTCCCTTCCCTTCCCTTCCCTTCCCTTCCCTTCCCTTCCCTTCCCTTCCCTTCCCTTCCCTTCCCTTCCCTTCCCTCTTTCCCTTCCCTTCTCTTTCCCTTCCCTTCTCTTTCCCTTCCCTTCTCTTTCCCTTCCCTTCTCTTTCCCTTCCCTTCTCTTTCCCTTCCCTTCCCTTCCCTTCCCTTCCCTTCCCTTCCCTTCCCTTCCCTTCCCTTCCCTTCTCTTTCCCTTCCCTTCCCTCTTTCCCTTCCCTTCCCTTCCCTTCCCTTCCCTTCCCTTCCCTTCCCTTCCCTTCCCTTCCCTTCCCTTCTCTTTCCCTTTCCCTTCCCCTTCCCCTTCCCCTTCCCCTTCCCCTTCCCCTTCCCCTTCCCCTTCCCCTTCCCCTTCCCCTTCCCCTTCCCCTTCCCCTTCCCCTTCCCTTCTTCCCTTCTCTCTCCTCCAGGGTTATCTCTGGGGCATGGTGCCTACACAACGAATCCACTGCTCCTGAAGGCCATCTTTTTCCCCATTGTTGTTGCTGGATAGGACAGAGAGAAATTGAGAGAGGAGGGGAAGACAGACACCCACAGACCTGCTTCACTGCTTGCAAAACAACCCTCCTGCAGGTGGGGAGCTTAACTGGCATCCTTGCATTGGTCTTTGTGATTCACGCTGTGTGCACTTAACCCAGGCCCCTTTCTCTCCTTTTCTATTTCTTAATTCCTTCTCATTTATTACTGTATCTATCCTAAATAAACAAATATTTAAAAGAAATAAATGAATCTCTGCAGAAGTTGTATTTCTGGATTACATGGTAGTTCCAATTTTAATTTTTTTTTTAAAAAATAAATCATCATACTCTTTTCCATAGTGACTGGATCAATTTGCAGGCCTACGAAAGGCATGCAAATATTCCCTGTCTCCATGACCTCACCAAAGGTTGCTTTTATTTTTATTATCTTTTAGTAATGTCAACAGGGCACAGGACACAGTACCTAATATGTTAACATGACATACTCACTATTTTATGCTGAAAGAATTTGAGAAATGGCATCTGCAGAAAGGATTCTTTGATCTTTCTCTGAATTAGATCACAGAACCTTCAGGAGAGAGGTCCCTTCTCAGGAATCCATATCTCCTTTAATATACTGGAGCACAGAGAGGAATCACAATGAGCTGTCCTTGCTAAGTCTTCCACAGCTTACTATACATATTTTACATTCTTCTAACTGAATCAAGGGTAATTTGCTCAGCACTCAGAAGACAGGGCAGGGGCATGGGCAGGGTGGTGTTGCATCTGGTTGAGCACCCATGTTACAATGTGCAAGGACCTGGGTTTGAGCCCCCAGTCACCACCTGCAGGGGGAAAGCTTTGAGAGTAGTGAAGCAGGTGTCTGTCTGTCTTCCTGTTGCCCCCTGCCCTCTTCATTTCTGGCTATCTCTGTCCAATAAATAAGTAAAAATTGCACCAGAATATAAATTGTATATTGTTTTAGGTAAAATATATTTTGCTTGTTATTCTGTATTCAGAGTATGCAAAGTCTATCACATAATCACACAGTCACACTACATTCCTATCCAGGTGGTTAAGTTATGAGTCATTACCTCACTTACAGTTTCTTTTTCTTCAACACATGTAAATTAATCTACCAGTATATCCCAGACTTTGGATTAAGCACTGAGAAACACAAAAGCAAGTGAGATGTGTTTGTCTTCATGGGGTTTTCATACTACTGAGAGAAAAGTGTTGTACATAAAAAATGTAGTTTTCCTCCCCCCCCCCCCAGGGGCCTCACGCTATGTGGGACTTTTCCCTCCCATTCCTGACTTCAGATAAAACTAGACAGAAAGAGAAGGGAAGGCACTACAGCATCACCTTATCATTCTTGGAGAAGCTCTCGATGTCATACACAATGCCAACATGTGATGCTGGAACTCTACTTGGCTCCTTGTGCATGGATGAGCTATATCCAGTGCCCAAACAATGCACTTAAAAAACAAAAAGTAGCTACCAGTTTTTATACTGACAATGAACCTAGCACTATTTAGTGATCTCACTAGCTCCATTAGCTTTCCCATATTGTGGCTAGAAAGAGAGTGCCTTGAAATTGAAGAAACTAAAATGTGAATTTGAGGGGCTTCCAAAAAGAGAAATCAGTGTACTGTAAAGAGAGACACACAAAAAGGAGAGACATTTAAGACATGTTGTTGAAGGGTATGGAGTTTGGAGCTTGAAAAAGTGCAGTTGATATCTAATTTTATTATATTATGTTAAGAAATTCAAACATCATTCTTTGCAACATAGTATGATATGACAGACATATATTTCTTTGTAAAGGTGTTAATGATATCAGAATATCTGTCAAGTGTTTTGTTGTTGGTCCTAAATACTTAGATTTGTGCCATTTAATATATTTTCTTCATGATAACCATCCTCCTTATATTTTAAACTTTTATTCATTCTTTACATATTCATTCCACTTTCTAATAAAATATTTTATTTTCTTCATATCAGAATCCAAAGTAGGCACAACATGCCATATAACCATTTTGAGAAGGGGAAAAAAACAGGCAAAATGTTCCTGGGGCATAGGTATGTGGGTATATTTCAGCAGATAAAGACTGGTGCTATAATATGAGAATAAGATGTAATGAAGTGTCTGTGGGGACAATGAATAGTATATTAAGGAAGGAGAGACAATCAGAGCACTTAACAATAACTTAAACATCTCCCATCAGAAAATCTTTCTCAAAATCAATATTACTTCTACAGCAAGCTGTGATATTGTATGAGTATAGAACAAAATGCTTCACAAAATAAATATTCTACTTAATAGATCATTTAGTTTTAGCCAAATGCTTTCAAATAGTGGATAAGAGATGTATAATATAAAATTAGGCAATCCATATTTTCTTTGATAGCTCAAAGTCTACTTCGATGTTCCTCAGTCCCACTAGATTTTTATAAATTGGCAAGAAATAAAAAAGCTTCACAGATTGAAGGCATCATATCTAGCAATGGGAATGCAAAGATGAAAGGCCCTTAAAGAATTTAGCATTGTCAATGATGTACGGTTTCCTGATTGAATAACATCTAATTATTTGTAACAAGGTTAAGGGCAGACCTGAGAATAATGATGAAAACCCAAGTAGATTGAAGGGAAAAATTAAAGTGAACGTATTTGGTAAACAGTGTCACAAATTGTAACTGTTAATGCAAATATACCAATATTATTGAAATAACTTACTGTCTTGGTTGAAATTTACTCCACGAGTCTTAACATTATCCTTCTATCGGTGACTGTTTTATTACTTGCAGTGCTTATATGACGTACATACTGTGCAATTTTTATATACTATTAACTAGAAAAAATAGCAATTTTCCAGTGAGATAGATTTTTATTTTCTCAGTTTACTCCTATATACTTGCCTAACCTATCCCCTTGTACTCAGAGAGGAAAAACTGTAAAATTAGATTTTGCAATTGACTTACTTATTTTATTGCCACCTGGGTTATTGCTGGTGCTTGGTGCTCGCACTTTGAACCCACAGCTCCTAGTGATCATTTTTCCCATACTTTTTTCTTTATATTTTATTTTTTATTTGACAGGGCAGAGAGGAATCTAGAGGGAAGGGGATATAAGGAGAGAGGGAGAGATATACCTGCAGACCTACTTCACTGCTTCAGAAACTTTCCCCCTGCGGGTGGGATGCAGGTACTTGAACCTTGATCTTTGTGTATGATGATATATGGGCTTAACTGAGTACACCACCACCCGACCCCACAAAGTAGATATTGTCACTGATTATTTATTTATTTAATAATTAAATTTAATTATTATTGTATAGACACAGAGAGAAGTTGAGGGGAAAGGGGGAGACAGAAGGGAGATAGAAGAGACACCTGCAGCCCTGTTCCATCACTTATGAAGCTTCCCTCTTGCAGATGAGAACTAGGGGATGAACCAGGATCCTTGTGCACTGTAATGTGAGCACTTAACCAGGTGTGCCACTGCCTGGCCCTTGCTACTGATTATTTATGTCGTCATTTTCTTTCATCTTTTCTTCCATGATATTACTGCTAACAATGTTCATTATATCCCCACCTCTTTCTGTTTTGTTCTTACTCTTGGTCTCATTCTGAAAATCTACCTTTTCAGTCCCAGAAAACAGCTCTCCTGACAGGACCTATGGGTCCTGCGTCAGAGTTTTGCATAGGTTCTTCCATCTCTCTCTAGAATGTTGAGACTTCCCTATTCCTTTTCATCCCCTGTGGCTAATCTGTCCTGAGGGTAGTCTTCTAACACTTTCTTACTGTCTTTCAGTAAAATCTGGTCTGGTTGGTTTTCTTCCCTTTGTCAAATCCATTCAAGATTTGAATTTCAATTTGTAATTATTTTGCTATTTTAAACTAATTTAACTTATTTAGCAGTTATTTACTAAATGTTTACTATGTGCCTGCTGCTGGGATGATATTTAAGAGTAAGAAAAAGAATCTATTGTTTTGTTTCAGGTTTCATGAAATTTAAATTTAATGGTCAGAAGCAGGGAATAAATAAATAAAATTGTAGTTTGACATAGTCAGTTCCTCTATATAAAAATATCATTTAGGGAAGTTGGGCAGTAGTGCAGTGAGTTGAGTGCACATGGTGCAAAGCCCATGGACTGGAGTAAGAATCCGGGTTGGAGTCACGGCTCCCCACCTGCAGGGGAGTCGCTTCACAGGCGGTGAGGCAGGTCTGCAGGTGTCTCTCTTTCTGTTCCCCCTCTCTGTCTTCCTCTCCTCTCTTCATTTCTCTCTGTCCTATCCATTTCTCTCTGTCCTATCCAACAACAACGACATCAATAACAACAACAATAACTACAACAGCAGTGAGAAAACAAGAGCATCAAAAGGGAAAATAAATAAAAACAAACAAAAGTCTATGATTTAATAAAAAATTAAATAGTTGAGTCTGGGTAGTGGCACACACCTGGTAAGGCAAACACATTACAGTGTGTAAGAAACAAGGTTGAAGCCTCAGGTCCCCACCTGCAGGGGGGATAGCTTCACAAGTAATGAAGCAGTGCTGCAGGCATCTCTCTTTCTCTCTCCGTCTCTCTCTTTCCCTTTGCATTTTTCCTTGGACCTTTTCTTAATTTTTAAAATTATCTTTATTTATTGGATAGAGATAGCCAGAAATCGAGAAAGTAGGGGGAGACAGAGAAGGAGAAAGACACTTGCAATGCTACTTCAACAATTGCAAAGCTTTCCCTCTGCAAGTGGGGACTGGGGCCCCTGGAACCTCAGTATTTGTGCATTGTAACATGCATACTCAACCGGGTATGCCACCACCTGGCCCCCAAAGCAACACAACAGTTTCTTCCCATCTCTATCAAATACATAAATAAATGTAAAAGCAGATTACATTAAAAAATGAACTGAATACATCAGGGAGTTCCTTATCTCAAGGATCAAATTGCAGACATTCCTACTTTGGGGAAGATCAGTACAAATGTCAAGAGGTAGAAATGGGTGATAGTGGAAGAAGAGAACGACCAATAATATGATGTATTTAGTTAAAATTTGGCATCAACCGGACTTCCCTGAGCAGATGACCCCACCATAAGTCCTGGAACTCTGCTTCCCCAGAGCCCCGCCTCAATAGGGAAAGAGAGACAGGCTGGAGCAGGGAAGCAATTACAGAAGCCAGACCTTTCACCTTCTGTACCCCATAATGACCCTGGTCCATACTCCCAGAGGGATAAAGAATAGGGAAGCTATCAGGGGAGGGGGTGGGATATGGAGTTCTGGTGGTGAGAATTGTGTGGAGTTGGTTTCTTATCCTATGGTTTCTGTCAGTGTTTCCTTTTTATAAATAAAAATTTTAAAAAATGGCATCATGTGATATCTCCTTCATTGAGGTTAATCAATTTGAATGGTGGCACACTGTTTTCCTTTATCTTTGAAGCTTCTTATATTGAATTTCATTTTGTAGTTTGGCTAGGCATCTATCTCCTTTTAGATGATGCTGATGTTTCTCTTCCTGCCTATGTCCACCATAAAGACAAACACATTTACTCACACTTAACAAAATCGACCACTTTCTCTTTATAATTTCATGTTATTACATACAGATATGTTTTTATATAATTTTTAAACTTTATTTATTTTTGGATAGAAACAGACGTTGAGAGGGAAAAGAAAGATGATAAATGACGATAGATACTAGATAGATAAATAGGTAGGTAGGAAGGTAGGTAGGTTCACAGACAGACAGACACAGAAATAGATAGAGACCTGCAGCACTGCTTTAAGATTCATGAAGCTTGCCTTCTGCAGATGAGGATGGGGGACTTGAACCTGGATCTTTGTGCACTGTAACATGTGGACTGTGCTGGCTATACCACAGCCTGACTAAACCTGGCGAAAAATTTCTTATACTTGCGTTTATACATCTTTCTATCTACCAGTGTTTTGAGGGTAAGGGACTATTTCTAATCTATTATTTCAAATAATTAGCTCAAATACCTGGTTTAATAAACCATTAAACATTCAATAACAGTTTGTGATAACAGTGGTACAATGAATGCTTATATGTCTCGTCTTTGTAGTAGATTCTGTATTTGTCTTGATTAAAGTTTCCAGGAAAGTAGAATCTATGCTAGAAATGAAGTGGTGGTGATGAAGACTTGTGATCTCAGCATCAAAGAAGTGGGAAGTGAGCTCAGACAGAATAAATAAGCAGAAATGAGATAATGTTACTCAGATGGCTCCTTTAGAAAGAAACCAGATGATTGACTATATCATATGAAATTTCTCTATATAGTCAATACAGAAAATCCACTTTCATAGAGAATCGTCATCAAATGTAATGGAGACAATTTGTCCTCAGTCCTCTTGGTTCCTGTCCATCAATATATTGATGTCAACACTTATGGGA
The DNA here is from genome assembly GCF_950295315.1 of Erinaceus europaeus. NCBI lineage: Eukaryota > Metazoa > Chordata > Mammalia > Eulipotyphla > Erinaceidae > Erinaceus > Erinaceus europaeus. Next base: position 58,557,645 of record NC_080169.1, on the reverse strand, counting down.
CACTTGGCCTCAAAGTGAGCATCTGGATATGTAGATCTCATGCTTGTGCCTATTTGGAAATGGGAAGAATCAGAGAGTTAGTGTTACTGACAGATATTTGGGATCACGTGAGATCACTCAGGTCTGTCCCTGTGGTAGCAGCTGTGGTGATGAGTTAAGACACTAAGATGTAGATGAAGCTGATGTGCTACATAAAAAGTAATCACTGAAGGGGACCAGATGGTGGCCACCTGGTTGAGTGCACATGTTACAGTGTGCGAGGACCCTGATTCAGGCCACCTGTTCCGGGGAAATTGCACAGGAGGTGAAGTAGTGCTACAAGTCTCTCTCTCTCTCTCTCTGTCTCTGTCTCTCTCTCTCTAAAAAAAAAAGAATTATCATCACTAAAATCTGAAACTTTATTTCCTTCTGGATTCCTTTTTCTCATCCCATATAAATATTTTTTGCCAGCTTAAAATATAATAACCAAAATAAAGAAGAACAGTTGTATGATCCTAAATTCTCCTTCAGTTTCTTAGTCCACTTAATTCTTTCTTCTTTCTGTCAAAACTTATTTATAAGCTTCTTTGTTTTTCACACTTGACATATCATGCAGGGGCAGCTTTCAGCTCCCATTTAGACCTTCATGTCCCTGTAAGCTTACATGACACCAGTCTCTTTGATCATGTTGTTACATCTACTTTGGATGACCTTTTATGCTTTTTCTTTCTCTTTATGAATCAGTTCAGATGATATCTATGATAGTAAGCCTTTGCTGAGTCTTTCCTCCTAGCTCAGTATGAGTGTTTTTTGTTTGTTTGTTTGTTTAGCTATTATTGCATGGTGACCTTGTCCAAATCACAATATCTCTTATATATTGAACTTATGCAGTATTTTTTATACATCACCTAAAATACTATAATATTTAATTATCTCATTACTTTTCTTTTTTTCAAATAAGTCGTTTGGATTCATGCTTATTTGTTCTTTGTAACCGTTTTTATTCCTTAATTTTACAAATAGGAACCAGTTATTTTATATGCTTTGTGAACAATTCTACAAAATATACAAAGGTCAGAATGAGAGGGATTGGAGAAATAGAATTTAATCTTGCAGACACACACATACCCAAATACACATACCAAATACTAATTCATCCAAAAGTTCAATGTCATTTTCAATTTATTTGACTTTTACCATGGCCAATCACTGCAATTTTCAAGTGACTGACTGCCTTTATTGATGTTTTTATGATCCAAAACCACTTTCTTCATGTTACCCATTAATCTCAGCTATCTAAAGATGGGAAAAAATACTGGGTCAAATTTAGTACCATCTTTGAACTCAGTACAACGTTGAATTTGCTAAGCTACATCTAGATTTCAGCTAGTGGAAGAGCTTTGAAATGCTAGTTTGAAGAGAACTCAAAAGCTTTTTTAGATGTTATTTCCTTGTGAAATAAAAATGAAGAAAATATTACGTTAATGATTTAAGTCTAGGTTAGTCATAAGCACAATACATTATTTATTTTATTTTTTATTGGAGTGAAAGATGCTTTGATATATAAACATATTTGGCCTGTTTTCCTTCTTAAACTCAACACTATTACATATAGAAGCAATGTATTTGTAAGATTAATATTCTTATCATAAGAAATTGATTGCTAGTAGAATAATTCTTAATTATAATTACGAGGTCAAAACATATCAAGTATTTCATACTGATTTAAGAATACTTGTAAAATCTATTTACAGTAATTCTTTGGAGGAACAGGGCTGGCATCAGTCACAATTGTAAGCTATGACATTTATCTTTGATATACTTTCACTTTTTTCCCCCAGATCCTCTTATTTCCCACCAGGTAAACCAATTTGGAATACATCCCACAGTCTTTTAGTTCTCAGCAATAACCTATGTCTTTTACAGTGAAGACTGTCTACTGTGAACAAAATAAATTAGTTATTAGTAAATAGTTTTTATATCTTAATGACACTTTTCAACCTTCTCCTTTCCCTGATGACCTCTTCCTTTAGATGTTTAAAAAACAAAAACAAACAAACAAGGTCCCCTGACCCCTGCCACCCATACTGCCAATTGTCATCATCAGAAAGGTAATGTAATATGCATAAGGAGTATATAACAAAAATATAGCATGGTCTTGGGAATCTAAGGGAGTAGAAAAAAATCAAAGAATAACTTATTTTTTAACTTCAGTAGACAATATATTTTAGAATTTTATTAATTTTTTAAATAATTGTTTTAAATAATATTTATTTCTTGGCTAGGGACAGCCAGAAATTGAGAAGGAAGAGGGTAATAGAGAGGGAGAGAGACAGAGAGACACCTGCAGCCCTGTTTCACCACTTGCAAAGCTTTCTCCCTGCAGGTGGGGACTAGAGGCTTGAACCCAGGTCCTTGAACATTGTAACATGTACACTCCACCAGGTACACCACCACCCAGCCCCTAATTTTAGAACTTTACAATTAGAAATTTTGTAACAACCAGCATGTAATATATTGAATAATTGAAAGTCATGTTCAAATGTGAAAATATAGTAATGGTGTGCAAAATGTATGTTATGGTAAACAATACCTTATAGTCAAATATAGTAAAAACTTTTTATTATTAGGAAGATAAACTGTCTACATTTGTGATAGTCTTATGGGAAATCTACTGGGAACTTTGAATGCCTTTGAATTAACCAGATAACAAATAGTAAATCTACACAAATTAAATCGGTGCTTTAAACTCTATTATCTTTCAATATCACTGTTTTCTAGTTGGAACTGACTTACATTTTGGCTGATGGAAGACATTATATTTTCATCAAGTCCATTTTTTTTTTTTGCCAACTTACCAGTTTCCTTCTCTATGAAAGGAGGTCAATACCTACCCTATAGAATGACTAGAAAAATTAAGGAGATAATTTACAGTAGGTGACAACTTTATTGGAAAACACATTTAGAAGATAGAATTTAAAAACAAACGGAATGATTGGATATAAGTATGTAGACCTCATCACAGACCCCTGCAAGCGTCAACCCGGCTTTGACCTAGCACGTTATGATTGGGCCCTCCTCAATCGCTATCGAACAGGCCATGGCCGGTGTTCCATCGCTGGGGAGCCAGAGACGACCCGAACTGCCCCTGCGGCTCCAGACAGACTATGACCCACATAGTCAACGACTGCCACCTCTCCAGATTCAAAGGAGGTCTCAAAACTTTACATCAGGCTCAACCTGACGCTGTTGACTGGCTACGGAAGAAGGGCAAACGCTAGAAGAAGTATTTAGGGGTAGGAAGTGGCAGAGATGCCTATCAAGTGGCTGACTTTTGCATAGCCTTTTTTTAAAAGATAGAGGTAGAAGGGGTAGGGAGAGGAGAAAGAAAGAAAGGAAGGAAGGAAGGAAGGAAGGAAGGAAGGAAGGAAGGAAGGAAGGAAAGAAGGAAGGAAAGATTACAGCACTGGAGCTTTCTTTAATGCAGTAGGGGTTGTACTTGAATTTGGGTTGTGCACATGGCAAAATATCTCACTATACCCTCATATAGCCCTTTAATGAGTTAAAGTTAAGTCAGGATTTTGGAAGAGGAAAGACATTTAGAAGAAAAGGAGTAGAGAAGAGAATTTAAACAAAAAAAGTAAAAATAAATGAGGATTCGGAAGCTATATATATGATCACATAACTATCATTTAGTAGGCTGCCTAAGAACCCAAGAAGTTTCCTAAGAATTGAATAAAAGCTTCATAAATTTAATGGTTGTAGCTTAGTGATGGGCTCATGCTTAAGTAAAGGAAATTTCTCTCACCTTTTCTCTTAAAATCTAATTTTCTAATTTCACATGGGCCCTTTGGAATATCACTATAATAGGCCTATCCACTAGCTATCTACAGAACGGAGACCCCCAAATCTTCATCTGCATTATTCCAGCTTTTAGGTTCATGATTAGTCAACAATTTTTTTGGCTTCATATGTTAACTCTTCTTACAGCCACCAGGTTCCAGATACTAATATGATGCCAACTGGATTTCCCTGGGCAGAAGACCCCACCCATGTGTCCTGGAGCCCTGCTTCCCCAGAGCCCCACCCCACTAGGGAAAGAGAGAGACAGGCTGGGAGTATGGATCTACCTATCAACACCCATGTTCAGTGGGGAAGCAATTACAGAAGCCAGACCTTTCACCTTCTGTACCCTATAATGTCCCTTGGACCATGTTCCCAGAGGGATAAAGAATAGGAAAGCTATCAGGGGAGGGAATGGGATATGGAGTTCTGATGGTGGGAATTGTGTGGAGTTATACCCCTCTTATCCTATGTTTTTTGTCAGTGTTTCCGTTTTTTTTTTTTTTTGTTTGTTTGTTTTGGATTTTTTTCTCTTTTTTTTTCTTTATTTCCCCAGTGTTTCCTTTTTATAAATAAATAATAATAATAATAAAGAACTAGAAAACTTCCTCCGAATCACTCATTTTGAGAGAGATACTTTAAAATATACTTTAACTGCATAAGAATACATACTTGTTTTTACATTTTTGTCATTTTCTTTTTGAGGTATCACATTTACTAGTAACTTGATTTAATATGCATTCCAAACTTACAATTTTATTTAGTCTTTTTATTTAGTTTTAATTTATGTTTAGTTTTGTAGTTTCTTTGTCTAAGTTTAAATGTTACAATGATAAATCTGTCAAGTGATCTGGAATAACCGAACCTCAGTTATTAGAAGAGATTTATTTATATGGACTCAATCAAAAAGAACAACTATAATTAAATGTGTGCTAAGCATGATACAGACCCTTGATTAGAAATTTATGATATTTTAATTTTTTGTGATTAGACTGGGTTACAGAATTGTAGGGTTATAGAGTATTCTTTCACCCCACACCCACCACCAAAGTTCTGTGTCTCCACTATACTTAATTTAAATATAGTGATCCTAAATTTTGCTTTCTTTGTAATATGTTCATGTTTTAATATTTGTGGTGTTCTAATATTTATGTGAAGTTAATGGTCAGTGAGTCTTATTTTGATTGAACATCATAGGAACATAAGGACATTTAGTGAGACATTAATAGACTCATTAGGACATTAATAGAATCACATTAACATGTAATATTTGGTTAATGACTTGTATCACCACCATATAGCCATTGAAGCAAGTACATCTCATAACGTTTTTCTTATTGTAAAATGAATATACTTATTTTTCCAATTTATAGTATATTTTAGAAAGTAAAAATAGTGTCTTTATAGTTATTTTTTAATATTTATTTTATTTATTCCCTTTTGTTGCCCTTGTTGTTTTATTGTTGTAGTTATTATTGTTGTTGTCATTGTTGGATAGGACAGAGAGAAATGGAGAGAGTAGGGGAAGACAGAGAGGAGGAGAGAAAGATAGACACCTGCAGACCTGCTTCACCGCCTGTGAAGCGACTCCCCTGCAGGTGGGGAGCCGGGGTTCGAACCAGGATCCTTATGCCGGTCCTTGTGCTTTGCGCCACCTGCGCTTAACCCACTGCGCTAAAGCCCGACTCCTGTCTTTATAGTTATTACAGATACCATCAATTACTGCCACAGATATATTGTTAATTTTTTAGATGGAGACTGAGAGACAGAAGAGAGAGTGAAAGAGATCACAGCACCAGGAGTCTTTTAATGGGGTTGGGGTTCAAAGCTAGGTAGTGCATATGGCAAAACAGCACACTGTTCAAGTGAGTTATTTCACTAGCACCATAATATGATTTTTATGGACTATAGTTTATGAAATATAATTGATGGATACTTTTTGGAGAAGAGAGTTAGAAAGCTAATTGTAAATCAAATACCTTTTAAAAATACAAATATCATTATGTATATCTGAATTTATGTGTGTGTGTTATATATTGTTTTCAGTATGTAATTTGAATGCCACATAAGATTGCATAGCTGGAGGGGGCAACAGGACTCACTCCACAGAGCAAACACTTCATCATATGTAAGAACAAAATGTGGAAAAGAAGGCACTTGAGATTAAAGAAAAATGTTGGCATAATACTTATGATACTTTTAGGTTCTAAAAAATTAAAAACATTTATTAAGACTGCCAGTTGAAACATGTCTTGCGTGAGTAGTTTGATGACTATTCAGATAGTCTTCTACATTTCTAATAATGACTTTTAAAAGATACTAAATCACCTATAATCTTAGACCAGGGAGACCAGAGCAACAGGTTTTGTCAATATATAAGATACAGTTATTTGTAAATAGCACTAAATGACATAAATCATGGTAAGGTATTATATGGTACAGTAAATCCTAGCCATAGGATTTTCAAAGTAAAACAAACTCCCATATAACTTGGTTATAACAATAACTATCTATTGCATTCTTAAACTCTAAGACAGCAGGAACCTTCCCCATTCTTTATAAAACCTTTATTTCTCCCAGTGCTGGAACTTCTGGGGCATGACTCATTTTCTTTCATGCTTCTCTTAATCATCTGTTGACCTCAACCAATCAATGCAACCAGTACCACCTTGAAATATTTCACTTCAGACAGTGCCCAGAGATGCCAGGCATGGGATATTTATCCTTCAGCTCCATTACTCTGCCACCAAGTTGCAGATGCTAACATGAAACCAACTTGACTTCCCTGAGCAGACAATCTCACCAATGTGTCTGGGAAACCCACCTCTCCAGAGCCCTACCACACTATGGAAAGATAGAAAAAGGCTGGGAGTATGGATCAACCTATCAATGCCCATATTCAGCAGAGAAGCAACTACAGAAGACAGACCTCTCACTTTCTGCACTCCATAATGATCCTGTGTCCATACTCCTAGCGGGATAAAGAATAGGAAAGATTCTAATGGAGGGGATGGGATGTGGAACTCTGGTGGTGGGAATTGTGTGGAAGTATGTCCATCTTATCCAAGGTTTTGTCTATCATTATTAAATCAATAATTTTTTAAAAGTTTCTAAAGAGGTAACATAAATGATATAAATGGAAGAAAGCTTCTGGGTCTCAGTCAGGATAAATATGCTCTTTCCCTACAAGCTTCTTAGAGATACCTTTCCTTGATAGATAAAGAGGCAGAAAGTAAGGGAGGCGGTAGCAGCCGGTTAAGCGCACTAGGCGCAAAGCGCAAGGACCGGCTTAAGGATCTTGGTTCGAGCCTGGGTTCCCCACCTGCAGGGGAGTCCCTTCACAGGCGGTGAAGCAGGTCTGCAGGTGTCTATCTTTCTCTCCCCCTCTCTGTCTTCCCCTCCACTCTCCATTTCTCTCTGTCCTATCTAACAACGACGACATCAACAATAATAACTACAACAACAATGAAAAACAAGGGCAACAAAAGGGAAAATAAATATAAAAAATAGAAATAAAAAAAAGAGGCAGGAAGCAGAGAGAGTAAAAGAGACCACAGAACCAAAGCTTCTTTTAATGTGATAAGGGCCAGGCTCGAACGTTAGTCATGCACATAAATAAGCACACTAAAGTGATCATTTTGCCAGGCCTCTGGAGATTTTTAAGAGCTCTCTGAGGAACATTAAAAGATTAAGTAGTACACACCGAAAGTTATGAAATCAATTATAAATTAAAAGGTTAATTCTCATTAACATCTGAGTTTCTCTAAGAAAGGCAATAGTGAACACAAGGTTTACTTACCAAATGGTTCAGAGAGCCACATATGTATTAAACAGCTGACTTCTGAGTAATGTTTTTACCCAAGTAATGTAGTTTATGCAAGTTTGTTTACAAATTCCCTTTCCTTTGGAGTAAAAAAAAAAATCATAGGAAAGTTGCATCTTTGATCTCTCTGTCTTCATCACAATAGTTCCTAAAATTTATTTATAATTATTAGATAAATGCATGTCATAACTACCCCTTTGTGATTAGCAATGCTATAAGTACATAGTACATTGTGTTCTACTAACCTGTATTCCAAATTATTTAATATTTTATTAGTAAATCTTAAGAGGTAAATATATATATGCATAGATAGATGATGGGCAGTTAATAGAAAATCAAGAAAATAACTCAAATTCTAGAAAAGAAAAGGTGACCATGGATCGTTAAATTTTGATCTCTCACTTAAATCTTTTCCTCAGCAATAAATTTCAGACAAAAGGTTATCTTGGAAATTCAGTAAGAAACATTTATTTTCTTAGTGAACTGAGAGCTAATATAATTAATTATGCATCATCTTTAAAGCTCACTGATTATTGGGATTAACTTTCAATTTCATTTTAATGTGTCATCAAGTGTAAACAAATGTACGTTAGATAACTTTCATATGATATTTATTTAACTATGAAGAAATAATTTATATATTCTAGTATACAAGTTTTCACAAAGCCTATGAAATATAAAGACCAAATATAAAAGAAATATAATTCCTAACAAAGCCATTCTTTGCAAGAGATTTCCCACATATAGTACATTTAAAAATTGCCCCAGGTTTCTGTGTGTATTTTTTTATGTAATTCAGTTTAGGACACATTATTCAAGTGAGGAAAGTTTAATAGAAATGATATGCAGTTGTACTGATCTGATAAGGCCCTCTTTTAACTGAATTTCAGCAGTATTGTATTGTTCAATTAAAATCAGATCAATACTTCACTGAGAAAAGCAGGGACCAGAGAGAAAAGCCTGCATTGTTTTATAAGAAAATTAACTAGCATAGTAAATTCAAATTAGTGATCTCATTTAGAGATTTGGACTCAGAATCATGAGAAGTTCAATACTATGGAGAGAGAGAGAGAGAGAACAGTTTCTAAGCTTGCTTTCTTCAATGTCGTGGTGTCAGACTCCAACTTGGATCACACATATGGCAAAGTAGCACACTATCCATGAGCTATTTTTCCAGCATGCATTCATGTGTTGTAAGTGCAAATTAAATAAACATATTTTCCAAAGAAGTTAAAGAGACTATGGCACCCTAAACACTGATCAAATTAGTGTTAGTTCCCTTCCCTTTTCCTTACAAAGGTCATTTTTCCCTACCTCATTTGCAGTCTTCTATTTCCTCCCTCTGCTTTTTGCCATTAACAGTTCCCATGTGATTCCTTACCTGTGAGAGCATGAATGTTATGTATGGTCATGATTCTACCTTTTTGCTCATTGACTTCCACTGTATTTGAGTATGGAGTTAAAATTTCTCATCACAGACTTGAAAATCTCTCATTTGTAGTTTCCATTTTATTTGCTTTATTTTTAACCATTGGAGTTATTGCTTGTGCTCAATACGTGCACTATGACTCTTCTGTTCCCTTTGCTACAAAAGGTGGGCGGGAAAGTCACAGGACAACTCCACCTCTAGTGAAGGTTCCCCTCTACAGGTTAAGACATAGGATTTAAACTGGGTCCTTGTGATAATAATGTATGTACTCCACACTACTACATAGCCCATCATTACCATTTTATTTTATATTATTATTTGCCTCCAGGGTTTTCACTGGGGCTCTGGCCCACACTATGAATACACTGCTCCTGGTGGCTTTTTCTTTTTCTTTTTTTTTTTTTTTTTTTTTTTACATTTTATTGGACAGGACAGAGAGAAAGAGGGGAAGATAGAGAGGGGCCAAAAAAAAGGTAGACACCTGAAGACCTACCTGCTTCACTGCTTGTGATATGGTCTCCCTGCACTAGTGGAGCGCTGGGGGCTTGAACCGGGATCCTTGAGCATGTCATTGTGCTTCCTACTATGTGTGCTTAACCTGGTGCACTAACACCCAGTCCCCCATGTTACCATTTTATATATCTGTTTGTTTACCTCTTCTCTTCCCTTCACAATTTAAATGTGTAGTCACAGTGCACTTATATCTGTTCCCAGAACATGCTGTTCACTTTTATGTCTCTGGGTTATTATTTTAATGTTATAATGCAATTTTACTTCAGTTAAAAAGAAACACATAGAAAATTGAGAATAAACACATCTACAAATAATTAGAGTAGAAAGTTCCAGGGCAGTCTATTTTTCATGCATTTCAGTCTATCAACTATACTATCCTTCAAGAGTATGTGAACAAAATTTCTCTTTTTCTGACAGTGGTTATTTTATTAATAACAAATCAGTGATACATTTATGAACAAAGAACAGTGTACTGATGATATAAATATAATATAAAGTTAGGAAAATTAGGAAATTCCAATTTATTGTTGAAATGGAGCGAAAAGCTTTTCAGGCGGTCTTATTGGATAGGGCTGAGAAAAATTGAGAGAGGAGGGGGAGATAGAAAGGGAGAAAGATAAGATACCTGCAGACCTGCTTGGTTTATTGTGAAGTGTTCCCTCTGCAGGTGGGGAGCAGGGGCCTCAAACCTAGACCCTTTCTAGGGGCCTTGCCATTAGTGCTATGTATGCTTAACTGAGTGCAACACTGCCCCCCCCCCAATAAATCTTTACTTTACTATATTGAGCTATTTATTTAACTTAAGTTATTTAAGCTATTTTTACCATGTATGTAAAGCCATGATATCTACTTTAGTCAATATAATATATTGCTTACATCAAATATAGAATAGTAAAATCACCATTATCATATTACTGACCCTACAAACAAGAGACAGAAAAGCCATGATTTAATAATATTCCTGGTGGTAGGTATGGTGTATGATTCCCTCCACACCACAAATCTGAGGTGAATCACTATCCTATTTTGGTGACTGTACTTCCTCCTGCTTGTCACTCCTTGATTCTTCTGATTTTCACAAAACTCTGACCTACACCTGCTTCAGGTCCTAGTTCTGAGATGCTTTTCTTGGAACTTCTCCTATTTCGTGCCAATAACTGGCAGTGGAGATGGGAGGAAATAGGAAGATATAATAATTATAGCCATTATACCACTAAGAAGCATGAGTTCTTTACATAAGCCCCATTAATATTAATCATATTTATAACAATTTTGCTCTTTAAAGAATATTAAAATAAACACAGTGTATATTGTTTCATTAAAAAAAAGCATATGCTGGGGCTGGGTGGTGGTTCACCTGATTGAGCACCCATGTTATAGTGCAAAAGGACCAGAATTTGTGTCTCCCTTCCCCATGTGCAGGGGGAAGGCTTCATGAGTGGTGGGGCAGGTCTTCAGGTATCTCTTCTATCTCTCCTTGATTTCTGACCATTTTTATTCAATAAATAAAGAATAAAAAACTTTTAAAAAAGCATATGCCAATGGGCTGGGAGGTGGCACAGAGGATAAAACACTGGACTCCTAGAATAATTCAGGGAGTATATATATATAGCATATTGTATATTTATAGCATCTTTAGTGCATGTTTATAGCATATTCAGTGCTATAAAGTAAGAAAGAGTCTGGGAAACAACAATAGATTATGTCAAAGGCATAAATAATCACTGGAAAAAGTTTTCAGTAATCTGATCTAAAGCAATTTCAGTAAAATGTTATATGGCATTATAATTAAAATAAATGGGCATCCAGAGAGTATTTATATAAATAAATGAATAAAATGTAGGGGAATAGAAAAATGTCCAATGCAGAAGAATCCCAAATAATTTATGTGTATACTATCCCTTCAAAAAGATAGATCACAATTCCCCACTCAATATGTATAGAGTGCTCATAGCAATTTCATTCCAGAACACTTAAAATGCAGAGATTATAGAGAATATCTGAAGAAACCTGGTGAATAATACCTCATCCACATAGTTAAGTTCATTGTTTGCATGTACCCATAGTACAATCTACTGAGATGACATTATCTTTGGAGTCTTCCTTCCTAAAGCATACTACCCAAGACTAACTATGACAAAGCATTAGAGGAAATTCAAATAAGTTATGGGAACTAATTTATAATGCTCAAGATTGGTTCACTCATTGTGGCAACCTGATTGTGCCAATGTAAGTTGCTAATAATGTGGTTGGGATTTGAGTATGGGATATAAGGGGATTGATTCTATACAACCTGCAAATTTTTTTCTGAAATTTTAATTATATTAAAGCAGCACAGAAAATCAAGGAATATTGTAGACAAAACAGAGAATACTGGTTGTATCTGACAGGGAAAATAGTAAGGAATTAGACACCTGAGGAATTAATGAATATTGGTAAAATTTATAAGTAAAATTGATTTTTGTCAATTTTAATAAAAATATTTGTATACCCTTTTGTATTTATACGTTATTAAAAAATTGCTATTTATTTATTCTCTTTTGTTGCCCTTGTTGTTTTATCATTGTAGTTATTATTGTTGTTTTTATTGATGTCATTGTTGGATAGGGCAGAGAGATAAGGAGAGAGGAGGGGAAGACAGAGAGGGGGAGAGAAAGACACCTGAAGACCTGCTTCACCATTTCTGAAGCAACTCCCCTGCAGGTGGGGAGCCGTGGGCTTGAACCAGTATCCTAATGCTGCCTGGGTTCTTGCACTTTGTGCCACGTGTGCTTAATCCACTGTGCTACCGCCGGACTTTCTGTATGTATACTTTACAACATTAAAAACGTAAAAATTACCTGAAGATAAATGGCACAGAAATGGAAAAATTTTAAGTGGCAGGTTAATTAGAGAGGCTTTCTGGAGGTAATATTCAGTTCACCAACTAAATTAATTGGAATATGTTCTAGCTATAATTAATTTATATTTGAACATTAACTATGACACAGCAGTTACGTGTTGTGCACATTGCTTTTATAAGAGGAAAGCTAGAAAGGTCATCTTTCAGATGTGAGAAATTTATTTGGCAGGGCGTTTGAAAGAGTACACTCTAAATTATGCATATTAATCTGATTCATGAAAACAAATAATGCTCAGAGTGCTAATAATAGCTATAATTTATTTATGCCTATTATGAGCTCAATCATGAGTTGACTACTTGCCAACTCCTGTTGAGGTTTTAGAGAACTGATAATCAAGAAAGATGGTCAGTAAACCTTTATTATTATTGTTAGTATTGTTCTTACTGTTACTATTACACTGTTTCAACCACAATGTACAATGTGGTAGACTGGATAATGTTCCATTATAAATACCTGTGTGGGAATACTAAGAAACTGTGACTCTGTTACATTATCAGGAACTATGTAGATGTGAGTAAATTCAGAATCTTTAAGACATATATCTTAGATTGTCTGGATGAGCCTGTTATAAATCACCTGGTTCCTCATAAGAGGGAGGCAAGAAGAGTTTGGAGTTAGGGAAAAAGCAGGTATGATGATGAGCCAGAGGTTGAAGCTGTGTGCTTTGAAGGTTGTGAAAGGGTCCTTGAATGCATGCATGCAGGCAGCTTTTCTAGGTTAAATTTTGTTTTTAAGGATTGAATTCTCTCTTAAAATCTTTGAAAAAGAGCATTTTCATTATTGAAAGCAATAAGACCAGAGATTTTTTTTGTTAGTAAGAGAAATTTTTAGATAAGCTCAAAGTCATCTTTTTTTTTTCCTCCAAGGTTATTGCTGGGGCTTGGTGCCTACACTACGAATCCACTGCTCCTGGAGGCCATTTTGCCCATTTTGTTGCCCTTGTTGTAGTTGTTATTGTTGGATAGGACAGAGAGAAATCGAGAGAGGAGGGGAAAACAAAGAGGAGGAGAGAAAGTTAGATATCTGCAGACCTGCTTCACTGCTTGTGAAGTGACCCCTCTGCAGGTGGGGAGTTAGGGGCTTCAACTGAGATCTTTACCCTGGCCTTATTCTTTCACCATGTGCGCTTAACCCGCTGTGCTACCACCTAGCTCCCCAAATTCTTTACATAAAAATTTCTATCTGTTTCCTCTCAACCAGAGCATTTTTTCATGTGTTTCTCAGACTTTAAAATCTCTTCTGTTGTGAATATTCTGTCCATGTCCTCTCCCCATTTTTGGATGGGATTATTTGTTTTCTTGTTGTTGAGTTTGGCAATTTATATATTTTGGTTATTAGCCTCTTGTCTGATGTATGGCATGTAAAGATCTCCCATTCTGTGTGGGGGTCTCTTGGTTTGGGTAGTGGTTTATTTTGCTGTGAAGAAGCTTTTTAATTTGATGTAGTCCCTTAGGTTTATGCTTGCCTTAGTCTTCTTTGTAATTAGATTCATTTCATTAAAGATGTCTTAAAATTTATGCAGAAAAGAGTTCTGCCAATATTTTCTTCTAAGTATCTGATAGTTTCTGGTCTAACAAACAAGTCCTTGATCCACTTGCAATTTATTTTTGTGTTTGGTGAAATATAGTGGTTCACTTTCATTCTTCTGTATGTTTCAACCCATTTTTGTCAACATCATTTGTTAAAGAGACTCTGCTTTCCCTATTTAATAGTCTGGGCACCTTTGTCAAAGATTAGATGTCCATAGGTGTGGGGGCTTACTCTGGGATCTCAGTTCTATTCCACTGGTCAGTGTGTCTATTCGTGTTTCAGTACCAAGCAGTTTTGATGACAATGGCCCTGTAATACAATTTGAGATCTGGGAGTGTGATGACTCCGGTTCTGTTCTTTCTTCTCAAGATTGTTTTGGCAATTCTAGGTCTCTTCTGGTTCCAGATGAACATTTGTTGCATTTTTTCTATTCTCCTAAAAAATGTGGTTGGGGTTTTGATGGAGATAGCACTAAATTTGTATATGGCTCTGGGTTGTATATTCATTTTGATGATGTTAATTCTTCTAACCCATGAACATGGAATATCTTTCCACTTCTTTGTGTCTTTCTCAATTTCCTTGAGTAGTGACTCATAATTTTCTGTATACAAATCTTTCACTTCTTTGGTTAGGTTTATTCCTAGATATTTTATTGTTTTTGTTGCTGTAGTAAAAGTAATTGATTTCTGGATTTAAACTTCTTCTAACTAGTGTTTGCATAGAGGAATGACATTGACTTTTGAATGTTAATTTTGTAGCCTGACACCTTACTATATTGCCTGATGATTTCCAAAAGCTTTTTGCTGAATTCCTTAGGCTTTTCTATGTATATTATCATGTCATTTGCAAATAGGGAGAGTTTGACTTCTTCTCTTCCAATCTGTATCCCTTTAATTCCTTGCTCCTGCCTGATTGCAATAGCAAGATCTCCAACATTATGTTGAATAGTATTGGTGATAGTGGGCAGCCCTGTCTAGTACATGATGTGAGGCGAAATGCTTCCAGTTTTTCACCATTGAGTATGACGTTGGCTATAGATCTGATATATACAGACTCTACTATCTTCAGGAATTTCCCATCTATTCCCATTTTTATAGTGTTTTGATCATGAAGGGATGTTGTACTTTGTCAAAGGCTTTCTCTGCATCTATTGCTATGACCATGTCATTTTTGGTCTTGCTTTTATTGATGTGGTATTACATTGATTGATTTACATATATATATTTATTTTTTATTTTTTTAATATTTATTTTATTGATTTATTCTCTTTTTTTGCCACTGTTGTTTTATTGTTATAGTTATTACTGTTGTTGTCATTGTTGGGTAGGACAGAGAGAAATGGAAAGAGGGAGGGGAAGACAGAGAGGAGGAGAGAAAGATAGACACCTGCAGACCTGCTTCACCGCCTGTGAAGCGACTCCCCTGCAGGTGGGGAACCGGGGTTCGAACCGGGATTCTTATGCCGATCCGATCTTTGTGCTTTGTGCCACCTGTGCTTAGCCCGCTGCACTGCAGCCCGACTCCCTGATTTACATATATTAAACCAACCTTGCATCCCTGGAATAAACCCCACTTGGTCGTGATAAACAATATTTTTAATATATTGCTGTGTTTGGTTGGCTAGAATTTTGTTCAGTGTTTTAGCATCTATGTTCATCAGAGATACTGGTCTGTAGTTTTCTT
Organism: Erinaceus europaeus; assembly: GCF_950295315.1. NCBI lineage: Eukaryota > Metazoa > Chordata > Mammalia > Eulipotyphla > Erinaceidae > Erinaceus > Erinaceus europaeus. The sequence goes on along the minus strand of NC_080169.1, from coordinate 58,541,942 downwards.
TTTTGTTTGTATCCCTGTCAAAAGTGATGTTGGCTTCATAGAAGCTAGAAGGGAGTATTCCAGTGTCTGAATGACAGTCTAGCAGGATAGAGTTGAAAGTCTTTCTCATTGAATCCTGGTTGAAAGTCTTTCTCATTGAGCACTTGATAGTTATCTTGCTATTCTCTTATGGCCTGTAGTGTTTGTGTGGAGAAGTCTGCAGCTAATCTTATGGGTTTTCCTCTGTAGGTGACTCTTGGTTTTACTCTTGCAGCCTTCAGGATCCTTTCCCAAAGGATTCAAGTGAATGCTATAGAACTATAATTAAATTTTAATCAAGTATGTATTTTATATTTTAATTTAATTGGATAAATAAAATAAAATTCAAATGCTAAATTGTTTGAGGCTACTATTGAGGTTATAGTAATGCACATAAGTCTAATGGAAGCAGGTGAAGCAAGTCATGAAAGACAATAAAATAAAACATTTAGTCTTCAATAAATTACATAAAATAGAGGCATTTGGATATGAAATAGAACAATAGAACAATGGGGTGAATCCTTTAAGGAAAAGAAGATTAATTTTTTAAAGCTTAAATAAATTATCAGATTAGATAAAAAGATTTCTGCATATTTCTTTTTTATTTATTTATTATTGGATCAAGACAGACATAAATTGAGAGAGGAGGGAAGACAGAGAGAGAGGGAGAGAGACAGAGAGACACCTGCAGCCCTGCTTTATCACTTGTGAAGCTTTCTCCCTGCAGGTGGGGACCAGGGGCTTGAACCCGGGTCCTTGTGCACTGTAATTTGTGTGGTTAACTAGGTGCACCACCACTGCCTGGCCCCTTTTCTACATATTTCTACTTTAAATAATTTCAGATTAAAGTAGTAAGTAAATTAAATGTACTTAAATATCACATTATAATTGAAAGTGTACTAAAATGTATTAGTGCTCCTGTATTCTTTTAAAATATGAGCATACTTTTTTTCTGAGTTGTAGTCAAAACAAGAAACAAAAAGAGTAAAATTTGAGATTACTACATTTACTATTTTTCTTTTTTTTCCCCTCCAGGGTTACTACTGGGGCTCGGTGCCTGTGCTATGAATGCACTACTCCTGGAGGCTATTTTTTTCCCCTTTTGTTGTCCTGTCATTGTTGTGGTTATTATTATTGTTGTTGTTGTTATTATTGATGCTGTTGTTGGATAGGACAGAGAGAAATGGAGAGAGGAGGGGAAGACAGAGAGGGAGAGATAAAGACAGATACCTGCAGACCTGCTTCACCTCTTGTGAAGCGACTCCCCTGCAGGTGGGAAGACTGGGGCCGGAACCCGGATTCTTGAGCAGATCCTTGCCCTCTGTGCCACATGTGCTAAACCCGCTGTGCTACCGCCCTGCCCCTATTTACTGTTTTTCAGCACTGATAAAACCACATGAATTTACTGTACCTACGTAGAAAGTTGGTCTGTGATTTTAAAAGGCACTAACACTACTATAGCATTACTACATACTAGGAATTCATTTAATCTTTAAAATAGCTCACCTGGTTAAGAACTATTAATACTATTCATTTTATAAGTGATAAAGCTGAGCCACAGGAAGAACTGCTGGTAGTTATAAGATCTTAAATTTTGAAAAGTGATAATATTTAAGACCAGGGATTCTGACTCCAAGACTATGTTCTAAACTGACATCTGCACTATTTATTTTTGGAACATGAACTCAATTCCCAAGAGTTTAAATTTTATTTTTCAACTTGACTTTGCCAAACCCCTGAATTTGCTAAAAGGTACATTTTAATCACCTCTTTAATAAATCTGTGTTATTTAATTTATTGAGTCAGAAGCATCAGTCTGTTCGGTCAAAGAGCTGTTCCACATTTTTAAGCCATATTGGCAATTCGACTAAATTGGCTCGACTACATGCAAAAACAACCCTACTCTGAATTAGAAGCTTAGGCACAAGCAATCTTGGTGAAATTCACGACTTAGTCAGTTAATCAATAGCATTTACTGAATGCCTTCTGAGGGACTGAGGAGGTAAAAGAGATATATAAGACTTTTTTCCTGGATCAAATGTAATTGCAGCTGGTGTGTAACTTATAGTTGTGATCTCCAACTCTTTGATACTTATGACTGGTTTGTAACTTTATAAGATCTTTTTGATTCAATGCAATGCCCGTGTATTTAAAGATCTTTACTTAAAATCAAAATATTCTTATAACCTGGGTATATACGTTATATTCTGCTTGGTTTTTCTAATTTTGGCGTTGAGAACAGTAATATTAAACATTATATTACATTACATTTTTTATTATACAATAAATGTTGAAAATGTGTCTTTCGCTGACTAAAAGTCTACCATTGACGGAGTATTCATTTATTATGTTAAAAGTTCGTCTGGTAGCTCTACAAGAATTATTAATGCATTTAAAATACATTTAAACCTTTATCTCTTTTTTTTTTCCTCCAGGGTTATTGCTGGACTCGGTACCTGCACCATGAATCCACCGCTCCTGCAGGCCATCCCCCCCCCCTTTTGTTGCCCTTGTTGTAGCCTCGTTGTGGTTATTATTATTGCCATTGTTGATGTCGTTAGTTGTTGGATAGGACAGAGAGAAATGGAGAGAGGAGGGGAAGACAGAGTGGGGGAGAGAAAGATAGACACCTGAAGACCTGCTCCACCACCTGTGAAGCGACGCCCCTGCAGGTGGGAGGCTGGGGCTCGAACCAGGATCCTTATGCTGGTCCCTGTGCTTTGCACCACATGCTCTTAACCCAATGCGCCACCGCCCGACCCCCTACCTTTATCTCTTAATGCTAATTCAAATTTGTCAATCTATGTTCACTCAGCTGATGCAGATTTTTAGAAGAGGAGGACTTATTTCACTTAGTACAAATATCATGTGATTACTTTTGAAAATGTATACACTATTCATTAGAACTTTTGAGTGTTAGGACCAGGGAAAAATACCTCCGTCCCATTGGGTTCTTCTAAGGCAGGATCAAAGCAAGTTGTATTAAGACATATTCATAAGAAAAAAGACTAAACATAACTCCTTGCATTATTAAAATAGTGGCTTAGTAATGATTAACAAGAATGTAAAGTAAGAGGGGTACAATTCCACAAAGTTCCCACCACCAGAGTTCTATGTCTCATCCCCTTTATTGGAAACTTTTCTATTCTTTATCGCTCTCTGGGGATATGGACCAAAACTCTTTTTATGGTGCAGAAGGTGGAAGATCTGGCTTCTGTAATTGCTTCTCCTCTGGACATGGACAATAGCAGGTTGATCCATACCCTCAGCCTGTTTCTATCTTTCCTAGTGGGGTAGGGCTCTGGAGAGGTGTGGTTTTCGGACACATTGGTGAGTCATCTGCCCAGGGAAGTCAGGTAACATCATAGGAGCCTCTGCAACTTGGTGGCTGAAAGGCAGCAAGGTATAAGGCAGGCTAAATAGTACACAGGAACTCAAAGGTAGGCATAGAGCAGAGGTAATTAAGGGTCTTCATGTGGGAAGAAGCTAGGAAGCCTATTTTAGATATGTTCCAAGAGACCCATGATTTTAGTATAGTAATTTTGACCTGAGCCCAATAGCTAAATATGCCCGTGGGCTAAAAATCTTGTCTGGGAAGATGATATCAGAGTTGATAATAGGACTAGAAACCTGGATTAGGACAGAGAGTGCCTCCCAAATATAAGGAAAGTATTTGAATCTTAAAGAGAATGGAGAAGATTCCTTGCTGACATAGAGTTTAAGAAGGCAAGAGATAATTATTATTATATACATTGTGGTGACTTCTGGGATAATGGAAGAATTTGAAATCTGTACTAAAACAGGATAGATGCCTGGAGTGTCTAGGAAAGAAGAGTTGTTATCACATGAAGAGTGTGATATCACTTTATATGACCTAACCATGCCTCCTGATAGTTGCCTTAAGATTCTCAAATGAAATATATTATTTAATTTATTTAGTTTTAAAGGTTTCTGCTGATTAAAACTAGAGGTCTTCATGTGGGAAGAAACCTATTTTAGGTATGCTCCAAGAGGCCTATGATTTTAGTAAATTTTACCTTAGCCCAGTAGCTAACATGTAGGTGGACTAAAAATATTGTTTGGGAAGATGATGTCAGAGTTGAGAATAGGACTAGAAAGCTGGATTAGGACAGAGGGTATATTTCTATAATTCTAGGTAATTGATATTCTTCAAAGTTTGGATAATGTCCCCCCAATCCAAATGTTCTACACAAGGTAATGAATAATAGTAAAAATTACTTTGGACATCTGGGAAAATTGTATATGAAAAATTTTGGAGATGTTGATCTTAACTGAGCAGAATGCTGGCTTGGAAACTGGCAATCTGTCTTGTCCTCCATCTCCTACTCTTTTAAAATTTTATTTTATTTCTCTCTCTCTCTCTCTCTCTCAATTTCTCTCTCTCTCTCAATTTCTCTCTCTCTCTCTCTCTCTCTCTCTCTCTCTCTGTGTGTGTGTGTGTGTGTGTGTGTGTGTGTGTTTGTGTAACTGGAAAGGCTAGAATGCCACCCCTCCATATGCAGTACCAGGGATAAAATCCAGAGCTTTATGTTTGTAAGGAAATCAATGTATTAGAGCCACTTCCTGAGACCCACCTTTCTCTCTCTTCAGTTTGTGAAGTATATTTACTTTTCTTGAATACATCAATCTATTTGCTTAAAATTAAAACAACTGGACAGATAAGTTGTAAAATTTGCAGAAAATCAGATGTATATAATCAATATAAAAATTAATATCCTGTTAAAATAGATAGTAACAGTTAGTCAATATTTTATTTTTTAATGATTCCATTGGGTGAGTTAATTGTTTATAGTATAGCTGTTGAGACATAGGTATAATTTCTCATCTTCCATGTTAGTTGTCTGCAGTAACATCCCAACTTAGGTCCTTTTCCAGCATCCTGCACCAGGACTCCAACACCCTTCCATCATCTCCCTTCTCTTTCTTTCTTTCTTCTGGGATAATGGAAGAATTTGAAACCTGTACTTTCTTTCTTCTCCAGATCTCTCGCTCTCCCCCCCCCCCAGTGCAATATACCCTACCTAGCCCAAATTTTACTTTGTGTTCTCCCTTTTTGTCCTTTCCCTTTCTTCTAATCATTGTGGCCATCTGGTATTTGTCTTTCTCTTTTTGACTTATCTCACTTAACATGATGCCTTCATATTCCATCCTAGCTGAGGCAAGGAGATGACATCATCATTTCTTTTTTTTTTCAATTATATTTTAATCAGAGAGACACAGAGAAAGATCAGAGTACTGTTCAGGTGTGACTTATAGTGGTGGTGGGGATTTAACCAGGGACCTTGGAGCCTCAGGCATGAAAGCCTTTTGCATAATCTTTATGTTGTCTCTCCAACCCCAGCTTCATCATTTTTAACAATTGAGTATTCAATTGTATATACATGCCACAACTTTCTTATTCAATCATCTTTTGTTGATACATTTTGTTAAAAATCTTGGTGCTGGGAGTCGGGCTGTAGCGCAGTGGGTTAAGCGCAGGTGGCGCAAAGCACAAGGACCGGCATAAGGATCCCGGTTCGAACCCCGGCTCCCCACCTGCAGGGGAGTCGCTTCCCAGGCGGTGAAGCAGGTCTGCAGGTGTCTGTCTTTCTCTCCTCCTCTCTGTCTTCCCCTCCTCTCTCCATTTCTCTCTGTCCTATCCAATAATGACGACAATAACAATAATAATTACAACAATAAAACAACAAGGGCAACAAAAGGGAATAAATAAATAAAATAAATATTAAAAAAAAATCTTGGTGCTTTCAAGTTTGAGCTATTACAAATTGTGCTGCTACGAACATAGTTATACATAGGTCTCTTTAAATACATGATTTTCTTTTCTCTGGGTAAGTCCCTAGGAGAGAAATTACTGGGTTTAAGGTAGGTCCATTTCTAGCAGGAAAGCTAGTGCTTAATCCCATCCTTGTGCATGACAATCTGTGCACTTAACTGTGTGTCCCACACTAGCTCCCTGAACAGAACACTCACCAGAGATCCAAACTGCCAACAGACAGATAGAAGTGCATAGTCACTGATTATCAGAGAGATGCAAATAGAGACAACAATGAGATACCACTTTACACCTGTAACAATCAATGTCAGAAAGGACAGAGTCAACATTTTATGTCAAGAGTTTGCTCATTGAACTAAGTTAATGGTGAAGTCTGTGGTAGATATTGGTTAATGTAAAGCCAAACATTAATAAAGAATCATAAACCAGTGTGTTCTCTTCCTGTAATTTCTTCAGCTACATTTTTTACTCCTTGTTAAGAAGAGGACTGTGGTTGAAAACATGACTACCTGCTGAAACATTATCTTTTTTTTTTTTAATTGCCACCAGGGTGACTACTGAAATTTGGTACCTGTTCTATGAATCCACTATTTTCTATGGCCATTTTTTCCTTTCCTTTTTTTTCTCTCCTTTATTTCTATTTTTTATTTGATCATGAAGAGAGAAGTTAAGATGGCAAAGATATATATATATATATATATATATATATATATATATATATATATATATATATATATATATTGAGAGAGAGAGAGTATAGATATGTTTTACCACTATTCAGACTTCTCTCCTGCAGGTGAGGAGCAGGCACTAGAACTCAGGTCATTGAGCATAGTAAGATGTGAAAAAGCATCTTCTCTTTTCTACAATTTAAGGAACAAGAGTGATGAATACTATTTCTTTGATTCTTTTGGAATTTGTCAGAGCTAAAACAAAGACCTTCCCTTTCCTCTTTGGGTAGAGAAACTGGACACATTATCTAGCAATAATCTGGCAATCAACAAAGTAAAGCATAAAGATTGATCTACTAAAAGCATGCACACATCTGTAGCCATTTCTGCTTGTTCAGTTACACAGAGGAGAGACCAAGCAAATTTTGGTAACTTACCCTCATGTTTTTCAGATATAGCTTAAAATCTTAGCATGATAATGTTGGAGGAAGAAAAGGGAAGTCCACTTAGGACAGTTAAGAAAAGAAAGATGAGAGCAGGGGGATTTCAGTTTTGCTCCTTATGTCAGAAGAAATAAGGAGATTGGATTTTTCCCTGGTATAGTGGAGTTACCCAGTACTTTGGACATGTGAATGAATTTTTCAAAGGCTTCCTCTACCTGGGTTTCATAGTCCATCTCATAAAATTAGTATTTTACCAAAGGCATATTTTGTGGTCATATGTATGTTCCCCTCCACTACATTTAAATTACTTTTTTTCCCAAACTGGATGGAAAGGATAGAAAGATTTGAGGTACTGCAGTGTATTTCATTTTGTTTAAATTGCATGAAAAGGTAGGAAATGACTGGGTTGGGCCTTAAGTATTAAATTATTTTGTGTCTTCCTCTTCTTCCTCCTTAGAAAAAAATAAAGAACAAACATCATTTTATAACCTGGTAAATACCACGGTTTGCTCATGCTTTGGCATTCATCAGCTCTCTTGTTCCACTTTTTCTAATTCAGATTTTATGTTGCACAGGCTTTGAGTTTGCTTGATTGTCCTGTTAATGCTCTTATTCCCAAGCAATCAATTTAATTTGATTGATATTTGTTATGCATCCTAGTAAGTTCCTTTTACTTGAATTTCATTTAAGGAGTTTTTTCCCTCTACATTCTACCAATCAATTTGACTTGATTGCTATTTACTTCCTGACCTGTTGATATTGCAAGATTGCTTAAGTGTGCTAATTAGCTCTTGGCCACATGCAATCTTGGCTTCAGCCACATATTTTACATTTTTTATTATTAAATGACTTCATATAAATAATGGCCTCAACAGCATTTTTAAATATTTGCTATCAATGTAGAAGATAGTTTGAGTTCTGGTGGTGGGAATTGTGTGGAGTTGTACCCCTCTTATCCTATTTTTTTGTCAATGTTTCCTTTTTATAAATAAATAAAAAAAGAAAATATTTTGAATATATACTTTTTTGTTCTGGAATATAAAAAGTACATGATTATAGAATACATTATAACTATTATAAAAAATTTCCATTAGATTAAAAAACATAACCGGAGCAAAGATTGAGTTGGTGGGTACAGATAGACTACAGATATAATCTTAGGCTGTCTTAGAACACAGCAGGCTTAATCTGTACATCAGGTTTATCTTTTACCATTGTAAATTAAAAATGTAAATTAAACCAGGTCACTCAAAATGTCCTGTGTTTCTGAAAGTAATTTCAAACAACACTGATAAAATGAATAAAATCTCTTCAATATTTCAAAGAAATACAGCAAAGATCCCTCGGTATAAATTACATCTAGCTAAAGCAGAAGGTTCTGGAAAATGACATCTAATACTTTTCTTTTCTTTTCTTTCTTTCTTGATTTATTTCATTCTCTCTCTTTCTTTCTCTCTTTCTTTTTTATTTTTGCCACCAGATTATTGCTGGAGCTCAGAGCCAGCGCTATGAATCAATCCACTACTGCCAGCAGCCATTACTCACTCTTCTTTCTTCTTCCCTCCCTTCTTCCCTCCCTTCCTTCCTTCCTCCCTCCCTCCCTCCCTTCCTTCCTTCCTTCCTTCCTTCCTTCCTTCCTTCCTTCCTTCCTTCCTTCCTTCCTTCCTTCCTTCCTTCCTTCCTTCCTTCCTTCCATTTTATAGGACATAGAAGAATTGAGAAGAAAGGGAAGATAAATGAAAAAGAGAGGAAGATGGGGGGTCGGGCGGTGGTGCAGTGGGTTAAGCGCACGTGGCGCAAAGCGCAGGGACAGGCATAATGATCCCGGTTCGAGCCCCCGGCTCCCCACCTGCAGGGGAGTCGCTTCACAGGCGGTGAAGCAGGTCTGCAGGTGTCTATCTTTCTCTCCCCCTCTCTCTCTGTCTTCCCCTCCTCTCTCCATTTCTCTCTGTCCTATTCAACAACAAAGCAACGTCAACAATGGCAATAATAACCGCAACGAGGCTGCAACAACTAGGGCAACAAAAAGGGGGAAAAATGGCCTCCAGGAGCGGTGGATTCACGGTGCAGGCACCGAGCCCAGCAATAACCCTGGAGGAAAAAAAAAAAAAAAGAGGAAGATAGACACCCACAGACCTAGTTCACTACCAAGAAGCATCCCAGCTGCAGGTGGGGAATGGGGGCTTAAACCTGGGTCCTTGCTCATAATACTATGTGCGTTTAACGAGGTGCAACAAACCACCTGGTCCCTTTTCTAATAATTTTCCAAATTTTGATTAGATCTATTAGATATATATTTTCTTTGGTTAATTCTATGAATGTTATGTTCATTTTAATATTTTACCAGTGGTTAACAAGATAGTTTATCAGGGAAGGTACCTTTTTGTCCTATATTCAACCAGCTTCTTCTTTTTTTTTTTTTTTTTGGTTATTAGGATTTTTTTAAATTTATTTTTTATTTAAGAAAGGATAAATTAACAAAACCATAGGGTAGGAGGGGTACAACTCCACATAATTCCCACGACCCAATCTCCATATCCCATCCCCTCCCCTGATAGCTTTCCCATTCGCTATCCCTCTGGGAGCATGGACCCAGGGTCATTGTGGGTTGTAGAAGGTGGAAGGTCTGGCTTCTGTAATTGCTTCCCCACTGAACATGGGCGTTGACTGGTCAGTCCATACTCCCAGTCTGCCTCTCTCTTCCCTAGTAGGGTGGGTCTCTGGGGAAGCAGAGCTCCAGGACGCATTGGTAGGGTCTTCAGTCCAGGGAAGCCTGGCTGGCATCCTGATGGCATCTGGAACCTGGTGGCTGAAAAGAGAGTTAACATACAAAGCCAAACAAATTGTTGAGCAATCAATCATGGACCCAAAGGTTGGAATTGTGCAGAGGAAGTGTTGGGGGGGGGGCACTCACTGCAAACTCTAGCTTACTTCTGCTTTCAGATATATATTTTGTACTAGTTTATGGATACATGTGAACATATGCTCTCTCTCACAGAACCTGGTATATATCTAGGTTTTGGGACTTTGTTAGAAAGTGATCCACCTTGGATGGAATTAGAGAATGCTATGAAAGGATTGGTCTCACCCGAGTAATGAAGCTGAAGGGTTGTCATTCCACATGTGAAGTCTCTGGACACAGTCTGAGCTGAAGCATGATGAGGTGGCAATTGTTGCGTTGATTAGGTTGCGATAGGCAGATGCAATATTATTTGATATGGATTGGGAGAGGCATGCGAGAAAGTGGGCCCTATCCTAAGGTTCCAGGACTGGGGGAAGTAGACACTCTATAGTGGAGATGTGAGGTTCCTGCTGTCTTAGGGTTCAAGAAGACAATGGATAGTTAATGTTATCATCACATTATTTGGTAATTGGGTTAACTTTGAAAAGTCCTTTTGTTAGGGTTTGCTGTATAGTACCTATTATCTTATATAGCTGTGCCACTGGTTGCTTCTGATCTACTTTGTCTAGGCTTTTGAGAGAGTCCGCATATCAAATACACAGCCTATATATTAAAAAACTCAGTCTGTGTTTTAAAAAGTTCGAGACATACAATTAATTTTTCCCCTCTCATATTAACTAGTGATTTATATGACTACACTTTACTAGGAGTGTACATAAACACCATTCCCCACCACCAAAAGACTGTGTCCCTTCCCATCCACCCACCCCCACCCCCCACTGGCCCAGGAAGCCTCATGTTCAACCAGCTTCTAACTCAGCTCTCACCACACTGGGGAACTTTCAGTACAGTGGTATTTTTCTTGCTTTCCCTCTCTTTCTCTGTCTCCATCTGAAAAAGTTTTTCCAGAGCAGTGAATGTAATGAGAATAGCAACAACAACAACAGTGACTTCACTGTTATTATTATTACTATTACACACATTAGCTTTATATTATTCTAAAGCAGAGACAATTCTTCAAAGGACCCCATTCAGTGGCTGTCATATTGTGGATATATATACCAATACAGTATTCATGGATCTGTTTTACAGTTTAGGAACTCAGCTATATATTTTGATTCCTTATTTCTCTGTATTTAGGTTAATATAGTTCATCTATTGTCTATCTTAAGCAAATATATTTATAACTCTCCATTCACAGATTTGAGAATAGATTCAAGTGTGACTGAAGAACCAAAAGGGAAGAAGTTCTATAAAATGAAGTCAGTTTTTCTCAATATCTATTAATGCTGTCAATTTTGAAAACCCATAGTGAAAACTTGTAATATTTCTTAGCAGTCCCTTTTTTTACATCTAGGTGTTTTCCATGCTTAAGGACTCAAAAATTCCATATTATTTTTATGATCTAGAAAAATCTAATTTGTGAGTTGCACTCAGGTATAGACTCATTAGTGGACATGTCCTGTCTATCATAGAAGCATGTCTTTTTATTTCAGATTAAAGATATATCCTCTCCTTATCATGTGAAGTCTTCCATTTTCCATACTTTTCCAGGTCTTAATATGGTATGAATATTCCAAGTCTTCTTGACTTTATATAGCTGTGTAATTTCTCCATATATGTTCAAGCCCAGGCTTTTGCACATGGCAATGTATGCATTTTATTTATAAGCCATCTCCTGACCTTGTAAATTTTTTTTTTTGCCTCCAGGTTTATCACTGGGGCTTGGTGCCTGCACTACCAGTCCACTGCTCCTGAAGGATATTTTTCCCATATTGTTGCCCTTATTGTTGCCCTTGTTGTGGTTGTTATTATAGCTGTTGTTGTTGCTGGATAGTACAGAGAGAAATTGAGAGGAAGGGAGATAGAGGGGGAGAGAAATAGACACGTGCAGACCTGCTTCACCGCTTGCGAAGCAATCCCCTTGCAGGTGGGGAGCCAGGGGCTCAAACTGGGGTCCTTGTGCCGGACCTTGCTCTTTGTGCCATGTGCACTTAACCCACTGTGTTACCGCCCAGATCCCTGCCCCGTGACTTTCGTTTAAAACAAATTTCTGATTGGTTCTTCATTCTTCTATTACTCAGTTTCACACCAAAAAAAGCATTATTTTAAAATAGTTAGAAGTCTACAGATAAGCAAATTTAATTTTTTCATATTTAACTTCAGGCCATCGAATTAGTAATAATTTTAAATATTTGTTTGAGTTCATTATTATTCTATGTTCTTTTTTTTTTCTGCCACAAGGGTTATCACTGGGGCTTGACACAGACACTACAAATCCTCCCTTTTCTGGTGACCATTTTTTCCCCCCATTCTATTAGGGGAGAAAGAAATTGAGAGAGGGAGATAAAGAGGGAAAGAGAAAGACACCTGCAGTGTAGTGTCCTTCCTTCAGGTAGGATGCAGTTGCTGGAACCTGGGGCCTTGTACATAGTAATATGTGTGCTTAACCATGTGTGTCATGGCAGGGGCCCCTGAGTTTTGAATATTTTTAATGGAAATTTTATTTGTGAAGATGATTTTCAATGCTTTTTAATATCAATATTCCTGTTAGGCTTAAATGTTTTGTTTTTCCTAGCTGCACTGAAAAAAAAAAAAGAGGGCTGAGGGAGTCCGGCGGTAGCGCAACAGGTTAAACGCAGGTGGCACAAAGCACAAGGACCCACATGAGGATCCAGGTTGGAGCCCTGCTCCCCACCTGCAGGAGAGTTGGCGGTGAAGCAGGTCTGCAGGTGTCTATCTTTCTCTCCCCTTCTCTGTCTTCCCCTCCTCTCTCCAGTTTTCTCTGTCCTATCCAACAACGACATCAGTAATAACTACAGCAATAAAACAACAAAAGGGAATATGTAATAAGTATAAATATAAAAAGGACAACAAAAGGGAATATATAAATAAATATAAATGGAAAAAAATGAATAACATGCTGAAATGGGAGCTTTACTTGGAACAGAAGGAGAACACTAAAAAAGGGACAATGATCAATAATCTATTCACAAATTAGCAAGGTAATCTTTAAGAGTGGCCTTGATATTAAAAAAAATTAGATAAAGCTGTTTGAAACATCAATGTTATTGGTAGTTTTGTGGCCAATGAAGACAGTAATTCTCTTACAAAAATAAGTACACTTGCAAACAGTGACATCTGGTAGAGTTAATCTTTAATACTCAGGTTGATTATATTTTCATTTATTTAACAGTAACTTTTTGGTGGAATCCTTAAAGGATGATGCTGAAATGTAAACATTTAATTAAATCATTGAAATATTTAAAGACACCATCCACCTCTTTTAAAATCCAGATATGTTTTATTGAGGGAAATTAATGACTACCAGCTTCTGGAAATGGCACAAAGAGCAATGTCATTTCTATTCTTAAGGAGCTTAGAATCAGAAACATTTTTAAAGCATTGTCTGCACTCATTTGTAGTAAGTTAAAGTGTGCTGTCCTCCCCTCTACAGGACACAAATAAATTTGCTGATCAAATAATTTAGCTGTCAAAAGGATAATTATTTTTAACAAAACAGTAAATTAATAATAGTAACAATAACCTGTTTTCCAAGAAGCCCAACTTTGCCTTGTGAATGCCTAGGATTACTAAGAGAACATTACAGTCTTGCAAAAGTGTTAGACTGTAAATAGAGCTGAATGATCAAAGTTGCCATGGGAAACTTGTAGACTATTCCAAAAGAAGAAACTAAATGAAATTCACTGATTGAAGTTGGAAGTCTGTGTTCTGGGGAATTCTTACCTATTTCCACTGATCGTGCTTAAAAGCCTGCTAAAACTACATGAGTCTGTGGGTAGTTGCTAATCTTGTTTCTCTCATTACAACTTCCTTTACATCTGGCTATCTTTATATACAGAACTGTATGTAAGAAAAGTAAAAAAATCGAATAAATTTGAAGATGATAATAGAATATTTCACATGGAAGCTTTCTGTTGGATTGTACTGCAATTATGAATAATATAAACTGGTTTAGAGAAGATTTCATAGGGCTTTTTAGCTGTTGAAAAAGTGCTGCACAATTCCCCCTTTTTATTTCCCCTTTTTACCAATGTCTAGGTATATAAGTAGGAAGGGGAGGAGGTGGCAGGGGGAGGAAAAGTCAAGGGCTCCCTTTTCCTTCCTGGATATTTCAGATTAGAAAGAGAGTAAAAGAAGGAAAGACACCACAGAACCAATGCTTTCCCCCGCGAGGTAAGGAACCAGACTTGAGCCAGGATCATTTATTCATTCTGTCTTCTACTCAAATGCAATAGTTGTCCTTACCATAATTTTTCTTTCCTAGGAATCAATACTATATGTAGAATAAAAATCTTTCACCTCTAGTTATTTTCACCTCCCCCCCATCTCCGTTTCTCTTTTTGTTGTTTGTTTGTCTTTGTCCCTAGATCATTACTCAGCTCGGGTTTATGGTGATGCTGTAGATTGAATTTAGGATGGCCATTGACTCAGATATGAAAGTTTTTGGATAATTGTTATGCTATCTCTCCATTCCATACCAAAGTCAGTCTTTCTTTAACAGACTTTAGCAAATACCCTGTCTGATGAATCATCAACATAATCAATAGACTCTTAACAACATTTTTATGATATTCCTTCTTTTTTAAATTTTTGTTTATAAAAAGGAAACACTGACAAAAACCATAGGATAAGAGGGGTACAACTCCACATAATTCCCACCACTAGGGCTCTATATAAACACCATTACCACCACCAAAAGACTGTGTCCCATCCCACTTACCTACCCCCACCCCCACCCCCCAACCCTGCCACCCTGGGAAGCCGAATGTCCACCCTCACCCTCACCCCAGGGTTTTTACTTTGGTGCCCTTCTCCAGATTTAGTCAAATCCTGCTTTTAGTTTTCCTTTTTGTTCTTCTTTCTCAACTTCTGTTGAAGAGTGGGATCATCCCATACTCATCTTTATCTTTCTGACTTAGCTCACTTAACATAATTCCTTCTAGCTCTATCTAAGAGGGTCAGAGAAGGGGGGTTCATTGTTCTTTTTTTTTTTCTCTTTCATTTTATTTATTTAAGAAAGGAGACATTAACAAAATCAGGATGGGGGGGGTTACAACTCCACACAATTCCCACCACCCAATCTCCATATCCCATCCCCTCCCCTGACAGCTATCCCAATCTCTATCTCTCTGGGACTATGGACCCAGGGTCATTGTGGGTTGCAGAAGGTGGGAGGTCTGGCTTCTGTAATTGCTTTCCCACTGAACATGGACGTTGACTGGTCGATCCATACTCCCAGTCTGCCTCTCTCTTTCCTAGTAGGGTGAGTCTCTGGGGAAGCAGAGCTACAGGACACATTGGTGGGGTCTTCAGTCCAGGAAAGCCTGGCCGGCATCCTGATGGCATCTGGAACCTGGTGGCTGAAAAGAGAGTTAATATACAAAGCCAAACAAATTGTTGAAGAATCATGGACCCAAAGGTTGGAATAGTGGAGATGAAGTGTTTTGGGGTACTCACTGCAAACTCTAGTGTACTACTGCTTTCAGCTATATATTTGCCCTAGTTTATGGATACCTGTGAACATATGCTCTATCTCCTGGAACCTGGTCTATATCTAGGTTTTTGAGACTTTGTTAGGAAGTGATCCACCTGGGATGGAATTAGAGAATACTATGAAAGGAAAGGTCTCACCCGAGTGATGAAGCTGAAGGGTTGTCATTCCACATGTGAAGTCTCTGGACTCAGTCTGAAGTGAAGCATGCTGGGGTGGCACTGGTTGCGTTGATTAGGCTGCAATCAGTGGATGCAATATTATTTGATAAGAATTGGAAGAAACATATGGGAAAGTGGGCCCTACCCTAGGGTCCCAGGACTGGGGGAAGTTAAGCCTCTATAGTGGAAATGTGAGGTTCCTGCTGTCTTAGGGTTTGAGAAGACAATGGATAGTTACTGTTAGTATCACATTATTTGGTAATTGGGTTAGCTTTGAAAAGTCCCTTTGTTAGACATACAATCAATTTTCCCCCTCTCATATTAATTAGAGATTTATATGACTACAATTTAATAGGTGTGTACATAAACACCATTCCCATCACCAAAAGACTGTGTGCCATCCCACCCCCCTACCCCCAACCCTCACCCCTGCCGGCCCAGGAAGCTGCATGTCCACCCTCCCCCTCACCACAGGTTTTTAGTTTGGTGCCCTACTTTCCATTTAGTCAGATCCTGTTTTTAGTTTCCCTTTCTGATCTTCTTTCTCAACTTCTGTTGATGAGTGGGATCAGCCCATACTCATCTTTATCTTTCTGACTTAGCTCACTTAACATAATTCCTTCTAGCTCTGTCCAAGGTGGATCAGAGAAGTTGAGTTTATTGTTCTTAGTAGCTGCATAGTATTCCATTGTGTATATATACCACAGCTTTCTCCGCCACTCATCTGTTGTTGGGCACCTGGGTTGCTTCCAGGTTTTAGCTATTATGAATTGTGCTGCTATGAACATAGGAGTAGACACATCTTTTTGGTTGGGTGTTATAGAGTCCTTGGAGTATATCCCCAGGAAAGGAATTATTGGGTCATATGGAAGGTCCATGGGTTCATTGTTCTTGTTGGTATGCTTCTAATTCTGCTTCTAAAACCCCTTCTGTTTCATTGGTTTAATCCCCCTTGCTTAACACTGTATTCTATTTACATAACCACTGTTAACTAAGCACCACCCTGCTTGCAGGGCATTGGTTTAATCCCCATTGGCTCATGATGTCATTTTGCTCCGCCCCCTCTCCTTTGTCACACCCTGATTTTCACCAGTCTCTTTTTGCTCCACCCTCTCTACGTCACATCCTGTTTCCACCCTACTTGGCGAATATATATAAATAGACAGGATTGTGATTAGGGATAGCTTAGCTTAGTTTAGATTGCGCTGCATTCCACATGAATAAAGAGATACTGCGTACAGCTCAGCTATGAGTCCCTGGTCGTCTGTCTCCCGCCCATGAAGCTAGCCCGGCAGTTCTTAATAGCTGAGTAGTATTCCATAGTGTATATATACCACTGCTTTCTCAGCCACTCATCTGTTGTTGGGCACCTGGGTTGCTTCTATGTTTTAGCTATTATGAATTGTGCCGTTATGAATATAGGTTACACATAACTTTTTGGTTTGCCCAGATGATTTTGCAAATGGATTCTACAAAGCCTTCAAGGAAACATTAATATCCATGCTTTTTAAGCTCCTACAAAATATTGAAGAAACATAAATCTTGCCTTCCACCTTCTTGAAGCCAATAACATCCTGATAGCAATAGCAGACAGACACACAGCAAAAAAAAAAATTATAAACCGATATCTCTGATGAACATAGATGCTAAGATATTGGACATAATTCAAGCAAACCAGATACAGCAGTATATTTAAAAGATTGTACATGATGACCTAGTGGTATTTATCAAAAGAATTTAAAGCTGGTTCAATATATATATATAGTCCACCACATCAGCAATTATAAAACCAAAAAGAAAAAAGAATCAATAGATGCAGAGAAAGCCTCTGACAAATTCCAACATGCCTTCATGATCAAAACACTTCAAAAAAAAAAAGATAGAAAATTTCTTAACCCAGTGAAGTCCAATACAGCAAACTTATAGCCAACATTATACTCAAAGGTGAGAAGCTGAAAGAATTTCCAGTTAGTTTAGGTTCTAGACAGGTATGCCCACTATCATTACTGTTCAACATAATGTTTCATCTTCTTACCATAGCAATCAGGAAAAAGAAAGAAATGAAAGTGGCACATACTGGAAGAGAAGAAGTCAATCTGTCATTATTTGCAGGCTACATGATAGGATGCATAGAAAAGCCTAGAGCAGGAAAATCCTGGAAAGTATCAAGTAATACAATAAGGTATCAGACAACAAAGTTATCATATACTTTTAAATTGTACTTTGTCTCTTCATTTCTTTTTTGCCTCCAGGGTTATTGTTGGGTATTGGTACCAGTGCTACAAATCCACTGCTCCTAGCAGGCATTTTTTTTTTCATTTTATTGGGTA
This sequence comes from Erinaceus europaeus, assembly GCF_950295315.1. Taxonomy (NCBI): domain Eukaryota; kingdom Metazoa; phylum Chordata; class Mammalia; order Eulipotyphla; family Erinaceidae; genus Erinaceus; species Erinaceus europaeus. The sequence goes on along the minus strand of NC_080169.1, from coordinate 58,524,108 downwards.
GGATAGAAAGAAATTGAGAGAGGGAGAGATAAAGAGAGAGAGAGAGAGAGAAAGAGAGAGACCTGCAGATCTCCACCACTGGTGAAGCACCACTGCTGAAGGTAGGGAGCAGGGGCTCAAACCTGGGTCCTTGCACAGAATCTTGTGCTTCTTACTTACTATTTGCGCTTAACAAGTGTGCCACCTAGCAACCTCCTACCTTTTTTTTTTCTCCCACCAGGTTTATCTTTGGGGCTTGGTGCCTGCAGAGTGAATCCACTGCTTTTTGCAGCCATTTCCCTCTCTTTTTTTTAATTATATAGGGCATAGAGAAATTGATAGAAAGGGTGGGCAATAGAGAAAAAGAAAGAATTACACTTCCAGACTTTGCTTTACTGCTCAGCTAGCTTGTGAAGAAGCCTCATCCTGAAGTTAGTGAACTAGGGTGGGGTGGGGTGGTGGGAGGATGTTAAACCAGGGTTCTTGGGCATGGTAATTTGTGTGCTTAACTGACTTCACCACCACCCAGTCCTGTAACTTATATTTTATTTCAGTATATATCTTAAATCTGTTTATTAATAGGAAGAAAGTACATATCTACTGATCTAGTAGTAGTTCACCTGGATAATACAACAGCTCTTTCATGCATGTGACCTAGGTTTAAACCTAGCTCTCACCAAACTGGAGGAAGATTTGATGCTATGGTAAATTTTTTTCTCTCCCTCACTTTTTTTTCTCTCTGAAAATATGGACACATAGTGAAGAAACATTAGTGATGACAAGAAATGCTTTACCTCAACTTATAATTTTATTTTATTTTATTTTTTTTCTAGTGATTCTTTCATAGATTTATTTCCTCTGTAATTCTTTTTTTTTAATTTTTTATCAACTTATAATTTTAAATGCTTTCAAATGTGAAATTTATTTTTGAGCTGTATATAGATTTAGATTTAACCCAACCATTTTCAGAGAATCATACTAGCATATAGCACACTATCTCAACCATTCATTTTTTACATATGGTTATTGTTTGTTGATCTACCAACATGAGTCAGTCTACAAAGGCTGTAAGCATACTTTTAAGTTGATAGGTACACTTTTGATAACATCAATTAAATATTGAGAGAAAATAACTTGCTTATTATTTTTTTTTTATGGATATTTTTTTTTATTACAAAGGATAGGTGACTACACAATGAATTGACCATTCCTAGTAGCTTTTTTGTTTGTTTCATATGTGTGTGTGTGTGTGTGTGTTATATTTTTCTTTTTTGGAGAAAGAAATTGAGAGGCATGGGGATAGAAAAAGAGAGAGAAAGAGAGAGAACCAGTATCAAGCTCCACAACTTGTGGAACATTTCCCTGCAGATGGGAACTGGGAGATTGAAGGTAGGTCCTTGTATATGCTAATGTGTGGAATCCACCAGGCACCCCACTCCCTTCCCTTTTACTTCTTAGTTTCATTGGACATTTCTACTAACACTGATTCTTATTTTTATAGTACAACTTCCGGACAATACAAACATTTTACACCACATGTCCTTTTACTAAACACTGCCAACATTTCTACCTGCTCTGATTAGCAATATTGGTTTGCAAATTCTAAATTCCCAAGAAACATATTGTCATAGACAGACTCAGTGACATGTTAAAATTCTCTGTTTATGTATTAAATGTCTTAGCCAGAAAATTTAAAATGAGTACACATTATATTCAAATTACATAGCTGAATTTAATGATGGTATACATTTTTATAAATGGAAGGACTAATAGTGGGAGAAAATTATATTAATTGCCTTTCCACATATTTATTTTTAAGTAGAGTTTTTTGCTTCACATTTGACTTTTATATTTTATAACTTTGCAGAAGTTATTTCATGACATGTTGAATTAATGACAATTATTTTCAATAGCTAAACTTAACAATATGATTCAGGAAAAATTAGAAAAGTTTTACACATAGTGTTATACTTGAAACAGAAATATTGGAAAGGTACAAATATAATCATTGACTTAATGCTACAATATTTAATCTAACTGATAGTACTCATTACCAAAAATTAAATTAACATTGGCTTAAATTTTAGTTTTACCCCTACCAAAAGAAAGCATTTCAATATGATCATGTATTGTGTTGTCAGAAAAGTCATGACATATTTTTCTATACAAAAACATGTCATACCTGAAAGCAGAAGTACACTAAAGTTTGCAATGAGTACCCTCCTAACACTTCCTCTCCACTATTCCAACCTTTGGGTCCACGATTGCTCAACAATTTGTTTGGCTTTGTATGTTAACTCTCTTTTCAGCCACCAGGTTCCAGATGCCATCAGGATGCCGACCAGGCTTTCCTGGACTGAAGACCCCACCAATGCGTCCTTGAGCTCCGCTTCCCCAAAGACCCACCCTACTAGGGAAAGAGAGAGGCAGACTGGGAGTATGGACCGACCAGTCAACGTCCATGTTCAGCGGGGAAGCAATTACAGAAGCCAGACCTTCCACCTTCTGCAACCCACAATGACCCTGGGTCCATGCTCCCAGAGGGATAGAGAATGGGAAAGCTATCAGGGGAGGAGATGGGATATGGAGATTGGGTGGTGGGAATTGTATGGAGTTGTACCCCTCCTGCCCTATGGTTTTGTTAATTTATCCTTTCTTAAATAAAAAATAAATTTAAAAAAAAAGAAAAGGAGAGACACCTGCAAAAAAAAAATGAATGTTAAAATCTGCAAATTTGAAGTTATAATAGGGGGAATAAAGCTATCTGAGATATCTTATAACTACAATTAACTGTCAGTTTCTTAAAATTAGAGTTCTTACTTCAATTTGAATTTTTTTGACTGCTACAATTATATGTACCATCATTGCTTTACACTCAACTAAAGCTCTCTCCTGTTTACCATTCAGGACAACAAAGAATTAATACTGCTTAAAAAAAAAGTTAATACTAATGGAGTTGGGCGGTAGCGCAGAGAGTTAAACACACGTGGCTCAAAACACAAGAACCTGCATAAGAATTCCAGTTCAAGCTGCAGGCTTCCCACCTGCAGGGGCATCACTTTTCAGGAGGTGAAGCAGGTCTGCAGGTTTCTCTCTTTCTCTCTCCCTCTCTGTCTTCCCCTCCTCTCTCCATTTCTCTCTGTCCTATCTAACAATGACGACATAAATAACAACAACAATAACTACTACAACAATAAAAAACAACAAGGGCAACAAAAGCGAAAATAAATAAATATAAAAAAATAAAATGTTAATATTTGTATAAGGCTGCGCATGTTAAAACTAAGAAAGAATATAATGATTATAGAGAGAATACAGCTGAATATATTTCTGTTATGGATTTTTTTAGTTATATAAAACATTTTTGGTATGTTTGACTCAAGATAAATTCAGCAAATTGTTTTTTTAAAGTATATTTCTGGAATCAGGAGGAAAAGAGTTATTTATAATACCAGTTATTTCTTTAGTAAAATGATGATTATAAGATATTTTCTTGGAATCTTACAAATCACTTCAAGATAATGAGTAGGTATTAATTTTGATGATATAATACAAAAATCAGTGATGTATAGTTTCTTAGCAAATAATGATTACCCTAAAACTCTGAAGATGCTGCTTTCATTTTGTATATTTTTAATTAGAATTAAAAGTGAGCAGAGTGCAGGAAATCCATGTAAACCAAAACTGAGAATTGTTTAGAATACATGGCTAGATCAGTAAATTAGTAAGATAATTCAGTATTTCTTAATATCTATGAGTAATGGACCAAAGAAGTGATTAATTTTAGATGTATAAATAATGATAAATTAAGATAAGGAATATGTAGCATTATTATCAGCAAAACTATCTTGATAATGAAACCTGAACAATAAAATAGAATTATCTCTCCTGGAAAGATAATAGAATTTCTCTTCCATGAATTCATTTTGAAACTCAGCAAAATAATCCATTAGAAACAGTGCTAATGTGTTGCAGAAAGGAAAGAATAAACAGTTAAAACATTTTGGTTCTGGTTTTATAGTTCAACAAATCCTTTTTTCTTTTTTATTTTTATTAGTGATTTAATAATGATTAACAAAATTGTGGGTTAAGAGGGTTATAATTCCACACAGTTCCCACCACCAGAACTCCCTATCCCATCTATTCTATTGGAAGTTTCCCTATTCTTTATCCCTCTGGAAGTATGGACCAAAGATCTGTATGGGGAGAAAAAGGTGAAAGGTCTGGCTTCTGTAATTGCTTCATCACTGGATATAAGCATCAACAGACTGATCCATACCTCCAGCCTGATTCTATTTTTCTCTAGTGGGGTAGGACACATTGGTGAGTTCATGTCTGCCCAAGAATTCAGGTTGGTTTCATGCTAGCATCTGCAACTTGGTGGCTGGACACCATTAAGATATAAAACAGAACAAATTGTTTAAGAGGAGACGGGTGGTGGCAGATCTGGTTGACTGTACATGTCACAATGCTCAAGGACCCGGGTTCAAGACCCCACTCCTCACCTGTAGAGGGAAAGCTTCATAAGTGGTGAAGCAGTGCTGCAGGTGTCTCTCTGTCTCTTTCCCTCTATGTCTCCCCCTTCCTCTCGACTTCTGGCTGTCTCTATCCAATCAATCAATAAATATAATAAAACATTAAAAATAATGTACAGCAGATGAAATTTGGAGTTTTGATGTTGGAAGGAGCTAGGAAGTCTATTGTAGGTATACTCCAAGGGGCCCAAACTTTACAAATTTTTCCCTGAGCCTATCAGCTAAGTTGCAGATGGGCTAGGAGTATTGTCTGGGAAGACAGTGTCGGAGTTGAGAACAGGACTAAAAACCTGGATCACAGCAGAAAGAAGCTCCCAAATATGGGAAAGGTATATAAATACTATAATTGTAACCCCCACTGATCTGACTTAGGGCCCATGTCTATTCATATTTGGCACAGGAGCCTATGTAACCTTTGCATCCCTGTCAGTCTGAGCTCACATACCATGGCTACAGCTAGGAACAAGTCTAGGTTGCACTAATTTCAGGGCCAGTCTTTCTCCAGTGGCAGAATATGTTGACTCAGCCTCCTTTCAGAGAATGGGACTATTTCTACCACTGCTGTTTTACATTGTGGGCAATGTCCTGTAGAGGCCCACAAGAGGGTTTATGATGTTGTTCTTGATGGAGATGGTCAGTGATGGTGGAAAGAGGGATCTGTTAGAGGTCTAAGTCTATCGTATCTATGTGGGAATCAAGGATTCCCTGACTGGAGCCCCAGTCTCTTGCTCTTATCCAGATTTTGAAGTCCTTATTTTATCTGTCAAGGTTAGACTTAGAGTAATTGAGGGAAGTGAAATAGGAAGTAGGTGAGGAGGTTATCTAAGTCTAAGTAGAAACTATTTGATTAAGTACTTCATGATGTCTTTTTTAGGTCTTTCTTTTTGCATGCTGCACTTTTTGAGTCACTGTAGTCTATTGAGCACTTATACTTTAAGGTTTATTTTATCTCCCAGTTTGTGAATACATGTGCACATGTGCCCTCTTCCTTGGTCTCTAGTATCTATCTAGGTTCAGTAACTTTGTTAGGAAGTGTCTCACCCAGAATAGAACTAAGGAGTCATATGAACTAGGAATTTAGGAGTTAGTGGATTGACATCCCAGACTTGGTGTCTCAGGACACAGCCCAAAATGAAACATGTTGAGGTAGCCCTGATTGTACTGATTTGGTTGAGTTCAGCAGATGCAGTATCAAATGGTATGGATCAAGAGAAGCATGAAGGAAAACAAGTAAAGCCCCAGAGGTTAGAGGACTGGGAGAAATATTGGTTTATATAGAATGAGGAAGGTTCCTTGCTGTATTAGGGCTTAAAAGGGCAATAGATAATTATTATTATAACCAAGCTATTTAGGAACTTGGTTTACTTTGAAAATTCCATGGTTAGGATTTACTGTACTATCCAAGACCTTACCATGATTTATGTCATCTAATGTAATTTACAAATAACTCTATCTTATATATTGACAAGACCAGTTCTTCTGGTCTCCTTCATCTAAGATTATAGGTGATATAATATTTGAAGAAAATTTATTATTAGAAATGCATTAACAATTTAACCCCAATTTGGAGTCACTGGTGTGTGTTTTTAAAGAAGTACAATGTAATAGATGTATTTTTTAAAGTAAGATAACATTTACTTGGGCACCGGAATGCATGTTTAGATGGTGCTGGGTGGTGTTGCACCTTTTTGAGTGCAAACACAGGAGGGCCCAGGTTCAAGTCCCGGGTTCTCACATGCATGGGAAAAGCTTCATGAGTGGTGGAGCAGTGCTGTAAGCTTCTCTTGTTCTCTCTCAGTCACCCCTGTCCTCTTGATTCCTCACTGTCTCAATCCAAATTAATAATATAAGTATTAAAAAGACATATGAAATACATGCTTATTATCTACTAAACTGGTTATCATTAAAATTAAGACATGACAAAAACAAAACTTTTCAAGTGAGTTTTTTTTAATGGCTTCATTGGTATTTACTGGTGACTTGATTCTAATATAGTAGAGAAAACAACTTATAAACCTGCTCATCTTAAGCCAAGAAAAACTATTTAAATTAATAATATTTCTGGGGAGGAGCAGGTACTGACACGCCTGGTTAAGTACACACATTATAGTGTGCAATGATCTAGGTTTAAGCCCCTGGTCCCCACCTGAAAGGGGAAAGTTTCATGACTGGTGATGCAGAGTTGCAAGTATCTCTCTGTCCCTCTCCGTCTCTTCCTCTCCCCTCTCAATTTCTCTTTGTCTTTACCTATAATAAGTAAACAAAAATTTAGTAATAATTCTATATCTTTAAAATTTTATCTAAAAATAACATCAATAAAACTGTCATATCACACACACACACATGCAATTTCACCCACCATCCATGTTAAAAATTGACTGGGGCCAGGCAGTAGCTCAGCAGGTTAAGCGCACATCGCGTGAGGCACAAGGACAGGCATAAGGATTCTGGTTCAAATCCTGGCTCCCCACCTCCTTCACAAGCCGTGAAGCAGGTCTGCAGATGTCGCTTTCTCTCATCCTCTTTGTCTTCCCCTCCTCTCTCAATTTCTCTCTCTGTCCTATCCAACAATAGCAATAATAATAACATCAAGGGCAACAAAATGGAAAAATTGACCTCTTGGAGCAGTGGATCTGTAGTGCAGGCACCAAGCCTCAACAATAACCTTGGAGGAAAAAAAAATTGAACAGTTGATGTATTACTATATTGTCCTCAAATTTTACTCCACTGGCGTTCCAAGGTTAGTCATCCTCTTAATATATTTTCATCATTTGCTTGCTTTATATTTTATGTATTATATATATGTAATTGGGTTTTCGGTCTACATATTGATTGCGGCACATGCTCTCAGACTGAAAGGGTACAGATTCTGACAGACTTTGCATAAGGAATAGTGTTTGCTGCTGTGGAAACTGACATCCCATATGATTTTCATTCAAGCTCCAGCAAGCTACAGTTAAGTGGTTGGGAGGGATATTGCAGATACTACCTCCTCTCCTTTACAACTTTGTTCTTTCTCATATAGTATTGTTATAAAGTGAGAACAGATTGAGGTGATGGGTTTTGGTAAAGTTTTTCCCTGCTTATCCTGTTTGAATCCAATACCATATAGATCTATTCAGAATGTGGTTTGCTGTTGTGGAGGACATTTCATTCTTCCTGTTTAGAGAGAGTATCTTTCTCTGTTTTGCTGCCAGGATGTTGACTTTTTTTTTTTTTCTCTTGCTGTAAAAGGTCTGATTCTATGTGTTCATTTACTGTCATGGCTTTGATATTTATGACAGCAGGAGGGATACATAGACCCTCTCTACTTGACCATCTTGGCCCATATTCAAAAATGTACTCTTAGAGCAAGATATTTTAACATCCATTTGGTTCTTTTTAAAGGTACACTATCAGCAGGTGGGTGGAGAGCACTGGTTGGAGGACATGTTAAATGCTTGAGGACCAAAATTCAAGACCACAGTTCCCACCTTCAGGAAGAAAACTTCATAAGTGGTGAAGCAGTAATACATATGTCTTCTTTCTCACTCTCTATCTTCCCCTTCCCTCTCAGTCTCTCTCTACCTCTATCCAATTGCCAGTCCCTGTTCAGGGCGCCATTTGCCGGCCCCAGTTTGGGGCACCAGTTGGCGGTCTAGCTTCGCAGGCGGGAGACAGATGACCAGGGACTCATGGCTGAGCTAGCAAAGCAGTTCAGTCTTTATTGATGAGTGGGGAGCAGTTCAACAATCTAATCTCTTCATTAGAAAGCTCTGTCTTTTATGTTTCCTGAGGTGGAAGTGCCAGAAAGAGGAAGTATGTAGGATAGGGGGTGGGGAGAAGGAAAACAGCATGTGAACTAGTGGGGATTAAACCAATGAAAACAGTGATTATGTAAATAGACCACAGCCTCAAGCAATGTAAGAGAAGGGGTCTTAGAAGCAGAATTTAGAAGCAGACCAACATCCAATAAGTAATAATTAATTTTTAAAATATGGGCTGGGGAGACAGTATGGTGGTTATACAAAAAACTGTCCTGCCTGAGACTCTCAGATCCTAGGTTCAATTCCCAGCACCACCATAAGCCAGCAATAAGTAGTGCTTTGGTGTTTATTTGTCTTCCTGTCTGTATCACTCCTTTATAGAAAATAAATAAAATATTTTTAAAAAAGCACTCTCCGTTAATACAAAAAAAACCCTTCAGATTACACAAAGTCCATATGTGGGAGCATAGTGTGTTATATTTTTTAAATAACTTGCTATTATTGGTGTACAAATAATTATATTTTCATGTCTATGCTTCTAAAAATTGCATGAAAAATGAAAGTGGCTTTATCCTAGTCTGTTTCTTATGGTTCTATAGAACTAGTCTACAAATGAATCAAAATCTATGATCCAGAAACACTTCTTTCATGGCATTATTTAAACTGTAAAAGTAATAATTTCCCTGGTGTAATAATTCTGATTAACAGCCTAAACTCAGAAACAAGTCTCATTCTGAATGTCAGTCATGACCTCTATATCCTAATCATTTTACAGATCAGTAGAGAAGAAAAATAGTTAAATTTTTACTCAGACATGTGTTAAGTACAGAACCAAAGGTGAGAGTCTATTCTTTAAAGTACCTTAAAAGTGAAAGATTATAAAAACTTTAAACCTGCATATTATGAAGGCACTTGACAGATGTGGAAACTTTAAATAAACTCAATTTTATGGATAATAAAAAAGAGATCACATTATCACTGAAATATAACATTCTTCATACTGGAATTAGCACAGAAGCTCATATATATATACTTAAAATATGAAATGGTGCGATAGCATAGTGGTTATCCGAAATACTGTAATGTCTGAGGCTCTAGAGGTCCTATCAATTCCTAGCACCACCATGTTAAAACTGAGCAATTCTCTGAATTATATATGCTAGAGTGATTATCTGGTCTCTCTTTCATGTGAAATAAATAAATGTAACATTACAGTAACATTTACCTAGTAGCACTCAAGCCTAATGTACAGTCTGGTGATCTACACTCTCTTGAGCTGGATGTGGGTAGAGGACATTGTTCTGTTGGACTGAATAATCAATCAAATTAATGCTCAGTGTGACAACTAAACTGAAAGTTTATTGTCAAATATATCATCCAAGGGTCCTTAGATATCTCATCTTGTAGATCTTGTACCTTACCAGTACAAAACCCTGGGTTCAACCCTGTGCATCACATGAAGCATTGTGGGTATCAGTATAGGAGATTATGGATGGTGAAATGGTAATATGGTAGATATCCATTCTGTCCTTTTGGACCACCTGTCGTTCTGTCTCTCCTTTCCCCCTCCACCTCTTTTATTCCCTCAGAGACAGATAATGAAAACTTTGGTGTGGACAGGTGATATTTTACAAGACCCTCACATCACATTAAAAACAAACAAGACCCACAGACATCGCATCCTGTGGAGTGAATAAAGCTATGTAGCTATACTTTATTGATCTTTCTTAAGTGTTTCAGAAAGCATTTAAGGAAATTTGCAAAACATGTCCATTAATGGAGAAAAATAAGTACATAAATGAAAAGACAAGAATGAGGTTACAGTAATCAAAACAAGGAACAAATTTAACAAAACCAGTGTGTATTGGGAAAACACATACTTTTTCTAGGGTTGAGCCCTGAATTTGACTCTTAGTTCTCAAAGAATAATGTGAATATCTAAGTTCAAGGAGTCTTTGTTATTCATATTTTAAATATTAAAAATATGTATTTATTTTAATGAGAGCTATACAAGGATATTCATACTGGGAGAGATCAGAGTGCCACCTATCTCAAGCATATGGTGATGCTTGGTATCGATCCTGGAATTCTAGAGCCTGAGGTATAGATTGTGTTTTGCACAACCATTATGTTGTTTCCTCAGCCCTGAACTCATTTCTAAGTATGCATGTAATAGGAAAAATGGAGTTCCATGAAGACAGACGAGACTGCAAGGAACCGCTAGTATAGGCAAAAATATATGAATGCCTTTTAGACATTACTTATACACCTGGAAATCTATTGTGGTATTTTTTTCTACCTACAAGTGAGTTTCCTTAGGTCTTAAATATTTTGATTAGAGTATAACAAGAACATAGAATTACTCATGAAAAACATTGTTGTTTTAAGAAAAAATGTATTCTAATACAATCCTGCTGAAAACAACCCATATTTTAGTTGGAGACTGACTCTATTTGTACTTATATTTTTATAACTGTTGTTGGCACATTTATGATGAATACTAGAGACTTAAGAAATATGAAGATAAGAGAAAAAAAAAGTGGTTTCTGGATGCCCTTTATAGAAAAGCTTAAGAAACCAATTTGTCTGCAGCAACTGGCCCCTGCAGAAGCAGCTGTGCCATTGAATACACAGAGCAGAAAGTATGAAATGAGTTAGTTTAAAACAGTCTAGTGTCAATGTCAAGATTCTGATCCAGCAGGCAAGGGAAAATATCTCATAAGAGAAAGTCCTGGAAACTGGAAAGACCAAAATAAGACTAAGTAACAAGGTTATGATTCTAGATGATCTTTACAATTGTGCCATACTCCCTAGGAGCACAGTAAAATTGGAGGTATGAGAGAAAATCAAGGCGGATGACAAGAGATTTGACTTATAGATTAGAGTTGGGTTGTAGTTATAAAAATAAAGTGGATTTTCTAGGCTTAATACATAAAACAGAAAGCTCATTCTATAGGTGATACCACCCACAGCAGGTAGCACAAAGGAAATGCTAAGTCAATGGCAATATATGATAATTCAGATTCATTACTGTATTCCACACAGTGATGTAACTCACCAGATAATGGTAGTGTGGGCATGGCATAAGGAAACAGTTGGAAACAGTCTGTGACTTTAGCACAAAGCTCTGGGAATTTGAGGTCAGTAGATTCAACTCTATGTATTTATTTAAAGTCATTGAATAGTTCACATCATATAAAATTTTTAAAAATTTATCTTTATTTATTGGATAGAGACAGCCAGAAATCAAGACGGAACGGGAGAGACAGAGAGACATCTGCAACTCTGCTTTACTAGGCGTGAAGCTTTCCCCCTGCAGGTGGGACCAGGGGGTTGAACAACCCGGGTCCTTGTGCACTGTAATGTGTGTACTCATCCAGGGGCACTACCACCCAGCCCCACATCATATCAATTTGTTAGAGGAGAGAAGAGTTTTAACATACTGCACTGTTCTCTATCACTTCTTTCCTTTTTTAAAAAAAATATATTATTTTGCTTTTTACCAGAGTACTATTGATCTTGGCTTTATGATGGTGACAGAAGGGTCTTACTGAACCTGCAACTTTGGAACCTCAGACATGAATGTCTTTTTGCATATCATTACATTATTCTGTCACTGTCTCCACTGATACTCTACCAAGTATGCCTTGACTCACCTCCTCCAACCCAACATTAAAACATGATATTAACTATTAGGTAATTTTCTTAATTCCTGCTTCAGAATTTCTAGTAACACCAATATAAATTGCACTTATATAGATATAGTATCTATTAAGCATTTTTGTGACATTTATCTTACTGAAAACAAATCAAAACATGCTGTGTTAATCTTAAATCTTAGATTCTGCTCAATCTTAGATTAAAACAAGGCTTTTGTCTGGAAAATAAATGAAAGAAACAGCTGCTGTTCAGTGTGTTGTACAAGTTCAGGGCTCTTTTAAAGAATAAGAAAATTAGTGACAGCTCATACATTCTGGGGATTTAGTGAAGGTAAACTAGATTAGTCAAGATCTTACTGGAAATGTTCCTCTATCCTCAGGTGTGCCGTTATTATACAATAGTGACAAAATTGATAATATTTGTTTTTCAGAAATTTTAGAATTTATAATTTGGATATGCTGAATCAGAGCTGACTTTCAAGACTTACTTATTAAAGCAATCATTGCAGCAGTCACTAGTGGGGTCGTAATATATATATATATATATATATATATATATATATATATATATATATATATATATACATATATATATATCATACCTATCTATCTATATCATCCATATATTTTGTTACAATCTAGTTTTATTCAGTACCTGCAGGACTCCACTGCTCTGCTCTCAGATGCCATTTGTTTTGATGTAAGATGTGTGTGTGTGTGTGTGTGTGTGTGTGTGTGTGTGTGTGTGAGAGAGAGAGAGAGAGAGAGAGGAGTGGGAAGAGAGACAAAAGGAAAGATATCTGCAGCATAGCTGCCACTCATTAAGCTTACTCCATGCAGATGGGAACTGGAGGCTTGTAGTGGTTCTTGAACATAGTTAACATGTGTGCTGCATTAGAGGAGCCACCACATAAGCTTAAGGTTTATTCTCTACAAAGTCATTTCATTTTTTTCTAAAATTTTTACTATCTCTTATTTATTGGATAGAGACAGCCAGAAATCTATAGGGAAAGGGGAGATAAAGAAAGAGAGAGAGAAACAACTGCAGCCCTCTGCTTTACCACTTGCAAAGCTTTCCCTCTGCAGGTGGGGACTGAGGGCTTGAACCTGGGTCCTTGTGCACTGTAACATGTGCATTCAACCAGGTGTGCCACACCTGGATTCTACAAACAGTCTTATTGCATTCAATACAGAAAAAAAGTTTGTTTTTTTTTCCAAAAGAGATTTTAGGAAAATCAGGCACATTTCTAAGAAAAGAATACACCTAGTTCTTAACACTAGAAAACAGTACTGTGACTTATACCAAGAGACATTTTATTTAATGCTTTGAACAATTATGGGGAAGCATGACTTTGTTGAAGGCCTGTCATATTCACAGAACTGTAATTGTTAACTTTATATTTCTCATATTCTGAGTAGTTTGATAATCAGGCTTACCTTAGTTCATAAAAAGTTTGTCTTAGGATGCAAAGTTTTGCTCAGCAAAACTTGTCCCCCCCCCCAAAAACTTTTGCCTCTCTCTGCCCCATGTTTTTTCTATTCTATCTGGTTCTCTCTGTGTTTTCGTTATCACAGTCCTTAGAAATTGGCTTTTAGGGAGTCAGGCAGTAGTGCAGCAGGTTAAGCAAACATGGTTGGCGTGAATCCCAAGGAGAAGCCTAAGGATCCAGGTTGGAGCCTGGCTCCCCACCTATAGGGGAGTCACTTCACAGGCGGTTAAGCAGGTCTGCAGGTGTCTATCTTTCTCTCCCCCTGTCTGTCTTCCCCTCCTCTCTACATTTCTCCCTGTCCTATGCAACAATGACGACATCAATAACAACAACAATAATAACTACAGCAATAAAAAGAGCAACACAAGGGAATAAATAAATAAAAATTTTAAAAAAAGAAATAGGCTTTTAATCTGTTTCTCCAAGTGACCATCACTTCTCTTTACAATCTTGTATAGTCCCTAGTAACTTTTGCTCCCCTTCCACAACTGAATTCTTATTACTATGATGTTTATATTAGTTGAAATAGTAACTTCTCTTAAATTACCATGTGTTTAACTTTTGCTATATGTACTTAATTATATTCTTAACTGATGTATTTTGTGCATCAGGCTTTTCTCTTCATGGACCCTAGTTCATTTGTAACTATCTCCAATAACAACTACCAAACCTTAGTAATGTCATCCTTACCTGAGCATATTCTCTGGCCACTCACACTGTAATAGCCATCAGGATTCTTTAGGAAGTTTAGTCAGTTAAGTCCCACTTTCTTTTTATTTTATTATAGAATGGACTTAACTTTGGATTTTTGTGAATTACCCGTCCTAAAATCATTGACATCTGAAGGTACTTCTATGTTCAGAGCATTTCTTGAATTTCTTTCTCTGCCCTATACTGTTCTGAGCCAGCCAGCCTACTTATACCTGAGTTCTAATTGTGAAAATATTTTTTTGAGTAAATGGTACTGGAGAAAAAAAATTTTTTTGACTTATAAAGTAGCATTATACAGTGTAAGTATTTTCAGCTACTAGCAATGTAAGCAGTAAGAGACTTTGAAGTGCTAAAAATATTTGGGATTTGTCAAGTGGGAGTTGGCAAATACCCTGAGGTGAAAAAGCCCTGGATATGAAACATCTGGCACATATATTTGGATGTTCTATTTTTAATCTATGTTTTGATATCTGAACAGACCCAGAGGTGTTTCAAAAAGAAAAAAGAATGACTTAAATGTCTTATTTGAACAAGGTAATCTCTGAAGTTTTTTTCCCCTTTTACCCTCAGTCTTTAAATTAAAACTGCTATGCAGTTCAATTTTAGTCTTGTAACACGGCTGATCAAAAACCATAGGAGGAAAAATTACACATAATATTCAATTATGAATGATAAAATGCATATTATAATATTGGAATATTTTATTTTGTAGTTGGAGCTATAAATATTATCACCATCATTATTTTTTTCTAGTTATTTTTGCTGGCTAATATTTATAGAGCTCCAAGAGAATTCTTTTTGTTTTACCACATCAAGGACATGTATTTTGTATAGTATATTCATTCATCTCTTGTCATAATTAGTTCAATGAGTAAAGAATAAAATCCAAAGAAAAATGAATTATGATATGTGTGGGAACTGGGTTCTTGAACCCAGGTATTGCACATGGTGAGATGTGTGCACTATTGAATGCACACAGAAAAAAAAAAGCAGAAAACTTTTAATATAAATTTTGCATTTGACAATTATAATGTAATCTGGGGATTACATTATAATTATATCACAGCTATAGTTATGATATTTAAAGACTTTCAAGTAGTTACAGTTTTGAAGTTCATCTTTTTTAGTAATTTGAATTTATAAAATATTAATTTATTTGTGTGTTATAAATTGAACTTTAATATATTTATGGCTACAAAATCATTTCAAATTTTTGTTTAATATAAGATTTTTTAAATTAATATGCACTTCATTTTTCCTGGAAGAAAGATAATTCAGAAAAATATGTGTTTGAATTATACTCAATATACATTGTTGACTCTCCCTGTAAAATTTAGAGAAATGTTTTCATATATATATATATATATATATATATAATATTATTAGTGTAGAACTTATTGAAAGGTTTATAAAAACAAAAAGTTTATGTTATAGAATTTACTAGGAATGAAATTGTAGCACCATTTAATATTACTTACATATTTTCTTAATTTGTATTTTAATAATGTGTCACAAATGTTTTAGATTTTAGATAAAAATGCAGTTAGAAGAGACAATTACACTAAAACTGAGATACAGTTGCAATAATTAATGAGTCTTACTAATGTTGAAAGTTGGTTCCTGCATTATAATATCTTTGATATAGAAATTTAAAAAGTGTTTCTGTGCCAGTTTTAATCATAGTCAGTGAATCTTCTGACAATTTATAAGACCATCTATTTGACTTTCATTAAATCAGTGAGATAACTGGCAGGAAAAATAATTAAAAAATAAATCATTTTTTGCTCAAATTTGTATTATATAAAACTAAAACAAAGGGACTTGAATAGATAAATAGTAACTGACCTATCTCTTAGATTCTAAGACACATATGGTAATTATTAGAGTTGGGAAAGAAGGGGAGGCACATGATGTTGGTCATGGATGTGGTAAATTACACATAAACATGCATGAACAGAAAAATGTACACCTAAAACATTAAAATATTGGTAAGTAAGCCATGTTTTCTACTTGAATATTTGACTGTGAACTTAGACTTCAAGTGTTCCATCAAAAAGAAAAGTATTCTGTGTTGTATTTGAAAATTTGTTCAATTCACATATCTTCACTTTTCTCTATGATTTATCTATCGACCTTTTATTACTATCAGGGAGAATTATTGGATTGTAGGCAAGGGTAAATTAAGACACTATTTTTTGATAGTTGATAATAAAAAGAGAGAAGTTAATGGTCTAGCATACTGACATTTTAGGTATTGTTAAGCAGAGCATTAACAAAAATAATGTTTGTGACATTAATACTTCTTAAAATTTATTTATTTACTTGTTGGGTAAATATAAGAAAAATTGAGAGGGAAGGGGAAGATGGAGAGAAAGAGATACCTGCAATACTCCTTCACCAATTCTGAACCTTTCTTCCTGCAGGAGAAGACTGACTTTGAACCCCGGTCCTTTTGCCTGGTAACATGCATGCTCTACAAGTGCACCACTTGTTCCTGACAATTTTTTCTAAAACAATTTAGACTTATAGAATCATCTTACTACTATTCAGAATCACAGAGTCATTAATGCATTTCATAAATGTACCTACAAAATAAAACTGCACATACAGAAATAATGTAAGAATTTTTTACAAGAAAATGTTCTTATCATTAACAGATAACATAGGCTAGACAGCACTATCCATTAAATCAATCTTCACTTTTAGATCAATAGCTTGAAAAGTGAACCATAACATTTGTATTTCAATATTTTCTACATACCTGTCTATTTTGTCAGTAACTTAACAGAATTTGTTGCACATTTTAAAAAACTTTATTGTCTTTATTTATTGTATAGAGACAGCCGGAAATTGAGAGGGTAGGGGTTTACAGAGAGGGAGAAAGACAGAGAGACACCTCTAGTCCTCCTTCACTACTCGTGAAGCTTTCCCCCTGCAGGTGTGGGTAAAGGGCTCGAACCCAGGTCCTTGCACTGTAGCATGTGTGCTCAACCAGGTGTGCCACCACCTGGCTCCTGTTGTGCATGATTTTGCACAGTATAATCAGTTTTATTAATATACTTGTAGGAGCTGCTTATACAATATTAACTTTTGTGAGAAAAACTTCCCTCTACCATATGACTTAAACTTAGTCATAAAATTACTCTAATTTTAGCCTAGAGTCTATATATTCAGAAATCAAAACCATACATTTAGGTAATTCACATGTGACAATCCAGAGAAGTAAATAATCATTTAGATTTGAATTGAATTTAGTATTATTTTAAGTTTTATAAAAGATTTATTTATAGAGGCTGAGTATTGGCACACCTGGTTGAGTGCACATGTCATCATGCACAAGGACCCAGGTACAAACCTCCAGTCCTCATCTGAAAGGGGCAGATTGATAAGCAGTGAAGTAGAGTTAAAGGTGTCTCTCTTTCTCTATCTTTCTAATCTTTCTAGCTCCCCCCCAATATTTGTCTTATAACAATAGATACATACTCTATGCTCCACCTGAGGAAGATGGGTCCTGAAATTGGGGCAGCTTGGGATGTTCCTACTCATTACCAAAAAATGTGAGCTCAGATCTACAGGGATGCAGAGGTCACATAGGCTCCTAAACTGAATATGAGCCCCAGATTATATCAAATCAATGGGGTTTATCGTCAACAATATTTATACCTTTCCCATATGTGGGAGCTACTCTCTTCCCTGACTAGCTTTCTGGTCCTTTTTCCAGCCATGACATCATCTCCCCAGACAATAACTTGGATCCACCTGCATATCAGATTTCAGGCTCAGGGAAAAAACAAACAAACAAGAACTAGTATAGTCATGGGCCATTTGGAATATAATTTAACTAGGCATACTAGCTATCTACAAAAATGAGACCCCTCGGGAGTCGGGCTGTAGCGCAGCAGGTTAAGCGCAGGTGGCGCAAAGCACAAGGACCGGCATAAGGATCCCGGTTCGAACCCCGGCTCCTCACCTGCAGGGGAGTCGCTTCATAAGCGGTGAAGCAGGTCTGCAGGTGTCTATCTTTCTCTCCTCCTCTCTGTCTTCCCCTCCTCTCTCCATTTCTCTCTGTCCTATCCAACAACGACAACAACAATAATAACTACAACAATAAAACAACAAAGGCAACAAAAGGGAATAAATAAATAAAATAAATATTAAAAAAAAAACAAGTGTAAAAAAAATGAGACCCCTCAACTCATCATATGAACTATTTCAGCCTTTAGGTTCATGATTAGTCAACAACTTATTTGTTGTTGGCTTTATATGTTAACTCTCCTTTCAGCCACCAGGTTCCAAATGCTACCATGATGCCAACCAGACATCCCAGGAAGATGACCTCACCAATGTGTCCTGGAGCCCAACTTTCCCAGAACCACACCCCACTAGGGAAAGAGAGAAACAGGTTGGGAGTATGGATCCACCTGTCAACACCCATGTCCAGTGGGGAAGCAATTACAGAAGCCAGATCTTCCACCTTCTGCACCCCACAATGACCCTGAGTCAATACTCCTAGAGGGCTAAAGAATAGGAAAGCTATCAAGGGAGGGGATGGGATACAGAGTTCTGGTGGTGGGAACTGTGTGCCATTGGATCCCTCTTATCCTATGGTTTTGTCAATGTTTCCTTTTTATAAATAAAAAATAGATACATAAGTAAATAATTATCAAAATATTTTCTTAAAATGAGGAATCAAATTTCTTTAAGAGTTTTCGTCTATTTATTCATAGGGAGAATAAGTGGAGAGTCAAAATATATATAAAATAAATATAAAAATCAGTCATAAAGCTGGTAAAATAGCTGTAGTTTCAAAGTGATATTGAAAACTGAATTACTCATTCTGATAAAGCAAATGTGATTAAATTATTTATAGATATTAACTCATGAAAAAAATAACCTTCCCAATTCTATAATACTTCAGGAGAATAGGTCACCACACAGTCATACAATCTTTTTATTCTCATAAAACGTGTAACAAAACAGTGAAAAAAAGATATATATATATATATATATATATATCCATTTATAGTTGATTTGCCTTCATATTAAAGGCAGACTTGTCATCTTGAGAAAGCAAAAACAGGTGCCAGATATAGTTCCACTGGGTAGGGTACATTACTTGACATGATCTGTGGTACTAGCTTCCTCCAGTAATGTAATGTACTTTCCCCTCTCTTTAAGAAACAAAAAGCCTGAAATACTGAAATCATGCATGTGTGAGGCCCTGTCCCCTCAAAAGAAAAAGGGAAAAAAAGTCATCTTTAATGATAGCCAGGCAAGGAAAAGAAAAAAAAAAAAAGAACTAAGTCCAATAATATACTTGAGCATGTCGACAACTAACTATATTTGAAAAACACTGTTACCATAACATTTTTTTATTGTTTTTGACTCAAGCTATTCTCAGCTCAGATTTTCTGTGGTGCTGGGAACCAATCCTGGTATTTCTCATTTACAAACTCTGTGTAATGCAGCTCTGCTAGCTCTCTAATCCTAGAAGTTTGTTTGTTTGTTGTTTGTCATTGTTGTTTTCTTCCAGATTTATCACTGGGGCTTAGTGCTGGCACTAAGGAACCCACTGCTCCTGGAGACCATTTTCACCATTTTTTATTCATCAGGACAGAGAGAAATTGAGAGGGGAAGGGAAGATAGAGGAGAGAGAAAGATACCTGCTGTCCTGATTCACCTCCCTAAAGCGACCTCCCTACAGGTGGGGACCCTTGGGCTTAAACCCGGATCCTTGCGTGGGTCCTTGCACTTTGTACTATGTGTGCTTATCCCTGTCTCCACCCCTGCCTGACCTAATATATATATTTTAATACATGTATAGAATGCTATGTTCAGATACTTTCTGTTGAAAAGTTTCCTAGTCCCAGACTTCATGATATGTGTTCTTAGAAATCCTATTTAGTTTCACCTATGCCTCTATCTTTGCAAAAAACATGTTCGTTTGTTGTTATCAGGTACATTTAGATAGATAGATAGATAGATAGATAGATAGATAGATAGATAGCATGAGGTGTCGTTAGAGTTTGGGGCTCTAGCAGGCCGGGCTAGCGTCGGTAGACAGAGACTCGAGGACACACGGCTGAGCAGAAAACCTATATTTCTTTATTCACGAGCAATGATTCATAAACTAACCCAAACCAATCACCACACAGATCTGTCCTGCCTCCTTCTCCTCTGGCGGCCACTTGGCCAGAAATCTCGAAATCCGCAGGGGTTCTGGGGGCGGGGAGAAGGGCAACCACTAAACTAGCAGGGGCCATACCACAATCTCCCAGAGGTGGAGGGGGGGAGGGGAAGTGAGACCAAAAACCAATGTGAAGCATACCTTTGGTGTATTCCCCGCCATTGAGAATATGTTCTGACATTTCTATATTGATGTATAACTACCTATTATTTGTGCCTTGACATTTGCTCCTGATGTATGTTTCACTAAAATAAAATAAAATAAAATAAAATAAGAATCCTGAAAAGAATAACTTTAGAGAGCATTACATGAGATCAGCAGAAAAATCCTTTGAGAAATAAGGGTTATGCAGCAGATAATTATTGATATTTTTTGGTATCATGAGAATGAAAGCTCAAAATTTTAGAGGTGAATAAAGGGGAGTTAACCAGGACTACTGTAGTGGAGAACCTTAGACAAATGTCAGGACTCAGGGATCTAATGTTTCTAAAAGCTGAGAATTAACTGCAGTCCCCACACAACTCATCTGAAGGGATGCACACAAGACATTCTGAGATGGGATATTCTCAAGTGAGCTACTCTGATCTTATGTGGATGGTGCTTCCAATAACCTGATTGTTCAGATCTTTCACCTTGCTGAAATAATTTAATCTTCTCTTCTGCTTTACCGAATAACTCCCATGGCCCATTTTCCCATGGAAAATCAAGTGATTTTCATTATCACTGACTTACTTCATAATTACTTCATAATTTTGGCTTCAATTTCTTTCATGTTCATTATAAGCCTCTTTCCTCCACTATCAAATATATGTCTTCTGAACATAAATTATCATAATTTTCCTTCATCAGAAAATGATTTATTTCCACTTCTGAAGTATATTTTATGGGATAGAGTTTTTTTGGTGACAGTGTTTTTCCTTCAACACTAGAAAACTATATTATTACTTTCACCATTTCTGTGGAGAGACTCAATGTCATTTAAATTGTTACCTTAGATATAATATTTATTTTTCTTATACTGTTTTCAGCATATTTTTGTAAATAATTTTTTCATTTCAGGTATTTATTTATTTACCAGAGAGAGAAAGAGAGGGAGATTAACTAGAGTACTGCTCAGTTCTGTTTTGTGGTGGTGCTGGGGATTAATGCTTCATGCATGACTTAAGTTTTCAAGTTTGCATGTTTCAGAGTTCAAAATATTTTGACTTATTATGATTTACTCAGCTTCTTGAATCTATAGATTATTTTAGTCAAAAATCAATAGGATTTTAACTGTTTTTTTGCATGTCTATATCTCTTGCCTTCTTTTTCACCTCCCTCCAGAACACATTATATAATTACTAGATCTTTTGATAAGATTCCTCTAGTGGTAAAAGCTCTGTCCTATTCCATCCTATCTTCTCCTTCCATTTCCTTTTCATTTTTGACAAACTATTTGCTCTCCAAATTTATTGAATTCTTTTATTCACTGACACTTACCTTCTAATTTTTCTGTTGTTCATAGAGTGAGTCTATAAAATTTGGTTATTGGGGCTAGGTGATTGGTGCTCCTGGTTGTGGACACATGTTACTATGTGTAAGGACCCGGGTTTAAGCCCTTAATCACCATATTCAGGAATAAGCTTCATGAGAACTCAAGCAGACCTGCAATTGCCTCTGTGACTCCCTCCCTCTCTATCCTGCTTCTTTATTTTTCTCTTCCTCTTTAAAAAATAAGTCAATACTATTTATATACCTTTTCCATATTTGGGAGCTACTTTTTTTTCCTGATCCAGCTTTCTGGTCCTTTTGTCCAGCCATGATAATCATTTCCCCAGACAATAACTTGGATCCACACGCATATCAGATGTCAAGCGCAGGGGGAAAAAATAAAGTATATTCATGGGCTCTTTGGAATATAATTAAAATAGGACTATTAACTATCTACAAAACGGAGACCCCCAACTCTTCATGGGAACTATTCCAGCCTTTAGGTTCATGATTAGTCAACAACTTGTTTAGCTCTATATGTTAACTCTTTTTTTCAACCACTTGGTTCCAGATGCTAACATGATGCCAACCAGACTTCCCTCTTCCCTGGACAGACAACTATACCAATGTGTCCTGGATCCCTGCTTCCCCAGAGCCCCGCCCCACTAGGGAAAAAGAGACAGGCTGGGAGTATGGATGGACCTGCCAATGCCCATATTCAGCAGGGAAGCAATTTCAGAAGCCAGACTTTCCACCTTTTGCACCCCATAATTACTCCGGGTCCATACTCCTAAAGGGATAAAGAATAGGAAAGCTATCAGAGAAGCAGATGGGATACAGAGTTCTGGTGGTGGGAATTATGTGGCGTTATACCCCTCTTATCATATGGTTTTTGTCAGTGTTTCTTTTTTATAAATAAAAAATTAAAGAGAAAAAAATAAATAAATATTTTTAAACTAGTAAAATTAAAAGGTTGGTTATTTTCAGTTCTTACATTTCTGCTTAATTATTCCGTATACCTTTAATTTTCTTTTTTGGAACTACTTTTTTTTTCTGTTCAAACATATTTATTACTACTTTTAGGCATTAAGCAGACCATGGGAAAGATGTGCATTTTATTTCCCTATCTTTTTAAAATTTCTTTTACATTGAATTATTGTAGTCTTTGTCTATTTCATTGCTATATATATATTTCATCCTGGACAAAATACCATCATATTCTAGATGGATGATGAATTAAATTTGAATTACTATATGAAGAAAAAAACTACATAAGAAGATTATAAAAATATAATCTAAGAATATATAATATTCTTAGATTAATATATTAATATAATTAATATAATTAATATAATATATATATAAAATATAATCTAAAGAATATAAAAATTATTTATATTTATATTTAGGCTAGTTAAGTATTAATTATAACTAAATGAAATACGTTTGACTTAAACATAAATAATTTATTATATGCAATATGTATTATATATCACTTTATGATTCATGGTAATTTAAGTCTACCTATATATGCAAAATATTTAGATATTAAAAATAAATATAACTATCAAGTAAAAATTTAAAGAGATTTATTTTATTTTATTTTATTTTTTATTTTTTTATTTAAGAAAGGATTTATTAACAAAACCATAGGGTAGGAAGGGTACAACTCCACACAATTCCCAACACCCAATCTCCATATCCCACCCCCTGCCCTGATAACTTTCCCATTCTCCATCCCTCTGGGAGCATGGACCCAGGGTCATTGTGGGTTGCAGAAGGTAGAAGTCTGGCTTCTGTAATTGCTTCCCTGCTGAACATGGGCATTGACTGGTCAGTCCATACTCCCAGACTGCCTCTCTCTTTCCCTAGTAGGGTGGGTCTCTGGGGAAGCTGAGCTCCAGGACACATTGGTGAGGTCTTCAATCCAGGGAAGCCTGGCCAGCATCCTGATGGCATCTGGAACCTGGTGACTGAAAAGAGAGTTAACATACGAAGCCAAGCAAATTGTTGAGCAATCATGGACCCAAAGCTTGGAATAGTGGAGAGGAAGTGTTAGGGAGGTACTCACTGCAAACTCTAGTGTACTTCTGCTTTCAGGTATTTATTTTGCAGTAGTTTATGGATACGTGTGAACATAAGCTCTCTCCCACAGAAACTGGTCTATATCTAGGTTTTGGGACTTTGTTAGAAAGTGAACCACCTGAGATGAAATTAGAGTATACTATGAAAGGAAAGGTCTCACCCGAGTAATGAAGCTGAAGGGTTGTCATTCCACATGTGAAGTCTCTGGACACAGTCTGAAGTGAAGCATGTTGAGGTGGCAATAATTGCGTTGGTTAGCTTGTGATCGGCAGATGCAATATTATTTTATATGGGTTGGGAGAGGCATACGGGAAAGTGGGCCCTATCCAAGGGTTCCAGGACTGGGGGAAGTAGGGGCTCTATAGTGGAGATGTGAGGTTCCTGCTGTCTTAGGGTTCCAAAAGACAATCGATAGTTAATGTTATCATCACATTATTTGGTAATTGGGTTAACTTTGAAAAGCCCTTTTGTTAGGGTTTGCTGTATAGTTTATACAATATAATACATATTACAGTATAATATTATATTATATATCACTTTATGATTCATGGTAATTTAAGTCTACCTATATATGCAAAATATCTAGATATTAAAAATAAATATCTAGATATTAAAAATAAATATCAATAATATTAAAGAGATTTATTTTATTTTATTTTTTAACTAAAGCATTGTTCAACTCTGGTTTATGGTAGTGCAGGTTACCTGGGACCTAGCTAGAAGCCTCAGACAGGAGAGTCTATTTGCATAACCATTGTGCTATTTCCCCTACCCTATTTATTTAGTTATTTATTTACTTGCATAATTATCTTTGTGCTACTGGTATCTCATACAAATTACTTTTTCATTCAGATACAGAGCGGAAGGCATACATTGTATCAGAGCTTCCTCCTATGAGGTGTATGTTCTTGTATGATAAGGCAGGCAGCCTACTTGATGAGCTATCACTCTAGTCCCAAGAATGCCTTTCTTAGTCATAAACCCATATGTTATATGTATTTGTTCTTGATTTTTTTCTGTCTTTCTAATCATGTCCATTCTCCTTGAAGTATGATTTTCACAGCCTTATTTGTATTTACCACTGAATATCTTATGATACCGACAATAGTAGATCTCATTTTTAAGGCAAGATTTATTTGCATTGATTTGCAGTCATGTAACATTTAAATGCAGTAAGGTTCATCAATACTGTTCTTTACCAAAGACCACAATGGCAGGTGTATACATAAATGGATGTGAGTGACTTGTCATGCATGTCCTTGCATAATGTCATTGCCTTCCAGCAGCAGACAATAGTTGCGGGAAACTCCAAATTATGATAGATCAAATTATAAGGTGTAAAAGCTGCTTCTTCTTTATTCTTTATTTTAGCTTTAGTAAATACAGTGTATCAAAAATAATAGGCTACTTGAAGTTTTTATTATTTTTAGAAAAGGTATTTCTGTTTTTAATGTAAATGAAATTGGAAACAGTCTCTGTAGGAGCTCATTATCCAGCAACAGAGCCCTCCAGTACTCAGAGGGTTGTGAAGGTAGAGGAGTATAAAGTATAGACACGCAGTTACCAACATTAGTATTGTAGGAATTAAAATAAGGATATTTGTCTCGGTGAGATTAAGTGCTTCGTACTGCATCGTGTGGATTAATTTTTTTTTTCAGGAAAAGTTTTTTATATTTTCTTTGTGAATACCACATAAAACATGAATTCCATAGGTTTTCATCTTTGTCTATTTTTCTTTTTTTTTTTTTTTTAATTTTTTATTTAAGAAAGGATTAGTGAACAAAAGCATAAGGTAGGAGGAGTACAACTCCACACAATTCCCAACACCCAATCCCCATAACCCACCCCCTCCCATGGTAGCTTTCCCATTCTCTATCCCTCTGGGAGCATGGACCCAGGGTCATTGAGGGTTGCAGAAGGTAGAAGATCTGGCTTCTGTAATTGCTTCCCCGCTGAACATGGGCGTTGACTGGTCGGTCCATACCCCCAGTCTGCCTCTCTCTTTCCCTAGTAGGGTGTGACTCTGGGGAAGCTGAGCTCCAGGACACATTGGTGGGGTCTTCAATCCAGGGAAGCCTAGCCAGCATCCTGGTGGCATCTGGAACCTGGTGATTGAAAAGAGAGTTAACATATGAAGCCAAACAATTTGTTGAGCAATCATGGATCCCAAGCTTGTAATACTGGAGAGGAAGTGTTAGGGAGGTACTCACTGCAAACTCTAGTGTAGTCCTGCTTTCAGGTATATATTTTGCAGTAGTTTATGGATACGTGTGCACATAAGCTCTCTCTCACAGAAACTGGTGTATATCTAGGTTATGGGACTTTGTTAGAAAGTGAACTACCTGAGATGAAATTAGAGTGTACTATTAAAGGAAAGGTCTCACCCGAGTAATGAAGCTGAAGGGTTGTCATTCCACACGTGAAGTCTCTGGATACATACTGAGGTGAAGCATGTTGAGGTAGCAATCGTTGCTTTGGTTAGGTTGTGACGTGTGGATTAATTTTTATTGTTTTCAGAGTCAAAAAGTGATCTCTAAACATGCAGTTTCTATAATATCAAATATATTTTGATATTAGGGAAGATACCATGCCATTTTTCAGTGCTATTATTTTTTTCAATGTTTGCCTTATTTCTGTATCACTGAAACTTTTATTTACAACCAAGCCAACTGGTTCTTTACTGTGTTTTACTATATCACAAAGGACAGGAAGGAAATTAACCCTATCACTGAATGTTTCAAGTCCTTACTATTAAGAATTTATAGGGCTAGGTGGTGGCACATCTGGCTGAGTACACATATTACAATGCTCAAGAACCCATTTTCAAGCTCCTAGTCCCCACTTGCAGAGGGGAAGCTTCACAAGTGGTAAGGTATCTCTCTTTCTCTCCTTCCTTCTCTATCACCCCCTTCCCTTTAAATTTCTGGCTGACTCTATTCCAATAACTAAAGATAATACAAAAAAATTTTAAAAATAAAAAAAGAATTTATATTTCTTATGAAATATAAATGTATAAGTCATATTTATAATGTTTTATAAATATGGCTTATACATTTATATTTATATTATTTATAAGCCATAGCCTAACATGCTGAAAATATTAAAAATAATAAGATAAAACTTATAGGGCTTGCACAAGGACCGGAGTAAGGATCCCGGTTCGAGCCCCGGCTCCCCACCTATAGGGGAATCACTTCACAGGCGATGAAACAGGTCTACAGGTGTCTATCTTTCTCTCCCCCTCTCTGTCTTCCCCTCCTCTCTACATTTCTCTCTGTCCTATCCAACAACGACATCAACAACAACAATACAAATAACAAGGGCAACAAAAGGGAAAATAAATAAATATAATAAAACAAACTTACAGGGCTTATAACTTGTTGTTGAGTAGGAACACCCTCCCCTTGCCTATCTGACTGAAATTTCTTATATTGTTTAGATGATTAAATTAATATTAAAATGATCAATGGGAGAAAACAAAAAATATCTACATTTAAAGAATCTAGATAGGCATATGAATTCCAAAGAAAATAAGATACAAAAGAACAATATATCCAAAGATGCAAAATATAATAAGTGTCTGAGGGGAAAGGTGGGTACTACCTCAGATGGCAAGGGAAGAATAACTTATATAATAAAATTCAGATGCTTTGTAATTAGGTATTTGTCATACCCTGCAGATAGGCTTTTCAGGAAGAAAGTTTATTGCTGGTATAACCCTAATTATAGAAAAGGCTCTGTATTTCATTCCTGTAAATAGCTAATAAATTAGTAAAAGTTTCTTGTGATCCTGCAAATTCCCAGCTGACTTCAGCTCAAAATAGCATAAATGATAAAGTGAAATGCTTTGGAGAGGCCAGCTCTGATCATATTGGGGAAACTTACTTTTTTGAACATCTTTTATTGGGGGTTGGTTGTCTCTGAGACTTCACTGCTTTAAAATGAGTTTTTTTTTTCCAGCTCTAGAGAGAGACCAAAACAAAGAGGTAGAAACTAAAAGAGATTACAGTAGAAAAACTTCTTCTAGTACAGTGGGGGCTGAGCTCAAACCTCATGTAAGCACACATGGTAAAGCAGTAAAATACCTAAGTGAGCTATTTTGCCTGCCCTGAACTCATATGCTTTAACATTAGAAGTTCTTTGAAAACATTCATCCTGCAAAACACTTTTAAATACTATACTATTACAACTTCTTTTAAATCATCCATATTGTATACAGAGTCCGGAAAAGAAATATTTAATATTGCCTATTAACAAAATATCTCAGTTTTTTTTTTTTTTTTTAGTTATTAAGTACTGTTTAACAAACAGGTTATACAACTGGCAAAATAACTCACCTGGGCAGTACATTCATGCAAGCCAGGTTCAAGCCCAGGATTTATTGCTCTGGAGAAAGATTTGATGTTGTAGTTATCTTTCCCTCTTTGTGTCTCTTTCTGTTTGAAAAAAGCTGCCTAAAGAAGGAGGCTCCAATGATGACAGAGGAAGAGCAGGAGGAAGAGCAGGAGGAAGAGGAGGGGGGGGAGGGGGAAGGGAGGTGAGGAAAAAAAGAGATGGAGGGTGGAGGAGAAAGAGGATGGGAGAGGGAGGTGAAGGGGAAAGGGAAAACATACTGTAACATTTTACATAAGTATATGCTCCATTTGAACTGTTCTATTAGAAAGCATTTTTGTATAAAAATATTCTTTATTATACCCAAGCCATGCAGTAGTGAATTGTGTATGAACTAAACACATTTTGAGCTTTAGTAAATGGTCCATCTGGATTCTTTAATTTTACTTATTTATTTAATAAATGTGAGGGTGCTTTTTTATTATGTTTATTTATTTATTGGATAGAGACAGCTAGAAACCAAGAGGAAAGGGGGAAAGACAGAGACACCTACAACACAGCTTTACCACTTTCAAAGCTTTACCCCAGTAGGTGGAGAGTGGGGGCTTGACCCTGGGTCCTTGACATTCTAACATGTGCACTCTACCAGATGTACTACCTCCTGGCCCCTGAATTTTTCAATTTTATAGGAAAAAAAAGACTACTCTTTGTCATGTTGAATTAAGCTGGTTTATTGAGTCAACAAAAATTCACATGTTAAAGTATGCATTTTATTCCATTTTACCAAATGTACAGAATGTCACTACCACTACAGTCAAAATATAGAATAGCCCTATGACCCTGAAGTTCCCTGGGACACTCTTCTTCAAATCTCCAGCCTCTGGGAAGCACAGAGATTATTTATGCCCTTATAGTTTTGAATTTTATATCAAGGAAATGGAAATCATATAGACGTTTGCTTTTTTATATATAACTTCCTTCACTTGGCATAATGCTTTTAAGATTTATCCAAGACATTTTATTTTATTTTAGCTTTTAAAATTTATTTATTTTTAACTTTTTTATTTAGGGGGTTAATGCTTTGCAATGTAGTCATTGCCACATGCATAAATTTCATTATGCACATGGCCCTCACAGTTTTCCATCCCTTCATAACGTTGCTTTCCCCAGAGTTCCAGTATACCATGCCTAATTCATGTTTCTCTTTGATTTCTTCCTCCCTGTTTCTATTAGGTCCTTCTTAAGAGTAAGATCATTCTCTATCCGTTCTTCCATTTTGGCTATCTCACGTAGCATGTAATAGCCAAATCCGTATCTAATTTCATCCAGGATGATGCAAAGGCTACTTCATCCTTTTTAACAGCTGAATAGTATTCCACCATGTATATATACCACTATTTGTTTCTTTGATTTTCTTCCTTCCTTGCTTCCTTCCTTCCTTCTTTCTTTCTTTTCTTTTTTTTTTTTTTTTTACCACTCAGCTGTTGTTGAACATCTGGGCTTCTTTCTGGTTTTGGAAAATACAAATTGTGCTTCTATGAACATGGGTATACATAGCTCTCTTTTGATAGATGTGTCCTTTGGAAAATCTCTAGGACAGAGATTGCAGGGTCATATGGCAGGTCTATTTCTGGTGGTCTGAGAAATCTTTCTTCCACAAGGGCTGAACCAATTTAAACTTCCACCAGCAGTGCAGGCATGTTCCTTTTTTCTTTCTCTTCAGCATTTGTTGTTACTGTCTTTTCTAATATATGACATTCTCATAGGTGTAAAGTGGTATCTCCTTGCTGTATTTATTTACATTTCTCTGATAATGAGTGACATTAAGCACTTTCTCATTTGTCTATTGACCCTTTCTATTTCTTCTTCTGTAAGTCTCTGTTCATGTCCTATTTCCATTTTCTTATGGGGTTATTTTCTTGGTGTTATGAGAAAGACATACAGAGATAAAGATGGTGAAAGACCAGAGCATTGCTCCACTTTTGGCTTATGGTGGTGGGGGGGATCTAACCTGGGACCTGGTAGCTACAGACATGAAAGTCTTTTGCCTAACTAGTATGCTGTCTCCCCAGCCCCATCCAGGAAGTTTTATATATCGGCTACTTCCTATTTTTTTTATGACAGAGTAGTGTTCAGATATGCTAAATATCAGAAAATATCATTTGTTGCACATTTAGGTTGGCTTTCCTTTAGGGGAAATTATACATAGAGATGCTATAAATATTTACAAATAAGAGTATTACAGTGTTTCTATTCTCTTGAGTAAAATCTGAGGAGAGAGCTATTGCTGTATTTTTTGGTGAATCAATGTTTAACTTTATACAAAAGGCCCTAAAGTGTCATATAAACTGGCTGTATTGTTTATCAGCTCTATCATTAATGTGTGGGAGTTAGATTGTTTCACATGCTTGCTAGAACTTAAATTATCATAAGAATATTTGCTGCTCTAGAAGGTATGTCAAAGTAACATAATAGAATTATGTTTGGGCTTACCTAATGGTTAAAGATATGCATATTTTTAAAACTTACTTGGCACATTTATCATTCTTTATTAATAATCCAATTATTTTACTATTATATCTGACTTCATATGTAAATCCAATGAACATATATGAATGCAAGTCTTTATCATTGGTATTTATTCACTTTGTTACATCTATGGCTTATTTTGTAGTTTTCCTAAGAGTGTGTTACTAAAAACAATGGTTGATTTATTTTTTATTTTACATAGTATTGGTGAGTTATTGATTTATAATATAGTTATTGGCATGTAGGTATAATTTGTTATCTCCTGGTGATAGGTGTTTGCAAAACATTCTTACCTTCAGCTTAAGTCCCTTTTTACCTCCATGCAGCAGAGTCTCTATACTCTCTATACCTCCTTCCTTTCCTCTTTTTTCAAAGTCTTTTGCTTTGGTGCAGTACACCACACCTAATTCAAGTGTAACCTTGTGTTTTCTCTTTCTGTTCTCTTAATTAAGTATCAAATAAAACTGAAATCATCCCTTCCAGTATTCATCTTCCTCATTTTGTCTTAACTCACATGATTCCTTCAAATTCCATTTAAGATGAAGCAAAGAAGATGGTTTCATGATTTTTGACATGTGAATAGTATTCCATTTGGCATTTACTCCACAATGTTATTAATCTTTCATCTGTTATTCATCTTTCATAATTTCATCATTTGCTATCTATTTTTCTTCCAAATCTGAACTATTATCAATTATGCTGTTATGAACATTGGGCTACATAAATTTCTAGTGATAGGTGTCTTTGTTTCCTTTAAATAAATCTCCAGGAAAGAAATCTCTAGGATCATGGGTCAGTTCCATTCTAGTGTTTTGAAATATCGCCAGACTATTTTCTACAAGGGGGTGGACCAATTTATAATCCTATCAGCTGTGTAGAGAAGTTCCTTTTTTAACTATATCCTATCCAACACTTGTTGGTTCTGTCCTTTTTAAAAAATATTATAAAGTGGAAATATTGACAAGACCATAGGATAAGAGGGATACAATTCCATACAATTCCCACCACTAGAACCCTGTATCCCACCCAGTCCCTCCCTTGAAAGCTTTCCTATTCTTTATTGTTGTTAAAATTTTTGTAAGGCTCTTGCTGGCCGGTCTTGCTTCACGGGTGGGTAACAGAGACGCGGAGACAACGGCTGGGCAGGGAAGCTGTATTTCTTTATTCAGGAACAACGATTCATAAACTAAGACAAACTAATCACCAAACAGAACTCTGCTGTCTCTTTGCAGCGGCACAAGCACTCTCTCTTACTCTGGAACTCAGGAACTCTCCAACTCTGGAACTCTGGAACTCTCATACTGGGGAACCCTCTGAAACTCTGGCACTCTAGAACTCAGGGACCCTCTCTCGGGGTTCCTTGGGGCGGGGCCAAGCGGGCCGCAAAATTAACTGGACTGATCCAATTCTCTTGGCGGGGGAGGGCTAGAACAAACCAATGTAAAGCATATGACACTTTATCCCTCTGGGAGTATGAACCCAGGATCATTATGGGGTGCAGAAGGTGAAAGATCTGGCTTCTGTAATTGCTGCTCATCTGCACATGGGCATTGGCTAGTCAATCCATACTCCCAGCCTGTCTTTCTTTCCCTATTGGGTGGGGGCTTTGAGGAAGTAGAGCTCCAGGATGCGTCAGTGGGTTTGTCTGCCCAGGGAAGTCCAGTTGGCATCATGGTAGCATCTGGAACCTGATGGCAGAGTAATAAAACTGGAGGGTTGACATTCCACACCTGAAGTCTCTGAAGTGAAACAGTTTGAAGTGAAACACGCCAAGGTGGTACTGGTTGCATTGATTAGATCAGCAAATGTAGTGTTAATTGGTATGCACTGAGAGAAGCATGTAGGAAAGTGAACCCTACCCCAGAGCTTCCAGGACTGGGAGAAATATGGGTTTTGAAGAGAATGGGGGAAGGTTCCTGCTATCTTAGGGTTTAAGAAGGCAATAGATAATTATTGCTATAACCAAATTATTTGGCAATTGGATTATCTTTGAAAATCCGATTGTTAGGATTTGCTATATCATATAAGACCTCACTATAATTTAAGTCATTTAATGCTATTTATATATAGCTGTATCTTATAAAGTGATGTCACCAGTTGCTTCCTGTCCTTTTTAATATATAACATTTTCAGAGTTGTGAAGTAGTTTCTCATTGTCTTTATTTGCATTTCTCTGTTAATCCCTGACTTTGAACATTTTTCCTCTCTGTCTCTCTTCCTTGGTGATGATTCTGTCCATGGCCACTCCTATTTTTTATATGGAATTGGTTTTTGTTTGTTTTTAGCTAAAATTAGTGAGCTCTTTATACAGTTTGGTTATTGGGTCTTCATTATAGATTTTTATACATTTTCTTTCTCCTGTAACTTGTCTAGTGATTTTCTTAAGAGTATGCTACAGAAAACAATGGTTGTCTTGAATCTTTACATAAATTTTGGGATTGCTGTGATATAATATTAATGAATTTTCATGAGAATGGTATATATTTCCATTCATATTTATCTTCTATAATTTATTTCTTTTGAAACTTTTAATATATGAATCTTATGATCAATTTGTACTACACCTTACATGTTGAGCTATTGTCAGTGATCTGCTCTAGTTTTTTATATCCCTTGTTGAGGAATCAGCTCAGGGGATTGCTATATGCAAGATCACTGAGTGGCCATTAATATTCTAATTTTTTTTCTAATTATAAAGAGATGGAGAGAGAAACACAGGCAATGATAACAATGAGACAGAGAAAGGAGAGACAACAGAGCACCACTCCAATATCCATTGAACTTTCCATGGGTCTGTGACCTGTGCTCTCAGCTGGTGCTTGTGTTCACACCTAAGGAGTCATATGGCAAGTTGCAAGTTCACAGGTTGAGTTATTTCCTGACCTCATAAATGATCTTTTAAAATGTTCTTTCCACTGCTGAACAGTCCCAAGGGAATACAAGATCTTGCTGTTTGCATCACACAAGCTAGAGAAACACCATCTCTTGCACTGAGTGGGGGCTACCTATGGCTCTCCCACCACCTTGACATACCCACCGCACTGTATGCTCTCAGGGTCTGGGAGATCCCGGCTAGACATGCCATTCCAGGGTGTCGTCAAAGTTCAGGACACCAGTATGCCAGGCTAGCTTCGCAGTGGGAGACAGATGACCAGGGACACACAACTGAGCGGAGAGACAATATTTCTTCATTCTTTATTCACGAGCAAACGATTCAAAAAACTAATCTAATCTAATCACAACCCAAATCTGTCCTGCATCTTTCTCCTCCGGCAGCAGCTTCAGGAACCCAGGAAGTATATAGGATAGGGGGCTGGAAGAAGCAAGAAGCACAAAAAGGCAAGGACTAAACCAAAATCTCCCAGAGGCAGAGGGAGTGAGACCAAACCAGTGTAACAGAATGACTATGTAAATAGACCACAACATCAAGCAATGTAACAGAAGGGATCCCAGAAGCAGAACTAGAAGCATAACAACACCAGGGTAAGGATTAGCAGCTGTAGTTCTCTAGACTGCCTCTTTTATAATGATTGGGTTAGGATAGGAGAGAACTGTCAACATTTTTAAAAAGTAGAACCCAGAGAAAACAGCAAAGCTGCTGCAATATAGCACCAGCAACCAAATACTTGGACTTTTTCCTTCACTGTCAAGGTAATCCCATCTGTGGACATAGTCATTCAGGAGAGCTCATCCCAGTGAAGTCTTTGCTGGTGCCAAGTATCACCTGGATGGTGAGGAGTGTCTGCCTTGGGCTGGTTGTGCAAGAGGGCTTCCTTAGACCTCCTTGAGGACATTAATCTTGGCACGGATCATGTGGTCCAGTCATCTTCACTGTCATTTACTCCTTTAGTGTTCAACTCTTTTGCCTGCTTCTATGGCAGGCTCATGATTGGCATCATTCTAATTGCTGCAGGTAATTAAAGTGTGGCAGTTACTGTTCTTTCTTCATACTTCCGCCCCTTTCCACTTAATCTGTTGTGTTCTATTCTACCTTTTCAGTTCCACCTCTGCTTTTTCTGTAGCTTTATAAAACTTGAGCAGGTGGGCTATGACCAGGAGTGTAAGTACTTCTCTTAGGCACCATTCCTTATACAAATATATTTTTTTCCTCTTCGGTAAAAAGGTGAAATTAAAAAAAATAAAATGTACTTTCTAAATATTTTTTCACATATATAAATTGATTTTTGTATACTGACTTTTCTATGAACTTTGGTAAATTAAGTGTGATTTTTAGTATGTGATAGAATTTTCTACATATGTTATCATGTCTCATCAGTGAACAAAGCAATTCACTCTCTTTCTAATCTTTTTTTCTCTCTCTTATCTCCAAGGTTATTATTGGGATTCAGTGCCTGCACTACAAATCCACTACTCCTGGAGGCTATTTTTTCCCTTTTGTTGCCCTTGTTGTTTATCATTGTTATTATTGTTGTTACTATCATTGTTGGATAGGATAGAGAGTAATCGAAAGAGGACGGGAAGACAGAGGGGGGAGAGAAAGATAGACACCTACAGACCTACTTCACCACCTGTTTGTGAAGCGACTCCGCCTTCCCACAGGTGGGGAGCCAGGGGCTCCAACCAGTCGCCTTAAGGCGGCCTTTGTGCTTTGTGCCATGTGTGCCCACTGCACAATTGCTTGCCCCCTCACTTTTTAATCTTTGTCTTTTTTTCTTGTTTTATTGTGCTAAATTGGGTTTTTAATATAAAGTTGAATAAAAATGGAGAATGTACATATCCTTGCTTTGTTTACAATCTTAAGAAGAATAATTTAGTTTCTAATTACTTTGATTTTTTTTTTCTTTTTATTTAAAATAAATGTCCTGGGGTCAGGCAGTGGTGTACCCAATAGAGTGCATGCATTACCATGTAAAAGGACCTGAGTTTGAGCCCTCAATTTAGGTTCTTTCCACCATCATGCACCAGGACCTTCTGTTCCCTAATCCCAAAGTGCTTTTTCATACCCTTCTTCCCCAGAGCCCTTTGCCTCGGTGCAACACACCAAACCCAATGCGAGTTTTACTTTGTGTTTTCCCTTTCTGTCCTTGTTCCTTAGTTTCCTAACTTTATAATACATCTCACAAATTTTCATTGTTCTTCAATTAAATCTGTTTCCCCTTTTGGTTTCCATTTGATATATGCAGATTTAGAATGATATTACTGAAAATTAGTGTAGTGTTGTTCTTATAAGTTTAAAAGTGTCATATTTAAAATGCCATCCATTTAATAGAAAAGATATTTCAGGAATGTCTGTACTTTGAAAGACTTTGCAAAAGTTGTGTTAAATAAGAAATCTTAGGATGTCAATAAAACTAGTGGAACTGAGTCCAATGCCATCAAAGGTGAGGATAATACACCTTTCCTCCTTTAGTGTTCAGCATTTCCTATTCCACTTTGAACCTTTCTCAGTCTGCTCTATATCATCCAGGAATTGAAAACTGACAGAAAAATTGGTAGGTATTGTGTTTCAACCTTTAGCTGGACTTTAGTTCAGTAATCAGCTTGCGTTGATTTAAACTAGAACATGTGCTTGGATACTACCCATTACATTACTGCTTTAATTTTTATTTAAAACATTTTTAACTTCTTTATTGGGGGATTGATGTTTTGCAGTCTACAGTAAATACAGTAGTTTGCACATGCATAGCATTTCCCAGTTTCCCACATAACAATACATTTTATTTTCACTGTTAAAATGCTGTTTTAAAGGTCTATTGCAGATACACAATTTTACACATCCCCAAAATATATGTTAGCACACCTTGCCCTAAGTCAACATGTATGGCATGGGGTTTCCTGCTTCTTTATAGCATTCTGCCCACCTTGTCCTCCAACCCCACCTCCACTGTGGTTTTAAAAGGCAATAAATTTTGTAAATGTACACAAACTATATATATTTGAAAAATTAAGACTCACTGTTTAGTATGACTTAAATTATTATTTACAGAGCACTGAAACTTTTTCATTGACAGAAAACTTCTGATAAATTCTAGCATTATACTTACATGCCTGCAGGAGACTGACATTTGAGATAAGCTAAAAGACCCATCAAGCAAGCACTCACCAACTCTAGTGAACTTAAATATTTTAAAATACTAGCTAACAAATAAGTAGACAAGTCCTTTTCTCTTTAGCATACTTTATAGTAACTTCTAAAAAGACATATTTTTTAAAAGAGACAAGTGATGAAATTCTGAATTTGAAATATATAAACACTAAAAAATTATTTCTTATCTCAGGGTAAATTTAATTTTATTTATATCTATAACCAGCTGGCAGATGGTGGTATTTCATTCCTGGAAATTTGTATCTTAAGAAGCAAATGCTGAAGAGACTATTTATTTAGCTACACGTAATAATGTTTCTAGTTCTGAAGTATCATTTTGAAAAGTTCCTAACTGCAAAGGAGAAAAATGAGGCTGCACCTTGCTAAATGTTGTAAGGCTCTCTTCTCAAATCTGTGGGCCTTCTAAAGTATTGCTTTTTTTTTTAATTGCACAATTCATTTGATTAGGTTTATGCCATATCTTCACTTATAAATTCAGTGTCGTCAGTCAGTATCATTAATATGCATGCATCCTCTTTGTGATCAGATCAAGGAATTTTTGAAGATGTATTGTCAGATTATTGGTGAGGCTTCAAACTGATGATCACTTTCACTTTTATTTTGAAAACAAAAATATTCAATTAATAACCATGTTTTATACTAAGTTGGAAAAGTTGGGAATCTCTAGGAAAATGGTATGTTTTAGAGCAGGAACAATTTTGGTTTTGTATGTGCAGTTTTAATTTGTGATATTTTTATCTCATTTGTTACAATCTCTTAATAGTTTAATATATTGATTTAACTGATTATAATGGAAAGTGTAGGCTTTTATATATCTTTATTAAACCAGATTAGAAATAGATGAAAACTTCCCTTTTGTTATTTTATGCATTTTAATTTAATGAGAGAGAGAAAAAGAGACCAGAGCAATGCTCAGCTCTGGTTTATGGTGGTGATAGAGATTGAGTTTGAGATCCTGGAGCCTCAGGTGTGGAAGTCTTTCTGCATAATCTTTTTGCCATTTGCCCAGCACAAAAGGCTACTTTTTATTGATTGACTTTTTTAAAAGTTTCAGTCATAAAAACAAAAATAAAGCATGCTTTGTTTTATCCTGGAAAACACTGTAATACCACATAAAAACTACTTAGAAGTTTCCACTGATATTTTTGATATTTACAGCTATATATCTCTCCCAGCTAAGAGGATATTCTAAGTAACAAATTTGGATATAAAGTATAGAGATTTTATTGCTTAGATTTTTATCTTTCCATAGGAAGTGGATAAGTGAAGGAGTAATAGGTACATTAAGAGAAGCCTAATGCTTGATTTCTGAGTGATATCTTTGAGAATAGACACTGAGAAGCATCTTGCTAAACTATGAAATTAGCTGTCTTTCTATTATCTATTGGGTGTTTCTTCATGCTTGCGCATGTTTCTTTATTCCTTTTTTTTTATTTCAATGAGGATTTCACTAGGACTTCTGTCCATGATTCTAATGCTACAGGTGGATTCTCCTTTTTCTTCAGATAGAGGATGAAAGGCAGACAGGGAGGTGGGGTGAGAAAGAGAAGTAGAAGAGACACTACTCCACTGCTTCTCAGTGTCTATTCTCAGATGCTTGCTTCTTAGTGTCTATACTCTGAGATATAATCCTTAAATCAAGCATGAAGTCTTCTCTTAATGTACCTATTAGTCCTTCACTTATCCACTCCATATGGAAAGGTAAAATTCTAAGCAATAAAACCTTTATACTTTATAGTCAACTTTGTTACTTAGAGTATACAGACATAAAATATCTGTGAAAACACAAAGTTTCTCCTTTGTGTGCTACTCTTATGTGGTAACTGGGATGTCCCTAGTCCTCTCTCATGGTATTGTATTCACTGTACTGAGTGGGATATTTCCCAGTCTCCTATATTTGTTTATGAAGCACCTGGAATACTAGACTCCTGGTTCCAGACCCAAGCACCCCCAGCACTCCCCCTTCACTCTGCAAAGGTAGCAGGATTGCATGATATGTTCAATTTCTCAGAAATAAAATTCTGTTGTTTTCTAAATCCCTATATTCTTATTTTGGACCATGTAGGCCATTATAGGTCATTATAGGAATACATAATTTGGTTTGGGTTTCCACAGCAAATTAATTCCCTATCATTCATCTTTATTATTACTTATTTATTTATTCCTTTTTATTGCCCTTGTTGTTTTATTGTTGTTATTGATGTCATCATTGTTGGATAGGACAGAGAGAAATGGAGAGAAGAGGGGAAGACAGAGAGGGGGAGAGAAAGATAGACACCTGCAGACCTGCTTCACCACCTGTGGAGTGACTACCCTGTAGGTGGGAAGCCGGGGGTTCAAACCAGGATCATTTTGCCAGTTCTTGAGCTTTCTGCCACATGGGCTTAACACACTACGCTACCACCCAACTCCCTTCATTCATTTTTAAAAAGCCAGCCATGCATTACTTCTTTTCATTTTGTTCCTTGTACATGCCAGACTTGTTTCTGAGTCAGTGCTTGTGGCCTGAAATGCATATGCCATTGACTTTTATATTTTATAATGCTGATGCCACCTTTCAGATAGATACATCTTCCCTGACCTCCCCAAATAATCACTCAGCACTTTTCTTTCTTTAACCCCACGTTTATGTTTATCAACATACATTGTTTTAAGTCAACTGGTGGTTTTATATTGCTGTATCTGTTGTCTGTTGATTCACTTTCATTATCCCCACTCATTCTCACAGCTGAATTTAAACTCCAAATAAATAAGGAACTTGACTGTTTTGTTTCCTGTGCTATCTTTATTGTTTAAATAAACCTAGCTCAGAAATCTTGCCTCATAAGTAAGTGGTGAATCAATGTTCAGTTGTGAAATGTGGTCTTCCAAGTAGGATATGTATGATTAATAGATCATACAGTCCTTGTATAGTCTCTCAAGACTTTGAAACTTAAAGCTCTAAGAAGGAAAACTCTATTGTCCACAGGAAAATTAGGGATGCTTTATTTTCTGTCCTAGTAGAAATGTAGATTATACTCACTGTGATTTTAATGACATAATATTTATTATATAGATATGACATACTTTAATTACTAATCCACACTATTCCCACCACCAGAGTTCTGAATCTTCATGGTAGTATCTACAACTTGGTGACTAAAAAGCATTAAGATATAAAGCAGCATTTTTTTTTAATAATCACGAACCTAAAGGTAAGAATTTAGCAGATGATGTTTGGGGTCTTCATGTTGGAAGAAGCTAGGAAGTCTATTTTAGGCATATTCCAAGGGGCTCATAAGTTTACTAATTGTTGCCTAAGCCCCACAGATAATATGCAGGTGGGCTAAAAATATTGCTTTGAAAGATGTTGTGAGAGCTGGGAATAGCACTAAAAAGCTGGATAATGGCAGAGAGTAGCTCCCAACTATAGGAAAAGAAAATCATGGGTACAGAAAACCATGCTCTGGTCAGGCAGCAAATTTGACATTTAGTAGGGTGAGCCCAGCTTAGTCAGTAGAGATCCATTCTCACTGTTTATTGCAGTTGTCTAGAAAAAAAAAATCTCAGTTTTCAGTCATCCTTTTTAATTATTTATGATTTCCAGTAGCTTCTGGACAGAGTTTCTGGGTCCTTCTAGGTATATCAACATATTATCTGAAATAATGAGAGTTTAGCGTCTTCCTTTCCAATTCGTATTCCTTTGATATCTCTTTCTTGTCTGATTGCTATGGCAAGGATTTTTAGGACTATGTTGAATAAAAATGGTAAGATTGGGTAACCTTGTCTAGTTCCTGATTTTAGGGGAAAAGATTTCCATTTTTCCCCATTGACTATGACATTAGCCATGGGCTTATCATATATAGCCTTTACTATGTTGAGGAATCCTCCTTCCACTCCCAGTGTCTCGAGGGCTTTTATCATAAATGGGTGTTATACCTTGCCAAATGCTTTTTCAGCATCGGTTGATAGAATCATGTAATTTTTCTTTCTCTTTGTTAATACAGTGTATTACATTTGTTAACTTATGGATATTAAGCAAGCCCTGTTTCCCAGGGATGAATCCCAGTTGTTCTTGGTGGATTATTATCTTAATATATTGTTGCATTCAATTAGCCAAGATTTTGCTGAGGATCTTCAAATCGATATTCATCAGGGATATAGGTCTATAGCTTTCTTTTTTGGTGGGGTCCTTTCCTGCTTTGGGAATCAGGGTGATATTAGCCACATAGAATGTATTTGGGAATGTTCTCTCTTCTGTTTTCTGGAAGAGTTTGAGGAAGGTGAGTGTTAGTTCTTCTTTGAATGTTTTGTAAAATTCATTAGTATAGCCATCAGGACCTGGGCTTTTGTTCTTGGGTAGGCTTTTGATTACTGTTTCAATATCTTTACTAGTGATTGACCTGTTAAATGTATCTACTTCATTTGAGTGAAGGTTGGTAGTGGGTATGACTTTAGGAATATGTCCATTTCTTCTAAGTTGTCAAATTTGGTTCCTTACAGATGTCCATAATATTCTTGCATAACCTTTTGAATCTCTACCTCATCTGTTGTAATATCTCCTCTTTCATTTCTGAGTGATTTTTCATAGCATTCTCTCACTTTCTCTTGGTGAGTGTAGCTAGTGGCTTATCTATTTTTTTTTTATCCTTTTAAAGAACCAACTCTTGGTTTCATTAATCTTCCTAATGGTTTTATTCTTTTCTATTTTGTTGATTTCTGCTCTGATTTTGACTATTTCCTGTCTCTTGCTGACTGTTGGTTCCTTTTGTTGCTCCACTACTAGTTTATTGAGGTGGGTTGTTAGATGGTGTCAGCTTTCTGGTGGGGTGATCTCCAGGAAAAAGGTAACCTGTTCTTTCTCGCTCATGCAAGGGAAGACACGAAGTAAAGACACCGGGGAGACTGCAGCATGCTCAGATCTCAGATCTCATTTATTAGCAGGTGAGCTAATAGGTTTAAATAGAAAACCAAACAAAGAACATTATTCAAATATGTCAGATATTACAGGTTTCTTAAAGGTCAGCTTGCCCCTATGGTAGGGGGCTGGTATGACAAGAATTGATGTAGATACATAAAGGTGAAGATAATTAGTCTCCTGATGCAGGCATTTAATTACCCAAAGGCCTTTGAGGGGAGGAGAGGGGTTGAACCAGTTAAAGAAAGATAGAAGATTAGCAAATTAAGGACATCAAAGGGCACTGCTAGGAGTGTGTGATAAGGTGTGTTCTCCTCTGTGATCAGAAGGTGAGGTGAACTTTGAGTAAGTGAATCTTAAAGTAGGCGGCTACAGACAGACTATGACCCACATAGTCAACGACTGCCACCTCTCCAGATTCAAAGGAGGTCTCGAAACTTTACATCAGGCTCAACCTGACGCTGTTGACTGGCTACGGAAGAAGGGCAAACGCTAGAAGAAGAAAAGTAGGCGGCCATGTGGCCTGCAGTAATGAAGAGAGGCAGTGAGGTTTCGTGGGCCTGAGAGTCAAGAAGGAAAGAACTAAGTCTGAGTTTCTCCCCTTTGCTCACTCACCTCGGTTGAGAGAGACTCACAAGAGGGTACCTTCTCAGACCTCCATCCAAGGATGGGGGGGAGATCTCCCTAAGCTCTATCAAGCTTACACATAGCCCCACAAGATGGTTTACTAGTGATTTCTCCTATTAATTAATGTGGGCCTGTATTGCTGTGGACTACCTTCTCAGCACTGCTTTTGCTGCATCCCATAGGTTCTGGTAACTGGTTTCTTCATTTACATTGGTATCTAGATAATTCTTAATTTCTTTTTTAATCTCTTCAATGACCCATTTATTGTTCAGCAGTATATTGGTTAGTCTCCAGGCTTTGGGGAAATGTCTTTTCCTTTTTTGGTTGATTTCTAGTTTCATGCCTTCATGGTCTGAGAGGATGCATTTTATAATTTTAATATATATGTTTAGACTGTCTTTGTGTTCCAGTATATGGACAATCTTTGTAAATGTTCCATGTGTACTTGGGAAGAATGTGTATTCATTACTTTATGGATGGAAAGTTCTGTATATATCTATTAGATCCATTTCATTTATGGTTTCATTTAAGTTTGCTCTTTCTGTATTGATTTTTTTTTATCTAGATGTTCTGTCTATTTCTGTGAGTGGTATGTTGAAACCTCCTACTATTATTGTGTTGCTATCGATGTTTCCTTTGAATTCAGTAAGTGCTTGTTTTATATATCTAGGTGCTCCTAAGTTGAGGGCATATATATGAATGACAGTTATATCTTCTTGTTGGATTGAACCTTTAACCATTATGTAATGTCCTTCTCTATCTTTGATTACTTTCTTTACCTGAAAGTCTATTTTATCAGAGAATAGGATAGCTGTCCCTGCCCTTTTTTTGTGAGTTATTAGCTTGGAACATCTTGCTCCAGTCTCTTATATTCAGTTTCTGTTTGTCTTTTCTTTGGATGTGTGTTTCCTGAAGACATATAATGAATGGATCCTATTCTTTAATCTATTTAGCTACTCTGAATCTTTTGACAGGTGAATTTAGGCCATTCACATTAAAGGTGGTTATTGATATATGTGGTTTACTTATGTCCATTCTAATTTTTGTTTTGAGTTTGTTTTAAATTGTTGAGTCTTTGTCCATTCTATCTAACCTATTGTGTGGATGAGTTTCTATCGTGAATTCCTCACTAATTTTCTTGTGTCTCTGCAAATCTCTGTTCCCTATTTTGTTTTGTTGTTAACCTGTGTGTAATAACTAGCATTGTGTATCTACAAAAGTCTTTTTAAAGTTCATCTTGATTAACAAACATTTGATAAGGCTTCTTTGTCTTTTAATTCCCTCTCCTATTTGCTTGCTGTTCTTTCCTATTTTACTGTGTTTTTGTTTCTAGTCTACTGCTGTTCACCTCACTGAGAATGTGTGTTCCTTTGCTTCCTCCTTTCCTGTAATACTCCATTCAGTATTTCTTGTAAGGTGGAGTTGATTGAGGCAAATTCCTCTACTTTTTGAGTATTTGGTAATACCTTTATTTCCCCCTCATACTTGAAGGATAATTTTGC
Source organism: Erinaceus europaeus (assembly GCF_950295315.1). Classification (NCBI taxonomy): domain Eukaryota; kingdom Metazoa; phylum Chordata; class Mammalia; order Eulipotyphla; family Erinaceidae; genus Erinaceus; species Erinaceus europaeus. The sequence continues at coordinate 58,480,292 of NC_080169.1, read as the reverse complement.
AGGATACAAAATTCATGGCTGAAAATCCCTCTCCTTTAGTGCCTTGAATATGGTATTTCACTCTCTCCTTACCTCTAGGGTTTGTAAAGAAAAGTCTGATGGAAGTCTGATATTTCTCCGTGTATATGTAACATCTTTCCTTTCCCTAGAAGCCTGCAACATTTTCTCCTTGTTGTTGAGTTTTAATAATTTTACAGTAATGTGCCTTGCTGTTGATTGTTTTGGATTTGTGAACCTGGTTGATCGGTCTGCCTCCAAAATAGGTATATTCTGAGGATTGCCTAAGCAAGGGAAATTTTCATCTAAAATTTCTCTGAAAATTATCTCTAGACCTTTGACCCGGTCTACTTCCTCAAGTAACTCTATAACGCGTATATTTGATCTTTTTGTGGAGTCTGCAGTTTGACAAAGAGTAGTTTCATTCTTTCTAAACCTTTCATCTTTGAATTGAAAGAGTGGGCTAATTGTGTCTTCCAGATTGGAAATTCTTCCTTCTGCACGTGTGAGTCTATTACCTAAGCTTTCCATCTGAGACTGAACTGCACTAAAGATGACTTTCAGTCCTTGCAGTTCTGTTTGAAAATTTGCTTCCATGCTGTTTAATTCCTTAGTGAACTCTGCTTTCAGTTCTTCTTTCACACTTTGTAGCTTCTTATCAAATTCCAAAGAAACATGCTCTTTCAACTCTTGCTTATGTTCTTGTAAAGTTCTCATAATATTTATATAGTCTCTGATACACTCTCTATATCTGGAATTTCTTGGATTTTGTCAAATTTACTATTCTGTTTGATGTGACATGCTATTTAACTTTCTGCCTCTTTGCTTTCACATGGATGGTGTTAGTTATGTTGACCAGCAGGTGGTGCTGTTGTGGTCTTTGCTTTCCACTTATTTTAATATGAGCTGGTGGGTGAGGAAAGGGGTGTTTAGGGCTACCTTGTGGGCAGAGTTTTGTCTTTGTTTTAAACTCAGACTCAAGAAAAAATATATAAAAAGCAAACAGAACCCCTAGTCAAAGACTGAGAGGTTTTAAACTCCAATTTCTTTTCTTCAGGGGAGTTTGCTAACTGTGTTACTGTCCAAGATGCCTCCAGTCAGTGCCAAGCTCTCATTTTGACTGACCATGTTTTCCAACCTACTCCTGTTTCCCCATCTATGCTCCATCACCCACCCGAGGCTGTGGATATTTTTCAGCTGTAGATTATGTGTCCAATTCAGTCTCTTGTTGTGTTTATTTATGTATTTATTTATTTAAGAATGGAGGCATCAACAAAACCTTAGGATAGGAGGGGTACAAATCCACACAATTCCAACCACCCCACCTCCATATCCTATCCCCTCCCCTGATAGCTTTCCCATTCTCTATCCCTCTGGGAGTATGGACCCAGGGTCCTTGTGGGTTTCAGAAGGTAGAAGGTCTGGCTTCTGTAATTGCTTCCCCGCTGAACATGGGCATTGAATGGTCACTCAGAAAAAAAAATGTATAGATCTTTCCAAAAAACCTTAACCTTCTTGGATCTGTTTGTTTAGCTTTCTAGTTTTAGTTTCAGTTTAACTGCTTTAGTAAAATGTATAAAGATTGATTTTTTTTTCCAGAAGAACTTAAAAAAAAAGTAATTTGGCAGTCCCACTCTATACCTATTTCAGCCAAAATAGAAATGTGAAGTGCTTTAAAGCTGTCACTCTTTCTTGCTCTTGTTTACTATGTTACTCTTAAATGAAGTTTTTTTTTCAGCAAAAGCTAGTCTTAGAAAAACATTAATAAAATTAGTATCCAAAGATTTTTATAGTTTTAGTGGAAATAATTCTGTAAATTTACTTAGATGTATATTTTTTTTCTTAGAAGTCAAATAATATTTTCTCTCAAAGGAATGAGAATTTTGTGCTGTAAGGAACCTTTTCTAAAACGAGTAGCTATTTCACTCCTTTGCATGAGCAAAACAGATAAACAAACAACAACAATAACAAAAAAATCCATAATTTACTGCTTCCATAAAGGCTCAAATACCATTGTATTCCAGAAATGTTTAAGTTTAAAAATGTGTGGCTTCTGTTGTCAACTGGTAAGCTATCATTAGTATGTTTTCTTCCCCAAGGCAGTGATTAACTTCAATAATAAAGTTTCAGCTTCACTCTTTAGAAAATTATAATGGACAAGAAACGTAGGATTAAATTATAGCAGTATAATTTAGTTTTTTTTCACTATCCAGTTTATAATTTAAAAAATGGACATATTAGAGGAGATAGCTGTAGTAATCTGGGAAAAAATGTTTCTCTAGTCATGTGATTTCTAATATATATATATATATATATATATATATATATACATATATATAGTGATTTAAGATGATAAAATAGTCTTTATGGTTAATCTTAAAAAGGGAGACCTTCTTTTTAGATAATTTGTGGTAAAACAGAATGTGTACTCATTTCAGTTGTTCACAGTTTGTAAGCATTGTTTGAGGAATCCATGTTTCTTTTGTGCTGTTCAGTGACTCTCTTGTGACACTTTATATGATTGCTCAGTAGAAAATACACACATTCCTAAAAATATACTATCTATAAAAATACGTTTCTTCTTACTGCAAAGAGAATAATACAATTTCTCCATCACTTTATTATGTAGATTATTCTTGCAGTTCTTTTATTTTTTTCTAAATTTTTGTTTTCAATATGTTCTTAAGTTCATGGAGGAAAAAATGGGGAATACTTAGAATTATATCTAATTAAATAGCAGTAGAGGTGGTTACTCTTGCCTTATTTTTTATCTTAGAGGTACAGCAACTTTAAATCATTAATGAGGTGTTGTTTGTAGAATTTACTTTTTAGATTTCCAAAAAGCAAATGGGAAGTGAGGATATTCTAGTATATTCCTAATTTACGGAGACTTTTATAACAAATAAAAGTTTTATTTTGTGTTACATACATATATATATATATTATTTTGTGTTTTTTTTTTCTTTAGCTACTCAACATTATAATTTAGATTGATTTCTGATGTGCTAGGTAGGAATTATTGAGAAAGGGCAGCCAAAATAACTCACAACAGTAAGAGAACACTCAGACAAGTAATAAGCTAGTAAATATGCTTGTAAATTACATATCTGATAAATGATGTATAAGCAAAGTATTCAAAAAACCCTTAATACTCAGCAGTAGGGAAACAAATCAAATAACATGCACAGATAGCTGAAAGGATCCCTCATCAAGGGAATATACACTTGTCAATGATGTATATAAATTAGGTTCTATGTCATATGTTATTAGGGAATTAAAAATCACAACCAGAATTGGAAGCCATTAGCATATCTTTATGAGGCTAAAGTATCCCAAGCTGACAATATCAATTATTGTTGAGGATTTACAGCAAAATAAACTGTTTTAGCTGTTGGTGGGAGTGCAAAATGGTATAGCTACTTTGGTAAATAATTTGTTGGTTTATTATAAAACTAAAAATATTCTTACCAAGTAATGTAAAGTATTCTTACCAAGTAAAAGTATTCTTACCAAGCAATTATACATCTATGTATTTACTCAAATGGGTTAAAAACTTACATGTATAAAGATATCAATAGAAATTTTAATCCAGAATTGTTAAAACAGGCTGGAGAGACAGAATAATGATTATGCAAACATACTCTCATGCCTGAAGCTCCCAGGTCCCAGAGTCAGTCCCTAGTATCAATAACTCAGAGCTGAGCAGTGCTCTGGAGAAAAAAAACACAGAATTGTTAAACATGGAAACAATTAAATGAATCCATTTGGCATATGGGTAACAAATTATCTTACACTTATATAATGGAATGCTGGTCAGTAATAAGGTAATGATTGATCAAGTCAGCAAAAGTATGGAGAAAGTCATATAACTTAGGAAAAGAAGAAAATCTGAAAAAGCTAGATAATATATTATGCCAACTATATGACTTTCTAGAAAAGGCAAAACTATAAAGATTATAAAGACAGTTATTTCAGGAGCTTACATGGAGAAAGGAATTAATTGAGTAAATGAATTTTTAGTTTGTTAAGAAACATGCTTATGACACTGTAGTGGTTGGTGTATGTATTTGTTAAAACTCAAGGAAAACAGCAGATATAAGCCTTATTGTAAAATGAGGACTAGTCTAAACAAGTAAGTATCTAGTTAGGTGTAAAAAATGCACCAAACTAAAACAGTACATTAATAATAGGAAAATTGTGTGCAGAAGGGTGGTATATAATATTTTTGGTACTAAGCTGTTCCATTTCCCTGTAAATTGAATCTATTATGAAAATGAAGTCTATTACTTAAAAAAAAGTCAAATGTGGCATAGTGATTAGTTAACCCAAATATTTTTTCAGACAAAAATAATTCATCAGTTTGATATAACAAATTCTGACACTTTCTTACATAGATACTTGATTAGTCAATAGGTTTCTCCTGTGAAGTTGTCATCATTTATTCTAAAATCCTGAAGTATAGCCTCAAAGTGGTGAGATGGCACTGGTTGCACTGATTTCCTTGGGATCAGCAGATACTTAACTCCTAGTCCTTGCACTTGATAATATGTGCACTTAAAGAGGTGTGCCACATCCAGGCCCCCAAAGCTAATATTTTCTGTGGCCAGAGGAACAGCTCACCATGTATAGTACCTGTGTTACCAGATGTGGAGCCCAAGTTTAAGTCTCAGCACTACATGAGACTGTTAAGGCATGGATAGCAATTCTAAAGCCATGGTATCTCTTCCTCTCTGTAAAATAAAATAGTGACCTGGGAGCAGTGAATATGCATATGCATGTAGCTATGACTTATTAAATGACAGCTAATGATCCCCCCATACATATATCTATATAATAATTTCCTCATATAAATGTATAGATTTAAATGAAATTTCAATGCTCTATCTTTTATTCAAGAACAAAAATCTTTTCATGCAAATGTGATATATATATATATATATATATATATATATATATATCCTTGCCAAAGAAAATAATATGCAATATACACTTCCATACACAGATGTCATTATGATATATTGTGGGTTTAAAGAATTTGCTGTATCCTGGTAATTCTGTTCACAGTCATGTATTCATGTGTGTTTAACACTGATAAACTGACTGATCACTTTGTAGATTAGCATATCATTATTCATAATATTTTTTATTTAGATTTAAGGTTAGTGAAATACAGTATAACCTAGAATTCACCTCTGATGAATTTTAGATTGAATATCAGTTTCAACAGGGACTTTTTCCTTTTCATATGTATATTCACATCATATATCTTTCACTTGTCCCAAACAAATTCATATTGATGACAGTGGTAAGAATAAATTCTACTGTGACATTCAATTCTGCTGTTATCTAAAAATTAAAGAGACATCCATATTCTTCTTCCTTTTTCTCCTTTTTTTTTCTTTCTATATTTCCTGCCCATAGGAATTGTGATTTAAACCAAATCCCTGAGAATGAAATCGTGGTTCCAAGTTAGTGGCATAATAAACTGCCGCAGCTTGCTTCAGCTTTGTCTACAACAGGACAGGTGGAGCCCTTTTGCAGAGAGAATTGCTCACCTACCTGATCTATGCAGCTTTCCTTCACTGTTTTGTGTGCTCTATCCCTCTACAAGTTGCTTGCTTCCTGAATTTTCATATGCATGCCAGGACTATTATCTATGAAGTTTTTCCTTCAATTGTTGTAAGATTCGTAAGTTTTTCTTAGTATCTGATACAGTGTTTCATATTGTCAGTGTTTATGAAAAACTTATAAATGTGCTTAGAAAAAGAACAAATAAACATTGTAATATCAACTTGTTAATATACTATATCAACCTAATAAACTTTAACAAGTAGATGACTTCTTATTATTCTTTAGAAATGCTATATCCCCCAAGACATTGAGATTTTTCTCAGGCTAGATGATATTATGTATTTTTGGGGTGCAAAAGGTGGGAGGTCAGGCTTCTGTAATTGCTTCTCTACATAGAAGTATACTTTTCATCTTATTTTTATTGAATTAACATTGATTTACCACAGTGTGTATGTTTTGGTAGTACAGGGCCATACCTCTTGAGGAAGGTTGACCTTTTAATCTTTATTTATTTATTGAATAGAGGCAGTTAGAAATCAAGAGGGAAAGGAGTGATAGAGAGGGAGAGAGACATCTGTTACACTGCCTCACCACTTGCAAAGCTTTCCCCATGCAGTTGAAGAGCAAGGAATCAAACCAAGGTCCTTGTGCATTATAACATGTGTGCTGAACCATGTGCACTCAACCATGTGCGCTCAACCAGGTGTGCCACCACCAGGTCCCAGATAATAAAGATCTGAATATGTCAGCCTCCACTACCCAGTTCTATCAAGTGTGTTATGAAGTATATATTAACATAATGAGAAAAGACTCCTTTAAAATTCTCCTCTCAAAGTTTTTGATATGAAATGAAATATGTCCACTGACATTCAAACAAAAGTTTCTAAATGAAGACTAATTTTATTTGAATAATTATCCCCACATTTAAAATTACTACTAGCATTATTAAGATGTAATGCATTTATTAGAACAGTATAAATCTCCTTTGTTGGTGTGCGCTTGTCCTTCACCAATATTTACACACCGACTGTACACTGATCTTCTTTAATTGTGTTTCATAGGTTGTGTGACTGAGGACTGTTTAGATGCTAGATGAAGATTGATTTTTGTCCTGGACTTGACGTGAGGGGTCCCACAAGGGAAGCATCTTTGGAGATATCTTATTTCCTACATAAAAATTTTGTACTGGTGTGTATCCCTGAAAGCAGTGACCTCTTTACAGCTTTTAAAATGAAAAAAAAAAGTCAACTGGTTTGTAAAGTACTGAACTGAAAAGAAATTCTTCAAGAAGAATTCCAGCATTCAACTTACTCCATATTTCCTCAGAGAATTGACCCTCATGGGCATGAAGTTAAAAAGTAGATCTTAGTAGTTCATAATTAATGTCAGTGAACTATGATTCTGGCATGACACAAACTTTATCACCAAAAGCAAAAGGTAAAGAAAAATGATGATTGCTCAGCAATTTATACCAGAGGATGAAAGGGAAAGACATTTTAAATTAATGGTCCTAAAGTTTTGATGCTTTCCTGCCATATTCCATTAATCTTTTCTGAGTAGTAACTCCTATGAAAAGAGGACTTCACAATTACTCAGAGAATACCAAACAGTAAATTTTTCAAAAAAGCAGGCAGCTTTTACATTTTATTTTAGGGTTTTAACTACAGTGCATAGGCTTTTTCTATGGAATTTGATTAAAACATAACCTGCTGCCTAGAAAAGCGTTTCCCTGTAAAAGCCTTCTAACTTTATTGTCAAAATGGTATCTGACTGCAAATTTTTTTCTTTATTGTATTGAAGAAACGTATAGTTACAGCAACTCATTGTCTTGAGGTTTTTATAAACCGAAAATGCTCACTTCCTCAAAGACCAAAAGGGTTTTTTTTTTATATAGAATTTGTAGTGGTATATTGTGAATATAGCTAATGCAGGGCTCTTCTTTCTACAAGTATATCATCTAATTCTTCTGTTTACATAGCAGGCAGACAACCTGATTAGGGTATACAGTAGTTTGAAATAAAAATTATATATCACTGTTCAGGTTCTTCAAGAGGAGCACTATTATGGACTGTGGTTTGATTTAACATTTTCCTTACTCAACTTAATATTGCTTTACTTTAGGCCTTTTCTTCAGTAGGCATAGAAGTAACTGTGCCTTGGAGAATAAACTTGCTCTTCGGGAGAAAGAATTATTCAAAAATGTCTACTCTTAGAAAGATTACCTAAGTAATTGGTGGTAATGATGCATATGTAAATTGTACTTCTGAAAAATTTCCTGTACTTATACATTCAAGCATTGAGTAAGTGACTCTGTGATAGGACCTGCTTATCAGAGAGTAATGTTGAATGATAGTAAGCTTATTTGGATATGTATATATAATTATTTCTATAAATGTAATTTACACTATCATATATATAATTTATTACACAAGTACAAATGCATATGTCACTTATACAGGTGTGGATTTTTCACACAGAGAATCTGCACTTCTTTTGATTAAAGAAAATGTTTCTTTTCTCCAGATGATGAGAAACAGGCATAGAGAGGGTCTAGAGATGGAGATGCAAGGAGAGAGACCAAAACATCTCTCCACTGCTCATGAAGGTTCCCTACTGCAGGTATTTTTCTATAACTTTCAGCTGCTAAATAAAATTTTATTTACAGACTCTAGCTGTTTATTATTTGTATAAATGTACCAACGCTTTAAGTAGAGGGAAAGCATTCCATCTGAACAATAGTTTAACTTAGTTTCTTTAACAGTTTAACTTATAGAATGTTAATATATCCAGTAGCTTCAAGTTATAACTAAAGATTTTACAGATAGAAATAGACAGATACAGGAGTCCAGCAGTAGCACAGCGGGTTAAGTGCAGTTGGCACAAAGTTCAAGGACAGGCATAAGAATCTCCTTTAGAGCCCCTGGCACCCCACCTGCAGGGGAGTCGCTTCACAGGTGGTGAAGCAGAACTGCAGGTGTCTCTCTTTCTCTCTCCCATTCTCTGTCTTCCCCTCCTCTCTCCATTTCTCTCTGTCCTATCCAACAACAATGACATCAGTAACAACAACAATAATAACTACAAGAATAAAAAAAAGGACAACAAAAGGGAATAAACAAATATTTTTAGAAAAGAAATAGATACATACATTGAGGGAAAGAAATCATAGCACAGAAGTTTTCTCTAGTTTAGTGGGGGATAGACTTGAACAAGTTCAAGTTCATAGCAAAGCAGACACACTATACAGGTGAACTAATACAATATCATATATATATATATATATATAGTATTTTTTTCTTATTTTTTATTTGGGGGGTTAATGTTTATAGTCAACAGTAAAAACAGTTATTGGTACATGTTTTCTGCAAAACATTTTAACCTGCCTTCTGGGTTGTCCTCCACCACTGCACACCTGGAACTGAAAGCTTCTTCTGCCTGTCTCCACTCTCCTCCCACCAGGGTCCTGTATTTTGGTGTGATATACCAACTCCAGTCCAAGTTCCACTTTGTGTTTCAAATTTCTTATTTTATTTCTCAACTTCTTTCCATGAATAAGATCATTTTATATTAATCCTTCTCTTTCTGGCTCAACTCATTTAACATGATTTCTTTAAGCTCCATTTAAGTTGAGGGGAGAAGATAAATTTATCATTTTTAATAGCTCAGCAGTATTCTATTGTGCATATATACCACAACTTTTTCAGTCACTCATCTATTATGGGGCAACTAGGTTGCTTCCAGGTTTTAGTTATTACAAATTGTGTTTATGAACATAGGTGTACACAGATCTATTTTTGGATGGGTGAGTTTGTTTTTTTAGGATATATCCCCAGGAAAGAAATTGCAGGGTCATAGAATGAATCCATTTCTAACTTTGTGAGGGTTTTCCAGGCTGCTCTCCACAGGGATTGAACCAATTTACATTCCCACCAGCAGTGCAGGAGGGGTCCTTTGTCCCCACAACTTCTCTAGCAATTGTTTTTACTGTCATTTCTAATGTGTGACATTCTCACAGGAGTGAAGTGGTATCTCACTATTATCTTTATTTGCATTTCTCTGACAATGCCTTAGAGCATTTTTTTTTCATACATCTTTTGGCCTTTTGAATCTCTTTTTTGGTGAATATTTTGTTCATATCCTCTCTCCACTTTTGGATAAGGTCTTTTTGTTGTTGCTGTTGCTGAGTTTGGCGAGCTCTTGTATATTTGGGTATTAGCCTCTTGTCTAAGTATGGCTTATAAAGCTCTCTCATTTTGTAAGATGTCTCTTTATTTGATTGGTGAATTCTTTTGCTGTGCAGACTTTTTTTTTAAAAAGTTTATCTTGTCCTATTGGCTTATTTTTATTTTAGTCTCCTTGCAATTCCATTTGTATCATTGATGGTACCTTTAAAATTTAGATAGAAAAGAGTTACAGCAATATTTTCTTCTAAATATTTAATAGTTTCTGGTATAACATCCTAGTCCTTGATCCATTTGGAGTTTACTTTTGTGTTTTGTGGTTCAGTTTTACTCTTCTGCACATTCCAATCCAATTTTTCCAACACTTTGTTGAATTGATTCTCCTTTCTCCATTTAATAATTTGGACGTGCTTGTCAAAAATTAGATGTCAATTGGTATCATGGCTTACTTCTGAGCTCTAAATTCTAGTCCACAGGTCATTGTGTCAATTTTTGTTCCACTACCAGGAAATTTAGATTATAATTGAAATACGGGAATGTGTTGCCTCCAATTCTGTTCTTTTTTTTTTCTCAAGATTGTTTCAGCAATTCTAGGTACTTTCTGGTTTCAGATAAACATTTTTAACTGTTGTTGTATTCTCTCAAGTCAGTCATATTTTAATATAAAATAAAAACAAATATAATTTTATCAACTATGTTGAGTTTTAAAAGTCATAGGAATATAGTTCATTTAGAAAGGTAACCTCTGGGTTGGTCTCACAAACTAAGAGGGTGAGAATAATCTATGTTTATGGAATGTGAATATTAATTTGTTATGGTACTATCCAAAATATATGTATTTTCAACGTAATCTTTATCAAATTGCAATGAAAACTCCATTCTTTTTTTAAAAAATATTTTTATTATCTTTATTTATTGGATAGAGACAGTCAGAAATCAAGGTGGAAGGGAGGGGTACAGAGGGTGAGAAGACAGACAGACACTTGCAGCCCTGCTTCACCACTCGTGAAACTTTCCCCTGCAGGTGGGGACTGGGGGCTCGAACCTGCGTCCTTGCACATTGTAACATGTACGCTCAACCAGGTGCGCCACCACCCGGCCCCCGAAAACTCCATTCTTAAAAAGATATGGGCTTGCACATAATGGGCCTGAATAACCAAAAGAAAACTTGAGACAGAACAAATTTGTTCATTTCCTTATTTAAACTTTTATTAAAAAGCTATAATAGTTCTACAGATGGCAAAAAAAAGAAAGAAAATAGAGGTTTCATAAGTTAATTATCATTATGACAATGTAATTATTGTTAAGGGCTGAGGATATGGCATAATGATTATGCAAAAAGACTCTCACACTTCCGGCTGCAAGGTCCCAGGTTCAATCTCTACTACCATCATAAACTAGATTTGAGTACTGTTCTGGAAAAAAAAAATTGTGAAGACCATTTGAAAAGGGGAAGTTAATCTTAGCACATTGTTCTGGGGGAAATGGTGTTCACAAGTAAAAGAATGAAGCTAAGCCTTGGGGCCAGGTAGTAGCTAACCTGGTTGAGCTCATGTATTACAATGCACAAGAACCCAAGTTCAAGCCCCCCAGACCCCACCTGTGTGTATGGGGAGGGGGCCTTGACAAGTGATAAGGCAGTGCTGTAGGTATCTCTCTGTCTCTCCCTATCTTCCCCTTTCTCTCCATTTCTGGCTGTATCTATCCAGTAAATAACTAAGGACAATAAAAAATTTAAAAACAAAGAATGAAACTAAGCCCTGCCTGCACCATATGCATAAATTAGCACAGATGGAAGAAGTCCTAGATGTAGAAATGAAAAAAATACAAATCCGAAGATAAAACACAAGAAAAATTGCTATAGCTTTGGACTTCTCTATGGTTTCTTGTAATTTTAAAAAGACATTTAACTTTTATTATTTAATGGATAGAAACAGAGATAATTCAAGAGGTAAAGGGGATATAGGGGGAGAGAGAGAGAGAGAGAGAGAGAAAGAGAAAGAGAAAGAGAGAGACCTGAAGCACTGCTTACCACTCATAAAACTTCCCTGCACAACTGGGGACCAAGGACTTAAACCCAGGTCATTGTGCATTGTAACATGTATACTCAACCAGGTGCACCACTGCAAGGGTCTGGTTTTTTGAATATTAACACCAAAACACAGTTAAAGAAAGAAAAAAATGGAATCTTTTGCATTGTAGATACTATATGGAGAATGAAACTGTAATTTAGGAAGTAGGAAAAATATTTGCAACTCATCTATCTTATAAGAGTGAGATATAGTCTTTATATTAAACATTCATATGACTCAAATAAAGAAACAAAATAATTAAACATAGTCAAAAGACTTAAAAGGCTTAATACTATTAATTCAACATCTGGGAAAATATAGATCAATTATTTTAAGTTCTTTAACTGCCTAGATTTTAGTTTTGATTATGCATTCCTTTACTTTAAGCATTTCATGTTCCAAATCTGTAAACTGATTGAACTTTGAAAATGAGCATAAGTTGTTAAAGCGTTTCTAAAAATAATTCTTTTTTTAAGTACTAAGTTGCATACAGCCTTAGACCAGATAGACCAGAATAATTTGCTCCTGTTAACAAAGTGGACATCATTAAATGACATAAAGCATGGTGAGGACAAGTATATTATGGTGAATCCTAGCCATGGAATTTTCAAAGAAAAACAAGCTCACGAGTAACATGGCTATCTATTGCCTTCCCCATTCTCTGTAAAATCAGAATTTCTCCCAGTCCTGGAACTTCCTTCATCATTTACCCTGTTATACTGCCTTTACTGACCTCATCTAAGTCAATGTAACCAATACCACCATGCCATGTTATGCTGCTAATGCCTTTTTTGCTTTGGATTGTATTCAAAGATGGCAAGCCTGAGCTGTCAGCCTTCCAAATCCAATAATCTGAAGAGAGTATCCACATGAGACTATCCAGTTTCACTTCAGATGACACACTCTCCAACAAAGTTACAAATGCTAGATATAGGCTAGTGCCTAGGGAATTGAGTACATATACACACATATTCATAAGTTAGGAGCAACTATATTCCTCAAATAAAAGCGCTTTTTAGTCCTCTATGATTGAACTTTGAAAAACTCATAAATCTATTAGAATGGCCTAAAGAAGGCATCATAAAATTTCTAATCGAATGTTTATAATGTATACCTAGACAGCCTTCTCTTCCACTCCCTACCTCACATCTTTCAGTCACTCTATCTATTCAACTAACTACACAAAAGAAAATATATCTCAATCTATTCTAAGACTATTGGTATTATGGTCACTCCTTGATAATCTTTAGAAGAAAAAAGGTGTACAGTAGGCCAAGAGATATATTGGCAAATATATATATCAATTGAAGGACAATTATTGTCTTTATGGCAACCTTTATTAGAATCACCAAACAAGTAAAGACAATAAAACTAGAGGCTAATTTAGATCCCCCTAAAATCCTAGGTGTGTCTCCTCTCCAAAACTTGAGGCCAGACTCCAAAGACCAATTTGGATACAATAAATACTACTCCATGTAGTATTTATTTATTTCTCCCATAGCTGGGAGAAAAAAGTCTAAGCTCATCAAGCAAAGAAGGGACTACAAAAGCTGGAAAAGGACAAGAGACAGGCTCACTTAATGGTGGTCTCTTTGGTCACTACCAGGCCACCTCATCACCTGGGGTCTAAGTCAGGGAATCCTAGAATTTCCACATACATATGATTTGCCTAGACCTCTAACAGACCCCTCTATCTGCCATCACTGGTCACTTCCATCAGAAAGCCTTTTCAAGGGCCTTTCAGGACCTTGCCCTCATTATAAAGTAGCAATGGTAAGGTCTGCATTATTTTCTTAAGGAAGGCTGGGTCAATCTATTCTGCCACTCAAGGCATACTGGTCCTAAAATGACTTCAGCCTAGAATATTCCCAGATGTTCCCATGGACTGTGAATTTGGACTGACAGGGATTTGGAGGTTATACAGGCTCCTCTACTAAACATGAATATACTGGCTCATAGGGTCAGATTGATATGGTAAGCAGTTAATTGTATTTATATATTTTCTTCAAGTTTGTGAGCTACTCTGCCCTAATCCATCTTTCTAACACTATTATTAACTCTGACTGCATCTTCCCAGACAATATTTTTAACCCACCTCTATGTTAACTACAAAGTTCAGGCAAAAATGACTAAAATCATGAACTGCTAGGAACACATCTAAAATAAAATTCCTAGCTTCTTAGTATCTTAAAATTCCTATTCTCACCTGCTCTATTCCTATCTTCTGGTTTCTATTTATTAAAAAAAAAATCCTGCCTCATAATTTACTGTCTTTCAGACACCAAGTTGCAGTACTATCATGATTCCATCCTAAATTCTGGGCAGATGACCTCATGAAAGTGCCCTGGAACCTCACCTGTCCAGAGCCCTACTCCACTAGGGAAAGAGAGAAACAGATATGGGGATTGACCTGCTAATGCCCATGTTCAGAAGCAATTACAGAACTCCTAATTTGTGCACCCCAAAAAAACTTTGCTCCGGCCAATATAAACATCTCCATTTTGCTTTGGTCTTACTGAGAAGTCTGCAGAGCTGGAACTAAAAGGTAGTGCTGAACTGCCCCTAAGAGTAAACAGCATCTTTAAATGACAGTTCCAAGAGGGATTTCAAGAGGCGGGGCTATGGAGCAGCAGCTCTTTGTTTCTCGCCTCTCCTCTCCCAGGTCAACTAGGAATACCAAAGGAGACCACCTGGGACCTCAACAAGACAGGACTAGAATCAGGAAACCATCAAATTACTGGTAAGTACAAAGACAAGACATGTGGCTCCTGGACAGAATGGAACCTAGGGAGAGATTAAGTGGCTGGTAACAGTCTGGCAGTTTACCAGTTGAGACACCACCTCCAGTCTGTTTCACCAACAAAATGATGGCTGAGGGAGGTGAGGACTCCCGTAAGACTCACCAAATCCAACTGTGAGTCTCCATTGCTACTGCCCTCAGAATTGGGAGCAGCTAGGGGGGAGGCCCTGTGACGACATAAGGGGACAGAGAACTAACTAGGAAACCCAGGAGAAGATATATACCTTGGTAGCCTAGCAGAGGGGCTGTGAGAGTCTCTTTGCATAACCACTGAATTATCTCTGCCATACCCTGCTTTATCTCTTGGTCAAGAGTCAGTGACTAAGCGAAGAATCCTACTTATAGTATAAAAGCCCTCAGGCTCCCATAGCCTTCTAGGAAGAAAAAGAACAAAAGAGGCTTTGAAGCCACTGTGCTCCAATTTAGAGATTAAAATAATATTGAAGTAACTGTCAATTCCCACAACTGTGAACCCTTTAATTACCTTACTTAGACACAAGTCAATCCAGGCAAGAGTGATCAGGAATTTGAAAAGTACTGAGAGAGGGACCTTGTAACATACTATGTAAAATGCTTACACCAACAAGAAGAAATATTGGAGAAATGAACTAGAACAAGAGTCCAGCTAAAAGCCCTTTAAAGGTTGAAGCACAAAATAATGAGGTCAACATCCAAACACGAGCTAAGGAAATAATAACAGGAGTAAGTGAAGAGTTTGAAAGAATTGTCTTCAGAAATGCAGAAACAACAAATGAGTCTCTGGAAGAAAACACTAATTATCTCAAGGTTATTAGAGAGCTGAAATCTGAAATAGATGAGCTAAGAACACAACAAGCAAAAACAGTGTCAGAACAGAGTAACAAAATAGATGAACTCCAGAAAACAGTAGAGGGCAGAGAAAACAGAATAAATGAGGCTGAAGACAGAATTAGCAAGTTCGAGGATGAATTAGGGACAACTAAAAATGAACAGATCTCAAAAAGAGATTAAGAGATACTGAAAACAACAACAGAGACAAGACTTGAAGATACAAAGACACATCTATTTAGAATGGAAATGAACAAGGATAAAGAAAGAATCCTGAAGGCCAGTATCTTGTATATAGCTGTGCTATTGGATGCTTCTAATCTACTTGGTCTAGGCTTTTGAGAGAGTCCGCATATCCAGGACTGGGGGAAGTAGGGGATCTATAGTGAAGATGTGAGGTTCCTGCTGTCTTAGGGTTCAAAAAGACAATCGATAGTTAATATTATCATCACATAGGCTATCAAAATATTTGGGACAGAGCTAAGGCATTACTGAAAGGGAAGTTCATAGCCATACAAGCACACATTAGGAAACAAGAAAAAACACAAATAAACAGCCTGATTGCACACCTTAAAGAGCTAGAAGAAGAAGAAGAACAAAGGAACCCTAAAGCAACCAGAAGGACAGAAAACACTAAAGTTAGGGCAGAAATAAATAACATTGAAAATAACAAAACCATACAAAAGATCAACAAAAGTAAATGTTGGTTCTTTGAAAGAGTGAACAAAATAGACAAACCTTTAGCCAGACTCACAAAACAAAAATGGGAGAAGACCCAAATAAATAGGATCATAAATGAAAGAGGAGACATCACAACAGGCACCACAGAAATTCAACATATCATGTGAGGCTTCTATGAACAACTATATGCCACCAAGCTAGAGAACCTTGAAGAAATGGAAGATTCCCTAGATACCTATGAACTTCCAAAATTAAGGAAAGAGGAGCTAGATAACATGAACAGGCCCATCAGAGCTAATGAAATTGAAACAGTTATCAAAACCTTCCCAAAAATAAAAGTCCTGGACCAGATGGTTTTACAAATGAATTCTACAATACCTTCAAAAAAGAACTAATACCTCTGCTTTTAAAAATCTTCCAGAAGATTGAAGACCCTGGAATACTCCCTTCTACCTTCTATGAAGCCAACATCACTTTGATACCAAAAGCAGACAGGGACACAAACAAAGAAGAAAACTATAGACCAATATTTCTCTGATGAACATATATGCTAAAATATTGAACAAAATTCTAGCCAACTGGATACAACAATATATTCAAAAGATTGTTCATCATGACCAACTAGGTTTATGCCAGGCAAGCAAGTTTGGTTTAATATACATAAATCTATCGACATGATCCACCACATCAATGAAGGCAAGACCAAAAACCATATGGTCATATCAATAGATGCAGAGAAAGCCTTTGACAAAATACAACATACCTTTATGCTCAAAACACTACAAAAATGGGAATAGATGGAAAATTTCTCATGATACTAGATTCTATACATAGTAAACCTACAGCCAACATCATACTCAATGGTGAAAAACTGGAAGCATTTCCCCTCAGATCAGGTATTAGACAGGGTTGCCCACTACCACCATTATTACCATTATTATTCAACATAGTGTCAGAAATTTGTGCCATAGCAATCATGCAGGTGAAAGGAATTAATGGGATACAGATTGGAAGAGAAGTCAAACTCTCCCTATCTGCAGACGACATGATAGTAAACATAGAAAAACCTAAGGAATCCAGCAAGAAGCTTTTGGAAATTATCAGGCAATGCAGTAAGGTGTAAGGCTACAAAATTAACATTCAAAAGTCAGTGGCTTTCCTCTATGCAAACACTAAGTCAGAAGAAGTTTAAATCCAGAAATCATTTTGTTTTTCTATAGCAACATAAACAATAAAATAGCTAGGGATAAAGCTAACCAAAAATGTGAAATACTTGTATACTGAAAATTATGAGTCACCACTCAAGGACATTGAAAAAGACACAAAGAAGTGGAAAGATATTCCATGTTCATGGGTTGGAATAATTAACATTACCAAATGAATATACTACCCAGAACCATATAGAAATGTAATGATATCCCCATCAAGATCCCAAGCACATTTGTAGGACAATAGAACAAATGCTACAAATGTTTATCTGGAACCAGAAAAGACCTAGAATTGCCAAAACAATCTTAAGAAGAAAGAACAGAAGTGGAGGCATCATGCTCCCAGATCTCAAATTGTATTATTGGCCATTGTCATCAAAACTGCTTGGTACTGGAACATGAATAGACACACTGACCAGTGGAATAGAATTGAGATCCCAGAAATAAGCCCCCACACCTATGGACATCTAATCTTTGACAAAGGTGCCCAGACTATTAAGTGGGGAAAGCAGAGTCTCTTCAACAAATGGGGTTGGAAAAAGTGGGTTGAAACATGCAGAAGAATGAAACTGAACCACTATATTTCACCAAATACAAAAGTAAATTCCAAGTGGATCAAGGACTTGAATGTTAGACTAGAAACTATCAGATACTTAGAGGAAAATATTGGCAGAATTCTTTTCTGCATAAATTTTAATGACATCTTCAATGAAATGAATCCAATTACAAAGAAGACCAAGGCTAGTATTAACCTATGGGACTACATTAAATTAAAAAGCTTCTGAACAGAAAAAGATACCACTACTCAAACCATGATACCCCTCACATAATGGGAGAAGATCTTTAAATGTCATACATCAGACAAGAGGCTAATAACTAAAATATATAAAGAGCTTGCCAAAATCAACAATAAGAAAACAAATAACACCACCAAAAACTGGGGGAGGACTTGGACAGAATATTCACCACAGAAGAGATCCAAAAGGCCGAGAAACACATGAAAAAATGCTCCAAGTCTCTGATTGTCAGAGAAATGCAAATCAAGACAATAATGAGATACCACTTCACTCCTGTGAGAATGGCATACATCAGAAAAAGTAACAGCAGCAAATGCTGGAGAAATTTTAGGGTCAAAGGAATCCTCCTGCAATGCTGGAGGAAATGTAAGTTGGTCCAAACTCTGTGGAGAACAGTCTGGAGAATTCTGAGAAGGCTAGAAATGGACTTACCCTAGATCCTGCAATTCCCCTCCTGGGGATATATCCTATGGAACCCAGCACACCCATCCAAAAAGATCTGTGTACACATATGTCCTTAGCCCCACAATTTGTAATAGCCAAAACCTGGAAGCAACCCACATGTCCAACAACAGATGAGTGGCTGAAGAAGTTGTGGTACATATACACAATGGAATACTACTCAGCTATTAAAAACGGTGATTTCGCTGTTTTCAGCCAAACTTGGATGGATCTTGAAAACTTCATGTTAAGTGAAGTAAGTCAGAAACAGAAGGATGAATATGGGTTGATCTCACTCTCAGGCAGAAGTTGAAAAACAAGATCAGAAGAGAAAACACAAATAGAACCTGAACTGGAATTGGTGTATTGCACTAAAGTAAAAGACTCGGATGGGTGGCGGGAAGAATACAGTTCCAAAAATGATGATAAAGCACCTAGTGGTGGTTGTATTGTTATATGGAAAACTGGGAAATGTTATGCATGTACAAACTATTGTATTTACTGACAAATGTAAAATATTAATTCTCCAATATAAAAAAAAAACAATTTTGGTCCATACTCTACAAGGGGGAGAATTATTAGGGGAAGATGAGAGAGATCCAGAGAGAGAATCCAGAGAGAGAAAAGGAAAAGAAAAAAAAAAAGACAATCAGAAATAATAATGAATGTAGTTGCGACTTGGGATGGAAGAGAAGACAGGACCATGGAAAAATGAGAAAATAGATAGATAGATAGATGATAGATAGATTTTATATTTATATATATATATATATATATATATATATATATATATATTAATAATAACCCATATCTGTGACCTTGGGAGAATTACTACATTTTTCAATGGCAGGAATGGGGCCATAGAACTCTAGTGGTAGGAGAGATGTGGAACTATGTCCTTGTTATTTTGTAAATCACTAATAAAAATAAGTTTCACCAGACAAGATAAATGGCCAGATAGAATATGAAAGCATACATGACATCAATAGCCATTAGATAAATGCAAATCAATACCAAAACAATTAGGATTATATGTAATTATATTTTTCATCATTTAAAATATATATGTATATTTATAAGATACAGTATATGTATAAAATATATAATGATTATCAGTGAACACATGAAGAAATTTAAAAACTTGTGTATTTTAAGTATAAAAATTATATAGTGTCTGTGAAAGATATATTGTAATATACATTAAACACAGAGTTAACATATGACCCAGCAATGTTACTTTTACATATGTATACCATAAATAACTAAGAGAACTTGAGAAAATCTTTATACAACAGCATTCACAACTGCATTACTCTCAGTCACCAAAAAGTGGAAATAACCAAAATGTCCATCAATAAACAAAATGTACTTTATGTATACACATATCTAAAATGGGACATTTTGCAGTAATAAAAAGGAATGAAATTCTGCAATGTGCTACAACACTGGTGAACCATGGATATTTCATGGCATGTAAACAAACCACACAAAAAATATTGTATAATTCAACTTAAATAAGTTACCTCCAAATCATGAAATATAGTACAATAGTGGTTCTCAGATTTCAGATGGCAAAAGTGAGAAAAGAAAATCATTTTAATGGTTTTTCATTTCAGTTTGGAATGATAAAAATTGTATAGACAAAGTTTAAATAGTTGTATAAAAACACAAATATGCTCCTCCTCCTTTTTTTTTTAAAGTCATTATCACCAGGCTTATCTCTTGGGCTAGGAGCCTGCAAAATGAATCTAGTACTCCTGATGACCGTTTTTCCTGTTTCTTCTCCTTTGTCAGGAGAGAGAAAAATTGAGCTAGTAGGGTGAAATCAAGAGGGAAAGAGAGACATCTACAACACTATTGCACAGCTCAGGAAACAACTTCTCTCCTTCAGATGGGGACTGAGGGCTGGAACACAGGCCTTTGGGCATAGTGATATGTAGTTTATACTGGGTGCACCACCTCCTGGTCCCAACATGAATAAAGTTAACACCGCTGAATTGTATTATTCAGCATAGTATTTTTTATTTTTATATTTATTTATTTTCCTTTTTGTTGCCCTTGTTTTGTCTTTTTTATTGTTGTTGTAGTTATTGTTGTAGTTGTTGTCGTTGTTGGATAAGACAGAGAGAAGTGGAGAGAGAAGGGGAAGACAGAGAGGGGGAGAGAAAGACAAACACCTGCAGACCTACTTCACTGCCTGTGAAGAGACTCCCCTGTAAGTGGGGGGAGCTGGTGGCTCCAACCTAGATTGTTATGCTGGTCCTTGCGTTTTGGGCCATGCACACTTAAATCGCTGCGCTACCGCCCGACTCCCCAGCATAGTAAATTTTATCTCACCACAAAAACAAAGAATGAGGAGCCATTTAGAAGATACATATTTCCTTAGCATAGTAAACCACCTTAAATTCTGCTTTTGGTAACAGTGTAGGTCAAATAAAGATGCTCAGAAACTCATTTGTAATTTGTTTCCCAGATTAAATGCATAATTAAATCCTAGATTCAATTTATGTTTCCTAGATAAAGGAAATAAATATCTGTAACATGCATGATATTGATAATTTAATAGAAAGAATAACTTAGCTTAAATTAATAGAAACATGTATTATACTGATATTTTAATAGAAACTTGTTTTGATAACTCTATAAGAAGAAATATAAACACTTTGAATAATAAACATCTAATAACAGAAGCAACACAATTAATATATATGAGCTTCTTCATAAAATCATATCTTCACTTTGTGTTTTTTTTCACATGGAGTCATCAAACTTTTACCTTGGTTTAACATCTATTTCTTTCAAGAAATACACATCCTCAAACAACAACAACAACTTTTAATGGACAAAAATTACATAACTAGAGGATTTGTATGTAAAGAAAATTTCTATCTTTCTGTTTTGGAAGCTAAAATCAGTGGACTTTTCCATTGCTATTATTCAAAATATAGTCCTTCATGAATCTGAATTAGGCCTTGCACAGAGTGGATGTCTGAATAGAAGCTATTTTCTACTGTAAGAAGGCTGAATATTCTTCCATGAGAAAGTTTAACCTTGAAAAGAAACAATAAGAGATAGAAAGTCATATATTGGGATTGTAATTTCTCCACTTTTTGCTTGAATATCACAAATGTGTCTGAGCTACAAGGAGATGAGAAACTTGAGACAGATGGTCTGTTTCTGTCTATGAGAACTGTGGAACATTTGAAATGAATGTCAATCATGTATATTGAAATCTAAGAGTACTTTATCACTCTTCAACATTTTTACTTACAAAAATTATACATTTCTATCATATTTTCTTTCTTTTTGAAGTGAATTAAGTGTATTTACTACATGCAAAGATGATTTTAGTATCTGGTAGGAGACCATTTATATTTAATTCCAAGCAAAAAAAATTGATACAGCATTCAACTAAAATCATTAAACCTTTTTCTTATGTCTAAATGCCTCTAAATGCTAATATCAAATATTTGTAAATGCATAATCTCAAGTCAGGCACAGCTATGAAAGAGTAGAATTAAGAGGTTAATATCATAGACTTGTAGGTTAAAAACAGTTTAAATTGTCTAAATTATTTCAATCTTTGTGTTATCTTTTGTTAAGTGTAACCTGTGGAATTTTAATATACATATGTTTCAAAGGCGATTCTAGAGAAATTTTTCATAAATTACTTAGCATAGATTAAAACCTCATGACAGACTTGAGATGTCATACATATTTCTGGCATGTTCTTTAGAGGTTCCTTACTAATATCATTATATACTAACAACTAGTTTAATTTTATGTATGCATACTGTATATAAATATTACATATGATTTTATTGAATATGCATTTTAGTAAGTTTAATATATGTTTAATAAAAATCCTAGTGTTGGAGGGTGACAGAACAGGAATAATAATTAAGTAAATGATACTAACATTCATCTTTAACTATTATAATTCTTCCTAACTATATATCAAAATCATGAAAGTACTACCTGGAAGAGAAATAAACCTAGACTTCACTTTTTGAAATTGGTGCGATAGCTTTGGAATGAAATTAAGCATCATCTTTATTTGTAAAATGACTTTTCTTGGGAATTCTTACTTGTTTTTTCCAGTTAATATTTATGTATTTGAGCAAGAACTGAATATCATATTTCTGTTATGAGATACAATTATGCTCTTACATACATATTATTATTAGTACTCATAGATAAAATATATGAGGCACAATGTATTTTTCTCTATTCCCATCCTTATCAATTTATACTAAAGGATTCATCTTTCTTCATGTGAGTATGGGGCAATTTCCATGACTTTTAGAATAAAGTAATCTCATTATACATACATACTCAACATTCACACCTACACAGAATATTCTTAGTTCAGTTATTAATGTTCCCAGACAAATGCCATGTGAATTTCTGTAAGTAAGACATCAAACTAATGTCTCCTTTTGCTTTCATCAAGGGTTAGTGCTAGCACTCCTGTACATCGAAGAAGCCCATTACCCGCAGATACCAGCATTCTCATTTTTTTAAATTTTTATTTCTAAAAAGGAAACACTAACAAAAACTATATGATAGGAGGGGTACAACTCCATACAATTCCCACCAACAGAACTCTGCATTCTCATTTTTTTATTTGTGACTTAGACTCGAGTCCATGGTGTCCTCCAAAATCTAATGGCAAGTTAACTTATCTTCTAAATGGTCACCTTGAAAATTTATTTTTACTTATATCTAACTTAAAAAATACATTGTAAAACTTTCATCTTTGATAGGGAAAAAAAAAGAATTGTTCCTCTATTATTTGGCAAGTTTTATTAATTTCTATAGGTTTATGCCCTCTGATATGTCAATACTACCTATTAGATTGCTTGTGTTTAAACTGCTGATATGCTACCTATATGAAATGTGTGAATCATACAGTGCCTAGAACCTGGTACTTAGGGTAAGTAGGATTATGAATGAGTGAATTTATAGAAAGATAACATATATAGATTATCTCAAAATGTAAGTAAATTATTCAAATATAAAATGTTCTATAACATGTAAGTGCAAGTAGTAAAACTGTACAGAGAATGGTTATACTCGCTAATAAAAAGTGGTGACTACAACAACTGTATTTATTTACAGTTTCAATTTTTATGTACATCTCCAATTCTTTTTTATTGTGTGGGTTAATGATTTACAGTAAATACAGTTGACTCATGAATAAAATTTCCCAATTTTCTTCAAGACACTCTCACCTCATGCATAGGTCCTTCTCCACCAATATGTACCAGCACCTGAATCCTTCCCCCACGCCAAGAGTACCTTGCACCAAACTCAGTCCTAATTCTACTTTGTATTTCCCCTTTCTGTTCTTTATTTCTCATCTTTGGTCCATGAATAGGGTCATCCCATATTCATCCTGCTCTTTCTAGCTTATCTCACTTAACATGATTTCTTCAACCTCCTTCGAAAATGAGGAGAAAAAGATGAATTTGCTATTCTTACTAGCTGAGTACTATAATATCCATAATTTTCTCAGTCATTCATCTGTTATTGCACACCTAGGTTGTATCCAATTGAAGAGCTTCTGCAAAGAAAAAAAATTAACAAACAAAAAACATCCAGACTCGATATAAAATTGAAAAATATTTTTACATGCCATACATCAGCACATAGACTAATAACGAACATATTTAAGGATATTACCAAACTCAGCAAGAACAGTAACAGCAACTCTCCTGCACTCTTGGTGAGAATGTCAGTTGCTCCAATCCTGGTGGAGAGAAATCAGAACTCTCAGAAAGCTGCAAATTGACACCCCAATTCTTATTTCAAGGATTGTTTTATTTCTTTTTAAAAATATCTTCATTCATTTGGTATTATAGAGAGAAATTGAAAAAAATGGAAAAAAAAAAACAGTGCAGGAGTGTTCCTTTGCCCCCCACAACCACTCCAGTATTTGTTCTCACTATCCTTTCAGATGTATGACATTCTCACAGGAGTGAGAAGTGGTATCTCATTGTTGTCTTTGCATTTTTATGACAATCAATGACCTGGAGCATTTTTTTTCATATGTCTGTTGGCCTTTTGCATCTCTTCTTTGATGAATATTATGGTCTAGTATTCTCTCCACTTTGGGATAGAATCATATGCTGTTGCTGTTCTTGCTGAGTTTGGTAATATCTTTAAATATGTTTGTTATTAGTCTATTTGCTGATATATATTTATGATTTAATATGCTTCTTACATTTTACAATTAAATATATTACCTTGCATATATTATGTAACTCTTTTATTGAATATTTTTTGACTGTCAAGTAAAAGTTGAATCTTTATTAAAACCGCTACCTTTCTTTTATTTTCTTTTTTTTAAATTTTTTATTTAAGAAAGGATTAATGAACAAAACATAGGAGGGGTACAACTCCACACAATTCCCACCACCCAATCTCCATAACCCACCCCCTCCCATGATAGCTTTCCCATTCTCTAGCCCTCTGGGAGCATGGACCCAGGGTCGTTTTCTTTATTTAAATTAAAGTTTCTCTCTCTTTGGCTTGATAGATCAAAGCACCTATAGTCATATCAAAATAAAGTATGTTTAATACTAATCACATTTATTATATAGTAACATGGAATTAATTTTGCACAAAGTCTCTTATTACTGAAGTTCTATTTAGTTACTATTAATAAAGCTTCCCATAGTTCTAGGCATATTCTTATTATTACAGCAATCTGTTGTTTCTGAAAGCACATGACTTAATATTCAGTTCAAGTTTATAAAACATCAAACTGCTTTTACTTTGCCCTGTATAAGAAACTGATGAATTTGCAAGCTGAAGTTAATGCAGTGGCTAAAATAAATCAATTCCATGTTCAGCTAATAGCCTTGATAGTTTAAAAAAACACATAAAAATTGCTTTTAAATGGACACTAAAGCCAAATTGACACCATTAGGCAACAATTACTATCTTTGCAATGACTTTTCTTCTTCTAATTTTAATGAAACCTAGTCAAAACAAGAGGTATAAAGAAGACAAATTGTGGGGAGTCGGGCTGTAGCACAGCGGGTTAAGCGCAGGTGGCGCAGAGCACAAGGACCAGCATAAGGATCCCTGTTCGAACCCCGGCTCCCCACCTGCAGGGGAGTCGCTTCACAGGCGGTGAAGCAGGTCTGCAGGTGTCTATCTTTCTCTCCTCCTCTCTGTCTTCCCCTCCTCTCTCCATTTTCTCTGTCCTATCCAACAACGACAACAACAATAATAACTACAACAATAAAACAAGGGCAACAAAAGGGAATAAATAAATAAATAAATATTAAAAAAAAAGAAGACAAATTGTTCACTTCCAAGGGTAAGCCATGGTGCTTTGTGAACCAAGATTATTATGCTTATGTAGCTTAAGCAACAAATAAGTTTTCAGTCAGTAATTTGTGCCAGAAGCACAATACATGCATTTATTAAAATTATGTGATATATGCATAACTGCATCGATACACAGGAAAATGCTTCCTGACCTGAAAACATACTACAGAGTCACTATAATCAGAACAGCCTGGCAGCTGGACCAAAATATACACATAGACTTGTAAAATTGAATTAAGAGTCTCAAAAGTTAGCCCCCACAACTATGGTTAAATAATTTTTGACAAGGGATCATAGCCTAAAACATCAAATGGAAAAAAGGAGAACCTATTAAACAAAAGGTGTTAGGGAAATTGAGTTGAAACATGTAGAAAAATGAAAGTGAACCAGAATGTTTGGGCTAAAGCAATCCAAAGAGGGAAACTTAAAGCTCTACAGCCACACATTAGGAAGCAAGAAAAAGCTCAAAAACATAATCTAATGGAATATCTTAAGGAATTAGAGAAATAAGAGCAAAGGAAACCCAAAGCCAATAGAAGGAGTGAATTAATAAAGATTATAGCAGAAATAAATGCTATCTAAAATAAAAAAAAATGCAAGGTCAATTAATCTAGGAGCTGTTTCTTTGAAAGGGTTAACAAAGTCTTTAAATTCTTGCCTCCCACCCACCCCCCAAAAAAGAAGAGGACTTTCATGAACTGAATAACAAATGAAGAGGAGAAACCACAACAAATGCCACAGAAATCCAGAACATGATGAAAAGGTTTTTTTAATTATCTTTATTTATTATTGGATAAAGACAGCCAGGATTTGAGAGGGAAGGGGGAGATAGAGAGGGAGAGAGACAGAGAGACACCTGCAACACTACTGCACCATTCATGAAGCTTTTCCTCTGCAGATGGGACCAGGAACTCGAATCCGGGTCCTTGCACATTGCACTTGTAACATGTGCACTTAACTTTAAGTGTGTCACCACCCAGCCCCCATGGAAAATGTTTATGCACAATTGTATGCTACCATACTACAGAGTGTGGAAGGCATGTATAAGTTCCTTGAAGCACACATCTTCCCAAGACTGAAACAGAAAGACCTGGAAAACAGGAATAAACCAAAATTACAGCCAAAGAAATAGAAAGAGTCATCAAAAGTCCAAAACCATGATGCCAACCAGACTTCCCTGGGCAGATAACCCCACCAATGTGTCCTGGATCCCCATTTCCCCAGAGCTCCGCCCCACTTGGGAAAGAGACAGGCTGGGAGAATGGATCAACTTGCTAACACCCATGTTCAGCAGGAAAGAAATTACAGAAGCCAGATCTTCTACTTTCTGCACCCCATAGTGACCGTGGGCCCACAGTCCCAGAGAGACAAAAAATAGGAAAGCTATCAGGGGAGGGGAGGGGCTACAGAGTTCTGGTGGTGGGAATTGTGTGGAATTGTACCCCTCTTATCCTCTAGTTTTTGTCAGTGTTTCCTTTTTATAAATAAAATTTAAAAAACTGCTTTACTTTTCCTTAAAAAATTCTAACCAAGACAACAAGGGCAACAAAAGGGAATAACTAAATAAATATTTAAAAAATTAAAAAATAACCAAGATAAATTTTTCAAAACAATGAGAAAAAAAGTCTAATCTCTGACAAATCATAAATAAATTCTATACAACCTTCAAGGAAGATCTAACACTTCTACTTTACAAGCTTTTCCAAAATTTCTATAGCCCAAGAATATTTTCTTTGTCCTTCTATGATGAATCCAGTATCACGCCAATACCAAAATCAGAGAGAGAGACAACCAAAAAAGAAATTTACAGACCAATGTCCCTGATTAATACCAAAGCTAAGATACTAAATGGAATCTTAGCAACCCAGCTACAACAGTACATACAAAAAATACATCATCAAGATAAAGTGGGGTTTATCCCAGGGATGCAAGACTTATTCAACATACATAAGCCAATAAATGCTTTTCACTACATCAACACAATGCAATCCAGACACTACATGATTATCTCAATAGATACAGAAATAACCTTTGTCTCAGTCCAATATCCCTGTATTATCAAAGCACTAAAAAGAAGGGGAATAGGTGAAAAATTCCTCAGACTAGTGGAATTTATATACAACCTAACAGTCAACAACATACTGAAAAATTTCCATCTATAGTCAGGTACTAGACAGAGCTACCTACTATCTCCACTACCATTCAATATAGTTTTGGAAGTCCTAGTCATAGCAGTTAGACAAAAAAAGAGAATAAAGGAATAAATATCAGAATAAAGGAAGTCAAACTGTCACTATTTACAGATTATATGATATTATACATAGAAAACTGAAAATAATTCAGTAGTAAACTCTTGGAAATTAACCAAGAATATAGTAAGGTGGCAGGCTACAAAGTAGAGAAACCAGTGGCATTCCTCTGTGAAAACACCAAACCCAAAGAAGGAGAAAAAATCTAGAAATCGATTCCATTCACTATAGTTGTAAAAATGATCAAATAGTGGGGGCTGGATGGTAGTGCAGTTAGTTTACAGCAGATAGCACAAAGCGCAGGGAGCAGTGTAAGGATTCTGGTTTGAGCTCTGGCTCACCACCTGCAGGGGTATCGCTTCCCAAGTAGTGAAGCAGGTCTGCAGGTGTCTATCTTTCCCCTTCTCTGTCTTCCTCTCTTCTCTCAATTTCTTTCTGTCCTATCCAACAACCACAACAACAATGACAATAACAACAAGGACAACAAAATGGGAAAAAATGCCCTCCAGGAGCAATGGATTTGTAGTGCAGGCACTGAGCCCCAGCAATAACCCTATAGGAAAAAAAAATCAAGTATCTAGGGATAGACTTAACAAAGGGAAAGGAAGATGTTTATACTGCAAACTATGATATACTTTTCAAGGAAAAAGAAAAAGATACAAAGAAATGGAAAGACATACCATTCTCATGTATTAGAAGAGTCAGCATCAAAATGACTATTCTACTCAGAACCATATACAAATTCAGTGAAGCCCCTATCAAGATTCCACCTAACTTCTTCAAGAGAGAACAAAACAATACAACAGTTGGGATATAGAAAATACCTAGGATAGCCAAAGCACTCATGAGGGAAAAGACGAAGAATGAAGGCATTAATCTTTCTGACCACAAAATATAATGCAGAGCTACTATGGTCAAACTATCTAGTACTGGAACCAAAATAGTTACATAAACCAGTGAACTATAATGAGAGACCAGAAATCAGCCCTCATATCTACAGTCAACTACTTTTTGACAAGGATGCTCAAAACATTAAGTGGAAATAAAGAATATTCAACAAATGGCATTGGGAAAACTGGGTTGAAACATGAAAAAACAAAGTGGACCACCAAATTTCATCATATACAAAAGTATACAATGTTTTTGTAACATCTTCACTGACTCAAATTCAATTGCAATGGAAATTAAAGCTAAAAAAAAAAAGACTGATGCATCTACATAGTACAAAAAAACTTTAGCATAGCAAAAGGAGTCACTACCATAGCAAAGACCCCCTAGGACAACATTTAAAATTTATGTGACTAACAGATGAATAAAATCTCAGTGTCAGTGATGACTAGGCAGATGAATAAAGAAAAAAAAACAAACAAGAACAATGATATACCTCTTTACACTTCTGAGAATGTCACACATTAGAAAAGACAGAAACACCAGATCAATGGGGTCTATAGTCAACAATATTTATACACCTTTCCCATATTTGGGAGATACTCTCTTCCCTGATCCATCTTTCTAGCCCTTTTCCCAGCCATGACATCATCTCCTCAGACAATAACTTGTATATACCTGCATATCAGAGGTCAGACTCAGGAAAATACTAGTATGGGCACTTTGGAATCTAAAATAGACCTACTAGCTATCTACAAAATGGAGACACTAAATATTCATATGTAATATTCCAGCCTTTAGGTTCATGATTAGTCAACAATTTGTTTGGCTTTATATGTTAACTCTTTATTCAGCCACCGCTACCATGATGCCAGACTTCCCTAGGAAGATGACCCCACCAATGTGTCCTGGAGCCCCTCTTCTCCAGAGCCCTGCCCCAATAAGAAAGAGAGAGACAGGCTTGGAGTATGGATAAACCTGCCAATGCCTATGTTCAGCTAGACCTTCCATCTTCTGCACCCCATAATGACCCTGGGTCCATACTCCCAGAGGGATCAAGATTAAGAAAGCTATTAGGGGAGGGCATGGGATAGGATATGGAGTTCTGGTGGTGGAAATTAGTTTTTATTTTTATTTACTTTTTTTATTTAAGAAAGGAGACATTAACAAAATCATAGGATGGGGGAGTACAACTCCACACAATTCCTGCCACCCAATCTCCATATTCCCTCCCCTCCCCAGTAGCTTTCCCAGTCTCTATCCCTCTGGGAGCATGGACCCAGGGTCATTGTGGGTTGTAGAAGATGGAAGGTCTGGCTTCTGTAATTGCTTCCCCTCTGAACATGGGCGTTGACAGGCTGATCCATACTCCCAATCTGCCTCTCTCTTTCCCTAGTAGGGTGGGTCTCTGGGGAAGCGGAGCTCCAGGACACATTAATGGGGTCTTCAGTCCAGGGAAGCCTGGCCAGCATCCTGATGGCATCTGGAACCTGGTGGCTAAAAAGACAGTTAACATACAAAGCCAAACAAATTGTTGAAGAATCATGAACCCAAAGGTTGGAATAGTGGAGATGAAGTGTTGGGGGGGTACTCACTGCAAACTCTTGTGTACTACTGCTTTCAGCTATATATATTTGCCCTATTTTATGGATTCCTGTGAACATATGCTCTATCTCCTAGAACCTGGTCTATATCTAGGTTTTGGGACTTTGTTAGGAAGTGAACCACCTGGGATGGAATTAGAGAATACTATGAAAGAAAAGGTCTCACCTGTGTAATGAAGCTGAAGGGTTGTCATTCCACACCTGAAGTCTCTGGATGCAGTCTGAGCTGAAGCATGTTGAGGAGGCACTCCTTGTGTTGATTAGGTTGTGATCAGCGGATGCTATATTATTTGATAAGAACTGGGAGAAGCATGTGGGAAAGTGGGCCATACCATAGGGTCCCAGGACTGGGGGAAGTTTAGGCTCTATAGTGGAAATGTGAGGTTCCTGCTGTCTTAGGGTTCAAGAAGACAATGTATAGTTACTGTTAACATCACATTATTTGGTAATTGGGTTAACTTTGAGAAGCCCCTTTGTTAGACATACAATCAATTTCCCCCCTCTCATATTAATTAAATAGTGATTTATATGAGTAAAATTTAATACATAAACACCATTCTCACCACCAAAAGATAGTGTCCCATCCCACCCACCCACCACTACCCCCCACTGGCCCAGGAAGCTGCATGTCCACCCTTCCCCTCACCACAGGGTTTTTAGTTTGGTGCCCTACTTTCAATTTAGTCAGATCCTGCTTTTAGTTTCCCTTTCTGATCTTCTTTCTCAACTTGTGTTGATGAGTGGGATCATCACATAATCATCTTTATCTTTCTGACTTAGCTCACTTAACATAATTCCTTCTAGCTCTGACTAAGATGGGTCAGAGAAGATGAGTTCATTGTTCTGAGTAGCTGCATAGTATTCCAGCATGTATATATTATGTGGAGTTGTACCCCTCTTATTCTATGATTTTGTTAGTTTCCTTTTTTATAAATGAAAACTAAAAAAAAAAAAAAGGACATAATCACCAACTATTATAGAGGCCATGAAACGGTGGGTGGTGGGAAGAGACTCTCCTACAATACTGGTGGAACTGTAACTTGGTCCATCCTCTATGGTGAACAGTTTGGAGATTCACCAGAACTCTGGAAATAGACCTACTTTATGACCCAGCAATCCTTCTCGTAGGGAGCCACCTAAGGAAAACAAAATCACCTATCTAAAAAGACCTATCTACATCAATGTTCATAGCAGCACAGTTTGTAATAACCCAAACTTGGAAGCAACCCAGATATCCAAGGACAGATGAATAACTAAGGAAGTTGTGGTATATAGACACAACTGGGTACTACGAAGCTGTTAAAAATAATGAAGTCAGGGGTTGGTCGGTAGTGCAGAGGGCTAAATGCACATGGTGCAAAATGCAAGAACCAGCTTAAGGATCACAGTTTGAGCCCTGGCTCCCCACCTGCAGAGTGGTCGCTTCACAAGTGATGAAGCAGGTCTACAGGTGTCTTTCTCTCCCTTTCTCTGCCTTCCCCTCCTTTCTTGATTTCTCTCTGTCCTATCCAGCAACAACGACAGCAATAACAACAACAATAATAAGCACAGCAAGGATAAACAAGGGCAACAAAATGGGAAAAAAGTAGCCTCCAGGAGTAGTGGATTCATAGTGCAGGCACCAAGTCCCAGCAATAACCTTGGAGGGAAAATAATAATAGTGAGATTATCTCCTTTGCAATAGTGTAGTCAGAACGTGAAGCCATCATATTGAGTGAGACAAGCCAAAAAGAAAAAGAGCAATTCTGAGTGATCTTACTTATAGGTGGAACTTAAGTATAGAAAACAGTAAGAAAAAAAATCATAAGGTTAAACTTGGACTGGGTACTATTTATTGCATCAAAGCAGAGGAATCTGGAGGAGAGAAAGGAACAGGATGAAGGGATATTGGGATCTTGTATCTCCTAGACACAAATCAAGAGGAGATGAGAAATTGTGCCTAATTTGTGCCTAGATTTGTGTTAAAGACTATACTGTAAATCACTGACCCCTAGAAAAAATAACAAGGACAAAAAAAAAACATCTGTTTTTACAAATGTTTATTTTCTTAGTATTTAGTGATTTTTCACTTAATTTGATAGAAGAGAGATAAATTGAGAGGGAAGAAGGAGATAAGGAGAGAGAAAGAGAGACACGTACAGTATTGCTTCACCATTCCTGAAATTTCCCCCTGAAGGTGGGGATTGGGAGTTTGAACCTGTGTTCTTGCACATGGTAATGTATGTTTTCAATGGCGTGTACTACCACACAATCCCTAAATCTGTGTTTTATATAGTAATATTAATAATTTTTCCAAATTTTAAACAAGATACACATTTTCTTTATAAATTACATACATATCAGAGTTGTAAAAGTTGTTTAGATCTTGTAATAGGAAGTTAAATGTAGTTATTTCTGAAAATGTGAATAGTTATAGGCAAATATATTTTGGCATTAATGTAAAGCCTAAATCAGTAATACTCTAACTGGTTCTATTTTCTTGCAGTTTTTCCCTCCTTCTTTCCTTGTTCCTTACCTCTTTCCCTCTCTCCTTCCTTCCCTTTGTCTATATTTATTCCCCAATGAGCTAACAGTGCAAAATGTATTCCATTTTAAATGAAAATAAATATTTAAGTAGCATAATTTAGTAGAGTGTTACATAGTACTTTTTCTGATATGCTCCTCTAGATTAGAGAAATTAGTGAATAAAATTTTTATTTTCCATGTTTTGTAACAATCTAGCTCTACACTGGAATTCTTGTTGTAATTTGTAGACCTCATGTAAAGTATTTCATTTCATATCTTTAAAAATCAAGGAAGATTTTATATAAAATTTGACAATATAAAACCTTATAACTTGTCCATAAAGCTTTCATTATCTCAATTTGTCTTACCTTTTTTGTTTTTTTGCAGTGGTTTTCTCTATTCTATCCTCCATCTTATCACTTTAATCTTTGCTAGTGAAGCCCTCTACTGCATTTATTTTGAGCTCCACTACTGTAAATTTGTTACAAGTTTCTCTGACCTTGTTGAAA
This sequence comes from Erinaceus europaeus, assembly GCF_950295315.1. Taxonomy (NCBI): domain Eukaryota; kingdom Metazoa; phylum Chordata; class Mammalia; order Eulipotyphla; family Erinaceidae; genus Erinaceus; species Erinaceus europaeus. Next base: position 58,446,644 of record NC_080169.1, on the reverse strand, counting down.
ATTTTCTTTTATTGAACTTTTTATCTCAACAAATATCTTTAAGACAATAATTTTTATGCCCTCTATCAGATGCTTCTCCCTTTTTATTAATTACAACCTTTAATTTTCCCAAATTTTATAGGGTTATAGGTCTAGGGAGCTGTATACTGTGGATTGTGAACCACTTAGTGAAGGACTCTACTGGACTCTACCCATAGGGCCTACTACTATGAGAATTGTATTCCAATATGGTTGTTCCCTGAACTTGGAGCTCTGACAAGCCTCAAGAGGTTGTCTGGAAGTGCTGTCACCTAAGTTACCCCCTCCCCATGCCTATGGTTTGTAAATTCCTTTTTGTTGTTGTTGCCAAATTGATGGAATGGATTGGAGTTGCAAGAGCAGCATCCCATAATTAAGGATCTCTTCAGCTTGTGAGTTGTCATGTGTCAAGAATTTTATTTGAGAGACTATTTTTCTGTGTTTGTTTTTCTCCTCTCCTTTCTCAATTTTTTATCTTTTCTATCAAATAAAAATAGAAAGAAAAAAAAGGAAAAGGATAAGTTTTCCATAGGACTGGTGGATTCGTAGTGTCTGCACTGACCCCAAACAATAACCCTGGTGGCAATAAAACAAACAAAGAAACAAACAATAACAACAAGAGAAGGAGGAGGAGGAGAAGAAAGTATTTCCTTATTTTACTGTTCTGAAATCATTCCATAACCAAGTGACATTTTGCATAGATACTGTGTGCTGAGTATTACACTAACTTGATAATAATAATTCTAAACCTTTAGTAGAAATATAATTTGAGAGGTCAGGGAATTATCTCAGCTTGTAGATCATGGGACTTGCTTGCCTGGAGCTCGATTCCATCCTCAACACTGCATATGCTGGAATGGAGATTTGGCTTTTTATCTCTCGTGTGAAATATTCTTTTAAAATGTGAATTGAATCCTGTGGTTTTTCTATATTTTGATATTTTTCCAAATAACTTCATCGGGGGAATAACAATGTACAGTATATCTGTCGACATGTGGGTACAACTTCTCATTTCTTCATGATAGCTGTCTGCATGACAATACTATCCCCAATTTATGTTCGTTTTGGCTACCGAGCAAGAGGCATATAGCTCAAATGTGCTCCAACTATCTAGATAGTCTCACTTCTCCTCAGCATTAAGTGTCTTCTCTTGGAAGTTGGGCGGTAGCGCAGGGGGTTAAATGCACACAGTGTGAAGCTCAAGGACCAGCAGCTTAAGGATACTGGTTCACTGGTTCGAGCCGCCAGCTACCCACCTGCAGGGCAGTCTCTTCACAGGTGGTAAAGCAGGTCTGCAGGTGTCTATCCTTCTCTCCCCCTCTCTGTCTTCCCCTCCTCTGTCTATTTCTCTCTGTTCTATCCAACAACAATGGCATCAATGACAAGAATAATAATAACCACAACAAGGATAAAACAATGAGGGTGACAACAAAAGGGTTAAAAAAAATAGCCTCCAGGAGCAGTGGATTCCTGGTGCAGGCACCAAGCCCCAGCAATAACCCTGGAGGGAAAAAACAAGTCTCCTCTTTAGAAACTATCCAACCTCTTAGACACTGTTAAAATACCCATGTTGAAAAAAAATCACCTTGTGTTAACTGCTAACTAGATAAAACAAAATTTTGGAAGACATATAAAACTATTATTATAGTCAGTTTGCAAATCAAGTAATGCAATCTTTGGTGGAAACAAGGGCATTGTTCTCTGGTCCAAGGAGAGGTAACACTACTCTACAAAAAAAAAAAATGTGTATCATTTGGAAAAAAAGAGATGGAAATGGAAGTGATTAGGCTAAGTAAAATAATAAGTGAAGGGCAGTTGTTGAATGATTTTTATCATATGTGGAATATAGATAGATAAGCCAAATTAACTTGAAGGGGAAAAAAAGGTAATCAGATTGACCCTTGGACTTTATGAGAATTACAGTGGATATGGGATGTGGGGGTAGAATTTTAGTGGAGAGTGTGATAATTTACATTGACCATGTATGGCTGTGCAATGATAGCAGTGATTTTTTGTAATTTTGTGAGACTTTGTTAAATCACCAGCATAAGAGGGAAAAAAATAAAAAGGGTAAAGCTTGCAAAAGGTGGTACAGGCTTCAGAAGGGATGCTTACTCCCTAATAGGCTAACATTTGGGTCCAAGCCACAACTCAGTGTTGTTTGGTCCCAAACAGGTGGGAATTTGAGGACTTACCCAATTTTCAGTAGGCATCTGTAGGAAGTACTCGGAAGTTTGTGATTTTTCCTGAGAGGGTTTATGATCAGCCCAGGTTTTGGCATGATCATCCAAGTTCATTTAGTTTTGAACCTCATTAATCTGACTGTTATTCTTGTTTCAGAGGGACTTCCTTCAGCATTTTATTTGTAACCTGTTATTTCTCTTCTAGTGGCAATGTTTAACATTTCATTGTAAATTATTTACTTACTTGTCAGACTCTCTTCTTAAATTGTCAGCTTTCCAAACTCAAGAAACTGTTTCCCTCACCCCATTCCCTACCTAAGCTCCAATATCATGGCTGTCTAGCATAGCATATAGGCACTTAATAAATAATATGATGTAAGCATTATTTAAATTAGTATAAATGTATAACAAGCACTAGTGGAAGTGTGTGATTTGGGGAAAAATTCCCTGTTCATGATCAGCTTTCTATAATACACATTTAGCCAGAAATTTATAGCAGTTTTTTTAAACATAGAACAAAATAGCAATAGAAGAATATACTTTTAGTTCAAAATTTAATCATCTTTGGAACTTACTGTCATTTAAAAGACATTTAGATAGGATTGACAGTGTCAACAATATTTGGAGACTGCTGAGTATGACAAAAAATTCAGAACTGTAAGACTTTAATAATTCTCCTTAAATTGAAAAGAGATGTGTTGAGTAAAAGAAGTATATTTAAGTAAATATTGTGTTGTGAGTGATAATTAGGCTTGAGGAGATTAAATTTATGAACTTTGGGGTCAGCTAGAACCTTACTATTGGATTGTATATTGTGTAGATATATTTATTTCTTCCTTTCTGAGCTGTACATATTAATATCTTCCAAAGACAATACTTGGCTTACAGATATCCTTTAGCAAGGTTTTAATTGAAATTTTAATTTGCTATGAAATAACTATTAATCTTTTAATGTTTCTCTCCTGTAGAAACTTCTGCAACTCTACTCTTAAAGTGTCTGTTTCTCTCCTCCCTTTTTCTCCCCTCCCTTTTCCTCCCCTCCCTTTTCCTCCCCTCCCTTTTCCTCCCCTCCCTTTTCCTCCCCTCCCTTTTCCTCCCCTCCCTTTTCCTCCCCTCCCTTTTCCTCCCCTCCCTTTTCCTCCCCTCCCCTCCCTTTCCCTTTCCCTTCCCTTCCCTTCCCTTCCCTTCCCTTCCCTTCCCTTCCCTTCCCTTCCCTTCCCTTCCCTTCCCTTCCCTTCCCTTCCCTTCCCTTCCCTTCCCTTCCCTTCCCTTCCCTTCCCTTCCCTTCCCTTCTTCCCTTCCCTTCCCTTCTCTCAGAAGTTTTAGGGGTCTTGGTTGCACTTAAGAATTCCATTCTAACTTTAGCTGTTTTGGTTTTGGTTAGGGTTCTCAGGACTACCTGTTCTATGAACTTGCTACAAAAGCACCGAATTCTGTGAGGGAGGGATTAGTACCTCTAGATGATCTTTTTCTCTTCTCTGGTGTTTTGTGTTTCTCCTCTTCTGCCTTTGTTCTTTCTGTGTTTCAATGAGTTATTTCTATAATTGTGGATTCCTAAAGCTCTTGTAATTGCTGCCACCATTGTCTCTGTCTCCCAGAGAGATGTCCCAGACCTATTAGATGGACACCATCTTGAATCTTCTCTCTTCATATTTCTAAGAAACAAAAATACTGGGAATTAATTGCCACAAGAAATATATTCAGGGAAACTGGGTCAGTCCTGATATATGTTATTAGGTAATTTTTGAAAGATGAATGATGTATTTTGATAAAAAAGATAAAATTTACATTTATCAAGACCTACAATCTTATTATCAATTGTTATTTTCTAGTAGACAATATTCATTTGTGAAATGTGCATTTGAAATATAACTAATTTTTTTTTTTACAAAATACAGATATGCAGTTAGCAGAATGCTTCCAAGAAATGATTTATACAAACTTGTATGACAGTGTGCCTTATTTTGGCCTTGAGAAAATGTGCTTTTTACTGACTATGCATGATGCCCTGATTAAGTTCATACTATTTCTAATTCATTTAATGATCGTAGTTTTTTTTTTATTCAGTATGTGCTTATTAGAAGAAAACAAAAATGAATAAAGGTCTGAATGTAGCATCTTGATTACTATTTTTGAATTCTAATTCACTTCAATTACCTATAGCTCACATATGATTAAAACCACCTGGTAATTATATTTCCTTCTTTGTTACCCTCACCTTAATTTCATCTCTCTTAGCTGAATTTTTCAGATATTGTATCAAAGCACCACAGTTTCCCCCAGGGCAGTGCTTGGCTCAAACCTGGGTCACACATGACAAGTATGTAAACTGTCTGGATGGCTCATATTGGAATATTTTAACATTTAAGTATCAAAACAACCCCATGATGGTAGAAAAGTGATACATCCCCATTATGGATGATACTGTGATTCTTATTTACTGTGAAATTGTGTACTTGCTCAGACTCATGGAGTAGAAGCAGAAGAAAATGCAAATGTCAACACTACTTTTATAGGAGAATACAATTTATTCTACTAGAAACCAATACAGTTAAGTGTTTCAAAATTATGCATCCTGTGCTTCAAAATTTTCCATATAAATAGAAATATAATTTCAAACAATCTATTTTTTAATGTGTTTGTTGTCATTTATAAAATCCTAGCAGGGAATAACAAGTTCTAGCCAACATAAAGGCATTAGTAGTTATAAAATACATTAATTTAAAATTCAAAGCAGCATTGCCAGGATAGACTGCCTAATTGTTTTAATTCCTTCTGTCTTATCCTAGTGCTTTTCCAAAAGCAATTACTGTTCTACATCTTCGCTTCATTTGTTTCTTCTCATACTTCCAACCACTTTAGAGCAAGATAGGCCACCTAAATACTGGTGATTTGTAGTTTACCTTATTTTTAGTAATCGTGAAACTCCCTGCTTTATAAGACAAATAAAACCAATGTATTTTATCATGTTTAGTTTTCTCTCCAAAAAAGAAAAACTGAATGCCCTCTCAAAGTGCTTAGTATTGCCTACAGAAATACTAAGTATTTTACTCCATATATATGTTAAGTATAAACTCTAAGGATTCCAATACATAAATATATTTCAGCCTCTTCTGCCTTGCCAACTTGCTTTCTTCCCAATTTATGGCATCTTAAAATATTTTCCTTTGTTTTCCTCCAACCCTTATTTTTCATTTACTAGGTATACCTCCTCCAGCCCTCACTTTGACTTACCTTACTTACCAATCTGCATTTGCCTTCATCATGATCTATTTCTGGGTTATTGAATCTTTTATCTTCTCTTACCTTAAGAATCCATATCTGGTATAATTTACCCTACAGTTGAAAGGTCTGAATTACTTAGTAAATGGTTAACTGTTTTTAATACCATTTCATTTCCAAGTAGATCAATTTTTGAAATACTAGTAATAATTCCTTATGTTGATATAATTTAAGCCATTTACTACCTTGTATAGATTTTATTGAAAACCTCTGTCAAATAGCTCTCTATAAAAGTTATCTTCTATTTTTCATGCTTTTCCCATTCATTGGCTTCCTACAAAGCCCTTATACATTTGACTACTAAATATGAATAGAATTATCTTCCTAACTAATGAATCCTTATCATTCTTTAAAGCATTCTTCATCTTTAGACTGTTTCATAAACAACCAAGCATGCTATGACCACTATAGCCACATGGCCTGATCTAATTTAGCTAGAGATTTATTTGTATAGAATATATATTATATTGTCCTATGGAGACATTTCAGCTAAGTAGTTTATCTCCCCAACTGGTCTTCAAAAACTAGAAAGAAATCAATAGAACACCTATCTTATTTGTATACCAAACAGGAGCGGCATGTATCTGAAGAGTAAGAATATGTTCTAAACCTTATCAGCTATAAATAGACAAAAAGCTCTTTTTATCAAGAGAATATACATTCTAACGACAAACAAATGATTTGTGGAATTAAAATAAAACATCATTGGAGAGATTGAAGTTTTATTTGCTGTTGTTTTCAAAATGTGGGGAGTTAGTTGTTCACAGTTATTTTCTGAATTTTTGTCAACAAGAGAGCAATTTTCTTCATATCTCTTGCATAAAATCATACTTGATATGGGAACATATAGTTGAAATGCCAGTGTTGAATAAGCAAAGATGAGTATGCATTCATTAATGTAATTTCTGTAAAAATGCTAAGTATTACAAAGCTTTTTAGAATAACAAAGGAGCAGAGAGCAAGACAGGAGAGTAGAAAGTCCACAGCTAATCTTTTAAGACATTTCAGTTACAGGAAATTGTTGTATAACTACTTCCAGTACTCTTGAAAAGCAACAATAATGATATAGCGATTTGGAAATTGGTTGGTTAAATCTTTTTGAAAATGTGATTTTTGCAAATGAAGAAAATAGGAATGACATAAGATAAAAAAAAGATTATCTCTATTGGAAGAAGGGGGAACTAATATGAGTATAACTAAAAGAAACATAGTAAAGTGAGAGGAGAAATATATTTTTAAAATATTTGTTTCTGAAAATTGAAAACAAAGATAGAGGAGCACTGCTTTACTATATACTGGAACGGGATTGGGTTCTGGGGCTTCAGGGAATACAAGTCCTGTGTTCTATCTGCTGAATCATTTCCCTGGCCACAAAAAGTGAAAATTCTTATTAGTTCTTTAATTTTTACTATGTCTTCAGAACAACCACTTTATTTCATGTAGTAATTAAAGACAGTTTTGTTGTGTTTATATCAAGAGAAAATAAACTTCAACCGGGATTGTATTGGAAAAATGAATACTGAACCATTCTTGACCTCTGCAATGATGGAATCAAAAAGACGAAAACCTGAAATTTTTCCAATGCTGATTTTTTTCTCCCAGCCCCTTTGGTGAGAAAAATAAAATAAAATAAAATAGCAGCATTGAGGTACTTTGTTGGTGAGAGGGGGCATTAGTGACTTAGCATTATGAATATGTTAAACCTGTAGCTTTGACCCAGCCTATTGTTGACAAACCTAAAATCAGTCACTTGACCTTTCATTTTTCCTTTCTTTATCCCTGATCTTTTTTCCTGGAGATGACAACAGTAGAAACTTTGTCAAAATTCTTGAGTATCTGTATATCTTTCTCTGTCTAGCTATCTATCTCTTATCTGTAAATTTTAATATGAACCACATTCACAATAGCAAGTTTGGCTAATTCAGAAAAATATTTGCAAATGGTCTGAGGAGATAGCTCATCCTGGAAGGTGCTTGCTTTGTCATGCACAACCTAGCATCTAGACTCTTGTCCACAGCACTGGGGGAAGTTTCAGTGCTTTGATTTCTCATCCTCTATCGTTCTGCACCTCCTTTGCTTTCTGTTAAATACCAGGTGTCAAGACCAACCCTGATGTAAATTACTATAAAAATATCTGAATTATGACTTACTCAACCTAATTTTAACTTCCTGAACACCGAAGTCTGAAAAAAAAAATGAATTCAAAGATATCCATTCCTTTCTCACTCAGTGACAGCAAGTAACCATTGAGAATCATCACTCCTATCTAATTAGCCTTCTTCCCCAGAGTTTACCGCAGGATTATTAAATAACGTAGTATATAACCCTTAATCTACTATTTTCACCATTCCAAGCATGTATTAACTATTCCTGCCTCTGTTAAGACTCATTTTTAACAACTTATTTATTTATTTATCTATTTATGAGGAGAATCATGGAATCACTCTTTCATATTTAAAGTTACGGATTGAATTCAGGATCTCATGCTTCTGAGTTTAGTGTTCCTGGGCAGCAAGACTGTCTTTTGAATAATATATATATTATTTATATATGTAATATATAAATAATATATGATATATAATATATATTATTATATATTATATATATATAATTTATTTGAATAAGAAATACAGAGACAAAGAGAGAGAGAGAAAGAGAGACTGAAAAACAGAGAACTGCTCAGTTCTTACTCAAGGTGGCGCTGTGGGTTAAACCTGGGACCTTAGAGGCTCAGGCATGAAAGTCTTTTATGTAACCATATTGCTATCTCCCCAATAATACTGTGTTTTTAAGACACAAAATCATGACCTGCTTTTGTATATACCTAAGCATTATCCTCCTATTCCCTTACATTTCAATCCACTCTTCCTGTCATAGTATATAAAATGACTAAACTTAACTCCCTGCTTATCTACCAGGAACATGAATGTTCCAGACTTCTCAGAAGTCATCATGTTCTTTAACCTGTTTACAGATGTTTTCTCTACATCAAAAATTCTTACTCTCAACCCCTTCCATTTTGACAAATCCATTAAAATTGAAGATTAAAACACCTTTCTGATTTAACTGTTTTAATTTTCTTTTGTATTTCCTAATATTGCTTTCTAGTATTCTTAATTACAAATATACAACACTACAACTCTATTCTAGGTTAAATAGGCCTTTGTGAATTAACCAAGAAACTGTACCATTATTTTAAAGTAGGATCAGTTAAAAGATGAGCTACAAGTTCCAAATGACTGACTGGAAAACAATTGAAATAAAGTCTTTGTAGTGTTGGTTTCACTGTTTATATAACCAGATGAGGACAGGAGCAAATATATGACCTTACACATATGTACAACTATGTTCTTTTTGTTTTTTGTTTTGTTTGATTTGTTTTGTATTGCTTTTTTATAGCTGGGATCAAGATATTAAATGGAAAAAGGAGGGTTTTTTTTTCTACAAATGATAGAAAAATTGGGTTGAAACATACATAAAAACTCTTTATAGTATTTAATACTGTTATGGCTTTCTTCTGGCACATGCTAGTGAACAGATTTACAGCTACCTATCTTTAGTCAAATGCTTTTATCTTTTTAAAATTTATTTATTTATTTTTACAAGCACTGCTCAGCTCTAGATTATGTTGGTATAGAAGACTGAACCTGGGAACTCAGAGTCACAGGCATGAGAGTCTCTTTACATAACCATTATGCTAACAATCCTCTGCCCAACTTTATTTGTTATTGAATAGAAATAGAGATATTAAGAGGGGAAGGAGAAGTAGGGAGAGGGAAAGGGAAACAGAGAGGGAGAGGGAGAGGGAGAGGGAGAGGGAGAGGGAGAGAGAGAGAGAGAACTGTAGAACTAGTGAAGTTTTTCCCCCTAAAGATGGGGACCAGAAGGTTAAACTCTGATTTTTACTCGCTGTAATGTGTGCTAAACCAGGTACACCATCACCTGACCCTCAAGGGTTTTCCTTTTAATAATAACTTATTTTTGCCTTCATCATGTATTACTGGTAAACATGTTATGCTTTTGGGTGATAACTCTGAATGAGAGTCTCTGAAATTACAAACTATTAGTTTATATTTGACAGTATTTGAACTCTGCTCCCAATCATATTATTTATTTTTATTTATAAAAAGGTAACACTGACAAAAACCATAGGATAATAGGGGTACAGTTGTACCACACAAGAACTCTGTATCCCCTCCCCTCCCCTTATAGCTTTCCTATTCTTTTTTTTTTTTTAATTTATAAAAAGGAAACACTGACAAAACCATAGTATAAGAGGGGTACAACTCAACACAATTCCCACCACCAGAACTCCGTATCCCCCACCCCCACCCCCATAGCTTTATAGCTTTCCTATACATTATCCCTCTGGGAGTATGGACGCAAGGCCATTGTGGGATATAGAAGGTGGAAGGTCTGGCTTCTGTACTACTTCCCTGCTGAACATGGGCATTGACAGGTCGATTCATATCCCCAGCCTCTCTCTTTATCTAGTGGGGCAAGCTTCTGGGGAAGAAGGGCTTCAGGGCATATTGGTGGGGTCCTCTGCCCAGGGAAGTGTGTTTGGCATCATGTTAGCATCTGGAACCTGGTGGCTGAAAAAAGAGTTGACATATAGAACCAAACAAACTGTTGACTAATCATAAACCTAAATACTGGAATAGTGCAGATGAAGAACTGGGGGGTCTCTGTTTTGTAGATAGTTAGTAGGCCAAATTTAGTTATATTCCAAAGAGTCCATAACTATACTAGTTTTATTTTCTTTTTTTTTTTTCCTGAGCCTGACATCTGAAATGCAGGTATATCCAAGTTATTGTCTGGGGAGATTATGCCATGGCTGGACAAAGGACCAGAAAGCTGGATCAGGGAAGAGAGTAGCTCCCTAATATGGGAAAGGGGTATAAATATTGTTGACTGTAAACCCCATCGATTTGATCTGATCTGGGACCCATATTCAGCTTAGGAGCCTATGTGACCTCTGCATCCCTATAGATCTGAGCTTGCATTCTGTGGTCATGGGTAGGAACATTCCAAGCTGTCCCAATTTCAGGACCCATCTTCCTCAGGTGGAAGATAGAGTATGTTGTCCAGCCTCCATTCGAAGGATGGAACATTCTCTACCTTTGTTGATCCACGTTGAAGGCAAGGTCCTATGGGGGCCCACAAGGGGGGGTCTATTATGTTGTTCCTGATAGAGATAACCAGTAACAATGGAGAGAGGGATATATTCAACTTCTAGGTATTTCATGTCTGTTTGGGAATCTTAGGACTTCCCAACTAGGCTGATGGGGTGGCCTGATAGTAACTTTATAAAGAGTCATCCTTAAAGTATGTCAGTCTCTAAAGCTTTTGCAGTCCTTGCTTTGATAAGGTTAGCTTTGGAGTGAGTGAGGGAAGTATAATAGGAATCACATGTTATTTACCTTAAAATATCAGGAGGCATTTTTTTCTTATCAAATGTTCTAAAATATTTACAACCTAAAAAAGATAAAGAAAATATTGAATCAGTCCGTATTAAGTAGCAAACAAACTGATAGCCTCAAAGGAAATATAAAAATCTTTACATAGTGATATGAGACTGAGTTAGGAATAACCTCACTATTATTACTTCTTCTTCTTCTAGTGTTTGCCCTATTTATGATGGAATACATTCACATTTGTCAAATGAAAGGACAGAAAGAGAGAATGAGATCTCAAGACCACTTTATCATCCATGGGTTTCCCTCTTGTACTGTACTATCCAAGATATATCCCATGAATCTGTGGCTTGAATCCAGGGTCATATGAACAGAAGGTTGTGTGGTCAATCTGGACCCTGGATAAAGTTTATTTTTCAAAGTACTTTAAAACAATGTGTTTTGGTATTTCTTATATTACACTGTCTTAAACTTGCAAGATTAGTATCTTTACTATTTATTATCACTTTATTTGAACTTTTCACATCATTTTTGTTTATTGTTACCTATAGCTGCTAAGAAATTTGATTGAATTTTATAAGAATGTTAATTTTGGTGATTAGTTTCTTGTCTGATGTAAGGCATGTGAAGATCTTCTCCCATTCTGTGAGGGGTCTCTCTGTTTGTTTAATAGTTTCTTTGGATGTGCAGAAGCTATTCAATTTGATGTAGTATCATTGGTTTGTTTCTGCTTTAGTCTTCCTTGCAATTGGGTTTGACTCATCAAAGATGTCCTTGAAGTGTAGGTGGGAAAGTGTTTTACCAATGTTTTCCTCTAAGTATTTGATTGTTTCTGGTCTGACATCTAGGTCTTTTTGATCCATTTGGAGTTGATTTTTGTTTCTGGTGAGATAAAGTGGTTCAATTTCATTCTTCTGCATGTTACAACCCAGTTTTCCCAGCACCATTTATTGAAGAGAGCCTCCTTTTTCCATTTAATCCTTTGGGCCCCCTTATCAAAGATTAGATGCCCATAGGTGTTGGGATTATTTCTGGGCTTTCAATTCTGTTCCACTGGTCTGTGTGCCTATTTTTGTTCCAGTACCATGCTGTTTTGATGATGATGGCTTTATAGTATAGTTTAAGGTCTAGGAGTGTGATGCCTCCATTTCTGTTTCTTTTCCTCAAGATGGTTTTGGCAATTCTAGTTTTTTTCAGGTTCCAGATAAATGATTGTAGTGTTTGTTCTATTCTCTTAAAGAAGCTTGGTGGAACTTTGATGGGTATTGCATTAAATTTGTATATGGCTCTGGGGAGAATATTCATTTTGATGATATTTATTCTTCCAATCCATGAGCATGGGATATATTTCCATTTCTTGACAAGAAACTAATCACCAAAATATATAAAGAGCTCAGCAAACTTAGCACCAAAAAAGCAAATGACCCCATCCAAAAATGGGCAGACGATATGAACAAAACACTCACCTCATAGGAGATCAAAAAGGCTAACAAACATATGAAAAACTGCTTTAGGTCACTGATTGTCAGAGAAATGCAAATTAAGACAACACTAAGATACCACCTCACTCCTGTAAGAATGGCATACATCAAAAAGGACAGCAGCAACAAATGCAGGAGAGGATGTGGGGACAGAGGAACCGTTTTACATTGCTGGTGGGAATATAAATTGGTCCAGCCTCTGTGGAGAGCAGTCTGGAAAACTCTCTGAAGGCTAGACATGGACCTTCCATATGATCCAGTAATTCCTCTCCTGGGGTTATACCCCAAGGACTCCATAACACCCAACCAAAAAGAGGTGTGTACTCCTATGTTCATAGCAGCACAATTCATAATAGCTAAAACCAGGAAGCAACCCACGTGCCCAACAACAGATGAGTGGCTGAGAAAGCTGTGGTATATATATACAATGGAATACTATGCAGCTATTAAGAACAATGAACCCAGCTTCTCTGACCCATCTTGGACAGAGCTAGAAGGAATTATGTTAAGTAAGCTAAGTCAGAAAGATAAAGATGAGTATGGGATGATCCCATTTATCAATAGAAGTTGAGTAAGAAGATCTGAAAGGGAAACTAAAAGCAGGACCTGACCAAATTGTAAGTAGGGCATCAAAGTAAAAACCCTGTGGTGAGGGGTAGACATGCAGCTTCCTGGGCCAGTGGGGGGTGAGAGTGGGTGGGAGGGATGGGTCACAGTCTTTTGGTGGTGGTAATGGTGTTTATGTACACTCCTAGCAAAATGTAGACATATAAATCAGTAGTTAATTAATATGAGAGGGGGAAAATCAATTGTATGTCTCAAAGTTTCTCAAAACACAAACTGAATCTTTTTAATATATAGGCTGTGTATTTGATATGCGGACTCTCTCAAAAGCCTAGACCAAGTAGATTAGAAGCATCCAATAGCACAGCTATATACAAGATACTGGATACTGTACAGCAAACCCTAACAAAAGGACTTTTCAAAGTTAACCCAATTACCAAATAATGTGATGATAACATTAACTATCAATTGTCTTTTTGAACCCTAAGACAGCAGGAACCTCACATCTCCACTATAGAGCCCCTACTTCCCCCAGTCCTGGAACCCTTGGATAGGGCCCACTTTCCCGTATGCGTCTCCCAATCCATATCAAATAATATTGCATCCGCCGATTACAACCTAACCAACACAACGATTGCCACCTCAACATGCTTCAGCTCAGACTGTGTCCAGAGACTTCACATGTGGAATGACAACCCTTCAGCTTCATTACTCGGGTGAGACCTTTCCTTTTATAGTACACTCTAACTTCATCTCATGTGGTTCACTTTCTAACAAAGTCCCGAAACCTAGATATGCACCAGTTTCTGTGAGAGAGAGCTTATGTGCACACGTATCCATAAACTACTGCAAAATATATACCTGAAAGCAGAAGTACACTAGAGTTTGCAGTGAGTACCTCCCTAACACTTACTCTCCACTATTCCAAGCTTTGGATCCATGATTACTCAACAATTTGTTTGGCTTCGTATGTTAACTCTCTTTTCAATCACCAGGTTCCAGATGCCACCAGGATGCTGGCCAGGCTTCCCTGGATTGAAGACCCCACCAATGTGTCCTGGGACTCAGCTTCCCCAGAGACACACCCTACTAGGGAAAGAGAGAGGCAGACTGGGAGTATGGACCGACCAGTCAATGCCCAGGTTCAGCGGGGAAGCAATTACAGAAGCCAGACCTTCTACCTTCTGCAACCCACAATGACCCTGGGTCCATGCTCCCAGAGGGATAGAGAATGGGAAAGCTATCAGGGGAGGGGGTGGGTTATGGAGACTGGGTGGTGGGAATTGTGTGGAGTTGTACCCCTCCTACCTTATGGTTTTGTTAATTAATCCTTTCTTAAATAAAAATAAAATAAAATAAATTTAAAAAATATTTAGAAAGAAAAAAAGAAGACAATAGATAGTTATTGTTATAATCACATTATTTGGTAATTCATTTAACTTTGAAAAATCTCTTTTTTAGGATTTGCTGTATAATACTCAACTTCACAATTTATGTCCTTTGACATTAGTTGTATATAGCTATACTACCGGTTGCTTCTGTTCTCCCTAGTCTAGGCTTCTGAGAGAGTCAACATATCAAAGACTCAGGCTCCTATTTATTAAAAATACTCAGTCTATGCTTTAAAAAGTTTGAGACATACAATCAATTTTCCCCCTATCATATTAACTAAATAGTGATTTATAATATTGCATCTCTTGATCCCAACCTAATCAACGCAATGAGTACCACTTCAGCATGCTTCACTTCAGACTGTGTCCAAAGACTTCAGGTGTGGAATGACAACTCTTCAGCTTCATTACTCGGGTAAGACCTTTCTTTCACAGAAAATTCTAATTCCATTCTAGGTGGTTCACCTCCAAACAAAGTACCAAATCCTAGATATAGACTAGGTCCCGTGAGACAAAGCATATGTTCACATGTATCCATAAACTAGAGCAAAATATATACTTGAAAGCAAAAGTATACAATAGTCTGCAGTGAGTCAGTATAAAGTTCCTAATGAAACAGTATCTAATTAGACTTAGATACCCTCCTCACCTGCTTCCTATTACAGTTCTCTCACTCACTCCAAAGCTAACCTTATCAAACCAAGGACTGCAAAAGCTGAATAAGGGCAAGAGACTGCCATACTTTAGGGATGACTCTTTAGTCACTATCAGGCCCCCCTGGGGAGTCCTGAGATTCCCAAACAAACATGATGGACCTAGACCTCAAATAAATCCCTCTCTCCATTGTTACAGGTCATCTCTATCAGGAACAACAAAAAAGACCCCTTTGTGGGCCCCCCATAGGGGCCCACCAGTCTCCATAACCCACCCCCATAACCCATAAACCAGTCTCCATAACCCACCAGTCTCCATAACCCACCCCCACCCCCATAACACCTGTCTCCATAACCCACCCCCTCCCCTGATAGCTTTCCCATTCTCTATCCCTCTGGGAGCATGGACCCAGGGTCATTGAGGGTTGCAGAAGGGAAGGTCTGGCTTCTGTAATTGCTTCCCCGCTGAATATGGACATCGACTGGTCGGTCCATACTCCCAGTCTGCCTCTCTCTTTCCCTAATAGGGTGGGTCTCTGGGGAAGCGGAGCTCCAGGACATATTGCTAGGGGATTCAGTCCAGGGAAGCCTGGCCGGCATCCTGATGGCATCTGAAACCTTGTGGCTGAAAAGAGAGTTAACATACAAAGCCAAACAAATTGTGGAGCCATCATGGACCCAAAGGTTGTAATAGTGGAGAGGAAGTGTTAGGGGGGGTACTCACTGCAAACTCTAGTGTACTTTTGCTTTCAGGTATATATTTTGCACTAGTTTATGGATATGTGTGAACATATGCTCTCTCTCACAGAACCTGGTCTATATCTAGGTTTTGGGACTTTGTTGGAAAGTGAACAACCTGGGATGGAATTAGAGAATACTATGAAAGGATAGGTCTCACCCGAGTAATGAAGCTGAAGGGTTGTCATTCCACATGTGAAGTCTCTGGACACAGTCTGAGCTGAAGCATGTTGAGGTGGCAATCGTTGCGTTGATTAGGTTGCGACTGGCAGATGCTATATTATTTGATATGGATTGGGAGAAGCATGCGGGAAAGTGGGCCCTATCCTAAGGTTCCAGGACTGGGGGAAATATAGGCTCTATAGTGGAGATGTGAGGTTCCTGCTGTCTTAGGGTTCAAAAAGACAATTGATAGTTAATGTTATCATCACATTATTTGGTAATTGGGTTAACTTTGAAAAGTCCTTTTGTTAGGGTTTGCTGTATAGTACCCAGTATCTTGTATGTAGCTGTGCCGTTGGTTGCTTCTGATCTACTTGGTCTATTATCTTCTTGAACCCTAAGACAGCTGGAACCTCACATTTCTACTATAGAGCCTATATTTTCCCCAATCCTGGAACCTTAGGTTTAGGCGCACTTTTCTGCATGCTTCTCTCAATTCATATATTGTATTTTTAATTGGATATGATAAACAGCAATTGAGAAGAGGGGGATGAAATAGTGAGAGGAGAAGGATATCTGCAGACCTTCACCACTCCTGAATTGGAACCCCTGCAGGTGGGGAGTGGGGGCTCCAGGAACAGGTCCTTGTGCTACATATTATGTGCACATAACCAGGTGTGCCACTGCTTGGCCCTCGAAAAATGTTAATTTTACGAATATGATTTTTTAGCCTTCTCATCTCACATATGTAAAATTAACACATTTTTTAAAACATGAGATTTTATTTAAAATACTACATGAACTTTTTATTATAATAGAATAACATAATATGTATTAATAAAGTTGCTGGAAGTTGTACCTTATTTAAAGTAATTAACTAGTGCTAATAATAGTACTTACAACTGCTTACATTAGGTGTGTGTGTCTAGAAATTTGAAGTGCAGTATTTCTGTGACATCAACATTTACAAGTGTCATTTCTATCAGCAGTAGTCACCCGGAAACTTGAAAGAACTGCCTATCTAGAATAATTGATGAGTTATAGTTGTCTACCAATGTTAGCTTTGATTTACTAGTTGTTCACTGATTCATTCAGAAATATTTTAATTAAGCACCTCCATTCTCTATAGCACTTATCAAACTTTTATCCTATTTTAGAAATTAGATTGAGTGTCGTTTGTTATTCTATTGATCCAAATATCCTCAAATATTTATGAGACCTCCCTCTTCAAAATACTGATGTTTTTATTTTATCTTTCACACTTTCTTATGAATATAAGAATGTCATTCTGCCTTAAATGACAGTTGTCTTTGTATATCTCTTTCTGCTTTTAGCCTATCACCCCTGGAGTGAACTAGTCCTATTATCTATCCATTGTTAGATTCATCTGTCAGAGAGCACTGTGATCTGCATGTAAAATCATTTACCAGACCCTTATTTTTCCACCCTGTTTTATAAACTCGTGTTGATTTTGTTTATTTCTCTGCTTTATCCCTTTCTTCTGCTTCCTTTTCTTTTTAAGTATTATTTCTAGTATACTCCTTGTCCATATATTCCAAGATAGTTATATACTAATTTCTTTGTCAAAATATGTATTTATTATTGGATAGAGACAGATAGAAACTGAGAGGGGAGGGGGAAGTAAAGAGGACAGAAACAGGCACCTGCATCTCATGAAGTTTTCCCCTGCAGGTAGGGATTGGGAGCTTAAACCTGAGTCCTTGTGCACTGTAGTGTGTGTGCTTAACCAGGTGGGCCACCATCTGGCCTCTCTACTAATTTCTTATGTGTAAACCTTATAGATTTGGAGGAAGATAAGCTAATCCCAGAAGATTTAAAAGATAGTGGGTTTCCCTTGGATAGACAACCTCACCAATGTGTCCTGGAGCTCCACTACCCCAGAGACCCACCCTACTAGGGAAAGATAGAGGCAGGCTGGGAGTATGAATCGACCAGTCAACGCCCAAGTTCAGCGGGGAAGCAATTACAGAAGTCAGACCTTCCACCTTCTGCATCCCACAATGACCTTAGGCCCATACTTCCAGAGGGATAAAGAATAGGAAAGCTATCAGGGGAGGGGACGGGATACAGAGATCTGGTGGTAGGAATTGTGGGAGTTGTACCCCTCTTATCCTATGGTTTTGTTAACGTCTCCTTTTTTAAATAAATAAAAAAGATAGTGGGTTTCATGCTTTAAAATAAAAATGCGGGAGTCAGGCTGTAGCGCAGTGGGTTAAGCGCAGGTGGCGCAAACACAAGGACCGGCATAAGGATCCCGGTTCGAACCCCGGCTCCCCACCTGCAGGGGAGTCGCTTCGCAGGCGGTGAAGCAGGTCTGCGGGTGTCTATCTTTCTCTCCTCCTCTCTGTCTTCCCCTCCTCTCTCCATTTCTCTCTGTCCTATCCAACAACGACAACAACAGTAATAACTACAACAATAAAACAAGGGCAACAAAAGGGAATAAATAGATTAAAATAAATATTAAAAAATAAAAATAAAAATAAAAAAAATAAAAATGCATGGGTCTCAACCCCAACTATAAATAAAAGGAAAGATGGAAAAAGTTATACATATGTATATGTATCCCTTAAACGAATCAGAAAAGAGTGAAAAAAGGAGATGAGAGCTTAGGAGATGGGAGCAAAGGAATAGAATTTATTCCCAGCTGTACTTGATAATAAGAAGTATACCTAGGGGTAGGGAGATAACATAATGGTTTTGCAAAGAACTTCTACCTCTGAGGCTTTTTGGTTCTGAAATTTAATAACAAGCCAGAGATGAGCTCTGTGCTGGATTGTAGATTTGATAGATCCAACCTAAATTGAACAAACCAGGGTCCTAGAAATTGGACTGTAAGAAGCTCTAGAATATGGTCTGGGTGGTGGCATACTCATTGGAGCACACATGTAGCCAAATGGAAGGACCCCATTTCAGGCCCCTGGTCCTCACCTGCAGGGAAAGCTGCACAAGTGGTGAAGCAGTGTCTGATTTTGTCTCTCCATCTCTACTCCCCTTTCCATCTCAGCTTCTCTATGTAATAAGTGAATAAATATAATTTTTAAGAAAGAAGAAAAGCTCTAGAGGAATCTTCATGACTGGCTAATTTTAAGATATTTTGGATAAATTAATGAATGGTACAATTACAGAGACATCAAATGTCAAGAAAATCAGAAATCTGAAACAGCATCCTTCTTCATCTTACATTATGGGATAACTAGGCTAAAAGCAGTGACATGGGGCTGAATCCTACTTCAGGGAGTGCTGTAACTTCTTTAGTAACCCTGAATTAACTCTGCTGGCTGCAAATAATTTTTTTTTAGGATAAAAGTGAATAGGCTTTTTCAATAAGATTGCCAAGATTTGGTTAAATGGTTAATTAACCATGGAATAAAGTATGGAAAATTTTGAGATGGCATCTTCCTTCCTAAGTAATCATTTGCTACTTATTATTTAACTATAAGCTTACATTATTCATTTCTGTTCTTGGTTTCACAACCTACCGCCATGGACTTAATAATATGTGAGCAGTATCATTTGGAAAAATCACTACATGATTTTAATGTTTTACAAGAAAACCAATAGATTATGCCTTAGAGCCTGTGAAATTACTGTCAGAGAATCACTTTACACTGTTCCTTATTGATAAAAATTTAATCACACAATTAAGGATTTTATAAAATTACTGTTTCTTATTGATTAATTCTCCCCCGCCCTGACCTCATCATTTTAAAACAGCTGCGTACAACCCCTATTTTGAGGTTATACGAAGGGAAAAACAAAAGCACCGATCTGAAAAGACCTATTCACAATTATGTTCATAGCAGAAAATTTTTATTTTATTTTATTTTTATTGATTTAATAATGATCTACAAGACCGTAGGATAAGAGGGTTACAATTTCACACAAATTCCCACCACCAGAGTTCCGTATCCCATCTCCACCTTGGAAGGTTTCCTGTTCTTTACCCTTCTGGTAGCGTGGACCCAGGTTCATTATGGGGTGCAGAAGGTTTCTGTAATTGCTTCTCCACTAGACATGGGTGTTGGCAGTTTGATCCATACTCCCAGCCTGTTTCTATCTTTCCCTTGGTGGGTAGGGCTGTGGAGAGGTGCTGTTCCTGGAAACATTGGTGAGATTGCCCATGGAAGTCAGGTTAGCGTTATGGTAGCGTCTGCAACTTGGAGGCTGAAAAAGCATTAAGATATAAAGCAGAACAATTTGGTTAATTATCAGGAACCTAAAAGTAAGACTAGAAAATATATATAAGCCCAAGGTTAGATCGATGGTGTTTACAGTTTACCATATTTATATATTTTCCCCTTATTTGGGAGCTTCTCTCTGCCTTGATGATCCAGCTTTCTAGTCCCATTCTCAACTCTGACACCATCTTCCCAAACAGTACTCTTAGCCCACCTTGATGTTAGTTAGTCAGGCTCAGGCCGAAATTAATAAAGTCGTGGACCCCTTGGAATATAACTAAACTAGACCTCCTTGCAGCAAATTTCAAATAGCACAAACTGAGGACCAACCCAGATGTCCAAAAGCAGAAAGTCGTGGTGCATATCGTATTATTTTAAATCATTTATTATTAGCATAGCATTAACATGTTACTGTATGCTTTAGTATTATATATTTAAGAATATGTATAATGTGAAAATTGCTAAAATCAATAATTTAGAAGTATAATTGATCTCATCCTAAGTACTAATATCTGTGGTATTTATTTGCCAACAATTTCTATCCAACCAATTTCAAATTTCCTATTCAATAAACTTGTACTAAGGTTTTCACAAATGAATTAGCCCGGTGGAAATTCAAACTAACAGATTAATAAAGGGTAATATCTTCCTTATACAAATCTAAATGTGAGTTTTGTAATAATGTGTTTAATCTAAATCAAATCACATCCACTGAACCTAGTGTAGCATACCTGAACACAACTTCATTTTTTGTTTTACATAGTATACTAGGAAAGTGAAAATTTAAATTTCTTAGATAACATCAAATAATCCACCATTAAATTGTTCCTATCGCATACAAAATTCTGAGTTTATAGTATATTACTTTCTAAATTTTCTGTTGTGAGAGCCATAGGGATTAAGTTTCTACAGCTGAACATTCTCACACAAACAACAACAACAACTACATATTAGGTGTAAGAATATATATATATATATATATATATATATATATATATATATATATATTTCATTTATTGGGAGATTAATGTTAAATACAATAGTTTGTACATGCATAACAATTCTCAGTTTTCCTCACAACAATACTACCCCACTAGGTGCTCTGCCATCCTTTTCCAGGACCTGTACTTCTCCCACCCCAGAGTCTTTCACTTTTGTGCAATACCACCAACTTCAGTCCAGGTTCTGCTTAGTGTTTTCTCTTCTGATCTTGTTTTTCAATTTCTGCCTGTGAGTGAGTACATCCCATATCCATCCTTCTGTTTCTGACTTATTTCTCTTAACATGATTTCTTCATGCTCAATCCAAGGTGGGCTGAAAACAGTGACATCGCCATTTTTAATAGCTGAGTAGTATTCCATTGTGTATATAGACCACAACTTGCTCTGCCACTCATCTGTCATTGGACACTTGGGTTACTTCCAGTTTTGGGCTATTACAAATTGTGCTGCTATGAACATAAGTATACACAAATAATTCTGGATGGGTGTGTTTGGTTCCTTAGGATATATCCTCAGGAGAGGAATTTCAGGGTCATAGGGTAGGTCCATTTCTAGCCTTCTGAGAGTTCTCCAGACTTCTCTCCATGGAGTTGGACTAATTTACATTCCCACTAACAGTGCAGGAGGGTTCCTTTGTCCCACAACCTCTTCAGCAATTGTTGCTGCTATCTTTTCTGATGTATGACATTAAATGTGAGAATATATTTGATATGAATAAATATCATGGAGAAATATGATGATGAAAGTAATATTTGAGAGCATAAATTTATTCCAAAGCTCATTGTACTTTAAAACAGACATCACTTATTTTTATTACATAATCTCTTTGGTAAATACTTACCTGATAAAAAAAAGAGGCATGACTACTGTTGTTATTAACCATTCAGTTAGGAATATTATGTCAGCAGGGATATCACAGTCCATTCAATATAAACAACTCTTTGGGTAAGTTCAATCACTAGTAATGAGTAGAGTTTAATTTAATTTCATTATAGTTCAAAGGCCTCACCAGTATGTAGTTGTGACTTTTTTCCATGGAGTCAGTAGTGGTCCTAAAATTACAATGTGACATGTTTTTTCATCACCTAAACTGACTTTTAAGGCTTATCATAGTGGAAAATTTGCATGTTTTTCATAATGATAAAAGAGGTGAATTTGAGTGAGACATAAATCTATTATTTATTATTATTGTTGTTATTATTGTTATTATTATTATTGCCTTGAAGCAAACTGTATGTTCTGGACAAAGCTTTAAATGAAATATTTTGATTAGTATTTCTTCTCCTGAGGCAGTTTCTTAACAATTACGCTATTGTTAGCGAGCATAAATCAAACCACCATCCACTGAAAGGAAGCAAAGATGTTTATTGACGAATTGCAATCCGGGCCGAGATGGTGACTGGCAGCAGTCTACCAAGCTCGACCCTGAACAGGGCTCAAACCACACAATTTATAGGAATTCAGAACACACTTGAGGAGGGGGTCCACTCCATCTTACAATCTATGTCCAATTACATATTACAAAAAATGCGGAATCCAATCATTTTAAACCAAGCAAAAAGCGGGGTCCATACAAAGAGAAGCGCGGGCTAATTTCAAACCTTGCAAAAGCAGACAACCAATAAGACTTAACCAGGTATTAGGTCCTCACATCCCCCTACCATCATACCAGGCCATCTGTGGACCAGTATACTGCTGGGGCTGTGCAGAGGTCCTGATAAGGCTAGCCCTCATACAGAACTTCTGCAAAACACCTGATGGCCTTCACTGATTAGTCCTGTTTTTCAAAAGGGAAAGGGCAAGGGGCTTTTTACTTAGCAAACAACCGGGGGCTTTCAAAAACAAGAATAAGAAGGGGAACTTAACACTAAACACTCAATAACTTAACATCTAAACCTAAAATGAAAAAAGGGGGGGGACTTAAAGTTAGCTTGACTACAGGGGGATTTTAAAGTAACAGCTAGTTACTGCCTGTCACAGCTATCAGACATAGGTTAGGTGGTATGCTCCTATTTAAAAAGATGTGATAAACATATAAATGGTTTGATATATTCCATGATTAATTAATAAACTATCCAGATATAATGAAAACATTCAAATGAATTTTTATTTATAAAATGGAAATATTGACAAGACCATAGGATAAGAGGGGTAAAATTCCACACAGTTCCTACCACTAGAACTCTGTATACCATCCTCTCCCTGAAAAGCTTTCCTATTCTTTATCCCTCTGGGAGTATGGACCCTGGATCATTATGGGGTGCAAAAGGAAGGTCTGGCTTCTGGAATTGCTGCTCTGCTGAAGATGGGGATTGGTTGGTCGATCCATACTCCCAGCCTGTCTCTCTCTTTCCCTAGTGGGGCAGGGGTCTGGGATAGCGAGGTTCCAGGACACATTGGTGAGATTGTCTGCCCAGTGAGGTCAGGTTGCCATCATGGTATCATCTGGAACCTGATGGCTGATAAAGAGTTAAGATACAAAGCTGAACAAATTGTTGACTAATCATGAACTGAAAGGCTGGAATATTGCAGATGAAGATTTTGAGTCTCTGTTTTGGAAAAAGCTAGTAGGTCTATTTTAGGTATATTGTAAGGGGCCCATGATTTTACTAGTTTCTGCCTGAGCCTGACAGCTAATATGCAGGTGGACCAAAGTTATTGTCTGGGGAGAGGTGTCAGAGTTGGAAAAAGGACTTGAAATCTGGAACAGGAAAGAGAGTAGCTCCCAAATATAGGGAAATTCTATAAATATTGTTAACTGTAACCCCCATCAATTTGGTCTGTGGCCCATATTCCACACATATGTAACTTCTGCATCCCTGTAGGTCTGAACTTGCATTCTGTGATAATGGAAAATTCTAGGCTGCATTAATTTGGGGAACCATCTTCCTCGGGTGGTAGGTAGAGTATGTTGTTCAACCTTCCTTCAGAGAATGGAATAGTCCCTACCATTGTTGATCTACATTGAGGGCAAGGTACTATTATGTTGTTCCTGATGGGGATGACCAGTGACAATGGAGAGAGGGATCTATTAGAGGTCTGGACTCAACATGTATATTTCAGAATCCCAGGACTCCTAACTAGGGCTCCAGATGATGGGGTGGCCTGGCAATGAATAAAGAGTCATCATTAAAGTATGCCAGTCTCTTGCCCTTATCCAGCTTTTGTAGTCTTTACTTTGTTTGACAAGGTTAGCTTTGGAGTGATTGAGGGATGTGTGATAGAAGGTAGGTGAGGAGAGTATCTAGGTCTAAGTAGAAACTATTTGATTAGGTACTTTATGGTGTCTTTTTTTTTTTTTTTTTAGGACTATCTACTTGCTTGCTGCATTTATTCACTCACTGTAAACTATTGTGCACTTTTCCTTTAAGGTATATAGTTTCCCCTAACTTAATGATACATGTATATACAAACTCTATCTCATAGGTTTTGGTCTATATCTAGGTTTTGAGGCTTTGTTAGGAAGTGCACCACCCGAAATAGAATTAAGGAGTCCTATGAGCTAGGAAAGGTCTCTCCAGAGTAATGAAACTGGAGGGTTGACATTACAGGCCTGAGGTCTCTGGACACAGTCTGAAGTGAAACATGCCAATGAGGTACTGGTGGCATTGCTTAGGTTGGGATCAGCAGATGCAGTATCAATTTGTAAGAATTGAGAGAAGTATGTAGGAAATTGAGCCCCATCCTAGAGGCTTGAGACTGGGAGAAATATGGGCTTTGTAGAGAAAGGGAAAGTTTCCTGCTGTCTTAGGGTTTAAGAAAGCAATAGATAATTATTGCTATAACTAAATTACTTGGCAATTGGATTAACTTTGAAAAAATGCCATTGTTAGGATTTGTTGTATCATACAAGACTTCACCATAATTTATGTCCTTTGATACAATTTACATATAGTTGTATCTTTTTTATTTAATTTTTTATTTATAAAAAGGAAACACTGACAAAAACATAGGATAAGAGGGGTACAACTCACACAATTCCCACCACCAGCTCTCTATATCCCATCCCTTCCCCTGATAGCTTTCCTATTCTTTATCCCTCTGGGAGTATGGACTCAAGGTCATTGTGGGATTGCAGAAGGTGGAAGGTCTGGCTTCTGTAATTGCTTCCCTGCTGAACATGGGCATTAACTGGTTGATCCATATTCCCAGCCTGCCTCTCTCTTTCCCTAGTAGGATGTGGTTCTGGGGAATCGGAGCTCCAAGGCACATTGGTGGGGTTGTCTGTCCAGAGAAGTCTGGTGGCCATCATGCTAGCATCTGGAACCTGGTAGCTGAAAAGAGAGTTAACATACAAAGTCAAACAAATTGTTGAACAATCATGGACTTAAAGGGTGGAATAGTGCAGAGGAGTTGGGGGCGGGGGAGTCCTCCATTTTGTAGATAGCTAGTAGGCATATTTTAGTTATATTCCAAAGGGCCTGTGGCTATACTAGGGTTTTTTTTGTTTGTTTTTTCCCCTGAGCTTGAAATCTGATATGCAAGTGGATCAAAGTTATTGTCTGGGGAGATAATGTCATGGCTGGAAAAGGGACAGAAAGCTGGATTAGGGCAGGATGTGTGTGTGTGGGGGGAGTTGGGCAGTAGCGCAGTGGTTAAGTGCACATGGCGCAAAGTGCAAGGACCAGCAGTAAGGATCCACGTTCAAGCCCCCACATCCCCACCTACAGGGAAGTTGATTCACAGGAAGTGAAGCAGGTCTGCAGGTGTCTATCTTTCTCTCTCCCTCTCTGTCTTCCCCATCTCTCTCCATTTCTCTCTGTCCTATTCAACAATGACAACATCAGTAACAACAGCAGCAATAAAAAAAAGGGCAACAAAAGAGAAAATAAATAAATAAAATAAAATAAAATAAAAAGCTGGATCAGGGAAGAGAGCAGTTTCCTAATATGGGGAAGGGGTATAAATACTGTTGACTGTAAACCCTATCAATTTGATTTGGTCTGGGGCCCATATTCAGTTTAGGAGCCTATATGTGACCTCTGCATCCCTGTAGATCTGAGCTCCCATTCTGTGGTCAAGAGTAGGAACATTCCAAGCTGCCCCAATATTGACGCATCTTCCTCAGATGTAGCATAGAGTATGTTGTCCATCCTTCCTTTGAAGGATGGAACATTCTCTACTGTTGTTGATCCAAGCTGAGGGCAAGGTCCTATGGGGGGGGGGGGCACAAAGGGATCTATTTTGTTGTTCCTAATAGAGATGACTGGTAACACTAGAGAAAGGGATTTATTTGAAGTCTAGGCCCATCATGTCTGTTTGGAATCTCAGGACTCCTTATAAAGTGATGCCAACAGCTGCTTCTGTTTTCCCTGGTCTAAGTTTTTAGGAGATTTAATATTTCAAAGAATAAATAATTATTAGAAATGTATTAACAATTGGAGCCCATTGTTAAAATTCAATATGACTACCAATTTGAAGTCTTAAATGCATAGAGTGAAGGAACATATACTCAGTGCTATGGTCTATGCATTAAAAACATTCAATGTTGAGACTACTCAATCCATTTTTCCCCTTTCATAATCATAAATAGTGATTTGTGAGACTGTAAGTTAATAGGAGTGTATATTAATACCATTTCCACCACCAAATGTTTGTTTCCTCCCCCCTCTACCCACTCCTCACCCCCCACAGTGAAGCTGACCATCTACTCTCCCCCTCCCCCTAGAAGTTTTTACTTTGGTGTCATGCTCTAAACTCAGCCAGATTTTGCTTTGAGTTCCCCTTTCTATTTTTCTATCTCAACTTCTGTTTATGAGTGGGATCATCCCACACTTGTTTTTGTCTTTCTGACTTCTCACTTAACATGATTCCTTCTGGCTCCATCCAAGTGGGTCAGAGAAGGTGGAGTCATTATTTTTAATTGCTGAGTAGTATTCCATTGTGTATGTATACGACAGATTTCTTTAGACCTATATCATATAGGTCCTATAGCATATTCCCAAAGAACAATACACTGGGATCTATAATTAAATACCAAATATATATTTCTCATGTCATTTATGATTTGAACTTCCACTCTGCCATATGATTGATGTAAATTTTAAAATTAACTATGGAAGTAAACACAGTATGACGTACCTACAATACCTATTGTAAGTAAGTATTAAATTTACCTCTGAATTTCCTGGAAACCAAAATATAGTGAGATATATATCAAAAGCATATACTTATTTCTTTTCCCACTCCAGTGTAAACTATGTGTTCATAGATAACAAGTTTTATGCCCTTTGTAAATAAGCTCAGATTCCTGCCAGTGTTAGAAATAAAATAGACATTTCTTTAGGCATCTTTGGGATATGTGTTTTAGAGACCACATTCTCTAAAATTTGACTTGACTACTTAATACCTAAGGATAGATTATGTTATTCCATTTTAGCCTCAAACATAAATGTCATAATTATACCACTTATCTCTGGGACTTATTGTTGTAGGAATTGCATGTTTTACCTTATACAGGACAGTGCTAAACATATACTAAATTTTCAGAGTAATCTCAGTAAAATTAGCAATTAAAATAATAATATATAATACTGAAAGTACAATAAATTATATGGATAGTTACTTCCTTTTCCTCTCTCAGCAACTAAATTCAAGTAAGCATTGATGGCCAGGACAAACTAAAGGGAAATATTTCAATATAATCTATAATCTTTTTTAAGTATGACATTCACAAAACTCACATGAAAAACTTCCATAGAGTTTTCTTTCATCAGCTCTCTACAGAATCTGAGACATGAGCATGAGTAACTAACACAGGAACTTTTTTTTAATGAATCTTTTTTTTCTTTTTTTTTATATTTATTTTATTTATTTATTCCCTTTTGTTGCCCTTGTTGTTTTATTGTTGTAGTTATTATTGTTGTTGTCATTGTTGGCTAGGACAGAGAGAAATGGAGACAGGGAGGGGAAGACAGAGAGGAGGAGAGAAAGATAGACACCGGCAGACCTGCTTCACCGCCTGTGAAGCAACTCCCCTGCAGGTGGGGAGACAGGGTTCGAACCGGGTTCCTTATGCCGGTCCTTGTGCTTTGCGCCACCTGTGCTTAGCCTGCTGCACTACAGCCCGACTCCCCACACAGGAACTTTTTGTCCATGGCTAAATGTTGAAACAATGTGAAGTGGACACTTATTTTACTAATATTCTTTTTATTTTGTGTGTGGGGGAACCTAATAGATTATGATATTATAATACAGTTTTAGATGCTTGGGTATTATGTCTCCTCTCCCTATGAATAGCTATCTGAAAACACACCTACCCCAACTTAGGTCTTTTCCACTCTGGTATATCAGCACCTCAAAGTTCCTGTCCCTCCAGTTTTGCCCCTTCCCCTTCTTCCCGAGAGTCCATTGTTTTGGTGCAGTGCACTACATACACCTTGCCCATACTTCACTTAGTATTTTCTCTTTTTGTTTCTAATGGTTCACCTGTGATTGTGATCATATGGTATTTATCCTTCTTATTTTGGCTTATCTCACTTCACATATTTCCTTCAAGGTCTACACAAGATGAGTCAAAGGAGATGATGCCATTATTTCAGGGTAAAACTTTAAAGGTTATGCTTTGCAACACTCTGGTGCTTCTTCTTCTTCTAGCATTTGCCCTTCTTCCGTAGCCAGTCAACAGCGTCAGGTTGAAAGCTGTCAGGAGCTGCTTGTTGCTGGCTTTGAAAGTAACTGGGATCCATGTGGATTCAGTCGGCTAGGAAGGATCGTCAGTTTTCCCAGTGAATGGGTACTCTCGGGATGCACCACGAGAAGGTCGATCCAATGCATCCCAACTCTGGTGCTGAACATACACTATTCCTTATAATGATCACTAGAAATCTGTAGTAGATTGGAGTCACTTCCAAAGTGAATTCTGATACAAAAATGTTTCTTGAATAGTCTGAGGTCTTCATGCATAAAATGTGTGTGTGTGTGTGTGTGTGTGAACTGGACATTAGAGGGTAAAAGTTTTCATTTTTTCATGAAGATGGAAAACCAAAACCATACTCTTGTTGTGAGGTTTAATTTACTTTCTCACGACAGTCTCTGAAATACCTGAGTATAGCTGAAATTTTCCTGTAAAACCAGTTTTAAATCTATTAAATTATTTGTCATATTATATTGCTGAGAAGATTGTTTAACATGAAGAATACTGAAGAACAGATGATATCAATAAATGATGCTTAACACCCTCCAAAAATGGAATAAATACAGGTAAATCCTATATACAAGGCGTAGACTTCAGCAGAACTCTACTTTTGACCTTCAAGAATTCATTGACTCCTAAAATTAACAATGGGAACTCAAACTGCTGATCAGATATTACTAGTACAGAACTCTTATGTTCAAGGATAATCTTTAAAATATATAATTTTTATATTGACATCATTCTTTGATGTGACATTATTGTTTACTTTCATTTACCAATACAGAGTAAATGTCATCACAACTGAGAATTGTTGATTGTAATATTTTTTAACTAAGCCAAAGAAATCTTATGATTTACTAAATTGTGTGTTAGTACAAAATTTATATTGTCTAATACACAGTATTCTTTTTTAAACTAGAATTTAAAATGTGTATTTGTAAAATTTCCAGTCAGTAAAATATAACAAAAGACCAGAGAATGCTAAGAAATATAATAACACTATTACTAGTTCAGTTCAACTACAGACCACCACAAGATTGATAAAGAATAGAAATTCTGGGAGTCAGGCGGTAGCGCAGTGGGTTAAGCACACATGGCGCGAAGTGCAAGAACCAGCTGTAAGAATCCCAGTTCGAGCCCCCAGCTCCCCACCTACAGGGGAGTCGCTTCACAGGCGGTGAAGCAGGTCTGCAGGTGTCTATCTTTCTCTCCCTCTGTCTTCCCCTCCTCTCTCCATTTCTCTCTGTCCTATCCAACAATGATGGCAACAACAGCAATAATAACTATAAAATAAAAAACAACAAGGGCAACAAAAGGTAAAATAAATAAATAAATATAAAAAATTAAAATAATAATAATAAAGAATATAAATTCTGGTACTGGATACAGACAGAGAAGGGACTGGAGTGGGTCAGGCAGTGGCAGCTGGGTTAATCACATGTAGTACAAAGCCCAAGGGCCAGTTTAAGCCCCAGTCTCCCCACCTGCAGGGAGGTGGCTTCACAAGTGGTGAAACAGGTCAGCAGGTGTCTTTCTTCCCCCCTCTCAATCCTTCCTCCTCTCTCAATTTCTCTCTGTCCTATCCAATAATAATAATAATAAAATGGCAAAAACAGCAAACATGGCTGCCAGGATCAGTGTCTTCCTAGTGTAGGCTCTGAGTCCCAGTGATAAGCCTGGAGGCAAAAAAAAAAAAGAAAGAAAAAGAAAAAGATAAGCATTGGACTACAGTCTGAACTTTAATATTTACTTCTTGCAGACTCCTTTATACAGAAATGTTGGAACATTTCTCAAAGTTCTGTTTGAAGCCTTCCATGGGGAGGTAAAATAAACTTATCTTAGGAGTTTCATGAGGATTGCTCTAAGTTTTATCCTCTCTTCTCTTGAAAGTAAAAATAGTGGTTCGGGAAGTGTTTCAGTGGATAAAGCATCAGACTCTCAAGCATGAGGTCCTGAGTTCAATCCCCGGCAGCACATGTACCAGAGTGATGTCTGGTTCTTTCTCTCTCCTCCTATGTTTCTCATTAATAAATAAATTAAATCTTTTTTTAAAAAAGTAAAAATAGATCAGATGTATTTGTTTTATAGATAATAAGTGATATTTATTTTGAAAATTTAAAATTAGGGAAGATTTAATAATGATTAACAAGATTGTAGGATTATAGGGTATAATTCAATACAGTCCTCCCACCAGAGTTCCGTCGCCCATCCCTTCCATTTGATACCTCCCTATTCTTTATCCCTCTGGGAATATGGACCAGAATTTTTTATGTGGTGCAGAAGGTGGAAGTGGCTTCTTTAATTTTTTCTCTCCTGGACATGGACATTAGCAGGTCACTCCATACCCCCAACCTGTTTCTATCTTTTCCTAGTAGGGTAAAGCTCTGGAGAAGTGAGGTTCTGGGACACATTGTTGAGGTCTTCTACCTAGGGTAAGTCAGGATAGCATCATAGTAGTGTCTGAAACTTGGTGGTTGAAAATCAGTAAGATATAAAGCAGGATAAGTTGTTTAATAAACAGAAACCCAAAGGTAGGAATTGATTAAATGAGAATAGGGGTCTATTTTAAGTATGTTACAAGGAGCCCATGGCTTTAGTAACTTTTGCCCGAGTTTGATAGCTAACATACAGGTGGACTAAAATATTTTCTGGGAAGATGGTGTCAGAGTTTAAAATAGGACTAGAAAACTGGATCAGGGCAGAGAGTAGCTCCCAAACATTAAGTGTTTATCATTAACTGTTTACCCCATTGATCTGACCTAGGGCCTATATACTTTCATATTAAGCACAGGAGCCTGTGTGACCTCTGAGTCCCTGTAAGTCTGAGCTTGCAGTTCCTGATCACAGATGGGAACATTCTAGGCTGCACTCATTTCAGGAGTTAATATTCCTCGAGTGGCAGAGTAGGCCGACACAGCCTCCCTCTGGAGTGTGGGGCAATCCCTACAATTGCTGCTCTAAGGTGAGAGCAAGGTCTTGGAGAGACCCATAAGAGAGCTTATGATGACATCCTGATGGAAGTGATCAGTGATGATGGAGATAGGGATCTATTAGATATTTATGCCTATATGTGGGAATCCAGGATTCCCTGACTAGAGCACCAGATGATGGGATGGCCTTGTATTAATGAAAAAGCCCATCATTAAAGTGATCCAGTCTCTTTTAGGGCATATATTTTTTAAAAAAATGAACAAGAGGGAACAATATTTGTACAGTATATATAGAACACAATTTTAATTAGTGATTGTTTTCTTTAAAACTCTGATATAATTATAAACTTTATATTACACTATTAGAAATATCTTATTTTTCTGACTTCTTTGCATAAGAACTTTATGCATAAAACTAATTTGGAAACTAAGGATAAATATAAAATAAATCAATGTCATAATGATGAAAGATGAAACTTCAGACACTTCTTAAAAAAATAAAATGACATTTAAATCAACTCATGGTTGTCTGACATTCCCCTTTGATTAATGTTAGTGTCCGTTGAAGCATACTAATCAGATAAACTAGGAAAATTTTGATTTCTTGACATAAGATCAGGGTCATTCTAGAAATACATATGCCATAGTCTTATCATTTTTCTATCATATATTTACAGAGTGAGGCAGCACTGTCTTCAGAGGAATTTCTCACAACTTTTAAAACCAGTAATATTTATACCATTGTACACCATCAATCTTCATTGCTTCAAATATTGCAAAATGTAATTAATCCTTATACTTAATTGCAATCATTTGATTTTTATGTATAATTGAATAGAATATTTCTGTGTTGGTTATAGAGTACATTTAATCTGACTTTAATGGTGTCACTTAGAAACATAATATAACATCTTCAAAAAGCATCATGGTTGATAAGAAACTCTGAAATCCATTGAAAGAACCCCTGCATTAACATTTGCAGAGTCATATTTTGAATCCATAAGTATTTATGGAAACACATTTGGACAAATGAACTGTGGTTTATATTTAAAATCATTACGTGATTTATTATTAAAAGCAATTCTGATATTTTATATGTGCTGATCTGACTAAGAAGATGCTCATTGTACATACAAATAGAGTTGGTTTATGAGTGGGATCCATACTCCCAGAGGGTTAAAGAATAGGAAAGCTATCAGGGGAGGGGATGGGATACGGAGGTCTGGTGGTGGGAATTGTGTGGAGTTGTACTCCTCTTATCCTGTGGTTTTTGTCAATGCTTACTTTTTATAATAAATAAATAAATAAATAAATAAATAAATCCACCAGCCAGTCACTGCTACACCCAGTTAAGCACACTTCGTATTAAGTGCAAGGATCCCTGCAATTGCTCTCTGTATCTATTGAAAAACCAAACAAATAAATAAAATATTTTAAAAGAAAAAATAGAGTTGGAGGAGGTAATATAAGGGTTACATAAACATAAATCGGTCTATTAAAACAATCAAACACAAACACAATCAAGCAAGGACAAAGCTGTAGAAAAAATTTTTCTTATGTAACAAAAGAGGAAATAGAATAGACTATCAAAACATACCTGAATTCAGATACTGATGGTGATATTTACTAGTTGTGTGTTTCTACTCACCAAATTGAAATTTGCTTCACTATTTCATAGAGAAAATAAAAATCATCTGACAGTTTTACCATAAATATTAAGTATAAAAGACATTTAAAGACCAAGAAAAAGTGATTATATTTTGTTATATACTACTATATAATGAATAGTGCTACATTAAAATTTTAAATAAATGTTCTTAATTCAGTTCCATTAATAAGATAGTAATTTTAATGATGACTACTAGATTAGAAAATGGTCCTAAATGAGAAAAAAAAACAGTGAAATGTACACATGATAGAGAAATTTTCAGTGTTTTTTAATTTAAGTTTAAAATTATACTGTTTGGTAGGTAGGTGGTGACAAATTTGATTGAACATACATACAACCAAGTACAAGGGTTAAGTTCAAGTACTAAGTACCAACATGCAGAGGGGGAAAGCTTCACAAACAGTGATGCAGTTCTGCAGGTATTTATCCTCCTCTCTGTCTCTTTTTTCCTGTCTCACCTGAGCAGTGTCACAGTGATGTCAGTGTCTCTCTCTGCCCCCTCCCCTCTCCACTTTTCTCTCTACAGAAAAATAAAGCAAAAGGAGAAAAAAAAAACATAAACTCTGGAAATAGTGGAATAATTATTTAGGCACCAAGTTCCATCAGTAACCCTGGTGAAAATAAATAAATAAATAAATAAATAAATAATACTTTTCATTACAAAATATCTCTAATTTAACTATTTTACATCTGACCACCATTGAAATACTAATCTTAGTTATTTCACTTTTTTTGATTAGTTAATGTTTTGATTGACCGATTTTGTGTGTTTTACGAGATGAATCAAGTTCACATCCAACATAGAATAAGGATTTCTTTTAAAGAAAGAAAATGAGGGTCTTTAATATGGAGTCTTTTTGAAACAATTGTGTTATCATTTGATTCAGCTTCAGGCACATGCTTTTGTATACACTAACTGCACCTAAATATGTTTTAGTTTGTAAGTAAAGAATCAAGCCTATTTGTAGTCAGATTTCCCAGATGTCCTGTTTTTGAATTGTGCAAACTGGTTTGTCTGTCATTAACATATCATTAGTAATCATACTAAGTGAACAAAAATAATTATCTAGTCACATTCTGGAACCCCTTGAGGTATATATATATACAATGAGAATGTAGAATCAGTGATTAGTACAAGGTGTTAATACAAGCAAACTATGTAGGAGACACTGGTAGGAATTATTTTCTCTAAAAACCTTCACACTAAAAGAAACCATCATCAAAACAAAAACATATTTCCTAGCAGAAGAAAATATTCAAACAGCATTAATCTAATAAAAAAGTTAATATCTCAACAAGCAAATACCTCTCAACAACAAACAGAAACAAATACTGAGGAGAAAGACATTTCACTAAAGAAAACATAGAGTGGCCAATAGGCACATGAAAAAAATGCACATCTATTACCAGATAAATGCAAATCAAGATACCACAGATATCATTTCATACCTATAGGAATGTTTTAAAAAATAGGAAGAAAGAAAGAAAGAGAACATTAAACATTAATTGGTATATCAGGTTTAATTCTGCTCATTCAATACGCAGCTAAGGTAAATGTGGCCTAGCACTAAGTTTAAACAGGAGGGAATTAGATCTCTGGAGCTGATAAGGAAAATGCCACTTAGATTTAATGCAGCTATTACAAGAACCAACAAGTACTTTGCAGGGTATATTTGTTATTTATGAAGTTTAATGTAGAAGATATTAGAATATGTATATATCTATTGTACATATATATGTGACAGGAGCTATCCTACTCCAAATATAACTCATTTTAATAAAATGAAATGTTCCAGAAATAAGATTATTACAGACTAGATAATGTTTTCCAATACTAAAAGGACTATCACAACTTGACTACTCTAGATTTAAAGTGATGATGCTTTCAGTTCTAAAGTGTATTTTAGCAGTTTAACAAAATGTTAAGAAAATATTTAATAGATAGGACCTAAACATTTTGAGTTCTTACCAAGTTAATTATATTTTAAGTTAATTAAGCTTAACTTTATCCATTAATATAGCATCATGCATTTCCTTTTCAGTTGAAGGAAGACTTCTGTTTAGTCCCCAGATTAAAGTTTATTACCACATAAGAATTCATAAAATTAGAGTTCTAAAATAAATCAATATTTATATGTTCTAAAATAATTACTTAAACAGAAAACAAATTCATACCATTTTTAATCTATTATAAAAGTCAAATTGGAAATTGACAGAATATTACTCTATAATTAATATATTAACATACTCTTCTATAATAGAATAGAATAATATATAATGTAATTATATAATATATATAAATATATTAACATACTCTATAGTTAATGAGTTTATAAATAATTCTTTACATTTAAGTGTATAAGACTTGGATTCAAGTTCAGTAATGGTCTACTTTATTTTTCTATATGTGACATACACCATTTGCTGAAGAGGTCTTTATTTCCCCACTGGACAATTTGGATTTGGGCCCCTTTGTTATATGTATGTATATATATATATATATATATATATATATACTTATTTCTAGGTTATCTGTCCTGTTTCATTAGTTTGAATGTCCATTTTTGATCCAGTTCCAGTTCCACCTGTTTTAATTAGTATTGCTTTGCAGTGTAAATTGATTTTGTAGGAAGTACTGATGTTTTAAAGATGCATTAGGGCAAAGGGTAGATAGCATAATGGTTATGCAAACAGCCTCTCATGCCTGAGGTTCCAAAGATGCATTAAATAATTTTACTTACTAAGGTATTACTAATTAAAATATATTCATTTCAATAAAATACTAGGATTTTTCTTATTAATTATTTTCAAAATAGGGTTTATTTTAATTTCCTTTTTAAAGTGAGTAAAATGATAATTTTGATTATAAAAATAGTGAATTATTTAAGAACCAATACCAGCATTCTTAATTCTTACTTTCTTGTGGTAACAAATTTTGACATTTATTTCATATTACAGCCTTTCCATATTCATAAACATAGATACAAATATGTATTATATTCATTAGTATTATGCCTGATATATTTCTAAAGTGGAAAAACATTATTTTTTAATATTATTTTATTTGCCTTTGCTGAGGTTTCTATACTCAGTGGCAACTTTTTAGATATAGACAAAGAAGCAGAGGGAGAGAGAGAGGTGGCATCAAAGTCTCCCCAAGTTCCATGGAAGACAGGTTAGACCTTGAGTTCTGTGTATGGTAAAGGTGCTCTCCCTGATCAGCTATTTATTGGTGTTAATTTTAATTTTTATACTTAAGAATGTATTATGGGTATCACATATGGTCATTAAATATATATTTTTCCTTCCTCTTAATAGCTATATAATGTTTTATAAGCATAGATGTTTCAACCATTTCAAGTTTTCACTTATATAGTTTGAGATTATTTTTCTTCTATATAGGCAATGTTACCTTACATATATGTTTGTGCACATTCTTAGCAGTGAAAAAATGTAAAGTAGTCATTTATACTTTATTTCCAACTATTTTTAATTGAATTCTTTAATTCAGTGTTGGCTGCCAAGTTGTTTTTATTTAATGTATATAGCTTAATAAAAGTTAACTGTCCATGGTCACCGACATATTGCGTCAGCACATTAGTCAAAGCCATGACATCACTGTATTTATCTTCTCATTGTCTTTATAGTATACCATCATATAGACTTATGTGATAGACACTTTGAGATTTGTTACTGAAGTCACCTGTGTTTCTTGTCGCTTTTTCTTTAACTCGGGTACTCTTATTTCTGTGTATTCAATCCAAATTCTAATAAGCAATATATAATAACAACTTATACTGAGGGTCCCAGTGGTGGCACACCTGGTTAAGAACACATATTACCAATTCGAAGACCCAGGTTCAAGCCCTTGGTCTTCATTTGCAAGGGGGAAGCTTCATGAGTGGTAAAGCATTGTTGCAGGTATTTCTCTCTTCCCTTCACCATCCCCCTTCTCTCTCAATTTCTCTCCTATCAAAGAAGAATAAAAATAAAATTTAAAAGGTGAAAAATATAAAACAAAACAACAAACACAATGAATCATACATTTAACTTGGATGATTTAACTTTATTGATCTATTTATTTTGTAACTGGGCTAAAGTCATTTTTAAGAATAATATGTTCAAAGTGAACTAATTTGTATTTGAATTTTTCAACAAGATTCAAAGAAATATTTTGCATAGATATTACTACTTTTGTATATATATATATATACATATTTTTTCTGTTAATGCAGTCATTATTTTTAATTTTCCCCTTTCTCATCATTTTTCACCTATCATGCTTTCTATAACAGATTGTATGTTCTTAACAGTTCGGAGGAAATAACCTAAAAGCTAAAAAAAAACCTAACCTAAAAAAAAACCTAAAAGCTCAAGGTCTGTTAAGTGAACCTCTTATACTAAAGACAGCATCTAAAATTTGAAAGTAAAAATTGGGGTTGCCACATAATTAGGTGTTGGCTGGTTACTAGCACTCTCTTGATAGCACTTTTATAAATACAGAGAATAGAGGAAATAGGTTACTAAGTGCTACTTGCCGCTTACAGTACAATTTCATCACTGCTGTGATTTTAACCTTTTTTTTTTAACCTCATATTTTCGCAACTGTAGCTCATAGTTTTTCTTAGACTGTGGTATTAATCCTTTGCACCAAATTTCATGCAGAATTCTAAGCCCTATTTCCTGTGATATAAGTTATCAGCTATGTTGCAGCTTCCTTAAAAGGAATTTTTAAGGAGTTGAGTGGTAACGCAGTGGGTTAAGCGCAGGTGGTGCAAAGTGCAAGTATTGGCATAAGGATCCCAGTTCCAGACCCAGGCTCCAGCTGCAGGAGAGTTGCTTCACAAGCGGTGTAGCAGGTCTGCAGGTGTCTATCTTTCTCTCCTCTCTGTCTTCCCCTCTTCTCTCCATTTCTCTCTGTCCTACCCAACAACAACAACAACAATAAAACAACAAGGGCAACAAAAGGGAATAAATATTTAAAAAAAAAAAAAAAGACGAGTTTTTATTGGCCAGGTCCTCTCTTTTGGTCATTTTTTTTACCCTCCCCTGGGATTCATGATTTCTTTCAGAAAATGTATTGAGGCTTTTCATATGTTTAGAGTTTTTGTATTGAGGCTTTTCATATGTTTAGCTTTTCATATGTAATAATAAAGTCATGTAGCAATTATGGGGAGAAATATCAGTTATCAGTACAACATCTAGGATATAGCATAAATTTGATATTTGATGAATTATTGGATGCATGAATCATGGCATAATACATTTCCTTTTAATGGTGTGTGTGTGTGTGTGTGTGTGTCTAAATACCTGGACTACCCCATCTGCAGGAGGAAAGCTTGGCAAGTGGTGAAGCAGTGCTTTCTCTCTCTTTCTCTTTTTTTCTTTTAAGTTTTTTCAATTACCTTTATTTATTGGCTAGAGACAGCCAGAAATCAAAGGGGAAGGGGTAATAGGGAGAGAGACAGCGAGAGCCCTGCAGCACTGCTTCACCACTCCCAAATCTTTCCTGCAGGTGGGGACCGGAGGTTTGAACCCAGGTCCTTGTGCATTGCAATATGTGCACTCAACCAAGAGCACCACCACGGCCCCTTTAACTCTCCTTCTCTATCTCCCTCTACCCTCTCAACTTCTGACTGTCTCTATCCAATAAATAAAGACAAAGCAAATTAAAAGAAGAAAATAAATTCTTGGGCTACATCTTTGCTAAAATGGAGGATATGACACAGAAATTAAGAAAACCGAGCAGTGAAAAGTTGGGAAGGAAAATAGAAAACTGAGTAAACATTTTAATTTTTATTATTTTTAATTTACATGGAACACTTATATCAATAGAAGGTAAATCCTGTTCCCAGACATCCTAGTAGTCTAATAGACAAGTGCCCTGCCAATATTAATAGACCAGTATTATTCATTCAGTCATTCATTTAATTTTACAGTGGGGGATATGGAAATAGCAGGTACTTTCCTGAATTCTGATTTGTGTCTTTCTGTCATTACAAACTTTCTAATAGTAGTGTTTCCTGCCATCCACTGTCTGTTTTTACTGTATTTTTCTCTTCATGTCTTCTTTCCTCCTTGTCTCCTTCCTTCAACAACTCTGTATTGAATATATTCCATGCTATAGGCTCTGTTTAAGACACTGACAGACACACAGGAGCATGGAACAAGACTCTTGCTACCATGCAGCCTTATATTTTCTTAGCATGAAGATAATTAAAATAAGTCAAGAATGAAAGATCATTACTATTAAAATCAAGGTTATGATTTATAGAGTGAAGGGGTATTAGTAAGCTATAGTAATTAAAAATTTAAAAAATTCCATGGGCTTTGAGCTAGGGGGTTAACAAATGGGAGGTTATTACATTGTGGGTTACTTAGGTACCTAGAAAACATGGCAGCAAAATGGGCAAAGATCAGCTACTCATGATGGCTGAGAGCTATGAGTCTTTAAGCTAGTTGCTAGCACTCATAACGTGTTCAGGTGAGTGGAAGCAGCATAGTGGGTCCCAGGAAGAAGGTAAGCAGGCAATGGCAGCAGGAACAATGAAACGATTTCCACCAGAAACTCACTTAAGTAACTTCCTATACACCCACAATCCTTTATGAGTTTGCATAAGTCTGTCAGGTTGACATCAGCCATATGCTAATTACATTCATGTACCAATAGGAAGTTAGTTTGAATAACCACAAAAGGTATATTTTTAGACAGGATAAAATAGATAAGAGTCATCTACATGAAGATCTAGAAATAGAAAGACTTCTGAAAAAGGATTAAACTGAAAGGGGACTATCTTGTGGATAGAACATGGAAATGATGTTTGGACAGGTTTGTATCTTCTAGACCTTGGAAGACAATGCAAGTTAAATAGGAAGCAAATGGATTGTTAGAAGTAGCAACATGAATTGCAACTTTGCGCCTGTGTGGAGAAAGACTAGTTTAAGGAACACCAGTGACAAGAAAAAGTTCAGGGAGCAGGTGAAGTGAATCATCATTATGATTAAAATGATCAGGCTCATATCTGAAACATGTAGCTCTGGTCAAGATAAAAATGGGATGTTCTGGCTGAACAATAGATTTACTTTTCTGCTCCGGAGTCTCTCTCACACTATAAGGAGATTTATGCCAGCATGTAAAGACTGCTTTGATTTAAATAGGATATTCTATGGTCACTTGTTAGAGAAGCAGGACAGCGGACTGTCCCAGAGTATTAGTATTTGGTGCAAAGGTTTCTTGCTCTGCAAGGAAATGTAAAACTGGAATTACTTCCAAGAGTAGACCTTGATGAAGCAAAAGAACTCACATGAATAGTGTATCTGTTTTGTCATGTACATGGCCCAGGTTCCATTCTGATTCCCACTAAATTGAAGGAATCATTTGGCATTATGATGTTCTTCCCTCTCTGCTCATCTCTCTCAATCTTTTATTTTGAAAAGTCATCCTGGGGCAGTGGGGGCCCAGAAACAGACCAAAAAAAAAAAAAAATCAACAACAAAATTATTAGACTTAGGAAAATTCTGAGGCCACAAACAGCATCCTCATTGTTATGCTGATGAGGATTGTGGATTGTGCTGAGGCTAACCCTCAGAATAGAGACAGGTAAAGAGCTATGTACATACTTTGCAAGTACAATTAACAGAGCAATAGATAAGTGTTAAGGAAAATAGCATGCATCTTCTCAGAGGCTCTTATGTAGCAGGCAAAATAAACGTAAGATCAGGAAGAAGTGGATAAACTCTAATAGTTCACCTATCTTCTCTGTGAAACATCTTTGTTGTTATAATGATGAATACAATATTTAACTTTAGTAGGAAGAGGAAAAGTCATCCACATTTCAGAGATGGCATCATTAAAACATTTTTAAGAGAAATGGGATGGATGGGAGGTTAATTAGCTGCCAAAAAGAAATCAAATATCATTACATCTACCGAATTCCATGAAACCTACTAGATCTCTATGCAAAGGACCATAAGGGAATATTAAAGAAAAATGGGGGTGGCAGTAGGGGGCAAGATATAGATTTAGCATATTTAGCCAATGGCTTGGGTCACAGCTTATTTGGTGACTAGGGAAGAAAAGGGAAAATTAATCAGAAATGTTTAAAGTCAGATATGCTTCTGGGAACAGAGTTGTATAAATAGAGTTTACATTATCCCTGCCTTTGTGAACTTACCAGTTTAATAATAGGTCATTGTGGAGGAGGCGTGGGAGATGCAAGCCAGCAATAAATGGCCACAGAGGGAAGTAGTACAAATATGTCCAGGAGTGTGTGTGGGCTGTGTGGGGGTAGGTGATGATTTTTTTTAATTCCAAATAAATAAGTGAAATATTTATCCAATAAACAAGTTACGATAATACAAAAAAAGAAATACTGATTTTTGTTTAATCTCGTGCTATTTGTCAGCATAAAGCACTTTAGTTCTTTTCCCAGAGTAAGTAGTTGAATGTCCACATCTGAAAGACTAATCTACTTAGTGTATTAGACCAAATAATTTAAATTTCTGGGGACAGGCAGTGGTGCATCTCATAGAATGTGCATCTTAAAGTGTGCAAAGACTTGGGTTCAAGACACCAGTTCCCATCTGTACTGAGGGAAGCTTTATAAGCAGTGAAGCAGTACTGTATGTGTGTGTTTCTCTCTCCCTGTCTTCCTTTCCATCTCAATTTCCATTAGTCTTCATACATAAAAAAAATGATTTTTTAATTCTTATTTCTTAAGGTAATGGTGTACGTGTGTAGTGTGTGTGGAGGGATCACGTGATGGTGGCATATCGGTTAAGCTTAGATAGTATGAAGTGCAAAGATTCACCCAAGAGGGAGTCGGGCGGTAGCGCCGCGGGTTAATCACATGTGGCGCAAAGTGCAAGGATCCGCTTAAGGCTCCTGGTTCCAGCCCCAGGCTCCCCACCTGCAGGGAAGTCGCTTCACAGGCAGTGAAGCAGGTCTGCAGTTGTCTTTCTCTCCCTTCCTTTTCTTTCTCCATTTCTCTCTGCCCTATCCAACAATAAAGCAACAAGGGCAACAAAAGGGAATAAATAAATAAATATTTTAAAAAGGTCCCTACAAAGATCCAGATTTGAGCCTCAGCTACCTACCTGCAGGGAGGATGTTTCACAAGCTGTGAAACAGGTCTGCAGGTGTCTATTTTTCTTTCTCCTTCTCTACCTATCCCTCATTTCTCAGTTTCTCTCTGTTATACAATAAAATGGAAAAAGTGGTCACCAGTTATAGTGGATTCATAGTGTCAACACTGAGTCATAGTGATAACCAAAAAAAATATATATATATATATATATATATATATATATATATATATATATATATATATATATATATATATATATATAACTTAAGGTAATGGTGAAGTGGGTAGAAAAATCTCAAAAACATTTAACAATAATGTTGACAAGAACATAAGCTAAAAATGTAGATAGAGAACCGTATCCTTCATCATTACTTGGTTCCAGGAAGGAAGATGAGTTTTGCAGCTTAAAGGGAGGTCAGTTTTAGCCTTAGTAACATTATAGCGATATTAATATAACGTATCATTGCACTAACTC
Organism: Erinaceus europaeus; assembly: GCF_950295315.1. NCBI lineage: Eukaryota > Metazoa > Chordata > Mammalia > Eulipotyphla > Erinaceidae > Erinaceus > Erinaceus europaeus. Next base: position 58,403,759 of record NC_080169.1, on the reverse strand, counting down.
CATTGAGTTCTTCAGGTGGCTGGTTTTTCCTTGTAAACTAACTGGTAATAAAATGGTTCTCTTCTTTTTTTTTTATTTAGAAAAACAGCTTTTATACTTAAAATCTGCAAGTAAAAGTATTAAAATAGAGGGACAGTTAAAAACTGCTTAGGTATAGGAGAGGTTAATGATTCTACTTATATCTTAATAATTACTGCCATTAGGCTTCTACCTTTATAGCTTTTTAATTGTATAAAGATCATAAAACAGAAAATTTAGCACAAGCTTGACAAATATTTTTATGGTGTAACATAATTTTATATCGATAATATAACTGTAAAATAATTTTAAAATCACTATAATATTATTCACAAAAATGATTCTTAATGGACTTGGATTTTATTTTCCACACATCTGATTAGTGTATATACTATAATATACTGTGCACTTTGTATTATGTTATAGGCCTTATATGAAGCTAGCATTTAAAATTTTTAACTTTTATCAGGTTTACCTTGATGCAAAATAAGTGGAAATGTTGCTTGGAAAGATAAGGAATAAAAGGTTGTTTTACTCCTCTAGAACAGGTTAAAATTAACCCTCAATATTCATAGTAAATGGTTTTTTCCTGGTCAAATTGGAACTATTCATTTGTCCTACTTCAATACATTGAAACTCTGACACCACACATACATTCCCTCTCTCTCTCTCTCTCTCTCTCTCTCTCGAGAGAGAGAGAAGTTGAAAAGCAAGATCTGAAGGGAAAACTAAGCAGAACTTGGCCTAGAGTTGGTGTATTGCACCAAAGTAAAAGACTCTGGGGTAGAGGGGAGGGTTCAGGCCCTGAAACATGATAGCAGAGGAAGACCTGGGGGTTGTATTGCTATATAGAAATGTTATGCATATGAAAACTATTATATTTTACTGTTAACTGTAAACCATTAATCCCTAAGTAAAGAAATAAAAAATAATAATCTGGTAGAAACCAGTGAAGAAAAGTTTGGAAAGTAAACAAACAAACAAATAAATACTTTATTGCAAAATGGTCATTACCATATGAATGCAGTTACTTATCTCTTCAGGATAGGTGTTTACACATCACATCCAACATCAGTGGACTGTGACCTCTGTCATGGGGTCACTTGCCCCCAACATGCTTTCAACTTCTGCCAACTTTCAAATCATTGGCTCTGCTGCAACAAACTAATCTTAAGTTTCATGCTGTAAATTCTACTTATGAGTGAGATCACTGGGTACTTACTCTTCTCCTATCTTATCTCACTTAGCATGATACCTTCAAATTCAACCAAAAATATAACAAGAGAAGACTTCACCACATCTTAGGATGTAGTATTAATATTATTTAATCATGCATATATACCACAACTTTCCTAAGCACTCACTTGATATTGGATGGCTGGGTTGTTTCTGAATTTTGACTAGAACAAATAGAACTGCTATGAACATGTATGGGCATAGTTTTTATTTTTATTTTTTAGGTAAGTGTTTTTGGATAGATTCTAAGGAGAATTGTCATATCATATTATAAATATATTTATAATATTTGAATAGTAGTCAAGCTGTTTCTCATTGAGGTTGAAATATATTAACCAACCAGAAAATTAATGAAGAAACTTAAATGAGGAAAGGTCAGATTAAGCTGGATTTATACTATGTCTAGCCTACACCACCACAAAAACTTACTGGCTAACTCTAAATGTCCTTGAATCCAATCCTTCACATTGTCATTACAGCAATTTTTTCTGAAGCATTTATGAGAAAATAATACAATCCTATCAACTACATGAAAAAAATTCCCTAGATCTCCATTTTTTGACACAAGAGCATTTTAAAATCCCAGTGTCAAGTATAAAACACTCATCCATCATGCTGATAATTACTTTCCAAGATTTTCTTGCCATTTACCTTCCATGTCATTCCAGATATTTTCATCTTTCTATTATTACCATAGTCAATATACCCTTGCCTAAAACAATGCTAGTAAAAAAAATGCTCATATTATTAGACATACTTTGCTACGTGAATGTATGTTGACTTCCCAGAAAAATATATTCCCCTCTCAATCATACCTTCATGTACTTGTCTCCTATTTTTCTCTCAGATACAAAGGAAAGGATAAATGCAATTTAGACTAACATTTAAAATTAATAGTATTAAAGAAAACCTTATCTGAAAGGTTCCCTTATTTCAAGATACCCTCCTCCTCCGAAGAGCCAGATAGTTCTAAGTTTCCTTATTAAACTCACTTATCTGACATGTATTACAGCTTATGATCTAATATTCACATGCTTATATTTTGTATCCAGTTGACGATAAAGTCCATAAAGACAAGGCTATATATTCGTATATTTGTCTTGTTGCACCTGAAATAATACTGGGAGTATATTATTCAATTGATGTTTGCTTGAATTAGTGGATAAAATAACCTGAGATAAATCATAATCTCATCCAAAAGTAGGAGAGGATATAGACAGAATATTAACCAAAGCAAATATCCAAAGTGCCAACAGACATAGGAAAAGTACTCAAAGCCAGAGAAATGCAAATGAAGACAATAATGAGATACCGCTTCACTTCTGTGAGAATGTCATATATCTGAAAAGACAGTAACAACAGATGTTGGAGAGGTTCTGGGGTAAAGGATCCCTTTTACACTGGTAGTTGGGATGCAAATCGGTCAAATTCTGGTAGAGAGTAGTCTAGAGAACTCTCGGAAGGCTAGAAATAGACCTACCCTATGGCCAAGCAATTACTCTCAACAATCCTCCTAACACCCATCTCCCCCACACACACCCCCAAAAAGAGGAGTGAAGACAGTTGCTTAGGTGTACTGGCACTTTTGAAATGCTTAACTCCAGTAAAGAAAAACATGTTTACTATATATATATGTTATTAACATTTGTTTGAGGTATGTCATAAAAGGAGTCTATTTGAGTGGTGGTTTCTTTTGTTGTGCAGAAGCTTTTCAATTTAATGTAGTTCCATTCATTTAATCTTGGGGTGATCTAATTTGAGCATATAGTAAATAAGAAGAAAAAAAAAACTTCTGCCAGTTTTGTTGAGGGTTTAACAAACAGCAGTTTTATTACAACACATTTATTTAGTACATAAAAACTGTGGCAGCGAAATAAGTAAAGGGGGTAAGATCGGCTAGCCATATGGTGCTGGCCACAGTCCTTAAGCATTTTTTACCAATGTCCAGCCTCAACATGTGTGGGCCCAAGGGGAAATTGCAACATAGGTCAGGGTAGAATGCAGATATTGCCAGGTGAAGGGCAAGTAGAAAATGAATCAAAAGGGAGAAGAGACAAAATGCTGAACTTCTGCCAGGAACTTGCTTAAATAGTCTCCTGTACCCACAATCCCATGTGAGTTTACTACGTAAGTCTATCATATGCTCTTGCGATCAGGCGGATGCCAACTGTATACTAATTACATTCATGTCCCATATCCATTTTGCTCACTGTAAGTGAACTGTGTTCCCAACTGAGCATGTTCACTAGCTACAACCAACAAAGTCTATGCCAATCAGAAGATATTTCATAGCTAGCCATTTTAGAACTACTGCTTGATATTTAATGTAATGCTTGTGTATAACTCTGCAAACTACTAACTAATATTCATTGAAAGGTCTAGGATTGTATTTGTATATGGATAAGTGCTGTAGTATTCAGAAAGCATATCTGAGAGAATTTAATATCTAATGCTTTGTTATTTAAGATGAAGAAATTGCATTGATAAAATGAGGAAATCACTTACACTATAGTAATAATTACTATAACTAATAGTAAAGGAAGCTCTGGGTAGTAAACGACCACTTAGAGTTATCCCATGTTGAATCCAAATACTTAAGAACTTTTGTACCTACCTCTCCATCAGTCACAGAAGTGCTTAACTTTGGTTTAGCTTCTTTTCTGCATTGAAAACAACCCTTGAAGAACTGGTAATCCACCGACATTCCCTACAGTAGGACAGGTTGTATAACACCAAGTCATTGCAATGTTTGATGAATGATTTCAGAAGCAGTAATTGAAAACAACACAGATTGACTTATAAGCAATATTGGCTCCCCTAACTAAAAACTCAAGTGGTTAATAAGCTTTCAATGGGCTTGAATTAGAGTTCACACCTTGATATTTGCTTGTTTATTTATATGAATATGTGTATTTTATGTAAATACTTATATATGTATAAGTATACATGCATGTATAATGTATGCATTCGTTTAGAGAAATTTCTTCAAACTACCCTGAGACAAAAGTCCTAAAATTTGCCCTACTGTAAGTTTCTGAACCTGAGGGGTTCTTTCTTCTGGGAGATGTGCTGTGCAGTGGAAGTATCCCTATGCTGTAGTCAGTAGATGCCAGTAGGAACCTAAAGACTTCTTTGTAATTATCCCTGAACCCACACGGTTATATACTATTCACTTCAACTACAACTGGTTATGCTGAGGCTCTAGGTAGTTAAACCATATAATTATTAACTAAAGAAAATGAATTATATTGGTGGATTCTTAAAACTGATTTGCTGTTCTTTGTACCTAAGAGTTATCCAAAAAGATAAGAATCAGGTTGGTCATGGTTTCCCATGGTTGTATCTAGAACAAAGTTAATGTGATCAGAAGGACAATTTCAGATGACAAAAAGTAAAAATCATATAACAAAAACAGCATATACTAAGTATTTAAAATATTGTATATTTACATGATGGAATACTTACCAGCTGTTAGAAATGATGAGATTGTCTTCTTTGAATCCTCTTGGATGAAACTCTACGACATCATGCTGAGTGAGGACAGCCAAAAAGAGAATGGTGAATACCAAACTATCTCACTTATAAGCAGGACTTAATAAAGAAGGAACAGGGAGGGAGAACACAAAAAGAAAAGGTATATTGCACCAGAGTAAAGAACTCTGGGGTGGGAGGGGGAGAATGGATAGGAAGAAAACTCTGAGGGCCTATTAAGTAATGAGATTGTATGCGTATGTCAATGATTTCACTGTAAAGCATTAATCCCCTTGATAAAAAAAAATAAAAATAAAGATTACTGGAAACATGGGTAGCTGATGAAAGAAATCGCTAGAATCTTTTCTTCTTCTGGCATTTGCCCTTCTTCCGTAGCCAGTCAACAGCGTCAGGTTGAGCCTGATGTAAAGTTTCGAGACCTCCTTTGAATCTGGAGAGGTGGCAATCGTTGACTATGTGGGTCATAGTCTGTCTGTAGCCGCAGGGGCAGTTCGGGTCATCTCTGACTCCCCAGCGATGGAACATAGCGGCGCACCGGCCATGGCCTGTTCGATAGCGATTGAGGAGGGCCCAATCATAACGTGCTAGGTCAAAGCCAGGTTGACGCTTGCAGGGGTCTGTGATGAGGTGTTTGTTCTTTACCTCAGCTGACTGCCAACTCTGTTTCCAAGAGTCTGGAACAGAGAAGTTCAGTGTAGGCGTAGGGGACCAGATTGGGTGACGAGACGTCAAGCGTTGGACAGGGTGGGCGAAGATATCCGCGTATATTGGCAGGTCCGGTCGAGCGTAGATGTGGGAAATGAACTTAGATGATGCCACATCCCGACGAATATCTGGTGGGGCGATGTTGCTAAGAACTGGCAGCCATGCAACCGGGGTGGAACGGATGGTTCCAGAAATTATCCTCATGGAGGAATATAATTTGGAATCGACCAAGTGGTCATGGGGGCTACGGAACCATACTGGGGCACAGTATTCTGCAGTGGAATAGCATAATGCCAGAGATGATGATCTTAGTGTAGAAGCGCTCGCGCCCCATGAGGAGCTGGCCAGTCTTGCAATGATGTTATTCCTTGCGCCCACCTTTGCTGCAGTTTTTATGAGATGTTCGTGAAATGACAGGGTGCGATCGAGAGTAACGCCAAGATAGACTGGCTGGGCTTCATGCCGGATTCTCGTATCGCCAAGCTGCACATTAAGCTCACGCGAGGCCGAGGCATGATGTAGATGGAAAACAGATGATACCGTTTTTGCAGTGCTAGGGATTAGTCGCCATTTTTTACAGTAATCAGATATCAGAGACATGTCTTTCATGAGTGTTTCCTAGAGGATGTCAAACTTGGATGCCTGAGTTGCACAGCAGATGTCATCAGCGTAGATGAACTTCCTTGAAGAAGTTTCTGGAAGGTCATTGATGTAAATATTAAATAGCGTAGGAGCCAGAACAGAGCCCTGTGGGAGGCCACTTGAGACAAGTCTCCATCTGCTAGACTTGTCACCCAGATGCACCCAGAATCTTTTGTTTTGGAGAAGAAACGATATAATGTTGGCCACCCATCGAGGCAGGCATCTTGAGATCTTGACTAAGAGACCACAGTGCCAGACCATGTCATAGGCTGCTGTGAGATCAACAAAGACAGCACCCGTCCTTAAATTCTTCTGGAATTCATTTTCAATGTAAGTTGAGAGGGCCAGGACTTGTTCGCAGGTAGATCTTCCTGGGTGGAAACCAGCTTGGGTGGGTGATAGGAATTTCTCTGTAAGAGGAGAAATACGTGACAGAAGCAGCCTCTCAAGGAGTTTGTAACACACAGAGAGGAGAGAAATTGGTCTATAGCTGGCAGCCAATGTTGGGTCTTTCTTTGGTTTCAAAACTGCTATTATCTTCGCACGACGCCAAATTTTGGGCATAGATTCGGATTCCAAGATGTGGGACAGGAATGCAGCGGGCCACTTCTTTGCCACGGGGCCCAAGTTAAGAATGAGTTCTGGGGTGATCACTAGAATTGTCTTAGGGAACACTTCAGTGGGCCAGTAGGACAACTGACAAAAAGAAGAATCTTCTGAGGTAACTTGCTAAAAGAATTGCCTTCTATAGCTTTTAAATGAATTATTTGCAGAATTTGTGCTAGAATTAAATTGTTCTGTGTGATATTGGCACTAGTTGCCTTTTCTCCTAATTCTGGAGGCAGCCTGTGCACTTCCCTGAAATCCCATCTTTACTCTGTGTTTTCTAATTGGATGGATGTTAAATAAATGAATTGTGCAAAAAGTGCATTGCTAGCTGGCATAGTACATCACTTCTTCATCCCAGTTCAGGATTTAAGATTTCTTCACAAAGACAAACATGTATTTTGCTTTGGTTTTGTATGTAGGTAACATTAAATAACATAATGAAATTAAACTTCAGAAGCTCTTCAATACAAGTTACCTTTGAAATCCTGGAAAAGGCCCAACAATCCTATATGTGTCTATAAGTTTCCTGTTGTTTCTCTAACAAATTATCATAAAGACAGTAAGTTAAAAATGCATATTTAGAGGATTAGTGATTGAGGGTTGAACACACATTATCATGGAAAAGGAACTGTGTTCAAACTGCCCCCCCTCATTCCCCACCTGTAAGGAGAAAGCTTCATAAGTGCTGAAGCAGTGATACAGGTGTCTCTACTCCTCTCTCCTTTTCTGTTGCCTCCTCCACTACCTATTTCTATATGTCTGTCAATAAAATAAAAGTTTTTAAAATGCACATTTATTCTCTTTCAGTTGTGGTGGTCAGAAATCTAGAATCTAGCTGTCAGCAGGAGTATCATTTATAGAGTCTTCCTGGAGTGAATCTTGTTCTTTTTAATGACTTCCGGAGACAGTTTAAGTCCTCTCCTGTTCATTTAACTTTTTATTTTATTGTCACCATCTTCTGTTCATCTCCTGTTTTTTAGGATGCCAATGACTTGTGCCCACCTACTAGTAATGCAGGACAATCTTCTCATAGTGAAATGCTTAATTTAATCATACCTGCAGAGTCATTTTTACTATACAAAGTGACATGCACATTCCTGGAGAGTAAAAAGCTAAACTATTGGGAAACTGTTTTTCAACTTATCATGCTGTGATCTTGTATGTGTAGAATTTGTTACAGTAAGGTATTTTATACATAGTCAGCTAAAATGAGTCTTTTAACTTCTGTTTTCATATCACACTTCAATTATAGTACTCTGGAATAGTTTTAGGCATTTGGGTATTAATGGTCATTTAAGGATGCATTTATTTTATTTTAAATTGTGTTCTCAATCACAATTATGTATTTTAAAACTATGGGTGTGGAATGACTACCATGAATAGTCGTATTGTCTGTTTAGTTGTGCCAGTTAACTCATAATTACACCTTGAGGATACTATGCCAAAAGTTGTATGGAAACATGATCATGCCTTATTATGGTGTCCAAAATAGTACATATGATGACTCAAAAATACAAGGAAGGTGAAGGTAGTCTGTGGAAATTTATTGAAACCATGAATAGGTTAAAATTTTGCTTGAAAAATTTTTTTTCTGACATCATACCTAAGTTGTAAATACAAAATAGATTTTGACCTATGGAAAAATAATCAAGGAGTATGAAGCTACATTTTGTAGATAAAAGGTACTTTAAATGTGTGCCCCCAACATAATTTTTTGTGATCTTCTTTTCTTCTTCTCATCTTCATACTTTGTTTTTTCTTGTAGACAGAAGTTCGGCATAGGCATACCTAACTACATAGGTCTCATAGGATTAGACTCTGATATTGCTAAAATTTCACTAAGGGTTTAAGTAGACTAGTAAATTTATCTTTCTTTCATGAATCAATCAATCCATCATCTATCATCTATCTATCTACGTATCTATCTACAAATTTATATAAATTATACATTATATATAGCATATCTATAATTTGAATTATACATATATTACAAGTAATATAATTACACATTTATAAGTTATTGTTTAGCCTGGGAGACAGTATAATGGTTCTGCAGAAGACTATCATGCCTGAGGCTCCAAGGTCCTAGGCTCAATATCCAGCACCACCATATGCCAGAGCATATCTCTATATCGCTCTCACTAAAATTATATGTGAATATATATATATATATATATGTATGTATATAGTTTATATATAAACAGTGAGTTCAAGATATATTAGAAAGGAGATTTATACAAGTTAAGTAGAGAGGTGGAAAATCAACTCCCTATAGAGAACAAATGGATGAGAACATTTCTGGTAAAAGACAGAAAATTCACTTATAAGTAAAAGAAAGTAGTAGTTCCATGATTTTAACAATTATTATTCAATGTATTGACTAATTCATGGTCTTAGGTCTGTAGATTTCAGTTCCAGGTTGAGACTTTTACAGTATATATTTAAAAATAATGTCTTCAGTCTATTCAATTTTAGTTACTCAGTCTTAATATACTATATACAAAATATACAACTTAATTTTTCCTTTTTGTAATACAAGTGCCTGTTTTGAAATTGCTTTGCAAATCCATGATTTAGATTTAGATAATATTTAAGTATAGTTATATTTCCTTCTTTCTATTCTATTTTTATTCTCTTAGAAATGCCTTTAGATTAGTTCATATACTTTGGATCAATGACAACATAAATCACAACTTTCTCCAGAAAAGTTGATTTCAAAACTAGTTCAAAAAGTAATACCTTCAAGTAATTTAAATATTAGAATTATCTAATCTATTAAGGATAATTGTTCTTTTTAAATCTGAACCTATGTTTTCTTTTTTTCATAACAATTCTGAGTCTAATTATCCTTATTTATTTATTCGATAGAGACAGCCAGAAATTGAGAGGGAAGGGATAGATAGGGAGAGAGACAGAGAGACACAGCACTGCTTTACCATTTGCAAAGCTTTCACCTTTCAGCTGGGGAACAAGGGCTTGAACCTGGGTCCTTGCCCTTTGTAACATGTGAGCACAACCAGGTGTGCCACCACTCTATCCCAATCTGAAACTTTCTACCTGGTGAATGAAGTTAAAAGTAATGACATATTATGCCTTAAATAGCAACAACAATGTCTAATCTACATATCTTAGGTAACTGTCAACAAAACATTAGCATTGTGTTATTTTTAGTTGGCTGGAGTTGGAGAAACTTTCTGGTTCTATTTACTCTGAAAAAGGTTAGGCAACAGGGTATTGCAGAAAAAATGAGTCTTCACCTAAACATTCTAGTTACATAATGCATTATTTCAGAATATAACCTCATTATTCTATTAAATATTCTTTATATAAAGTTGTGGAGTTTGTTTTGTGTTGTTTGTTTGTTTCTTTGCTTACCAGAGCAGTGCTCAGCTCTGGTTTAAGACAGTGTGGGAGATAGAACTCAAAACTTCAGAGCCTCAGGCATGAAAGTCATTTGTATAACCATATGTTTTCTCCCCTAGCCCTATGTAGAGAATCTGAACATACTATATACAGAATACTGAATAAAGCCTTTTTTTTTTCTTGGTAATGCAAGTCTCTGTCTAAAATATTTTTGCTGAGATAGGCAAAAGACAGCCAGCTACTGGATTAGATGGTACTACCCTCCCCTCAAATCCCACTCCAGGCTTGTTTATCTTTGTGACCTTTGTTCATTTCAGTAAGTTACAAGACATTTTTTTTCTCTTCCAGAGCTTTAAATTCCTGCTTTAGTTTTTGCAATTTACCAATCCAAGCAGTCGTACACCACCCACATCCATCTTCAAAAAAAAAGCAGATAACTAAAATTCTAGATTGACATCTTTCTTCTTGCAGTTCCAAGGCAGTGTTTTCTCTCTTTGGGGTATCTCATTCTGGTCCACTAAGTTTGTTTTGTGTTTCATGTGTCTATACTAACAAATTCTGTCTTTCTTCAAAGTCCCTTTTTTTTTTCTCATGGTTATCAGTAGCTGAAGGGCATCTTGCAGTTATAGTGAAAAGTATAAAGACCCTTCCAACCACAACGCTGGCTATTTATAGGTTGAAATTGTCGCAAAACACACCTATTTTGTACCAGCTAACATACTTCATTATTTTATTTATATGAGTTCATTTAATATTTATAAATACTATAGTAGAGTTATTATGACAAGGTATAAAAAATAGTGTGCATTTTGGTCTTTTAAAGTTGTAGTAGGATACCCAGTTTTATGACCTTCTAAAGATTACACAAGTATGACACTTAGAATATTTTATGTATTACTGTACCCTAATACTATGTTTTTATATTCCACCTTAGTAAGTATCCTGTTGTGTTATATGAATAGCTTATGGAGTGAAAACAATTCTCCAAATGTTTGCCTGGGGCTATTTCTGATTTATAATACTTCTATTCACTCATTTCTCTCAGTAAGATGAACTAATGTGATCAGAAGTTTTTGTATATTACTAGAAACATTTGGTTTAAAACCTATCCTTACATTTTCTAAATGAGGTCTTATGTGAGACTTCAGTAGCACTTGAATGGGGAGTTATTGCAAAATACTGGCACAAAGAAATAATGTGATGGACTAGATAAGTTGCAGCATTGACATTTAAGAGTTATGTCAGGAATATTTTGAACTTGTGCTTTCCTGAGGCCAGATAGTGGAGCATCTAGTTAAGTACCCACATTACAGTACAAGGACCCAGGTTCAAACACCTGCTCTCCATCTGCAAGGGGAAAGCTTCCGGAGTGTGGAAGCAGAGCTGCAGATGTCTCTATATCTCTCTTTCCCTATCTCTAGCCCCTTTCTCCTCTAAATTTCTCCCTGTCTCTATCCAATAATAAATAAATAAAAAGATTTAAAAACCTTATGATTTCCCTTTGAAAAACTACATTATAATATAGAATTTCACTGTTAAATTATATGTAAATACATTCATTGCTAAATCATACAAAGATGGTTAACTGAGAAAACAGTAGAGTCCAGGTGGTGGCACACCTGGTTGAGCACAGATGTTGCAGTGTGCAAGGACCCAGGTTCAAGTCCCAACCTGCAGGGGTAAAGCTTCACGAGTGGTGAAGCAGTGCTGCAGGTGTCTCTGTCTCTCTTCCTCTCTATCCAACCCTTCCCTCTCAATTCTTGGCTGTCTCTATCCAATAAATAAATAAAGGTTAAAAAATTAAAAACAAGAAAGAAAACAGCCAAGGTCCTGGGTTAGTATAGACAATTTGAATTTCAAAGAATAAGAGGGGCTAGGTGGTGACACACCTGGTTGAGTACACATGTTAAAATGTGCAAGGACCCAGATTCAGTCCCCTGGTCCTGATCCGCACTACATGCAGGGACAAAGCTTTGCAAATGCTGAAGCAGTGCTGCAGATATCTGTCTCTCTCCTTCTCTATCTCCCCCTTTCATCTTGATTTTTGGCAATCTCTAATAAATAAATAAACACATTAAAAATTTTTATGAAAAAGATACAGAGATAATTAGAAGACTGTAGGCATGTCTTCCTCAGTCTATTGTAAAACAAAAATGTGACAAGGGGGCAGATGATGACACAGCTGGTTAAATGCACATGCATCTAAGTACAAGAACCCAGGTTCAAGGCCATGGTCCCCTTCTGCAGGGGAAAAGCTTCACAAGTAGTGAAGTACTGTTGCAAATGTCTCTCTCTCTCTCTCTCTCTCTCTCTCTCTCTCTCTCCACCTCCTCCCCTATAAATTTCTCTCTGTCCTATAAATTACATAAATAGGATGCAAAGCAGTAACGCACCGGGTTAAACACACATGGCCACAGGGACCAGTGTAAGATTCCTGGATCTAGCTCCTGGCTCCCAACCTGCAGAGGTTTGCTTCACAAGTGCTAAAGTAGGTCTGTAGGTGTCTATATTTATCTCTCCCTCTCCATCTTACCCTCTTCTCTCAATTTCCTCTCTGTCCTATCCAAAAACAGCAGTAACAGTAACAGCAAGAGCAAATGGGCAATAAGGGCAACAAAAATGGAAAAATGGCTTTCAGGAGCAGTGGATTCATAATGCAGGCACTGAGTCCCACGTATAACCCTGGATGAAAAATAATACAAAACTAACATTAAAAAGACATTCTTCTAGGCAAACACCAAACCAGATTTTTGTTAAAATTCGGGCCTCCAGCTGGCCGGGCTAGCTTCGCAGCGGTAAACAGAGACTTGGGGACACACGGCTGGGCCGGGAAGCTGTATTTCTTTATTCACGAGCAACAATTCATAAACTAACCCAAAGCAATCACCACACAGATCTGTCCTGCATCCTTCTCTTCTGGCAGCCGCGGCCAGAACTCTGGAAGTCTGTCGGGGTTCTGGGGGCAGGGAGAAGGGTGCCCAAGAAACTAGCAGGGGCCATACCACAATCTCCCAGAGGCGGCGGTGGGGGTGAGACCAAAACCAATGTGAAGCATACAACAATTCCCCCTTTTCTTTTTTTTTTTTTTTTTTAATTTTTTTTTATTTATTTTTTTTTTTAATTTTTTATTTAAGAAAGGATTAGTGAACAAAAGCATAAGGTAGGAGGGGTACAACTCCACACAATTCCCAACACCCAATCCCTATAACCCACCCCCTCCCCTGATAGCTTTCCCATTCTCTATCCCTCTGGGAGCATGGACCCAGGGTCGTTGAGGGATGCAGAAGGTAGAAGGTCTGGCTTCTGTAATTGCTTCCCCGCTGAACATGGACGTTGACTGGTCGGTCCATACCCCCAGTCTGCCTCTCTCTTTCCCTAGTAGGGTGTGACTCTGGGGAAGCTGAGCTCCAGGACACATTGGTGGAGTCTTCAATCCAGGGAAGCCTAGCCAGCATCCTGGTGGCATCTGGAACCTGGTGATTGAAAACAGAGTTAACATATGAAGCCAAACAATTTGTTGAGCAATCATGGATCCCAAGCTTGGAATAGTGGAGAGGAAGTGTTAGGGAGGTACTCACTGCAAACTCTAGTGTAGTCCTGCTTTCAGGTATATATTTTGCAGTAGTTTATGGATACGTGTGCACATAAGCTCTCTCTCACAGAAACTGGTGTATATCTAGGTTATGGGACTTTGTTGGAAAGTGAACTACCTGAGATGAAATTAGAGTGTACTATTAAAGGAAAGGTCTCACCCGAGTAATGAAGCTGAAGGGTTGTCATTCCACACGTGAAGTCTCTGGATACATTCTGAGGTGAAGCATGTTGAGGTAGCAATCGTTGCCTTGGTTAGGTTGTGATCGGCAGATGCAATGTTATTTGGTTTGGATTGGGAGATGCATACGGGAAAGTGGGCCCTATCCAAGGGCTAGCTGGCTCTTGCAGGCGGGCGTTGGGCGGAAACCACAGTGTGGCACAGAATGAAATGTTCCAGAAACAGAGAAACAGTCTCGTGAAGAAAGGGCAGAGACCTTTGGAAACCTCTTCACAAGCAGAAAAGAAGGCCATTGTAGATAGGTAGGCAAAGTCTTCACTTATCTGGGGGGATGTGCAGGTCAGGTCCACGTGGGCACCATTTGTCGTTAAAATTCAGGGCTCCAGCTGGCCGGGCTAGCTTCACGGCGGTAAACAGAGACTCGGGAAAACACAGCTGGGCCGGGAAGCTATATTTCTTTATTCACGAGCAACGATTCATAAACTAACCCAAACCAATCACCACACAGATCTGTCCTGCATCCTTCTCTTCTGGCAGCCGCAGCCAGAACTCTGGAAGTCTGTTGGGGTCCCAGGGGCTGGGAAAAGGGCGCCCATGAAACTAGCAGGGGCCATACCACAATCTCCCAGAGGTGGGGGGGTGAGACCAAAACCAATGTGAAGCATACAACACCAGATAGAAAAAGAAATCCAGAAATTGATTTCATTCACTACAGAAACAAAAGAAATAATGTATTTAGGGATAAGCCCAAGAAAGGAAGAAAAATTCTTATTCTTCAAACTTTAAGACATAAATAAATATACTTCTAAAAGAAAACAAAACAAATAGACCTAAGCACACCCATGTTCATTAACAGCATAGTTTTTAATAGCCCAAATTGGAAACATCTAGATGCTCTTGGATGGATAGGTGAATGTCTAAGAGAGTAATGGTACATACATACACTACAGCTATTAAAAATGATAAGGTCTTCCTCTTATCCTATGGTCTTGACAATATTTCCATCTTATAAATAAATAAAAAAATGATGAAATCTTTCATTTGCAAATCATTATTAGAACTCAAAAGCATCATACTGAGTAAGACAAGTTAGAAAGAGAAAGAACAATACTGCATGATATCACTTATAAGTGGAACTTACAAACAAAGAACAGCAAGAAAAAACACAAATTGAAAAACTTGCTGTGGATGTGGAGTACTGTGGGTTGTCCTGGGGCTCTCTGTCTCCCTGGCCACTGCAGCGGAGACTGGGCGGCTCCTGGGGGTCATAAGGGGGGCCCTGGTGACAAGGGTAGAATGTGCAGAGAGGAAGGCAACACATGACCAGCTCTGGGAAAAGCCTCATGGACTACTCATTTATTAATGATACAAGTAAGTAGATATACCCAAGGTTCAGAAAGAAGGTTGAGGTAATCATTAATCCACACACAATGCAGAGTTACATCTTGACCTACCAAGTATTTGATCACATCTGGAAAGTTACAGTATAGGGTCTAGTCATGAGCTCACAATGCCTAGGTGGGCTTTATTCTCTAAGGGTAAATTAAAAGCACCTTCAGGCAGGGGGGAAGGGAGTGGCAGAGCAAAGCCAAGATATTTGTGGTGGGTTTCAGGTTGTCTATACACTGTAATGCATAGCCTTTGTTCAAAGGGAATGAAGGAGCATGTACAGGAAAGTACCCAGTCTGAGTAGGACCATCCATTATAAGTTTATGTAGTCAGGAGGACCTGCCTATAGCCCCTCAGGGACAGGGCTCAGGGTCAACCCACTCAGAAACTCATGGAAATGATGGTTTAGACTTCACAGACAGTGTGACCTTTCCCCACAGAGTATTGCCCCAAAGCAAAGGACTCTAGGAAAGAAAGGAAAGGTATAGGATGAAGGGATATTGGAATCCTGTTGTGTCTTCTAGATAAAGGGGAGATGAGAAGTTCTGCCTATTTGTTAAAAACTATACTGTAAACAATTAACTCCCAATAAAATGAATAAAAATAAATAAGAGAGAAGCATCTCAAGCAGTGAAGCAGTCCTGCAGATGTTTCTTTTTTCCCTTCCTATCTCAATTTCTGTTTCTATAAGAAGAAAGAATGAGAGAAAGGAAGGAAGGAAGGAATGAAGGAAGGAAGGAAGGAAAGAAGGGAGAAAAAAAGACCACCAGAGGTGGTAGATTTATCATGCAGAAACCAAGCTCTAGCAATAATTCTAATGAAAAGAAGAAAAAAATTACTCTGAGACAGATTTCAGGATAGGAAGCTTAGGTAAGTTTGTTCCACAGTGAGGAGACCAAAGCCTCTGATATAACTGACTTAAGTCTAAGTGCTCAAGGTTTATGACTAGGATATATTGAACACAACAACAGACAACAGAGATTGTGGGCAAGCGCTCTTTTGCATTAACAAGAGCAGTCACAATTTACTAGTAGATATTAGGTAAACAATAATAAAAAATATATATCTCCAGGGCTGACTTATTAATTGTGACAGCACTTGTGAAATAAAGAAATATACAAAGCCTTTATGTCACTATGACATTGTATAAGGTAACAAGGAAAATGCCTAAGTCTCTTTATCCAAGAAGATCCAGTTAAATAGAATCTAAAGTAGCATAAGGGACAAGAAGAGCAAGTTTCTACTCCAAAGAGAAAATTTTGTTTATCTTTACAATTTAAATATCATGTGTGACTGTGTTTGTGAAATTTAAAATTCACTCCACTGAAGAAGGGTTCCCAGCACAGAAGAATAATTGAAGAATTTCTGAACATGTATAAAAGAGCTATCATAGAGTCTAGTCATTTAAACACAATCACCTCTTGATTCATTCCTTTTAATATTTTACTGCAGAATTACTTTTTAACTTATGTAATTATATTACATATTAAGTTTTTTTTTTAATTTAAGAAAGGAGACATTAAAAAAATCATGAGATGGGGGGTACAACTCCACACAATCAACGCCACCCAATCTCCATCCTCTCATCAATAGCTTTCCCATTCTCTATCCCTCTGGGAGCATGGACCCAGGGTCATTGTGGGCTGTGGAAGGTCTGGATTCTGTAATTGCTTCCCTGCTGAACATGGGCATTGACTGGTCTATCCATACTCTCATTCTGCCTCTCTCTTTACCTAGTAGGGTGGGTCTCTTGGGAAGCAGAGCTCCAGGACACATTGGTGGCGTCTTCAGTCCAGGGAAGCCTGGCCGGCATCCTGATGGCATCTGGAACCTGGTGGCTGAAAAGAGTTAACATACAAAGCCAAACAAATTGTTGAAGAATCATGGACCCAATGGTTGGAACAGTAGAGAGGAAGTGTTAGGGGGGTACTCACTGCAAACTCTAGTGTACTACTGCTTTCAGCTATATATTTGCCCTGGTTTATGGATACATGTGAACATATGCTCTATCTCCTGGAACCTGGTCTATATTGAGGTTTTGGGGCTTTGTTAGGAAATGAACCACCTGGGATGGAATTAGAGAATACTATGAAAGAAAAGGTCTTACCCAAGTGATGAAGTTGAAGGGTTGTCATTCCACACCTGAAGTCTCTGGACACAGTCTGAAATGAAGAATGCTGGGGTGGCACTCATTGCGTTGATTAGGTTGTGATCAGTGGATGCGATATTATTTGATAAGAATTGGGAGAAGCATACGGGAAAGTGGGCCCTACCCTAGGGTCCCAGGACTGGAGGAAGTTTAGGCTCCATAGTGGAAATGTGAGATTTGTGCTGTCTTAGGGTTCAAGAAGAGAATGGATAGTTATTCTTATCATCACATTATTTGGTAATTGGGTTAACTTTGAAAAGTCCCTTTGTGAAACATACAATCAATTTTCCCCCTCTCATATTAATTAAATAGTGATTTATATGACTACAATTTAATAGGTGTGTACATAAACACCATTCCCACCACCAAAAGATAGTGTCCCATCCCACCCCCCCTCCGGCCCAGGAAGCCGCATGTCCACCCTCCCCCTCACCACAGGGTTTTTACTTTGGTGCCCTATTTTCAATTTAGTCAGATCCTGCTTTTAGTTTCCCTTTCTGATCTTCTTTCTCAACTTCTGCTGATGAGTGGGATCATCCCATACTCATCTTTATCTTTCTGACTTAGCTCACTTAACATAATTCCTTCTAGCTCTGTCCAAGATGGGTCAGAGAAGTTGAGTTCATTGTTCTTAGTAGCTGCATAGTATTCCATTGTGTATATATACCACAGCTTTCTCAGCCACTCATCTGTTGTTCGTCATCATCTGTTGTTGGTCACCTGGGTTGCTTCCAGATTTTAGCTGTTTCATAACACAATTCATATTGTGCTGCTATGAACATAGGAGTACACACCTCTTTTTGGTTGGGTGTTATGGAGTCCTTGGGGTATAACCCCAAGAGAGGAATTACTGGATCATATGGAAGGTCCATGTCTAGCCTTGTGAGAGTTTTCCAAACTGCTCTCCACAGAGGATGGGCCAATTTACATTTCCACCATCAGTGCAACAGCGTTCCTCTGTCCCCACAGCCTCTCCAGCATTTGCTGCTGCTGTCCTTTTTGATGTATGCCATTCTTACAGGAGTGTGGTGGTATCTCAATGTTGTCTTTATTTGCATTTCTCTGACAATCAGAGACCTGGAGCAGTTTTTCATATGTTTGTTAGCCTTTTGGATCTCCTCTGGAGTGAATGTTCTATTCATATCCTCTACCCATTTATGGGTGGGATCATTTGCTTTTTTGTTGCTAAGTTTGCTGAGCTCTTTGTATATTTTGGTGATAGCTTCTTTGGCTGTGCAGAAGCTTTTCAATTTGATGTAGTCCCATTTGTTTGTTTCTGCTTTAGTCTTCCTTGCAATTGGGTTTGTTTCATCAATGATGTCCTTGAGATTTAGATGGGAAAGTGTTTTACCAGTATTTTCCTCTAAGTATTTGATATTTCTGGTCTAACATCCAGGTCTTTAATCCACTTGGAGTTGATTTTTGTTTCTGGTGAGATAAGGTGGTTCAATTTCATTCTTCTGCATGTTTTAACCCAGTTTTCCCAGCACCATTTATTGAAAAGAGTTATAAAGGTTTGAGATCAAGAAGAACTTTAATGCTTTTCTATTATCTTTGAAAACAGTTTTTAAATATTTTTTGTATTTATTAATGATAAAGATAGGAGAGAAAAGAGCCAGTCATCACTCTGGGGTGTGTACTACTGGGAATCAAACTCGGGACCTCATGCTTGAGAGTCCAGGCCTTTTATCCACTATGTCACCTCCTTGACCACTTTGAAAACATTTTAATAACTGAAGCTGCATACTATTTCAGTCTACTATAGTATTATATTTACATGTATATGATATCATATATTTCTATAAACTATTATACATGATGGTGCACATAATTTTCTATAGCATCAAAAAGATTTTGCATTATGCTTAGTAGCATAAATGCTACAATTGAATAAACCCGACACAGGGCCACATAGTATTAGAATAACATTGGAAATCCTTTCTCTTTACAAAGTTTTGGTATCGCCATCTGAAAATTAAGATAAGAATAGTGCTGAATAGCAGAATTTTGCATGCATTAGCTTTAATTATTATTATTGAGAGTAATTTCCCTGAAGTAAAAACAAACTTACTGTTCCTTATGAGTTGAATACTTTTAGCACCTATTATCTAAGTATCTTTCCAAACACAAAGATAATTAGTAAGCATATCTATTTTCAGGTTCTGCCTCAGACATTTTTAAATATCATATTTATATCTTATTTTAAATTTTTATCACCACATGAGTTACTACTGGGGCTTGGGGCTCAGTGCCTGTATTACAAATTCATAGTTCATAGAGGCAATATTTTCCTTTTCTTTTTCTTTTATTTGATAGAACACAGAGAAATTGATGGGGAGAGGGAAATAAAGAGAGTGTGAGGCACCTGAAGCACCAATTCACCACTTGTAAAGCTCCCCCCTAGCAGGTGGGGACCTTGGATTTGAACCCAAGTCCTTAAGCACAGTAATATGTGTGCCCAACAGCATATGCCACTGTATGGCAGTCTTTAAGTGAACAGTTTTTACCTTGTAACTCAAGCCAACTTACATAATTGAAATGTGATTTTATTTGGTGGAGTCTACATTGAATCAGTAAGAGTGGAGCTGGGCGGTAGCACAGTGGGTTAAGCGCACATGGCTCAAGCCAAAAGGGCCGGCATAAGGATCCTGATTCTAGCCCCCAGCTCCCTACCTGTAGGGGGTTGCTTCACAAACAGTGACACAGATATGCAGGTGTCTGTCTTTCTCTCCCTCTCTCTGTATCTCCTTCCTCTCTCAATTTCTCTCTGTCCTATCCAATGACAACAATAACAATTACAACAAGCATAACAACAAGGGCAACAAAATGGGAAAAATGGCCTCCAGGAGCAGTGGATTCATAGTGTAGTTACCGAGTCCCAGCAATAACCCTGGAGGAAAAATAAATAAATAAATAAATAGTAAGAACATATAATTACATACAAAAGCAGTAAAGGATTGGAGAGGAGTAGAATCCACTTAAGGGAATAATTTAAATGACAAATATTAGTGGAGATCTGCAAAGGTGTCCATTTGCATGGAGGTAAGGTCATGTTCTTTCCTTAACAGTTTTCACTGAAGAAGGCTTCAGACTGATGGCTTCAGACTCTCAAATTTAACCCAATTTGTTCTTTTCCAAATGTACAATTTACTTCATAGGTATATTATCAATAACATTTGTACTTAGCTATTTTTTTATTTATGAAAAGTTTTTTACTTACGATTTTCACTTAGGATGGGCCTAGTTAGGCCTTTTGTTTCACATATCTATTTTTTAAAGTTTTTAAACTATTTGATTATTGGATAGAGACAGAGAGAAATTTATAGGGAAAGGGGGAAATAGAAAAGGAAATAGATAAACACCAGCAGCTCTATTTCACCACTTGTGAAGTTTTCTCCTTGCTGGGGGGGAGGGTGTGGGGGATTGAACCTGGGTCCTTGCACACTATAAAGTGTGCATACTGCCTGCCCACCCCATTTCATATATCTATATGAATATCTGTAATGTATATCACTCAGTTGCTTCCATCTTTGCATCAGTTAGTGTCACTCTCTTTTTTAAAAATTCCATTAGTGATTTAATATTGATTTACAAAATAGCAAGATAACAGGTGTAAACTCCAAACCATTCCCACCACCAGAGTTCTGACTCCCCAGTCCAGCTGTGGTAAGCTACAGCAATTCGTCTAAGGTTGTAGATATGGCTTAGCTATTATTTCTATCTCTATATTGGTATGTTTGACCCCTCCCCTTTTTTAGGTCCCACCTTCTCTTCCTTTCCAAGTCACATGCAAGCGTATCACTACATCCAAATGTCCCTTCCTTTTTGCTCTTCTCTCTTTGGGGCCCTGATGGAGCTGTAGTTCAGAGCCCTCATCATCATCTGTCTATCATTTCTCCCCACTGGGAGTATGGATCAAAATTATTTCGGGAGTGCAAAGGGTGGGAGTCCTGGATTCTGTAATTGCTTCTCTGCTAGACATGGGTGTTGGAAGGTTGATCATACTCCCAGTCTGTTTCTATCTCTCCCTAGTGGGGCAGGGTTCTGGAGAGGCGAGGTTCCAGGACACATTGGTGAGGTGATTTGTCCAGGGAAGTTAGGATGGAATGATAGTGCCTGCAACTTAGTGGTTGAAAGGTGGCAAGACATAGAGGAGGGAAAATTACTACTGAACAGGAACAGAGCAGATGAGAATAGGGATCTTAGGGGTCTCACTCTATCTCAATGACTGTCGTCATTTCACACAATCATTGACACCTTTTTTTCCAGCTGGAGTTATAATGCTGTTTGTTTACATAGCAATTCAATTAATGAGGATTATCACAATATTAATACACATGACAGTATGCCAGTGAATAAACAAAGTTTTTTTTATTGTCTTTTATTCTATAAAGGGAGTAATATGGCATGACATACTGAAGATAAACCTTACTTGTGAGAAAAGATAGTGGTCAAGAAAAAATTATTTGGAGTATATTGTTCCAAAATAACTAGAATTCAGAAAAAAATAGTTCAAAGAAATATCAAGCACAAAAAGAAATAGACGGAGGATGGCTCACTAGGACACACAGAATGAGCTAGTAGGGGATAGAAGGTCCCAGCCAGATCTCCTAATAATCCTTATATTGTGGCATGGAGCTGTGCATCTGGTCATTACACCAACAGAACATCACTAGAAGGTGAAAATCTAGTGTAATGTAGAATTAGGAAACTTGCTGCTAATCTCATAAAAATAATTTTAGGTTATATTCTCAGAAACATATAAATAGCTGATTTTATTTTTGAAACATTATTGAATATTATTACCTTTAACTAGATGGAGAAACCTACTACTCAACTACATTATATGATAAAAATGTTCTATAGAGACTATTTTTGTACATGTGAAGTGGCATTGACCAAAACTTCCTTAGGTAAGAAAATGTTCTAATACTAAGTTGTATGAGCAGGTGATCTTATTTTGTAAACTTACAAAGTAATAGTATCAACTTCTTGACATATTGTGAAAACTGAAACATAGCATGTAATCATACATACCAGTTTGTCTGCCAAATAACAAGAATTTAGTAAAACTTTAAGCTTTTGTTAGTATAAGTACAAATTTTGTACTTTAAAATATCATCTTTGGGAATCAGATGGTAGCTCAGTGGGTTAAGTGCACGTGGCGCAAAGCGCAAGGACCGGTAAGGATCCTGGTTCGAGCCCCCGTCTCCCCACCTGCAGGGGAGTCGCTTCACGGGTGGTGAAGCAGGTCTGCAGGTGTCTATCTTTCTCTCCCCCTCTCTGTTTTCCATCCTTCTTCCCATTTCTCTCTGTTCTATCCAACAACAACGACATCAATAACAATAGTAATAACTACAACAAACATGAAAAACAACAAGGGCAACAAAAAGGGAAAATAAATAAATAAATAAAAACTTAAAAATATATCATCTTTACACATATGTTGGAAATCTTGATTTATGTATTTTAATGAAATGTTATTTTAACTGTCCATGGTCTTACCTTTATAAATTAATTAAAGAGGTTAAAATGAAATCACATGAATAAATAATAAAATGATTAGTAATATCAATAAAAATGAAATGACTTATATTGCTATCCACCTTAAATATTTTCAGAAAGTCCACCAAGGAAACTATTGTATGATATATAATATTCACATATATTCAGAATAGATTGACTACATATTCTTAGAACCAACTTTGTACTAAAATAATGTCTTAAGTGAAAATTAAACTAAGAAATGCAATGTTCAGAACTCATTACTTTTTTAAAAGATAGATGGGAGGGGGGCAGTAGTAGTGCACTGGGTTAAGCGCACATAGTGTGAAGTGCAAGAACCTGTGCAAGGATCCTGCTCCCAGCTTTCCAACTGCAGTGGTGTTGCTTTCAAGTTGTGGAGAACATCTGCAGGTGTCTATCATTCTCTCTCTTCTCTGTCTTTCCTTCGTCTTTCAATTTCTCTCTGTCCTATCTAGCAGTGACAACAATGGAAAAAAAGATGGCCTCCAGGAGCAGTGGATTTGTAGTGCAGGCAAGGCACTGAGACACAGCAATAACCCTGGAGGAAGAGAGAGAGAGAGAGAGAGAGAGAGAGAGAGAGAGAGAGAGAGAGGAGCAGCTGTGAAAGAGACCACATCATTGTGGTGAAGACCAGGCTTAAACTTGTGTCATCCAATTGACAAAACAGTTATCTCACTAGCTTCACAGTGTTTTACTTTTTAATAAAAGCTTTCTGTAGCTATTAAAAGTTGAGGACATAATTTTATCAGGAAGCATTAAAGTTTTATAACCTAGTAATGGGAGAATGAGTTGGAAAGTCTCAAGTGTCTAAATAATTTCCCTTCAGTAAAGGTATATCTTAAAATGGAGGCACACTAACTTTTTCAGATTTCCAAGTACCTCACAGAGTAGTATTGCTTGAATGACTTGAGCACTGAGGGAAATAAAGTTAAATCAATACATTCTGTACTAGGAAAAACAAATTCTGAGTTTTATTTCCTTTCGGTGTTGCATTAACTCAGTGGAAATACTCAATTAAGAATTTTAATAAGTGTTGGTCTTACTTCTAACTTGCTATATTCTCTAAAGAGCAATATACTACATGCAGTATTTTTTTAATTAATTGAAAACATTTCTTTTTAGCATGGCTAGAACCTTGTATTTGTGCCAGCAAACAAAATAATTCATTTGAATAGTGTGCTGCTTTCTCATCTGTGCAACACAAGTTCAAGCCCAGCCCTCATCCTCCTACACACACACACACAAGCTTTGGTGCTATGATTTATTCTCCCTTTGTCTTTCTGCCTCTTTCGCTCTGTCTGACAGAAAGTAAAAGCAGGAAAGGAGGGAGGAGGGAAGAAAGGAAGGAAGGAAGGAAGGAAGGAAGGAAGGAAGGAAGGAAGGAAGGAAGGAAGGAAGGAAGGAAGGAAGAGAGGCTAGGGAAGAAGAAAGAGAGGGAGGAAGGAAGAGGCAGGTTTGAAATGTGTTGTATTTGCTTATCATTCTCTCCTAATATATAAGATTTTTGTCAGTGAGAAGTATTTTCCATAACAAGAGAACCTGAGGCTTTCTGTCACTCACATTAGTAAAATATTTTGTAACCACTGAATGAAGTAACTGTTGGGTGTTTTCAATACTGCAATTTGGCTCAGTTGTGTTTTACTGTAAGAGTTAATTCACTATTTTAGACACTTGATTTTATACATAAGCTTTCAACTAGTTTTAACTGCATCTCCAGTTTTATTTACTTGGAAATAAATTGAAATTGAAGAAAGAACTGAATTTATATTTTGGCTGTTTGCCCTAGTGATACTCGAACTATGTCTATAACTGAATGTAAAATATGACATAACTTTTAGGGAGTAATACGCAGTTTTTGAGGATAGAAAACCTAGAACAGATTCTTTATGACCAATGAACTATTTTTCACTAATAATTGTTAGGATTTTGCTTATAAGCAAAGTGATCTGTAAATATCTGCACTGGTTTTTATATTTAGGTCATTCATGTATGAAAACATAATATTCAGTCACCTTACAGTGAGCTTTATATCCTGAGGAAGATTCTCTAGCAAATCTGTTCAGCTCTGCTTCAGTAAGCTCAGTATAGACATTCTCAAGGATAGGAGATAATGGATCTCTAGTGAAAAAAAGTTGTCTTTCCTTTCTAAAGAGAATTTTGTACCAAACTTAAAGTGGGGAGCTTTATTTTTACTTTTTTTTTCTTTTTCTGATAAAGAATATATACATGTACTCTTTGTACTTGCTATTAAATGTGTTTCAATCTTAAATATGGACTCAAATCACCTGTATTTAGAAATGTGTCTATAAATTAATGAACCAAGGACTTTAAACTGAAATATGGTAGGTTTGATGTATACTAACTGTTTATGTTTGATGCATAAATTTAATTAGGGAATCAAATTTTCATTAACCGTGGTCTGAGAGGTGGTGCAGTGAATAAGGCATTGGATTCTCAAGCATGAGGTCCTGAGTTTGATCTCCAGCAGCAAATGTACCAGAGTGATGTCTGGTTCTTTCTCTCTCTCCTCCTATCTTTCTAATTAATAAATAAATAAAACCTTTAAAAACAAAAAGCTTCGCTCCAATTTTCACTAACCAAGAGACAGATGACAGTTAACCAATATTTTGAAGAAACAGATGGCTTTGATTTGTTATTATATACCTAATAGACTAAAAGTTTCTACTCATGAGTTTTTTGGGGGAAAAATAAGTTCTAATCAGGGATACTTGGCACTTTAGAATGAGAAACTTGAAATTAAGTTATTGTCATGTAGATTGGAAGCAAATTCATTTTGCAATATTGTTTATTATATTTCATCCATTTAAAGCCAGCTTTTTCTAGTTTATTTTCTTCACATATTGAATACTGCTGCTGTATTTCCTTTTACTATGTAGTATCTTTTGTGACTGTTATGTATTTAACTTTTGTTGCTATTTATCTTTTAATGAGATGGTTATTTCTGAGACAATGTATTGTAATAATGTTCTTAAAGAGATGGGGGGTAGGGGACATTGATTTACCATGTATGAAGGTCTACATTTCAGCCATAACTTAGCATGGAAGTCACCGGGAGTAAGTGGGTGGCGCAGAAGAACTGTGGTATCGCTATTGTCCCTTCCCTCTCACTCTTCGCCACTTTCTTACTAAATAAAAAATAGAATCAGGACAAGATCAAAAAAAAGAAATTGGATACATAAGTTATCTCAGTGGTATCCTATATCCAAGAGGCCTTGAGTTCATCTCCTGATTTTCTTTATTGTTGTTGTAGTTATTGTTATTGATGTTGTTGCTATTGAATAGGACAGAGAGAAATGGAGAGAGGAGTGGAAGAAAGAGAGGGGGAGAAAAGATAGACACCTGCAGACCTGCTTCACCACCTGTGAAGCGACTCCCCTGCAGGTGGGGAGCTAGGGGCTGAAACTGGGATCCTTAAGCTGGTCCTTGTGCTTTGCACCATATGCGCTTAACCTGCTGTACTACTGCCCAACTCCCCAGATTTTTTCATTTGCTTTAGTGATTTAATATTGATTTACAAAATTATAAGATAACAGATATATAATTCCAAATTGTTCCCACCACCAGAGTTCTGTGTCCCCACTCCCTCCATTGGAAACTGTAGTAGCTCTCCCAAGATACAGATATGTGTTGATTATTGTTCCTATAAATATCTATATTTTTATATTTGTCCATTTTTTGTATGGTCTTGTGTTCTCGTCCTTTATTTTTTTATAAGTTTTAAAAAAATTTTTATTGAGGGATAAATGTCTTACAGTCGACAGCAAATGCAATAGTTTGCACATGCGTAGCATCTCCCAGTTTTCCACGTAATAATAATACCCCCACTAGGTCCTCTGCCATCATGTTCTAGGACAAGACACTCCGCCTCACCCACCCCAGAGTCTTTTACTTGTTGTGTTGAATTTCTGTGGTGTCTGTTATGATATCTCCTCTTTCATTTACAGTTCGATTTATTTGGGTTTTCTTCCTTTTTTGTTTTGTGAATCTGGTTAAAAGTTTGACGATTTTGTTTACTCTTTCGAAGAACCAGCATCTACTTTCGTTGATCTTTTGTATGGTTTTCTTATTTTCAAAGTTATTTATTTCTGCCCTAACTTTGGTTATTTCTGTCCTTCTGGTTGCTTTAGGGTTCCTTTGTTCTTCTTCTTCTAAGTTTTTTAGGTGTGCAATCAGGTTGTTTATTTGAGGTTTTTCTTGTTTCCTAATATGTGCTTGTATGGCTATGAACTTCCCTCTCAGTACTGCCTTAGCTGTGTCCCAAATATTTTGATAGGGCATGTCTTCATTTTCAATGAACTCTCAAAAATTTTTTTTGGTTTCTTCTTTATTTTCCTCTTTGAACCAGTAGTTGTTAAGTAGTTTGCTGTTGGGTTTCCACATTTTCGGACTTTTACTGATTTTTCTGTGGTTGTTTATTGTTTCAGAACTTCTTTCAGGACAGGCTTCAGTATCTCTTAAACTCTTTTTGAGATCTCTCACTTCTTCTTAGTTTTCAGCTAAAATAACTGAGCTAAGAGCACAACTAGCTGAGCAAGCTAATAATCCTGTTTCTATCTTTTTTTAGTTGAGGTAGTGCTCTGGAGAGGTGAGGTTCCAGGACACAATGGTGATATTGTCAGGAAAGAAACATAGTATCATCTGTAACCTGGTGGCTGAAAGGAAGTAAGATATAAAACAGGATAAAATGCTTCCTAAACAGAAACCAAAAGGTAGGAATAGTGCAGATGAGGACAGGAAATTACCATACATACAGTAATACCTTCAAATACTCCCCAATTGACTTTATATTCAACTGTCTATAGTTTCTTCTCTAAAATATTACTAATATCTGAAACTCTTCCTTGCTTCAAACTCAGGGGTGATCTTTAGAGTCTTCAAATGTCATGCATTTAGCTAAACTATTTCAAAGTTTTATGGAAACTCTCATCTAATAAAATTCAAAGAATTCTAAATTGGTTACAAAATAAACTTTATGTATTTTCACCTGAATTCTGAATTTAAAAAAGAATCTTAATTATTTATACATTGAGTAGTTAAAACTGTTGTACAATTTTTATCAAACCACTTCTTTAAAATTCTTTATTGGGGGAACTAATGTTTTACATTCGATAGTAAATACAATAGTTTGTACATGCATAACATTTCCCAGCTTTCCATATAACAATACAACCCCCACTAGATCCGCTGTCATCCTTTTTGGACCTGTATTCTCCACCCCCAACAACCACAGAGTCTTTTACTTTGGTGCAGTATGCCAGTTCCAGTTCACATTCTACTTGTGTTTTCTCTTCTGATCTTATTTTTCAACTTCTGCCTAAGAGTGAGATCATCCCATATTCATCCTTCTGTTTCTGACTTATTTCACTTCACATGAATTTTTCAAGGTCCATCCAAGATCAGCTGAAAATGGTGAAGTCACCATTTTTAATAGCTGAATAGTATTCCATTATGTATATATACCAAAACTTGCTCAGCCACTCATCTGTTGTTGGGCACCTGGGTTTCTTCCAGGTTTTGGCTATTATAAATTGTGCTGCTAAGGACATATGTATACACAGATCTTTTTGGATGGGTGTCTTGGCTTCCTTAGGATATATCCCCAGGAAAGGAATTGTAGGGTCATAGAATAGGTCCCTATCTAGCCTTCTGAGAGTTCTCCAGACTGTTCTCCACAGAGGTTGGACCAATTTACATTCCCACCAGCAGAGCAGGAGGGTTCCTTTGACCCCACAACCTCTCCAGCATTTGCTGCTGCTACCTTTTCTTATGTATGACATTACATAGGAGTGAAGTGGTATCTCATTGTTGTATTTATTTGCATTTTTCTGACAATCAAAGACTTGGGACATTTTTTCATGATCACACCATCATTAATTTATATAAAATATTTGAATATGTCTAGACTCAAAAGTCCTAAACTGAAAAAAATGGACATTTTTACTTTTGGATATCCTGTATAATCTTGTTGTCTAACCTGCATGGAGAAATAAAAACATTGAAGTTTTTTTTTTTTGTCATTTTACTAAGGGGCAAAATAGTCTAGTGGTTTCTCAAAATGCTAGAAATGGACATACAATCAGGCCCATAAATCTCTCCTAGGATTATATCCAAAGGAAATGAACACACCCATCCAAAGAGATCTATGTATACTATATCCTCATAGCAGCACAATTTGTAATATCCCAATCTTGGAAATAGCCCAGTGATTAAACCCAAAATAAATTATCGATATATGAAGTTATTGAAAAAAATGTTGCTGAGGGATTTGAGACTATTTGATAGAAAATATTCATAGTGTAAATATGTGTAAAACTGAAAATTATTCTTTGGTATCCAGAAAATAAGTCAATAGAGATAATTACATTCTTTTACTTAACGGACAACACTTAACACTTAGGAAATCATTATTGGAAATGTAGTAACAATTTGAGCCCACTGTTAAAATTCAAAATTTTACTTTCATGCTCAACTTGTAGGTGATCAACTATTAGCAAATTGAGTATTTTAATTAAAACCTGTGTTTTGTCATGCTTTATTTAAATTTTATTGTTCAATAATATTGGAGTCAACTTTCCATGGAAGTTTAAGTCTCATGTACTGTTTATGTAAATATTTTACCCTAACAGAGATAATTCTAAGTAGAAAACTTTGCTACCACATGATTTGGAATTAATTGACCAAGACTAAATACAGTAGTGTAGTATGGAACCTATCTGTACACAATAGTATATGGATGCACATTACACAAATAATAAAATATATTATATTACAGTATTTCCCCAATGAATATGTAAAATTGTTGATGCTTTGTAAAAGATTGTAAGCCAACTCAGCAATTAATAATGGCTCTTTATGATCAATTTTGTTAATAACTGGAATTTTTTGACTACCTCCTCTTTTCCAAGTATTTCTTGGTTCTAGATTTCTAACCACCTAGGGACAAGCATTATAATGTGAGAGACCCAACAGTCCAAAGAATTGGACAACAACAAGGGTAACAATAAGGATAACAAAATGGGAAAAATTACCTCCAGGAGCTGTGGATTCATAGTGCAGGCACCAGCCCCCAGCAATAACCCAGGAGGCAAAAAAAAAAGAAAAAAGGAAAACTAAGCCAAGAACAGATGATATTGATTGTTATTATGTACTCCAGATAGTCTTTTCATTTCTTCCCAAATTAGATATGTTAATACACACATTCAGAAATCTATATATTTGAAGATAAGTGTGTCAGACATTTAGTACCTAGGTAAAACTTATTTATTTACATATTTAAAGCTTAGTAATCCATGACACTTTGAAAGGAACCTCTATGAATATTGTTTCACTAATTTAATCTAAGCAAAATATTAAAAAATACATTGAGATATTTAGTTTTTGAAACTACTTTTGTTTCACAATTTAAATTAACAAGCTATGGATCAAGTTTATACCTATAAGGAATTTATTTCTCCTGCTAGCCATGCATTAAATTTCAGAATTTGGGAAGATTTGGGAGTAAAATGACTATAGATGTATGTCAAACCCATTAGATCATGGGTATACATCTGGTAAATTCACACATCACCATGTGTAAGACTCTGATTCAAGCTCCTAGTCCCCATGAGCAGTAAAGCATTGATTTGTTCCTCTCTCCTTATCTATTTGTTCCTCTCTCCTTATCTATCTCTCCCTTCCCCCTCAATTTATCTCTATATAAAAATAAACAAACATTTTAAAAGTTTTAAAAACTTGGTAATGTGATTGAATTTCAAGAGAAAGCTTAAGACTTGGAGCAAAGATTTTGAGCTACTGAAAGGAAGCTTGGATGTTTGCAAATAATACACCCTTAAGCAGATGTTTATTAATCATTAATATTTATCTCAGATACTTGTAAAGCAGTTTATGCCAACTATACTAAATGATAGTTGTTAATAAGATTTTCTACTAGGTTTTGAGACATACCTGGTGAGCACACGTTACAATGTACATGGACCAGAATTCAAGCTATTGGTCCCTATCTGCAGAGGGGAATCTGATTGGTGAAGCAGTGCTTCAGGTGTCTCTCTCCCTCTCCCCCTATCTATATCCCCTTCCTGTTGATTTCTGGATGTCTCTATCAAGTTAATAAAGATAATAAACAAAAGAAAACAAAAAAATATCTACCACCAACTCAAAGGTTTGGGGTGCTGGAAGTCAATCTCAATGACATCAGCAAGCAAGTTATTTACATTATTATAGGTACCTTAAGCATTTATTTTAGTACAACTAACAATTGTATACATTTTTTTTTAAAAAACTTATATGTAAAGTGGAAATATTGGCAAGACTATAGGATAAGAGGGATAACAGTGCCACACAATTCCCACCCCAGAGTCTGTATTCACTACCCTTCCTTGATAGCTTCCCTATCCTTTATCCTTCTGGGAGTATGGACCCAGAATCATTGTGGGGTGCAGAAAGTGGAAGGTCTGGATTCTATAATTGCTGCTCTGCTGAACATGGGCATTGACAGATCCATCCATACTCCCAGCTTGTATCTCTCTTCTCCTAGTGGGGCAGGAATCAGGGGAGACTGGGCTCCAGGACACATTGGTGGGGTCGTTTGCCTGGGGAAATACAGCTGGCATCATGGTATCATCTGAAACCTGGTGACTGAAAAAAAGTTAAGATATAAAGCAGAACAAATTGTTGATTAGTGATGAACCTAAAAGCAAAAGCATTGCAAATGAAATTTGTGGTCTCCATTTTGGAAAAAGCTAGTAGATCTATTTTAGGTATATTCAAAGGGGCCAATGGCTTTTTAGTTTTTACCTGAGTCTGATGTCTAATATGCTGGTGGACTCAGGTTATTGTCTAAGAGTAATGGTGTCATAGTTGGAAAAATAACCAGAAAGCTAGATTAGGAAAGAGGGTAGCTCCCAAATATGAGGAATTTATATAAATGTTGTTAACTGTAAGCCCCATCAATTTGATATAGGGCCCATATTCCACACAGGAGCCTATGTAACCTCTGCATCCCTGTAGGTCTGAGCTCTCATTCTGTGGTCACAGCTAGGAATATACCAGGTTGTAATAATTTCAGAACTCATTTTCCTCAGGTAGTAGGTGCAGTATGTTGTCCAAACTCCTTTCGGAGAATGGAACATTCCCTACCATTGTTGATCCACATTGAGGGAAAGATCCTATAGGGGGCCAAAAAGGGATTAATTATATTGTTCCTGATGGAGGTGACTAGTGACAGTGGAGAGAGGGATCTGTTAGAGGTCTAGGCCCATGATGTCTGTGTGGGAATCCCAGGACGCCATGACTAGAGCCCCAAATGATGGGGTGGCCTGGTAGTGACTAAGGAGTCATCATTAAAGTATGCCAGTCTCTTGCCCTTATTCAACTTTTGTAGTCCTTACTTTGACTGACAAGGTTAGCTTTGGACTGATTAAGGGAAGTGAAATAGGAGTTTGATGAGGGGGATATCTTGGTCCAAGTGGAAATTGTTTCATTAGGTACTTTAAGGTTTCTATTTAGGTCTTTCTAATTGCTTGCTTCATTTATTGACTCACTGCAAACTATTGTACACTTGTGCTTTAAGGTATGTATTTCCCCTAACTTACGGATACATGTGCATGTACCCTATCTCATGGGCCCTGGTCTATATCTAGGATTTGAGATTTTGTTAAGAAGTTTGTCACCAAAGTGGAAGGGTCTCACCAGAGTAATGAGGCTGACGGGTTGACATTCTGCCTGAAGTCTCCAGACACAGTCTGAAGTGTAACATGCCGAGGTGGTACTGATTGCATTGCTTAGGTTGTGATCAGCAGATGCAGTATAAATTGGTATGAATTGAGAGAAGCATGCAGGAAAGTGATCCCCACCATAGAGCTTCCAATCCTGGGAGAACTATGTGCTTTGTAGAAAAAGGGGAAGTGTCCTGCTGTCATAGAGTTTAAGAAGGCAATTGATAGCTACTGCTATAACCCAGTTGGGTTAACTTTGAAAATCCCATTGTTTTCTGTATCATAGAAAACCTCACCATAAGTTATGTCATTTTATGCTATTTGCATATAGCTGCATCTTATATAGTAACTCTACCAGTTACTTCTATTCTCATGGTCTAAGTTTTTGGGATAATTAATATTTCAAAGAAGAAATTATTATTGGATTTAAGCCCACTATTAAAATTCAGTCTGATTACCACTTTGAAGTTTTAAGTGTTTAGATTGAAGGAACATACACTCAGAGCATCAAAAAGTTTGAGACATTCAATCCATTTCCCCTCTCATATAAATTAAATAATGATTTATGAGAATATAAGTTAATAGGAGTGTATATTAACACGATTCCCAGCACCAAAGGTCTATGTCCTATCCCCCAACTCCCAGTGAAGCTGACCACCTACTCTCACCCTCCACCTAGAGATTTTTACTTTGGTGCCCTGCTCCAAATTCTGTCAGTTTCTGCTTTGAGTTTCCATTTCTATTCTTTCTCAACTTCTGTTTATGAATGGGATCATCCCATACTTGTCTTTGGCTTTCGTACTTATCTCACTTAACATAATTCCTTCTAGCTCCATCCAAGATGGGTCAGAGAAGACAAAAAGGCAGGTTCATTGTTCTTGATAGCTGCGAAGTATTGCATTGATTAAATATACCACAGCTTTCTCAGCCATTCATCTGTTGTTGGGCACCTGATTTGCTTCCAGGTTTTAGCTATTATGAATTGTGCTGCTATGAACTTATGTATACACATATCTTTTTCATATTTTTTTTGAGTTATGGAATCCTTAGGATACATCCTATATCCCATAAGAGAGAAATTACTGGGCCACATGGGAGGTCTATTTCTAGCCTTGTGAGAGTTCTCCAGACTGCTCTCCACAGAAGCTGGACCAATTTAAAGTCCCATGAACAATATAGGGGGATCCTTTGTTCCCACAATCTCTCCAGAATTTATTGCTGCTGTCATTTTTGATGTATGACATTCTCATAAGGTTGAAGTGGTATCTCAATATTGTCTTTATTTGCATTTCTCTGACAATCAGCAACCTGGAGCAATTTTTCATATGTTTGTTAGCCTTTTGGATCTCCTCTGGAGTGAATACTTTGTTCATATCCTCTGCCATTTTTGGATTGGGTCATTTGCTTTTTTGTTCCTAAGTTTGCTGAGCTCTTTGTATATTTTGGTTATTAGTCTCTTGTCTGATATATGGCATGTGAAGATCTTCTCCCATTCTGTTAGGGGTCTCTTTGTTTGTGTGATGGTTCTTTTGCTGTGCAGAAGCTTTTCAATATGATATAGTCCCATTGGTTTGTTTCTGTTTTAGTCTTCCTTGCAACTGGGTTTGAATCATCAAAGATGTTCTTGTGGTCTAGATGGGAAGGTGTTCCACCAAAGTTTTCCTCTAAGTATTTGATAGTTTCTGATCTAACATCCAGGTCCTTGATCCATTTGGAGTTGACTTTTGTTTATGGTGAGATAAGATAATTCAGTTCATTCTTCTGCAGGTTTCAACCCAGTTTTCCCAGCACCGTTTATTGGAGACAGCCTCCTTCCTCCATTTAATACTTTGTGCCTCTTTATCAAATATTAGATATCTATAAGTGTGGAAGTTTAGTTCTGGGCTTTCAGTTCTGTTCAACTGGTCTGTGCACCTATTTTTGTTCTAATACCAGGATATTTTTTTATTATGATGGCTTTATAATAAAGTTTGAGATCTGGGGGTGTGATGCTCCATTTTAGTTTCTTTTCCTCATGATTATTTTGGCGATTCTAGATGTTTTCTGGCTCCAGATAAATGATTGTACTTTTTGTTTTATTCTTTTAAAGCAGCTTGATGGAACTTTGATGGGTATTGCATAAAATTTGTATATCGCTTTGGGTATAATATTCATTTTGATGATATTAAATTCTTCTAATCAATGAGCATGGGATATCTTTTTATTTCTTTGTATCATTTTCTGTTTCTTTGAATAGTGACTCATAGTTTTCAGTATAAACATCTTTTACTTATTTGGTCAGGTCTATTCCTGATATTTTATTTATACTGCTGCAACAGTGAATGGGAATGATTTCTGGATATCCACTTTTTTGGACTTAGTGTTTGCATAAAGAAATGCCACTGATTTTTGTACATTGATTTTGTAGCCTGACACCTTGCTATATTGCCTAATGATTTTCCGTAGCTTTTCTGCTGGATTCTTTATGTTTCTCTATGTATATTATCACATCTTCTACAGACAGTGAGAGTTTGACTTCTTCCCTTCCCATATGTATTCCTATGATTTCTTTCTGTGCCTGATTGCTATGGCAAGAACTTTCTATACTATGTTGAACAGTAATGGTGATAATGGACAGTCCTGTCTAGTCCCTGATCTGAGGGGGGATGTTTTCAGCTTCTGTTCATTAAGTATGATGTTTGCTGTAGGTTTTCTGTATATGGTCTCCACTATCTTGAGGAATTTTCCATCTATGTCCGTTATTTGTAGTGTTTTGAGCATGAATGGGTGTTGTATTTTGTTGAAGGCCTTCTTGGCATGATTGAAACATTCATGTGGTTTTGGTTTTTCTTTTATTGAGGTGGTGAATTACATTGGCTTATGTATATTGAACTTTATCTTCCTGGGATAAATCCCACTTGGTCATGATGAATAATCTTTCTAATATACTGCTGTTATCCAGTTGGCTAGGATCTTGTTCAATATTTTGGCATCTATGTTCATCAGAATTACTGGTCTGTAGCTTTCCTTTTTTGTTGTGTTACTATCTGATTTTGATATAAGGCTGATTTTGGCTTCATAGAAGGTGGGAGAGAGTGTTCCTGTTTCTTTGAATTTTTGGAAATGCTTTTAGAGTATAGGTATTAATTGTTTCCTGAAGGTTTTCTGGAATTCGTTTGTACAACTATTTTGTCCTGGACTTCTGTTGTTGGGAAGATTCTTAGTAACTGTTTCAATATTTCTTGCAATTGATTAATTTTGCTTCTATAGTTCTTCCTGATTCAGTTTTGGAAGTATATATTGGCACAGGTGCTGCCATGCAAGCTGCTTGACATGGTACCAGGAAATTTAGCACAACTGGACTCTCCAGGCCAAACTGAAACCATCTTACCTTTTGCCATGTATAGGGCTTGAGATTAAGTTCTGTGTAGCCTTAATAATATTTACCTATATCCAGGCTCAGAGCCTGACCAATAACAAAAATAATGACAAAAATTTTAGTGCTCTCTGTAAGATTGATAATAATGGAGCAAGCAATATCAGTAATGCAGAATTTTTATAGGAGAATCCAAGAGAAAAAAAAAATGTTTCCTCCTTTATCTACACCACTTCCTTTAGTATTTCCCCTAAAATATAGAGAAAGATTGGTGCTTCCCACAGTGGAGGGGCCACCTTGCATAGCATAATTAATTAATGGTAAGTTATGGTACCCGTCTAGATACAATGGGCCTTTTAATCTACCACCCACCATTATGCTTCCACCTCCTTATACAGGAATAGTACACGAGAACCTAGGCCACATAGTGAGCACACAAGATAGATGGATTCCAGTTAAAGAGCTTAACTTAATGGAGAGTCTGGCCAGGTCAGCACCACCATAGTGCCTTCTCAATAAGGAACAAAACTCCTTGATCAAACAATGGAAGAAATATCATGAAAAATGGGCTGTTCAATTTGTTTAAGGCCCCTAGAAACATAACAGGCTTGAACTTTCTATGAACCACAGCTTCTGATGCATAGGGGCAAGAGGATGGCATAAACATACAGGTAGAATATTAATCTTGATCAATAGGACATCTGCCTAGCACACAGATACAGGAATAAAAAAAGACATAGAAACTGTGATGTGATATCTAGGGAGAAAAGTGGCCCTGGAATGTAAATGTTCCACAAGCAGGAGGTGTTCCTTACCTGTGCTGTTCTTACTTGGTGATTTTTGTTTTAATAATCAAAGCCTTGGTGATCTATATATTAGTGACCAAAACCTTGGTGATTTTTGTATTAATAATCAAAGCCTTGATGATTTATGTATTAGTGACCAAAGTCTTGGTGATTTTTGTTTTAATAATCTATGCCTTGGTGATCTTTGTTTTAATAATGATCTAAGCCTTATGATACTATAAAATAAAGTTCTGCCTGAGCATAGCAGAGGTGCCTCTCTTCCTGCTCTAGAAGCAGTTGACTTGTCTCTCATCTCATTCTCATGATGCCCCTAATCTTTCAGGATACCCTAATAACCTGCTGGGGCTGGCCTGTGGCACGATATGTTTCTAGGAATTCTTACATTTCTTCCAGATTCTCAATCTTGGTGGCATATAGTTGATTATAGAAGCTTCACATGATTTTTTTGGATTTCTGTGGTATGTGTTGTGATATCTCCTCTATAGTTTATAATTCTGTTTATTTGAGTCTTTCCCCCTTTTTTTAAGTGAGTCTGTCTAAGGATTTGTCAATTTTGTTTTATTTTTCAAAGAACCAACATTTGGCTTGATCTTTTGCACTGTTCTCTTATTTTTGATGTTGTTTATTTCCACTCTAATTTTGGTGATTTCAGTACTCCTGGTTGATTGTATATATAGTTTTGTCTATGGTATTGCTTGCAGCTAAGGCACGGTAATCAGGAATCCATAATATCTTTATAAATTCTTGAAAGTGTTAAAATATTAAAAAGTCATTATATTTTATAAAGTAATTTATCTCAATTAAATGGCTAAAGTAATTACCAATTATGTCTTATTTATATTTTTATATTCTTGTTTTGAAACCAATTTTATTAAAAGTCTTCAATAAAGTGTTGTTTACTAGTAATTCTTAATAAATAGAAATATCATGGTAAAATAATCAGGATTTTGTAAATACTATTTTATACTATGCTTTACTGTTATAAAAGAAAAGTTTAGTTTAGAAAAATACATAGCAGATAATTCTTTATTTCAGGAGGATAAATTTATTCTGCATATGATTCCATTTTTTCTTGGTCTTCCTTAGAATAATCTTCTTGAATCAATAACACTGTTCTGCATTCATTTTTTAAATTTGGATGTGCTTTTCTAAATAAAAATTCTCCTAAAAAACTGTGTTTTTTTTTAAGGGGTATACTTTTTCCTATGTTTGAGAATTTCTTTATCTTTTCTCTGCATGCTTTAGTTTTAAAACAATTTGCTATAGGAAATGATGGGAATGATGTCAATAAACTCTTAAACATCTGGTTAAAGTTTCTGAATGGTTTGCATAAGGATTTCATTCTCCTTCCATGTAAGAGGATATTAGGAAAGGTGCATTTCTAGTTTAGAAATATTCTTATTTGATGTAGCAAAGTGTAATTATATCACGACTTCTAATTACTTCTAAAATCTGCTATGTTCATTCAGCAAGAGTATTAATCCACTGAAGTTCAGTTAATAGTGGGCATGGTAGTTTTTAATGTTTGGGACGTTTCACTTAGACACATGAATATTCTGTGTACCATGCAAATGACCGCATTTTGTATGCCTTACAAGTGTTTCTGTAACACTTTGCAGGATTTTTTTATCTATGTGCAAAGGAGGCACACAGCTGTTAATTGACAAGGTAAGTAATAGTCTTCTGATTACAGTAATTAAAGGCTGTTCTCTAATGGATTTTACTTGTCACTTTTAATTCTTTTAGTCTCTGTCTCCTTTTTATTGGAATGGCTTTATCATTTGGATTCCATCTTGTGGAGGTTGTTTTGATAAATATAATGGGTTATCTTCAAATCATGGTAATCCCTCAAAATATAGTAAGAATAATATTTGGATTCTGCAGGAAGTTTTAAAACTTGATTGCTTTCTAACCCATTTTTCTCTTCAGTATTTTTTCAAATAAAGTATTTTGCATTTTTACATGCCCTGAGCAAGCTTCTGCCTTAATCTTCTGTGACTTAATCTACTGACTAAATATGCAGTAGTTGGTGAGGCAGCAGGAAAAGTGTGTTATAATTTCCTACTATGCCTGCCTGCTGTGATTTGATTTTTTTTTTAATTTACAAGCTGTAGACTTTTACTGTGCAGTTTTCTAAAAGATGATTCAGATACTGTCAAAAGTATTTGTAAGCAATCCTAGGGTCTAGTGATAGCACAGAAATAAATTTGTAGAAAAAGTTGATTACGCATTCTGAAGTGCAAAATCTTAATTTGGTATCATTATTTATTCTATAAAAGAGCAGTTTTAGATCCTGCATATGCTCTCCTACAAGTGAAAATGACAATTTGCATATAAATACATATCTTGAGATAATATCATGTTCTTTTATAGCTTGTGCATTTTCCAGACAGATCTTTTATAAGGTTTACTGTAATTATTATATTATGCAAATAAAGTCTGGTTGGTGGTAACAATTTATTGATGTAAGAATAATATCAAAGATATGCATCTTTATGTGGTCCAGGAGGTGGCACAGTATTAAAGATTTGGACTCTCAAGCATGAGTTGCATGTTCAATCCCTGGCAGCACATGTGCCAGAGTGATGTCTGGTTCTTTATCTCTCCTCCTATCTTTCTCATAAATAAATAAAATCTTTTAAAAAAAAAGGTATGCATCTTTAAGAATACTTAAGTCTGTCTAGAAATTAAAAAATTGGATATCTGAAACTTTTTTTTTTAAATATTTAATTTTATTTATTTATTCCCTTTTGTTGCCCTTGTTGTTTTATTGTTGTAGTTATTATTGTTGTTGTCGTCGTTGTTGGATAGGACAGAGAGAAACGGAGAGAGGAGGGGAAGACAGAGAGGGGAAGAGAAAGATAGACACCTGCAGACCTGCTTCACCTCCTGTGAAGCGACTCCCCTGCAGGTGGGGAGCCGGGGTTCTAACCGGGATCCTTATGCCAGTCCTTGTGCTTTGCGCCACCTGCGCTTAACCCGCTGAGCTACAGCCCGACTCCCTGAAACTTTTAATATCTAATAAGTTGGAATAAAAATGCCTAATCTTAGTTGAAAGCACAATTAAATCATTTAACAATCATATCTAGCAGAAATTATGTGATATTGAACAATGCTGTCTATGGATGAATTATAGAATATAAAGTTTTGTGGATGTTTTTTTCAAAAATTGTTAAAGATGTGGTGTGTGGTTTTATTACAAATTAATTTTGCCTGAAAGCTTATATATAATTTTTAGCTCATTTTGTATGAAACATATCTTTATATTAAATGAAATACATGTATAAAACTGAAAAATTTCCCATTGTCAGTGGGAAGTTACTATATCATATGTTTTATTTTTGTTTCCCTTTTCTGTAACTATCAGTCAGCTACAGGGAACAATTCCCCAACCCCCTTGAGTTCATGCCCAGACTGGAGAAGCAAACAAACATTGGACAGATTAGTTGGAGGAAAAATATCAAATTTAATTACGTACATATGGAAAATTTACATAGTTATAAATTCTAAAGTAAATAAGGGAAACCAATGATTTATATTTTGAGCTACAGAATGAAATAAAGCCTGGGTGGTGAGTAGAAAGGAGAGGATGACTTTATACAAAGAAACCTTATCTCTAGATGTTTGTCCTCTCTGATGGTAGGGTTCAATGTTAAAAATTTATTTGGGGGGATCATCTATGGATAGTATTCATTCTATAAGGCTGTGCTAACGATTTCTCCTGAGGATCTTTGGGCCTTAATTTTCCTCAGTTCCACATGTTTTAGTGACACATTAGTCTAAAGTGTATTGGAAAAAAGCTTATCTAATTATTTTGAGGAGGTTGATCCTACAAAGCACAGAAAACTAT
This sequence comes from Erinaceus europaeus, assembly GCF_950295315.1. Taxonomy (NCBI): domain Eukaryota; kingdom Metazoa; phylum Chordata; class Mammalia; order Eulipotyphla; family Erinaceidae; genus Erinaceus; species Erinaceus europaeus. The sequence goes on along the minus strand of NC_080169.1, from coordinate 58,363,113 downwards.
GACTTTTTTCTTTTTCCAAATCCTTTATTGCTCTTTCTCAACAAGAGTAACCCCTTTATTGCTTCCTGCAACAACAACAAAAAAAATAGATGCCATATACCAAGCAGTGTCCTTTCTTTGGGACTAAATTCAAATAAAAAGATTGCAGAAGATATGTCCATGTTGATTTAGGAAATTTGTAGAAATTAACATCTTTCTAAAACATATAACAGTGATTTATATAGCACATGTATTATGTAGTGTCTTCTTCTAAGTGTTTTTAATTTATAATTTAGTTAGTTAATTCCCCTCACAACTGAATAAGGGCATGGTTGATTTCACAAACAAGGAAAGCTAATTTTCCCTGGATCACATAGTTTCAAAGAGTACATTAACTCTAATAACAGAACTTCAACTTAGGTCAACTTGAAATTTTTGAATTACAAATATTCAGTGATGATACTTTACTGTAAATGTTATAGATTGGTGATTATTAATATTAAGGCATGAATAATAGGGAAATATTAAAACTAAATCAGACAATCACATAAAAATTAATAGGAAATATAAATAAATTAATCCTTATTCAGGAAAACCTAGAAAACAAAAGTCAAAGTGGAAACAGGACTTAATAATTAATTTCAAGGTATAAAAAGTCAGATTAGGTAAAATTTTAAATTCTGTTATAATCTATATTGCTAAATTATTATTCATTTATGCTTATTTTTAGAAAGATGTGTTCTGTTATTAAGTTGCAAAAAAAAGGAGCAAAGAGTCAACTTTTTTCAAGCACACACACACATATGTATATATATATATATATATATATATATATATATATATAGAGAGAGAGAGAGAGAGAGAGAGAGAGAGAGAGAGAGAGAGTGTGTGTTAGGGGAGGAACCACACTGCCAAAGCTTCCCTTGGTTTGTGACACAAGCTTTCCCTGTTTCATTGAGCTCTTACGCAGTTCCTTATTTCAAACCTGGGTCACATGCATTCCATGATATATACCCTACTGGATGAGCTATCTTAGCCTCAGAGATACACTGAGAGTTAAACTTCTTACCCCATGTGATATTGTGATATGGACTGAATCCAGCATATACCTCACTTGTCACTTCAGGTCCTTGCATTTTGTCCTTAGCCTAAAGAGCTTCATGATGTTTTGCACCAATCCTGGAGACAACTGCTGTATTTTTGGTTTTTAATCCAAGTCCTGCAGTCGCCTATACCACCTACTTCTGGACTTCCTTGCTGTCTTGCACTAGTTCTTTAAAGTCTCTGTATGTGGGAGCTGGCATTTTAAGGAGCCAAACTTTAAATAATAAGGGATGAGAGCTATCTTCTCTCTCCTTTCCCTAGACAGAATTTTCAAAGGTTAAGTTGCTATATAATGCCTCTCACAATATGTCTAGTAAGACTACCCATTTAGTATGTTTGCAGGACTGTGGTCAGCTTAGCAGTGCTCTCTGTTCATCGTCTCTCATGCCCTGGCTTAGTCCCCTTTACTCACAATCCTTCTCTGTGCCCCTGGATAAAGGAGCTGAAACTTTTGCTTCAAGTTCACTTTACTAAAGAAATGAAAAGAAACTTAAACCATAGCACAGAGATTCAATGTTCTTTTGAGTTTTATGGAGATGCTTGTAGTAGACTGCAATAATTTTTCATAAGAGTTTATTTTTATTAATATTTTATATAGTAAACTATTTCTGAACTTAGTACTAATTCTTAAGCAAAAATTCTACAGTGTCAAAATTACTATCCTCTTGATGTTATAAAACAATGATTTATTGGGTTATATATTTTGCCTAAAAAAATGCTTTGCTTGGACACAGATCCATCTGTGTATTTCCTCTACCTATCTACCTTTAAGCATACAGATATATCCAGACTTCAGTAAACATTTTTCTACTCCATTAACTCGGCTTATGAAAACTCAAACGCCTAAATATACAATCACTTATCTATATTCTCCTGAAATAGTTATGATATGACTGGAAAATTTCCTAAAGTCTCCTGTTATAAAGTATAAATGAGAGGTGGTGGCTCTCATTTTGTGCACAGGCTACCATGCACAAAGACCTGGGTTCAAGTCCTATGATGGTTCCCACCTGCTGTGGGACACTTCACAAATAGTGAAGCAGTGATGCAGCTCTCTCTCTCTCTCTCTCTCTCTCTCTCTCTCTCATTCCCCCTATATCTTTCAGGTTCACTCTGCCTCTATCCAAAATAAGCATATAAATGAAATCTTCTTTATTATCTTTATTTTTATTGAATAGAAACAGTCAGAAATTGAGAGTATAGGGGGAGATAGAGAGGGAGAGAGAAAGAGAGACACCTGCATCCCTGCTTCACCACTTGAAAAAGCTTTCCCCCTGCAGGTGGGGACCAGGTGCTCGAACCTGGGTCCTTGCACATTGTAACGTGCGCTCAACCAGGTATGCCACCACCTGGCCCCTAAATAAAATATTTTTAAAACAATATAAATGATCAGTGCTATTCATCAATATTTTTATTGTAAATTCTTCATAAAATATAAGAAAAACATTTTTTCTTTTTTAATATGTATTTATTTCCTTTTGTTGCTCTTATTGTTTTATTATTGTAGTTACTGGTGTCGTTGCTGGATAGGAAATAGAGAAATGGAGAGAGGAGGGGAAGACAGAGAGGGGGAGAGAAAGACACCTACAGACCTGCTTAACTGCTTTTAAAGCGACTACCCTGCAGGTGGGGAGCCAGGGGCTTGAAACAAGGATCCTTACACCAGTCCTTAAACTTCGAGCCACCTGTGCTTTACCCACTGCACTACCACCCGACTCCCTTTTCTTTTTGTCTCCAGGGTTATCATTGGGGCTTAGTACCTGCACTAGGAATCCACTGCTCCTGTTGATATTTTTTTTTCCATTTTATTGGATAGGACAGAGAGAAATTGAGAGGGGAGTGGGGGATTGAGAAGGAGAGAGAAATTTAAACACCTGCAGACCTGCTTCACTGATTGTGAAGCATCTCCCCTGAAGGTGGGGAGCTGGGGGATAAAACTTGGATCCTTGCACAGGACCTTGTGCTTAGTACTATGTGCACTTAACCTGGTGCGCCACTGCCTGGCCCTGAGGGGAAAAAAAAAACACCTTCTGTTGTAAACATGTATACAACATGCATATGCACATATACATCTTATGACAGTCATCTACTGCAAAGTAGGAAGCACCTTAATGTTCTACATATATTAGGATACTCAAATATAATTAAAGTGGGATTCAATTCATTGTCAGATTAATTATATTTTAATCTGATTGTGCTTATAAATGTGCAGGTGGTGAGTGCATATTTAAGATGTAGATGCTATTTTTTCTCCAAACTACCTAAAGATATTTCAAGTATTTTATTTATTTATTTATTTTTATTTCTGAGAGAGATGCAGAGAGAGAAAGACACAGAGAACCACCAGAGCACTGCTTAGCTCTGGCTTATGGTGGTGTGTAGGGCTGATCCTGGGACTTCAGAGCCTCAGGTATGAGAATGTCTTTGCATAATCATTATGCTATCTACCCCCGCCCAAGATATTTCATATACTGATTCATATGAAAATTTATACTGAATAATTATCAACTAGATAGTAGTGACATAGAGGGATTTTTGACTTGCTATCTGAAATATATAGGGAAAAACCTTGCAGAGATCTATCTGTGTGCCAGATTGTTTAGACATAAAAATGTCACAGTCTGCTGTGTTGTAGCTATTAAATTTAGAGGAAGGAAAACAAATATCTCTGGCCATTACAATTGTGAAACACAATGGAATTTAAGCACAAAAGCTATTTTGCTATTTAAACATATATTAAACAGTTGGAATTTCTCTTTTATTATAGGCATTCATTAGTAATGGATGAGTGACTACATTTATGCCTCATGTACTGAAGCTTTCTCATAGAGCGCTCAATAAATAGAAAGATTAAAAGAGTTTCCCATGTGAAGAAATTCTGTCGGTTGTATTCATTTCTACACCTTCAGTTCAGCTAAGGGTTCCTGGCATATGCTCAGTAAATACCTGTGACCTGAATAAATATGAGAATTTAACATGTTGGAAAAAAAATGTAACATGAGATGAAAACTGTCAGTTGAGAATGATAGACACTCAGATAGGTTTCTAAGTTGTTACTACTTACTTTCTCTTTATCTACTAAATAAAAGGCTCAGCACACAGGATGGATGTCAACACATAGAGAAACAGTCAACATAAATTTGATGTTAAATTTAAACCTAAACATACTATATAAGTTCAATTTTAGTTTGTTGACTTTTTCTGAGTATTCAGTTGCCTCATGATAAGTATTAGACTAAAAAAGGTGGAGTAATAAAAAGTTCAGCTTTGCTGCCTACTTTGTCAGGAAAAGTATTATCTGATGGGTAATCTGACTAGTCTGCACTGTCAATCCCTCCCCCAAACAAATATATAACTTTTGACAAACATTTTTGTCCTCTGTTCCTCCCTAATAGTGTTCAAGGCTAATATTCTAGTCTTAAGAATTTTATAATTTGGGGGGCAGGCAGAAACTGGTTTAATGCACCTATTATCATGTGCAAGGATCTAATTCAAGCCTCCAGCCCCACCTGAAGGGAAAAGCTTCATAAGAGGTATGAAAATAGGGGAGTAGGGCTGTAGCGCAGCGGGTTAAGCGCAGGTGGCGCAAAGCACAAGGACCGGCATAAGGATCCCAGTTCAAACCCCGGCTCCCCACCTGCAGGGGAGTCGCTTCACAGGCAGTGAAGTAGGTCTGCAGGTGTCTTATCTTTCTACCCTCCTCTCTGTCTTCCCCTCCTCTCTCCATTTCTCTCTGTCCTATCCAACAACAACAACAATAAAAAAAAAAGAGGTATGAAAACACTAAGTTAGAAGAACATGGAATCCAGAAATCAATTCCTTTTACTTTAGCAATATATCTAGGAATAAACCTAACCAAAGAAGTGAAAGACTTGTATACTGAACATTATGAGTCATCACTCAAGGAAATTGAGAAAGACACAAAGAAGTGGATAGATATTCCATGTTCATGTGTGGGAAGAATTAACATCATCAAAATCAATATACTACCCAGAGCCATATAGACATTTAATGCTATCCCCATCAAGATCCCAACCACATTTTTTAGGAGAATAGAACAAATGCTACAAATGTTTATCTGGAACCAGAAAAGACCTAGAATTGCCAAAAAAATCTTGAGAAGAAAGAACAGAACTGGAGGCATCACATTCCCAGACCACACATTGTCATCAAAACTGCTTGGTACTGGAACATGAATAGACACACTGACCAGTGGAATAGAATTGAGAGCCCAGAGTAAGCCCTTAAACCTATGGACATCTAATCTTTGACAAAGGGGCCCAGACTATTAAAGGGGGAAAGAAGAGTTTCTTCAATAAATGGTGTTGGAAAACATGGGTTAAAACATGCATAAGAATGAAACTGAACCACTATATTTCACCAAATATAAAAGTAAATTCCAAGTGGATCAAGGACTTGGATGTTAGACCAGAGAAACTAGCAGATACTTAGAGAAAAATATTGGCAGAACTCTTTTCCATATAAATTTTAAAGACATCTTCAATGAAATGAATTCAATTACAAAGAAGACTAAGGCAAGTATAAACCTATGGGACTACATCAAATTAAAAAGCTTCTGCACAGCAAAACAAAACATTACCCAAACTAAGAGACCCCTCACAGAATGGGAGAAGACCTTTATATGCCATACATCAGACAAGTGGCTAATAACCAGAATATATAAAGAGCTTGCAAAACTCAACAACAAGAAAACAACCCCATCCAAAACTGGAGAGAGGACATGGATAGAATATTTACCACAGAAAATATCCAAAAGGCTGAGAAACACATGAAAAAATGCTCCAAGTCTTTGATTGTCAGAGAAATGCAAATAAACACAACAATGAGATACCACTTCACTCCTGTGATAATGTCATACATGAGAAAAGGTAACAGCAGCAAATACTGGAGAGGTTGTGGGGTCAAAGGAACCTTCCTGCAACTACTGGTGGGAATGTAAATTGTTCCAAACTCTGTGGAGAACAGTCTGGAGAACTCTCAGAAGGCTAGAAATGGACCTACCCTATGATCCTGCAATTCCTCTCCTGGGGATATATCCTAAGGAACCCCACACACCCATCCAAAAAGATCTGTATATACATATGTTATTAGCAGCACAATTTGTAATAGCCAAAACCTGGAATTGGCATGTTGCACCAAAGTAAAAGACTCTGGGGTTGGGGGTGGGGTGGGCTGAGAATACTGGTCCAAAAAAGATGACAGAGAACCAAGTGGGGGTTGTATTGGTATATGGAATTCTGGGAAATGGTATGCATGTACAAACTGTTGTATTTACTGTAATGTAAAACATTAATTCTCCAATAAAGAATTTTTTTAAGTCTTATAATTTATCTAGCTTAGATGTAAATCACACAGTGCTTTGTTGTTGTTGTTGTTGTTGTTGAAAACACCCAAAGACTTACTGTGTTTTTAAAAATTATATTTTATTGATTTATCAATGATTTGCAATACTATACAATTTAGGGAATATGACATCACACATCAATAATATACATTTTTTTTCTTTTTATTTTTTTATTTAAGAAAGGATTAATTAACAAATCCATAGGGTAGGAGGGGTACAACTCCGAACAATTTCCACCACCCAATCTCCATATCCCACCCCCTGCCCTGATAGCTTTCCCATTTTCTGTCCCTCTGGGAGCATGGACCCAGGGTCATTGTGGGTTGCAGAAGGTAGAAGGTCTGGCTTCTATAATTGCTTCCCCACTGAACATGGGCGTTGACTGGTCGGTCCATACTCCCAGTCTGCCTCTCTCTTTCCCTACTAGGGTGGGTCTCTGCGAAGGCTGAGCTCCAGGACTCATTGGTGGGGTCTTCAGCTCAGGGAAGCCTGGCCGGCATCCTGATGGCATCTGGAACCTGGTGACTGAAAAGAGAGTTAACATACGAAGCCAAAAAAATTGTTGAGCAATCATGGACCCAAAGCTTGGAATAGTGGAGAGGAAGTTTAGGGAGGTACTCACTGCAAACTCTAGTATACTTCTGCTTTCAGGTATATATTTTGCAGTAGTTTATGGATACGTGTGAACATACGCTCTCTCTCACATAAACTGGTGTATATCTAGGTTTTGGGACTTTGTTAGAAAGTGAACCATCTGAGATGAAATTAGAGTATACTATGAAAGGAAAGGTCTCACCTGAGTAATGAAGTTGAAGGGTTGTCATTCCACACATGATGTCTCTGGACACAGTCTGAAGTGAAGCATGTTGAAGTGGCAATCGTTGCTTTGGTTAGGTTGTGATAAGCGGATGCAATATTATTTGATATGGATTGGGAGAGGCATATGGGAAAGTGGGCCCTATCCAAGGGTTCCAGGAGTGGGGGAAGTAGGGGCTCTATAGTGGAGATGTGAGGTTCCTGCTGTCTTAGGGTTCAAAAAGACAATCAATAGTTAATGTTATCATCACATTATTTGGTAATTGGGTTAACTTTGAAAAGTCCTTTTGTTAGGGTTTGCTGTACAGTATCCAGTATCTTGTATATAGCTGTGCTATTGGATGTTTCTGATCTACTTGGTCTATCCTTTTGAGAGAGTCCGCATATCAATTACATAGCCTATATATTAAAAAGATTCAGTTTGTGTTTTGAAAAACTTTGAGACATACAATTGATTTTCCCCCTCTCATATTAATTAACTAGTGATTTATATGTCTACATTTTGCTAGGAGTGTACATAAACACCATTCCCACCACCAAAAGACTGTGACCCATCCCTCCCAACCACTCCCACCCCCCACTGGCCCAGGAAGCTGCATGTCTACCCCTTACCACAGGGTTTTTACTTTGGTGCCCTACTTACAATTTGGTCAGATCCTACTTTTAGTTTCCCTTTCAGATCTTCTTAGTCAACTTCTGTTGATAAGTGGGATCATCCATACTCATCTTTATCTTTCTGACTTAGCTCACTTAACATAATTCCTTCTAGCTCTGTCCAAGATGGGTCAGAGAAGGTGGGTTCACTGTTCTTGATAGTTGCATAGTATTCCATTGTGTATATATACCACAGCTTTCTCAGCCACTCATCTGGTGTTGGGCACCTGGGTTGCTTCCAGGTTTTAGCTATTATGAATTGTGCTGCTATGAACATAGGAGTACACACCTCTTTTTGGTTGGGTGTTATGGAGTCCTTGGGGGATAACCCCAAGAGATGAATTACTAGATCATATGGAAGGTCCATGTCTAGCCTTGTGAGAGTTTTCCAGACTGCTCTCCACAGAGGCTGGACCAATTTACAGTCCCACCAGCAATGTAAAAGGGTTCCTCTGTCCCCACAACCTCTCCAGCATTTGTTGCTGCTGTCCTTTTTGATGCATGCCATTCATACAGGAGTTAGGTGATATCTTAGTGTTGTCTTAATTTGCATTTCTCTGACAATCAGTGACCTAGAGCTGTTTTTCATATGTTTGTTAGCCTTTTGGATCTCCTCTGTAGTGAATGTCTTTTTCATATCCTCTGCCCATTTTTGGATGGGGTCATTTGCTTTTTTGTTGCTAAGTTTGCTGAGCTCTTTATGTATTTTGGTGATTAGTTTCTTGTCTGATGTATTGCATGTGAAGATCATCTCCCATTCTGTGAGGGGTCTCTTTGTTTGTTTAATAGTTTCTTTGGATGTGCAGAAGCTTTTCAATTTGATGTAGTCCCATTGGTTTGTTTCTGCTTTAGTCTTCCTTGCAATTGGGTTTGACTCATCAAAGATGTCCTTGAGGTGTAGGTGGGAAACTGTTTTACCATTGTTTTCCTCTAAGTATTTGATTGTTTCTGGTCTGACATCTAGGTCTTTGATCCATTTGGAGTTGATTTTTGTTTCTGGTGAGATAAAGTGGTTCAAATTCATTCTTCTGCATGTTACAACCCAGTTTTCCCATCACCATATTGAAGAGAGCCTCCTTTTTCCATTTAATCCTTTGGGCCCCCTTATCAAAGATTAGATGTCCATAGGTGTGGGGATTTACTTCTGGGCTTTCAATTCTGCTCCACTGGTCTGTGTGCCTATTTTTCTTCCAGTACCATGCTGTTTTGATGATGATGGCTTTATAATATAGTTTAAAGTCTGGGAGTGTGATGCCTCCATTTCTGTTTCTTTTCCTCAGGATGGTTTTGTCAATTCTAGGTGTTTTCAGGTTCCAGATAAATGATTGTAGTGTTTGTTCTATTCTCATAAAGAAGCTTGGTGGAACTTTGATGGGTATTGCATTAAATTTGTATATGGCTCTGGGGAGAATATTCATTTTGATGATATTTATTCTTCCAATCCATGAGCATGGGATATCTTTCCATTTTTAGTATCAGTTTCTATTTCCTTGAGTAGCGACTCATAGTTTTCAGCATACAAGTCTTTCATTTCTTTGGTCAACTTTATTCCTAGCTATTTGATTGATTTTGTTGAAACAGTAAATGGGAGTGATTTCTGGATGTCTTCTTCTTCAGCTTTAGTGTTTGCATAAAGAAATGCCACTGATTTTTGTACATTGATTTTGTAGCCTGAGACCTTGCTATATTGCCTAATAACTTCCAGTAGTTTTCTGCTGGATTCTTTAGGTCTTTTTATGTATACTATCATATCATCTGCAAATAGTGAGAGCTTGACTTTTTCCCTTCCAATCTGTATTCCTTTGATTTCTTTCTCTTGCCTGATTGCTATGGCAAGAACTTCCAATACTATGTTGAAGAGTAACGGTGACAGTGGACAGCCCTGTTTAGTCCCCGATCTGAGGGGGAATGCTTTCAGCTTCTGTCCATTGAGTATGATGTTGGCTGTAAATATACATTACTTTAAGATGGCTTCCTTTCAAACATCATAAAACCCAAATACAACAGATGTAAAAACAACTATTGTAACAGTTGTTGTCCTTATTGTATAGACAAATAATTTGCTATTTTACAAACCTCTTATTTCTTTTTTGCCTCTATTTTTTGGGGTTGAGTATTCTCACAATTTTGAGTCTATTTTGGAGCTTAAACAAGTTTTTTTGGTAAAATTAGAGTATATAACTTACCTTACCCAGACTAACTATATGTTTAAGAAAATGATGACATGATTCAAAATAATAAAAATATTAAATATTTGATTCTTTTAGATCTTTCCATGTATTTAATAAAAATATACTATGCATGGTATACTTGAGCATGTTTTTATCTTTTCCCCCTCTCCTATAAGCCATTTTCTTTCTGACTGAAACTATTACAAGAATCCAGTAGCATCCTATCTACATTTTTTTATTTACTTATTATTTTACCAGAGCAGTACTTAGCTCTGGCTTATGGCAGTGTGGGGATTGAACCTGGGAGTTGAGAGCCTCAGGCTTGAAAGTCTCTTTGAATAACCATTATGCTATACCCCATCCACCTATCTACATTTTATATCCATATATCTTAGCAAATGATCTCACCAAATTATGAAGCTAATTAACCCAGGAATTTTCTCATAGATAAATGTCCTTTGCAGAATCTGATGTTCTGTTCCCTTGAAAGGACCTTCTCAGTTTAAATTATGTGGAGTACTTATGAATAAAATAATTTCTATCCTTCTCATTTATTTATGTCATAAGGAGTACTTACATATTAAGTAATATTTCGGGTTATACCCAAATGTGTATTTATTTAATAGTTTATCATATTTATTGTATTAGTTTAAATTTTAATATTAGGAGTGCTTTCACTCAGATCTTGGTTCTCTTTGATATTGTGTAATAACTGCTACGATTATTGCTCTCTTATATAACTTTCTTTCTTATTTGCACTATATTAACCACATAATGTATACCTCTTAATACTTCTGCTCATGCAGGTCTCTCTCTGTTTCTCTCCCTCTCTATCTCCCCCTTACTTCTTGATTTCTGACAGTCTCTACCTAACTAGTAAAGATAATATAAAATAATGTTATGATGAAAAAAAAGATATATAAAAGCCTAGTATGAGTGGTTAAGTATACATATTGTTAGTCAAGTGACATCGTTTCATGGTAATTTCAAATTAAAAGCAAGAGCATATGGTCATACTAATCCATTCATATTCTTTTATCTGTAAGTTTTTCTCTATATTATACTCATTTGTATTCATATTAGACTAAACATAAGTTCATGTAGTTATTTTGAACTCCAACACATTTGCACATATTGTAGTATTCTCTCAATTATTGTTAACCTCCCACTGTGAGAAAATGAACTTTAGTCATTTTTTGTCTACTTACCAAAAAATTCAATTTTAGTATACAAGAGAAGCTGTGTCAAAATTCTTATATTTACCTCTGTGGGGGAACATTTGCCTCAACTAGAGCACAATGCTATGTAGTTCACTTTCATTTGGTGTTTAAGATTGCTCTTATTTTCCCATTTACACGAACACATTTTTCTCTTAGTCTCTAAGTGAGTTGTTTTTAAAATGATAATATATAATGAGATACTTCTATCCCATTCCATGTTTATGTTTAGGACTCCCTCATAGATCTCTCTGTCATTGCCTTAGGACTGCTAGTGAGTACCTCATCACTTCCCTTGGTGTTCTAAGACAGATGAAAAAAAGTTATGTAGGTGGTATTTCCTTACACTAGCCATAACCAAATATTCAGAAAAATCTGGTTTTAAGTCCTTGTTAAAACAATTTGTCAGTACCTCCCACAATCATTACACACTATTTAACATAATGAAGGACATAGTGATTATAATCATTATACAGTGTATTTTTTCTTTTTTAAAATTATCTTTATTTATTGGATAGAGATAGCCAGAAATCTAGAGGGTAGGGGGAGATAGAGAAGGATTGAGAGAGAGAGACAGAGACAGAGAGAGAGAGAGAGAGGGAGGGAGGGAGGGAGAGAAAGAGAGACCTTCAGCACTGCTTCACCACTCACAGAGCTTTCTCTCTGCTGGTGGGGACTTGGGCTTGAACCCGGGTCCTTGCGCATTGTAACACGTATACTCAACCAGGTGCACCATCACCTGGCTCACTGCAGTGTTTTTTTTTTTGTTGTTGTTTTGTTTTTTGCCTTGTTCAATGTAGTCAAGAACTTTTGGAATATATTTCTAATTTAACTCACCTGTATTTGAAGTTTTACTGGGAGACTTATCATTGATATGTACTCCCAACCCGACAGGTTTTAGTGATTGCTTGAATGTTTCATTAGCAGTTAATGGGAGACTTGCTGTGCCTTTTGGTCATCATGGTTCATGACTGGCAGTTATGAAGAAAAACATAGAACCTTTCTCATCTATAACTTTCAGGGACATTCTGTAGAAACAGAATCCCACTCATAGGTGGAAATTAAGAAACAAAGGCAGAAGGGAAACATAAAGCTTGGACTGAATGAGGTATATTGTACCAAAGCACTTCACTCTGGGAAAATAGGGGAAGGGAAAGAGGCAGAGGGAGTTTTGATATCTTGGTGCATGATGTTGGAAAAGGACCAGAGTTGTGAGCAAATGTGTAATGTGGACAACTATCACGGGAGGATAGGAAACTGTATTCATGTGCAGCATATAGCTGTCCTATAAGTCATTAACATCCACCAATAAAGTGATAAAATATGGATAGAATGAATAAATATCTTATTTTACATAGGAGAGCCTTTACTTGATACAGACATTCATGATTTTCAATACCAGCCTTTCAAGTATCCCCAAATAATGGTTCTTGAAATGTACACAAGTGGAGGTAATGTGCCGCAAATTGTGTCAAGCCCAAAGTGCACCTTTAGGTGATATTAGCCATGAAAACACCCCATGTTATGGATACTAGCAGTTGAAAATTACTAGACTGAAAGAGAAGTCTATGGCAATGATTAATGTAAATTATATGTTCATGTGGACTGTTTGTTTCATACTCAGATTATATTGTTCATCTCAGTTACCATGTTGCTAAATGATAAGAAGAGCATAATTAATATCTAGGATTCAAAGACATAATAAGAAAAGTGCACAAAATATAAAATTTTGAGTTTTTCATTATAGTGCTTATTTGTAATAGTAGAAAGATTATTATAACCTACATTCAACAATGGAGAAGTTACTAAAATATACCTGGCATTTCACTGTAATGTAACAATTTATAATCATCAAAGTATAATTTAGAAGATCATTTAATTGCAACATATACTAGGCAATGCATGTTTTGAAATACGCACAGAGTGATTATTGTCATTGATATATGTTTTTATTATTTAAGAAAGGAGACATTAACAAAACCATAGTATAAGAGGGGTACAATTCCGCACAACTCCCATAACCTGATCTCCATATCTCATCCCCTCCCCTGATAGCCTTCCCATTCTCTATCTCTCTGGGAGTATGGATCCAGGGTTGTTGTGGGTTGCAGAGGGTGGAAGGTCTGGCTTCTGTAATTGCTTCCCCGCTGAACATGGGCGTTGACTGGTCAATCCATACTCCCAGTCTGCCTCTCTCTTTCCCTAGTAGGGTGAGGCTCTGAGGAAGTGGAGCTCCAGTACACATTGATGGGGTCATCTGTCCAGGGAAGTCTGGTCAGCATTTTTCTGGCATCCGGAACCTGGTGGCTGAAAAGAGAGTTAACATACAAAGCCAAACAAATTGTTGAACAATCATGGACCTAAAGACTGGAATAGTGCAGATGAAGTGTTGGGGGTATTCCCTGCATGCTCTTGTGTACTTCTGCTTTCAAGTATATATTTTTCCCCTAGTTTATGGGCACAGGTAAACCTATGCTCTATCTCAGGGGACCTGGACTATATCTAGGTTTGGGGACTTTATTGGGGAGTGGACCACCAGGAATGGAATTAGAGAATACTATGAAAGGAAAGGTCTCACCAGAGTGATGAAGCTGAAGGGTTGTCATTCCACACCTGAAGTCTCTGGTCACAGGCTGAAGTGCAGCATGCTGGGGTGGCACTCATTGTGTTGATTAGGTTGTGATCCGCAGATACAATATTATTTGATTTGAATTGAGAGCAGCATTCAGAAAGGTGGGCCCCACCCTAAGGTTCCAGGACTGGGGGAAATATAGGCTCTATAGTGGAAATGTGAGGTTCCTGTTGTCTTAGGGTTCAAGAAGACAATGGGTAGTTATTGTTATCGTCACATTATTTGGTGATAGGGTTAACTTTGGAAAGTCCCTTTGATAGGGTTTGGGGTATAATACCCAGCATCTTGTACTGTTGGTTGCTTCTGTTAAACCTGGTCTAGGCTTTTGGGAGAGAACATATCAAAGACAGCCTATGTATTAAAAAGACTCAGTCTGTGTTTTAAGAAGTTCTAGACATATTATCAGTTTTTCGCCTCTCATATTAATTAAATAGTGGTTTATATAATGTTTACACTTTAATAGGATTGTACATAAACACCACTCCCACCAGCAAAAGACTGTGTCCCACCCACACCTGCCCCCCAATCCCCTGCCGTGCTGGGAAGCCCAATGGCCACCCTCCCCTTGACTACAGTGTTTTTACATTGGTGCCCTGCTCTCGATTTAATCAGATCCTGCTTTTAGTTTCCCTTTCTGTTCTTCTTTCTCAACTTCTGTTGATGAGTGGGGACATCCCATACTCATCTAATCTTTCTGACTTAGCTGACTTAACATAATTCCTTCTAGCTCTGTCCAAGATGGGTCAGATAAGGTGGGCTCATTGTTCTTAATATCTGCATAGTATTCTATTGTGTATATGTACCATAGCTTTCTCAGCTACTCATTTTCTGTTGGGCACCTGGGTTCCTTCCAGATTTTAGCTATTATGAATTGTGCTGCTATGAACATAGAAGTACACACATGTTTTTGGTTGGGCATTATGGAATCCTTGGGGTATATCCCCAGGAGAGGAAATACTGGGTCATATATGGAAGGTCTATGTCTAGCCTTGTAAGAGTTCTCCAGACTGTTCTCCAGAGAGGCTGGACCAATTTACATTGGCACCAGCAGTGTAGAAGGGTTCCTCTGGCCCCACAGCCTCTCTAACATTAGTTACTGCTGTCCTTTTTGATGTATGCCATTCTCACAGGAGTGACGTGGTATCTCAATGTTGTCTTTATTTGCATCTCTCTGACAAACAGTGACCTGGAACAGTTTTTCATAAGTTTGTTAGCCTTTTGGATCTCCTCTGAAGTGAATGTCTTGTTCATATCCTCTGCCCATTTTTGGATGGGGTCATTTGCTTTTTTGGTGCTAAGTTTGCTGAGATCTCTGTATATTTTACAGAGATCTCAATTCTATGAATTTGAGTCTTCGCCATTTTTTGTTTAGTGAGTCTGCCTAGGGGTATGCGTATCTTGTTTAATTTTTCAAAGAACCAATATTTGGCTTCATTGATCTTCTGTATGGTTCTCTTATTTTCAATGCTGTTTATTTCTGCTCTAATCTTACTGATTTCTGTTCGTCTGGTTGCTTTAGGGTTCCTTTGTTCCTCTTTCTCTAATTCCTTGAGGTATGCAGTAAGGTTGTTTGTTTTTTTTTTTTTCTTTTTGTTTAATATGTGATTGTATGGCTATGAGTTTCCCTCTCAGTACTGCTTTAGTTGTGTCCCAAATATTTTGATAGCTTGTGTCTTCATTTTCATTTTTATCCAAAAACATTTGT
Organism: Erinaceus europaeus; assembly: GCF_950295315.1. Lineage (NCBI taxonomy): Eukaryota > Metazoa > Chordata > Mammalia > Eulipotyphla > Erinaceidae > Erinaceus > Erinaceus europaeus. The sequence continues at coordinate 58,347,470 of NC_080169.1, read as the reverse complement.
ATTTCCTGCTTGAGTGTCTCTCTGGCCCAGTGGTTCTTAAGCAGTATGTTGTTTAGTTTCCAAATTCTGTGACTTTTAATAATTTTCTGTTTGTTGTTAAATGTTAGTTTTACTCCACTGTGGTCTGAGAAAATACTTGGGATGATTTCAATGCTCTTAAATTTATTGATGTTGTCTTTGTGGCCTAACATATGTTCTATCCTTGAGTATGTGTTGTATGGATTTGAAAAGAATGTGTATTCCAATTTTTGGGGGTGAAGAGCTCTGAAATGGTCCAAGAGGTCTAGTCTGTCCATCTCCTCATTTAATTCTCTTGTTTCTTTGTTGATTCTGTGTTTTGTTGATCTGTCTAAGTGTGAGAGTTGGGTGTTAAAGTCTCCCACTATTATTATATTACTATTGATGTATTTTTGAAGTTCTTTCAGTAGGTGCTTGATGTATTTATGTGGTCCCTCATTGAGTGCATAGATGTTAATAATTGTTATATCTTCTTGGCTGATTGATCCATTAATCATTATGTAATGACCTTACCTATCTTTTATTACTTTATTTAATTTAAAATCTATTGTGTCTGAGATGAGAATGGCTGTTCCTGCCATTTTTTGTGGTCTGTTAGCCTGTATGATAGTTTTCCATTCTTTCACTTTAAGTCTGTGTTTATCTTGTTGTGACAGATGGGATTCTTGCAAGCAGCATATGGTTGGGTTATGTTTTCTGATCCATCCTCCCACTCTGTGCCTTTTGATGGGTGAAGTTAAGCCATTGACATTTACTGATATTATGGATTTAATATGTTGTAGTGCCATTGTTCAACAAGTTTTTATTTGATATATTGCAAGTATTATAGTGATGTTCTTGTTTATAAGAGGTCTTTTAAAACCTCTTTCAGGGCCGGTTTGGTGATGGTTTATTCTTTTAACTGTTGTTTGTCTGAGAAAGTTTTGATGATTCCATGTAGTTTGAATGAAAGTCTAGCAGGATATATTATCCTTGGTTGAAACCCTTTTTCATTCAGGGCTCGATAGATATCTTGTCATTCTCTTCTGGCCTTTAGAGTTTGGAGAAGTCTGCTGATAGTCTTATGGGATTTCCCCTGTATGTGACTTTTTATTTTTCTCTTGCAGCCTTTAGGATCCTTTCTTTATCCTTACTCCTTTTCATTGTGACTATGATGTGTCTTGGTGTCTTCAGGTCTGGTTTGATTCTGTTTGGGACTCTCTGAGCCTCTTGGATCTTAATGTCCTTTCTGTTGTTCAGGTCTGGGAAGTTTTCTTCTATAATTTCCTCTAGAATGCTTGCTCCCCCTTCCTCTCTTTCTTCCTCTAGCAGGCCAATTATACAAATGTTACTTCTTTTGAGATCATCCCATATGTCTCTGCTGTTGTTTTCAGTGTCTTGCAATCACTTTTTGAGCTCTTTCACCTCTTTCTTAGTTTTCTCTAGCTCATCCTCTGTCTGGATAATTCTGTTTTCTACTTCTGCTAGTCTGCTTTCCCTTCCCTTGGTTGCTTTCTTCATTTCAGCTATTTCAGCCTTCAGTTTTCTTATTGCCTCAAGGTAGTTAGTATTTTCCTTGAGGGTCTCCTCTGTTGTTTCCCTAATACTACTATTCCTTTCCTCCAAAGTTGTTTTCATTTTTGTTATTAATAAATTTATTATTGCTTGCATGTTTTTCTTATCTATGGTTACTTCTGGCTGATTTGTAGTTTCTTCTAGGCTCTTGTCTTCATTCATTGTATTCGCAGTTTTATTTTTTCTTGATCTACCCATTTTTAATGTGTTTTTTAATTTTATATTCTGTTTTTCCTCAGTTGTTTGTTTCATGTACAAGCCACACTATATTAAATACCTTTATGACTAATGCATTCACAACCTTCTGAAATTACAGTAGTAACTAAAGCAATGACTGAAGCAATTTAACCAATACCAGTTAGTCTCAGAATGTCTTTAGTTCAAGAAAAAAAGCCACTAAATCTAAATGAAAAAGAAAGAGAAAGAAAAAAAAGGGATAGCAGTAATAGACAATTATGCAAATCTACTGACCACTGTAGATTTTAGGGGTAGCAAGAGGGGAAGGGGAAGTAGAGCAGAGACACACACAAAGAGAGTCCGCTCTGAGTCAGATTTCTTCCCTGAAATAGTTCACAAATAAGTATCAGTAAATTCAGAAGGAAAAGGGAGGAGGAAGGGAGAAAGGAATATGGGAAAAAAGGGAGAAAAGAAAAAAGAAAAGAGGGAAACAGAAAAAAAAAAGCAGTTAAAGGAGAGTTGTTTTTTTTTTTTTTTAATTGGCTTGGAGGTGAGAGAAGGGTGATAGTGTAAAGAGGAGGTATGAAAAGTGAGACAAGTTTCCCTCACAGTGGGTGATAATTCGTGTCACCTAGCAATTGAAAGTATATTAAGAGTTAATTTTGGTGAACCTGAGGGAGGGGGGAAAAGGGATATGCACACTGTATATATAATAGTTCTTCTTCTAGCGTTTGCCCTTCTTCCGTAGCCAGTCAACAGCGTCAGGTTGAGCCTGATGTAAAATTTCGAGACCTCCTTTGAATCTGGAGAGGTGGCAGTCGTTGACTATGTGGGTCATAGTCTGTCTGTAGCCACAGGGGCAGTTCAGGTCATCTCTGGCTCCCCAGCGATGGAACATAGCGGCGCACCGGCCATGGCCTGTTCGATAGCGATTGAGGAGGGCCCAATCATAACGTGCTAGGTCAAAGCCGGGTTGATACTTGCAGGGGTCTGTAAAATAGAACAAAGTAAAAAGCCCAAGCAGTGGGTCTGCAGCTTGGAGAGCTCCCAGTTAGCCTATGCACGTTGAGTCTAGACAACTGATTACAAAAGAAAACACAATACAAAACAAATGAGAAAAAAGGGAAAAAAAAACAACAAACTTTCAAGCAGTCTTTCCCAGGCTGGGTAAGGCTTGCTTGATTAGCTAATTGTCACTACAAATGGGTCTAAGTCCCTTACTAAGAGGAAAAACAAAAACAGCCTAGAAATTTGGAAGTAGGGTTTAATGGCACCCAGGTGGGCCAGGAATCTTGGTAATGAAAGGAGCTCAATGGGGAGCCTGTTAGCAGCAGCTCCCTAACCCCAGGGTCTGGTTTTGGGGAGAGGGGGGCTGAGAGAAATAATCAAGAAATTTCCTTTCTTTTTGCTCTAATTTTTAAGCAAAATTGAATTATAGTCACCTCCTTGGTCCATGTTTAGGATGCTTCCTTGCTTGTCCCGCTGCAGGCCAGGATTTCAAGGCTTTCTAGCAGTTTTTGTCAGAGCCCATAGGTGCTGCTACTTTCCTTTTGCCATCTTGGCTTCACCTCCTCATTGATATTTTATTTGTGTGTGTGTGCCACCAGGGTTATCTTTAGGGCTCAGTGCCAACATGACAAATCCATTACTCTGATGACCATATTTTCCTTTTATATTTTTATTTCTATTTTTAAAAATGAGAGCAGAGATAATTTGAAAAGAAAGGAGGAGACAGGGAGAGAGAAAGATAGACACCTGGAGACCTGCTTCACCGCTAGTAAAGCTCCCTGCCCCTGGCCCACAATTGGGAAGCAAGGATTTGAACTAATATCTTTGCTCTTGGAAACTGGTAATGTGAATGCTCAACTGATGTCTTTTAAAATTAAGTTCACTATATACTGTATCTATGTGCATAATATATTTACTATGTTAAAACATTCCCTCTTGTGGGATTTGATCCTGAGGCCAGGCATGTTTACCTTTGAGCTGTTGCCATGTACCTGCTAGTGAATACTTGATATCCTTTAATATTCTCTTTCAGATGAGAGAAAGGTAGAAGTTCCTTCCCTTCACTGACCTAAACTGAAGATTGAGAAAAAGCTCAGCAGGTTAATCCCCATCAAGGCAATGTTCCAGTACCTTCTACATTAGTAATAGACCATTTAGCACAATGAGAGCATGTTGAGTCTAAATACTGACCAATTTAGTGTATTTGGTACAGCACAGTCATGTACTTTTGGAATATATTTCAAATTTAACTGAATTGTTTCTGAAAAAAAATCTAGGTATTAACAAAGTTAGAGTTTCATTTGTAAATTACTATAATGTCAGTAATAGGTACACTGCCTGTCCATACCCACATCACCCTATTTTATTTTATTTTATTTTATTTTATTTTATTTTATTTTATTTATATTTTTCTTGCCACCCAGGTTATTGCTGGGGCTCAGTGATGGTATTACAAATCTACTACTGCCCACTGCCATACATTTTCCAATTGTGTCTTTCTTTGTTGTTTGATAGGACTAAAAGAAATTGGAGGGGGTAGATAGGAAGGGAGAGAGGAAGATAGAAGTCTGCAGACCTCCTCACTGCAAGTGGAGAGGGAGCTCAAACCCAGATAGTTGCACATAATAATATGTGTGTGTAAATGAGTGTGCTAGCCCCCTTTTTTTCTTACTTAATGACAGAAAGAGAAAGATGCAGAGAAAGATCAGAGCACTTCTTAACCCTACTTTCTAGTGATATAGAAGAGTGAGCGGGTTCGGTGGTAGCACAGTGGGTTAAGCGCATGTGGTGCAAAGTACCACATGCGCTTAAATATCTGGTTCAAGCCCTCGGCTCCCCAGCTGTAGGGGCGTCACTTCACAGGTGGTGAAGCAGGTCTGCAGATGTCTGTCTTTCTCTCCCCCTCTCTGTCTTCCCTTCCTCTCTCCATTTCTCTCTGTCCTGTCCAACAACAATGACATCAATGACAACAACAATAATAACTACAACAATAAAACAAGTGCAACAAAAGGGAAAATAAATAATAAAAAAATGTAAGAAAAGAAGATTGAACCAGGAATCAGACACAAGTCTCTTTGCATAACCATTAGGCTATTTCACCTGTCCTTTAGTAGGCTGCTTTAAGGACTGGAGTTTGTTAACTGAACTCCATCATTCTGTATAAATATATCCCTTATTGAGAAACACACACACACACACCTTTAGGTATAGGATATTAAGAGGTTTTGGCCAAATAGTACAGATTTCCTGGGGGATCTAACATTCACTATTGTCACTAAACAGCACAGTATTGTATATTTGAAAGTTGCTAATAAAGTAAATTTAGATGTTCTAATAAAATCATAATTACATAAAGTTGTAGATGGGTTAATTTTTCTGGTAATCACTTAGAGTATATATTTTCTTCAAGTCCTTATTCGCTATACACAATATCATTTGGTAGTTGTATCTCAACACAGCTAGGAAACTACTACAAACATATAAGCACCTCTTTTCAGTTGTTTCTTTCAATTCTTAAAATGATGAGGTTCACCTTTCTCATTTCCTTTAAGCATAAAAAGTTTCTAATGCAGTAGCCCAGGATACCACCTCTACTATAATCCTGACATTTTTACAAGAAATCTTGGAGAAAATCTTGGCTATATTCAGGTGCTAAAAATTAAAGCCTGAGATTTTCATGCTTTTGTAACTGAAGGGCAACATTTTTCAGCATCTAACTGGTGGACATCTTATCTTTCCCATAAAAATAGATAGTATACATAGTAAATATTTAAACTGTGACCTTTTTCTAAACCATAAATGATGAATGCACTTTTATATCAACTTTAATATCAGTTTGATTATTTTATTTTGCTTATACAAGTATTGATAATAATATTCACATTTAAAAGACATTAGACATGATAAAATATGTTTCTTGCCATCTTAGAGTATAATTCAAATGAAAGTGTTTGTGTAACTCAAATATGAGCAAATGTAAACATAGATTGTTTTGAAAAAAACAAACAAAAACCAGAATATTTTTAAGGCTAATTGCCTAGAAGTATCTGCCATGGCTTATTTTTGTCATAATATAAATGTTAAGTGTAAACATAAAAATAATATGAAAATGCCTATAGCATACTATTATAATACAATATTTTTGTTGAACAAGAGATAATTATGACAAAATGAGAGCAAACCTTCCTCAACGATATCTATGGGTCTTGACTTGCATTAGAACATGACTATACATGTCACAAATATGAAAGCAAAACACCACTGTAAATCATTAATCTTCTTAATCAATGGCAAATATGCCAAAGTGAAAAAAAACAATATATGCAATAGGAACACAGGGAAATCTCTGTTAGCATGGAGCTGAATTATCCTATAATTGCAAACATTAGAAAGTGAGAATTTGAATATGCTAAAATTTGTTCTAAAAACATTAACATTTCTGTATTTCAACTTTTTAAATTTTTTAAAATGTGTACAGCCAGTTATTATAATTATTATCTACCAGATTCTTCTATCACCTTATAAGTGAAGTAATGATTTACATGGTAATGCTATATCACATGGGTATAAATTCTTATACTTCCATGATAGGTTATCTGTACATCATTCCAATCCCCAGTTTAGGACCTTCTTGACCATAGTGCAGTGGGTTTCCAATGCCCACAGAAACACCTTCCTATTTCCTTAGTCTGGCTATAATAGAAATGAAACTACCATGTGTAGTTTCATCCTATGTTTCCCCCTTCTTTTATTATTTTTTCTTTATCTCTTTTTATTCTTTTCTCTTTCTCTTTCTTTCTTTTCTCCTTTGCCATCAGGGTCATTAGTGAGACTTAGTTCCTGCACAACAGATTCACTGCTCCTAGCATTTTTTTCTTTTTCTTTTTTGGATAAACACAGATAGAAATTGAGAGTGGAGTGGAAGAGAGAGAGAGAGAGAGAGAGAGAGGGAGAGAGAGACATACAGCACTGCTTCACCACTCATGAATCCTCCCCACACACACACAGGAAGGAGTTTGAGACTTGAACTGAGGTCCTTTTACATGGCAATGTGTGTCCTACTGGGTACACCCCACTCTACCCCTTATTTCATTTCTTATATTCCACCTAGAAGTGAGATATCATCTGTTAATCATCACTTTTCTTTCTTTCATCACATTTATTTATTTATTATTATTTAAAGCTTTATTTATATTCCCTTTTGTTGCCCTTGTTTAACATTGTTGTGGTTATTGATGTCGTTGTTGTTTGATAGGACAGAGAGAAATGGAGAGAGGAAGGGTAGACAGAGAGGGGGAGAGAAAGACACCTGCAGACCTGCTTCACCACTTGTGAAGCGACTCCCCTGCAGGTGGGGAGCCAGGGGCTCAAACCCAGATCCTTACACCATCTTTGTGCTTTGCACCACATGTGCTTAACATGCTGCACCACCACCCGACTCCTTATGTATTTATTTATTTATTTATTTATTGGCTAATCTCATTTAACATGGTTCCATCAAGTTCCATCCAAGATGAAACAAGGAGATGATATAATTTTAAATAGCTGAGTAGAATTCTGTTATGTATAGATGAATGTTCTGGCCTTTATTAGAGTCTTCTTTTATTGTATTTTCTAATTTCCTTTAAGGAACAGAAAGCTAAGCACTGTGGTAAGAGATGTTATTACTACTCAGATTCATTCACTGTGAAGGTATTTTTGTCCAGTTGCTGATTTTAAGAGAATTCATTTTAAAAGATCAGTGTGAAACGTATGTATTACTCTTCCCTGTATTCTTCTAAAATGTAAATTATGTAGGTCACATATTTGAATATGCTTCCTATTGTATTACACTTCAAAAATGTCACCATTTGGTGTTTTATTTCTCTTTTTGTAATTTATGTATTTATTAGATAGAGGCAGGGAAATTGAGATGGGAGGGGTAGATAAAGAGGGAGAAAAGGACATAAAGACACCTACAGCCCTGATTCACCACTTGTGAAGCTTTCACCCTGCAGATGGTGACCAGGGTCCTGAATCAGTTTTTTTTTTTATTTTTTTTATTTTTTTTATTTATTTCCTTTTGTTGCCCTTGTTTTATTGTTGTAGTTATTACTGTCGTCGTTGTTGGATATGACAGAGAAATGGAGAGAGAAGGGGAAGACAGGGGGAGAGAAAGATAGACACCTGCAGACTTGCTTCACCGTTTGTGAAGCAATTCCCCTGCAGGTGGCGAGCCAGGGGCTTGAACCGGGATCCTTATGAGTCCTTGTGCTTTGCGCCATGGGTGCTTAACCCTCTGTGCTACCACCCGACTCCCCTGAACCTCAGTTCTTGCTCACTGTAATGTGAGCGCATAACCAGGTGCACCACTGCCTGGCTCCTGGTGTTTTCTTTTCTTTTTTTCTTTTTTTTTTGGGGGGGGGCTGTGGTGTTTTCTTTTTCGAGATTAATTAATGAATTGTAATCTAAATGGGTGATAGGCATTCACACACTCTCTAGGGAAGTTTGTATATAAAGATAGGATCAAGTTGAAATTGTGCAGTAAAACTGGCACTGTGGTCAGTTATAAGCCTCCCCATCAGACACTATCCTCAGACCCTTGGATCAACCTCACAACTGCAGTGTTGAATTATTCCCTCCCTAGCTTTCCTCACTAGCATTGCAGATCCTTAATCTTTCTCATGAAAGTTATTTTGGTTGCAGGACTTTTATGAAAGCCTCTCAGATTGCCTCAAGCTAACCTGCATACTCAGGTTTAGACCAAATAATCAACTGAAATTAATAGGAAACATGTTGCTGCATCTCTGACTGGACCTTACTTGCTCGGTTTCCTTCAGTTCTGCACACCTGCCTTTTAAGTACCTTGAGGATTATTGTGGCTGCTACAGAATAAAGTAGATACCATGTTTTGGTGACTCTTTCAGACTTGTCCTTTTCACTAAAAGTTGGATTTTCTTGTACATGGGCCACAGATCAATTTCAGCAACATGAATGTTTGTAATATACATAAAGGAGCTGAATGAAGACACTGGAACAAAATGCTGAGTCCCAAATGAAGCAAATTAGGAAGATGAAAAATAATGAAGGGCAATGAGAACTGATTCAAGGAGAACAGAGTTGAAGTGAGATATCCAGCCAACTTAAATGAAGGGAAATATTAAATAATTTAGAAGCAAAGAGCTAACCTGGAGAATATATATTAAATATAAGAGTCAGCAGCTAAGTTAGTTTGAAAGTCACTATAGAAAATCACAAAAGATATCAACTGCAATAAAACTAAAAAGACATTATTAAAAACACAATAATGGTTTATGCTTTAAAAGAAGTAGAATATCTATCAACAGTGAAAAGTTACAACCAAAACTCTGATTATATCACTCTAGAAATATTCGTATTCATTTAAATTCATAAGAAGCTTTATTGGGTTTAAAGTCTCACAAACATGCAAATTCTGATTTATTTTATGATGAATCTTCTTACTGGAAAGTTTTTTCTACAGATGCATCACCTATTTTTTATATAAACTGTTCATAAAACATTTTAGCAAAATAATATCTTCTGATAAAACTGTGACTATAGATAGATTATAATTTGCATCAGTTTTAAAGTAGGGAGACTACAAAATTAGGGAGATATCCCTAGGTCTTACACATTAAGACACTGAGCCAAGATTCAAAGTCCAATAGACTTTAGAATCAGTATTTTGTTTGCTTTTTTTTTTTTTTTTTTTACTTTATTGGACAGGTTAATGCATTGAATTCTCATTTCCCATGATAGGTGTCTGAAAAATTCTCTCACCCCCAACAACTTAGGGTTTTATTCTACCCTCATGCACCAGAACCCCAAAGGCCCTCCTCTTACCCCACCCCAATTCCCCACTACCTCACGCCCCTTCATACCCTTGCTTCCCCAGTGTCCTCTGCTTTCATGCAATACACAAAGCCTAGAACAGGGTTCTTAATAAGTATGTCACCTTGACAATTTTAAGCAAAAAAAAAAAAGTCATCATAGTAACTTTTACTAACAAAATTAACTAAAGTACAGAATGGTTAGGTAACTTTGCTAATGTTTCATAGTTACTCAAGGACTTTTTAATTCATATGTCCTCTATGTTTCGTTATGCCTCATACTATTCCCAAACTTATTTCTTTGTCAGATTTTGTGTACAAAGAGGGTAAAGGAAACAAATGATTCTAGACTGGAAACTGCTAGTATATATCATGTTATGTACTATGTGCCTTTTTTATTTTTTATTTATTTAAGCAAGGAGACATTAACAAAATCATAGGATGGGCGGGGGGTACAACTCCACACAATTCCTGCCACCCAATCTCCATATCCCATCCCCTCCCCAACAGCTTTCCCATTCTCTATCCCTCTGAGAGCATGGACCCAGGGTCTTTGTGGGTTGTGGAAGGTCTGGCTTCTGTAATTGCTTCCCCGCTGAACATGGGCATTGACTAGTTGATCCATACTCCCAGTTTGCCTCTCTCTTTCCCTAGTAGGGTGAGTCTCTGGGGAAGCAGAGCTCCAGGACGCATTGGTGGGGTCTTCAGTCCAGGGAAGCCTGGCCGGCATCCTGATGGCATCTGGAACCTGGTGGCTGAAAAGAGAGTTAACATACAAAGCCAAACAAATTGTTGAGCAATCATGGACCCAAAAGTTGGAATAGTGGAGATGAAGTGTTGGGGGTACTCACTGCAAATTCTAGTGTATTACTGCTTTTAGGTATATATTTGCCCTGGTTTATGGACACATGTGAACATATGCTCTAGGTTTTGGGACTTTGTTAGGAAGTGAACCACCTGGGATGGAATTAGAGAATACTATGAAAGGAAAGGTCTCACCTGAGTGATGAAGTTGAAAGGTTGTCATTCCACACCTGAAGTCTCTGTACACATTCTGAAGTGAAGCATGCTGGGGTGGCGCTAGTTGTGTTGACTAGATTGCGATCAGTGGATGTGATATTATTTGATAAGAATTGGGAGAAGCATACGGGAAAGTGGGCCCTACGCTAGGGTCCCAGGACTCGGGGAAGTTTAGGCTCTATAGTGGAAATGTGAGGTTCCTGCTGTCTTAGGGTTCAAGAAGACAATGGATAGTTACTGTTATCATCACATTATTTGGTAATTGGGTTAACTTTGAAAAGTCCCTTTGTGAGACATACAGTCAATTTTTCCCCCTCTCATATTAATTAAATAGTGATTTAAATGACTACAATTTAATAGGTGTGTATATTAACACCTGCTTTTTTGTGGTGCCAATGATTTAATCATGGACCTTTTAGAGCCTCAAGTCATGGAAGTCATTCTGATAATCATTTTTCTCTCTTTTTAACCCCAGTATTTTTATTTTTATACCTGGTCATAATGTATATTGATAAAGCAGCCCCACCCCAAGAAAATGTTTTATCATAAGTAAAATAATATTGTACTTCTGTAGAATTTTTCAAATGAGGTCTTATCAAGTCACCTCCAGAAATAAATGGATAATGTTCTTTTTATTTTAATCAAATTATTCAAACCAGAAATTATTAATAAAATACAAAAAGCTGTGTAATTACAGAATTAAACCTTTTAACATAGCAGCTCTAATGCACACAAAATGATCCAAAAGCATTTAATTTCCTCAAGTCATTACAGGAAAACTTAGTAATAATCTGTATTCATTATTTATGCTAGTTACTGTGCAGGCATGCTTACTACTGAACTATTTGCATAGTGTATATTTTACCAATTTGACAAAGTTGCTATTCAGGAAGACATATTATAAGTATTTTGCATTATTATCACATATTTTAATTATAACAACATTTCTCAACTTATTAAAACACTCAGTATATTTTCTAATTGATATATAACACATTTTTAGGATGAATATGAACACTCACGCTCCTTTTTTTAGTTTAATTTTTGATGGGGAAAGAGAGAAAGAGAGCGAGAGAGAGAGAGAGAAACCTGCAGTATTGTTCCTCCTCTTTATGAAACTTTGCCACCACAGGTGGAACTAGGGGCTTGAATCTGGATTCTTGTACATGATAACGTGTGCTCTACCAGGTGTGCCACCACCTGATCTGTCCTTCTCCTTTAAAACATAACTGAATATGTTATTACAATTAAATACCTTAGTTCTTTATTTTTAAAGAATAGATAGAGGCAGAAACAGAGAAAGAGAGTGAAAAAGTCACAGCACTAAAACTTCCTTCAATGTGGTGAGGGTGAGCTAAGCAGTGCTCTGGTAAAAATCAATAAGTTAACCAATTGAAACTATGGGTAAGCTTAGTTTACATTTACAAAAGATTTTGAGAGTTAAATTTCACACAATAGGAGGTGGCATAAATAAAATCTACTAATTTTGGCAGTTTGGCTACATTTAGTCCTCTTGTTTTTTCTTTCTTTCCTTTTATTTTTTTTCTTTTGTCATCTCTTTTTAAGTAATTTTTTTTTGCAAATTCATGTTTAAATTCTCTATATTTCACATATGAGCAAAACCATCCAGTAGTTGTCTTTAACTACCTTACTTATTTTTCTAAGCATAATCATCTCAAGTTCCATCTGTTTTGTCCACAAGGATACAATATCATCTTTTAAATTTGCGGAGAAGTATGCCATTGAGTATGTTTCCTGTAACTTCTCCTTTAAAATTCTTTATTTATCATTGGATAGAGATAGAAAGAAATATAGAATGGAGAGGGAGACACAGAGTGAGAGAGACAGAGACACCTATATCATTGCTTCACCACTTTTGAAGCTTTCCTCCTGAAGGTGGGGACCAGGGATTTGACCCTAGTCCTTGTGCACTATAATGTGTTCACTTAACCAGGTGTACCATCAACTTCTCCCCACCCCCATCCCATAACTTCTTATCCAGTGTTTAAGAATTTGTGAGAATTATGGTAATTTTATAGGGCCTGTTAGGTATTTTCATTTTCTTAAGGATGAGGTGTTAAAAACAGCCTGATCATTTTTTTCAGGTAGTCTATGAAAATTTGCATAATTATTTAAAGTATTTTTGAAAATATTAGAGATCAATATTTCTGATAAAAAATTACTAGTTCTTTTTGATATATGCCATGTTCCCAATGCTTTTTATATTAAATGATGTAGGAAGACATCTACTGTGTATGAGTTCGACAACACTCCATTTAACATTTATAAGACAGAAAAGGAGTGTTTTCATAAGAACAGAAAGAATAAAAACAGAAAATGCCTTTAAAGTGTGATGAGTATGTAAGAAGAGTATAAGGAAATACATGTGGGATGATTTCAGAGGCAAGCCTGATGTGGAAACTTTTTGTGGAGAGAAATAAGAGACAAGTAAGAAAAATGGATCTTTCTTCTTAGGAGGCTTGTTAATATTTCTCAATGAAGAATCTATAATACCATAAAATGCAAATAAACATAAATTTATGTCCAGAGGGGTAGCTCACAGGGGTGGACATATGCCTTGTAATGCAAACAAATAACCTAGGTTCCAGCCCTAGCACAAGGGAGTGCCACACTTTCTGAGGTGACCTCTAGTGCTGTGCTGTCTCCTTTCCCAGAGTCCTTTATGCAATACATCTAGTTCAAGTTTCATTTTGTGTTTTCCCTTTCTGTCCTTGTTTTTTCAGTTCCAACTATGAATGAAGCCTTTTCATTTACAAATCATTTGTCCTCCTTTTGGCTTATCTCACTTCACACAATTCCTTCAAGTTACATACAAAATGAAGCTAAGAAGTTGATGATCATTTTTAACAGCTAAATGGTGTTTCATTCTATACATATACCAACAGGTTCTGGCCACTCATCTGTCATTGGACATTGGGTTGATTCCAAGTTTGGGCTATTTTGAGTGCTGCTAGAGAAAAGTAAAGAATCACCTACAAAGGAAATCCTATGAGACTGTCAGCTTATTTCTCATCAGAAACTCTAACCACCAGAGAGTACTGACAATACACATTGAAATTTCTGAGTGAAAAAGGACCTCTTTCCAGGAATACTCCAACCTGCTAAATTGTCAATCATGTTTTTAGGAAGCATGAACAAAGGGTGAAGCTGAAAGAATTTGTCAAAATTAAACCACTTCTAAGGAAAATGTTGAAGGGGATCATGTGAATGAAATGATTAAATGGCTGCATCATGTGAAAACAAAGCCAGGAAAATAAGCAAAACATTAAAGATCAGGGAGTGGGAAGCAGAATTATGGTTAACAAAGGATAATGGGAGTGTGTTTGTGGTGGGGAGGTTGATGGAGGGATATTGGTGATTTGATGGTAGTGGTAGCGGGATAATGGCATTTTAAAGAGATGAAAATTTGTATTTCTGAAACAGGCTCATAAACTAAGATTATCTCAAAAAATAAAAACTAGTATTAAATTTTACAAATGTGAAATCTAATAAGTAGGTGAGTTATTTTAGAATATAACCTATATTAGAAATAATCAGCTAGTTTAACATATTGACTTAAGATAAAACCACTTTGCATTTATAATTAATCTTATACATTAAAAGATTTTATAGTGTTTAATTATTTCAAATCCTTCCACTAATAATAATCATTTTAACATCATGCAAAGTGATTACTATTTTTCCTTATTTAAAGATTTATTTACTACTGATTAACATAAGAGATAAAATTAGAAAAGAGAGAGAAATAAAAAAACATCAAGCATTATTCTGTCAGATAATATAAGGGAGTTAATACAAAGTCAGGACTGCCTGTATTCTGCTCTAGTCACTGCTCCACCTCCCACGCTGTTATAGTTTTCTTGGTGTGTGTTGGTTTAAGGTTAAGTATCATTTCTAACTCACAGTATACTTCCTATTTTACATGAGCTTCAATTTATCCCTTATAATGCTTAAAAGACTAATTAATGTTTTTGTTTGTTTTTCTTTCTTTTTAAAACATATTAGTGATTTTCTTTTTTTATTTATTTAAGAAAGGAGACATTAGCAAAACCATAGAATGTGAGGGGTACAATTCCTCACAATTCCCATAACCCAATCTCCACATCCCGCCCCCTCCCTTGATAGCCTTCCCATTCTCTATCTCTCTGAGAGTATGGATCTAAGGTCGTTGTGGGTTGCAGAGGGTGGAAGGTCTGGCTTCTGTAATTGCTTCCCCGCTGAACATGGGCGTTGACTGGTCAATCCATACTCCCAGTCTGCCTCTCTCTTTCCCTAGTAGGGTGGGGCTCTGAGGAAGTGGAGCTCCAGCACACATTGATGGGGTCGTCTGTCCAAGGAAGTCTGGTCAGCATCCAGAACCTGGTGGCAGAAAAGAGAGTTAACATACAAAGCCAAACAAATTGTTGAACAATCATGGACCTAAAGACTGTAATAGTGCAGATGAAGTGTTAGGGGTATTCCCTGCATGCTCTTGTGTACTTCTGCTTTCAGGTATATATTTTTCCCCTAGTTTATGGGCACGCGTGAACCTATGCTCTATCTCAGGGGACCTGGACTATATCTAGGTTTGGGGACTTTATTAGGAAGTGGACCACCTGGAATGGAATTAGAGAATACTATGAAAGGAAAGGTCTCACCAGAGTGATGAAGCTGAAGGGTTGTCATTCCACACCTGAAGTCTCTGGTCACAGGCTGAAGTGCAGCATGCTGGGGTGGCACTCGATCCGCAGATACAATATTATTTGATTTGAATTGAGAGCAGCATTCAGAAAGGTGGGCCCCACCCTAAGGTTCCAGGACTGGGGGAAATATAGGCTCTATAGTGGAAATGTGAGGTTCCTGTTGTCTTAGGGTTCAAGAAGACAATGGGTAGTTATTGTTATCGTCACATTATTTGGTGATAGGGTTAACTATGGATAGTCCCTTTGATAGGGTTTGGGGTATAGTATCCAGCATCTTGTATATAGCTGTACTGTTGGTTGCTTCTGTTAAACCTGGTCTAGGCTTTTGGGAGAGAACATATCAAAGACAGCCTATGTATTAAAAAGATTCAGTCTGTGTTTTAAGAAGTTCTAGACATATTATCAGTTTTTCGCCTCTCATATTAATTAAATAGTGGTTTATATGTTTACACCTTAATAAGGTTGTACATAAACACCACTCCCACCACCAAAAGACTGTGTCCCATCCTCACCACCCACCCCGCCTCCCCACCCTCCACCGTGCCAGGAAGCCCAATGGCCACCCTCCCCTTCACCACAGTGTTCTTACATTGGTGCCCTGCTCTCGATTTAATCATATCTTGCTTTTAGTTTCCCTTTCTGTTCTTCTTTCTCAACTTCTGTTGATGAATGGGGACATCCCATACTCATCTTTATCTTTCTGACTTAGCTGACTTAACATAATTCCTTCTAACTCTGTCCAAGATGGGTCAGATAAGGTGGGCTCATTGTTCTTAGTAGCTGCATAGTATTCCATTGTGTATATGTAATTTATTTAGTGATTTTCTGGGTGACTTCACTTGACATAATTCCTCCAAGTTCTGCCAGGCTAGCGTGGGGGTGCCTCTTCCTGGGCAAGTACTTTCTGGGTTGGAGAGAACACAACCAGAACCAGCCTGGGCTGTTACTCACTCAGTGACACAAGGGAGATAACTCAGGAACAGACACGTGGTGATGAGACAATGCAATACCTTTATTGATTAGAGAGCCAAGGCTTTTAAAGGCAGACCCGGAAAATGTGGCAAGTTGGAAATGGAAATGGCTAGGAAAGGGGAAGAGAAAGGTAAATGGGGCTGGAAAGGTAGAAACTTCCTTAGCAACTGTTGTGAGGGTTTTAACTGGTAGGATTAATATTACCTTGCTGGCAGGAGGGTCCTGAGGGTAGAAAGAAGATAGATCAAAGGAATGGAATGGGTGTGGACCTTCCATGCAAAACAATGGTTATGTAAATAGGCCATAGTATCAGGAATGCAGGGGGCTTTGTGATCCCTGAGGAGCTCAACCACTTCTTCACAATTTCCTGACATCTCCCCCTTTCTTTTTATCTAATGGCTATAGTATCAGGAATGCAGGGTGCTTTGTGAGACAGGGTACACCTTTGGGGTTACTCCTGTCCCTCCTTGCTCAACCTCTCAGTAGAGAGAGAGACTGACAGGATAGACGCACTTCTCAGGTCAAGCCCTGCCAGCCTCTACCACATCCTCACAATTTCCTGACAAAGTTCTAATCAAGAAGAGGAAAAGGTGATGCTTTCATAGTTTTAAATAACAGAGTAGTATTCTACTGTGTATATGTACTATAACTTTCTCATATACTCATTTATTGTTGGGCATCTGAGTTGCTTCCACATATGAGCTATTACAAGTAGTGCTGCTATGAACAAGGGAGCACATAAATCTATTTTAATAGGTGTTTTTGCTTTCCTTATATAAACACATAGGAGAGATATTGCTGTGTTGTAGAAAAGGCCCATGTTTGGAGTTCTTACTTACCTCCAAACTATCTTCCACATAAATACTTTAACTGCTAGAAATGATGATTAATTACATTTTTTTTGTTGGAAGAACAGGAATATTGGCATAATTTTAAAGTTCTTTTTTTAATTTAATTTTATAATTTTGATTTATAAAAAGGACTGAGAAAAACCATAGGATAAAGTGTTAAAACTCCACACAGTTCCCACCAGAACTCCATGTCTCCCCCTCCCCTGATAGCTTTCCTTTTCTTTGTCCTTCTGGGAGCATGGACCAAGGGCCATTATGGGGTGCAGAAGGTGGAAGGTCTGGCTTCTGTAATTGCTTCCCCCTGCTAAACATGTGCATTGACAGGTTGACCCATATTCCCAGCCTGTCTCTCTCTGTCCTTGGTGGTCCGGGGCTCTGGGGAAGTGGGGCTCCAGGACATATTGGTGGCCCAGTAAAGTCCAATTGGTATCACGGTAGCATCTGGAACCTGGTGGCTGAAGGAAAAGTTAACATATAAAGTAGAACAAATTGTTGACTAATCATGAACCTAAAGGCTGGAATAGTGCAGATGAAGACTTAGGGGTCTCTGGTTTGTATATAGTTAGTAGGTTTATTTTAGTTATATTCCTACAGACCCAGGATTATACTAGACTTTTTTTTTTCCTGAACCTGACATCTGATATGCAGGTAGACCCAAGTTGTTGTCTGGGCAGATGATGTCATGGCTGGGAAAAGGACCAGAAAGCTGGATAAAGGAAGAGAGTAGCTCCCAAATATGGGAAAGATGTATAAATATTGTTGACAATAAACCCCACCTATTAGATCTGATCTGGGGCTCATATTGGGTTTAGGAGCCTATGTGACCTCTGCATCCCTCACATTCTGTGGTTATGGGTAGGACCATTCCAAGCTGCCCCAATTTCAGAACCCATCTTCCTCAGGTGGGAGATAGAGTATATTGTCCAACCAACCTTTGGAGAATGGAACATTTTCTACTGTTGTTGATCCATGTTGAGGGCAAAGTCCAATGGGGGCCAACGGAGGGGTCTATTGTGTTATTACTGATAGGGATAACCAGTTACAATGAAGAATGGGATTTATTAGAGGTCTAGACCCATCTTGTCTGTTTGGGAATCTCAGTAATCCCCGACGAGGGCCCCAGATGATGGGGTGGACTGATAGTGACTAGAGTCATTGTTAAAGTATAGCATAACATATTTAAGGGGTGGGGGCCCAGTGGTAAGGCATACAGTTAAGTGCACATGGCACAAAGTGCATGGTCCTGCAGAGGGATCCCATCCCTGACTCCCCACTTACAAGGGGGTCGCTTCATAAGCGGTGCAGGTGTCAATCTTTTTCTTCCCCTCTCTGTCTTCCTCTCCTCTCTCGATTTCTCTCTGTCCTGTCCTGCAACAATAACAATAATAACAACAAGTGCAACTAAAATGGGGCTGGGGCATGGCCTCTCGGAGCAGAAGATTTTAATGCAGATATGGAGCCCCAGTGATAACCCTGGAGGCAAAAAAAGTATGCAAAAATATAAAAGAAATAGAAAAAAAGAAATTTTGGCTGGAAAAAATTGGCTATTTCCTTTTCATCATCTGCCAGTGGACATTAAATATAATGTTATATTGTTCTACTTGTCCCTTTTTCTCCTACCCACAGACAGCTAGAATGTGTAGATTAGGTCTCAGATATAAATACATAGAGAGAAAAGCACAGGCTTAAAGTTTGATCCTTAGAAGGATTTTCAGAGGAGAAATAAAAACTATGACAGTGTCGATATCTTCTAGAGATAAGGATGAGGCATGAAGTAAAAGAGACAGAAAATCATCTTCTATACAAAATACAAATGATTTCAAGGAAGAATTATATGAAATACCATTAACATTGTGGAATAATTTCTAGGTTTTAAATAGTCCTACTTTTAGTAATGTTTTCTTATTCTAAAATGAGTTTATCCTTTTTAAATGATCTCATAGGTCATCTCTGGAAATATAATTGTAATTAGAAATACAGAAGAAACTTTTAATAGTCTATCTAATGCCACAGAAGGTCAAAGGGACTGATTCTATCAGATGTGGCAAGATCTAGGGCAATGATGACCTTTTAGAGATCTATTTCTGTGTAAGGACTGGCAGAAGACAAATTGCAAGGGGTGAAGTAAGAAGTGCAGGCGGAAGGAAGAGATGTCTAAAGATCAAGAAGTATGAGCCAAAAAACATGATTAACTAAATGGCAAAAGTTAGAAATTATAACCTATGTAAAAGGAAACAGAAAAAATAAGCCAGTAGGAACAGGTTGCTTGAAAATACTAGAAGAAAAGGAGAAAAACAGTTAATGAATTGCTAAGTTTAAATAGCAGGTACATTTAATAAAAAAAATGTTTTCCTATAGAATTGCATCATTATAACCAGAGGAAAAAATGTCCAACTAGTAGGTAAAATTTATTTATAAACATGAAGTAAATCGTGTTTGAATATAATTAGTAGGAAAGCATCAATAAAGGAGATAAATATTTTAATTCACTAACAGACCTTGGGTAAATCATGCATTAGAGGTAATTAGTAGGAAAATACTTGCATCATCGCAAATAATTTGACATGACTTCATTTACCTATGGGTCTTGAGGCATATCTGAGTATCTAGTTGTTTTCTCAGACCATAGGAATAAGCATACCATGTGAAAATAAAGAATAGCATGTTCTCCAAAACACTGTGAGGTCAGCCTAAACATTTTAACTTAGTGTTAAATTTTATGTTATTATTATCTTTAATGTTTATTTTAAAATTATTTGATTTCTTTATTATTGAATAGAGACAGAAATTGAGAGGGGAGGAGGAGATAGAGGGGGAAGGAGACAGAGAGACACCTGTATCCCTGCTTCAACCCTTGTGAAACTTTCTCCCTGCATGAGTGACCAGGAGCTTGATCCTGGTTCCTTTTGTGCTATAATATGTGTGCTTAACCACTTTATGGCATTTGTTGTCATTATTTATTTATAATTAAATCTGTATCTCTAATGCAAATGGTTTTCTCAGCAATGATTTCTCAGACTGTCAACTATCTCCATGCTAGCTGCTGATACATTTGTCAGAATTTGAGTAATAACACAGTCCCTTCATCTTCTTTTCAGAAGAAACTACTGATTCTTGTAAATTTTTAAACTTCTAATTTCATCTTCTGAAATTCAGAAATAACTCTCCTATCACATGATCACTATTCTCTCATTTAATCTAATGTCTAATATATCATCTTCAAATATATCTTTAATCACTTTTGCTCTCTCTAAAAATATTAACAACTCTAAACTCCTTTGTTTTCTTTAATTCTTTAATTTTTGTCTACTAGAAGAGGAATAATTTGCCAGTATACTTCAAAACATAATTTATTGTCATATTGCATAAATTGTTTATCTCATGTAACATGTATACATATGTATATATAATTAATTTGTAAGCTGAAGTTAAATGTTTAATTTGCTTATTTGGATGAAATTCTCTTCTGTGTATTAGTAATACTAGGATGAATATGTAACTAGGAAAAAAATCATGTCTTGAAACAAAACTGTCTAGTATGGAAAATAGATTAAAAAATTAAAAATTTAAACAAAATTCAAAAGAAAAGAAGAGTTTTAAAAAATAAGCAATGAAAATGAGAAATAATTGTTTCAGAAAAATTTAGCTGGTGGGTAGTGAGTTAGATACCATTGGCTGCTTGGGCTGGGAGTGGCCCGAACAAATAAAATAATAAAATGGTACAACAAAGATTTCATCAAACTTAGTGCATTCATAATATTGTTATTTATTTACAAATGCCAGATCATATAAAACAATGTGATATAAATACTACTAGCTGATGTTTAAGTCCTGAAAGATCTAAAACAAGAAGTTAAGTGCAATAATATATTTCAATTTACAAGTAAACACTTTGATTAAAGTGCTATAACAAAAATGTAGGTGAGCTACTATACAGTTCTGAATACAGGAGTACCAACATGAATAGAATTAAAGGAAATTTTAAGAGACATCTCTCTGACTTTTTTCCTTTTTATTAATACATTTTAGAGTAGCTTTGGGTTTGTATCAATGTTAAGCACACAGTACTGAGAGATCCATATAGTCCTACTCACCACTCCTGTTTCTTCTATTAATATTCTGCATTAGTGTGACACATTTGTTACTGTTCATAAACCAAAAAATGATATACTGTTATTTTCAATAGGATGTAGTTTACATCAAGGTTTTTTTGTGCTGCACTGTTTTATGAAATATGAAGAGCACAGGAATCTGCAATGTGTCATCTAGATAGTGTGTCTGACTGAAGAGTTCAGATTCATCCTCCCCTTCAGCAAGCCAAATCCCAAGAATCCTTTAATTTTTCTATAGTTTTGACTTTTATTATTTAGTTTGAATCAAATACTATGTAAATGTTTAAGTGCCTTATTTGATTTGTCAACGTGTCCTTGTGGTTTCACCATGACTTTTGCAGCTTTTTAATGTCTCATTTCTTATGATTGACTGCTATTCTGTTGGCTGCGCATACCACTGTGTACAACAGTACATATTTCCTTAACTGAAGAGCATCTTTGTTACTTCCATATCTTCTCGATTATGAATAAAACTGGTTGTAAACATTGTATGCACAGTGTGTTGACATGTTTTTTAACTCATTTTGTAAATACCAAGAATCATGACTATCAAATTGTTTGCTAAGAATTTTTTAGCTTTGTCAGAAACAAAAATGCCCATACTATTTATCCTATACTCCCTCAGCATTAATTTAGAGAGTTCATTGCTTCTATGCACTGACAGGCTTTGTGTATTAATATTCTGAATTGTATCCATTCTGATAGAAATGCACTTGTATCTCTGTTACTTTATCGTGTATTCCCTTAATAATATATAAGGTTGAACATACCTTATATACTTATTAATAATCTACAAATAATATTTAGTAAGGTGACCTTTAGATTTTTATCATATTACTATGTTGTTTGTATTGTTAAGTTTTAAGAATTACTTGTATATTTTGGATAAAATACTTTTTATTAAATAGGCTTGTTGGTAATATTTTCTTCCATTATTAAGCTTGCTTTTTTTGTTGTTGTTGTTTGTTTTTTTTTGTTTGTTTGTTTTGTAGTCATCAGGTCTTTATTGCTTTGGGTTCATTTTTTCAGATAGAAACAAACAGAGAGTGAGGGAAAGACACCGGAGCAATGAAGTTTCCTCTTCTGCAGTGGGAGCATGGCTTGAATCTGAGTTGAGTGCATGGTACAGTGGTCACCCTCTCAGGTGAAATACCTTTTTATCCCATACTTATTTTTATGCTGTTTTTTTTACAGTCAAAATTTAATCTAAATGAAACCCAATCTTTCATTTTTTTAAATTTTTTGATTCATTATTTTTATTGATTTAATAATGATTGACAAGACTATAGGATAAGAGGGGTACAAATCCACAAAATTCCCACTACCAAGAGTTCTGCATCCATCCCCTCCATTGGAAGCCTTCATAGTCTTTATCCTGGGAGTATGGACCCAGGATCATTATGAGGTGCAGAACTTGGGAGGTTTGGCTTCTGTAATTGCTTTTCCATTTCACATGGGCATTGGCAGATCGATCCACACTCCCAGACTGTTTCTATCTTTCCTTGTGGGTTCTGGAATGTGGGGTTCCAGGACATACTGGTGAGATCATCTGTCCGGGGGAGTCAGGTTGGCTATTGTCATGATTGTAGCATCTGTAACTTGGTGGTTAAAAAGCATTAAGATATAAAGCAGATCATGTTGTTATTGTATTTAAAAACCTCATTTCCAGTACAACAATGTGAATTCATATAACACCTATAAAATTTATATTTCCAAATATTATATTTACCCTGCATTTTAAATTGATGCTTAAAAATGTTTAAAATAGATGACAAATACATTTGTATGCCATACATTTCCTACATAAGCAAAATATATTGCCATAGAAAAGCCCACCTAGATTTTTCTCCTATATGAACTTTTATGAGTTTTATGCTTTTGCATTTTTAAAAATCTTTTTTTTTTGTAATTTTGACTTTTTTGGTAGAAGATGAAAGATAAAAGAACAGAGGTATGAAGGAAAGACATTTGCAGCAAGGTGGAGCCACTGTTCATGAAACTTTTTTCCCTGTAGATGGGGGTGCAGGGCTTGAACTTGGGTTCTTATACATAGTGAAGTATGTGCTCTATCTAGTGAGTCACAACTCAGTTCTTTGCATTTTAGATGATATCACTGAGTTATTGTTTGCGACTATTGTAAGGTCAATGCATATATTCCTTTTCTTAAAAACATATATATATAAATATATAAATATAAATATATATATATATATATGTATACATACACACACACATATGACTGTCGGGGCCAGGTGCTGGTGCACTTGGTTGAACTCACATGTTACAATGCACAAGGACCTGGGTTCTAGTCCCCAGTCCCCACCTTCAGGGGGAAAGATTTCTGAGTGGTGAAGCAGTGCTGCAAGTGTTTGTCACTCTCCCTCTCTATCACACCCTTCCCTCTCGATTACTGGATGTCTCTATCAAATAAATAAGGATAAAAAAAATTAAATATATGACTGTCCATTTTGTTCAGCACCGTTTATTGAGAAGGCTGAAAGAGCCTATGCTCCTTTATCAAATGTCAATCAAAAAAGGAAAAGCCTCTCTTCATCTGAAATAGCCTATGCTCCTTTATCAAAGGTCATTGGCTATATTTTTATGGGTTTATTTCTGGATCTATTCTGTCCTAATACCATTCTTCTTTTATTAATCTATCAATATATTATGTCTTAAATTTCGGGAGTGTTAGTCCTCCAATTTTTTCCCCTTAATGATGCTCTTGTTATTCTAAGTAATATTCTCTTCTATATAAGCTTTAGATTCTGTTGACATATACCAGCTGTTGGAACTGTAATTGTATTATGTTGAATTCATAGGTAATTTAAATGAGTGGCATCTTAACAAAATTAACAATTTTGCTATTATTTTAAATGCCATAGTTATTATTACTGCTCAGTGTTTATTTTAAGATAATAAAATACATAAGATCTGCTACTAGATTTCTGACTAGGCCAATTAAGTTGATCTTATCACTAAGTCAGGCCTTAAGAGAAAATAGAGATTTTGAAGTGCTTATGTTAAGTTAGACATTTACCATTTGAATTTACACAGGTCAAATGATATAGAATTAAATAAAATAATCTGGATTATAGGAGACTGGGGATAATATACATACTTGTAGATCTTTAAAAATACACATAATTTAATCCATATGTTGGCATGATATAGTCTAGGGGGAACAAATGATGTAAGAAGAGACTTTAGAAAATATAAACAAAAGTAGATATAAGTGCTTCCACAGAAAAAAACACAGCGAAATGCTAAAGGATAAATGAAATAGAAAATGACTATCAGAAAAGTTTGTTTTAAAATCCACAAGAGAGGGCACCAGCCATATGTTGGCATGATATAGTCTAGGGGGAACAAATGATGTAAGAAGAGACTTTAGAAAATATAAACAAAAGTAGATATAAGTGCTTCCACAGAAAAAACACAGCGAAATGCTAAAGGATAAATGAAATAGAAAATGACTATCAGAAAAGTTTGTTTTAAAATCCACAAGAGAGGGCACCAGACAGTGGGGCAGCGGGCTAAAAACATGTGGCATGAAGCACAAAAACCGGCTTAAAGCTTCCAGTTCAAGCCCCCTGCTCCCCACCTGGAGGAGGTGGCTTTACAAGCACTGAAGCAGGTCTGCAGGTGTCTACCTTTTCCTCCTCTCTCCATATCTATCTGTTATTTTCAACAACGACAATAATAATGATAACAACAATGATAAACAGCAAGGGCAACAAAAGGGGAAAAAATAGCCACCAGGAGCAGTAGATTCGTGGTGCAGGCACAATAACCCTGGAGGCAAAAAAAAAAAAAAGGAATCCACAATATAAAATAATTTAAACAAAGAAACTTCTCAACATAGCAAGTAGAAGTAGGGAAGTAGAAATAGAAGGCAGAATTATATGTTATTAATTAACAGAACTATACATATATATATAATTCTTCACTTGAGAGGAGGAGCAATTTAATGAAAGAGAAATGTTAGAGGCTCTGGGGAGAATTTTACCTTTATTTTCTCCATAAGCATCTCTCATCATCATTATCATCAGCAGCAGCAGCAGCATATTTAGTTGGAATAATTTGGCATATGTTTATTTATTGCAGGAAAAACATTGGAGAAGAAGTCAGAAGAATGGTGTACAGGGCAAGGCACATACTCTATCATGTATGTGGCCTAGCTAGGTTCAAGCATGAGCAACACTTGGGAGTTTCTGTGGAACCTCAAAAAGTCAGGACCATAGTCAGTGCCATAGTATGTTTTTCTGTCTATTTGAATGGAAAAGTGATCAAGAGCAGTGAACCTTATTTGGGAGGTCTCTCTCTCTCTCTCTCTCTTTCTTTCTCTCTCTCTCTCTCATCTCTATCTCTTTCTCTCTCTCATACACACAAAGAGATTATAGGGTGAAATCCAAGGATATTTTTCTAAACTAATGAGAAGGAATGTGGTTTAAGAACAAATGTAGGCATTTACTGGAACATAGGACAGTTTTCTCTCAAAAAGTTATTGAAATTAATAGAATTGTATTTGAAGAATACCAACAGCTTATTATTTTGCATTTCCAGCAAAAAATATAAATTCTTATATCTTACAAAATCATTTTGAAAAACATAATGCAAATATTTTCCCCCTTGATTCTAGTTAAATGTTCAAGAAAATATTACACAAATTAACCTCTAATGTTTAACTTTAACAATTGGGGGGAGGAAAAATATATAAAATTTCAATTTCCATATTGAAATAACACAAAATATTCAGGTAAAACTGACATGAATCAATGAGATAGCTTACCAGGCTCTTTCTCATTTCTGAGAGTAATAGTAGTACAATGGAATCAGATATTATTACAAATGTGTATTTCCCAGCCCAGTTTTAAAAAATAAATCTTGAATGGTATGATCTTCAGATAGATAGATTTGTAAAGTATGGGGTCTAGGCATAGTTTGTTCCTAAATGAAATGTTATGCTGCCAGTTTTAATATTTATTTTATTTTATTGCCTGTTGAATTGTCAGTTCACTATGAACTTACTGCTCCCATTAACATTTCTTCTTTCTTTCTTTCTTTCTTTCTTTCTTTCTTTCTTTCTTTCTCTATTTCTTCCTTCCTTTTTTCTTTTTCTTATTTTTTTGATTGATGAAACAGAGAGGGAGGATGAGAGAAAGAAGAACATTAGACAGACAACTCTAGTACTGCTCCACTCCACTGCTCAAGATGATCTCCTTCCTCACTCAAATGGGGATCAGGGATTTGAGCCTGGATATTCATACTTGGTAAGGTGTACAATCCACTGTTTGCACCCAATTTAATATTTCTTACTGTTTTCCCCTATGATTTCCTCTTTGTCATTCCAGATTAGTTAATAGAGAATTTGATATAGTAGATTGATTATATAGTTATGAAAAAGGTCTGAGAAAGTAAGACATAGAATCATCTGGGATTTTTCATGTGAGGATAAATGATAACAATTGGGGTGGAAGGGATAGTAAGATGTGAAGATACCAGTGTTGTTTCCAACCCTTAGTAATATTTCAGACCTTTGAAAGTAGGGTTACTGTCTATTTCTCAAAGTTTCTATGTTTCAGTATTTCTCTTGGCAAACTCTTTCTTATTTATTTTCCCCCATTTTGTTTGGCAAGGCTTAGTGACTTAAAATATAGTTATGACATATGGGCACTTCAGTACCCTAAGACCTTGCTCTCTCTCCCCAGGATCCTTTGCTTTGGTGCTGTTCACCCTACCGAGTTCAAATTTTCCTATGTGATTTTTTTTTCTAGTTTTAGTTCTTAAGTTCCATTTATAAGGGAGATCATCTGGTATTTATCCTTCCCTTTTTGACATAATCTCACTAAGCATGATGTCTTCAAGTTCCATCCAAGATGAAGCATGGGAAATGACATCATCATTTTAAACAGATGCATAGTATTTCATTGTGTATATATGCGACATCTTTCTTCCTTCCTTCTTCCTTCCTTCCTTCCTTCCTTCCTTCCTTCCTTCCTTCCTTCCTCCCTCCCTCCCTCCCTCCCTCCCTCCCTCCCTTCCTTCCTTCCTTCCTTCCTTCCTTCCTTCCCTCCCTCCCTCTCTCCCTCCCTCCCTTTCCTTTCCCTCCAGGATTATCACTAGAGCTTGGTGCACTACAAATCCACTGCTCCTGGTGGCCATCATATATATAATTTATTTAGAAAATGAGACATTAACATAGGATAAGAGGTGTACAACTCCACACAATTCCCACCACCAGATCTCTGTATCCCATCCTCTCCCCTGATAGCTTTTCTATTCTTTATCCCTCTGGGAGTATGGATCCAAGGTCATTGTGGGATGCAGAAGGTGGAAGGTCTGACTTCTGTAAGAGGCAGATAGAGAAGGAGAGAGAAAGACATCTGCAGATCTGCTTCACCGCATGTGAAGTGACCCCACTGAAGATGGGGAACTGGGTTCTGAACTAGGATCCTGGAGCAGGTCCTTTGCTTCGTACTATATGTGCTTAACCCAGTGCACCACTGCTCAGAGCCCTATGCTATAGCTTTTGTAGCCACTCATATGTAGTTGAACAATTGGGTTGTTTCCAAGACTGAACTATTAAAATTGTACTGCTATGAACATAGATGTGCATAGATCTCTCTTTATCTATAGATTTCTTTGGATGAGTATATTTTTTCTTCGGAGTTATCCTTAGGAGAATTGTTGGGCCATTTCTAACAATCTGAGAAGTGTTAAAAC
Source organism: Erinaceus europaeus (assembly GCF_950295315.1). Taxonomy (NCBI): domain Eukaryota; kingdom Metazoa; phylum Chordata; class Mammalia; order Eulipotyphla; family Erinaceidae; genus Erinaceus; species Erinaceus europaeus. The sequence continues at coordinate 58,319,502 of NC_080169.1, read as the reverse complement.
TATTTTCCACAGAGATTGGACCAATTTGCATTCCCTAGAGCAGTGTAGTTCCCTTGCAAACTCTTGACCTCATTCCACTTTCAGGCCCTCACAGATCTTCCCTCTCAGTAATGACATCTGTGAAGTTACTGTGTTATTTGACTCAGATCAAGAGCAAGTAAACATACTCTCAAATTCTCTTTCCTCTTCAATACTGATATGCCAGCGTAACTATTTTATGGGCTTCATTGTGTGAGTGTAGGACACTAGTATCTAAATAAGCCTAAATATGCTAAAGGAAAATAGTTCTGTTTACCTACTTAAGCCTCCAATCCCCACCCTTCAGTGTTAGATCCAGAAGTAAGAGGTAGTTTAGTCTAAGTCCTAATCTCAATCCTTAATAATATCAAAAGAAGTTATTAAGACAAGGGGCAGGTGGTGGTGCATCCCCTGAATGCAGTGTTACCATGTGCAAGGACCTGGGTTCCAGCCCCTGACCTCAACCTGCAGGGTGGAAACTTCAGGAGTGGTGAATCAAGGCTACAGGTGTTTATCTTTTTCTCTTTCTTTCTTCATTTTTGTGCCCAGAATGCAAATACTTATTTTTCACATCATCCAATTCTCAAAGGCCATCATTTTGCATTACAATATCTATAAAATATATTATTTGAGAAAAATAATTTTATTTAAAATATAAAATTCCCTTAAATTCATTATTTATTTTTTATTTTATTTTATTTATTTTAAAAAGGAGACATTAACAAAACTATAAGAGAAGAGGGGTACAACTCCACATAGTTACCACCAGTAGATCTCTGTATCCCATCCCCTCCCCTGATAGCTTTCCTATTCTTTATCCCTCTGGGAGTATGGACCCAAGGTCATTGTGAGGTAGAGAAGATGGAAGGTCTGGCTTCTGTAATTGCTTCCCTGCTGAACATGGGCGTTGACTGGTTGATCCATACTCCCAGCCTGACTCTCTCTTTCCCTAGTAGGGTGGGGCTCTGGGGAAGCAGAGATCCAGGACACATCTGTCTGTCCAGGGAAGTCTGGTAGGTCGGCATCATGCTGGCATCTGGAATCTGGTGGCTGAAAAGAGACTTAACATACAAAGCCAAACAAATTGTTGAACAATCATGGACCTAAAGGCTGGAATAGTGCAGATGAAGTGTTGGGGGGCCCTCCATTTTTACTAGTAGATAGCTAGTAGTCATATTTTAGTTATATTTCAAAGGGCCTGTAGCTATACTAGTTTTTTTTTTTCTCTGAGCCTGAAATCTAATATGCAGGTGGATCCAAGTTATTGTCTGGGGAGGAGATGTCATGGCTGTAAAAAGGACAGAAAGCTGGATCAGGGAAGAGAGTAGCTCCCATAATGACAAATAAGGTAAACAATTTGACAGTTATTTTGTTTATTTAGGCATTCTATGTTTATCTTTGCTAAAGATTTTAGTTAGTTTATTGAAGTGTAAATGAGCAAAATCAACAAATTTATGGATATCCTTACTATTGTACAAATGCATCTTTTAAAATCTTAGAAAAGGCAAATAGAAAGTATTACTACTGAATGTAAGCCACAGTATTCAGTTGGACACTGTGAATGCTTTTTAAAATTTTTTAATTATCTTTATTTATTGGATAGAGACAGCCAGTAATCGAGAGGATAGAGGAAAATAGAGTGGGAGAGAGACACCTGCAGCCCTGCTTCACCACTTGCAAAAAGCTTTCCCCCTGCAGGTGGGAACCAGGGACTTGAACCTGGGGCCTTGCGCATTGTAACATGTGTGCTCAACCAGGTGTGCTACCACCTAGCCCCTCAACATTGTGAATGTTTACCTGGTAACATAGATTAAAACATAAGTCTCCAATTTTTTCACATTAATACCAATTTCCTCTTCATTTGGGTTTGACTAGCCACCAAAAGTGACACATGCAATCTCAACATGGCAGATATTAATTTATCTTTTAGTAGCATTACATCACTTTATTTATTTTAATTTGTTATTAAAAGGCTTATTTAAAAAATTATAAAAAAGAAACATTGACAAAAACCACAGGATATGAGGAGTACAACTCCGCATAATTCTTACCACCAGAACTCCTTATCCCATCCCCTACCCTGATAGCTTTCCTATTCTTTATCCCTCTGGGAGCATGGACCCAAGGTCATTATGGGGTGCAGAAGGTGGGAGGTCTAATTCTTTATAATGCAGTCATTGACAGTTGCATACAATTTCATTATAAAGTAGACCTTCAACGTTTTCTTCTTCCTCTTCTCTCCCTCCTTCCATAGAGTCCTTTGATTTGTTGCAATACATTGTGTCCAGTCCATGTTTCATTTTGTGTTTGCCCTCCTGTCCCTATTTAAGTCCCATCTATACATGAGAGAGGTTTTTGGGGAATTTGTCCTTCTCTTTGGCTTATCTCATGTAACATGTTGTACTCATGCTCTATGCAAAAAGATGCAAAGGAGATAATTTCATCACTTTTAACAGTTGAGTAATATTTTGTAGTGTAAATATATGATATATATATATATATATGATATGACCACTCATTTGTTGTTGACATCTGAGTTGCTTCCAGATTTTTATTGTGCTGCTGTGAACATAGATATGAATAGATCTCTTCTCATAGGTGCTTTTGTATCCTTTGGATAAATTTCCAATAGAGAAATTGCTGGGCCATAAGGTAAATTCATTTCTAGTGTTCTGAGATTCTCTAGACTGTGTTCCACAAGGATTGGGCATTTTTTTCTCCCACCAGCAATGCAATTTAAGTGTCCTTAAATTGATTTAATCTGCTCTTTGTCTGAATAAGTAATAGGTATAGAATTTATGAAAATATGTCTTTATTTTTCTAAGCTTCTAGTTTCCTTATTGTTTTAACTGTAGCACATCTAAAAGTAACACTAGGTACCTGATATTTGTGTTATTTTCCCTGTAGTATCTTTATAGATTTATGATTTGACTTGCATTTGATTACAAGGAGAAATTATACAAATTTTAGAATGCTAGTTCTCTAAGAAAATTGTAATGTGACCTAGTTATATAAACAGTTCTTTACAGAATCTTACCTATTATAAAAATGTCTAAACTCATAAAGGAGGATAAAAATTTTTGCTGATTATAGTTAATATTATTATTGAATATTAAATAAGCACTTACTAAAATGATGATAAAAATATTTTTCACTGGAGTCAGACAGTCGCACACCTGGTCAAGCACACACGTTTCCATGAACTAGGACACAGGCTCAATCCCCTGCTCCTCACCTGCAGTTGGGAAGCTTCATGAGTAGTGAAGCAAGTACTGCAGGTGTCTTTCTGCTTCTCTTACTATTCCCCCCTCTCCTCTCAATTTCTCTCTGTCCTATAAAATAAAAAATAATAAAATAAATATATATATTTGAGTATGGAAATATAGACTCTGACTCCAAATATAGAAATAAAGAATCTGACTCCAAATGCATGATATGTACTGTCTTAGGCTTCAGTATAACTATAATTTGTTAAGCATGTTGTCAAAAAAAAAACAAAAACTTTGTGTTATTGTCTTAATTAAAAGTCCTGGGAAGTACAAGTTAATTTCATTATTAATTGAATATTTTGCATTTCCTGATCTCAGATGAATGAGCCTCAACTTTATACTTAGCCCTTAAAATTCCAAACCAAGAATTTGAATCTTCTTAACTCCATGGTTAAAATAAAATTACCTGTAATTTCTGCCTATATAACTTTAAATAAAAATAAATTAAATTGAATTTAAAATTAATGTTTTCTTTGACTTGGACTATTTATCTTTATCTTAGATTTTTCTTGTTAATTTTATTTTTTAAAAAAATTACTGATGTATCTTTTTGCTTTCATTTCTAACTTATTTCCCAGCATAATTCCTGTGTGTGTGTGTGTGTGTGTGTGTATCTTTTTCCTGGCAGCAAAATGCAAAGGTAATAATTAAGATTTATTTAAATGATTGAGTTCCAATAGGCCTTTATAAAAGGTTGACTCATAGCCCCAGAAAAATCAGATCTTAATGCTTAAGCCCTGTAACTGCTACCTTCTATAGCACAAACTGAAGATTCATTGTGTCCGTTGTCTTAGCTATATACTGATTTATTATAGGAGGCCCTAAATACAGTTATACATATCTGTGTAAAAGGGAATCATGGGGGTGGGAGGCTGGATTATTCAGAAAGATGATGCAAGGATGGAACTAAGAGATATTTACTGAAGCTGATGTGAATTAATTCATGGTAAACCAAGGGGTTCTAGCAATTATCAATAGAAAGGAAACTAGAGAAAGGATAGAATGGATCTCCATTAGACGATGCAGTGGAAGTGTGTAAGATGCCCGCATGACAATTTGATTTTCACTGCTGACTTCCTGATATAAAACAGACAAAATAAGTTTTTGTTGTTGTTTTAACCCATCAGGTTTGTAATAGAAGTGATAGGCATGTAATACAAGTATCATTTGCTGAGAAAACTATATGATGATACCAACTAGGTTCTGTTAGATCAACATATATCTCCTATTTTCTTTTAAAATGAGTATTAGCCAAATAAGAGAAAACTACAAACTTTTTTATTAAGTACATCCTGTGTTGTTATAGTTCACTTACTGAATAACTTCCTGGTTACTTTTCAAAGCAAATATGATTCTACTTTGTGAAGATTTTCTTCAGACATAAATCAAAAGACAGCTATTACTCAGTTGGATCAGTTCAAGTAATTTACTAAAGAGGGTGAAGTTTGAAAAGGTCCAAATTGTGTTGCTTTTTAACTATAATGTTGATGCTGTCTTGACTGAATTGTAGGTACATTAAACTTAAGGTATTTTTGGCAGTGAGAAAATTTCTTATTCAAATTCCCATATTCATAAACCATGTAACTATTGAAAAACAAGCTTTGAAAGTTTGTAATCATGATGCTTTCTTTCATAGCTTACACATAAATATAAAATCAAACTTCAAAAAATTTAAAATATGCCAGAAAAGTTCCTCGAGTTTGAGTTGTATGACATTTTCTCAAGTTTAATCATGAATATCTTTTCAACTACCTTTTAAAAACCGAGGGCAAATGTACCATTTGTCAGATAATATATTATTATGCTATACGCTTGATGTGCAGTAGGAAAATTTATTTTGTGTGTAGAACAATATTTCTGCCTTTGAAATTCACAAAGTTTAATCAAAGAATAACTAACCTTGGTGACCAGAAATAAATTAAATATTTTTTTGTTTTTGTGTACACAGCTTATTATTTTAAGACTGAAAAAACTGAATATTATCACATACTAAATTCTCAGTTTTAAAAATATTATGATGTTATATTTCCATTTTTGGTTTAGTAACTGAACCTCAAAATACTTATTTCCTCACTGAAATACTAAACTAGAACTGAGAGCCTGGTCCATGTAGTTCTTTCTTGTCTCTAGTCAGAGTTACCTTAATACTACAGGCTTTTTATTAATATAGTAATGCCATAGCCACTATGTACTTAACTTGATCTATTAAAAAGGAAGTGTCATTTTGATTATTTGTACATTTTGTCAAATTTGTCCATTCCCAGAAATTACAGGAAAAAATGCTATTCAGCAAATAATGAGAGAAGGCTTTGTACTGATTAAATTAAAACAAATGTTATCTCCTGAGATTTGTAATGCAGTGTAATGTGTTTTCACCAGAGGAAAAAATAGAACAGAAAAATGCCCTCAGTTCTCTACTTCCAATGTGGTGAAATACTGTTCCTTTGACTCTTAGCCTAGGAATTCTATTCTTACATGCACTAGCTATTACTTGTTTTTGTTTATTTGTTTGTTTATTGTTTTCATTATTCAGTTATTAGATACAATCTAAGAAGGCTTTAACTTCTTTTGGAAGAAAGCTATTTAACTCCAAGCTGTATTTAATCATGCTTCTTCTATTTAGCACCCCCGTTCTTCTTTCTGAAGTTATCTGAGCAGCGGCATCTATACAGATTAGATGATGCTCACGCAAATGATGACGATAACATATTTAACATGATTGAATGATGAACTAGGGAGAACTTTATGACTCATTTTCTGTCATGCTCATGTCAATTTCAGATTTCTTTTAACATATGCACTTTGTTAAAATGTATAAGCCAAATGCACCAATTAAAGCATCATGTTGAGTTGATGCAATGAAATAATCAAGGAATGTAACATTTTGGCTTTGTTTACTTTTGTGGCACTAGATTATTGAACATGTGTAATTTCACTGCTCTAGCCAATTCTTTCATTCATATCTCTCTAGAAAGAAAGATAGGTAGATAGATGATAGACAGATGGTATATACATGCATGCATACATACATACAGACAGACAGACAGACAGACATAAAGATAAAGAGAAAAAAGGTGCCACCTCTCCAGTTCTGTCTCCCATACCATGCCTAGGTTTGAGCCAGTCTGTGTCACATGCTTGTTAAGGCACACACCCTCCCAGTGAGCTATCTCTTCAGCATTGAGAATGTCTACTATTGTCTTTAATATTACTACTAGGGGCTTGCTATTCTAGTTAATGTCAGAATTATCTAGAGACATTAAAAATTATTTACTCAAGGGGCCATGCAGTGTCACACCAAGTTAAGCACACATAGTAGGAAGTGTAGCCCACACAAGGATCTAGGTTTGTGTCTTCAACTCCCCACCTGCAGGGGGACACTTCAAAAACAGCAAGGTAGGTCTGCAGGTGTTGGTATGCTTCTAAATTCTGCTTCTAAGACCCCTTCTGTTTTATTGGTTTAATCCCCCCTGCTTAAAACTGTATTTTATTTACATAACCACTGTTAACTAAACACCGCCCTGCTTCCAGGGCATTGGTTTAATCCTCACTGTTTTGCACACTTTTTCCTTCTCCCCACCCCGTATCCTAGTACATCCTCTTCGGACCTGACTCTTCCGCCTCAGGATATGTAAGGACAGGATTGTGATTAGAGCTAGCTTAGATTGTGCTGTGTTCCACATGAATAAAGACTGAACTGCGTACCACTCAGCCATGAGTCCCTGGTTGTCTCTCTCTCCCACCCGCGAAGCTAGCCCGACATGCAGGTGCCTATCTTTCTCTCCTTCCTCTCTCAGTTTCTCTCTCTTCTATCCAATAAAATGGAAAGAATGGCTCCCAGGATCAGTAGATTTGTAGTGCCAGTACTGAGCCCCAGTGATAACCCTGGAGGGAAATATATATATTCTTTTTTTTTTCTGATGCAAACCCCCAGAAAAATCACACTAGATACTTTCAAAAATTCTAATATATGTATCAGTATATTTTTGTAAGTCACCCAAATGAGTCTCAATATAAAATCAAGAACATGAAAGGATTTTCAATTTCATGGTTTAAAAAAAAAAAAAGTCCCATAATGTGTCTTTGGTCAGTTTTATAAAATTCAAGGGATTTTTTTTCCACTGAACAACTTTTCTGACAATAACTCTTCAGAGTAAGGTATTACAATATTAATTCAATTAGCTTTACCTCTTTCTTCTTCATAAACAAAACATTGTGATACCAATATCCAAAAGACTCTTACTTTTAACTCTGATACATTTTAGTTTGTCTTCTCTGTAACCAACATACTATTTCCTTTTGTAAGTCATTATACTGTATATAGTGTGGGGAGTCACAGTGAAGGGGATTAAAAATCAAAATAGATAACAGGAAATACAGCACCTGGCTGTGCACAATTACTTTAAACAAGCTAACTAATTAATCAGGCAGGACTGAATGCGTTTGATAATCTTAACACAAGGAACTACTAAGTCATAAAATACACTTAAATCATTAATTTTAAAGTATGATTTTATTAATTTTCTCTTGTTTTTCTATTGATATTTATTTCCAAAAGTATTAGATTCCTTTGGCATCTAGCATCATTTTTCATCTTACAATATACTGAACAAAAAAGAGTTACAACTAGGAATATGGTAAAGTTGAATGAAACACATTAGACACAAGAGAGATATCACAAATGGCAAGTTCTCTCATAATTTTCCAGATGCATCTTTTTCTATCTTTTTAAAATAAATATTACAATACAGTCTCCCTAAAGATTAAAAATATTATAAGTAAATCTCCAAACAGTCTTTTAGTCATCAGCTCCTATAGTTCAGTAAATTAACATAAATTGGGATTAGGTTGAGTATTTTATTTTCACATCAATTTTATTGGTGTAACAAAAGATAAACTTTTCTTAATATTCTTCAAATTATTTGTTAAGGAAAATAATAATTTTGGCAATGATTACTACTTCAAAGTTGGGTTCTCACTAAAGGAAGGTGTCTGACTGAGTATGTTAATGACAATATATTGACCGCACTGCACTGCCAGTATAGAAATCTCTTACATGTTGCATCTGCATTCTGCATGTTGTTTATGACTTACTTATCAGAGGATATGCTTATTTTTCCCATTGTAAGGTCAGTGACTGAGACCCACAGACATCCAGGAACTTAACTAATAGGTAATAAAACCAGGATTAATTCCCATTCCTTATCGTATCTTAAGTTATCCTGACCTCTCCTCCGCAAGGCATTATGGAAAATCAGTAAAGGGCTAACTTATTTGTAGTTAGAGCAGATATTTTATTAAAATTTTGCATAAGTTTGGGATAGAGAATGGGAAAGCTACTGGGGAGGGGGTGGGATGTGGAGATTGGGCGGTGGGAATTGTGTGGAGTTGTACCCCTCCTACCCTATGGTTTTGTTAATTCATCCTTTCTTAAATAAAAAAAATAAATTAAAAAAAATAATAATTCCAAAAAAAAATTTTGCATAAGTTTTAAGACATTTGAATTTTGTAAAGGTTGTCAAAAAATGAAGGAAGAAAAGATGCATCTTTAGGTCTAACTATGTTGGGCTTAAACTCTGTACTAGGAATTATGTGAATCAAATTCTCTGTAAAGTTCAGTTTTTATTAAAAAGTAAATAATAGGAAGTCAGGTGGTAGCACAGCAGGATAAGGGCATGTGGCGCAAAGCGCAAGGACCAGCGAAATCATCCTGGTGGGAGGCACTAGCTCCCCACACGCAGGGGAGTCGCTCCACAGGCTGTGAAGCAGGTCTGCAAGTGTCTATCTTTCTCTCACCTTCTCTGTGTTCCTCTTCTCTCTCCATTTCTCTCTGTCCTATCTAACGACGACTTCAATAACAACAATAATAACTGCAACAACAATAAAAAAGGGCAACAAAAGGGAAAATATATAAATAAAATGTTTAAAAAAGTAAGTAATAAAATGAACTAAAATGATGATCTACATGGATGTATTCAATTATATTAGTTATAATTGAATATAATTATAATATTACACTAAATTATGAAAATATACATATATTAAATATTTACTTATTTAATTAAAGCACAACTGTTACCACAGAAGTTTGGAACTGTGATGTCCAATATGGACACATATTGGTAGTGCATTAAATTTATATTTAATAAAATTAAGAATATGATCTGTTTTGGTCACTAGCCATATGTTACATGTTGGGTAGCTAGGTGTGACCAGTGATTACTGTACTACAGTGCATATTTTCCTAATAATCTGTTGTACAATATGAACTTAAAGCTTCAATAAGTCCAAAATCTTATTCATGAGAACTGCATTATTTATAATTCCCTGTACAAAGCTGTGGGTCATAAATTTCCGATTGAATTTTAAGTAACTATTAGATATTATTATTATTACATTACAATTTGTGGTTATCTTCTTTCTCTCTCTTGCCATCTTTTCTTCTTTTTTTTCTTCTCTTTTCCCTTATTTCTTTCCTCCTTCCTTCCTTCTTTCCTTCCTTCCTTCCCTTATTTCTTTCCTCCCTCATTCCTTCCTTTCTCTCTCTCTGTTTCATTCATTCATTCATTCATTCATTCATTCATTCATTCATTCATTCATTCATTCATTCATTTATTGTTTCTCTCTTTCTTTCTTTCTTTCTTTCTTTCTTCCTTCCTTTCTTTTCTTCTCTCTTTCTCTTTGCAGAATTGGAGACCTGTGCACGTGTGATTTCAACATTCCTGGGCCACTTTATTCATTCAGATAAGAAAGATAGAAAGATGAGGATATGCACTATGACACCATAACTTCCCCCAATATCATAACATCCTCCTGAGATGTCAGAGCTCAGACAGATTTTGAACATACAGATGTACATGCATACAGTTGGATGAGCTATGTCTCTGACCCATTATTCAAATTTTATAAGGACAAAGCACCATGTACTTCCTTCACTAGTACAGTCATTTTCATTAACAGAATCATTGCCACTGTTCCAATAATCTACAAATTCTTCTGTGGCTTTCCCCTCAACTCCCCCATTCCCTTAATTTGACTTTATGGAGGACAGAATTAGTGTGATTTGGATTTCAAATAATTCTATCCCTCCAGGGAATGAGTTTCATCAACTATTTTACAGGTTTACTTACAGACTATTCATTGTGAGTCTAAACAAACTGTATCTTAGCCTTGTAAAAATTTTCATTCTTGCACCTTGAGTTTGTTTTATATATAGTTAATTTTAAACCACTACAGATTTTTACAAATTCAAGTTTCTAGAAACAGTATCCCATGAATCTGTTTGTCTCCCTTTCATTATGTTTTATTTTAACTCACCTTCCATTTTTGTTTACAACAACCCCAATAGCATCCTTGGCCTTCCTCTATGTTCCAGCAACATTCTTTGTATATAAATTTTACACTGTTTTGGTGTACTTGAAAGCTAGATTTGCTTGCATTTAATGTTCAAAGGAATATGAACTAGAAGAAATTAGTGATATCGTAAGTCTTAGTACCCCTGGATTCAGTTCAGTGAGCTTGTATGTAGTAGTCATTACAATATTCATTAAATAAAGAAAGGAAGAAAGTTTTGCTGTAATTTTGAGTAAATTACTTTTTAAGTCAGGGACAGAAGCAACAGAATCAGAAATTAAATAAATTACATGTATGTCATCTATGTGATTAAAAAATGTAGATCACTTAAGATAAAATATTATGGCAAGCCTGTTATTCTGCATATGTGAAGATCTTTCCAAATATGCATATGAGTCCAAGTTTGTTGATGATATGTTGTTTACCAGTATCCCTTTTGTTGCTCTTGTTTTATATTGTTGTTGCAGTTATTGTTGTTGTTACTGATGTCGTCATTGTTAGATAGAGCAGAGAGAAATGGAGAGAGGAGGGGAAGACAGAGTGGGGGAGAGAAAGACACCTGCAGACCTGCTTCACTACCTGTGAAGCGACTCCCCTGCAGGTGGGGAGTTGGGGGCTTGAACCAGGACCCTTGAGTTGGTCCTTGTGCTTTGCGCCACATGCACTTAACTACCGCCCGACTCCCAGCAGTGTCTAATTTATAGGTGTGAATGTGAGTTAGGTTCAAGAGCTGGCTCAGACTGTTAGAACAATAACGTGCATGGCAGAGGCACATAGGTCACAGGTTCAATCCTTGACGCCACCTGATGCTAGAGCTAAGCAGTGCTCTACCCATCTCTCTCTGTCTCTTATTCTTCAACTATCTCATAAATAAATACATAGATATACTTTTAAAATACATATTTAAAATGAGACTATGAGTCAGTGAGTTATCAAGACAGCCCACCTAGGAGATTACCTACTTTACCATGCAATCAGAGTTTGAACCAGGCCCTCAGAGTACTGAAGGAGATTTTGTGCTGTGCTGTTGTTCCCTCCACTCCCTCTGACTCTATCTATCTATCTATCTATCTATCTATCTATCTATCTATCTATCTTTTAATATCAAATATATGTTCCAGAGCACTGAATCCCCAGAGAAGACAAAAACAAAAGCAAAATGAAAGATATTTTCTTAGAATATACAACTTATATGAGGAAATTTAATAAAGCTATTAGTCTGTTTCAAAGTCAGGGATTAGAGTCTTACAATGTTGTCTGTAACTGAAGGTCAATTGAGATTTGAAATTTTATTTTACTATTATTATTATTTTAAAATAGCAATGACCTTTATTATTCCCAAGAAAGTAAAGGAGAGAAGGATACAACTGGTCCGAGCTATGGAGGTATTTCCCAAAGACAGTACTGTGACTCTGAAAAGAGAGATTTACAGTTTTATTTAAGATCACATGCACAAAAAGATATCTTCAGTGTTAGCAAAAGATAGCTTTCTGTCTTTGATTGCTTTATCTTTGAATAAAATAGTGAGTACAGACACAATAAGATGACTTGCTCATATTCAAACACTTTTCCTCTTAATGTACACATGTGCATGAAGTTCTAGGATTTGTGACATATTGTCACTTTTAAAAATATTTTATTTACTTACATTTTGTTGGATATAGACAGAGAGAAATGATTGGGAAAGTGTGATAGAGAAGGTGAGACAGAGTGAGATAGATGAGAGAGAGAGAGAGAGAGAGAGAGGGAGTTCTGCAGCATTTTTTCATCATTCTCCAAGCTTTCCCCCTTGCTGATCAGGACCCAGGCTTGAACCCAGATCCTTGCACAATGGTAAATTGTACAAAATCAGATGTGCCCTCATGTGGATCCCTTTCCCCTTTCCTTTTGGATAGTGTCAGTGAGAATTGAGGTAGGGGGGAAGGTGAAAGAGACACCTGCCTTACTAGTTCACTATATGTGAACAACCCTTCCCACCGCAACCCCAGCCCAGAAGCTTGAACCTAGGAAAATGTGCACTGTAATTTGTGTGCTCAACAAGAGTGCTACTGACCTGTTCCTTAATGTCAACTTTCTTTGTGCAAGGACCCACAAGAGGGTCTAGGGGAAAGCCTCCAACTCCCCATGTGCAGGGGGTACACTTCACTACTGGTGAAGCAGATTTTTCTCTTTCCCTCTTTATCCCCCTCCCCTTTCAATTTCTCTCTGTCCTATCCAATAAAATGGAGAAAAATGACTTGTAGGACACTGGACTTGTAGTGCCTGCCCCAAGCCCCACAGATAACCCTAGAGGCAATAAAAATAAAGTTTGAGATAATTTTCTTACCTACTGTACTTAGTTCTGCTGTGTCAATATGACAGATGTCAAGGAAGTTCTTGGCATCATTCTTAATCATTTAAGCTTAAAGTGCTGTCTAGCAGCAGGTCTGGTTCTGATGATAAACTGGCTATCACATCAGTGGTAGCTTTTTGGTTCTAAACTTATAAACTGAATAGTATATCAGTAAAATTATTGTAAGCAGAAGAAGTCAATTTCCCAAAGTTGTTTTGTGAACATATGTGACTGTATCAAATAGATATTGATAAGTTTATGTAATAAAACTTGTCAGAAGTAGAAAAATAAATTATCAAATAAGTTATGCCTGAATTGACTTCTAAACTCTTTGCCTCTTGTTATTCTTTGTATTCTCTAGATCAAAGAAGATAAGTTCTATAGAGAGAAAGCTCAACTATTTATTATCTCCAGTGAAATGTGTAAAAGTTATTGTTTTTCTTCAATACGCGCCTTTAGGTCTTGATGCGTTTGTTACAGAACAGAGTGAGTAAATTACAACAATCAGTAGTTTATGTATGCCTCCTTTGATCCCAAGTGGCTGCAACTGCTAATTTTAGAGCATTATGTTGAAACTTCAATAATCTAAGGTAATTTTTTTTTAAAAAATCACATAATGTTTATGATAGAACAAAAAGTATTTTGTGTTACATATTTTTCCTCAATAATTTCAAAAGTGATACGAATTTCAGGGCAAAAATAGAATAAAATTGCAGGTAGTTTATTTGTTTCCATGTAATGTGATAGGTATTTTAGTAGTAAATATTTAAGGAAATATATTCTATGAAAGGATATTGAAATATCCTGTGCAGTACATAATGCATAAAATTCTTTATAAGTTCATTTTGAGCATGGTAGAGTATACTGATTTTTGGGCAGGGATAGATAGCATAATGGTTATGCAAAGAGACTCTCATGCCTGAGGCTCCAAAGTCCAAGGTTCAACCCCCTTAGCGTTTGCCCTTCTTCTGTAGCCAGTCAACAGCGTCAGGTTGAGCCACCATAAGCCAGAGCTGAGCGGTGCTATATCAGCTATGTCAAACTTTAATGAAAAAACAAACAAATGTTGTAGAGCCAGATGTTGTAGTGCACGGGCCCGGGCCGCAGAGAAGAGAGAGAGAGGGTCCGGAGCGAATAGGAAACACAAAATTTTATTTGCGCTGGCACCTCAGAGTTGGGTGTTAGAGAAGCAGGTTGGGCCTCGTGGAGGTAGAGAAAATGGCCACCTCACACAGTAACCTTTCCTGCGTCTGAACACCAGAGTGGAGTGCTGGCAAGAGAACGAGGTACGGAAAACGAAGGGTTTTTATAGGAGTAGCTTTTGCGAGAATGGGAAGGGGGAGGAGTAACCATAGCACTCCAGGATAGGATGATAACTCTAGTGAGAATGGGAGGGGGGAGGAGTAACCAGAGCACTCCAGATATCCCGGGGATATAGACAATGTCCTGAGGGCACAACATGGCTGAACAGGCACTCCGAGAATATCCCAACTCTTACGGGAACTAGCAGTAGCCTGAGGAGACAACATGGCAGATGTGACTGCATTGGCACAATTTCCCAGCAAACAAACAAACAAACAAAAAAAACCATGACATTGTGCACAGACATCTGAGATCTGAGGGCGACTGGAGAAAAATGGCTGCTTACTAATTTTCCATTAGTTTCTAGTCCCTGTCTCTGACTTACTTGGAGTGAATTTTCCATTGGTCTGTTAAAATGATCTGACTCTTCACAATTGGTCCTGTCACAGAATATTTTATTACTGAAGCCCCTTTTTTATTTTTTCCTCTCTATCTTTGTGGGTGACTAAACCAGAAAATGTCCATATGACTGAAACCAGGTTACCAAGGCATCCTGACCCTACATTGTTCCTAAAAGGCCTAAAACCGGTTTTAGATTAAAACCAATCTCTAGTCAATACACAAAGTAATCAAATTCTCATGTTTTTGTTTTATTTATTAATTTTCTACTTGCCTAACAAATAATTTTTAGACTAGTTCATGGACTAAAGCAGAATGCTCAAAAGAGAATGTCATTAATTACTAAACATTATTAGAATTGTATCACTTTTGATAGAATGTAAGGTATTGCTATTTTTTATGATTACTCCAAATTTTAAAACTAGCATTTTTGGGGGTAGCACAATGTAAAAGCCTTGGACTAGTGGCTATGAAATCCCGAGCTTAATTCCAAGCATGGTACATAACATAATAATAACTTCTCTCTCTCTCTCTCTCTCTTTAAAAAATTTAAAAGCTAGAGGTATATGCATATATGAGTGTTCTTATTTTTAAAAAAATATATAAAACCCCACATGTTCATGTCCTGCATTGAAATTCTTTATGTACCAAGTCTATAAAGTATATACTATGGGATTCAATATGAAGATATTCAGGCTGTTAAATGACTGTCAGCACACTGGCATAGCAACATGGTAAAAGATCTCACACAAATAACTTTGTTTTCTATAACTCACAGTTCTCACAGGGAAGTGATACCTACTCTGCCTACCTCATAAAGATGCTTAGCTATGAAAATGGAAATGATGCACTTTTTTGTGAAGATATTTTATAAATTGCAAAGCAACCTTCAAAGATAAGAAACTTCAATAATGATAATTATTATGATTCCCAAATCTATCTGATGGCTTTTGAAAAATAGAAGAGTTAACCAAAAGAAAAATGTACTTTGATTCAAATAGTTTTTATCAAAGCAAATATTTACTTCAAAATATAATTCATTTAGAGAATGGAGTTGAAGAAGTAAATATATATATATACATACATATATATATATATATACTGATTTTCAAGAGCTTTTTAATAATCCAGGTTTCTATAAGAAATCGAAGGTAAAAATAATTCAAATGATAATTTTTCAGGTTGCATTATTTTTTTTTCTTATGGTATTAGAAAAACATAACCCCCACAAATTGTTTCTTTAAGCTGTTTTGTTTTTTCAGGTAGAGTTATTTTAAGTGGAATTCTCTGAGATAGCAAAGAAAATGTACTAGAACTACCTCAATGATCAGAATGCTTCCTTTTTGGAAAGTTACATGAAATTTGTAAAAGTACAGGTCAGAATGTGTCTTTGCATTCAGCTTTTATTTTTATAAACTCCCAGTTGTTTTAAAAGCAATGATTGGATCTCTAGTGGAGTATTTAAGAGAAATATAATATATATTAATAATTCTTTTAATATCTTATAGAAATAAATGTCATAGTTTCAACTTACTAAATAATCTATTTTAATATCACATATGAATCTATTTAAATATAAACATATCTTATATTGAAGTGATTATGTTTAGAAAAATGGGTTCAAACTGTATAATATTTTATGACTTTTTATCACAAATATTTTTGTGGCCATCATTATATAACCATATTAATGAGAATTTTCATGGTAATTGGTATTATACTTTTTATTTAGGGGATTATTTATCTTGCAGTTATTGATGGATGAGTATGGTTTAATTATGCAACAGGTAGGCCCCCAATGTTTTCTCTTCTGCCTTTTCCACCCCCTACTTCACCAGAGTCCATTGCTTTGGCGCAATAAACAAATCTAATCTATGTTTCACTTTGTGTTCTCCTTCTCTGTCCCTATTTGTTAAGTCCCATTTATAAGTGAGATCATTTCATATTTGGCCTTCTCTTTTTGGCTTGTCTCATTTAACATGATGTCCTAAGTACCATCCGAGATGATACAAAGGATATGACTTCACCATTTTCAACAGCTCAGTAGTATTCCATGATGAATATATCAGGTTTTTGTTTGTTTGGGCTGCTTCTAAATTTTGACAATTACAGATTGTGCTTCTGTGAACATAGGTATACAGATTCTCTTATGCTAGGTGCTTCTGTATCCTTTGGTTTAAATACCAAGTCGAAAAATTACTGGGTCATAGGGTAGGTTTGTTTCTAGTGCTCTGCCATTCTGCCCAGTGGTAGCACACCTGATTGAATGTACATGTTACATTTTTAGTGTTCTGAGAAATCTCCAGACTTTTTTTCACAACAAGAGCTGGGCCATATAGCCAGTGTCTCTTGTACAATGTAAAGACTAAGATGTTGCATGGAAGGAGGGCAGCTTGGATGGGGCATATTGACTTACATACATCAAGTTGTGGGTATGAAAAAATATAATAATTTTGAAGAAAAAAATTAAATGACTAGTAAAAAGCATTCTGAAATAGACTTGCTGAAATGGGTTTCCTGAGCAGTGAGCAAAGAGAGAAAACATGAGGGAATCGTGTTATAAAGCTGATTGTGGACCAGCTGCCATTCTGAATGTCCATTTCCCTGAGTGACTATCTACAGAGAAGTGACCCAGGAGAAGAGAAAGCCAACTTGCTGGTGGAGGCACCAAACATATCAAGGAATCAGATTACAGAAGATGTCCTAGAGGAAAAAAAATCCAAGAAAAACACAAATGTGCTCAAGAAGAAACCAGAATGTGGCACCTACAATAGTACCACCTGGATAAAACTTTGGTGGTCTGTGAATCTTCTTTATCCCAGTTATGAATGGGAGAGAAAAAAAATAATAATAATCCTGAGGGAAAGAGGAGGATAAATGAGTAAGAGAGAAGAAACATTTTCAAATACAGATTTATCAAATTGGGAATGACCAAAGATGAGAAGAGAAATATATATATATATATATATAGCATACACTGAATATTTTTTCCAATGAAAAGTGATATTCCTTCTTTCTTTTGAATTGAAAAAAAAACAATAGGACTTCGAAACAATTGAGTGTAAAAGTCCAATATCTAAATCTTGTGTGTTCAAATATAAATGATAATCAAAGTATCTTGAACCCTATAGGGGATATCTCAGTCAACATGAATTGATACTTAGCACAGTTTTACTGAAATGCAGTGAACTTGCCAAAACAATCCAAACATGGAAACATTTCAATTTTAGAAGACAGATTTTAGGGGAGTTTTGCTGTAGCGCAGCGGGTTAAGCGCAGGTGGCGCAAAGCACAAGGACCGGCATAAGGATCTCGGTTCGAACCCCGGCTCCCCACCTGCAGGGGAGTCACTTCACAGGCGGTGAAGCAGGTCTGCAGGTGTCTATCTTTCTCTCTTCCTCTCTGTCTTCCCCTCCTCTCTCCATTTCTCTCTGTCCTATCCAACAACGACAACAACAATAATAACTACAACAATAAGACAACAAGGGCAACAAAAGGGAATAAATAAATAAAATAAATATTTTTTTAAAAAAAGAAGACAGATTTTAGTGAAAAGTAATAAAGTAATACAGTAATGCTAGCCTTTATAGGCAACTCATCATCACTGCTAAGAGCTAGAAAAGATGAGAAGACACCATTATATCTAGTATGGAGAAATGTTGATTAAAAGGTAGAGTTAATAACTGGCTAGCCTTTCTAGAAAATTATAATCATAGAACTATGGAGGATAAGAAGGGATCATAACAGTAGTAAAAGCTACAATGAAGAGTCATCTGGTGAAGGGGATAAGTGGGATAATTTAACAAAAAGGTCAGATGGAATTAGTTTGTGTTAAAAGCTATATTTATCTATGACTAAAGAAATTATAAGGACTCAAAATTCCCTAAATAAATATATACACACCTAATCACTTCACATATACCAAGCTTAATATACCAAAGAGACTGTTTTCCCTGCCATAGCTCTTCTTTCTTCTGAGAAAAACTAAGGATTCAACTTAAGTTTATATTCATAGGAATTTTGAGGAAGACACTTATTTCCCACACCATTTAAGTCTGATAGCACAGAAGTTGAACTAAGAACCCATCAAAATTTGTGGATATTTTTAAAAGTTATTTAAGAAAGGAGGCATTAACAAAACCATAGGATAAGAGGGGTACAACTCCAAACAGTTCCCACCACCAGATCTCTATATCCCATCCCCTCCCCTGATAGCTTTCCTATTCTTTATCTCTCTGGGAATATGGATCCAAGGTTATTGTGGGATGCAGGTGGAAGGTCTGGCTTCTGTAATTGCTTTCCCACTGAATATGGGTGTTGACAGGTCAATCCATACTCCCAGCCTGCCTCAAAGAGCTCAGCAAACTTAGCAACAAAAAAAACAAATGACCCCATCCAAAAATGGGCAGAGATGTTATGAACAGAACATTCATTACAGAAGAGATCCAAAAGGCTAACAAACACATAAAAACTGCTCCAGGTCGCTGATTGTCAGAGAAATGCAAATAAAGACAACATTGAGATACCAACTCACTCCTATGAGAATGTATGCATCAAAAAGGACAGTAGCAACAAATGCTGGAGAAGCTGTGGGGACAAAGGAACCAGCACTGCTGGTGGGAATATAAACTGGTCCAGCTTCTGTGGAGAGCAGTCTGGAGAACTCTCACAAGGCTAGACATAGACCTTCCATATGATCCAGTAATTCCACTCTTGGGGATATACCACAAAGACTTCATATTGCCCAACCAAAAAGATATTTGTACACCTATGTTCATAGCAACACAATTCATAATAGCTAAAACCTGGAAGCAACCCAGGAGCCCAACAACAGATGAGTGGCTGAGAAAGCTGTGGTATATATACACAATGGAATACTTAACACAGCTATTATGAACAATGAACCCACCTACTCTGACCCATCTTGGACAGAGCTAGAAGGAATTATGTTAAGTGAGCTAAGTCAGAAAGATAAAGATGAGTATGGGATGATCCCACTCATCAACAGAAGTTGAGAAAGAAGAACAGAAAGGGAAACTAAAAGCAGGATTTCACTAAATCTGGAGTAGGGTACCAAAGTAAAAACCCTGGGGTGAGGGTGAGGGTGGATATTTGGCTTCACAGGGTGGCAGGGGAGTGGGGGTAGTTGGGTGGGATGGGACACAGTCTTTTGGTGGTGAGAATGGTGTTTATGTATACTCCTATTTATTTGTAGTCATATAAATCACTATTTAATTAATATGAGAGGGGAAAAATTGATTGTATGTCTCAATCTTTTTAAAGCACAGACCGAGTCTTTTTAATACATAGGCTGAGTCTTTGATATGTTGACTCTCTCAAAAGCCTAGACCAGGGATAAAAGAAGCAACCGGTGGCACAGCTATATACAAATAATGTCAAAGGACATAAATTATGATGATGTTGGGTATTATACAGCAAATCCTAAGAAAGGGATTTTTCAAAGTTAACCCAATTACCAAATAATGTGATGATAACAATAAGTATCTATTGTTTTCTTGAACCCTAAGACAGCAGGTACCTCACATTTCCACTATAGAGGCTATATTTCCCGCAATCCTGGAACCTTAGGGTGGGGCACACTTTCCTGCATGCTTCTCTCAATTTATACTAAATAATATTGCATCCGTTGATCCTAACCTAATCAACGCAAGGAGTACCATCTCAGCATGCTTCACTTCAGAATGTGTCCAGAGACTTCAGATGTGGGTAATTTTAATGTGAATAATTTCACACAAATGTAAAAAAGTGGTATATATAAGGTCCATAATCCAGTAGGCAAAGTAATAGTACTCATAAGATTATTGCATGTGAAATGTTTTTTTTTCTGTTCACTAAGAATTTTTTATATAAATTATTTGTTATATTTTTGATAAGAACAATATAAAATGCCTTATTGTTAAGGAAATATAAGGCTAAAAGGAGAAAGAAATAACATATATGAGAAAAATATTGATACAATACATGATTACATTACATGATTACAATACATGAGAATTCAGGAAAAAATATTCCATAAGAAATTCAGAGTTTTCTGGAAAAGAGTAACATGAAGTGTAACTTGAAAAAAAAATAAAGAAATTTGTGGTTTCCCAAAGAGCTTCTTTCAAGAAAAAGAAATAGTGATCCATAGACTCAAGGTCTCCACTAAAGAGAACATGGAAAAAAGATTGAACTAGAACTAGAGAATCAGTTTAAAATCATGAATATGAATGCAGAATCTGGTAAAAAAAAAATCTTGCATGAATCTGAGTACCATTTCCACCACATAGTAGTCTAATCATGGGTATAACGTGATTGTTTTGTACCACACGTGTGGTGTTAATAAAATGGAAGTGGCTATCATATCTGTTTTAAGGGGAACTTTTGGGAATTGATGGATTAGTATATATAGAGCACTGATACTAGAATTCAGTATCTTAGACAACTTTCAACAAATGTCAGATAATATTACTATTACTGTTTTTACTCAATGGTAGATGTAATTTTCATGGTTAGAAAGAAAGCAAATAACAACAGCAACAATTATTTGCTACAAACTGTGACCAATGTTTTACCTACATTTTCTGTCTTATTCCTAGCAATGATGCCCGACAATGGGAAGCATCATTTTGATCATGGTACAAATGAGAGAGCTAAGCAAGTATTTTAAAGAAATAATTTTCTCAAGAATTCTACAGCTAGTGAAAACAACCAAAGGTTTTGGCTTTCACCTTAGAATTTATTTGCCTGCTATAACCACTGTGTTCTATCATAAATCTTTTTTTTAATTTTTATTATTTATTTATTCCCTTTTGTTGCCCTTGCTGTTTTATTGTTATAGTCACCATTGATGTCATTGTTGTTAGATAGGACAGAGAGAAATGGAGAGAGGAGGGGAAGACAGAGAGGGGGAGAGAAAGATAGACACCTGCAGACCTACTTCACCGCTTGTGATGCGACTCCCCTGCAGGTGGGGAGCCGGGGGCTTGAACCAGGATCCTTACACCAGTCCTTGTGCTTTGCGTCACCTGCACTTAACCTGCTGTGCTACAGCCTGACTCCCCATAAACACCATTTTTACCAGGCTCCCCTCTGCAGGGGGTTCGTTTCCAAGAAGTGAAGCAGGCCTGCATCTATCTTTCTCTCTTTTTTTCTTTTTTCCCCTTTTTTATTTTATTTTATTTTATTCCCCTTTTATTAATTAACAAAACCAAAGGGTAGGAGAGGTACAATTCCACACAATTCCCACCACCCAATCTCCATATTCCACCCCCTCCTCTGATAGCTTTCCCATTATCTATCCCTCTGGGAGCATGGACCCAGGGTCATTGTGGGTTGCAGAAGGTAGAAGGTCTGGCTTCTGTAATTGCTTCCCCGCTGAACATGGGCGTTGACTGGTCGGCCCATACTCCCAGTCTGCCTCTCTCTTTCCCTAATAAGGTGTGTCTCTGGGGAAGCTGAGCTCCAGGACACATTGGTGGGGTCTTCAGTCCAGGGAAGCCTGGCCAGCATCCTGCTGACATCTGGAACCTGGTGACTGAAAATAGAGTAAACATACGAAGCCAAAAAAATTATTGAGCAATCATGGACCCAAAGCTTGGAATAGTGGAGAGGAAGTGTTAGGGGGTACTCACTGCAAACTCTAGTGTACTTCTGCTTTCGGGTATATATTTTGCAGTAGTTTACGGATACGTGTGAACATATGCTCTCTCTCACAGAAACTGGTGTATATCTAGGTTTTGGGACTTTGTTAGAAAGTGAACCACCTGAGATGGAATTAGAGTATACTATGAAAGGAAAGGTCTCACCCGAGTAATGAAGCTGAAGGGCTGTCATTTCACACGTGAAGTCTCTGGACATCTGAGGTGAAGCATGTTGGGGTGGCCATTGTTGCGTTGATTAGGTTGTGATCGGCGGATGCAATATTATCTGATATGGATTGGGAGACGCATATGGGAAAGTGGGCTCTATACAATGGTTCCAGGACTGGGAAGAGTAGAGGCTCTATAGTGGAGATGTGAGGTTCCTGCTGTCTTAGGGTTCAAAAAGACAATCGATAGTTAATGTTATCATCACATTATTTGGTAATTGGGTTAACTTTGAAAAGTCCTTTTGTTAGGGTTTGCTGTACAGTATCCAGTATCTTGTATATAGCTGTGCTATTGGTTGCTTCTGATCTACGTGGTCTAGGCTTTTGAGAGAGTCTGCATATCAATTACACAGCCTATATATTGAAAACATTCAGTTTATGTTTTGAAAAACTTCGAGACATACAATTAATTTTCCCCCTCTCGTATTAATTAACTAGTGATGTATATGACTACATTTTATTAGGAGTGTACATAAACACCATTCCCACGACCAAAAGACTGTGACCCATCCCTCACACCCACTCCCACCCCCCACTGGCCCAGGAAGCTGCATATCTACCCCTCACCACTGGGTTTTTACTTTGGTGCCCTACTTACAATTTGATCAGGTCCTGCTTTTAGTTTCCCTTTCAGATCTTCTTAGTCAACTTCTGTTGATGAGTGGGATCATCCCATACTTATCTTTATCTTTCTGACTTAGGTCACTTAACATAATTCCTTCTAGCTCTGTCCAGGATGGGTCAGAGAAGGTGGGTTCATTGTTCTTGATAGCTGCATAGTATTCCACTGTGTATATATACCACAGCTTTCTCAGCCACTCATCTGTTGTTAGGCACCTGGGTTGCTTCCAGGTTTTAGCTATTATGAATTGTGCTGCTATGAATATAGGAGTACACACCTCTTTTTGGTTGGGTGTTATGGAGTTCTTGGGGTATAACCCCAGGAGAGGAATTACTGGATCATATGGAAGGTCAATGTCTAGCCTTCTGAGGGTTTTTCAGACTGCTCTCCACAGAGGCTGTACCAATTTACATTCCCACCAGCAATGTAAAAGGGTTCCTCTGTCTCTCCAGCATTTGTTGCTGCTGTCTTTTTTGATGCATGACATTCTTACAGGAGTGCGGTGGTATCTTAGTGTTGTCTTAATTTGCATCTCTCTGACAATCAGTGACCTAGAGCTGTTTTTCATATGTTTGTTAGGCCTTTTGCATCTCCTCTGTAGTGAATGTTTTGTTCATATCCTCTGCCCATTTTTGGATGGGGTCATTTGCTTTTTTGGTGCTAAGTTTGCTGAGCTCTTTATATATTTTGGTGATTAGTTTCTTGTCTGATGTCTGGCATGTGAAGATATTCTCCCATTCTGTGAGGGGTCTCTTTGTTTGTTTAATAGTTTCTTTGTATGTGCAAAAGCTTTTCAATTTGATGTAGTCCCATTGGTTTGTTTCTGCTTTAGTCTTCCTTGCAATTGGGTTTGATTCATCAAAGATGTCCTTGAGGTGTAGGTGGGAAGTGTTTTACCAATGTTTTCCTCAAATTGTTTGATTGTTTCTGGCCTGACATCTAGGTCTTTGATCCATTTGGAGTTGATTTTTGTTTCTGGTGAGATAGAGTGGTTCAATTTCATTCTCTGCATGTTACAACCCAGTTTTCCCAGCACCATTTATTGAAGAGAGCCTCCTTTTTCCATTTAATCCTTTGGGCCCCCTTATCAAAGATTAGATGTCCATAGGTGTGGGGATTTATTTCTGGGCTTTCAATTCTGCTCCACTGGTCTGTGTGCCTATTTTTGTTCCAGGACCATGCTGTTTTGATGACGATGGCTTTATAATATAGTTTAAGGTCTGGGAGTGTGATGCCTCCATTTCTGTTTCTTTTCCTCAAGATGGTTTTGGCAATTCTAGGTGTTTTCAGGTTCCAGATAAATGATTTAATGTTTGTTCTATTCTCTTAAAGAAGATTGGTGGAACTTTGATGGGTATTGTATTAAATTTGTATATGGCTCTGGGGAGAATATTCATTTTGATGATATTTATTCTTCCAATCCATGAGCATGGGATATCTTTCCATTTCTTGGTATCAGTTTCTATTTCCTTGAGTGGCGACTCAGTTTTCAGCATACAAGTCTTTCACTTCTTTGGTCAACTTTATTCCTAGGTATTTGATTGATTTTGCAGAAACAGTAAATGGGAGTGATTTCTGGATGTCTTCTTCTTCAAATTTAGTGTTTGCATAAAGAAATGCCACTGATTTTTGTACATTGATTTTGTTGCCTGATACCTTGCTATATTGCCTAATAACTTCCAGTAGTTTTCTGCTGGATTCTTTAGGTTCTTTAGAGCTTGTCTTCTTCCCTTACAATCTGTATTGCTTTGATTTCTTTCTCTTGCCTGATTGCTATGTGTTTTTTAAATTCGGTGGCTCTAGCTGGCTGGGATAGCTTCATGGGCGGGTAACAGAGACGTGGAGACAACAGCTGGGCAGGGAAGCTGTATTTCTTTATTCAGGAACAACGATTTATAAACTAAGACAAACTAATCACCAAACAGAACTCTGCTGCCTCTTTCCCCCGCGGAGCCAAGCACTCTCTTGCTCTGCAACTCTCCAACTCTCGAACTCTGGAACTCTGGAACCCTCTCGGGGTACCTTGGGGCGGGGCCAAGCAGGCCCGCAAAATTAGCAGGACTGATCCAATTTTCTTGGCGGGGGAGAGCTAGAAAAACCCAATGTAAAGCATACAACAGCTATGGCAAGAACTTCCAATACTATGTTGAAGAGTAACAGTGACAGTGGACAGCCCTGTCTAGTTCCCGATCTGAGGGGGAATGCTTTAAACTTCTGTCCATTGAGTATGATGTTGGCTGTAGGTCTGCTATATATAGACTCCACTATCTTGAGGAATTTCCCATCTATCCCCATTTTTTGTAGAGTTTTGAGCATGAATGGGTGTTGGATTTTGTCAAAGGCTTTCTCTGCATCTATTGTGATAATCATGTGGTTTTTGGCTTTGCTTTTATTGATGTGGTGAATGACATTGATTGACTTACGGATGTTCAACCAGCCTTGCATTCCTGGGATGAATCCCACTTGGTCGTGATGAACAATCTTTTTGATATGTTGCTGTATCCGGTTGGCCAAGGTCTTGTTTAATATTTTGGCATCTATGTTCATCAGAGATATTGGTCTGTAGTTTTCCTTTTTTGTTCTGTCCCTATCAGCTTTTGGTATCAGGGTGATGTTGGCTTCATAAAAGGTGGAAGGGAGTATTCCTGTTTCTTCAATCTTATGGAAAAGCTTAAGAAGTATGGATAATAACTGTTTCCTGAAAGTTTTGTAGAATTCATTTGTGAAGCCATCTGGTTCAGGACTTTTGTTGTTGGGGAGGTTCTTAATAACAGTTTCAATTTCTTTGTCTGTGATTGGTGCATTTAGATTTTGTAGTTCTTCTTGGTTCAGTTTTGGAAGGGCATATGCTTCTAGGAATTGTTCCATTTCTTCCAGATTCTCTAGCTTGGTGGCGTATAGTTCTTTATAGAAGTTTCACAGGATTCTCTGGATTTCTGTGGTGTCAGTTGTGATATCTCCTCCATCGTTTACAATTCTATTAATTTGAATCCTCTCTCTTTTTTGTTTAGTAAGTCTGGCTAGGGGTTTGTTAATTTTGTTTAATCTTTCAAAGAACCAACATTTGGCTTCAGTGATGTTTTGTATGGTTCTTTTATTTTCGATGTTGTTTATTTCTGCTCAAACTTTAGTGATTTCTGTCCTTCTGGTTGCTCTATCATAAATCTTAAGGGTTTTGAGACTCAGGCAGGTGGATTATGTCTCAGACAAAAGATTACTGAATTGGATTAAAAAAAAAAAAACAAGGTTTCACTTGATGAGCATTAAATTAATTTGGGTAAGAGGAGGTAGCAGTGAAGCCTAAGACAGATTCTTTCAACACTTGATACCTTTAGCAAAAATGTACAGACAAGACTTTATTTCAGAAATCAAACTGATTCCCAGAAAGCACAACTCTTGATTATGGAAACCTAATGACTAAGAGATTGGTAATTTCTGGAGAGCTAACATGGTTAAAGGGTCAGAAAGGTAATGTTGCCCTATTCAAAAAAGGTCAGGACTTGAGAAAGTCTGCAGCTTGTCCATATATATTTTTTTACAATGCTTGCTGGGCCCATTTTCCATTGCCTACATGAAGGGGAATTAGCTTTCCTGTTACTGTGTTGCATTTTGTTTGTCTCTTGGGAGCTCTTGCTCACTTTTTCTGAGATGCTTGCTGTACAGAAGTCACTTAAGGCAGGACAAAGTAGTCCTGGAAGACAATAGTGATTCTAAAAGTAGTTGAGTGTTCTCTGTTTTGTAGCCTCAGATTCTTTATGAGCAAGATGCAGAAATAAACATGATGGCTAATGCACTTCTGAAACATAAAAGGTTTCCTAAGAAAAATGTTCTAACAGTAAACAGCTTATATAAAGCAAAGATAAATCATAATGCAGTGGTAATTTGAGTTTATATTGTACCTTTCCTTGGGGAACTCCAAATGCTCTAAAGATACTAGTTTATTGCTGCATTATTAACTCAGAGAAACATGCAAAAAGCTTAATTTTCTTCAAATGTTATTTAAGAATCTAAGTCAAAGGAAATTTATATAACTTATCACATAGGAATGGGTTATATATTTTCATATAAAATATTATTTCAGTGAATTGACTGTGTCATGATATAAGTGACACATTAAAAACTATTGATATCCCCTTCTGCAAAAATAATCATTTAAAAAGAAAGAAAGAAAACACCCTTTAGACCTGAAAACTCAACAAAATACGACCAGAATATTCTCTTCTCATTAAGATATAGCCACCAATTTGAGGATGCTTACTTGATTTTATCCTGAATACACTGGGCAGATGACCTCACCAATTTGTCCCTAAACCTTACCTCTACAGAGCCCTATCTTACTAGGGAAAAATAGAGACAGGCTGGGGATATGGATTGACCAATTGACACCCATGTCTTTCACCTCTTTATTTTACTTAACACAATCACCTTGAGTTCTGGAACTTGGTCCAGAATAATACAATGTCATCATTTTTATTGTAGAGTAGTACTTCACAATGTATGTATACTATAATTTCTTTCTTCTTTTTTTTTTTCTTTTGTGACCACCTGACCCCTTTTTCTGAGGCCTGCCCTCTGGATAATGCCTGCACTCTGTTAGGCCAGGCTTTTGGGGGATGGCCCCAGAAACCCTGCCAGCAATCTCATTGGCTAGTTCCTTTAGTGTGACACCCATGAGCCTCATTCCTGCCCTTGTGCTGCCCTCTCTTTGACACACAGCAGAATGCAGCTGAGCACAGGAATTCAGAAGCTCCCAATGGAGTCTTCCCATACCATTGGACAAACCCTTTCCACTTGGAAAGTCAAATGCAGGGTCTACATAATTTCTTTATCTAGTTATCTGTTGTCTTGTCATTGGATATTTTGGCTATTTCAAACAGTGAAGCTGTGATTAGAGGGGTGCATATATCCTTCTGAGTGAGTGCTTTCATATCTTTTGTATACGTACCTCATAGTGGTATCACTATATCAAAAGTTATTTCCAGTTTTCTTTCTATTCGTTTAAAGATTTTCCATACTGCTTCCATAGAGACTATGCCACGCTGCATAGATAAGAAGCAGGATAAGAGAGTTGCTTGACCCATATTCTTGCTTGAACTTTCTGTTTTTTGCTTTGTTGCTGTATTCCATTCTTACAGGTATGAGGGAGGCAATATCTCAGTGTGATTTTAATTTTTTTATTTTTCTAATAATAAGTGATGTAAACCATTTTCCCATGTGCCTATGGGGCATCTGAATGTCTCCTTAGCATAAGTGTCTATTCAGGTTTGTGTTTATTTCTTTTAATTGGCTTTTATTTGATGCTCTTGTTGTGCTGTGTGACTTCTTTGTGAATTTTCAATATCAACTTCTTGCCAGACATGTGATGTGCAAATATCTTCGCCCATATCCTAGGTATCCTTTTATCCTCATGACATTTCTTTTTGATATGTAAAAGATTTCTGTTTTAATTTTTAAGTACTTATTTATTTTTATAATTTTATTGGGGTTGTTTATACTATAGCACATGGAAACAATTTCTCATCTCCTAGGATGAGCAAACACTTTTCCACTATTATGTCCAGGATCTCAATGCCTCTCTACCTATTCTCTTCCCTTGCTTTCACCAGAGTCCTTTGCTTTGGTACAATATATTGAGACCAATCCAAGTTTCACTATGTATTTTTCCTTTATGCCTTTTTCTTTAACTAACTTATAATTGAGATCATTGATTATTTGTCCTTGTCTTTTTGACTATCTCACTTAGCATGAGTTTTTCAAGTTCCACCCAAGATGAACTAAAGGATATTGCTTCATCAATTTAAAAAAAAATTATTAGTGATGGAGAAGCTGCAATCAGACCTTACCTCTCCCCGATACAACTATTAAACACAACAAGAGACCTAATTGGACACATAATCTACGGCTGGAAAAAATCCACAGCCTCAGGTGGGGGGTGGTGCACATGGTTGGGGAAATGGGAGTGGGTTGGAAGACACAATCAGTGGAAACCAGAGCTCTGGGCTAACAGTGCTCGGCACTGACCCGCACCATCTTGGACAGTAACACAGTTAGCAGACTCCCTTGAAGAAAAGAAATTGGAGCTTAAAACCTCCCAATCTCTGACTCAGGTTTCTGTTCACTTTGTTTTTTTCCCAGTCTGAGTTTAAGATAAAGACAAAACTCAGCCCACAAGGTAGCCCAAAACAGCCCACCCACCATTGCAAATTCAAATAAGTGGAAAGCAAAGACCACACCACCACCACCTGCTGGCCAACATAACCAACACCATACATGCAAAAGCAAACAGGCAGAAAGTTAAATAGCATATCACATCAGACAAAGTAAATCAGACAAAATCCAAGAAATTCCAGATATAGAGAGAAATAGGAATCTTATGCAACTTTACAAGAATATAAGCAAGAGTTGAAAGAGCATTTTTCTTTGGAATTTGATAAGAAGCTACAAAGTGTGAAAGAGGAACTGAAAGCAGAGTTCACTAATCAGTTAAACAGCATGGAGGAAAATTTTCAAACAGAACTGCAAGGACTGAAAGACATCTTTAGTGCAGTTCAATCGCAGGTAGAAGGCTTAGGTAATAGACTCACACATGCAGAAGGAAGAATTTCCAATCTAGAAGACACAATTAGCCCACTATTTCAATTCAAAGCTGAGGGAGATGAAAGGTTTAGAAAGAATGAAGCTACTCGCTGTCAAATTGCAGACTTTATAAAAAGATCGAATAAAGGAGTTAAAAGGATACCTGAGTAAGTAGACTGGGTGAAAGGACCAGAGGTAATTTTCATAGAAATTTTAGCTGAAAATTTCCCTCACTTAGGCAATCCTCAGAATATACCTACTTTGGAGGCAGATCAATCAACCAGGTTCACAAATCCAAAATGACCAACACCAAGGCACATTTTACATTAAAATTATTACTGTAAAATTATTAAAACTCTATGAAGGGGAAATTTGGAAGGCTGCTAGGGAAAGTAAAGAAGTTACATGTAAGGGAGAAATATCAGACTTTCATCAGACTTTTCTTTACAAACCCTAGAGGCAAGGAGGGAGTGGGATGACATATTCAAGGCACTAAAGAAGAGGGATTTTCAGCCATGAATTTTTGTATCCTGCAAAATTACCCTTCAAGTATCAAGGAGAAATAAAGATATTCCCAAATACTCAAAAACTAAAGGAATTTTCCACAATCAACCTCACCTTACAAGAAATACAGAAAGGAAGAAACAAAGGAACACATACTCAGAGTTGAACAGCAGTAGACTAGACACAAAAACACAATAAAATAAGAAAGAACAACAAGCAATTAGGGGAGGGAATTAAAAGACAAAGAAGCCTTATCAAATGTTTGTTAATCAAGATCGACTTAAAAAAGACTTTTCTAGACACACAATGCTAGTTATAACATAGGGAACAAAAATTTGCAGTGAACACAACAAAAATTAGTGAGGAATTCACTACAGAAACTCATCCACACAGTAGGTTAGATAGAAACAAATGGGCAACAACTCAACATTAAAAAAAAATTTCTTTATTGGGGAATTAATGTTTTACATTTGACAGTAAATACAATAGTTTGTACATGCATAACATTTCCCAGTTTTCCTTATAACAATACAACCCTCATTATGTCTTCTGTCATGCTTTTTTTGACCTGTATTCTCCCCCCACACTACCCCAGAGTCTTTTACTTTGGTGCAATACTCCAATTCCAGTTCAGGTTCTACTTGTATTTTCTCTTTTTCAGCTTCTGCCTGAGAGTGAGATTATTCCATATTCATCCTTCTGTTTCTGACTTATTTCACTTAACTTGATTTTTCAAGGTCCATCCAAGATAAATTGAAAATGGTGAAGTCACCACTTTTTATTGGTGAGTAGTATTCCATTGTGTATATATACCAAAACTTGATCAGCCACTCATCTGTTGTTGGACATCTGGGTTGCTTCCAGGTTTTGGCTATTACTAATTGTAATGCTAAGAACATATGTGTAAACAGATCCTTTTGGATGGGTCTGTTGGGCTCCTCAGGATATATCCCCAGGAAAGGAATTGCAGGATCATAGGTTAGGTCCATTTCTAGCCTTCAGAGAGTTCTCCAGACTGTTCTCCACAGAGGTTGGATCAATTTTCATTTCCATTCACAGTGCAGGAGGGTTCCTTTGACCCCACAACCTCTCCAGCATTTGCTGCTATTACTTTTTCTGATGTGTGAAATTCTCATAGGAGTGAAGTGGTATCTCGTTGTCTTTATTTGCATTTCTCTGACAGTCAAAGACTTGAAGCATTTTTTCATGTTTCTCAGCATTTTGTGTCAGGCTAGCGTGGGGGTGCCTCTTCCTGGGTGCATACACTCTGGGTTGGATAGAATGCGACCAGAGCCAGCCTGGGCTGCTACTCACTCAGTGATGCGAGGGAGATGACTCATGAATGGAGCTCATGGTGGCGAGGCATTCAATTCTTTATTGATCAGGGAACCCAGGCTTTTAAAGGTCAGACCTGGAAGTGGCAAGTTGGAAATGGAAATGGCTTGACATGGTTTGGAAAGGAGCAGAGAAAGGCAAAAGGGGGTTGGGAAAGGTAACGTCCTTAGCAACTGTTGTGAGGGTTTTAACTGGTAGAATAAATACTAATACCCTGCAGGCAGGGAGGGACTTCAGGGTAGAAATAGATAGATCAAAGAAAAGGAATGGGTGGGGATCTTTCAGGCAAAACAACGATTATGTAGATAATAAGTAAGCAGGTCATAGTATCAGGAATGCAGGATGCTTCATAAGGCAGGGAGTCCGATAAGATGGGGCAAACCTTTGGTGTTATTCCTGTCCCTCTTTGATCAACCTCTCAGTAGAAAGAGAGACTGACAGGATAGACGTACTCCTAAGGTCAAACCCTGCCAGGCTTTACCACATCCTCACAATTTCCCAACACTTTTGGATCTCTTCTGTGGTGAAGAGATTCTGTCCATGTTCTCTCCCCATTTTTGGATGGGGTTATTTGTTTTATTGTTGTTGAGTTTGACAAGCATTTTATGTATTTTGGTTATTAAACTCTTGTCTGATGTATGGCATGTAAAGATCTCCCATTCTGTGAGGGGTCTCCAGGTTTGGGTATTGGTATCTTTTGCTGTGCAGAAGCTTTTTAATTTGATGTAGTCCCACAGGTTTATGCTTACCTTAGTCTTCTTGCAATTGTATTCTTTTCATTGGAGATGTCTTTAAAATTTATGCAGAAAAGAGTTCTGCCAATATTTTCCTTTAAGTATCTGATAGTTTCTCTGGTCTAACATCCAAGTTCTTGATCCACTTAGAATTTACTTTTGTATTTGGTGAAATATAGTGGTTCAGTTTCATTCTTCTGCATGTTTCAACCCATTTTTTCTGACACCATTTGTTTAAGAGAACCTGCTTTCCCCATTTAATAGTCTGGGTACCTTTGTCAAAGATTAGATGTCCATAGGTGGGGGGGGATTAATTATGGTCTCTCCTTAGATGTCCATAGGTGTAGGGGATTACTTCTGGGCTCTCAGTTCTATTCCATTTATCAGTGTGTCTATTCATGTTCCAGTACCAAGCAGTTTTGATTACAATGGCCCAATAATACAAAGTGAGGTCTGGGAGTGTGATTCCTCCAATTCTGTTCTTTCTGCTCAAGACTGTTTTGGCAATTCTATGTCTTTTCTTGTTCCAGATAAACATTTGTAATATTTGTTCTATTCTCGTAAAAAATGTGGTTGGTATCTTGATGGGGTTGTGTTAAATTTGTATATAGCTCTGGGTAGTATATTCATTTTGATGATGTTAATTTTTCCAACCCATGAACATGGGATGTCTTTCCATTTCTTTGTGTATTTTTCAATTTCCTTGAGTAGTGACTCATAATTTCCAGTATACAGATCTTTCATTTCTTTGGTTAGGTTTATTCCTAGATATTTTATTGTATTTTTTGATATAGTAAAAAGAATTGTTCTGTGTATTTCATCTTCTTCTAACTTAGTGTTTTCATAAAGGGATGCCACTGCCTTTTGAATGTTAATTTTGTAGCCTGACACCTTACTGCATTGCATGATGATTTCCAAAAGCTTCTTGCTGGATTCTTTCAGTTTTTCTATGTATACTATGTATACTACCATGTCATCTGCAAATAGGAAGAGTTTGACTTCTTCTCTTCCAATCTGTATGCATTTAATTCCTTGTTCCTGCCTGACTACTATGGCAAGAACTTCCAACACTATGTTAAATAGTAATGGTGGTATTGGGCAGCCCTGTCTAGTACCTGTTCTGAGGGGAAATGCTTCCAGTTTTTCACCATTGAGTATTATGTTGGCTGTAGATTTGCTATATATAGACTCCACTATCTTCAGAAATTTTCCATCTATTCCCATTTTTGTAGTATTTTAATCATAAAGGGATGTTGTATTTTGTAAAATGCTTTATCTGCATCTATTGATATGACCATATGTTTTTTGGCATTGCTTTTATTGATGTGGTGGATCACATTGATTGATTTAAGTATATTAAACAAACCTTTTATCCCTGAGATAAACCCTATTTGGTCATGATGAACAATATTTTTAATATCCTGCTGTATCTGTTTGGGTAGAATTTTGTTCAGTATTTTAGCATGTATGTTCATCAGAGATACTGTTCTGTAGTTTTCTTTTTTGGTTGTGTCCCTGTCTGCTTTTGGTATCAAAGTCATGTTGGCTTCATAGAAGCTAGAAGTGAGTATTCCAGGGTCTTCAATCT
Organism: Erinaceus europaeus; assembly: GCF_950295315.1. Lineage (NCBI taxonomy): Eukaryota > Metazoa > Chordata > Mammalia > Eulipotyphla > Erinaceidae > Erinaceus > Erinaceus europaeus. The sequence goes on along the minus strand of NC_080169.1, from coordinate 58,285,600 downwards.
TCTGGAAGACTTAAAAGTATAGGTATTAGTTATTCTTTGAAGGTTTTGTAGAATTCATTATTAAAACCATCTGGTCTAGGACATTTATTCTTGAGCAGGTTTTTGATAACTGTTTCATTTTCATTAGCTGTGATAGGCCTGTTCATGTTATCTAGTTTCTCTTTACTTAATTTTGGAAGTTCATAGTCATCTAGAAAATCATCCATTTCTTCTAGGTTTTTAGCTTGGTGGCATATAGTTGTTCATGGAAGTCTCACATGATATGCTGAATTTCTGCAGTGTCTGCTGTGATATCTGTTCTTTCATATATGTTCCAATTTATTTTGGTTTTCTCCCTTTTTTTGTTTTGTGAGTCTGGCTAAAGGTTTGTCAATTTTGTTCATGCTTTTGAAGAACCAACATTTATTTTTGTTGATCTTTTGTATGGTTTTCTTATTTTCACTGTAATTTATTTCTGCCCTAACTTTAGTGATTTCTGTCCTTCTGGCTACTTTAGGGTTCCTTTGTTCTTATTCTAGGTCTTTAAGATGTACAATCAGGCTGTTTATTTGTTCTTTTTCTTGTTTCCTAATGTGTGCTTGTATGGCTATGAACTTCCATCTCAGTACTGTACCTTAGCTGTGTTTCATATATTTTGATAGCTTGTGTCTTCATTTTCAATGAACTCTCGAAACATTTTGATTTCTTCCTTTATTTCCTCTTTGACCCAGTAGTTGTTAAGGAGTGTACTGTTGAACTTCCACATTTTGGGACTATTACTAATCTTTTGTTGATTGTTGAATGTTAGTTTAATTCCACTGTGGTGTGAGAAGATGGTTGGGATGATTTCAATGCTCTTGAATTTGCTGATGCTGTCTTTGTGCCCTAACATATGGTCTATCATTGAAAGTGACCCATGTGGACTTGAGTAAAATATTTATTCCAGTTTCTTGGGATGAATGACTCTGAAAGTGTCCAATAGTTCTCATTTGTCTGTCTCCTCATTAGCTCCCTTATGTCTTTATTGATTTTCTACCTGAATAATCTGTCAAGTTGAGAGAGTGGGGTGTTGAAGTCCCCTACTATGACTGTGTTGCTGTTACTATACTGCTGTAGTACTTTCAGTAGAAGTTTGATGAATTTATTTATTTATTTTTTAATTTTTTATTTAAGAAAGGATTAGTGAACAGAAGCATAAGGTAGGAGGGGTACAACTCCACACAATTCCCACCACCCGATCCCCATAACCCACTCCCTCCCATGGTAGCTTTCCCATTCTCTATCCCTCTGGGAGCATGGACCCAGGGTCGTTGAGGGTTGCTGAAGGTAAAAGGTCTGGCTTCTGTAGTTGCTTCCCCGCTGAACATGGGCGTTGACTGGTCGGTCCATACCCCCAGTCTGCCTCTCTCTTTCCCTAGTAGGGTGTGTTTCTGGGGAAGCTGAGCTCCAGGACACATTGGTGGGGTCTTCAATGCAGGGAAGCCTAGCCAGCATCCTGGTGGCATCTGGAACCTGGTGATTGAAAAGAGAGTTAACATATGAAGCCAAACAATTTGTTGAGCAATCATGGATCCCAAGCTTGGAATAGTGGAGAGGAAGTGTTAGGGAGGTACTCACTGCAAACTCTAGTGTAATCCTGCTTTCAGGTATATATTTTGCAGTAGTTTATGGATACGTGTGCACATAAGCTCTCTCTCACAGAAACTGGTGTATATCTAGGTTATGGGACTTTGTTAGAAAGTGAACTACCTGAGATGAAATTAGAGTGTACTATTAAAGGAAAGGTCTCACCCGAGTAATGAAGCTGAAGGGTTGTCATTCCACACGTGAAGTCTCTGGATACAGTCTGAGGTGAAGCATGTTGAGATGGCAATCGTTGCTTTCGTTAGGTTGTGATCGGCGGATGCAATATTATTTGGTTTGGATTGGGAGATGTATACGGGAAAGTGGGCCCTATCCAAGGGTTCCAGGACTGGGGGAAGTAGGGGCTCTATAGTGAAGATGTGAGGTTCCTGCTGTCTTAGGGTTCAAAAAGACAATCAATAGTTAATATTATCATCACATTATTTGTTAATTGGGTTAACTTTGAAAAGTCCCTTTGTTATGGTTTGCTGTACAGTACCCAGTATCTTGTATATAGCTGTGCTATTGGAAGCTTCTAATCTACTTGGTCTAGGCTTTTGAGAGAGTCCGTATATCAAATACATAGCCTATATATTAAAAAGATTCAGTTTGTGTTTTGAGAAACTTTGATACATAAAATTGATTTCCCCCTCTCATATTAATTAACTACTGATTTATATGTCTACATTTTGTTAGGAGTGTACATAAACACCATTCCCACCACCAAAGGACTGTGACCCATCCCTCCCGCCCACTCCCACCCCCCACAGGCCCAGGAAGCTACATGTCTACCCCTCACCACTGGGTTTTTACTTTGGTGCCCTACTTACAATTTGATCAGGTCCTGCTTTTAGTTTCCCTTTCAGATCTTCTTAGTCAACTTCTGTTGATGAGTGGGATCATCCCATACTCATCTTTATCTTTCTGACTTAGTTCACTTAACATAATTCCTTCTAGCTCTGTCCAAGATGGGTCAGAGAAGGTGGGTTCATTGTTTTTGAGAGCTGCATAGTATTCCATTGTGTATATATACCCCAGCTTTCTCAGCCACTCATCTGATGTTGGGCACCTGGGTTGCTTCCAGGTTTTAGCTATTATGAATTGTGCTGCTATGAACATAGGAGTACACACCTCTTTTTGGTTGGGTGTTATGGAGTCCTTGGGGTATAACCCAAGGAGAGGAATTATTGGGTCATATGGAAGGTCCATGTCTAGCCTTCTGAGAGTTTTCCAGACTGCTCTCCACAGAGGCTGTACCAATTTACATTCCCACCAGCAATGTAAAAGGGTTCCTCTGTCCCCACATCCTCTCCAGCATTTGTTGCTGCTGTCCTTTTTGATGTATGCCATTCTTACAGGAGTGAGGTGGTATCTTAGTGTTGTATTAATTTGCATTTCTCTGACAATCAGTGACCTAGAGCAGTTTTTCATATGTTTGTTAGCCTTTTGGATCTCCTCTGTGGTGAATGTTTTGTTCATTTCCTCTGCCCATTTTTGGATGGGGTCATTTGCTTTTTTGGTGCTAAGTTTGCTGAGCTCTTTATATATTTTGGTGATTAGTTTCTTGTCTGATGTCTGGCATGTGAAGATCTTCTCCCATTCTGTGAGGGGTCTCTCTGTTTGTTTAATAGTTTCTTTGGATGTGTAGAAGATTTTCAATTTGATGTAGTCCCATTGGTTTGTTTCTGCTTTGGTCTTCCTTGCAATTGGGTTTGATAAATCAAAGATGTCCTTGAGGTGTAGGTGGGAAAGTGTTTTACCAATGTTTTCCTCTAAGTATTTGATTGTTTCTGGTCTGACATCTAGGTCTTTGATCCATTTGGAGTTGATTTTTGTTTCTGGTGATATAAAGTGGTTCAATTTCATTCTTCTGCATGTTTCAACCCAGTTTTCCCAGCACCATTTATTGAAGAGAGCCTCCTTTTTCCATTTAATCCTTTGGGCCCCCTTATCAAAGATTAGATGCCCATAGGTGTTGGGATTTACTTCTGGGCTTTCAATTCTGTTCCACTGGTCTGTGTGCCTATTTTTGTTCCAGTACCATGCTGTTTTGATGATGATGGCTTCATAATATAGTTTAAGGTCTGGGAGTGTGATGCCTCCATTTCTGTTTCTTTTCCTTAAGATGGTTTTGGCAATTCTAGGTGTTTTCAGGTTCCAGATAAATGATTGTAGTGTTTGTTCTATTCTCTTAAAGTAGCCTGGTGGAACTTTGATGGGTATTGCATTAAATTTGTATATGGCTCTGGGGAGAATATTCATTTTGATGATATTTATTCTTCCAATCCATGAGCATGGGATATCTTTCCATTTCTTGGTATCAGTTTCTATTTCCTTGAGTAGCGACTCATAGTTTTCAGTATACAAGTCTTTCACTTCTTTGGTCAACTTTATTCCTAGGTATTTGATTGATTTTGCTGAAACAGTAAATGGGAGTGATTTCTGGATGTCTTCTTCTTCAGATTTAGTGTTTGCATAAAGAAATGCCACTGATTTTTGTACATTGATTTTGTAGCCTGATACCTTGCTATATTGCCTAACAACTTCCAGTAATTTTCTACTGGATTCTTGAGGTCTTTCTATGTATACTATCATATCATCTGCAAATAGTGAGAGCTTGGCTTCTTCCCTTCCAATCTGTATCCCTTTGATTTCTTTCTCTTGCCTGATTGCTATGGCAAGAACTTCCAATACTATGTTGAAGAGTAACGGAGACAGTGGACAGCCCTGTCTAGTCCCCGATCTGAGGGGGAATGCTTTCAGCTTCTGTCCATTGAGTATGATGTTGGCTGTAGGTTTGCTATATATAGACTCCACTATCTTGAGGAATTTCCCATCTATTCCCATTTTTTGTAGAGTTTTGAGCATGAATGGGTGTTGGATTTTGTCAAAGGCTTTCTCTGCATCTATTGAGATAATCATGTGGTTTTTGGCTTTGCTTTTTTTGATGTGATGAATGACATTGATTGATTTATGGATGTTGAACCAGCCTTGCATTCCTGGAATGAATCCCACTTGGTCATGATGAACAATCTTTTTGATGTGTTGCTGTATCCGGTTGGCCAAGATCTTGTTTAATATTTTGGCATCTATGTTCATCAGAGATATTGGTCTGTAGTTTTCCTTTTTTGTTCTGACCCTATCAGCTTTTGGTATCAGGGTGATGTTGGCTTCATAAAAGGTGGAAGGGAGTATTCCTGTTTCTTCAATCTTATGGAATAGCTTAAGAAGTATGGGTATTAACTGTTTCCTGAAAGTTTTGTAGAATTCGTTTGTGAAGCCATCTGGTCCAGGACTTTTGTTGTTGGGGAGATTTTTAATAACGGTTTCAATTTCTTTGTCTGTGATTGGTGCATTTAGATTTTGTAGTTCTTCTTCGTTCAGTTTTGGAAGTGCATAGATTTCTAGGAATTGTTCCATTTCTTCCAGATTCTCTAGCTTGGTGGCATATAGTTCTTTATAGAAGTTTCGCAGAATTCTCTGGATTTCTGTGGTGTCAGTTGTGATATCTCCTGCATCGTTTACAATTCTACTAATTTGAGTCTTCTCTCTTTTTTGTTTGGAGAGTCTGGCTAGGGGTTTGTCAATTTTGTTTAATCTTTCAAAGAACCAACATTTGGCTTCATTGATCTTTTGTATGGTTCTTTTATTTTTGATGTTGTTTATTTCTGCTCTAACTTTAGTGATTTCTGTCCTTCTGGTTGCTTTAGGGTTCCTTTGTTCCTCTTCCTTTAAGTCCTTGAGGTGTGTAGTAAGGTCGTTCATTTGGGCTTCTTCTTGGTGTTTAATATGTGATTGTATGGCTATAAGTTTCCCTCTCAGTACTGCTTTCGCTGTGTCCCAAATATTTTGATAGGTTGTGTCTTCATTTTCATTAGTTTCCAGGAACATTTGAATTTCCTGTTTGAGTGAGTCTCTGACCCAGTGGTTCTTAAGGAGCATGTTGTTTAGTTTCCAAATTCTATGTCTTTTAATAATTTTCTGTTTGTTGTTAAAAGTTAGTTTTACTCCACTGTGGTCTGAGAAGATACTTGGGATGATTTCAATGCTCTTGAATTTATTGATGCTGTCTTTGTGGCCTAACATGTGGTCTATCCTTGAGTATGTGTTATGTGGATTTGAAAAGAAGGTGTATTCCAGTTTTTTGGGGTGGAGGAGTCTGAAAATGTCCAAGAGGTCTAGTCTGTCAATCTCTTCATTCAATTCTCTTGTATCTTTATTGGTTCTCTGCTTTGTTGATCTGTCTAAGTGTGAGAGTGGGGTATAGAAGTCTCCCACTATTATTGTATTACTATTGATGTATTTTTGAAATTCTTTCAGTAGATGCTTAATGTATTTAGATGGTCCCTCGTTGGGTGCATAGATGTTAATAATTGTTAAGTCTTCTTGGTTGATTGATCCTCTAATCATTATGTAATGTCCTGCCTATCTTTTATTACTTTATTTAATTTAAAATCTATCGTGTCTGAGATGAGAATGGCTGTTCCTGCCCTTTTTTGTGGACCATTAGCCTGTATGATAGTTTTCCATCCTTTCACTTTAAGTCTGTGTTTATCTTGTTGTGACAGATGGGATTCTTGCAAGCAGCAAATGGTTGGGTTATGTTTTCTGATCCATCCCCCACCCTGTGCCTTTTGATGGGTGAGTTTAAGCCATTGACATTTATTGATATCATGGATTTAATGTATTATAGTGCCATTGTTCTAAAAAAGAATTTTTTTACTCTGACATATTGCAAGTATTATAGTGATGTTCTTGTTTATAAGAGGTCTTTTAGTACCTCTTTCAGGGCCGGCTTGGTGATAGTTGCCTCCTTTAACTGTTGTTTGTCTAAGAAGGTTTTGATCCCTCCATCTAACTTGAATGAAAGTCTAGCAGGATATATTATCCTTGGTTGAAACCCTTTTTCATTCAGGGCTCGATAGATATCTTGCCACTCCCTTCTGGCTTTTAGAGTTTGAGTTGAGAAATCTGCAGAAAGTCTTATGGGTTTTCCCCTGTATGTGACTTTTTGTTTCTCTCTTGCAGCCTTTAGGATCCTTTCTTTATCCTTACTTCTTCTCATTGTGACTATGATGTGTCTTGGTGTTTTCAGGTGTGGGTTGATTATGTTTGGTACTCTCTGGGCCTCTTGCACCTTGATATCCTTTCTGTTATTCAGGTCTGGGAAGTTTTCTTGTATTATTTCCTCTAGAATGTTTGCTTCCCCTTCCTCTCTTTCTTCCTCTGGTAGGCCAATTATACGAATGTTACTTCTTTTGAGATCATCCCATATGTCTCTGTTGTTGTTTTCAGTGTCTCTCAATCTCTTTTTAAGCTCTTTCACCTCTTTCTTAGTTTTCTCTAACTCATCCTCTGTCTGACTAATTCTGTTTTCTGCTTCTGTTAGTCTGCTTTCCCTTGCCTCAGCTTCTTTCTTCATTACAGCTATTTCAGCTTTCAGTTCTCTAATTGTCTCAAGATAATCAGTATTTTCCTTGGGGGTCTCAACTGTTGTTTCCCTAATACTGCCATTCCTTTCCTCCAATGTTGTTTTCATTTCTGTGATTAATAAGTTTATTATTGCTTGCATACTTTTCTTATCTATGGTTACTTCTGACTGATTTGTGGTTTCTTCTGGGCTCTTGTCTTCATTCATTGGGGTAGCAGTTTTATTTGTTTTTAATATACCCATTTTTTTTTATTTATGTGTTTCTCTCTCTTTTTTTATGCTCTGTTGTTCCTCAGTTGTTGTGTTTTGAGCACAAGTAACACTGTACTAAATATCTTTATGACAATTGCACTCACCAACCTCCGGAATTACAGTAGCAACTGAAGTAAGTATTGAAGGAGTTTAATCGTTACCAGTTAGCCAAACAATTTCTCCAGTCCGTGAAAAATAGTAACCAAATCCCAGTGAAGAAAGAGAAAAGAAAGAGAGGATAGCAAGAATAGACAGTTATGCAAATCTACTATCCAGTGTATATTCTAGGGGTAACAAGAGTGTAAAGGGAACTAGAGCAGAGATACACACATAGAGAGTCCACTCTGGGTCAGATTTCTTCCCCAAAGTAATTCACAAATTCAGACAGGCAAAGAAGAAAGAAGTGTATGACAAGATAAAAAAAAAATAGAGAGAGAGATAAGAGAGAGAAAAGGGAGAAGATAAGAAGAAGGGTTGTAATTAAAGAGCAGTGCGAGGAACTTCCCAAATGTGTATCAGTGAATTAAAAACAAAAAAACAAAAAAAACAAAAAACCCTGTTTGGTGGTATGGGGTATCCTGCTAGTAGCTGGTCCCAGGCACTGCTTATGGGGGTTGGGGGGCGGCGGGAAGGATGTATGCTTGAAAATTAAAAGGAAGAAAAAAGAATTTTTTCCCCTATTCTAATTCTTAACCCACATTCAGTTATAGACACCTCCTTGGTATGACTGCTATGGCCCCTTATTGGCTGGCCTGCTAGTGGCAGAAAATCCTATTGTTTACATGAGATGTGTCCTGAGCTCAAAGGCTAGCCGCTTCTCAGTCCGCCATCTTCCGGGAGACCCCCCCCCCCTCCAGACTTTTTTAAAGGATTTCTCAAAAATGAAAACTAGCTCCAAGTCCTTTGATCCAATGAGAGCTATACTCAAGAAGTCTTTGGATCCACCCACAGGGTCGCGGTGGACCCTGGATTCTCCCAAGAGGAAGACCCCGAGCTAAAGTGCTCTCTCCGGGTCCTCTGCCTGCTGCGCTCTGCAACCGGTGGAGGAGCCACCTTCTTGGGCGGGCGGAGGACAATGCCCGGCGCACTCACCTTGCTCGGCTCCGCTGGGGAATTCTGGAGCCCCGCTAGTCCGTGTCACCTTTACTCTAATTCTTAACCCAAATTAAACTGTAATCACTTCTTTGGTGCCCCCCCTTATTGATTGACCTGCTAAAGGCAGAAAATCCTACCGTTGCTGATGATGCGATCAGAGCACTCGCTGTCAGTGACTTCTCAGGCCGCCATCTCATCCAGGTCAATTTTTAAAATGTAAAGTCTTTTAAAGTAAAGTTTGATGTAAACACCGAGTAAAGATTTTCACTGTACTTATGGATCTAACATGCTTCCCCTTTTCATACATTTTCCTGATTTATAATTGCTTTGATCTTTCATTTATTTATTTCTGATAAAGACAGAGACACTAGGGAGGGAAGCTGCCAGGAAAGATACAGAGAGACCAAGTTTGATGTATTTAGATGGCTTCTCATTGGGTGCATAGATGTTAATAATTGTTAAGTCCTCTTGATTGACTGATCCTCTGAGCTTTAAGTAGTGTCCATCCCTATCTTTTAAAATTTTATTTATTTTAAAGTCTATAATGTCGGATATGAGAATAGCTGTTCCTACTCTTTTTGCTGGGCCATTGGCTTGTACTATAGTTTTTTATCCTTTCACTTTGTGTCTGTGTTTATCTTGTTGAGTTAGGTGGGTTTCCTGTAGATAGCATATTGTTGGGTTGTGTTTCTGATCCATCGTCCTACTCTGTGCCTTTTAAGAGGTGAATTCAGTCCATTGACATTTATTGATATCAAATATTGAAGATACTTTAACTTCATTCTTGTACATTTTTAGAGTGTTCTAATATAGGTTATATTTATGGTGGTCTGACTATTTATAGGAGACCTTTCAGAACTTCTTTCAGGGAAGGTTTGTTGATAGTTGATTCTTTCACCTATGGCTTGTTTGAGAAAGTTTTTTGCTTCCATCTAGTCTGAATGACAGTCTAGCAGCATACAGTAGTCTTGGTTGAAAGCCTTTCTCATTGAGAACTCAATTGATATATTGCTATTCTCTTCTGGCCTGTAGCATTTTTGTTCAGATACCAATAGAAGCTTTCAGATCATAGTGATGTTAAGTATAATAACACAGATACTTAACCCCCAACTTACCTGGTTATAATAATTAATTTTTGATATTTTAACTTTTTCTAAGTCTATAAGAAACCTCTTGCATCCTCTTTAAGACCTGCATTTCTCCTAGTCCTGGTATCTCTAGGATATATATATAACCAAATTTCCCCTGCTGTTGGAACTAAATTCTTAAAGACATTTCCCAAATATAGATCTTGAAGTATTTTTCTGTGTATTTGGTAGTTTCTGGTCTAATGTTCATATATTTGATTCACTTGGAGTTGACTTTTGTGCAAGGTCATATATGGTGGTCCAGTTTCATTTGTCTGTATGTTTCTACCCAATTTCCCCAATACCACTTGTTGATGAGTCTCCTTTTCTCTATATAATATTTAGGGACATTAGTTACCTGTAGTTGTGGGGCTTATATCTATGTAAGGGAAAGGTGGAAGCAGGCTGGGAGTATGGATCGAACTACCAACATCCATGTTAAGCAAAGAAGCAATTACAGAAGCCAGACCTTCCACTTTCCGCACCCCATAATACTCCTGGGTCCATGCTCCCAGTGAGATATTAGAATAGGAAATTTTTTCAAGGGAGGAGATGGGATACGGAACTCTGGTGGTGGGAATTTTGTGTGCTCAATTCCATTTCATTGGTCTGTGAGTTTATTTTCATTCCAGTATCAGGCAGTTTTGATTAAAATTGTTCTGTAGTATATTTTGAGGTCAGGAAGTGTAATCCTTCCAATTAAGTTCCAATATTGCTTTGGTGATGCTAGGTATTTTCCAGTTCCAAATAAACTTTTGTAAAATTATTTTTGTTTTTGTTTTGTTTTGCTGGAGTTTGTAGCCTGCTTTAATGTTCCCAGCAGTCATTTGTTTCCTTCCTTTATGTAGTGAGAGGCAAAGAAAGTTAAAGAGGGGGAGAGGAAAGATGGAGAGAGATAGGGAGGGAGGATAAAGAAAAAGGCTATACCACTGCTCCACATTTTGAGAATTCTCACCCTGGCAAGTGTTCCTCAGTGATGATTTGAAGTTCAAAACTGAACCTTTGTGCATGTTAACTTGTGTGTTCTACTGGGAGTTCCACTTTCTGGCCATTATATAGAGTCATTTCAATCCAATGTACTCCCATTTGTTTATTCTTTATTTAGTTTCTCTTGCCAATGGAGATGAGTTTCTATCTTTCATGAATTTTGTAGTTTCAGGTCTGCATGGGGATGATCTGTTTTCCTAACATTATTTGGCTTTCTTTCCTCATTGAATGATTTTGGCTCCTTTTTTGTCCTGCATTAGATTTCCATGTACACATGGATATATTTGTGGTTTGGTTCAAAAACCATGTTTTAAATACCATTGTTCTTTAGTATGCTCACATTGTATTTTATTTTCTCTCAGAATTGACTTTGTTGTTTTTGATACTTTTGTTTCCAAATAAAATTTAGACTTGGCTGTTCAATTTTCTTAAAAAATGTTCTTGTGCTTTCCTTTATTTTTTAAAAATGTATTAGTTACTTAGTAATGCTTTACAATATTATAAGATTATAGGGGTACAACTCCATACAGTTCCCACCACCAGAGTTTTGTGCCCCATTCCCTTCATTGGACACTTCCCTACTCTTTATCCCTCTAGGAATATGGACCAAATTCTTTGGGGGGTGCAGAAGGTGGGAATTCTGGCTTATGTAATTGCTTCTCTGCTGGACATAAAGATTGGCAGGTCAATCCATATCCTCAGTCTGTTTCTATCTTCCCCTAGTATGGTAGGGCTCTGGAGAGAGGAGAGACTTCAGCATACATTGGTGAGGTCGTATGCCCAGGAAAGTCAGATTGGAATAATAGTAGCATTTTGATCTTGGTGGCTGAAAGGCATATCTTTATAAAGCAGGACAAATTGTTTAGTTCATAGGAACCTGCAAATAGGAATAGAGCACATGAAATTAGATGTTTTCTTGTGGGAAAAATCTAGGAAGTTTATTTTAGGTATGTTCCATGGGATCTATAACTTTAGAATTTTTTTCCTGAGCTTGATAGCTAATGTGTTTGTGGACTAAAAATATTATTTGGGGAGATGGTTTCAGGGATGAGAATAGGGCTAAGAAGCTGAATTAGAGCAGATAGTAACTCCAAAACTTACTTGAAGAAAGTATATAAATACAATTAACTGTTTATCCCATCAATTTAACTAAGGGTCCGTATAGATTCACATTTAACACATGGACCTGTTTAACCTCTGAGTCACTGTTAGTCTAAGCACACAGTACATGGTCAGAGCTAGGAACATTCTAGGCTACATTCATTTTTGACTTGTCTTCCTTGAGTGATAGAACAGGATGACCCAGCCTCTTTTCAGAGAGTGGGGCATCCTCTACGCTACTTTATAGTGAAGGCATGATTATGAAGAGGTACACAAGAGGGCTTCTGTTGAAGTACCTGATGGAAGTGGCTGGTGATATTAGAGGGAGGGATCTACTAGAGATCTAAGCCCAACATATGGGAATACAAAGATTCCCTGATTGTCATTAGGATTATCACTGGGGCTCCTGGATCTTGGTGCCAGCGCTATAAAGACACTGCTTTCAGCACCCATTTTTTCTTTTGCTTTCTTTTCTTTTTGCTATTTTATTTGAGAGGACAGAGAGAAATTGAGAGTGGAGAGGGAGATAGAAAGACATAAAAATAGACATCTGTAGATCTGCTTTACTGGGTGTACAATATTCCCCCTGCAAAATGTATGCACTCAACTGGACTCACCACCACATAGTCCCTGTTATTAGGATTTTGATATGGATTGCTTTGACTTTATAAATTGTTTTAGGTAGAATGGTAATCTACCTAATAATTATAGGGGCTGAGTGGTGGTGCACCTGGTTAAGCACACACATTACAGTACGCAAGGGCCTGGGTTCGAGCCACCAGCCCCACCTGCAGGGGGAAAGGTTTGAAAGGTGTAAAGCAGGGCTGCAGGTGTCTGTCTCTCTCCCTCTGTATAGTCCCCTTCCCTCTTAATTTCTGGCTTTCTCTGCCCAATAAATAAAAATAATAAAATTAAAAAAACAATAATTATATTTCTCACCACATTTTTGAAAGCATAGTTTCTGGTAACTTTTTGTAAGGCCACTGGATTTTTTTCTTTCTTTCTTTCTTTTTCTCCTGTTCATCACCAGATCTTCACTGCTCTGGGATGACTTTTTCAGACAGAAATAGACAGAGCAATGAGGGTTGGGTAGATAGAGCATAGTAGTAACACTTTTTCTAGTATGTGGAGCCTGCACTCATACGTAGCTCATGTCCATGATAAAGCCATGTTCTATCATTGTTGGCTATATTGCTGGCCCTCTCCTATGGTTCTCTTAAATTATCAAGGCATATGCTAATGTGGTAGTTTGACTTATTCCTTTCCAATTCAGGTTGTTTTAATATTTTTTTTTTATTGCCTGATTGCTCTTGCAAGGACATTTAGGACATTGTTGAAAAGCAGTGGTGAAAGTTGTGTTTTTTTCCAGTTTAAGGAAAAAAAACTTCAATTATTCACCACTGAGTAATGATATTAATCGTGAGTTTATCTTACATGGATTTTATATTCATGAATGCTCATTTTATTCCCAGTTATTTGATAATCTTTCTAAAAATGATGTTGAATCTTGTCTAATACTTTGTCTGCATATTTTGATGTAATCTTATTTGATATTTGTTTTTGTTGATTTGATTTATTGCGTTGACTATTTCACTTATGTTGAAATATTATCATTGGATCTGATTTGACAGGATTCTGTTTGAGGATTTTTACATTAGTGTTCAAGGATGTCAATCAATAATAATTTTTTCTACCCATTTCTGCTTTGGAGATCAGAGTAATATTGCTTTCCCAAGAATATTTTGGGAGTGTTCTCCCTGTCATCAATTCTTTGTGAAAGTTGGCTTTCAGGAGTTGAGGATACAGAGAGATACCATTACCAAAGAAGGGAAAAATGTACATTTTGCCCTTAGTGTTTATGTTTGTGAATTGCTACTTGAAGGAAAAAAAAAAACCAAAACCTCAGAATAGGATGTGATGAGATTATATATCAATAAATAAATTAATAAATTACAAATAATTTTGGGAGATTGTCTCATTCAGATCAAAGTGGTACTCATTGCTATACAATGAAAAAAGAAGTGGGAAAATCTACCTCATAAGGCAAGCTGCCATACAGAATGGATTTCTAAGATGTGAAACTTAAATCTGGGGAGCATGAAAGCAAAAGTTGTATAAGATCTCTGGAATTCTAAACGTATTGAAATCTTATAATTATAGTATTGTAACTGAAGGCAATAAACAGTATGTCACAAACTAGGTGGGAGGAGGGGCAACCTTTACAAACTTCCTGACAACCTCTGCAACTTACCTAGTGCAATTTTGATGTATTCTATGCTGCAATTCAGTCGCCATAGTGATAGACCCTGGGGAAGATTCTGAGAGTAAAGGTCCATCTACTCTCAGCAGTAGATTTGGTAGGGTACTAAGACATTTGTGAAGAGTGGTAACTCATGGTAGATACAGCACTAGTCAGTCCACCACCCACTGCTAGTAGGCTCTGAAACCTTAAATATTATAATTATAAAGAATGAAATAAAATTACGTGTGATTATATATTTGATATTTGCTTTGCCTACATATCTCTGGCACTGTGTTAGGTGAAAACAGACACAACTGATTTACTTTTTTTAGCTTTACTCCTATTCAGCCTTTAACATCATCTGATTTTGATTTGAAGTCTGGTTTGTACTTTACTAATTTACTCAACTTTAAAACGATGCTTTATAATCCATTTAACATATAAATTAATTAATTCCACATTTACTTATTCCCCATAGTGTGTCAGACCTTATATTTCATATTAGTGAAAAGTTTGAGGAATACAAGATATTTCATTCTCTGAGTTGTTCAGTGACATTCATTATAATTGATTCTGGATCAGTGCACTAATCCTGAGGATAAATCCTCTTTCATTTTCAGTTAGTTCTGTAAAACTCACTTGGGGAATTTAGAAAATCAGATCTTTACCTTAACTTTTAAATTCAAAGTCCAAAAATTATACACTTTTTTTCCATTTACTTCCTGAATTTTGTGCAACACTCATTATCCTCAGAAGTTTTGGGCATGCTACCAAAATAACCTAGTATATTCATAATGCTTTTAATCACTCACCAAATAAAGAGCTCACTTAGCTTCCAAATTCTATTTAAACTTACTATCCTCAAACAGGGAAGCATTAAACTATCATCCCCAAGGAACATTATTACCACAAAATATCTGTAAACACAAGTACATGGTCAGAGATATTGATGGATACTATTTCTTTCTTTTTTTAAAAAAATTACTTATAAAATAAAAAATATCAACAAGACCATAGGATAAGAGGGATACAATTTCACACAGTTCCCACCACCAGAGTTCCCTATCCCTTCTCTTCCCTTGAAAGTTTTCCTATTTTTTAAAATATTTTATTTTATTTATTTATTCCCTTTTGTTGCCCTTGTTTTATTGTTGTAGTTATTATTGTTGTTGTCGTCATTGTTGGATAGGACAGAGAGAAACGGAGAGAGGAGGGGAAGACAGAGAGGGGGAGAGAAAGATAGACACCTGCAGACCTGCTTCACCGCCTGTGAAGCGACTCCCCTGCAGGTGGGGAGCCGGGGTTCGAACCGGGATCCTTATGCCGCTCCTTGTGCTTTGCTCCACCTGCGCTTAACCCGCTGCGCTACAGCCCGACTCCCATTTTTCCTATTTTTTATGCCTCTGGGAGTATGGACCAGGGATCATTATGAGGTGCTGGTGGAAGGTCTGGCTACTGTAATTGCTTCTCTATTGCACATGGGCATTGGCAAGTCGATCCATACTCTCAGCCTGTCCCTATCTTTCCCTAGTGAGCAGGACTCCAGAGAGGTAGGGCTCCAGGATATATTTTGGTGAGATTTTCTGCCCAGGGGAGTCAGGTTGGCATCATGGTAGCATCTGCAACTTGGTGGCTGAAAAAGCATTAAGATATAAAGCAAAAAAAAAAATGTTTAATAATCAGGAACCTAAAGGCAAGAATATAGAAAATGAGATTTGGGATCTCTATTTAAAAAAAAAAGCTAGTCGGTCTATTTTAGGGGATACTATTCCTTTGTATGTTTAAATATACTCGAAATATGATGAAATAAATCAATGAGCATTTATCAGTTATAAGGAAGGAAAAAAATCATAGCTTTATCCCACTATGAGATGCAAAAGTGTACTCAAGAAACTTCAGAATTACTTGGAAATGTAATTGGAAGTGAATTGATCTAAATATGGGAATAATAAACATGACAATAGAAATTGCCAATCAGAAATTTCTGAGAGAACCTATTGAAATTGTTAGCCATTTAAATTTAAAATCCAACAATGGATGTAAGTGACAAGTAAGAGGTAGTCTCTCCATAGACATTTTGTGGTCTGTTGGAAATAAAGCTATTCAAATATTAATCAAATTTTTTCAAAAGCCATCCACGTAAATAGGTCATCATCACCAAAATGTTACAACTTGAAATATTTCAGAGATAATTCTGAAACCAAGATTGTAAAATATGTCAAGATAATTGTAGTTGGAATAGAAATATATTCTGTGGTTTAATTGAAACAGATTAAGATGAACTATGTAAATTTAATTAAACATGTAGGAGATAAACAGTATAATTAAATTTTCTGTAAATAAGCACATAAAGTATAAAGCAATACATGACCACAAAGAGTTTATAGAAGAGGTGCTGAAAAAAAAAAGCTTTTATATCATAGATATACTGAGGATATGTTTTCAACCACTAATTATTCATCACCAGAATCTTTAATTCACATTTTAGAGATCAAAGAACAGGTGTCTGTTGGTTTTGTGGTCACTGGAAGGAAGGTAAGGATCCTGCATTATGCGCCTGTACTCGTTTTCCTACCAAAGATTATGTAAAAACTTATCTAATATGTCATACTGAAATCATTGTTATACTTTACTTTTGCTTTGCCAAAATCTTCATGTTTCCACCTGAAGTACTGAAATATAAGATCTATATTTAGGCATTGCTACATACATAATTGGACTGTGTTTTATATTGACAAAATGATAAGAACACCACATAGTATTTTTGCAACAAATATTAGGTATTTTTATTGAATATTATTCAACAATGTAGCTTCCGGATTATTCTAGCACACAGCAGATACGAAAGGGAAGAGAAATATGCAAGGTGTTCATTCTCCTGAAAATCCAATATGTTATTTTACTTGCATTTTACTTTTAATTATTTCTTGCTATAAATATAAAAGAGTGTGGATTATGTTACAAAGACAATTGCAAAATTATGTTATCTATTTTACAATATTTCTATCAATATGCTGCTAAATAGAATAAAAACTAGTTTGAAAATTAAATCGATTTTCTCTAAAGAAGTAAAAATAATCTAATATAACCAATCAAGCTTCTTCTATTGAAATAAAGGCATATACAGTATTGGTGAATAGAATTTTTAATAATCCAGTATAATAGGCCTATGTCAGACAGACAATACCTCGAAGAATATAATAAATTATATTTCATTGACTACATTTGTTGAATAGTCCATTAAGTGAATTCACTTAAGGCTTTTCTATTCTTTGATGAATATCTTTATTTAAACAACAACAACAAAATACCTCAGGGATAGGTAGAGAGCATGACTATGCAAAATATTTTCTTTTTTTTTTAAGTATTTATTTATTTATTCCCTTTTGTTGCTCTTGTTGTTTTATTGTGTTATTGGATAGGACAGAGAGAAATGGAGAGAAGAGGAGAGACAGAGAGGAGGCTAGAAAGATAGACACCTGCAGACCTGCTTCACCGCCTGTGAAGCGACGCCCCTGCAGGTGGGAAGCCGGGGGCTCGAACTGGGATTCTTATGCCTGCCTTGTGCTTTGAGTCACTTGTGTGCGCTTAACCAGTTGCTACAGCCCGACTCTCTTAATGATCTATTTTTACTCCCTTTCTGTTACTGTCTCAAAGAAACAAAATAAACATAATCAAGTTGTCAAAGCCTATGAGAATTATGTTTATTTATCACTTTATTAAAATGTTAAATGGATTAAAGTACAATTGCTGACACGTGTACAATTGTTCATTGCTCCATGATAAGTATCTAGATAACACTCTCACCCACAATTTAGGTCATAATCCACCATCATGCTCCATAACCTCAGTCCCCTTTCTAAACCCCACCCTTCCTCTCCTTCCCCAGCAGCCTTAATTTTGGTCCAATATATCATACCCAGTCTAAGTTTGATTTTGTGCTGTCCCTCTCTGTCTGTATTTCTTAAATTCTACCCATAAGTGAGATCATATGGTATTTGTCCTCCTTTTGACTTATCTCACTTAACATGATTAACTGAAGTTCTCTTTCTTCCATGACTTTTTTGAAAAATCCCTAACCCTATCTATGCCCCTGAGACATAAACTTATTTTGTTTCTGCCTTCTTTTTTTCAAAATATTTATTTATTCATTTTCCCTTGTTTTGTCCTTGTTTTTTTATTATTGTTGTTGTTGTTGTTGATGTCATCATTGTTGGATAGGACAGAGAGAAATGGAGAGAGAAGGGGAAGACAGAGAGGGGGAGAGAAAGTTAGACACTTGCAGACCTGCTTCACCGCCTGTGAAGCGACTCCCCTGCATGTGGGGAGCCAGGGGCTCAAACCAGAATCCTTACTCAGGTCCTTGTGCTTTGTGCCACATGGGCTTAACCCACTATGCCACCGCCTTCTTAATATGACACTAAATGAGTAAAAAAGTCAGAAGGTTACTATTGAAGTTGAAATTAAAGTTGGAGTCATTGACTCTACTGTAAGACACATTTTGTTTTCTGAATCATTTATATTTTGTCAATTGTACGTTGTTTATATATATTCATTGAATTTTCACTGAATATTTTTTTTTGGTGGGTAACTGATTTATTTTGTTGTTTACAATTAACAGCTTACTATGTTGAAGGCAGTGTCAGAAACAGAAATACAGGGACTCTATAAATACAAAAATATGCCACTAAAAGACAAGACCATGTTACAGGCCAAGGTGAAAACCAAAACAACTCAGGATAAAAAAAGATTTCCTAATAATAAAAGACAATGTACATTCTTATACTAATTTTAAAAATGCACGACACAGATAATGTGTGTTAAGTCTTTTAAATTTTGTCTAACGTCTAAGATGACCTATTTTAAACATCCAGCATTTCTTTAGTTGTTGTGAAACTCAAGTATTGATTATACTATGACAGTCTTTCAAAATGATGGATATCAAACAAAGCTTTGGTTATTATTAACATTTTGCAGTTTGCTTCATTATCAGAAACAGTGCATTAAATAACTAGATTGTTCCTAATCCACTTTTATTCTTAAAAAAAACTTTACTATTTGACCAAATACAGTATAATAAAAGACTATATTCACTTTTCCTGGTCTTTCTATATGTATACATGTATAATCTGAAATCAAAATGAGCACTTATACATCCATTTTAGAGTCAACAATTCTTTTTTTTATTAGTGACTTAACATTGACTTACAGAATATTAACAGGGGTATAAATCTTCACCAGTCCTACCACCAGCATTCTGTATCCCCATTCCCTCCATTGGAAGCCACAGTAGTTTTCCCAAGATTGCAGACATGGATTGATTATTATTTTTATAACTATCTGTCCATATTTGTTCATTCTTTTCCTCCTCTGGTCCTGCCCTCTTTTCCCATCCAAGTCACACCCACATCAATTACTATTTCCAAATGTCCTTCCTTTTTTCCTCTTCTCTGGTCATCTTCCCCTACTATTTCTCCTCTTCTGGAAGTATGGAACAAAATTCTTTTTGGGGTACAGAAGGTGAAAGTTCTGACTTCTGTAATAGCTTCTCTGCTGGACATGGGTGTCAACAGGACAATTTATACCCCTAGCCTATTTCTGTCTTTCCTTAGTGGGACAGGGCTCTGGAGAGGTGACACATTGGTGAGGTCATTAGGCCAGGGAAGTCAGGATGGAGTCATGATATCATCTGCAACTTGGTGGCTGAAAGGCAGTAAGACAGAACCAAAAATTAGGGATAGAGTACATGAAAATAGGGATCTCAGGGTAGAAAGAAGCTAGAAGTCTATTTTAGGTATGTTCCTTGAGGCCCATGACTTTTGTAGGTTTTCTTGAGTTTGATAGCTAACATGGAAGTGGACAAAAATATTGTTTGGGAAGATGGTGTGAGAATTAAGAATAGGGCTAGAAAGCTGGATTAGGGTATAGAGTAGCTTTCAAACATGAAACAAGCCTATGAATAAAATTAACTGTTTACCCCATCAACCTAACCCAGGGCCCATATATATTCATATTTAGCACAGGAGCATGTGTAACCGCTGAATCCCTGTTGGTCTGAGCTCACAGTTCATGGTCAAAGCTGGGAACATTCTAGGTGGCACTCATTTCAGGACCAGTTTTCTTGGAGTGGCAGGGTAGGATGATCCAGCCTCTCTTTGGTACCACTGCTACTTTATAGGGAGGACAAATTCCTGGAGTGGCCGACAAGAGAGCTTATGATGATGTTCCTGATGGAAGCAGTGTCACCAATTCTTTAAGACATCAATACAGTTTAAACGTGATTCAGTAGGTTGTCTTGCAGTCCAATTAAGAGTTAAATCATCATTTACTTATGATTTAATGTTTACATTGCTGTAAATATTTGCTACTACAATGAACACTCTACTAAACATCTCTCTTTATACATACTTGATATGTTTTATTGATAATCAGCAGTATTTTTAAGCCTTTTGACTTATTTTACCAAACTGTCCGCCAGAAAGACTATACCAATTTACATCAATAAAAAACCCTAAGCGTTCCATTTATTATTTTTTAAAACAAATTTAATGGAGTAAATGTAAAACGGTGAGATTTCTCCCCCATGACCCCAAAGTGTGAGACTCTTCTCATTTGTTTGTTGGCCACAGCTTTTCTTCTGTTTCTTGAAGCAACCTGAGTCCTTTGAAAGGCATCCCTGATACATGCACTGTTTTGTCGAATGAATGGTCTTCCTTTGTGGACAAGGGCATGAAAACTGCCTGTCTTCTCCATGGTTTTTGAAGTGAAACAGAAGTTCCCAACATGATTGGGATTAGAAAGTCATCTTGTCTTCTTAGCAAACACGCTATTTTAATGTCTTGGTAATAAAACAGAAAAGTGGGCCATATTCTTCAGGTTGTGGAGAGTTTCTGACCATTCCATGGATCCTATCTGAGGTATGGTAGTAAGGAGTAAACTTTTGGCTTTATTTGCATTTTCTTTCAGGGTCTTTAAGACCCGGTCCACTGACACAGCTTCTTCATGCTCTTTCCAGCAATCATAATCAGTTGCCATGGCAATACTTTCATAGCAAATTCCAGCCTCCTTAGCAAGAACCACCTCTGGCACGGTGGTCATGATGACATCTGCTCCCCAGGTGTGAAACATGAAGCTTTCTGCCTGGGAGCTAAATTGAGGTCCCTCAATTGTGACCATTGTCCCTTTTGAGTGGCACCGGAGTCCTAGCTTCCTTCTTAGCTGTCTCTATAAGGACCTCTCTTGTTTGGGGACAGAATGGTTCAGCCACTGGAATATGGCAAACTCCTCTGGCACAGGAATGACTTCCATCATAGAAGGTCTGAGCTCTTTTGGTGGTCCTGTCAATGAACTGGTCAATGACAACAATGTTGCCAGGTTGTATCTCTTCCCTCAGGGAGCCACAGGCTGTGGTCACTATGATATGTGTACAGCCCTCCTCCTTCAGGGCCCAGATGTTCACCTGGTAGTTGACTCTGGAGGGCATGATGGTATGCTGCCAGCCATGCCTTGCAAGGAGGACACAATCAACATTCTTGATCTTCCCCAAAATTAAGGCATCAGAAGGCTTTCCAAAAGGAGTATCCACATATTTTTCAGTTCTTCCTTCTAAGATTTCTGGATCATCCAGATCTGTTCCACCAATTATTCCAATCTTCACAGGGGTGGTGGTGGCACCTGAAGCCATGTCTGCGTGAGCCAGGGGTCCTCACCCAGTGTGGAGAGGAGGTGCTCACAGTCCAGAAGCGGGAACGCATTCCCTTCACTGAATATTTTAAATCAACCTCCCAAGGGCTTCCTGGGAAAATTAATTTAAAAAAAAATGAATTTGATTTCCAAGTTATGAGCTTGTTTGTCTTATCTTTACAAGTTAAATCCACTTTAAGTAAAATAACAAAATCTTGATCAAAGCTTCAACTTTTAAAATTACAAAAGAAGTTATTTTTTTTTACATATTTATTTTATTTATTTATTCCCTTTTGTTGCCCTTGTTGTTTTTTATTGTTGTAGTTATTATTGTTGTTGTCGTTGTTGGGTAGGACAGAGAGAAATGGAGAGAGGAGGGGAAGACAGAGAGGAGGAGAGAAAGCTAGACACCTGCAGACCTGCTTCACCGCTTGTGAAGCGACTCCCCTGCAGGTGGGGAGCCGGGGTTCGAACCGGGATCCTTATGCCGGTCCTTGTGCTTTGCGCCACCTGTGCTTAACCCGCTGTGCTACAGCCCGACTCCCAGAAGTTATTGTTTTGTCATTCTGTTAAAAGTAATTATATTTACATTATGTTAGCTATTCATTTGGTTATAGATATTGAGAACAAATGTGTTCTTTTTACTCTTTATACAAATACTGATATTTAATCTATACAAAGAGGTTTTTTCTAAATCTTTTATTGATTGGATAGAGACAGCCAGAAATCAAGAGGGAAGAGGGAGAGAGACAGTGAGACACCTGCAGCACTGCTTCACTACTCACAAAGCTTTCTGCTTGCAGGTGGGGACTTGGGGTTTGAATCCAGTCCTTGTGCATTGTAATACGTGTGCTCAACCAGGTGCGCCACCACCTGCCCCCCCTACAAATAGTTTTTATAGGCTTCAGGATTTTTTTTCTTTGCAAAACTACGTATAAGAGCTTTATAGTCTTACTGTCAGTACAGCCAGTATCTAAAATTGGATGGACATTTTGGTGTAACTAGGATGATACACAAATAGCATTAAATGGAGATGGTTTTCCAGTGAACACAAATTTTTGTAATTGTCATTTTACTTATGCCAACTAGAGTCAGCATCAAGGTTGAAAAGGTTTTCTTAGAATCAGCTTAGGATCCAGCTCTGGCACTCTGGAATCTCCAGACTAGCTCTTTCTGGAAGCTCTATATGCAACTCTCAGGCTCCTTCTTACCTGGGATCCTGCTAACAGAGTCAGCTGCTATCTGATTCCTGTCTGCAGGGTCCCGAGTGGGCACAGGGCTTGCATGATTTGATTCTCTAAAAACCCAGAACACTCTTCTCTGGCTTCGGTAGTGTGGCAGGAAAGAGCAGCTCCAGAGAAGAAAGCTCTGCCTGTGTTCCCCAGCCAGGTAGTCTAGACATAGAAATGGATAGGCTAGAGGGTTGGGCGGTGGCGCAGTGGGTTAAGCGCATGTGGCGCAAAGCGCAGGGACCTGCGTAAGGATCCTGGTTCGAGCCCCAGGGTCCCCACCTGCAGGGGAGTCGCTTCACAGGTGGTGAAGCAGGTCTGCAGGTGTCTGTCTTTCTCTCCCCCTCTCTGTCTTCCCCTCCTCTCTCCATTTCTCTGTCCTATCCAACAACGATGGCAATAATAATAACCACAACGAGGCTACAACAACAAGGGCAACAAAAGGGGGAAAAAATGGCCTCCAGGAGCGGTGGATTCATGGTGCAGGCACCGAGCCCAGCAATAACCCTGGAGGAAAAAAAAAAAAAGAAACGGATAGGCCTGCCCCCACCACCAGTACACCAGTAAATTCAGAAAGCAGGGTCAAGGCAAGGGGGGGCCAAAAAAAAACCCCAAATATCCCTCCTCTACATAGCCTATTTAAGTATCATGACACAGAAATTCTTTATGGTTTTGTTTGCTCATTGCTTTAGTTCTTGGTGACTGTGGCATATTATGTAACATTAGGGATATTTTGGATAATTATTTGCTTTTTTTTTTAACTATTATTAATTATAATGTTAGCTGTGTCAGTTTAAATAATTGTTATTCTGGGTATGAACCGAACTTGGACAAACTATACTATTATTTATATTTATTTCCATGAGTTTAGCTTGATATATATTTATTACAGTTTTCTCATGTTTATAAACTATTTTATTTTATTTAGATATGTATCTTTTCGATAGAGACAGAGAGAGATTGAGAGGTAAGGATGAGGTAGGTGGACAGGAAGAAACATAACTGTAGTACAGCTTTACCACTTGTGAAGCTGTCCTCCTGGACCGGGGCTTGAATTCAGGTCTTGCATTTGGTAATGTGTTCTCTACCAGCTGTGCTACCAGCTAACCCTCCCATATAGTTTCTCTAGGAAAAGAGAGAGACAGGCTAAGAGTATGGATCGACCTGTCAACGCCCATGTTCAGCAGGGAAGCAATTACAGAAGCCAGACCTTCCACCTTCTGCATCCCACAATGACCCTGGGTCCATACTCCCAAAAGTATAAAGAATAGGAAAGCTATCAGGGGAATTGATGGAATACGGAGTCCTGGTTGTGGGAATCGTGTGGAGTTGTACCCCTCTTATCCTATGTTTTTGTCAGTGCTCTATTTTATACATAAAAAAAATTTTTAAGTGTCATTATGATAGTGAGATATTTCAAGACATTAAGAAGATGTTTATCTGGAGTCATCAATTTCCACAGCTTCCATGTATTTTTCTCTCTTTAGTTAGACTTAATAAAATTAAGACCTCTTTAAAAATAATGCAGAAGGGGGCCGGGTAGCTAGTGCACAGGGTTAAGCATACATGGCACAAAGGACAAGGACCTGCATAATTATCTTGGTTAGAGGCCCCAGCTCCCCAAATGCAGAGGGGTTGCTTCACACACAGTGAAGCGGATCTGCAGTGAAGTCGATCAATCTTTCTCTTCCCTTCTTTGTCTTCCCCTTCTCTCTTGATTTCTCTCTGTCCTATCTAACAACAACAGCTATAATGACAATAACAATACTAACAACAACAAGGCCAACAACAAGAGCAATAAAATGGGAAAAATGGCCTCCAGGAGCAGTGGATTCATACTGCAGGCACTGAACGATAACCCTGGAGGTAAATAATAATAATAATTAATAATAATATTATTATTATTACATAATGGAGAAATATGAGTCTATTATTCTTTTATAAATATTGATTTCTTGTTTTTGTTGTTGTTTATCTATTTGTTGTTCTCTTTTTACTGCCTTTAAAGTTATCACTGGGATTCTGTGCCTGCGTGGCAAATCTGCTGCTCCTGATAGCCACTTTTTTCCATTTATTTATTTTGATAGAGACAGAGAGAAATTGAGAGGGATACAGAGATAGAGAGATACCTGTAGCACTTATTCATCTCACCCTGTACTCCTGAAACTTCCTCTCTTCAGGCAAGCACCTGAGACTTGAACCCTGTGCCTTGAGCAGGATAACATTGTGTGCTCTATTGGCTGCATCGCCTCCTGGTCGTTGTTTTTGCGTTTTTATTATTGAAGCAAAATGACATTATAACCATATGTGTTTTTCTTGTGCACTACTGAAAACTGGTATGTGTATATAATAAGTTCACCACTGAAAGTATAAGCATACTATAGACCAAGGAGTTATCATTTTGCACAATTTGTCCTCCTCTAGTTTTCCCCTATTAGCCCATTTTATCCCCTCTTCCCTTCTGGTAACTTCTAATTGCTTTTATAGGCTAAACATTTATTTATGTTTTGTTTCTAAACTGGTTTGTTTTTTATATAGACTATGAATAAAATTGTGCAGTGTGTGCCTTTATCTGTCTAGTCTATTTAATTGAACATAATCACATCTAAATTTACCTGTATTGTTGCAACTGGCATGATTTTAACTGTTTTTATAGATCAGTAGTATTCAATTATATATATTACAGAATTATCCATTTATCAGTGGATAAAAACTAAGATTGTTTCTAGTAGTTACTAGTGTAAATGATGCTGCAGTAAATATGGAGGCATATATGTAATTGCTTCCCCGTTGAACATGGGCATTGACTGTTCCGTCCATACTCCCAGTCTGCCTCTCTCTTTCCCTAGTAGGGTGGGTCTCTGGGGAAGTGGAGCTCCAGGACACATTTGTGGTATCCTTTGTCGAAGGAAGTCTGGTCAGCATCATGCTAGCATCTGGAACCTGGTGGCTGAAAAGAGTTAACATATAAAGCCAAATTGTTGAACAATTATGGACCTAAAGTCTGGTATAGTGCAGATGAAGTGTTGGGGGGTGCAGATTATTGTGTAATTTTATTTCAGGTATATATTTTGTCCTAGTTTATGAATACGTGTGAACATATGCTCTATCTCAGGGGATTCCATAATGCCCAACCAAATAAATATGTGTACACCTATGTTCATAGCAGCACAATTCATAATATCTAAAACCTGGAAGCAACCCAGGTGCCCAACAACAGATGAGTGGCTGAGAAAGCTGTGGTATATATACACAATACTATGCAACTGTTAAGAACAATGAACCCACCTTCTTTGACCCATCTTGGACAGAGCTAGAAGGAATTATGGTAAGTGAGCTATGTCAGAAAGACAAAGATGAGTATGGGATGATCCCACTCATCAACAGAAGTTGAGAAAGAAGAACAGAAAGGGAAACTAAAAGTAGGATCTGATTAAATCTAGAGTAGGGCACCAAAGTAAAAACCCTATGGTGATGGGGAGGGTGGACATTCGTCTTGCTTGGGCGGCGGGGGTTAGGGGGTGGGGGCGTGGGGGGGTGGGAGGGTTGGGTGGGATGGGACACAGTCTTGTTGGTGGGTATGCTGTTTATGTACACTCCTATTAATTTGTAGTCATATAAATCACTATTTAATTAATACAAGAAGTGGAAAATTGATTGTATGTCTCAACCTTTTAAAGCACAGCTTGAGTATTTTTAATACATAGATATGCGGACTCTCTTTGATATGCAGACTCTCTCAAAAGCCTAGACCAGGTAGAACAGAAGCAGCCGGTGGCACAGCTATATACAAATGCTGGGAATTACACAGCAAATCCTAACAAAGGCACTTTTCAAAGTTAACCCAATTACCAAATAATGTGATGATAACAATAACTATCCATTGTCTTCTTGAACCCTAAGACAGCAGGAACCTCACATTTCCCCCAGTTCTGGAACCTTAGGATAGGGTGCACTTTCCTGCATGCTTCTCTCAATTCCTATCAAATAATATTGCATCTGTCGACTACAACCTAATCAGTGCAAGAGTGCCACCTCAGCATGCTTTATTTCAGACTGTGTCCAGAGACTTCAGGTGTGGAATGACAACCCTTCAGCTTCATTACTCAGGTGAGACCTTTCCTTTCATAGTATTCTCTAATTCCATCCCAGGTAGTTCACTTCCTAACAATGTCCCAAAACCTAGATATAGACCAGCCTCATGTTTTATAGATGCTCCACCTACCTCTTTATTAGTAAAATATTTTCTCTCTTAAAATCTATACTACTCTTAGCTGACTCTCTCACCCTTTCTGTCTCAGATAATTTAAATAGAAGTCTACTAGGCCTCCCAACTTAGTGCTACATACTTTCAGACAACATCTCCCATTCTCTTGTCAGAATGGCTTCTAAAATGAAACCCGGATTATTTAGTTTTCTGCCACTGTTTTTTTCTATTCTTCTGAATCATACCTGTTATCAGTAGTTGTTGCCTTATCATCCTGTACTTTGTACTTGGTGCTTAAACAATCTCAAAAACTTGTCAGTTTTCTAAATTTACAGCCTCTCTTGTACTATTTATACCATTACTCACTTTAAGATTTTTGTTTAAAGTGTCTTCATTTTATTATACACACATTTTTCTCCCTAATACTTTCTTTCCATATCATCTTTGTTAAGATGTTTCTTGACCTCCTCTTTCTCATATGAAATTTATTCTCCAAGTACATGTACTTTTGCTGCGTTATTTTTATAACATTTTCTTTATGTTTCACTTGTTTGTTCATTCCCTTAATCTCTCCCAGTTTATAGAATTTTTGAAAACAGGAATAATATTTCTTATGTACATAGAACCCTACTGTCTGTGCATAGGAAATACTTAAAATATATTTATATAATGAATGAGTAAGCATGAGAATAAATGAGGAGAGAAATACTGTATCTATAGAAGTAGACCTTGAAATCTTGGCAGAAATACTTCAATTGTATAAACCTATCTAAGTGCAATCATCTATGCTAATCCTCTTTGCAAATATAAAATGGGAATAATAATGCATACTTCTAAACACAGCTGTGACAACAAAATGAGATAAGGTATTTGAATATGCCAGGAATGTAACTGGTGTTCAAAAATGCTCTGTTCCTTTATGTCTGCCTCCTTCCTCTAGAAATATGATGATTATTATATGTTTAATGAATGTTTTGTTTTTGCTCTATTTCTCTTAGATAATGTAAAAGTATCTTTCCATATCAAGTTATCTTTAAGTCTGGAATATATAGATAGTAGGTAGTAGGGGCTGGTAGAATATCTTACATGGATAGTGTGCAGCTTTTGCATGTGTATAACTAAATTTGAGTCAGCCACTACATGAAAAGAAAAGAAACTTTGGTGCTGTGATATATCTATATATCTATATCTATATATCATCTATATCTCTATATCTATATCTGTATCTATACCTGTATAGATACAGATATAGATATAGATAGATAGATCCCTCTTTCACACACATTTTCTGTCTCTGTCTAAAAATAAATGAAGGAAAGAAATATTAAAAAGATGTAAAAAAAACATAATAATGAAGTACTATACTTTTCAAGGGAAAAACTAACTTGTGCAATGGACATTTATTGCTACAGTGCTAATAATCAGAACCTGACAACCAAAGAATGAGGAGGTGAGGGAGAGACATAGTTTTGAAATTTACCCTTTTCTGCTCCCTCTTTCTTTTATATACATAATACTCCATTTACTTTGTACTTGAAATTAGTATATATTCATTAGAAGAGGAGCAAAACCTATATGGAAAAGATTCACTAGTAGTAGTATTGTCTATATTTTGTCCAAGGACACAAATAAAGTATGATATGCTCAACAGTTATACCTAAAACAACTCTGTGTAAATATTGGATACATTTTTAGGTTGGATATTATTTAGATCAAAATTTATCTTATTATTTCAAGTCATTTTATATCAAAATTGTGTTATCTGAAATACAAATTAACTAACACATCTCATTTAATAGAAAGAAAATGACAAGATCGTCTAAGTAATTGGTAATTCATATTTCTTAACTAACACTTTTCATCCACAATTAGCAAGAAAGCATCTAATTGTTGTCGCTGTCATATTTTTCTCTTTTATGAGCAGTAAAACATGTGCTAAAATACTGCTTTGATGAACATATTGTCACCTGCTAAAGTATAATGGGACAGCAGATATATTTCAGTAGAATGACAAAGACTAAAAACCTTTAGATAATAGTGTTCTTTGATGTTGTAAAAGTTACCAGACTTCTAATCTGCTGACTGAAATTTTGAAAAGGATTCACTAATTGCAGTGAAGTAATTATTTTTGGCAGTCCTCTTTCTCTTACTTGTGAAGATCCAGTCCAAAGGTGCTTATATACTATTTGGTGAATCAAGGGTTTTTCAGGGTTTTTTATATATATATATATACAGAAAGCTTTATTTGAAAGGCAGTTCACAGTGAATTCAACATAGCCCTATAATCATGTTACAGCATCCAACATTTAATCTCCTGTACATCACTGAATTGACATTTACCCTTCAACACGAACAAGTCACAGTGTTGTTCAATAGATTAATATCAGTATTTTCTAGACCTAACCATCCTGTGTTCCACTCAGTTCCTCAGGTGTGCTCTGCTTTGAAAATAAACTCAAAAACTATGTCAATGGGAGGCACATTAATATGAGCGTTTCTCTAGAGTCTAGTTCAAATATTTTCCATCTTTTCTTTTGTTTGCACACACATATATAAAGAAAGTAAAAGTCAGGTCATGTTTGGACTTGACTGTCAGGAAAGCAGCTTCGACTTGAAAACGTTCTTTCAAAAAATGGCTGGGAATAAGTAAGTGAAAGTGATGTAAAGAATATACTGAAAGTTGATGGTGTGAACTGAATAAACTTGGTATAATGACAAGCAGAATAAAATGAAATGTGTTAATTTCAGGGAGTCTTATGGCGATAGGTTTTTTTTCTTGGTCTTTTTGTAAACAAATAGT
Organism: Erinaceus europaeus; assembly: GCF_950295315.1. Classification (NCBI taxonomy): domain Eukaryota; kingdom Metazoa; phylum Chordata; class Mammalia; order Eulipotyphla; family Erinaceidae; genus Erinaceus; species Erinaceus europaeus. Next base: position 58,255,844 of record NC_080169.1, on the reverse strand, counting down.
TTTTATTTTGGATTTGCAACTTTACTCTCTGAATCAATTCTCTAAAACGTATGCCATTTTTGTTTTAAATATTTATTTATTTATTCTCTTTTGTGTTGTCCTTTTTTTTTTTTTGATTGTTGTTGTTAAATAGGACAGAAAAATGGAGAAAGGAGAGGAAGACAGAGAGGGGGAGAGAAAGATAGACACCTGCAGACCTGCTTCACCACCTGTGAAGGGACAAACCTGCAGGTGGGGAGCCAGAGGCTCTAACCAGGATCCTTACACAGGTCCTTGGGGTTTGCGCCACCTGCGCTTAACCCAATGCGCTACTGTCTGACTCCCATGTATGCCATTTTTTAACTGGGTAGAGTTAATGGATTATAGCACACTTGTTGACAGACGGGTACCATTCCTCCTTCCCCCATGAAAGGTGTCTACTTCCTTTTTCACCATCACGCATCAGTATCTCAAAGCCTCCACCTACCCAACCTCTTCCTTGCCCTTCTTTTCCAGAGTTTTCGCTTTAGTGTAATACATCAAACCCAGTAGAAACGCTACTTCATATTTTCCCTTCCTGTTTTCATTTCTTATTCAACCTATGAATTTATCCAGTATACAACCTTCTCTTTTTGGTTATCCCACTTAGCATAATTCAGACTGTATCCAAATGAAGCAAAGGAAATGGTTTCATCATTTTTTAATAACTGAGGAGTCTTCAATTAAACACTACATACGTACCACAACTTTCTTTAAAAAACAAAAGGAGACCAGGTGGTGGCACACCTAGTTAAGCAAACGTAGTGACAAAGGGAAACACCTACGCAAGGATCTGGGTTTGAGACCCTACTCCTCACCTGCAGAGCGGAAGCTTCACAAGCGGTGAAGTAGGTCTGCTTGTGTCTCTCTGTCTCTCTCCCTCTCTGTTTTCTCCTCCCCTCTCAATTTCTCTCTATCTTGTCTAATAAAATGGGGAAAAAAATGACTGTCAGAAGCAGTGGATTCATAGTGTCGGAACTGAGCCCCAGTGATAACCCTGTAGGCAAATAAATAAATAAATAAATAAATACAGAAGTTATCAGTATTTATTTAAAAGTGATATATATGACATATTTTCTTTCCCATTTAAAAATAATCACACTTTCTGTTTTCTTTATTTGTATCATTCTCTTACTCTCATACTCTATGCCCCGTACACACACACACACACACACACACACACATACACAAACACACACACACACACACACACACACACACACTTTTATTTGGTAAAGTTCATAAATTAGCTTACTTCACCTCTTATGAAACATTTTTTTCTTAGTCTCTTATCTGTTGTTGGACATCTAGGTTAATTTCATGTTTGGGCTATTACAAATTGTGCTGAGATTTACATAGATCTCTTCGGGTGAGTGGGTTTTGAATAAATATCCAGATGAGGAGTTGCTGAGTGATACGGTAGATCTATTTTTAGTGTTCTAGGAAGTTTCCAATACCATTTCCTCCAGAAGTTGGATCAGTTTGCATTATCATAGAGATATACTTGAGACAACAATCCTAACCATAAAGTGGAACTTAGCAAAGAGATATATATCAACAAACAGTATGGTTCTGATTTGAAATACTTTCTTTCCTGTAGATCCAAACTCTTTCCTGAGTTACACACTCTGCTGGTTCAAATATCTACTTAGTTTTTCACAAAACTCTTCAAATCAAAATATTTGTCACTAAACTTTATATTGTACTAAAAAAATCATCACAAAGCATTGTCTTTACATTATTGGTATTACCTTTCATATAACCTCAGGTAAAATTATCTATAGTAGTTTTTGCTCCTTGACTCATATTGCCTTTCTAACATCATTCTGTTGTCCAGTTCTGTCGCTTCATCTCTGAAATATTTCTTGATCAATTTTCTATTTGATAATCTCAAAACCTCTGTTATCAATTTTTCTCACTTTGAATTTTATGACCTGTATTTTTCCTTTTTTCTTTCCCACCCAGAACTTGGTTCTGTGCCATTCCATTGCTCCTTGTGGATTTTTTTTCTCCTTTTAAATTCCAAGTAGAGAGGTATAGAGAGAAGGAGAGACACTATAGCATTATTTCACTACTCCAGGAGATTACCCCATACCAAGCATGGTACTTCCATGTGGTTCTGGGTACTTAAATCTGAATCCTTTCTCATGATAAACTATGTACAATAAGAAGTGAGGTATCTCCTGATCCCTGCAATGCTCTTCTAACTGGTTCCTTTGTCCTACTCTGCCTTGCTCTGATATTTCTTCTATCACGAAGAGTAATATAAAATGTAAATCTTTTGTCTCCTTTTCCTTAATGTTCCTACATATCATTCAATGAACTGCTGTTTGTATTAAAGCAAGTGAAATATATCACCCCAAAGTAATTCCCTTAAGTGAATCTCTTCTGCTTCATTTTCATTCCCTCCAGAACAGCTCTTAATCCTCCATATTTTCAAAATTTGAAAAATTTCCCCTTTACTAAATTCATAATCTAAGTTTTTCTATAATTATTAAATTAAGGGCCATTCACAAATATCTTTTTTCTGAGATATTTTTCCTAAAACCTCAAAATAGTCTAACCATTTCCTGTGATAAACAAACTTCATCATAAGTCTTCCACTTACTTCTACAAGCTTACTCTGCCTTAATTTTCAGCCTAAATATCAAGGCAACTCAGAAAAAAACATATTCAAGATAAAGGGGATGAGTAGATGTATGTCTCTTGTTTTATAGATCTTTGTAGTGTTAAAGAGTCCATGTTACTTGTTAAAGAGTCCATGTTACTGAATGAACTAAAACAAGGAATTTGAAGGTAGGCAGAACTGCACTCATGCTTGACTTTTCCATGTTCGGGGCATTTTCTTTTATTTTTGTCATATTAACTATGCAACATTAGTCACAGTTTCTTTACAGATGAAATGACTTTAAAATTGTATGTCATAAAGAGAAGCATTAAAGGAGATGGGAAGGTAAAATACAGAGCAGAGTGAACATATATTAAATGGTGATTCTTATTTTATTCAAACTCTTAGTGACACCCATTATGTTCAACTTCACAAGTCTATATATAGTAATATTGTATAAATAGGTACTTTCTGGGGGCCGAGTGGTGGCACATCTGGTTGAGTGCATATGTTACAATGCACAAGAACCCAGGTTTGAGCCCCTGGTCCCCACCTACAGAGGTTGAAGCAGTGTTGCAGGTGTCTCTCTGTCCCTCTCCCTCTCTATCACCCCCTTCCCTCTTGATTTCTGGCTGTCTCTACACGATAAATAAATTAAGATGATAAAAAATTTTTAAAATAAGTACTTTCTTACTTTTAATTGTTAACTCATGAAATCTTCAACTCTGGGCACAAACATATCTAAAATAAAATACTTACATAGTTTTTGCTCTATAATCCTCAGAGATAAAAAATAATTCCAAGAGAGAATAAGAACTTTTCATTCATGGTTTATAATTTTACAAGTTTGGAGTAAGTTTGCAAATGAGAACCATTTTAAAGATGATAAAATATTTATAAACCAGACTCAGACCTATGTTCTTTCAATAGGGTAACTAGGGCACTCTCTGAGACCTTAAACTGAATAATTGTACAAATCAAGCTAATACTTCATGTAAGGATATCTTTACCTAGATTATGGATAGTCTAACCATGCATATCTGACTTAATGTATGAGTGAATGTGTATGGCTATGAAAGACCTGTTTGTCATTTTCTCATCATCTCGATACCTTTGGGTAATGAAATTCCAGTGAAGACTCCATTCTCTAGGATACCCTATTATGAGACATGTTTCTACTTTCAATTTAAAGTTGATGTAGGATATCTATAATTTTTGTCTACTGTACTTGAGGCAGTCTTTCATGTGATATCTCTGTTTACACTTTGTATGTGAGCATGTGGCAATAAATCAGACTTAATGATGTCTCTCCTGTCACATTCCATCTTGTCTCACTAATAAAATTTGACATGCTCTGGGGTATGGAGATGAATAGCCATATGTGCTGACAACTTGAAAAATGCTTAAATTGTGTACCCTGTGATAGTTTCAAAACCATATGTATATTTTCAAGTTACTGAAATAACCTTATAAAATAAAAATTTCCAGCCATGAAAAATTCAATTTAAGACTTTAGTACCAACTTCATTGAAATTCACACTTAAGCTTGCCAGTAAACCATTCAATATTCCAGGGTTGTAAAATGGAACATATATAATATTGAAAAATATGTAACATATTTTAAGGAATGAATAGGCCAGAGTTATGAGGAGTTAATCAGGAAGAATAAAAACATTTATTGGAAATTAAAACACTTTAATCTCCTGTACTTTCTTTAGGCTGGCTTTTAAAAAATATTTTGTTTAGGGGCCAGGTGGTGGCACACCTCATTGAGCACATGTGTTACAGTACACAAGGACCCAGGTTCGAGCCCCTAGTCCCCACCTGCAGGGGGAACGTTGCACAAGTGGTGAAGCAGTGCTCAGGTGTCCCCATATCTCTCTCTACCTCTCTATCACCCCCTTCCCTCTCAATTTCTGATAGTCTCTATCCAACAAAGATTAAAAAAATAATAATAATAAACTGTCTGCTGAAGCAGTCATTTTTACATATCTATTAAATTACATTCTGAACTGAATTCATTTTTAGAAAATTCTACTATGAAATTGAAATTTTGTTGCCATTCTTCATCATGTTTTCTGTTTGCTAACTGAAAAAAGAAAAACCTTAAAAATGGAAGCTGAGACAGTGGGGTTAACAGGTTCACAGCCACCTAGATGATATGTAGCTATTCCAGGCCCCGAATCTAAATATCATGTGCTATTTACAAGCATTTCAATTTCTTTTTAAAAATATCTAATTAGTTATTTAATAATTATAGACAAGATTGTTGGATAAGACAGATATAATTCTATACCATGCCCACCACCAGAGTTCCATATATACCCTATCCTCCATGGAAAGATTCCCTATTCTTTATTTCTCTGGGAATATGGACCAAAGATATTTATGGGGTGAAGAAGGTGGAAGTTCTGGTTTCTATAACTGCATCTATGCTGGACATCAACATTGACAGGTCAATCCATACCCCAGCCTGTTACTATCTTTCTCTAGTTGGGTAGGAGTCTGGGGAGGTGAGGTTCCAGGACACATTGGTGAGGTCACCTGCCTAAGGAAGTCAAGCTGGCATCATGGTAGCTTCTGCAACTTGGTGGCTGAAAAGCATTAAGATACAAAACAGAACAAAATATTTAATGATCAGGAAACTAAAGGTAAGAATATAGTGAGATTTGGGGTCTTCATGTCAGAAGAAGCTAGGAAGTCTACTTCAGGCATATTTTAAGGAGCTTATGACTTTATCAGCTTTTGCCTAAGCCCCACAGATAACATGCAGGTTGGCTATAAGTATTGTCTGGGAAGATAGTGTCAGAGTTAAGAATAGGACTAAAAAGCTGGGTCATCGCAGAGAATAGCTCCCAAATATAGGAAAGGTATATTAAGCACCTTTAGCTGTATATTAAGCACCATTGATCTGACGGGCCATATCTCTTCATATTTGGCACAGGAGCCTGTGTAACCTCTGCATCTCTATAGATCTGAGTTCACATTCTATGGTCATAGCTAGGAACATTCTAGGCGCCACTCATTTCAGGACCCATCTTCCTCAAGTGACAGAGTATGTTGTACCAGCCTTCCTTCAGAAAGTGGGGCAATTTCTTTTTTTTTATTTCTTATTATTTTTTTAAGAAAGGAGATATTAACAAAACCATAGAATAAGAGGGGTACAATTCCACACAATTCTCATAACCCAATCTCCATATCCCCTCCCCTCCCCTGATAGCCTTCTCATTCTCTATCTCTCTGGGAGTATGGATCCAGGGTCGTTGTGGGTTGCAGAGGGTGGAAGGTCTGGCTTCTTTAATTGCTTCCCTGCTGAACATGGGCGTTGACTGGTTGATCCATACTCCCAGTCTGCCTCTCTCTTTCCCTAGTAGGGAAGGGCTCTGGGGAAACGGAGCTCCAGGACATATTGATGGGGTCGTCTGTCCAGGGAAGTCTGGTCAGCATCTTTCTGGCATCCGGAACCTGGTGGCTAAAAAGAGAGTTAACATACAAAGCCAAACAAACTGTTGAACAATCATGGACCTAAAGACTGGAATAGTGCAGTTGAGGTGTTGGGGGGGGGGGTATTCCCTACATGCTCTTGTGTACTTTTGCTAGTGGGGCAATTTCTACCATTGTTCTATTTTGAGGGCAAGGTCTTATAGAGGCCCACAGAGGGTCTTACAATGTTGCTTCTGATATATGACTAGTGAAGGTAGAGAGAAGGATCTGTTAGAGGCCTAGGCCTATCATATTTATGTGGGAATTCTAGGATTCCATGGCTAGGGTACCTGATGATAGGGTGGCCTAGTAGTGACCAACAGGGCCATCATTATGTGCTCCGGTCTCTTACCCTTATCCAGCCTATGTAGTACTTACTTTATCTGACAGGGTTAGTCTTAGAGTGATTGAGGAAAGTGAAATAGGAAGGAGGTGAGGAGGTTATCTAGGTATAAGTAGAAAATATTGATTATGTACTTTATATTGTCTGTTGTTTTAGGTCTTTCTACTTGCTTGCTGCACTTATTGAGTCACTGCCAACCATTGCACAATTTTACTTCAATGTATATATTTTCCCCTAACTTATGGATACATGTGCACATATATCCTACATCATGGGTCCTGTTCCATATCTAGATTCTGTAACTTTGTTAGGAAGTGTGCCACCCAAGTTGAACTAAAGAGTCCTATCATCTAGGAAAGGTCTCATCAGTGTGATGGAGCTGGAAGATTGACATCCCAGGCCTGGTACCTCTGGATATAGTTCGAAGTAAAACATTTCAAGGTGGAACTCATTGCATTGATTTGGCTGAGATCAGCAGATGCAATATCAAATGGTATGGATCAAGATAAGTTTGAAAGAAAATGAGCTCCACCTCACAGGTTCCAGGACTGGGGGAAATATGGGTTTTATAGAGAATTAGGAAGGTTCCTTGCTGTCTTAGCACTTAAGAAGGCAATAAATAAATATTATTATAACCAAGTTATTTGAAAACTTTTTTAATTTTTAAAATCCCATGGTTAGGATTTACTATACCATATAAAATCTTACCATGATTTATGTCATTTAATGCTATTTACAAATAACTGTATCTTATATACTGACAAGACTAGTTGCTTCTGGTCTCCCTGATCTAAGATTATGATGATTTAGCATTCCAAAAAAAGTTATTATTAGAAATGCATTAACAATTTAAGCTCAATGTTAAAATTCAATCAGCTTACTAATTTGAAACCTTAAGAAGCACTGCAATTTCTGTTTCTGTCATTCATTTTTCCTGTTTAGAGGAAGCTGAACATCCTACCAGTACATCATCTCCTAGTGGAACTCCAATCATCTGTCCTAAAAACCAGTTCATAGTTTGTATTCCATTCACCAGAAGAACAGCTAGTGACTTCTGCCTAAGAATGTAGTACTGGTTCTCACAACTGTATAAAAAGACCTTTGTACCCTATAGGACCACATTGTACAATTCAGCTGTGATTAATAGAATGTTATGACTTCTGAAATCAAATAATCTCTAAGTCCCAACAGGATTCATCTAAAGAAAGCCCCACAAACACTCTTCTGGAATCTATGCATACTATAACAAATTTGGTATTAAGCTTTGAAACTGAAGTTCTTATGTGGACATAAGCTCAACACTCTAATACATTTTAATATTAAAAACTATGTTACTGGAATAAATTAATATATATATGAAGTAATAGCTAACACAATACAAAGTATTCATGATTTTATTGTTAACTTAGAGGTGAAGTAGAATTGAGATTATTGCAAAGTTTATTGTTTTTACATGCAGGTATATTCTGAATAATAAATGTTTTTGTAAATAACTTCTTGTGTTTTGTGGAGAATTAGTAATATGTTTATTGATTTGGGTGAAAGGAGTATCATTGGGAGTCGGGCGGTGGCGCAGTGGGTTAAGCGCACGTGGCGCAAAGCGCAGGGACCAGCGTAAGGATCCCAGTTCGAGCCCCCGGCTCCCCACCTGCAGGGGAGTCGCTTCACGGGCGGTGAAGCAGGTCTGCAGGTGTCTATCTTTCTCTCCCCTCTCTCTGTGTCTTCCCCTCCTCTCTCCATTTCTCTCTGTCCTATCCAACAACAAAGCAACGTCAACAATGGCAATAATAACTGCAACGAGGCTGCAACAACTAGGGTAACAAAAAGGGGGGCAAAATGGCCTCCAGGAGCGGTGGATTCATGGTGCAGGCACCGAGCCCAGCAATAACCCTGGAGGGAAAAGAAGAAAAAAAAGTAGTATAATTAATTTCAGTCTGAGACATTAAGTTGGGAAAGCATTAACCTATGTTTATTAGTTTCAATTTTTCTGAATTTGGAAGTAACAATTTATAAGTTGGGAATTCTTCATTTATATACCAAAATTAAATAGTGAATTTTATCCATGTTATTACATGTAATATAAGTTCTTATAGATAATATGTTGATAATTCTCTATGTATGTAATGAGTGCATAATGTTGTGCATAAAGGATAATGTTTTTGACTTATCACATGATGTATTACCCTCTGATTTGCACATACATACTGTGTCCAAGTGATACTGTTATGTTAAAAACTCATTTTTATATGTTGGATTCCAACATGAAATGACTTTTTTTTACATTAAGAAAAAATAGGATGTAATAACTGAAATACTGAGTTGTGATTTAAACAAAGCAATGATTTCCAAAAATGAAGTTAGACTACTTGAAGTAGGCTTCTATAATGATTTTGGGAGGAATAAAAGTAAAGTCCTTCTGGGGCCAGGCAGTGGCACACCTGGTTAAGCGCACACACTGCAGTGCACAAGGACCCATGTTCAAGCCCGTGGTCCCCATCTGCAGGGGGAAGGCATCATGAGTGGTGAAGCAGGGCTGCAGATGCCACTCTGTCTCTCTATCTCCCCCTCCCCTCTCGATTTCTGTCTGTCTCTATCCAATAATAAATTAATAAAAAAGTACTTTTTAAAAAAGTAAAGTCCTTCTATGAAAAACTTTAGAGTTCATTATACTCTGAATAATATAATTCAGAAAAGAGTGCAAAGTATGGCATTTACTGCTAAGGAGGTAAGGATTGCAAACAGAAAAATGAGAGACCTAATGACAATCATTAAATTATACAACTTGTCTTAAAGTTTTTCATATTCTAACTAGCATTATCTATTATTACATCTTAAATACAAACTAAATATAACATCAAAAAATACCTTTCCAGTAGTAACAATAAGGTAAAATTGTCATTAAAGCATACTTACAAAGATTTGATAATAAAATGCAATAATATTAAAATTCACTGCATTATGCTTAAATTTAAATGTTAATCATTTATATTTAAATGTGGTAGTCAATTAAATGAAGCTATCCAATAAAAAAACAAACAAAAAAGCCTTATCCAATGAGAAAAATCACTATCCATTATCATCTCTTTATTTTAAATTTTTTATTATATTTACTTATTGCACAGAGACAGCCAGAAAACAAGAGAGAAGGGGATGCCAGAGAGGGAGAGAAACAGAGAGACACCTGCAGCCCTGCTTCACCACTCGCAAAGCTTTTCCCCTGCAGGTAGGGACTGGGGGCTCAAACCTGGGTCCTTTCACATTGTAATGGGTGCGCTTAACCAGGTGCACCACCACTATCCCATTATCATCTCTTAAGATGAATATTTTTTCTTTTATTCCTTTCTTTTGTAGTTCATTTAGAAAGCACAAACCAATGACAGAAAAAGAAACATTTTTCACAGGCTTTATGAAGCTAATGAAATTGCTGTAGCAGTTATTTTTATAAATGTTTGCAAACTATGCTAGAGCTTATGTCAGAGCTAAATTGGTTGGGGGGTAGCTAGTAACTACTGAACTATTATTGTGCTAATCCTTACTTTAAAAATAAATTGGATATTTTCTACATATAATAGTGTTACATTGTATGTAATTCCCTAAAAAATTCCTATTTAATGAATGTGTCCATCAATTTTTAAATATTTATTTATTCCCTTTTGTTGCCCTTGTTGTTTTATTATTGTTATTATTGATGTAGTCGTTATTGGATAGGACAGAGAGAAATAAATAGAGGAGGGGAAGACAGAGAGGTGGGGAGAAAGACACCTGCAGACCTGCTTCATCTTTTGTGAAGAGACTCCCCTGCAGGTGGGGAGCCTGGGGTTCGAACCGGGATCCTCCCGCCATCCCTTGTGCTTTGCGCCACCTGTGCTTCATCGGCTGTGCTACTCTCATCTATCATTTTTTGTTTGTTTTTTAACAGACAGAAGAACTATGGTTCTGCCCTGTCTGTGACCTTATTTTTTATAATAGTTTTAAAAACATTTGACAGTTTACTTCAACTATAGACCTCCCTAAGAATGAGTTGATTTTTAATATTAAGCTTTTGATTTGAAAACGAGTAAAGACTTCTTCCTTTCTTATTTTCCTTTCTTTCATTCATATTATACCTGGAGTGAATTGAAACTGCAGAGGTTGAAGCACTTGTTCCCTGTAGAATCAACCTTTGTAGCTGAAGTTATTAGGAGGTTTTTTTTTTTCCTTTTTCTTCTCTAAAATAAAAACTTTGGATGTGAGGGTGAACTGAACTGGCTGACTGGCTGCGACATCTGTCACTCCACTGATCACCAGGATTGATTTGGCTGATTCAGCTTATCTGGCTGGCTAGACGGGTGTCCCCTTCCTCCCTCACTGCTCAATGTGCATCCCTTTGTCTCTCCCAAGGTTGCACACTGAGTGGAAGAAGACAGCCGTCCCCAATAGAGACTGACAGGTCATCAGAGGGTATCTATGAGTAGCTTCACTCACCTGCTATAACCTCCAAACAAGTTCTCTAAAATAAAAACTTCATGAGCTTTATTTCTTCTTCTTTCTTCTTCTTCTTCTTCTTCTTCTTCTTCTTCTTCTTCTTCTTCTTCTTCTTCTTCTTCTTCTTCTTCTTCTTCTTCTTCTCCTCCTCCTCCTCCTCCTCCTCCTCCTCCTCCTCCTCCTCCTCCTCCTCCTCCTCCTCCTCCTCCTCTTCCTCTTCCTTCTTCTTCTATTCCCCCACAGGATCACTGTGCAGTCTTGGCTTGTGGCAGTGCTGGAGACTGAACCTGGGGCTTCTGATATCTCAGGCTATTGTGCTACCTATAGTGTTATCATACCCACTGGTCCTCATTCTATTTGGTTTTAATTGGTTTAGTGATAATAGTGGTCTACAAGATTATAAGATTATAGAGTACAGTTACACAGAATCAAAGGTTTATGCACCCATCACCTCCACTGATGACAACCGTAGTTCTCATAAACTCTTCAAGGCTGTTTAGCTACTCTTTTTTGGAAGTTCCTTTTTTAGCTCTCTAAACACTACATATGAGTATAGTCATTTGGTTGTTGTCTTTCACAGTCATTTAGTTGTTGTCTTTCATATATTTACTTACTGTGAAAAGTAAAGTAATTGTTGTGAGTGACATAATACCATATTTTTATTGCAGAGTAATATTCCATTGAAAAAAATATATCCCGCAGTATCTTTGTCCACTCATCTGCTTATGTGCATTTTTGAAGCAATGACTATTAGTGATTGCCTCTGCATTTAGTATTTTCTCCCCTTAAGGTGCTATATCCAACTGTAGTTAAGCACTTGAACTTCTACTACCTTTCACCTCTGTACATGGATTTCCTCTGTCTTAACAGCTCTTTCCTTATTCGAAAGTCCGGCAATTTTCACTTGCCTTTCAATAATCAACTCAAAGTCAAACATCTCTGGAGAGCTTCCCTAGGAAAATATATCACAATTTATCTCAGATTTATGCATGGTAAGATTAACATTATAAGATAAAATAAACCAACAAAATATTACATATGAGAAGGGGAAAATTCGCTGGGTAGGAGACACCAACTCTACCATGTACAAGGTCTAGGTTCCAGCCTCAGAAATGAAGAGTTCTGATGCTAAAGTGTTTCTCTCTTTCTCTAGCTTCTCCTCTGTCTGTTGAAAAAATAATACAGTATAGTGATTCTCTATCTCAACGAATACTTGCAAAAAGGTTTGCATAATCAATAAAATCATTCTGAATATAGTCTGAATTGAATCCTGTCAATTTCCAAATTATGCTTGTGCTGTCCATTTTTATATCAAATTAATAAATTATTTTAAGTTTACAAGTTAAAGGCTGGATGGTGCCTTTCCTGGTAGAGTACAATGTACATTACCATGTGTGAGAAACTAATTCCTTGCCTGAAAACCGAAAGCCACATAATTGATGGAGCAGTGCTGCAGGTGTCTTTCTTCTTTTTTTATTTAAGAAAGGAGACATTAACAAAACCATAGGATAAGAGGGGTACAGTTCCACACAATTCCCACCACCCAATCTCCGTATCCCATCCCCTCCCCTGATAGCTTTCCCATTCTCTATCTCTCTGGGAATATGGACCCAGGGTCATTGTGGGTTTCAGAAGGCAGAAGGTCTGGCTTCTGTAACTGCTTCCTCGCTCAACATGGGAATTGACTAGTTGATCCATACTCCCAGTCTGCCTCTCCCTTTCCCTAGTAGGGTGGGTCTCTGGGGAAGCTGGGCTCCAGGACACATTGGTGGGGTCCTCTTTCCAGGGAAATCTGGTCGGCATCTTTCTGGCATCCAGAACCTGGTGGCTGAAAAGAGAATTAACATACAAAGCCAAAAAAATTGTTGAACAACCATGGACCTAAAGACTGGGATAATGCAGATGAAGTGTTGGGGGGTATTCTCTGCATGCTCTTGTGTACTTTTGCTTTCAGGTATATATTTTTCCCTAGTTTATGGGCACGTATGAACCTATGCTCTATCTCAGGGGACCTGGACTATATCTAGGTTTGGGGACTTCATTGGGGAGTGGAACACCTGGAATGGAATTAGAGAATACTATGAAAGGAAAGGTCTCACCCAAGTGATGAAGCTGAAGAGTTGTCATTCCACACCTGAAGTCTCTGGACACAGTTTGAAGTGAAGCATGCTGGGGTGGCACATGTTGCATTGATTAAGTTGTGATCCACAGATGCAATATTATTTTATTTGAATTGAGAGCAGCATGCAGGAAAGTGGGCCCCACCCTAAGGTTCCAGGACTGAGGGAAGTATGGGCTCTATAGTGGGTAAAATGGGTAGGGCCAACTTTCCCGTATGCTTCTCCCAATTCTTATCAAATACTATTGCTTCCGCTAATTGCAACCTAATCAATGTAACGAGTGCCACCCCAGCAGGCTTCACTTTAGACTGTGTCCAGAGACTTCAGGTGTGGAATGACAACTCTTCAGCTTCATCACTCGGGTGAAACCTTTCCTTTCGTAGTATTCTCTAATTCCATCCCAGGTGGTTCACTTTCTAACAAAGTCCCAAAACCTAGATATAGACCAGGTCCCAGGAGATAGAGCATATGTTCACACATATCCATAAACTAGGGCAAATATATACCTGATAGCAGTAGTACACTAGAGTTTGCAGTGAGTACCCCCCAACACTTTATCTCCACTATTCCAACCTTTGGGTCCATGATTCTTCAACCATTTGTTTGGCTTTGTATGTTAACTCTCTTTTCAGCCACCAGGTTCCAGATGCCATCAGAATGCCGGCCAGGCTTCCCTGGACTGAAGACCCTACTAATCGGTACTGGAGCTCCGCTTCCCACAGAGACTCACCCTTCTAGGGAAAGAGAGGCAGACTGGGAGTATGGATCGACCCGTCAATGCCCATGTTCAGCGGGGAAGCAATTACAGAAGCCAGACCTCCCACCTTCTGCAACCCACAATGACCCTGGGTCCATGCTCCCAGAGGGATAGAGAATGGGAAAGCTATTGGGGAGGGTATGGGATATGGAGATTGGGTGGTAGGAATTGTGTGGAGTTGTACCCCCCCATACTATGATTTTTTTTAATGTCTCCTTTCTTAAATAAATAAATAAATTTTAAAAAATACATTTTCATTTTTTGTTGTTGTTTTTGTTGCTTGGTCTTTTTTTTTTTTTTTATTTAAGAAAGGATTAATTAACAAAACCATAGGGTAGGAGGGGTACAACTCCACACAATTCCCACCGCCCAATCTCCATATCCCACCCCCTCCCCCGATAGCTTTCCCATTCTCTATCCCTCTGGGAGCATGGACCCAGGGTCATTGTGGGTTGCAGAAGGTAGAAGGTCTGGCTTCTGTAATTGCTTCCCCGCTGAACATGGGCATTGACTGGTCGGTCCATACTCCCAGTCTTCCTCTCTCTTTCCCTAGTAGGGTGGGTCTCTGGGGAAGCTGAGCTCCAGGACATATTGGTGGGGTCTTCAATCCAGGGAAGTCTGGCCGGCATCCTGATGACACCTGGAACCTGGTGACTGAAAAGAGAGTTAACATACAAAGTCAAACAAATTGTTGAGCAATCATGGACCCAAAGCTTGGAAAAGTGGAGAGGAAGTATTAGGGAGGTACTCACTGCAAACTCTAGTGTATTTCTGCTTTCTTACTTTGGTGCCATACTCCAAACTCAGTCAATTTCTGCTTTGCGTTTCTACTTCTTTTTTTTTTTTACATACATAACATTCCCCAGATTCCCATTTAACAATACAACCCCCACTATTTCATTCATCATTTTTCATGGACCTGTATTCTCCCCACCTACCCACCCACCCCAGAGTCTTTTACTTTGGTGTAATACTCCAATTCCATTTCAGATTCGACTTGTGTTTTCTTTTCTAATCTTGTTTTTCAACTTCGGCCTGAGAGTGAGATCATCCCGTATTCATCCTTCTGTTTCTGACTTATTTCACTCAACATGATTTTTTCAAGGTCCATCCAAGATCGGCTGAAAACGGTGAAGTCACCATTTTTTACAGCTGAGTAGTATTCCATTGTGTATATATACCACAACTTGCTCAGCCACTCATCTGTTGTTGGACACCTAGGTTGCTTCCAGGTTTTGGCTATTACAAATTGTGCTGCCAAGAACATATGTGTACACAAATCTTTTTGGATGGATGTGTTGGGTTCCTTAGGATATATCCCGAGGAGGGGAATTGCAGGGTCATAGGGTAGGTCCATTTCTAGCCTTCTGAGAGTTCTCCAGACTGTTCTCCACAGAGGTTGGACCAATTGACATTCCCACCAGCAGTGCAGGAGGGTTCCTTTGACCCCACACCCTCTCCAGCATTTGCTGCTGTTACCTTTTCTGATGTGTGACATTCTCACAGGAATGAAGTGATATCTCATTGTTGTCTTGATTTGCATTTCTCTGATAATCAGAGACTTGGAGCATTTTTTCATGTGTTTCTCGGCCTTTTGGATCTCTTCTGTGGTGAATATTCTGTCCAAGTCCTCCCCCCACTTTTGGATGGGGTTATTTGTTGTCTTGTTGTTGAGTCTGGCAAGCTCTTTATATATGTTGGTTATTAAACTCTTATCTGATGTATGGCATGTAAAGATCTTCTCCCATTCTGTGAGGGGTCTCTTGATTTGGGTAGTGGTTTCTTTTGCTGTGAAGAAGCTTTTTAATTTGATGTAGTCCCATAGGTTTATATTTGCCTTAGTCTTCCTTGTAATTGGATTCGTTTCATTGAAAATGTCTTTAAAATTTATGCGGAAAAAAGTTCTTCCAATATTTTCCTCTAAGTATCTGATAGTTTCTGGTCTAACATCCAAGTCCTTGATCCACTTGGAATTTGCTTTTGTATTTGGTGAAATATAGTGATTCAGTTTCATTCTCCTGCATGTTTCAACCCATTGTTTCCAACACCATTTGTTGAAGAGACTCTGCTTCCCCCATATAATAGTCTGGGCCCCTTTGTCAAAGATTAGATGTCCATACATGTGGGGCCTCATTTCTGGGCTCTCAATTCTATTCCACTGGTCAG
This sequence comes from Erinaceus europaeus, assembly GCF_950295315.1. Taxonomy (NCBI): domain Eukaryota; kingdom Metazoa; phylum Chordata; class Mammalia; order Eulipotyphla; family Erinaceidae; genus Erinaceus; species Erinaceus europaeus. The sequence continues at coordinate 58,239,885 of NC_080169.1, read as the reverse complement.
TGTGTCTGTTCATGTTCCAGTACCAAGCAGTTTTGATGACAATGGTCCTATAATACAGTTTGAGATCTGGCAGTGTGATGCCTCCGGTTCTGTTCTTTTTTCTCAAGATTGTTTTGGCAATTCTAGGTCTTTTCTGGTTCCAGATAAATATTTGTAGCATTTTTTCTATTCTCCTAAAAAATGTGCTTGGGATCTTGATGGGGATAGCATTAAATTTGTAGATAGCTCTGGGTAATATATTCATTTTGATGATGTTAATTCTTCCAACCCATGAACATGGAATATCTTTCCACTTCTTTGTGTCTTTTTCAATTTCTTTGAGGAGTGACTCATAATTTTCAGTATACAAGTCTTTCACTTCTTTGGTTAGGTTTATTCCTAGATATTTTATTGTTTTTGCTGCTATAGAAAAAGGAACTGATTTCTGAATTTCAATTTCTTCTAACTTAGTGTTTGCATAGAGGAATGCCACTGACTTTTGAATGTTAATTTTATAGCCTGACACCTTACTGTATTGCCTGATGATTTCCAAAAGCTTCTTGCTGGATTCCGTAGGTTTTTCCATATATACTATCATGTCATCTGCAAATAAGGAGAGTTTGACTTCTTCTCTTCCAATCTATGCCTTTAATGCCTTGCTCCTGCCTGATTGCTATGGCAAGAACTTCCAACACTATGTTGAATAGTAATGGTGATAGTGGGCAGCCCTGTCTAGTACCTGATCTGAGGGGAAATGCTTCCAGTTTTTCACCATTGAGTATGATGTTGGCTGTAGGTTTGCTATATATAGAATCCACTATCTTCAGGAATTTTCCATCTATTCCCATTTTTTGTAGTGTTTTGATCATAAAGGGATGTTATATTTTGTCAAAGGCTTTCTCTGCATCTATTGATATGACCATGTGGTTTTTGGTCTTGCTTTTGTTGATGTGGTGGATCACATTGATTGATTTATGTATATTAAACCAACCTTGCATGCCTGGGATAAACCCCACTTATTCATGATGAACAATTTTTTTGATATACTGCTGTATCCGGTTGGCTAGAATTTTGTTCAATATTTTCGCATCTATGTTCATCAGAGATATTGGTCTGTAGTTTTCTTTTTTGGTTGTGTCCCTGTCTGCTTTTGGTATCAGGGTGATGTTGGCTTCATAGAAGCTGGCAGGGAGTATTCCAGTGTCTTCAATCTTCTGGAAGACTTTTAAAAGTAGAGGTTTTAGTTCTTCTTTGAAAGTTTTGTAGAATTCATTTGTAAAACCATCTGGTCCAAGGACTTTTATTTTGGGGAAGATTTTTGATAACTGTTTCAATTTCATTAGCTGTGATGGGCCTGTTCATGTTATCCACTTCCTCTTTACTTAGTTTTGGAAGTTGGTAGGTATCTAGGAAATCATTCATTTCTTCCAGGTTCTCTAGCTTGGTGGCATATAGTTGTTCATAGAAGCCTCGTATGATATGTTGAATTTCTGCAGTGTCTGTTGTGATTTCTCCTCTTTCATTTACTATCCGATTTATTTGGGTCTTCTCCCTTTTTTGTTTTGTGAGTCTGGCTAAAGGTTTGTCGATTTTGTTTACTCTTTCGAAGAACCAGCATTTACTTTCATTGATCTTTTGTATGGTTTTCCTATTCTCAATGTTATTTATTTCTGCCCTAACTTTAGTAATTTCTGTCCTTCTGGTTGCTTTAGGATTCCTTTGTTGTTCTTCTTCTAGGTCTTTAATATGTGCAATCAGGCTGTTTATTTGTGCCTTTTCTTGTTTCCTAATGTGTGCTTGTATAGCTATGAACTTCCCTCTTAGGACTGCTTTAGCTGTGTCCCAATATTTTGATAGCTTGTGCCTTCATTTTAATTGAACTCTCGAAACATTTTGATTTCTTCCTTTATTTCCTCTTTGACCCATAAGTTGTTAAGAAGTGTACTGTTGAGCTTCCACATTTTGGCACTGTTACTAATCTTTTGTTGATTGTTAAGTGTTAGTTTAATTCCACTGTGGTCTGAGAAGATGCTTGGGATGATTTCAGTGCTCTTGAATAGGCTGATGCTGTCTTTGTGGCCTAACATATGGTCTATCCTTGAGAATGATCCATGTGGATTTGAGTAAAATGTGTATTCCAGTTTCTTGGGATGAATGACTCAGAAAATGTCCAATAGTTCTAGTTTATCTATCTCTTCATTTAGCTCCCTTATGTCTTTACTGATTTTCTGCCTGGATGATCTGTCAAGTTGAGATAGTGGGGTGTTGAAGTCCCCTACTATGATTGTGTTACTGTTACTATATTGCTGTAGCTCTTTCAGTAGAAGTTTGATGTATTTAGATGGCTTCTCATTGGGTGCATATATATTAATAATTGTTAAGTCCTCTTGATTGACTGATCCTCTGAGCATTAAGTAGTGTCCATTTCTATCTTTTTTAATATTATCTATTTTAAAGTCTATCATGTCAGATATGAGAATAGCTGTTCCTGCCCTTTTTTGTGGGCCATTGGGTTGAATGATAGTTTTCCATCCTTTCACTTTAAGTCTGTGTTTGTCTTGTTGCGTTAGGTGAGTTTCCTGTAGACAACATATTGTTGGGTTGTGTTTTCTGATCCATCTTCCTGCTCTGTGTCTTTTAATAGGTGAATTCAGGCCATTGATATTTATTGATATCAAAGATTGAAGATATTTTAACGCCATTCTTGTAGAGTTTTAGAGTGTTTTGATATATGTCCTATTTGTGGTGGTCTGGTTGTTTATAGGAGACCTTTCAGAACTTCTTTCAGGGCAGGCTTGGTGATGGTTGCTTCCTTCAACTGTTGCTTGTCTGAGAAGGTTTTGATGCTTCCATCTAGTCTGAATGACAATCTAGCAGGATATAGTATTCTTGGCTGAAAGCCTTTCTCATTGAGCACTCGATAGATAGCTTGCCATTCTCTTCTGGCCTGTAGTGTTTGTATGGAGAAGTCTGCTGCTAATCTTATGGGTTTTCCTTTGTAGGTGACTCTTTGTTTTTCTCTTGCAGCCTTGAGGATCCTTTCTTTATCCTTATTCCTTTCCAATCTAAGTATGAAATGTCTTGGTGTCTTTAGGTCTGGGTTAATTCTGTTTGGGACCCTCTGGGCTTCTTGAATCTTTATGTCTTTGGTGTTGTCTAGACTAGAGAAATTTTCAGCTATTATGGCCTGGAGAATGCTTTCTTCCTCCCTTTCTCTTTCTTCCTCTGGTAAGCCAATAATGCGTATATTGTTTCTTTTGAAGTCATCCCATAGGACTCTGTTGTTGTTTTCAGCATCTCTTAATCTCTTTTTGAGATCTCTTACTTCTTTTTTAGTTGTCTCTAATTCATCCTCAATCTTGCTAATTCTGTCTTCAGCCTCATTGATTCTATTCTCTCTGCCCTCTACTGCTTTCTGGAGTTCATCTATTTTGTTGCCCTGCTCTGATACTGTTTTAGCTTGTTCGGCTAGTTGCCTTCTTAGCTCAGCGATTTCAGCTTTCAGCTCTCTAATAACCATGAGATAATTAGAATTTTCTTCCATATTCTCATTTGTTGTTCCTGCATATCTGATTACAATTTTTTCAAATTCTTTACTCACTCCTGTTATTATTTCCTTGGCTAATGTTTGGATGTTGAACTCGTTGTTTTGTGCTTCACCCTCTGGAGGACTTTTAGCTGGACTCTTGTCCTGGTTCGAGTCTGCAATATTTTTTCTTGTTGTTTTAACCATTTTATATAAGTTAACAGTTTTTTAATCCCTGAGTTGGAGTTCAGTGGTGTAAAAGCCTTTGTTTTTTTTTCCCTGTAGGCTATGGGAGCCTGAGGGCTTTTAAACTATCAATAGGCTTCTTAGCTTAATCACTGACTCCTGACCAAGAAATAAAGCAGGGTGTGGCAGAGATAATCCAGTGGTTATGCAAAGAGACTTTCACAGCCCCTCAGCTATGCCACCGAGGTATAGGTCTTCTCCTGAGTTTCCCAGTTAGATCTCTGTCCCCTGGTGTCCCTCCCTGTTGCTGCTCCAGATTCTGAGGGTAGCAGCAATGGAGACTCAGAGTTGCACTTGGTGAGTCTCTGGGGAGTCCTTTCCTCCCTTCAGCTGTCCCCTTGTTGGTGGAGCAGACTGGAGGTGGTGTCTCCACTGACAAACTGTTGAACTGTTAGCAGTCACTTAATCTCTCCTTAGGCCCCTCTCTCCTCTCTGTCACCAGCCACGCGTGTTTGTACTCACGGGTGATTTACTGGGTTTCTGTGGTCATTCTAGTCCTGTCTTGTTTCGGTCCGGGTGGTCTCCTTTGGTATTCCTAGTTGATCCGGGAGAGGAGAGGAGAGGAGAGAAAGCGATCTGCTGCTCGTAGCTCCCACTTGGTCTTCTGATATGTTGTAACTGCTCTCCTCTTGGAGCAACTCAGAAGTCCATTGCCACAGCACTTCCTTTGTCTCTGTTAGTTTCCTCTGCTAGACTGACCACTCCTTAGGGCAGGAATGAGTAAAAAAAAAAAATACATTTTCTAAGAGCTACTTCCTAAGAGATTTGTTATATGCCAGTTTATTCTCTATTAACAACTGAATCAACAGAATAAATTCTTACTATTTCAAACCGTAAGCTTCTGAAATGAAGATTAGTTGAAATGGAAACTACAGCAAATTAACTTTGAGCAGATGACATTTAATTCAAACAAGATCAAGTAGGAAATTGCCCTTTCTTAAATATGCTATTATAGTAGTGTGTTACCTAATTATAGAAACTAAATCACTTGATTTTAATCATTTTGTTTTTAAGGAGCATTGTACTATGGACAAAATTCATAAATCAAGAACTGAGATAACATATGAATACAAATCTAGTAGTATTTTTAAAGACCATTATCTAAAATGAAACTTAGTTAATTTGAGCTTACTCTTACTAGTAGTCCAAATTCTGCAAGTACACCATACTATGATGTTCATGAAAATTACATGGAACAGTTGAAAATTTATTGCAATAGATGTCAAAGACATAGTGAGAGAGAACTAATGTAGTAAACATTTGTTGTCCAAATATGTATGTAATATGTGGAAAGTGAAATAATGCTTTCTTCTTACTGTTTACCAGAACTCTTGGGAGAATATGTTTTGCAAGTAATATTCAAAAACACAATGTGACTTTGAAGTGACATAAAACAGGGACTATTATGATCAACATTTTTTATTCTTTTAAAAAAGTTGAATTCATTAAAACCAGTTTAATTCTGTACTCATTTCCCTCTCTGGGCTTCATATGTCTTCCTTTATGGGAAATGCAATGCTTTTATTTTTCAAATAATACCATCTTTAAAGTCAAAATGACTATGACAAGACTAGACAGAATCATAACACCCATTTTATGAAGAAAAAAAATCCTAAGCAGTCATTTATATATACAACTAGCTGCATATTCATATCTTAATCCTTCTGGCATTTGATTGCTTTTCAAATTCAGGACATTGTTGGAAGGCCTGAGTCTTTTGAAAAAAAAGTATTTTTGTGGACCCTTAATTCTAGGTTTTTTTGCAGTTAGTCTTTTTGTGAACTACTCTCACTTTGAAATTAAGCAAATTCCAGTAAACAGGCAAATAATTTCTTTTTATATAATTTAATATAATTTATTTTTAAATTATTTTATTTTATTTATGTAGTATTTATAGAGTATTTTATTTTATTATATAGTAGAAGGGAGTATGTTGTCCTCTATCATTGTTGATCTAAGTGGAGGGCAAGGTCCTATGGGGGCCTACAAAGGGGTCTGTTTTGTTGCTCCTGATAGAGATGACCTGTAACAGTGGAGAGCAGGATTTTTCGAGGTCTAGGTCCACCATGTCTGTTTGGAAATCCCAGAACTCCCCGATTAAGGCCCCAGCTGATGGGGTGGCCTGAGAGTGACTGAAGAATCATCGTTAAAGTAAACCAGTCTCTTACAGGCAAATAGCTTCTTAGGTCTCCATTGTGTAGAAGCTAATCTTATAGACGGTTGGATGGTTGGAAGAAGTCTCAAATACAAGATCAGAACAGAATGATATACTCACTGAGTTTTTGAGGCAACATGCTCTTAGAAGTGACTTATTTGAGCTTTCATACTGTGCAGAGATATTCTAGATAATCCAGGCAGATCTTATTTTGTTTCCTCTCTATTTCATTCTCTCTCTCTTAAGAAAATAAGTAAAAATGATCCTTTAAATTAAAAAGTAAAAATGAAAAAAGTTTGCATTCAACCGCTTTTTTTTAGTTATAGGAGAACAAGCAACTTTGTCCATATCTGAGAAGTAGTTTCTGATTAGTCCTAAGACAACCATATGCTTTTTAAATAAATAAAATTTCTCCTTTCCAATAATAATCTTTTCTTGATTTAAAAAAAAAAAAACATCTGGAAAAGAAATTGTTCATTTTCATGAGTTTTAAAATGACATGACCTAGTGTCTGTATTGCATGTATAAATACATTTTTTGTCAAGTGAGAAAATCATTTTTCCTCTGCCCATTTTGAAAATAATAAAAGCCCTTTGCAGTGCACTATCAGAGAAAAAATCATTGCAAGGGTATGGATGGACAAACTAACATTACTATCCTCTGCCTTTCTCATCTGAATCTTTCTGTCAAGATCTGACAGATTCTGTCAACCTGGATGCCTATCTTGGAAATGAATTCCAGTTTCTCTCGGCATTCTATTTGAAAAAGTCACACATATAACACCTTTTGATTCTTTTTGAAGTTTGCCTTAATCATTAACTATAGACTTAGATTGTTGCTGTGGGGTCCACATTTGAAATGCAAAGATATAAGCCCTCTAATCATTGCATTCACCACAGTTGGCAAGGAACTCACTTTAGCTCTGAGAGACTGAGATTGATTATCTTCAATTCCATTTTCTTCTGTTTTCTGACAGAAGTCAGAAACTGAAATTGAATATTTTCCATCCTACTTTTTTTATATTTTCCCTTTTGTTGCCCTTGTTCTTTTTTATTTTTGTTATACTTATTATTGTTGTTATTGATGTCATCCTTGTTAGATAGGACAGAGAGAAATGGACAGAGGAGGGAAGACAGAGATGGGGAGAGAAAGCTAGACACATGCAGACCTGCTTCACCACCTGTGAAGTGATTCCCCTGCAGGTGGGGACCCAAGGACTCTGAATGGAACCTCATTCTGGTCCTTGCACTTTCTGCCATGTGCAATTAACCTGCTGCACAACCACCTGACTCCCTTCCAACCTACAATTTTTAAAAAATATTTATTTATTTATTTATTGGATAGAGATAGAAAATGAAGGGTGAAAGAGAGACAGAAAGAAAGAGACACCTATAGCCCTGTTACATTGCTCATAAAGCTTTCCCCCTACAGGTATGGGGTAGGGTCTTGAACCTGGGTCCTTGGACATGGTAACAAGTGTACTCTACCAGATGTATCACCGCTCCTACACATAATTTTCATGCTATCATATTCTTTCTCTCTAGCGTATTGCAAACATAGAAGCAATTTCATATAAACTATATGTAATTTGGTTTATCTTTACTTAGTGGAAATTAAGGGAATTCCAAATGAACTGAAAATGACTTTAAAAACAGGCCAAGTAAAACAGTGTCATCCATTTAAACAATAATTGTATTATAAGTTGTCTTTCATTTTAGCAAAATAATAAAATTCAATACATATTATAGGCTTTAATATGCTATTAAATCTTAGGAATATATGGCAGGTAGCATTAGTAAAGTATCTTCTTGTGCCTTAGATTTTGTTTATAATCCTCTGAGAAAAGGTTGGCAAAGCAAGTCAATATGCACCTATTCTGACTTGTTAGTCATTGTGGAACCTGAATATTTTTATCTGCTTCTCCCCCCAAATCTTTGTTCAGTCTCCCGTTTTAATATTAGAAATATTCTATTTACCCACATGTACAGTTCTTAAACACATATTTTTCTTAGTAAATGTGTATTTTAGAAAATTGTTTTTAGAGGAAAGCAAAATGAATGACATGGTCTTAGAGTTCAAAACAAAACAAAAGAAAAATTGCTAATTAACCAATTCTCTACATTTTAGTAGGAAAATTGAAAATGTGAGGAGTTACTTCTAGCTGGTATTAAATCTACGTGTGGGACTGAGGTCAGACCGATCTCTTCTTATAAGTAACTTTTTAAACTTCTAATTCCAGGTTATGTTAGAGAAATAATTATTTGGCAAAGAAGTTAAAAAGTAAATTGGGGGGCTAGGGAACTACCTCACAACTAGATTATGTATGTTACCATGCAGAAAACCTCATCACTATATATGGGAGGTGTTATGGCAAAAGTGGACAGAGTGGGGAAATAATACATGTACAAGGACCCCAATTCTAGCAAATAAAATAAACTCATTAAAATGTATATAAATATATTAAACTTCATTTGAATTTCACAAGTATAGTTATTGGAAATTTTAGTCCATATTTTACTCACTATCAGATACAATAAGTTGTCTTATTTAACACAAAATTGTCACCTGAATGTTGTTAACGCATCATAAACACTTAGAGTATAAGAGTACTCCATCAAATTTTAATTTATATTTTCAATCCAGTATTAAGTAAATTCATCAACTGTTAGCTTTTTGCTTACTAACTGTGAATTAAGTCTCTCATCAACTAAATAATTTCTTATCACTTTAATAGTAGTTTTTTTCTGTACTAAATCATGATGGCTATACTTCAAAAAATCTCTAGATTATCATTCAGTAACTTTTACATCCTGAACTTAATCACACAACCATCTCAATACAACTAAGGTAAAATATAACTGCAAGCCCAGAATAATATGTATATCCATATAATGGAGTGTCATCTGACATTGGAGTCCTAGGATATGATTTGGGGTAGGTGATTGGTGCTAGGTAGGGGAGCAAGTGTCTCCCAGACACTTATCAAGGGGAAGATGCAAGGTTCTGCCTATGTGTCTGTGTCAAAGACTGTACCGTAAAGCATTAAGCCTCCAGAAAAAATAAATAAATAAATAAATAAATAAACCAAACAAAATGTACAAAATTCAAAATAATTGTGCTGATTGCAAAATCAAATAGATATATAGGATATTATTCCATTTACATAAAATTTTATGAAATGTAGGATATTATTTGCTAATGAAAAGTAAAATATAACTATTTAATTAGTTCTTGGGTCAGGTGTATACAAGTGTTTTAATTAAGAATTTAATATTTTATCCTTTAGTTCCTGTGCCCAAATAGGGCAAAATGAAAGAACGAAAAGCTGTTAATTTCTGTCTAAAATATATATATCTTGTACCAAGTCCCACAAAAAACAATCTTTCAGTCACACCATTTCTCAATTTTTGCTGGTTTCATTTTGCTAGTTAGTTTCTTATCAAAGACAAAATTCTGTTTAATAGACCTTTCAACTATTTTCCCTACATTCTTGCTTTGACTATTTCATTACAATCTTATTTTGCATATTTTGTAAGAGCTTTCACATTATATACTTCTCACTGTGCGTTAAAATAAAAATTGATAAATATTTTTGGAAATATTTTGGGAAACACGTGTAAGTCTTAATTTAATAACTTGCCACATGACTACTCACTGGAATTCATATTTAGCTCTTAAGAACACATTTAAGCTCATTAATTTTTCTCCCTATTGCAGTGAATAGTTTATAGTTTGGTGAAATTAAATTTAAATTTAATTTAGCTAAATCGATACAAAGAAGGTAGGAATTGTCTTACATTTAGCTTTGAGTATTGAGGAAACATGACCTCATTTCTATCTGAATAAATTATTATTTGACTGATTAAGGAACTGAATGCTTAGACATTACTAAAGTCTTTTATAATGATGGCATCATATTGGTGTCTTTCAGCATACGCATATGGTCATTAAAGACTAATGAATAAAACACTGACCTTGGTACAAGTTAATATGAAAACCTTACCAAAATAGACAACTGATAATTAAGCTATTGAAAATTCATGTTTGATCATAATACTAGCTTGAAAAAACTAATGAGCTGATGTAATACACATAGGCCAATTTGAAATATTTTGTGAGAAGGTTACCACACTAACACATATACTTGTATAACTCATTTTAAAAGTTATTAACGTAGAAGCAGAATGTTTAGCATGGCTCTGGAGAGTCTTTAATTAGAGTTGTTAAAAATCTATTCCTGTCATTGTTATTAATAAGTAAATGCATAATGATCCAAATTATTTCTAATCATCTTGCAAGACAGAGGTCACCTGAGTGAGTACTTATCTACAGAGCAGTATTAGTTGCATTTGGGAGGATTTCTTCTTATAAGGTTAGTATTATAGGATCAACTAGGTCATGTTGCAGTTAGTGATAAACAGTGTAAGGTAGTTCATATTTTGTACTAATAAAAAAGTGACTTTGAGGTTATTTGTAGTGATAACTACAGAACACTTCATATACATGTATTAGAAGTGAATACATGCCATTGTAGGATGAGTCAGTGTTAATTATGTTAATTTATAAGATGAACTTTGATAAATTTTCAATTTTTAGTTCTTATGTAGTCAAAAATGTAAAAGAAAATATCTAAAGTTGCTGTTATTAATAAAAGAATTACTTTAATAAATGAGTCTGCCTTTACACTTCCCAAAGGTAGAAATCCATGTTATAATTGCAAAACGCCAGGTCAGATATCCAGTTCAGTTTACCCTCTACACCTAAAAACAGACCCCTTTTACCTAAAAGAAAATGTACGCACTTATTGCAAAGAGCAGGATTTCTAACAAGTAACTTATCCAGAATATGACATCATGGGGAGTTTGAAAATAAGGGAGTCAGTAATAAAGGGCACAGGTATCCTTTTAAGGGAAATGATTAAGTGTCTGGCCAAAGGCTTCCACTTGTTTATTTAGTTTTGCATTGGATTTTCCCCGTTTTGCTTGCAGTACAAAGAGAGAACCCAAAGGGAGAAAAACTTGTCATTCCTATAGTACATCTCTCCTTCGCTTAAAGATAACTATATTTCTCCCTGTGGGATGAAGATCTTTTTTATTGGACTTTGTGGGCCTATTCTTTACCTCATTTGTCACCTACAGAAAGAAAGGCTTGCCCTCCGCACCTCCATTGATTCTCAGTGTGATCCCTAGAGACTGTCCTCTGCGTTCCATGCCAAGACTAGCCACTTTTGCCTGCCTATATCTGTCTGTAACACCAATATCACAGCACACACTAATGAATGTCATGTTTATATTTAATTATATCAAAGCAAAACAAAATCTAGAAATGTTTTAAACTATTGTATTTTATTTTACTGTTGACTGTAAACCGTTAATTTCACAATAAAGAAATTTAAAAATTAAAATAAATATTAAAAGGAGGAAATAAAGGAGCATGGAGTAGCAAGAATGTAACATGATAATATCCCATAATTATGATCAAATTTTGCCAAAATAAGTAATTCTTGTATAGAAACTCTCAAGCATGGAATAAATAAAATTATTTAACTTAACTTATCACAGGAGACTAATAGGGCCTTCATTACAAAAACAAAGCATAATTCGGTAACTGTATTGCCAGACTCACAAACAAGCTTAGATGCCATATCCTAAAATTCAATACTTAACAGTACATCATGTCTTGCAACCAGATTTAACGTAGAAATGTAAGGACGGTTTGATTTTAGGAAATCATTTAATTTTACGTAACATCAGCTAGCATCATGAGAAAATTGGTGCACTCATATCAATGATAAAGATCACTGATTATCAAGATCATTGATTAAATATACTTTAGCATTCATTCATGACAAAGAAATAAACTACTGACAAACTAGAGTTGTAGAAATCTTCATTAATAGGCAATTTATCAGAATAAGAAAGCTCCAGAATTCTGGGAAATAAGTCAACTGGTAAAAGTAGTAGTAGTGGGTTGGGTAAATATTGTTTTTTTAAATTATTTATTAATTTTATTTTTTATTAGTTATTTAGTATTGATTTACAAAATTACATATCAACAGGGGTGTAATTCCCACCACCAACGTTCTGAATCCCCAATCCCTCCATTGCAAACCACTGGTTCTACCATGGTTGCAGACACGAGTTAACTATCATCTCTACAACTATCTGTCTAGACTTGTACATAATTGCCTCCCTTTTCTTCTAGTTCAGTCTTCTCTTCCCCTCTAAACCACTTATGAGCCTTTAATACAACCAAATATTCCTTCCTTTTCACTCCTTTCTCTCTGGGTCCTGATGGAGGTGAATTTCAGAGCCCTCTTAGCCTCTTCCTCCTATTACTTCTCCTCCATTGGAAGTATGGATTAAAAATATTTTTGAGGTGCAGAAGGTAGGAGTTCTGGCTTCTGTAAATGCATCTCTGCTAGCTTTGGGCATTGGCAGGTCAATCCATACCCCCAAATTGTTTCTATCTTTTCCTAGTAAGGTAAAGCACTGGAGAGGTAAGGTTCCAGGTCACATTGGTGAGGTCATCTGCTCAGAGAAGTCAGGATGGTCTGCAACTTGGTGTCTGAGGCTGCAGATATTTCAGCTCCTTGAAATTACCCCCCTCTCTGCCCCCAGAGAATGCTCAGCTCTAGCTTATGATGGTGCTGGGTATTGAACCTGAGCTGTTGGAGAATTAGACATGAAAGCCGTTGGCATACATATTATGCCATCTTTCTTTTTTTTTTTAGAACTTCTTAATATTTATTTATTTCCCCTTTTGTTGCCCTTGTTTTATTGTTGTTGTAGCTATTATTGATGCCATTGTTAGGACAGAGAGAAATGGACAGAGGAAGGAAAGATAGAGAGGGGGGGAGAAAGCTAGACACCTGCAGACCTGCTTCACTGTCTGTGAAGCGACTCCCCTGCAGGTGGGGAGCTGGGGGCTGGAAGTGGGATCCTTAAACAGGTCATCTGGCTTTGTGCCACGTGCGCTTAGGCTACCACCCAACTCTCTTATGCCATCTTTCCAATCCTGAAGTTACTATTTCAAAATCTGAAGTACAAAGCTTCTGTTTAGTATATTTCTTTTACAATTGCTAGTTTTCTGTAAATTTGAAAGTAAATTGCCTATTAGAATTTCAATAGATAGAAGCCTGAAGCAGCCAGTTTGAAATAATGAAGTGTCTTTGTGAGCACAATCACTTTTTAAACATCCCTTGTTATAGAACAAGTAAACCAAACATAGCTTGCATTTTATCAGATTTGATAGCAGACATTCAGGAGAACAGAGAGAATGTCCTTGGAGTTTAGGGCTTTAACTAGTTTGCATATCCTTAAAAGGAAAGCTGCTGGCTTTAAGATTATTTAGTACATCATGTCAGAAGGTTCCAGAGCTGTTGCATATGTGTATAAAATAAGCATGAATCTTTAAAGCAGTGTAGGCAGCTATAGAATAAAGAAGGCCTAAGAATGGGAACTTATTTGATAGTCACCTATTTATTTTAACAAAACATATTTGCAATCAACTCTTAAACAGAAGTGAAGCATTGTCTAGGTCAGCACATCTCCCCAAGTAGCTTTTTACAACTTTTGAATTAAAAAATAAAGTTTTCAGTTGAATAGTTGTTACTTAGCAAGTTTCTGGAAAACTTGTTACCTGACATATTTCATTGATTTTACTTATATAAGAAAATGAAATGTCAGACACTAATAATTACATTTCTACAATAAGTAGCTACAGTTAGAGTAATGGTTAAATGAAAGTACTTCATTTCTAGTGTACAATGGATGTATTCATTTAAATGAGTTCAATTAGATGAATGTAATGTGTCTATATTTATTACAGTTATACCTATCTGTGGGCTGAATTGAAAGGGTGTTAATTATTACCTTTATAAATGAGACAGTATTGCTGATATGAAAGGAGAAAACCCATTTTCTGATCATAATATATACACCTACACAGCATATACACTATAAAATTTTGGATCAAATATAGAAATTTTACTTTTGCATTTTCAGCAAGTTTAATGATGGCAAATATGATCTGTCAGTATATCCTAGTTTTGATTTTTTCTTTTTAAACAAGACAGTGCTCAATTATGGCTTAATATGAAGCAGAGATTAAAGATTAAACCTGGGAATTTGGAACCTCGGGCATGAATGTTCTTTTTAAATTTTTTATATTTGTTTATTTATTTATTATTGAGAAAAATTGAGAGGGAAGGGGGAGATAGAGAGGGAAAGTAATAAAGAGACACCTGTAGCACTGCTTTACTACTTGCAAAACTTTCCACCTACAGGTGGGGACCAGGAGCTTGAACCTGGGTCCTTGTGTACTCTACTGTGAGTTAACTATGTGCATCACTACCTGGCCCCTGAATGTCCTTTTGTATAAGCATTAAACTTTCTTCCCCCACCTTATATCCTACTTTTTATCTAGGATTATTGTGGATTACATTCTGTCATATGGAAAATGACAGAGGAAAACTGAGTCTTAATATCTCTTCATGCAAAAGGACTTTGAATTGGCATTAAGTCTGCCTAAAGATCAACTGCATACATTAAATAATATGGTTTAAACTATTCTTAATAATACATTGTTTTACTTTGATATGAAGGAAACTATGACTATTAAAATGTAATTTAATTTGCACTTTTTCCCCCCAGGGACATATATTTATTTATTTTGTGGTTAATAGGAAGTTGCAAGATTGTAAAATGGTAACGTATAGATCTGCGTCTCACTCACCACTAACTTGTGTGTCCACTCCTTCCCACATTCCAATAATAATCACAATCATTCTCTCAAAGACTTAAAAATAGGTTGTTTGCTTGTTTTTTTTTTTTTTTTTTTGCTAGCTACTATGTACAGATTACTTAGATTCCACATGAGGGTGAAACCATCTGATAGTCGTCTTTCATCTCTTTACTTATTTCACCTTATTAATCACCTCTAATTCTATCTATTTTGTCCCAAAGGGCACACTATAATTTTTTTTAATTATAGAGTAGTATTCCATAGAATATATATACCATAACTTTCTTTAGTCACTCATCTGTTGATGGACATTTAGGCTGCTTCCAATCTTTGACTATTGTGAACAATGCAATTATAAACACAAAGGTACATATATCCAAATGCCATTTGCATCTTGACTTTTTATAGGCTCATGCTTAAATCAGTTATAATTCACCCATGATCCCTTGTGGGTTTGCGTAATTTCTTACCATGCCATAGGCTGACACCAGCCATATGCTAATTACAATCATCAGCTTTATGATAGTTACATCCTTGTCCCAATACTAGTCCATGGGCACATTCTGGAAGTCTCACAACTTTTCCTGAGTAGCAGGGAGTTTTATTTTGTTTTGTTTTTGTCATAGTTGTTTCAGTGCTCAATACCCTTTTACCCCTTTTACATAAATATATATAAAGAAGTAGAGGGAGAGAGGGAAAGACACATAGGAAAGAAGTTTCCTCCAGTGTTGGGGGATGGGGGCTGACGCAAGCCTAGGTCACATACATGACACAAAGGGTGAACTATCCAGAGTAGTTCTATCTTGCCAGCCCATAAGGTTATTTTTAAGAGCAGTCAGTTTTTTTTTAACCAACTTTTATTACATTTTAAAATTTTTCTTCTTTGGGGGATTAATGGTTTAGAGTTGACAGTAAAATACAATAGTTTGTACATGCATAACATTTCTTTTTTATTTTTTATTTATAAAAAGGAAATAATGGCAAAAATATAGGATAAGAGGGGTACAACTCCACACAATTACCACCATCAGAACTTCGTATTCCATCCCCTTGATAGCTTTCCTATTCTTTATTCCTCTGGGAGTATGGACCCAGGGTCTTTGCGGGTTGCAGAAGGTGGAAGGTCTGGCTTCTGTAATTGCTTCCCCGCTGAAAATGGTGTTGACAGGTCCATCCATACTCCCAGCCTGTCTCTCTCTATCCTGAGTGGGGTGGGACTCTGGGGAAGTGGGGATCCAGGACATATTGGTGGGGTTGTCTGTCCAGGGAAGTCTGGTTGGCATCATGGTAGCATCTGGAACCTGGTAGCTAAAAAGAGTTATCATATAAAGCCAAACAAGTTATTGACTAATCATGACCCTAAATGCTGGAGTAGTGCAGATGAAGAGTTGGGGGGAAGTCTCCATTTTTTAGATAGCTAATAGGCATATTTTAGTCATATTCCAAAGTGCTTGTGGCTATACTAGTTTTTTTTTTTTTTTTCCTGAGCCTGACATCTGATATGCAGGTGAATCCAAGTTATTGTCTGGGGAGATGATATCATGGCTAGAAAAAGGACCAGAAAGCTGGATCAGAGAAGAGAGTAGCTCCCAAATTTGGGAAAGGTGTATAAATATTGTTGACTATAAACCCCACCAATTTGATGTGATCTGGGGCCCATATTCAACTTAGGAGCCTATGTGAGCTCTGCATAGATGTAGATCTGAGCTCAAACTCTGTGGTCATGAGTAGGAACGTTCCAACCTGCCCCAATTTCAGGACCCATCTTCCTCTGGTGGAGCATAGAGTTATCCAACCTCCCTATCAGAGGATGAAACAAGCTGCCCCAATTTCAGGACCCATCTTCCTCTGGTGGAGCACAGAGTTATCCAACCTCCCTATCAGAGGATTAAACAAGCTGCCCCAATTTCAGGACCCATCTTCCTCCGGTGGAGCATAGAGTATGTTGTCCAACCTCCTTGTCAGAGGATGGAACATTCACTACCATTGTTGATCCACATTGAGGGCAAGGTCCTATAGGGGCCCAAAGAGGGGTCTATTGTGTTGTTCCTGATAGAGATAACTGGTAATATTGGGGAGAGGGAATTATTTGAGGTCACTTCTACATACCAATACAACCTCTACTTGGTCCTCCTCTGCCCTCATGTTCCAGGACATGAAACCTCCCCACACAGACCTGGAGTCTTTTACTTTGGTGCAATACACTAACTCCAGTCCAAGTTCTGCTCTGTCTTTTCCCTTCTGTTCTTATTTTTCAAATTCTGACTGAGTAAGATCATCTCAATTTTTAGGTTTATAGAAACTGGGTAAAATATGTCCAGAATTCTGATATACTCTTTCTAAATATGCATAATTTTCCATAGTACTGATATTTTTCAGTAGTATAGTGGTTTAGTGTGTGATAATTAAGAAACAAGTTGTATATATATATATATATATATATATATATATATATATATATATATATATTAACTCCAGTGTTTACAATGAGGCTCAGTAACATCACTACAAATCCACTGTTACTTGTGTTTTTTACTTATTTTTTTATTCAGAACAGTTTCACAGGTGTAAAGTGCTATGCCATTGCTGTTTTTTATCATATGGCTGATGTCAGCCTATGGCATGGTAAGAAACTACACAAATCATTAGGGACTGTGGGTGCATTATAACTGATTTAAGCACGAGCCTCTCAAAAGTCAAGATACAATTGGCATTTGGATATATGCATCTCTGTGTTTATAATTGCATTGTTCACAGTAGCCAAAGATTGGAAGGTATAGATCTTCCCCACATTTTCCAGTTTTGTTGTTTGTTTGTTTTGTTTTATTTGTTTATTATTGAGTTTGGTGAATTAATTGTGTATTTTGGTTATCAGAGTGTATTTTGTGATATGTAAGGGTCTCTTTGTTATTGTAGTGATTACGATTACTATTATTATTGTCATTTTATTTATTTTTTTGCTGTGAAGATGCTTTTCAATTTGATGTAGTCAAATTGGTCTGTTGGATACAAAAGCATGCCTTGAGAGAGAAAATACGCAGGATCACCAAAATCATTCTGAGGGAAAGAGCAAGAATGGAAGCAATAGGCTTCCTGACCTCAGACCATAGTACAGAGCTAATATAATCAAAACAGACTGACACTGGAACCAAAAGAGACAGGGACCGATGGAATTGAGAGCCCAGAAATCAGCTACTACACCTAAGGTCCTCTAATTTTTTACAATAAAGCCACAAATAAGAAAAATTAGGCAAGAGAGCTCTTCCATTTTTTTACAATATCTTCACTGATTTGACTATAACTGTGAGAAAGCAAAAGTAAAAATAGACACCTGCAGACCTGCTTCATCACTTGTGAAGTGACTCACCTGCAGATGGGGAGCCAGGGGCTCAAACCAGAATCCTTGTGTGGGTCCTCACTTCAAACTACGTAAAATTAAATTGGTGTATTACAGGACCTTCATTTTTTTATCTTCTTTCTTTTTCTTTTATTTTTATTTGCTTGTTTATTTGCCATCTAGGTTGTAACTGGGACACTGCACTGCACCACTCCCTTTCCGTTAAGTTTCCCCCACCTACTCTTTTTTCCCATAGATACAGGGATAAGTAGACAGGGAGAGAGAAAAAGAGACACCTGCTGCACTGCTCCAACTGCTACTGAAACTTCTATCCTGAAGGTGGGGACTAGAAGCTTTAATCTAATTTCTTCCACATAGTACCATGTGCGCACTATAAGGAGTGCCATGATCTGAGCTCTAGAATGTAAAGTTTTAAGAAGAAAGATATTCTAAAATTTCTCATGTGTACAATTAAACTTTTACTTATTTTACTTGAATTTCAAAAATTTAATTTTACATAATATGATTTTATTGCCAAATAGGCCAAGCCAAGTATTAGAAAAAACATTCACTACTTTTGATTCAGTAATTAAAATTACTGGAAAATATTTACAGTTTCTCCTTTTTAAGAAATATTGTATGCATTTATTTATTTATGAAATAAATATGGAGTTATAGATAGATGATTGATGAGATGATAGATTGAGCACTACTCAGCTCTACTTTATAGTGGTTCTTGGGATTGAACCTGGGTTCTTTGATACTAATGTATGAAAGTATTTTTTGCATAACCATTATGCTAACTCCCAAGTGCTACTGAGTTTCTTCTAAGAAATAACTATTATGCTACAATATATAAAATTAAATGACCAATGTTTTCACATAAAAAGTCACAGCTTTAAGTAAATCTTGATTAGTAATAACAATGTTAATCATGTACACAATGTTCTCTTAACTATGTGTGGGATACCTAAATAGCTCAAATGTTTTAGAGATAGAAATATCTGACATTCACAATTATGTAAGTCAAACTGCATTTTATACCAGATTATTCTTCCACATGAAATGATCCATTTAATATGATAATGAATCCTCTCACATGTTCAAATTTTCATCAGATAATTGTGGTTGATTAGTAGACTCAGAAAAAGTGGTATTACTTTTTAAAAATATTTTCTAGTACAACATGCACAGTATAATACACACACAAACTGTGCAAATTTCAAATACCTATTTTTACCGTGCAATATACTAAGTGCTTCCATGAAACAATCTCATTTTATCCTTAACAACAATCCTGCAAGCTGAATATTATCTTCCTTCATTTATACCAAGATAACTGAAACCTTAAGAATTTAAACTGCTGTATAGAGAGACTGAGATTCAAGGTGATATATTTTCAAAGGCTAATTTTATTTCCTATCACAAAAACTAAATAAAACCCTCTATAGTGAATTTTCCATTTCCCAATTTTCTGCAAAGATGCAGAAGATGATGGGGACCAATAGAGCTTTCTGAATCAGTGACAGCCACTTGATCAAAAGAAGGGCGAATGGATTCCCTTTGAAGCAGGATTTTATTTGGAACCAGTATAATAGAGCAGGTTAGAGAATATTAGAATTCTTAAAGCAATCTCTTACACATAACAGTGAAAGGTCAAATGTGAGCTTTCATGCAAAGAATATGAATTCAGTCCTCAAAGCTCTGAGCAGATATTACCATCAACTAGATAGGAAGAACAGCAATTGATTTCTTTTCTTCCGTTTTAATAATCAGAGCACATATTCACAACTAGTAGGAACAAGACTACTTACTACCTTATATTTTCCTGGTGTCCATCTTTCAGATTCATGAGTTTCATAGATTTTTAAAAAATTATAATTAGTTCTCTCACTCTCTGTAGGAGTGACATACTCTGTATTGTTCCAATTTTTCAAAAGTTAACAGATGTCCAGAATTATGTGGCTTGAGGCTGAAACATAAGTAATTGAGGCAGCCTCTATCATGATTATTAGTAGGTCTGAAATCAGGCCAATAACTGAATTCAGTCTTTTCAACATCGACTAAGCTCCTAAATATATTTGTGTTCTGCCCACTGTATACTTCTGTAGGATAATAATAGAAATTCCTCTCAGACTCATTGTAAAGAGTCAGAGACTTAAGAAGTGTGGAGTCTCTGGTATGTAGTTATCTTTACAAAAATAAGAATAATTTGGTAACACCCATAATTTTAATTAAATGCATTACTCTAGTCAGAATATTGCACTCAAAAGACATGTTTGTTAAATGCATGGATAGAAAATGTTAATTATGAAAATTAAATAATTACTGCAGAATTCTTATTGAACTAAAACAAAATGTCTACCGCAAATACCTAATGTTTTTTAAATGAGTCTTTTAAAAATTACTGTTGTATTAAATTTATAATTCATTTTCAGCATTTGGATGAATCATTGACAGTGGTTAATATAAAGCATTCTTTTATTTAATAAATATCACTTTCGCTGTTAAGCTTTCAAAGCTTCCTCTTATAGGCAGACTGTGAAAAGAAAACTTAAATAATTAGCAAATGTACTGATACTATAAGTAGGGGGCTATTCATTCTTTCATTTTTGCTTTATATTTCTAAATGTATTTAATATAATATATTATAGACAGTAATGTCGCTAAATTACTTCCAAGGTAATTTGACTAGTAAAATCATTCTGACATTCAGCAAAAAAGGAAGTAATCATAGGTTCTTTTAATACTATGTGAGAAAAAGATTTTAAAAATCTTTTCTAGTAATTCATAATTATTGTGTTGTTGAAAAATTCATGACACATTTTTACATAGAAAAATACATTATGGGGGGCTGGGTGGTAGTGCACCTGCTTGAGTGCATACGTTATAGTGTATAAGGACAAGGGTTGGAGCCCCCAGTCTCCACCTGCAATGGAAAAGCTCTGTGAGTGGTGAAACAGTGTTGCAGGTGTCTCTCTGTCTCTTTCCCTCTCTATCACCCCCCCCTCTCTCAATTTCTGGCAGTCTCTATCCAATTAATAAATTCTTCTTCTAGCGTTTGCCCTTCTTCCATAGCCAGTCAACAGCGTCAGGTTGAGCCTGATGTAAAGTTTCGAGACCTCCTTTGAATCTGGAGAGGTGGCAGTCGTTGACTATGTGGGTCATAGTCTGTCTGGAGCCGCAGGGGCAGTTCGGGTCGTCTCTGGCTCCCCAGCGATGGAAATCAAAAAAGAAAATACATGTTTTTTTCTTATAATTCAATTTATGTACTAGGTAGTACTGATGGTAACTTTCAATTATCACTTTTATCACAATTTAAAGTGCTCAAATACTTATGTAATTCTCCCATACAAGACTAGAAATTTCCAGGTTAAGCTGGAGTAAGAAATCAACATTCTCACTTTATTTAATGAGAGATTATTGTGTGTATGAATACTTAATGACTAGTTGGATATATGTATAGTTAGGTGGATGGATTAATGATTAGATGAATTAGGCAGAAGTAGCATAATACAGTGAAAAATATACCTCTGCTTCTCCATTACCTGAATATATATATATTGAATTATTAAGTTCATTTATCGCTTCTGCTAAGTGGTAAACTATACGATTATATATATAATAAGAGAAGGATAAATACCAAATGATCTCACTTATTAGGGTACATTATAAATATAAACAGGGAGGGAAAACACAAAGTGAAATATGGACTGGACATGGTATATTGCAACAAAGCAAAGGACTCTGGTGAGGAAAGGGGAGAAAGGAGAGGGAGAAAAAAGGAAGAAAAACGCATGAATAACAATCATAAATGCAACTGAGGGGTATTTCTTGGGAGCTGGTTATATGTTCATAGGTAATTTATGGAATAAGAGTGAGTTTGAAGTTATATTCGTAATTACTTGACTTCTGTCCCTACTCCCTACATAACCTTAATTATATTCTTTCAGCCACAATAAAAGTAAATATGAATTGATTGACAGGAGATTTAACTATGCTATTAAAGTATATATAACCAATATTTTACCCTTTTTTTGAAGGAATTTCCAGAAAAGGAGAAGTCCACAGCAAAAGCCCTAGAAGATGTAAAGGCAAACTTTTACTGTGAATTATGTGACAAGCAGTATCACAAACACCAGGAATTTGACAATCATATTAATTCTTATGATCATGCCCATAAACAGGTAAGTCAAAGTGGGGAAAATAATTTGCATACCTAGATTTATAGATTCAGAGCAGAATATAGGCATCTGACTTTGTAAAATGTCATTTAAGATGCCAAGATGAAATCATTTGATATCTTTCATTTCTTGAGATTTTGTGTCTTATACTGAATGTAAGGTATTTTTTTCTTGAAGTACCTCTAAGCTATGAGCTAACTTGGGAGGTGGTATATTATTAGACTAATCCTTATTTTAAATTATACCTACCTCATAAAATACCTCATAAATATGATATGAATATATCATATTCAAAACCACTTATTTTTTATTAATGAAGAACTATAACTTAGGGACTAAACTAGGAAAAAAACATATTACAAAATACTTTCAAAGGGAACTCTTCAATAAGAAATACTAAGTCTTGGAGTCAGGACAGTGGTGCACCAGCTTAAGTGCACACAGTGTGAAGCGCAAGGACCAACACAAGGATCCCAGTTCAAGCCCCCGGCTCCCCACCTACAGAGGTGTTGCTTCACAAGCAGTGAAGCAGGTCTGTAGGTGTCTTTCTCTCCCCCTCTAAATCTTCCCCTCCTCTCAATTTCTCCCTATTCTATCCAGCAACAACAGCAAAAATGGAGAGGCTACCAGGAGCAGTAGTGGATTTATGGTGCAGGCACTGAGCCCCAATGGTAACCCTGGAGGCAAAAAAAAAAAAAAAACTAGTCTTTGAGAAAATAATTCTTTTTTTGTTTGTTTAATTTATTTCTTTATTGGGGGAATTAATGTTTTACATTCAACAGTAAATACAATAGTTTGTTCATGCATAACATTCCCCAGTTTCCCATTTAACAATACAACCCCCACTATGTCATTTATCATCCTTCATGGACCTGTATTCTCCCCAACCACCCACCCACCCCAGAGTCTTTTACTTTGGTGCGATATGCCAATTCCATTTCAGGTTCTACTTGTGTGAGAAAATAATTCTTAACCAAAGCTTACATTTCCTCCAAAATACCAACTTAGGAATTCAAACATGATAGTAGAGCCATTGTAAACATACACAAATTGAAGTGAGCAATGTTGAGGTAAAATGAAAGGTGTCTGTTTCAATTCTTATTTATAAAGATTGATATGTGTTGTCAAGACATAAGACACTCAAATGCTAGTATATTCTATTTCCATTTGTTTAGGTGTCCATTGTTCTTATCCTTTACAATTCTATTGCTATATGAAATATGGAGATACTGGCCATTTATATAGCATTAAGAAATTCAACATGACTGAAATATTATTGTTAATAGCTTTATAGACTCCTTATTATTTTCTTAAACCAGAGCACTGCTCAGCTCTGACTCACTGTGGTGCTGGGGATTGAACCTGGGATTTAGGAGCCTCAGCCATAAAAGGCCTTTGGATAATAATTATGCTAGCTCCCCAGCCCCAGTTTATAGACTTCTAAGCCTAAATTAACATACATATTAGAATAAGAGGATAAGCCATTCATAACCTAGATATGATTATTTATTAAGAAAAAATAATAGACTTTTTTATTCATTGTGATCAATAACTAATTGACACCACTAATTTTTATTGACTACACACAAAATATATGACAGTGGGAAATACAGGCAACAATTTCCATATTTAAGTATGCAGCAATTAAACTTAACGGCAAAAAGCTGAATACTTTCTCTATAAGATGAGAAATAAAACAAAATAACCAAGAACTTTGTAATATTATTAAGCATAGCTTGAAAATCCTAGATATCAATTAGGCAATAGAAGAAACAAACTGTATCTAAGCTACAAAAAGAAGATACAGTCATTTTGGAATTCCAACTTCATAATAACTGACACTGGGGGTGGAACCAGAGAGAAGCACTTCACTCACTGTGAGAGGGACTTACAAAAGTGGAGGCCATCTAATGGGAATTGGTGGAGGGATATTGGCACTATGATGGTGGTAAGATATAGTAACTATTTTAAAAAGGATAGAAATTATACTTCTAGAGCATTTATAGTCTTGTAAACTAAGGTTGTCTTAAAACTAAATCAAACTACTACAAAATTATATATGTAATTTATACAATTCAGCAACAAAAGTATAAAACTACTATAAAATATATACATATTTATAATATAAATCAGCAACAAAATAAAATAACCCCATTAAACATAGGACAAAGAGCTGAAAAGATAATTCACCAAAGAAGAAGACATATAGATGGCCAGCAGGTGAATGAAAACATACTCACTATTACCAGAGAAATGCTGATCCAGTTAACTGCTAGTTGCATCTGTCACTGAAAGTGCTAATCTCTTTCCACTGACCCTTATTGTGTTCCTTCTCCCCTTGAATTATATCCCTGCTCATTTCTCTTTAGCAATATCAAAACTGCAGATGCACAATAGTTTATTAATATTTCATGCTCTTTTCCATTGCCTTGTTTCTTAAATCCCACATCTGAATGAGATTAGCTAGCATTTGTCATTCTCTTTCTGTTTATTTCACTTGACATGATCTCTTCCAGTTCTATCTGTTTCATAGCAGAGACAAGACCTCATCTTTTCTTTTTTTCTCAAAGACAGTACCAAAAATTTTAAATAAAACATTCTGTTGTGGGGGCCAGGCAGTGGCACACCAGGTTAAGAGCACACATTATATTGCACAAGGACACAGGTTCAAGCCCTTGGTCTCCACTGGCAGGGGGGAAGCTTCACAAGTGGTGAAGCAGTGCTGTAGGTGTCTCTCTGACTTTCTACCTCTGCCCTCCCACATCTCAATTTCTTTTTGTCTATCTCCAATAATAAATAAATAAAAATATTTAGAAAAGAAACATTTTGTTATCAATTTTAGTTAAATAATTGGTAGATTTTTTAGTTATAAAAATGTTCATTCACAGGAGCCATTTGATGACTCATCTGGTTAAGAACATACATTATTGTGCAAAAGGACCCATGTTCAAACCCCTGGTCCCCACCTGCAGAAGGAAAGCTTCATGAGTGGTAAAGCAGGACTGCAGGTGTCTCTCTGCCTCTTTAATTCTTTATCTCCTTCTCCCCTCTCAATTTATCGACTAATAAATAAATGATGTTCATTCACTCCTTCAGCAGGGAAGAAGGAACATAATGCAATACAGTGGAAGGAGAATGGCACTTTGGATGATTGTTAGTCATGTGAACATATTCTGAGAAGGTACAAAACTGAGACAACAGTCCTGTAAAACAGCATTTATCCAGGGCCAGCAAAATATCTTATGTTTATAATATGCTGCTTTGTCATAAGCAAAACCAAGGGTCCAGCCCAATTCCTACCACATTGGAGAAAGTTAGGGTATGATTTCTTTTACTTGCTTTGCCTTTCTGCCCCCCCACTCTCTTCATGTGCATATATATATATATATATATATTATATGGTATATGTGTGTGTGAAAATAATTTCCTCAGTTAAATAAAAGTAGGCAAAATAAAAATCTTATAAATAAGAAAGGATTAAGTTGCGCAGGTGAGATGGTATAATGGTTATGCAAAAAGGCTTTCATTCCTGAGGTACCAAAGGTCCCAGATTCATTCCCCAGCACCAACATAAGACAGGGCTGAGAAATGGTATGGTTATAATAATAATAATAACAATAATAATAATAATAATAATTTAAAAGGCAAGTTGTGAGTTTTGAACTAGAAGATTTTCTACAAACGATGCAGTAATAAAACAAGTCAAGAATAAACCAAACTCACATAAAAATAAAATAATAATCTAAAATCAAAATTTTCAAACATATATAAAATATAAAATAAGTTATATGTCTGCCATATAACAGTAATATTCTTTCATGTATATTCATATATATTTTTCAAATTCCAGACATGTCACTGACTTTATTATAGGATATATAATTAGATATTTAAATGACATAGCCATTATCATACCTGAAAATTAGCAGTAACATCTTCATATCAATTTCCTTACTTATCTCATAAATAATTTATAAATTTGTATTCCTTGAATTTAAGATGCAAAAATGTTCACATTTTTCTTTGACATACCTCTAAGCTTAATATGTATTATATATTATATATATTAAGTTGGGCATTTTGCACCCTTTTAAAGTGTTACTTCTTGAAATTTCTTTGATAAAAATAGTTTTTTGCAAATTTAGAATTTTGAAGGCTATAGCGCAGTGCTATCTTTTCACATTTCTTCTGTATTACTTTTAAGCTGATTGTTGCAGACAAAGTTCTGGTCAAATATAGGCTTTCTTTTTTTTTTTTAGCAGAATATATTAGAAGGCATATTTTAGCCTCCTGAAAGTAGCTTTATGATGTCAAGCTGTTTCTCTTTTCATAATTTCAAGTTTAATCAATATGTTTAAGTACTACTAGCTTTAGTCATCCATCATTAATTATGTCAGCAAATTTTCCTCTAACGGCTTTCATAGGCATAGATGATCATGTGCTTAAGTTCATTAGTTCACTTGCCCTTGAACTGGTTATTATCCTATCATCCTTTTTTTTTTCACTTATTAGTTGAGACGTGACTTTAAAGAGAAAATGTCCCATAACTATCTTCCCCAGAATATTTTACATAGAGAGTTTTCTGTCTGTATATTAAGAAGAAAAAATCACTGTGGGAATTTAGAGAATTAATTGACTATGAGATGTCTCAGATGATGATGTGTGCTTACACATGCATTGTGTATGATGTGATAGAGATTCAAGATCAAATGGAATTTTGGGATTAGAAACGTGAAAGATAATGTTTAAAATGAAAGAACATGGACATCTTTTCAAAATTGTAAAAAGTCACAGATTTATATGCCTGATGTGATTTCTCCACATCAACTCTGCATGATAATTCTTCCCTTGCATGATGGAATAAATCTCTCTTCTTATCTCTTTCTTTATTCCTATTTCCATGGACTTTGCAGAAGGCTGATAAAACAGGCTTTCTTCAGTCCTGTTCCAACTGTGTGGCCATTTCTGTTTGTTTGTTTTTTAGAATTAACTAACATGATATTATGATATACATCTTCCATTGTATGGTGTTGCACTAATTGTGACAAATATGTATATTTGTTCCCAATTGCAGGGAACCCTGTAATCTAACTGGAAAAATTCACAACAATAAATTTTTAATGCATTGATTTAACTTTTTTTATTCTTTTTTTTTAATTATTCAGTTTTGGATTGAGACACAGAGAAATTGTGAGAGAAGTGGGGGATAGGAAGAAGTAAAGAGAGACACTTGTAATATTGCTTCACCACTCATAAAGTGTTCTCCCTGAAGATGGGGGTTGGGGGCTTGAACTCTAGCCCTTGTGCATTTCAACATGAATTTTTCAAACAAGTGCATCACCATCTGGCCTTCTGACTTAACTGTTGTAGAAGTTATCTAGGATATAAAAGGATCACACAAAATTGACTTGAAAAAGAAGCCTATAAACTAAAATAATTAATAAGTAGACATTAAACATATACTTAAGAAATATTGGCCCTATATGGAGAAACCTTATAGTAAGACATGCTGCTTAATAAAGCAAAATACAGAGAAGCCTAAAACAAGGGGTCTGGTCAGTAGCACACTGGGTTAAGCATACATAGTATGAAGCACAAGGACCTGCGCTGGATCCATTTGAGGCATGGATCCCCACTTGCAAGGTGGTCACTTCACAAGCAGTTAAGCATGTTTGCAGGTGTCTATCTTTCTCTCCCCCTCTTCTCTCAATTTATCTCTGTCCTATTCTATAAAAAACATGGAAATAAATGGCATATAGGAGCTGCCAAACCACAGAGATAACCCTGGGGGCAAAAAAAAAAAAAAAAAAGAAGGAAGAAAGAAAAGAAAAGAAAGAAAGAAGCTTAAAGCAATTCATTATAGCCTGTAAGGTTACCACCACTCGCCTGTGTAGTACTTTAAAAGCCTTTTAATTTCAATTTCCGCATACATATTTGAAATATATTTTGTTCTCATTCTACATTCTGTGTTCTCTTTTAACCAATCATAGTTAATCTTACTCTTACATCACTGCTAAATCTTTCACACACACACACACACATACACACATATTAATTTTATTATCTTCATTGGATAGAGACAGTCAAAAATTGAGAGGGGAAGGTGCAATAGAGAGGAAGACACACCTGCAGCCTTGCTTCACCACTTGCAAAGCTTTCCCCCTGCAGGTGGGTACCAGGGGCTTGAACCTGGGTTCTTATGCATTGTAACATGTGCACTCAACCAAGTGTGCCACCACCCTGCTAAGGCTTTCCAACTAGACTTTTTACATCCAGTATTTTCCTTGCTCTAAAGCAATAAAATTAATTTACAGCTAGATTAATCATCCCTAACTATCATATTGATATACTATCATTCCTTCACTTGGAAATCTTCAATGAATGATAGCTGACTTTAAAAAAAAAAACAAAACATGAACTACTTAATCTGTCATTCCAAACCTACACAGTTTGGCTCCTGCCTCTATTTCCTGATTTATTTCTTGGCACTCCAGAATTGCCATATAGTTTCTCAAAAGATGCCTTATGTTTTCCCACCTGCTCATTTTGGCTCATAATCTTCCCTCTGCCTAGGATGCCCTCTCATATTGTGTCTGTACTTCGACATGTACTTCTGATTAATACATAAATTAACAACTTAAATCTGAATATTAAAAGAGCTGAGATTTATTGGTAAACTGGTATGACAGTACTTTACAAATCCCTACTAATCAAAATTCACTAGTACTGTTCAGGATTTTGTACATGATTACTTCTTCAGGAAATATTAAAGTAATTGAATTTTCTGTAGACCCTGCATGTCTGTTTTCTTGAATAATATTGAAATACTTCAATCTAAAGATTTACTGTGGGCCAAAATATTTTAAATATTGCCTGAATCTTAAATGAAGCTGAGCTTAAAGTTTCCCCTTCACATAAAGCTTAATTTTATGTACAGAAAAGGAAGTGTGCATGCTATTAAAGCATGCAAAACCCTTTTCGCCTCCTCAGTATGTCTATTTGGTCCTAGCTTCAGTAAGGGTTCTTGTTAATTGTGATCATGATTATAATGACAGTGGTATCTGGCTTAATTTTTGCCCTGAAAGATGTGAACAGTTGCCTTAATGTTATTTTTCCATGTTGAATCAGACTAAATATCTGGCCTCTGATTTTGAAATTCCAACAATATGGTTGTTTTGATACATTTTGAAATAAATCCAAATTCATATTGAGTTAAGTCTGTTACAAATTAATTGAACATTATAGATCTGAAATATTTTTATTAGAAATTATTTTTGAAGACTGCTTCTAAATAGCAAAGCAAAATTTATCAGTATTTCTCCAACAAGAAAAAAATGAAATTTTAATTTTGACATCATTCTATCATGTTGTCATCCTGTTTTTGGAAATAACTCAGTTGTATAACTATTGACATGAATTTGTAATTCTCATTTTATAGTCATTTTTATAATTATACTTATTTATTTATTGGATAGAGACAGCAGGAAATTGAGAGGAAGGGGGTGATAGATGAAGAGAGACAGAGAGACACTTGCAACACTGCTTTACCATTTGCAAAGCTTTCCCCCTGCATTGTGACATGTGTGCTCAACCAGGTACACCACCACCTGGCCCTAATTTATAATTCACTATAACTGTTGAGCATTACTTCTAAAGCAATTTGAATGTATAAACAAATCACAATAAGCCTATCTACTAATGCAACTAACATGTCAGTAACAACTAATTAATTTCAAATCACAATCCCTTTCTATGAGAGGTTTAGCTTGTAGTGCATAATAACAGAACAAATAATACACATTCTAGCAAATAACAGAAGTGTTTTCTGCCCCAGAGACATTTTAACTCATTTGAATTTTGAAAAAAATAAAGAAAGAAAGAAAGAAAGAAAGAAAGAAAGAAAAAAAGGAAGAAAATGAACTGAGCCAGATTCCCCATACAATTAACTCATAGAAATATCTTCAATAATAAAAACAAATCCACTTTGAGATCCTCCTCATGTGAAGTTTAATCCTCCTAATCTTCTCTTGCTTCACAATAGGATTAATTTTCACTCTGGAAGAGCTGTTCTCTTGTCAAGCCTGAATTTGAACTCCTGCTGATTCATTCTTAAAATACTGGTTAGGCCTCTCCCTAAGTCAGGATAAAATAACAAAACAGAGCTATCTTCATCATCATGACTCAAGGAGAAAAATACTCTCCAAAGTTCTGAATGAATCCAATTCAAATTACTTCTTGTTGTTTCTATAATTTGATTTATGTTTTATCTAAATAATGCCAACCTTGATATAATGATTTCAGCAAAGTATGTTTAGGCTACCAGACCTTTATTATGTAGTAAGTCTAATTGATTTGGTGAATCTGTATGACTGAACAAAGTCTGGCATATCTAAAGTGAACACATTTAGAATATGTGAGTAATATAAAACAATACTTATGGCTCTATTTCATTCTGTAAGTCCAATTTTCAAGTATATCTATGTCTATAATAATTTTATATATCAAAACTATTTATCCTAGAATCATTCAGCAGCAAATAGAACATCTATAAGCAAAAAAGTATAAAATAACTACAACTACTCTTAGCTACTGGCTCATTGTTCAACTTTTTCAAAATATTGCCTTTAAAAAAAAAGCACTGGATAAGTTTTTTTTTCCTTTTGTTGCCCTTGTTGTTGCTGTTGCTATTATTATTATTATTGCTATTGTCATCCTTGTTGCTGGATCTGGCAGAGAGAAATCCAAAGAGGAGGGGAAGAGAAAGACTTGTTTCACTGCTGGGGAAGCAATCCCCCTGCTGATAGGAAGTCTGGTACTCCAACTGGGAACTCTGGCAAATGGGGAGCCATGGGCTCAAGCTGGTATCCTTATGTTGATCCTTGTGCTTTGCACCATGTGCACTTACCCTGCTGCTACCGCCCAGGCCCCTATGTTACTTTTTAAAAAAATATTTATTTATTTATTCCCTTTTGTTGTCCTTGTTGTTTTTTATTGTTGTAGTTATTATTGATGTCATTGTTGTTTGATAGGACAGAGAGAAATGGAGAGAGGAGGGGGAGAGAAAGACAGACACCTGCAGACCTGCTTCACTGCTTGTGAAGTGATTCCCCTGCAGGTGGGGAGCAGGGGGCTCCAACCAGGATCCTTAAACTAGTCCCTGCACTTTGTGCCACATGCCCTTAACCTGCTGCACTACCGCCCAACTCCCAGTTACTTATTTTTTTTAAGCATAAAATTGATACGAATTATAAACTAAAATCTATGCTTTGAGTCTTTGTGTCTCTAAGACATAAGAAGAATTTCCTGGCCTTAAGATATTTGTATTGTAATATTTCTCCATATGATTCTTTGATCCGAGATTTAACTTTCTTTTTCTCCACATTTGTGTGTTAGCTCAGTTTCACCTCCTGTACAGGAACTTTCTCTTACACTCTAAGAGTTAAGTAGTTAATCGCTAACTGCTGATTTACTAAATCCTAATGCATTTTTGGCACTGTCAGTGGTGGTTGAAGTTGACTTTTTTAAAACACTCCAGAGTCAACTTTGATATTGAAGGATTCTCAGAGCAAACTATTGAGTGAACTGGTAGTTCAAAATTAGCTGTGGTGGGAGAACCATGAGTTCTACAAATAGACATTTGGGGGGTCGCATATGGTGGGCGTACCTGATTAAGTAAGTGCACACATTACATTGTACAAGGACCCAGGTTCAAGCCACATGTCCCCACCTGCAGGGGGAAATCTTCATGAGTGGTGAAGCAGGGCTGCAGGTGTTTCTCTGTGTCTCTCTGTATATCCCTCTCTGGATGTCTCTGTCATATAAATGAAGAGGAAAAAAAAGGTTAAAATAAAAAAAAAAGAAAAATAAATTTTTGTATTTCGTTTGATAAATTGGTAAGCCAGCACATTCAGTATGTATTACTTTGTAGAATATTACCCCTGATTCCTCCTCTGTAAATTGTCCCACAAAGAATGGGGCACTCTTATTTCCACTAACCATATATCTCTTTATTACTAGAACTTAGAACAGTATCTAGCACATAATAATAAGACAATAGTCTACATTAACTGAGTAAGTGGTTTCTTTACTACCCTATGCTGACA
This sequence comes from Erinaceus europaeus, assembly GCF_950295315.1. Lineage (NCBI taxonomy): Eukaryota > Metazoa > Chordata > Mammalia > Eulipotyphla > Erinaceidae > Erinaceus > Erinaceus europaeus. Next base: position 58,207,610 of record NC_080169.1, on the reverse strand, counting down.
GAATATGAAATGTATATTTTTAATCACTTCTTGTGATATAAATAATTTAAACTTTTTAATATTCAGCTTAAGAATTCTTTTTTCCCTACAGAATTAGGGAGATAATCCATCCTGTCAGAGTACCAACTTGTATGTCTGTGGTCCCAGAGATTCCAGGTTCAATTCCAGGCACAATCTTAAGCTAGAGCTGAGCAATGCATTCTTTTTGTTTGTTTGTTTGTTTGTTTTCTCTCCTCCCTGTCTCTCCTCATCCTTTCTGACTTTCTCGTGGTAAATAAATATTTAAAAATTGGGTGGAATGTAGTACACTTAGTTGAGTACATGTGTTACAATCTGCCAGAGCCCAAGTTTAAGCCTCTGATTCCTACCTGCAGGGGGAAAGCTTTGTAAGCATTGAAAGCAGTGCTGAAATATCTGCTTCAATACCTTTTCACCTATTCATCTCCCACTCATTTTATTTTTGTCTCTATCCAATAAATAAGTCAAAAAATAAATAAAATTTAAAATAATAAAATAAAAGGGAACCCGGGCGATAGTGCAGCTGGTTAAATTCAGGCGGCGCAAGGACCAGCGGAAGGATACGGGTTAGAGCCTCTAGAACCCCACCTGCAGGGGAGTCATTTCACAAGTGGTAAAGCAGGTCTGCAGGTGACTCTCTCCTCCTTCTCCAGTCTTCTCCTCCTCTTTCCATTTCTCTCTGTCCTATCCAACAACAATGACATCATAAACAACAACAATAATAACTACAATAATAAAACAACAAGGGCAACAAAGGGGAATAAATAAATAAATATTTTAAATAATAATAAAATACAATTATTAAATAACTTATTGTTTTTAATATTTATCTTTATGTATTTACTGGATAGAGACAACCAGAAATCGAGAGGAAAGGGGATGATAGAGAAGGAAAGAAACAGAGAGACACCTGCAATACTGCTTCACCAATGGCAAAGCTTCCCCCCTGCAAGTGGAGACTGGGGATTTGACTCTGAGTCCTTGTAATGTGTGCATTTGAAGTGGGCCACCATCCCATCCCCCGCCTTTTTTAGTAGTTTTTATTGCCACTAGGGCTAATGCTTGGGCTAAATGCCCACATGACTTATTCATCTCTCCTGGTGACCAGCCTTCCCCCATTTTTACAATTTTTTTAACCTCCTTCTTTCTTTCTTTGACAGGCTAAGATAAATTGAAATTTAGGAGATAGGGAGAGACAAAGAGAGATACCTGCAGATCTAGTTCACTGCTCATGAAGCTTCCCCACTGAAGGTGGGAAGGACCTAAACCAAGTCCTCATACATGTTGAGATGCAAGTTCAACTGGATGTGCCAACACCTGCCCAGCCCCCAATTATTATTTCTTTTTTAAAAAATATATTTATTTATTTATTCCCTCTTGTTTCCCTTGTTGTTTTATTGTTGTAGTTATTATTGTTGTTGTTGGATAGGACAGAGAGAAATGGAGAGAACTGGTGAACACTGAGAGGGGGAGAGAAACAGAGACACTGCAGACCTGCTTCACCTCTTGTGAAGTAACTCCCCTGCAGGTGGGGAGCCAGGGGCTCTAAACAGGATCCTTTGGCTGGTCCTTGTGCCATATGCACTTAACCACCTGCGCTACCTTTTGTCTCCCCCAGTTATTAATATTATTATTATTATTATTATTATTTTGAAACCAGAATTATTGCCAGGACTCGGTGCCTGCACCATGAATCCACTGCTCCTGGAGACCATTTTTTCCCCTTTTGTTGTCCTTGTTGTTTAATCATTGGTATTGTTATTATTATTGTTGTTGTTGTTACTGTCATTGGATAGGACAGAGAGAAATGGAGAGAGGAGGGGAAGACAGAGGGGGAGAGAAAGACACCTGCAGATCTGCTTTACCACCTGTGAAGCGACTACCCTACAGGTGGGGAGCCAGAGACTCGAATGTGATCCCTCTGTGGGTCCTTGCGCTTTGCCCCCATGTGCTCTTAACCCTCTGTGCTGCTGCCCACCTCACCTCAATTATTATTTCTTTTTTTAAAAAAAAATATTTATTTATTCCCTTTTGTTGCCCTTGTTGTAGTTTTTATTGTTGTCATCATTATTGGATAGGACAGAGAGAAATGGAGAGAGGAGGGGAAGACAGAGAGGGAGATAAAGATAGACACCTGCACACCTGCTTCACCGCCTGTGAAGCAACTCCCCTGCAGGTGGGGAGTCAGGGCTGGAACAGAATCCTTATGCAGGTCCTTGCATTTTGCACCAGGTACCTTTAACCCACTGCGCTACAGCCCGACTCCCTCAATTATTATTTCTGTCAACAGTTTCATCTGGAATATATTATAGAAAAATAATATAACAAAATCCATTGATATATGGATAAAAGTGGTTAAAATAGAAATACAGTGGAAACAATCTAACAACACAATGAAAAAAGTAACTAGATTATTATAGTCACAAAATGAAATACATGTACAATTTAAATTAAGTTTGAATCTATATTTTATAGATGACTGCTTAGATACTCATTTATGTTAATAATTGAGGACTATAGAAGTATGTGGTGAGTAAACAAATTTAATAATGCATTTGTCTAATAATGCCATTTGTTTGTATATAGTAACAAAGTATAAGTTTTGTGCCAAATATAAGCATGAAATAAAGATGCATTATTTCACTTATAACATGTCTTCCATGGAAACCTTTATTGTGTTATTACGTCAATACTTAGAATTTATATTGTTTTAGCATATTTTTTCATTTGAAGCTCATTTTTTTTTGTACACTACCAATAACAGATTCATCTCTGAACAAATTCTTTGATTGGGGAAATAGCAGAGATTTACCTAACAAGCTTTCATCCCTGAAATGCCAGTGATCCTCTGTACCATCATTAGCCAGAACTGAGCAATTCTATAGGAGAGAGAGAGAGAGGAAATAGAAGAATCATTATGGAATATTAGGAAAGAGAAAGTGGAAGGATCATTATGAAACATTAGAGGGGGTTCCCGGAAGATGGCGGACTGATAAGCTGCTAGTGGCTTGAGCTCTGACCACATCTCCTGGAAACGGTAGGATTTTCTGCCTTTAGTAGGCCAGTCAATAAGGGGTCCTAGCGGTAACACCAAGGAGGTGACTATAACTTAATTTGGGTTAAGAATTAGAGTAGGAAAAAAGGGGAAATTTTTTTTTTCCTTTTAATTTTTAAGCATACCTCCTGCCCCCCCCAACTAGTTAGTCCCTGGGGACCAGCTCCTAGCAGGTTCCCCTGCTGAGCTTCTGTCTTTACCAAATTCCTATCCCACCAGGGAGTATCATTCATTCTAAGTTTATACCCTTCTGAAACCTCTGGCCTTTTTTCATTCTAAGTAGCAAACCCCCACATCTCACCCCTCATAGCTAATTAAATAATTAAAAATAAATACATTTAAAAAAAAAAACCCTTTCCTTTCACTGCTCTTTTATGACTGTTCTTTTTCTTATCTTTTTCTTTTTTCTCTTTCTCTCTTTCTTTTTTTTTTCTTTCTCTTTTTCTCATTCTTGTCATCCTTTCTTCCTTAATCCTACAGCTTCCAAAGCCACAGCCCCCAGCCCCAACACCACCAAACACTGTGCTTTTTTGAATTCACTGATACACATTTGGGAATTTTGGGGGCAAGAATTCTGACTCAGTGTGGACTCTCACTGCGAGTGTCTCTGCTCAACTTCCCTTCCTCCTTTAGCCACTCCTAGAATATACAGTGGATATTGGATTTGCATAACTGTCTATTTCAGCTATCCTTGTCTAGTCCTGAGGTTTTTTTTTTTTTTTCTTTTCTCATTCTTAACAATCAGCTGCCTCAGATCACAAGGTTTGAGGCAATCTGAGACAGGGTTTTTATTTTATTTTTTTTACCCTGCTCTATTTTACTATTAATATTATATAAAGGCATATATCTTCCCCCCCTTTAGGCTGATCAAAATTAACTCTTATCATATATTTCAGTGCTAGGGTAGTGGGCATCTTATCTATTGTGGGAGGAACTTGTCTCCTTAATCCTACCTCTCTACCCTCCGTCCCCCTCCTAGCTAATCAAAAAAAAATTAAATTAAAAATAAAGTAATAAAAAAACCTTTCCTTTCACTGCTCTTTAATTACAGCTCTTTTTCATATCTTTTCCCTTTTCTCTCTCTTGTCTATTCTTTCTTTTTCTTTTCTTTTTTTTTCTTGTCATACACTTCTTCCTTCTTCTTTGCCTTTCTGAATTTTTGAATTATTTTGGGGAAGAAATCTGACTCAGAGTGGACTCTCTATGTGTGTATCTCTGCTCTACTTCCCTTTCACACTTGTTACCCCTAGAATATACAGTGGATAGTAGATTTTCATAACTGTCTATTCTTGCTATCCCTTCTTTCTTTTCTCTTTCTTATTCAGTGGGATTTGGTTACTATTCTTTCACGGACTGGAAAAATTGTTTGGGTAACTGGTAATGATTAAGTTGCTTCAATACTTGCTTCAGTTGCTACTGTAATTCCTGAGGTTGGTGAGTGCAATTGTCATAAAGGTATTTAGTAAAGTTTTGCTTGTACTCAAGACACAACAACTGAGGAACAACAGAGCATATAAAAAAAAAGAAACACATAAATCAAAAAAATGGGTAGATCAAAAACAAATAAAACTTCTACTCCAATGAATGAAGACAAGAGCCCAGAAGAAACTACAAATCAGCCAGAAGTAACCATAGATAAGAAAAACATGCAAGCAATAATAAACTTATTAATGACAGAAATGAAAACAACATTGGAGGAAAGGAATGGCAGTATTAGGGAAACAACAGTTGAGACCCCCAAGGAAAACACTGATTATCTTGAGGCAATTAGAGAACTGAAAGCTGAAATAGCTGAAATGAAGAGAGAAGCTGAGACAAGGGAAAGCAGACTAACAGAAGCAGAAAACAGAATTAGTCAGACAGAGGATGAGTTAGAGAAAATGAAGAAAGAGGTGAAAGAGCTTAAAAAGAGATTGAGACACTGAAAACAACAACAGAGACATATGGGATTATCTCAAAAGAAGTAACATTCATATAATTGGCCGGCCAGAGGAAGAAAGAGAGGAAGGGGAAGGAAACATTCTAGAGGAAATAATAGAAGAAAACTTCACAGACCTGAATAACAGAATGAACAAGATTCAAGAGGCCCAGAGAGTACCAAACAGAATCAACCCAGACCTGAAGACACCAAGACATATCATAGTCACAATGAGAAGAAGTAAGGAAAAAGAAAAGATCTAAAGGCTGCAAGAGAGAAAAAAAAAGTCACATACAAGGGAAAACCCATAAGATTATCTGCAGACTTCTCCACTCAAATTCTAAAAGCCAGAGGGGAATGGCAAGATATCTATAGAGCTCTGAATGAAAAAGGGTTTCAACCAAGGATAATATATCCTGCTAGACTTTCATTCAAACTAGATGGAGGGATCAAAATCTTCTTAGACAAACAACAGTTAAAGGAGGTAACCATCACCAAGCTGGCCCTGAAAAAGGTTCTAAAATACCTCTTATAAACAAGAACATCACTGTAATACTTGCAATATATCAGAACAAACAAACATTTTTTTTGAACAATGGCACTACAATACATTAAATCCATAATATAAATAAACATCAATGGCTTAAACTCACCCATCAAAAGGCACAGGTTGGGGGGAGGGATGAGAAAACATAACCCAACCATATGCTGCTTGCAAGAATCCCATCTGTCAAAACAAGAAAAACACAGACTTAAAGTGAAAGGATGGAAAACTATCATAAAGACTAACGGACACGATAGATTTTAAATTAAATAAAGTAATAAAAGATAGGCAAGGACATTACATAATGATTAAAGGATCAATAAGCCAAGAAGACTTAACAATTATTAACATCTATGCACCCGATGAGGGACCATCTAAATACATTAAGCACCTACTGAAAGAATTTCAAAAATACATCAATAGTAATACAATAATAGTGGGAGACTTCAATACCCCACTCTCACACTTAGGCAGATCAACAAAGCAGAGAACCAATAAAGATACAAGAGAATTGAATGAAGAGACTGACAGACTAGACCTCTTGGACATTTTCAGAGTCCTTCACCCCAAAAAACTGGAATACACCTTCTTTTCAAATCCACGTAACACATACTCAAGGATAGACCACATGTTAGGCCACAAAGACAGCATCAATAAATTCAAGAGCATTGATAGCATGCCAAGTATCTTCTCAGACCACAGTGGAGTAAAAGTAACATTTAACAACAAACAGAAAATTATTAAAAGTCACAGAATTTGGAAACTAAACAACATACTCCTTTAGAACCACTGGGTCTGATACTCACTCAAGCAGGAAATTCAAATGTTCCTGGAAACAAATGAAAATGAAGACACAACCTCTCAAAATATTTGGGATACAGCTAAAGCAGTACTGAGAGGGAAACTTATAGCCATACAATCACATATTAAACACCAAGAAGAAGCCCAAATGAACGACCTTACTGCACACCTAAAGGACTTAGAGGAAGAGGAACAAAGGAAGTCTAAAGCAACCAGAAGGACAGAAATCACTAAAGTTAGAGCAGAAATAAACAGCATCGAAATTAAAAGAACCATACAAAAGATCAATGAAGCCAAATGTTGGTTCTTTGAAAGATTAAACAAAATTGACAAACCCCTAGCCAGACTCACCAAACAAAAAAGTGAGAAGACTCAAATTAATAAGGTTGTAAACGATGGAGGAGATAGCACAACTGACACCACAGAAATCCAGAGAATTCTGCGAAATTTCTATAAAGAACTATATGCCACCAAGCTAGAGAATCTGGAAGAAATGGAACAATTCCTAGAAGCATATGCCCTTCCAAAACTGAACCAAGAAGAACTATAAAATCTAAATTCACCAATCACAGACAAAGAAATTGAAACCGTTATTAAGAATCTCCCCAACAGGAAAAGTCCTGGACCAGATGGCTTCACAAATGAATTCTACAAAACTTTCAGGAAACATTTAGTACCCATACTTCTTAAGCTTTTCCATAAGACTGAAGAAACAGGAATCCTCCCTTCTACCTTCTATGAAGCCAAAATCACCGTGATACCAAAAGCTGAAAGGGACAGAAAAAAAAGGAAAACTACAGACAAATATCTCTGATGAACATAGATGCCAAAATATTAAACAAGATCTTGGTCAACTGGATACAGCACCATATCAAAAAAGATTGTTCATCATGACCAAGTGGGATTCATCTCAGGAATGCAAGGCTGGTTCAACATCCATAAGTCAATCAATATCATTCACCACATCAATAAAAGCAAAGCCAAAAACCACATGAATATCGCAATAGATGAAGAGAAAGCCTTTGACAAAATCCAACACCCATTCATGTTCAAAACTCTACAAAAAATGGGAATAGATGGGAAATTCCTCAAGATAGTGGAGTCTATATATAGCAAACCTACAGCCAACATCATACTCAATGGAGAGAAGCTGAAAGCATTCCCCTCAGATCAGGGACTAAACAGGGCTGTCCACTGTCACTGTTACTCTTCAACATAGTATTGGAAGTTCTTGCCATAGAAATCAGGCAAGAGAAAAAAATCAAAGGAATACAGATTGGAAGGGAAGAAGTCAAGCTCTCACTATTTGCAGATGATATGATAGTATACATAGAAAAACCTAAAGAATCCAGCAGAAAACTACTGGAAGTTATTAGGCAATATAGCAAGGTATCAGGCTACAAAATCAATGTACAAAAATCAGTGGCATTTCTTTATGCAAACACTAAATCTGAAGAAGACATCCAGAAATCACTACCATTCCCTGTTGCAGCAAAATCAATCAAATACCTAGGAAAAAAGTTGACCAAAGAAGTGAAAGACTTGTATGCTGAAAACTATGAGTCGCTACTCAAGGAAATAGAAACTGATACCAAGAAATGGAAAGATATCCCATGCTCATGGATTGGAAGAATAAATATCATCAAAATGAATATTCTCCCCAGAGCCATATACAAATTTAATGCAATACCCATCAATGTTCCACCAAGCTTCTTTAAGAGAGTATAACAAACACTATAATCATTTATCTGGAACCTGAAAACACCTAGAATTGCCAAAACCATCTTGACGAAAAGAAACAGAAATGGAGGCATCACACTCCCAGACCTTAAACTATATTATAAAGCCATCATCATCAAAACAGCATGGTACTGGAACAAAAATAGGCACACAGACTAGTGGAACAGAATTGAAAGCCCAGAAATAAATCCCCACACCTATGGACATCTAATCTTTGATCAGGGGGATCAAAGGATTAAATAGAAAAAGGAGGCTCTCTTCAATAAAATGTGATGGGAAACTGGGTTATAACATGCAGAAGAATGAAATTGAACCACTTTATCTCACCAGAAACAAAAATCAACTCCAAATGGATCAAAGACCTAGATGTCAGACCAGAAACACTCAAATACTTAGAGGAAAACATTGGTAAAACTCTTTCCCACCTATACCTCAAGGACATCTTTGATGAATCAAACCCAATTGCAAGGAAGACTAAAGCAGAAACAAACAATGGGACTACATCAAATTGAAAAGCTTTTGCACATCCAAAGAAAACTATTAAACAAAGAGACCCCTCACAGAATGGGAGAAGATCTTCACATGCCAGACATTAGACAAGAAACTAATCACCAAAATATATAAAGAGCTCAGCAAACTTAGCACCAAAAAAGCAAATGACCCCATCCAAAAATGAGCAGAGGATATGAATGAAACATTGACCTCAGAGGAGATCCAAAAGGCTAATAAACAAAAAACTGCTCTAGGTTACTGATTGTCAGAGAAATGCAAATTAAGACAACACTAAGATACCACCTCACTCCTGTAAGAATGGCATACATCAAAAAGGACAACAGCAACAAATGCTGGAGAGGTTGTAGGGACAGACGAACCCTTTTACATTGCTGGTGGGAATGTAAATTGGTCCAGCCTTGTGGAGAACACTCTGGAAAACTCTCAGAAGGCTAGACATGGATCTTCCATAAGATCCAGTAATTTCTCTCCTGGGGTTATATCCCAAGGACTCCATAACACCCAACCAAAAAGAGGTGTGTACTCCTATGTTCATAGCAGCACAATTCATAATAGCTAAAACCTGGAAGCAACCCAGGTGCCCAACAACAGATGAGTGGCTGAGAAAGCTGTGGTATATATACACAATGGAATACTATGCAGCTATCAAGATCAATGAACCCACCTTCTCTGACCCATCTTGGACAGAGCTAGAAGGAATTATGTTAAGTGAGCTAAATCAGAAAGATAAAGATGAGTATGGGATGATCCCACTCATCAACAGAAGTTAACTAAGAAGATCTGAAAGGGAAACTAAAAGCAGGACCTGACCAAATTGTAAGTAGGGCACCAAAGTAAAAACCCTGTGGTGAGGCGTAGACATGCAGCTTCCTGGGCCAGTGGGGGGTGGGAGTGGGTGGGAGGGATGGATCATAGTCTTTTGGTGGTGGGAATGGTGTTTATGTACACTCCTAGCAAAATGTAGACATATAAATCACTAGTTAATTAATATGAGGGGGAAAATCAATTGTATGTCTCAAAGTTTTTCAAAGCAAAAACTGAATCTTTTTAATATATAGGTTGTGTATTTGATATGCAGACTCTCTCAAAAGCCTAGACCAAGTAGATCATAAGCATCCAATAGCACAGCTATATACAAGATACTGGGTACTGTACAGCAAACCCTAACAAAAGGACTTTTCAAAGTTAACCCAATTACCAAATAATGTGATGATAACATTAACTTTTTGAACCCTAAGACAGCAGGAACCTCACATCTCCACTATAGAGCCCCTACTTCCCTCAGTCCTGGAACCCTTGGATAGGGCCCACTTTCCTGTATGCCTCTCCCAATCCATATCAAATAATATTGCATCCGCCAATCACAACCTAACCAACGCAACGATTGCCACCTCAACATGCTTCACCTCAGACTGTGTCCAGAGACTTCACGTGTGTAATGACAACCCTTCAGCTTCATTACTCGGGTGAGACCTTTCCTTTCATAGTATACTCTAATTTCATCTCAGGTGGTTCACTTTCTAACAAAGTCCCAAAACCTAGATATACACCAGTTTCTGTGAGAGAGAGCATATGTTCACATATATCCATAAACTACTGCAAAATATATACCTGAAAGCAGAAGTACACTAGAGTTTGCAGTGAGTACCTCCCTAACACTTCCTCTCCACTATTCCAAGCTTTGGGTCCATGATTTCTCAACAATTTGTTTGGCTTCGTATGTTAACTCTCTTTTCAATCACCAGGTTCCAGATGCCATCAGGATGCTGGGCCAGGCTTCCCTGGATTGAAGACCCCTTCAATGTGTCCTGGAGCTCAGCTTCCCCAGAGACACACCCTACTTGGGAAAGAGAGAGGCAGACTGGGAGTATGGACTGACCAGTCAACGCCCATGTTCAGCGGGGAAGCAATTACAGAAGCCAGACCTTCTACCTTCTGCAACCCACAATGACCCTGGGTCCATGCTCCCAGAGGGATAGAGAATGGGAAAGCTATCAGGGGAGGGGGTGGGATATGGATATTGGGTGGTGGGAATTCTGTGGAGTTGTACCCCTCCAACCCTATGGTTTTGTTAATTAATCCTTTCTTAAATAAAAAATAAAAAGAAAAAAGAAAAAAAAAGAAAAGAAACATTAGATAGATATGATAGTAGACCAAGAACTGGTCATTCTCTACCTAAGCCTCCCCTCATTCTGCATGCAGTCCAAAATGGGCCATTTTCTCTCTAGGCCTACTGTAATTGTCCTGGGACTTCTTGTATGATCGTTGAAATTGCATCTTTCCCAGCTTAACTTTCTCACTTTCTTCATTTCATGGCTTCTATAACATTTTATTTTACTTTCTCTTTGGTGGAGTTATATAAAAAATGAGTTTATGCCATCCTCACACTAGATATATTTTTCAGTTAAATTTGAGTTTTTATTACTGCAGATGAAAAGGTGTCTTTCATTCCAAATCCTAAGCCATTTCTTATAGAAGTTTTAAATTTTTCGCTTTATTATTTCCTCTTTTAAAAAATATGTGTTACACTTTCTATGTGCCACTACCCAAATTCTTAAGATACAGTGAAAGACCAACAAACCATCTCCATCCTACTGAAGAAATCTTCTCATCCCAGACTTCCTGATACTGCTTAGAAATCCTATTGATTGATATCTTTGCATCTATGATTGCAAACTATGTTATTTGTCTACATGGTACATTTTTTGGCTGATCAACCATTAGGAACATATTTTAGGCTCTGTTTCCTTATTACAAAAAACTACTTTAAGTAGGACAAGTCTAGATATTTTGGAGACTCTGGCCCACAAACAGTAGACAGGTTAGGTTGCCACGGCAATCTCCCATAAATCTGAATGTCTGGCTGTTTCCAGGGGCTGGAGATTAATCGTTCATGGGATAACTGGAATAAAATCAGTATCTTATGACATCAAAAGAATGTACCTAACATTATGACATTTGAATAATGACAGTTTCAAGCACCCATAGCCTGATGTTTTCTCCCTTAGAAATGTAATCTGATCTTTATCTTTGTAATGGATAACCATCTGTTGTTTAGTCTGAAGAATGCTATGTAATATGTAAGTTTTACAAGCAAATATTCCTTGAAGCTGTGGATAGACAGGGCACTGACTTGACACTTTCCTAGCTTGGGATGTCATATGTATATGTTTCCACCTGATTTCTTCTGAAGAGCTGTATGGTGATTGGCTGTGGTTACTTTCTCTCCGCCCTGGAACATGTCTAATATCAGGGCCTTGACAACTGGCTAAGGGTCTTCACCTATGTATTCTCTATACCAACCTGTGGAGCAGACATTATAGTAAATGTGTGAAAAAAGAAATCTTTAAATTTATAAAATACAAAACTATTTGGGATATCAGATGATCTCCATAGTATGCATAGGGGCAAATGGAATTTTAATTAGGTATTTCAGTGAAGACCTTAATGAAAATCCAACAATATACAAATCCTGGGAAATAGGTGAATGAACAGTGTTTCAGACTCCTGATATCCTAACATTCCACAATTCCTTACTTTATATGAGTTTGTTTTAAAACCACTGTGTAGATAGTTCATTCCATGGGTTATTTTAATTTAGAACATGTTATTTGGGGATTTATAAATATTTTTACTTTTGTAATTTTCTCCAAAATTTTCTGCAGAAGGTAGAAGATCTGGCTTCTGTAACTGCTTCCCCGCTGAACATGTGTGTTGGCAGGTCGATTCATACTCCCAGCCTGTCTCTCTCTTTCCTTAGTGGGGCATAGCTCTGGGGAAGCAGGGCTCAAATCATTTTTAATCTTTTCACTTTCAATAGTCCTTTGAGATTAATAGGATCCTTAAGTTTCCACACATGCTAAATGAACCTTGAAGAAGCTCCCCATTCACCAAAAATGCTGGTGTGGTGGTTAAAGTACACTGTAAGTTGCAAAAAAAATAAAAAGAAAGGGAGAAAACACCCCTGATTCACATCATGACTTTCTAAACTAAACTATTAAATAGTATACTATTCTTTTTTATTTTTATTTTTTCTTTATTTTTTTATTTAAGCAAGGAGACATTAACAAAATCATAGGATAAGCGGGGGGTACAACTCCACACAGTTCCCGCCACCCAATCTCCATATCCCATCCCGTCCCCAATAGCTTTCCCATTCTCTATCCCTCTAGGAGCATGGACCCAGGTTCTTTGTGGGCTACAGAAGGTAGAAGGTCTGGCTTCCCCTAAGAACATGCGCGTTTACTGGTCAATCCATACTCCCAGTCTGCCTCTCTCTTTCCCTAATAGGGTGAGTCTCTGGGGAAGCAGAGCTCCAGGACACATTGGTGAGGTCTTCAGTCTAGGGAAGCCTGGCTGGCATCCTGATGGCATCTGGAACCTGGTGGCTGAAAAGAGAGTTAACATACAAAGCCAAACAAATGGTTGAAGAATCATGGACCCAAAGGTTGGAATAGTGGAGATAAAGTGTTGGGGGGTACTCACTGCAAACTCTAGTGTACTACTGCTTTCAGGTATATATTTGCCCTTGTTTATTGATACGTATGAACATATATACTCTATCTCCTGGGACCTGATCTATATCTAGGTTTTGGGACTTTGTTAGGAAGTGAACCACCTGGGATGGAATTAGAGAATACTATGAAAGGAAAGGTCTCACCTGGGTGATGAAGCTGAAGGGTTGTCTTTCCACACCTGAAGTCTCTGGACACAGTCTGAAGTGAAGCATGCTGGGGTGGCACTTGTTGTGTTGATTAGGTTGCAATCAGTGGATGCAATATTATTTGATAAGAATTGGGAGAGGCATACGGGAAAGTGGGCCCTACCTTCCCCCAGGACTGGGGGAAGTTTTGGCTCTATAGTGGAAATATGAGGTTCCTGCTGTGTTAGGGTTCAAGAAGACAATGGATAGTTACTGTTATCATCACATTATTTGGTAATTGGGTTAACATTGAAAAGTCCCTTTGTTAGACATGCAAACATTTTTCCCCTCTCATATTAATTATAGTGATTTATATGACTACAATTTAATAGGTATGTACATAAACACCATTCCCATCACCAAAAGATTGTGTCCCACCCCACTCCCCCACCCCCACCCCCACCCTGCAGGCCCAGGAAGCCACATGTCCACTATTCTACCTCTAGCTACAAGGTGCAGTGATAAAAGCAGTCCCAAATTCACTCTCTAATCCTCGTCTCAGTGTCTGTGTCAATAATATTCTCATAGTTGTAGTTCTCATGCTAACAGAACACTGAGAACACCTAAGTATGGGAAAGTTGAATTTAAATTGGTTTTAATAATTAATGGATAATCTAGTATCTTCTAGTAAATGTTATCTTTTACTGCTGAGTACTCTTTTCTGGTTATAATTTTATTTTCTCAGTATCTTGTTAGCATGATTTATTTTACACTGGGCTTATACTAGTGGTTACCAATATGGCAAACCATGAGAACTGCATTTTAAGTGTTTACACATTTCTGCCGCTGATGACAATGAATCCAATACCAATCATTCATTCACACAGTTAGAGATACTAGTTTACGTTTTTTCCTGAAAACCTATTTGAATCACTATAAACACTGTTGGGGGAGATTAGTTTCGGTGTTTGGTGAAAAACTAGAGAAATATTTTATCTCAGTGTTTTTTTGTTTGTTTTGTTTTTGTTACCCCTAGAAAACCATTATACATACCGAGGTCTTTCAGACTTGTTACCAACTTATCATCAAGATATTTTCTGTTTATCTTGTAAAACTCATCTTCCTTGGGGGGAGCCAGGCAGTAGTACACCAGGTTAAGCACATATATTACAATGCTCATGGATGTGCGTTCAAGTACCCTCTCCCCATCTGCTGAGAGGTAGGTGCTTCGTGTGTAGTGAAGCAGATGTGCAGCAGGTGTCTGTTGTTCTCTCTCCCTCACTAACTCCCCTCCTCTCTCAATTTCTGTCTGTTCTGTCAAAGTATAAAAAAAGAAAGAAAAGAGAAATTAGGAGTGAGAGAAGAAAAGAAAGAAGGAAAGAAAGAAAGGGAGAAAAGAAAGAAGGAATGAAAGGCAAAAAATGGCTGTCAGGAGCAGTGAATTCAGAATGTTAGAACTGAGCCCCAGCGATATACAAGCCCTATGCTTCCCCAACTGAACATTCTCCATGGCTTCTGTGAATATATTCACTCTTGATAAAACATTAAAAAAAAAAAACAGAGCAAAGTGCATACACAGTAAAGCATTTGAATTTTATTCCTTCTTTTTTGTTTATTTTCTTTTTTAAAAATATTTTTATCTTTATTTATTTATTGGACAGAGACAGAAATTAAGAGGGAAGGGGATGATAGAGAGTGAGAGAGACAGAGACACCTACAGCCCTATATCACCACTTGTGAAGCTTTCCCCCTGCAGGTGGGGACTAGGGACTGAGGACTTGAGCCTGGGTCTTTGAGCACTGGAACATGTGAGCTCAACCAGGTGCACCACCACCTGGTCCTCCTTTCTTTGTTTCAGTTGTTCAAAATTAGATTCACAGCTCCAGATCAACTTTTTCAGACAAAAAGTCAGAGTCATAGATAAACAGATAGAGAAAAACACACCACAATTCTGAATCTTCCCTCAGTGAAGTGGCAGCCAGGTTTGAATTTGGATCATGTCCATGGCAAAGCAAAGGCACTATTCAAGTGAGTTATCTTGCCTGCCCACAGCATTTGAATTTTATCTAATTTCAACTTAAGTAAAAGAAAACGAAATGACATAGCAAATTATATACTGTTTAGAAAGAATGTATGGCATAAACTACATTTAATTTTGTTTATAAAAAGAATCCCTTTATGTATCATATGCTGATAATCTAAATATTAGGTTATAGAGCTTATTGGTTTGATAAAGGGTTAAAGTGTTCTTTACTTGCTCTTTAAATATCTATGCATTATAGCAATACTGCAGGAAATTCATCAAATGCCATTGAACATAGGCCAGTGATCACATTTGTCTTAAGGCAAGAAATTCTAGTTCTAAATGTCAGCTTCTACAATTCTTTATTTTAAGAGCACATTTATGAAGATAGTGAGGCTTTATTGCAGAATGCTTTACCTGCAACACTTTGAATATTTTCTCTTTAATGAGAAGGAAAGCTACTATATCAGTAGTTTTAATAGCTGAAAACAGCATGTTTGTAATAATGAGTTTATTTTAATCATTATTACCTAAAAATATGTAGCAAACATTAGTGATATCTTTACATTTAATATCTAGGCAATCTAAGTTTATTATTAAATGTTGAATGCAGAAGATTTATATTTGCCACTTTCAAAAATGAATGCTAATCAGTATGCAAATAAGTAAATTGGCCTTCTTTAAATTGGGGAAAACACTTGGGATAACTAATTTCATAGTTGTTAGTGATGACCAAATCATTGTAATATGATTCTTTGTCTTTCATTATATAAGATATTACACAAAGTCATTATCAAGACTTTTATATTTAGAATAAGAAGAGTATCAATCCGACCTACCCTACAGATAATATTTTATTATTTTATTTCTATGTTGATGTTTTAATTCCTCCTTAAGAACAAAAGCATTCAGAATAAAAGCTGTGGTTATAAGAGGTGGAAAAAACACTAGAGGAAGTGTTATTGCAGTGATATTCTCCATTTCTGGTCAAAAATATATATTTGGGAGAGTCTGCATATCAAATACACAGCCTATATATTAAAAAGATTCAGTTTGTGTTTTGAAAAACTTTGAGACATACAATTGATTTTCTCTCTCTCATAGTAATTAACTAATGATTTATATGTCTACATTTTGCTAGGAGTGTACATAAACACCATTCCCACCACCAAAAGACTGTGACCCATCCCGCCCACCCACTCCCAGCCCCCACTGGCCCAGGAAGATGCATGTCTACGCCTCACCACAGGGTTTTTACTTTGGTGCCCTACTTACAATTTGGTCAGGTCCTGCTTTTAGTTTCCCTTTCAGATCTTCTTAGTTAAATTCTGTTGATGAGTGGGATCATCCCATACTCATCTTTATCTTTCTGATTTAGCTCACTTAACATAATTCCTTCTAGCTCTGTCCAAGATGGGTCAGAGAAGGTGGATTCACTGTTCTTGATAGCTGCATAGTATTCCATTGTGTATATATACCACAGCTTTCTCAGCCACTCATCTGTTGTTGGGCACCTGGGTTACTTCCAGGTTTTAGGTATTATGAATTGTGCTGCTATGAACATAGGAGTACACACTTCTTTTTGGTTGGGTGTTATGGAGTCCTTGGGGTATAAACCCAGGAGAGGAATTACTGGATCATATGGAAGGTCCATGTCTAGCCTTCTGAGAGTTTTCCAGACTGCTCTCCACAGAGGCTGGACCAATTAACATTCCCACCAGCAATGTAAAAGGGTTCCTCTGTCCCCACATCCTCTCCAGCATTTGTTGCTGCTGTCCTTTTTGATGTATGCCATTCTTACAGGAGTGAGGTGGTATCTTAGTGTTGTCTTAATTTGCATTTCTCTGACAATCAGTAACCTAGAGCAGTTTTTCATATGTTTGTTAGCCTTTTGGATCTCCTCTGTAGTGAATGTTTTGTTCATATCCTCTTATCATTTTTGGATGGGGTCATTTGCTTTTTTGGTGCTAAGTTTGTGGACTCTCTCAAAAGCCTAGACCAAGTAGATTAGAAGCATCCAATAGCACAGCTATATACAAGATACTGGATACTGTACAGCAAACCATAACAAAAGGACTTTTCAAAGTTAACCCAATTACCAAATAATGTGATGATAACATTAACTATCGATTGTCTTTTTGAACCCTAAGACAGCAGGAACCTCACATCTCCACTATAGAGCCCCTACTTCCCTCAGTCCTGGAACCCTTGGATAGGGCCCACTTTCCCATATGCCTCTCCCAATCCATACCAAATAATATTGCATCCGCCGATCACACCCTAACCAACGCAACGATTGCCACCTCAACATGCTTCACCTCAGACTGTGTCCAGAGACTTCACGTGTGTAATGAAAACCCTTCAGCTTCATTACTCGGGTGAGACCTTTCCTTTTATAGTACACTCTAATTTCATCTCAGGTGGTTCACTTTCTAACAAAGTCCCAAAACCTAGATATACACCAGTTTCTGTGAGAGAGAGCTTATTTTCACACGTATCCATTAACTACTGCAAAATATATACCTGAAAGCAGAAGTACACTAGAGTGTGCAGTGAGTACCTCCCTAACACTTCCTCTCCACTATTCCAAGCTTTGGGTCCATGATTGCTCAACAATTTGTTTGGCTTCGTATGTTAACTCTCTTTTCAATCACCAGGTTCCAGATGCCACCAGGATGCTGGCCAGGCTTCCCTGGATTGAAGACCCCACCAATGTGTCCTGGAGCTCAGCTTCCCCAGAGACACACCCTACTTGGGAAAGAGAGAGGCAGACTGGGAGTATGGACTGACCAGTCAACGCCCATGTTCAGTGGGGAAGCAATTACAGAAGCCAGACCTTCTACCTTCTGCAACCCTCAATGACCCTGGGTCCATGCTCCCAGAGAGATAGAGAATGGGAAAGCTATCAGGGGAGGGTGGGGTTATGGAGATTGGGTGGTGGGAATTGTGTGGAGTTGTACCCCTTCTACCCTATGGTTTTGTTAATTAATCCTTTCTTAAATAAATAAATCCTTTCTTAAATAAATAAATAAATAAATATATGTATATATATATATATATTTATATATATATATATTTATATATATATATATATATATTTATATATATATATATATTTGGGTAAACTTATGTAATAGAGTTAGATGCTGAGATTTTGATCCAAATGTTATTCATTCCAGTCTCAAAAGACAGACCTACTCTGCTACTTAGTTTTTAATTTCTCACTCCACAGTAGTCACAAATAAAAGTCTCTTGAGATTATGTTGGTACACATCACATATTTAGGACTGGAAAAAGCTAAAAGATCTGAAATGTCAGTGAGAGTAACATAGTTGGCTTGTCTCTCAGGTTTCATTCTCTACTTATCTGCTGATTCATAAACCTGATATGGTTCATTATTCATTAGCTAAATTCTTTTTCAGGAGACGTATTATACTCTTAAAATATGCCAGATGTTTTTGGTCCACTTTTTATGACACAGAGATAATATTCACTTAAACTGGAATAAAAATTCACATTATAAATTAATAGTACTTCAAAGGAAAGAATCTTCTTGAAATCCAAGAATAAACAGAGTGTAATTATAATTTCAGTAAAATATCAGGTAGAGTATGTGGGATGGTGTAGAAATAAGGAATTGTATCTGTTATGTATACTCTAACCAAATACATTTCTCTAACATAATATGTATCTTACCTGAAGAGGATTCCAAGTATCTATGTTGAATCAATAGTCCATAAGTCACTTCAAGTGAATATTCTAAATTCATGATTAATAGGCAGGTTAAGTTTTCAAGAGAGGTTTTACCCTTACAGATGTCCAATTTGTGCATCACAAAAACCAGAAATCTATACAATTTCAATATTTGCATGAGTACTCCTAGGAATACATCAGGATTTATCTTGAATAAATAAAGATTCAGCAAAACAATATGAAAGAAACTGAATAAAAAGGGACCTAGGAGGGCAGGGTAGATAGCATAATGGTTATGCAAAGAGACTCTCATGCCTGAGTCTCCAAAGTCCCAGGTTCTGTCCCCAGCACCACCATATGCCAGAGCTGAGTAGTGCTCTGGTGTTTCTCTCTGTGTCTATCTCTGTATCTCTCTCAAAAATAAAATAAATAAAATACTTAAAAATTTTTGAAAAAAAGAAAAATATCTCTCTAAAAATTTTTTAAAAGGGACATAGAATATAGCTCTAGTATTTAAATTTGATATAAAAAACAAAGGGTCAACAATGTGAAGCAACCAGAGTAGAGGGAAGGACATCTACAGTATATTAAGGTAGAGAGTCTTTCCATGCAAGGTGAAAGAAATGTCAGAAGTGACAAATACTGAAGAGAGAGAAAGTTGATATTCAGATCTTCTGTCCACAAAAAACTTTACATGTTCCTGAGAAAACTAAACTACACTTCACTAATTATAAAAAATAACCACCAGTAGCTTTTAATGTGGTGGTTAAGGATGTAACATTGTTAGCTAACATTTTAAAGCTTTTAGGCTATATGCAAAATGCCATGCTACCTTTTAAACTTATTTTGTTCTCAAGTGAGTGTTATAGACAAAATGGAAATCCAAAACAACAAAATGATTGCATATGAATTCAATAATTTGAAAGGTATATTTTCTTTTAGCAGAAACCTGTCTGTGTTTAAATAAAATACTAGAAAGTATTGAGGAGGAAGCTTTACAGAAGAAAACAAATATATGTGAGACAACAAAATAGGCTGTGTAGAACCAAGAACCTTTAAAATGTGATTAAAATCAGAGTTTCAAGTCCTTATCATAAAAATTAGATTTTTATACTAGATTGTTTTAAAAAAAATAGAGTAAGGGAAGCATAGAGAGAATGAAAGAGACACCAGCACCTAAATTTCTTTCAGTGTGGGAAAGGTCAGTCAAACCTAGATCACGGGTAAGGCAGAGCAGTGCCCTATCAAAGTGAGCTATTTTCCTGGCCCTATACTAGATTTCTTTCTTTTTCCCAGAGCACTTTTCAGTTCTTTTTTTTTTTTTTTTAGCTTGTTGTTTTCTTTTTTTTTTAATTTTTTTTTTTTTTAAGAAAGTATTAATTAACAAAACCATAGGGTAGGAGCGGTACAATTCCATACAATTCCCACCACCCATTCTCCATATCCCACCCCCTCCCCTGATAGCTTTCTCATTCTCTATCCCTCTGGGAGCAGGGACCCAGGGTCATTGTGGGTTGCAGAAGTTCTGGCTTATGGTGGTACTGGGAGTTGACCGGGCACCTTCAGTGCCTTGAGCTTGAGCATGTACTGCTTTCTTCTCAGCCTCCATGCAAAAGTTTTTAAGCCCCTTCTAATCATAACCTTTATTTTTTAAGTGTCACTTAAGTTTGTATTTCATAACTATATTTATAATTGCAAACCACATTCGAATATGTGCTTTTCTGATGCGTAAACAACTGATCAATTTTGTTTCAAAGACTAAAGCAAACCAGAAGGGTACTCATTATATCTAGAGATATATATATCTACAAAATGCTTTCTGTACTTTTCAGTAACTTATTGGTATAATTTTGACACCTAGGCATAATCTAAATTGACAACACATGTTGAACTTTAAATTACTCATATTTAAATGGTATTCTTACTATAATATGTGATCACAAGTCTCTCCAAACATGAAATTTTGAAATGTTTTTAAGGTAATCTTTAAAAAATATATTTGTATTTATTTATTGGATGGAGACAGCCAGATATCAAGAGGGGAGGAGATAATAGAGGTGTGTGGGGGGGGACCGAACAACATCTGCAAAAGTGCTTTAACACTCACAAGGTTTTCCCCATCCAAGTGGGGAATGGGTGCTCGAACCAGGGTACTTGTGCATTGTAATGTGCACTCAACCAGATGTGCCACCGTCAGCCCCAAATTTTGAATGATTTAGGATACTCAGTTATTGAAATGGTGTTATATATGTGAGATGACAATCATGGTTATGTGATTTATATGTGATATATATATATAAATATCACATATCACACACACACACACACACACACACACACACACATATATATATATATATATATATATATATACACACACATATATATATATATTTGTTTTTCTGTTTGTTTAACTTCTTTTTTCTTGGTAATCCCAAGAATTTGCTGCTGCAGGATCAGTTATATATAGAGCGACAAAGAGACAGATAAATCGAGTGAAAAAAAGACCACCATAACAGAATTTCCTCCAATGCAGTGGGAGCCAGGCTCAAACCTGGGTCAAGCATGTGATAAAGCAGCATACTATCAAGTGCGCAATCTTTGGTTTAACTTTTAATGGGTGTGGAGAAGAATGTTTGATGATAAGTTTTTCTGGCATTGCAGTATTACAAAATGCTATCTGATAATTTTACCCTACTTGACATTAATTTTCTAACGTAAACACCGGAGCTTTTGTAGAATTATTTGTTAATTAATGGAAAGAAATTTCCTCATTACTCTTGATTTTGTTGAAATCACCACCCTTGGACAAATTTAAATGTGTGACTAAAGCACAAATGAAGTCAGCCTGTGGTGAATGAGAAAATTAATCACTGGAAAAAGCTAGACTGTCAAGAAAGCATATAGGGGCAGCATTCCCTGTGCTTTAGAAAAAATAGAAATGTTAGGGTTGTTCTCTATGCATGAATAAAATGTAAATAGAGAATGTATCCGTTCTGTAGAGATGCTGATTTTAGCAAAGAAACACAAATGGTGTTCAGCTATACTTGACCTTCAGATAAGTAAGGAATATTTTTAGTACAGTATGCTTAAATGATGCATGGGGCACAATTCCACTAAAATATGATTTTCTTCATCTAAAATTCAAATGTATGTTATGGGGGACATAGTACTTTGCCTGACAACTTATTATACTGAGAAAATGTGTCTTACAATTTTTAAAAACTTAGTATTCTGATAATTTGGGTTTTGTTTTAAAAGAAGATACAAGAAAATAAATATATTTCAGTTCCAGTTTACTTTAGAGTGGATTTTTATCCTCAGACTTAAAGTAAATAGGAAAAAGTCTAATTTTGCTTGTCTTTAGCCTCGGTTTTCCTTTGCTATTGTATATACAATCTCTAATTCCTTTAGACCAAAATATCAGATGGAGAAAAATGCTATAGATGTAAATCAATACTCAATAATTTAAAATTAAATCCATCCAGTATAAAATTTTAGGATAGCTTTTTGTATTTCTAAATACATAAAAAGTAAATTGAAAATTGTAGTTTATCTCATTTTTTCATATCTTGTGTATAATAAATTTAGAAGAGATTATAGTTCCCATTGTAAGATGCTTTCTCAGTTCCTTAACTGTTGTAATTTCCTATAATGTAGCTGAAAGAGAGAAAATTAAAATTGACAATATTATCTAATCAGACTTTTAATTAAGTAGATAGTGTGAATGTAACGCAAATCTGCCTATGTATAATATTCCTTTCTACAATGTAGAACTTAATGTATTCAACTGTTGTGAAATTTTATGGTGATTTATACTATCTCATCATATTCTCTATAGATTGTAAAGGGATAATTTGACATTACTATATCTTACCTATAATGATTATATATAAATAACAATGTTTTAAAACTTAACTAATTGTGATACACTCCGCTAAGTATTTTGTAAAATTTATCTACTTTAATAATACCTTAAACATGAGTGTCACTATATAAAACATTTTAAATATAGTACCAGTACTTCCTTTTCAGATAGTATATTTTAGGGGCCAGGTGGAAGCACACCTGGTTGAATGCACATATTACAATGCACAAGGACCCAGCTTTGAGCTCTCAGTCCCCATCTGCTAGGGGGGAAAGCTTTGTGAGTGGTGAGGCAATGTTGCAGATGTTTCTCTGTCTCTTTCTCTCTCTTATCTCCTCCTCCCCCCTCAGTTTCTGGCTGTCTCTACCAAATAAATAAATGAAGATTATTAAAAAAAAAAAACATAGTACATTTTACTAGATACACTGTAAACCTCCAATGATAATATAATAATTTTTTTAAAATTATTGCTGAAATTACACAAAATCAGGGCCAGTGGTGGCACATATAGCTGAGTGTACAAATTACACTGTGCAAGGATACGATTTAAGTCCCCAGTCCCAAGTGCAGGGAAAAGCTTCATGAGAGGTGAAACAGTGCTGTAGATCTCTCTCTCTCTCTCTCCCTCTGAACCTCCCCCCACCCTTTCAATTTATCTCTGTCTTTATCCATTATCAAAAGAGAGAGAGAGAGAGGTAGAGAGAGGGAGAATGAAGGAAGGAAGGAAGGAAGGAGGGAGAAAGAAACAAAAATATGACACAAAATCAATAAATCAACAAATGGACAAAATATAAAGAAAGCTGAACTTCACTGGAAATAAAGGATTAGAGATAGTCTTCACCTAGATAATTTTTAAACTATGTGAAAATGTTGACCCTTTAGATAACAATTATTAATAGCTAGAGGCAATAAAGAAAAACTAGAAAATGTTAAAGATGGAATGTCAGAGATCAACCTGGAATGTAAGTTTCTGTCTTTGGTATTGTCACAGGGGATGTGGTAGAAAGGGAAACAGTAAAATGACACAAAAGCAAAGTATAAGTCACAAAACATTCCAAAGAACTTGTTCATAATTTCCTGGTGATGGAAAAAGAGACAAAATACTGAAAATTAAGTCAACTTCCTTAATAGAGTGTAACTCACAATCCTTACAATATGAAAGATTTCAAATTTATAGCAAGCAATCAAGTGGCATGGTTTTGTTTAATGTCAACTCATTGTAGTGCTGATAAAGAAAAGAAATTTCAGCTAACATTGTAAAAGTTACTTGAGTTATTGAGAAAGCTTTTGCTTGTTTCTATTTGAGTCAGAGTTTCCAATAAGTTATAAACTACCCTGAGGACATACAGTCCTTGTTTTATAATGATATCAGGTAAATTCAGCTTTTCTCTATAGAAGTTGTATCTTAAGTGTTAGTTTCAGATATTATCCAAGTTAAAGTTCTAAGGAGGATGAAATTCTCATGGGTTGAAGTCATGAAGATTAATGAGAAAAGTTTCTGCTAACGAAATAAAATATTCATTAAAATCATACACAGAAAGATGTCATACTGAAAATAGCAAGCACTAGATCATAAATGCAACTGTGACTAGAATTTTTAAATAAAGAGATAATTGAAATTATCAAAAAGTAACGAGAGACTTGGGGATATCTGAAAAATAAGATATGCTTTTAGAATTGAAAATAAGTAATTGGAGTCTAAAAAATTAATAACTGATTTGTCATAACTTAAGACTTGTAAAAGATAGCTTTTAAAATGTTACCCAGGATTCATCATAGATTTATCAGGAAAACATAAGAAAGGAAAGAAGGATATAGAACAGGGACTGAGGCAATCTAAGGTTTATCTAATTGTAGCCCTAGAGCTATTTAGTCTATGTTATAGAGAAAAAGTCTATATATAAAGAAATTACAGCTCAAAATATCCCAATGTTATTAAAATACACACACACTTCTCAAAAGCTGGATCAAAGTAAATCCAAACAAAAATAAAATAAATTAAAGACACACTAAAAATCATGGGGCCAGAAAAATAGTTTAGCAAGAAAGCATGTGAATAATATGGCTGAGATTCTGGTTTTGATTGCTGACACTCCATAAATGAATAGTACTCTGGATTCTCTCTTAAAATAAGTAAAACTTTTAAGTCTCAAAAATAATGGAATTCATAGATATAGTAATCCTAAAGCAAAGAAATAAGGAACATCACGGGGGTCAGGCAGTAGCACAGTGGGTTAAGTGCACATGGGATGAAGCACAAGGACTGACAAAAGGATCCTGGTTCGAGCCCCTGGCTCCCCGACTGCAGGGGGGTTGCTTAACAAGTAGTGAAGCAGCTCTGCAGGTGTCTATCTTTCTCTCCTCCTCTCTATCTTCTCCTCCTCTCTTGATTTCTCCCTGTCCTATCCAATAGCAATGATAGCAATAACAAGAATAAAAAAAACAGCAATGATGAGCAACAAGGGCAACAAAAGGGGAAAAAAATGGCCTCCAGAAGCAGTGGATTTGTAGTGCAGGCACTGAGTCCCAGTGATAACCCTGGAGACAAAAAAAAAAAGGAACATCAAGTAGAATGGGACAAAGAAGGCAGTGAAAAATTATTTAGAAAGTTGAAAGAAAGAAAATCTCAACTTAGAATTTAGAAGTATTGTTATACTATATCAAAAAGAAGGTATTTTACACTAAAACAATGAACATTGAAAAATATATTCAAATTTTTGTAAGGGAGATAATACTGCTTAGTTATGACACATATAACAACAGCAATTGGACCTGGAACTTCTTGCATACAAAGCTTAATCTCAGGCATAAAGGAATTTTTAATAAATATAGGAAGATTGAAATCATCATATCAAACAGATTTTCTGATTACAATGAAGCTAGACATCAACAACTAAAAGCAAACCTCAACCATATGGAGACTAAACAACATACTTCTGAATAACATCTGAGTCAATCAAGAGAAAAATCAAGAGAAATAAAGAATAACCTGGAAAAAAATGAGGTGCAATAAAGAAGATTTCATACTAATACACATTAGCAAAGCATTCAAATAATTAATCTAACATTACAGCTGAAGGAACTGGAAATGTAACAAATAGTTCAAAAAGTCCACATAAGGAGTTGAAATAACAAAAAAAAAAAAATCACAAATGAAATAGAAGTTTACAAATGATACAAAAGATCAATTAAACAAGACCTGGGTTTCTGAAATGATAAACAAAATAGAAAAACTTGCTCTGCTCACTAAGAAACGTGAAAAAGCAAGAGATAAAAGTGATCAGGTAGGACTAGGGAACTTTCTTTGACATTCATGTTACCCAGGTTCAAGTCCTTGACACCATATGGGAGATGCTGTGGTAGCTCTTCGCTCAGTCTCTCTCTGACTATCTGAATGAAAAGATGGTGAGGTGTATATGGGGAAAAAAGGTGAGAGGAAATATGATAATCAGACATTATAGAGCCTACTTTACAATTTATATGTCAGAAACTCAAAGAGTCACAATGAATAATAATGAGAGTCTATATGCAAACAAATTAGACAACTTAAAATAAATATGTTATTAGAATCATACGCTCTTATAAGAATTGATAAATCAAGACAGGTGAATGACAACTGCAGAAACAAAATCAGTAACCAAAAGTCTCCCCAAGAATAAAAGTTCAAATTCACAAAGCTTCGCTATTGAATTTCTTTTTAAAAAATATTTAATTTACTTATGAGAAAGAGAGAGAAAAAACCAGATAGCACTCTGGTACATGTGCTGCCGTGGATTGAACTCAGGAGCTCATGCTTGAGAGTCCAATGCATTATCTACTGAACGAACTCACCACCTCCCAGGCCATACCACTAATTAATTTCAAAGAACTAACATCCACAGGTCATACTCTTCAAAACAATTGAAGAAGGAACACTCCCAAATAGATTTATACATTTTGCTGTTCTTGTTGTTACTGGGACTTCACCACTATTGGCTTTTTTGATGTTGTTGCTGTTGTTGTTTTATTGTTTGTTATTAGATGGAAAGAGAGAGAGGAAAGGGCATCAAAACACTAAATCTTCCTCTATCTTCACCTTTTCTGTCATTCTCTCTGTTCTATTAAATTTTAAAAAATGAGGACATGGAAACATTGATTATTTGTAGTATTTTTTCCCTTAAGATTCATTCATCTTTATCAGAGAGAGAAAGAGTTTAAGAGACAAGGATGGGGTTCAGAGCTTGATTTAATTCAAGCAAATGCAATACCTGAGATTGAATCTGAGACCTCATGAAGAAACTGAATTAAAAAACAAATGTGACTTTTAAAGGAGTGTAGATGACAGCAGGATGACTGGACTATCTTTGTGAATTCTAAGACCAGTATGATTGCAGTATTGTTAAGGAGAAAGCAACCAGATTTGGAATTACAGCAACAACAAAGGAATAAAAACAGATAGCTTTTCAGAGAAACCAGACCTATTATGGTAGGCAAATCTCTGTGAACTACATCCTAACTCCTAAAATAGCCAGCTCCTGACTGATCCATAGGACACCTCAATTTCTGATGTCCAAATATCTAAGCAGTCCACATGTCCTCACAGGGAAGCTTAGAGGACTAGAATTTACCCACCCCTGATCAACACAAGGAACACATCACTTAGTCATTCTGGTGAAGGCCCATGGAAGGGTAAACTCCAGTTAGATCCCATCTTTCTTAAATTATCTGTCTCCTCCTGTCCGAGGCACCATGATTTCTGGCTATACTTAAGCTGCAGTGTGCTGCCCTGAGCCCCATGGTTCTAATCAGCACAACCCTTAGCCACAGACAAACATAGTAGGTAAGTCCTGGAAATTATTAAGTAATATAGTAAGGTAACAGGCTACAAAATTAACATAGTAAAATTAGTAGCATTCCTCTATGAAAACACCAAGCTAGAAGAAAAAAAAATCATAAATTAATTCCATTCACCATAGGAGAAAAACAAATATCTAGAGTTAAAACTACCAAGGGAAATGAAGGAACTTTATACTGAGTAATTTGAGACACTTTTCATGAAAATATAAAAAGATGTAAAGAAATAGAAAATATGTTATATTCTTGGATTGGAAGAATTAGCATCATCAAAATGTCTATTCTGCCTACTGCCACATATAGATTTAATGCCATTCCAATCAAAGTGGCATGAATTTATTCAAGAGAGTAGAACAAAAGATTAAAATAAAGTTTATGTGGAGACAGAAAACATCCTGCATAGACAAAACAAGCCTAAGAGAAAAAAGCAAGAACAAAGACATAATGTTTACAGATCTCAAAACATACTGCTAACTCACCATAATAAAAATGATCTGCTACTGATATAGATACATCACAGTCAAACTGAATAGATTTGGGAGCCCTGAAATTAGCCCCCACACCTATAGATATCTAATTTTTGACAATGGAGCTCAAAACATCAAATGGAGAAAGGAGCATCTAGGGTCCAGGTGGTGGCTCACCTGGTTGAGAGCACATTTTGCAATGCACAAGGACCCTGGTTTGAGCCCTTGGTCCTCACCTGCAAGGGAAAAGCTTTAGGAATGTTGAAGCAGTGTAGCAGGTGTCTCTCTGTCTCTCTCCCTTCTCTATTCCCTCTTCCTTCTGCTGTCTCTATCCAATAAATAAATAAAGATAATGAAAGAGAGAGAGAGAGGAGAGGGAAGGGGAGAGGGAGAGAGTCAGAGAGACCGAGACAGAGAGACAGAGAGGCGGACACCAGGCAGTGGCGCACCTGGCTAAATTCACACATTAAAGTATGCAAAGACCTGGTTTCAAGTCCCAGGTCCCCACCTGCAGGGGGATAGCTTCACAAATGGTGAAGCAGGTCTGCAGGTGTCTTTCTCTTTCTCTATCTCACCCTCTCTTCTCAATTCCTCTGTCTCAACATCAAATTAGTAGACATATTAGAAAAATCACTCAGTTAGATAATATGAGGCCCAGTTTATTTCAAAGAAAGTATTTTCCATATAATTCCAATATTGCACAACATCACCAAGACAATATTTTTTAAAAGACTGACTATAAAAACTTGAGTATGAAAAAGAAAAAGGGAAATACAGAGCATGTAATTCAGAAAAAAATACAGAAATTCAGCATCTATTATTTTCTTCTAGACTCAGCACTTTATAAAATAAACACATAATGTAATCTAAAGGGACTTTGTCTCAAGAATGGAAAAATCAGTGGGCTACACTATGAAGTAAATTAGTATAATGTACTTCATTCTTGTTACAAAAGGTGTAGGGGAAATTAGCATTCAAATAGATTCATGATTATAAAATCTTAGAAAATTAAAAGCAACAGGAAACTTAGCATGATGAATTACTCTTACTAAAAAAATACAGTAAAGCTATAATGATACTATTTACTGAAAACGCTCCCTTAAAAATCAAGAATAAAGCAGATAGGGCTCCTGCTTTCATGATTTTGATTTAACATTTTACTGAAAGTTTATGTTGCTGACATGAGACAGAAGAGAGAAAGTGCTGTCTGTGGGAGACAGGCAGTAGTGCAGGGGGTTAAGCCCACGTGGAGCAAAGCCCAAGGACGGGAGTAAGGATCCTGGTTGGAGCCCCTGGCTCCCCACCTGCAGAGGAGTGGCTTCACAAGCAGTAAAGTAGGTCAGCAGGTGTCTATTTTTCTCTCCCCATCTCTGTCTTCCCCTCCTCTCTCCATTTCTCTTTGTCCTAACAACGACGACATCAATAACAACAATAATAATAACTACAACAATAAAACAAGGGCAACAAAAGTGAAATATATATATATATATATAATTAAAAAAATAGAAAGTGTGACCTGCTGGTGGCATGCCCCCGCCTGAAGGGGATAAACTTCACAAGTGATAGAGCAGTAAAGCAGATCTCTTTTTCTCTGTTTCTCTGTTTCTCTACTTCTCTACTACTCTATCTCTTTTTGTCTCTCACTCTCAATCAAAAAGGAAGAGAGACAGAAAATGAAAAAAAAAAAAAAAACTAGGAACAGCGGGAAAATGCAAGTGCTGAGCCCCAACAATAACCCTGTTGGCAAAAAAAAAAAAAAAAAAGTTAAAATAATAATGAAGCAGGCGGTCGGACGGTAGCGTGGCGGGTTAAATGCACATGGTGCGAAACTGGAGAACCAGTGTAAGGATCCGAGTACCAGCCCCAGCTCCTCACCTGCAGGGGGGTCGTTTCACAGGCAGTGAAGCTGGGCTGCAGTTGTCTTTCTTTCCCCATCTTTGTCTTTCCTTCCTCTCTCCATTTCTCTCTGTCGTGTCTGGCAACAACAACATCAATGACAACAATGGTTAGTAAAAATAACCACAACAATGATAAAAAACAAGGGGAACAAAAAAGGAAAATAAATAAAATATTTAAAATTATTAATGAAGAAACAATGCTGTATCTAAATAACATATTTAAATCTGCTGATTGTAAGAATTCATTAAAAATCAATCATGTTACAGGATAAATATCAATATTCAAAATGAAGCTGGTTTTTATTTAACAGCAAACATTATTTGAAAACATGATTGTATTAAAATGAAATATGATAAGTAATATTTAAAACATAAAATGCCACCAATGACCAGAAAGTGAGAAAATATTTTGGTAGAAAAACATAAAATTTTATTAAAACTTAGTCCAGAGTTCTTTCCTAAAAGGAAACAAAAAACATGTTCTTAGATGCAAAATGTCAGTAATGCAAAAGTTTCAATATTCCTTCAATTTAAAATACATTTTTTCCTGCCTCCAGGGTATTATTGGTGCTTAGTGCTGGCACTGGTGATTCACTGCTCCTAGTGGACAGTTTCCTTACCTGCTACCCCTTTCTTCAACTTTCTGGTTTTTATTGAGATTGACAGAGAGAAATTAAAATGGGAGTGGACGATAAAGAGGGAGACAGACAGACAGACACCTACAGACCTGTTTCAGCACTCATGAAGTGCCTCACATACAGGTGAGGAGTGGAGGCTGGAACTCAGGTCCTTGTGTATGCAATACTTGTGCCTAACCTGGTGCACCACCTCCTGGTCTCCACCCCCCCTCCGTCTACATTAAAAAAGAAAAATCAACAGGTTTTTTTTATTGGAACATAGGGAATTAACTCTATGGAATATGAGGAAGCTATTTTATAAAAGAGAAAAAGACCAAACACCCTAGGAGTGGATTATAGTGTGCCCTGTTGGGAATATGATTCCTCGCTCTCATTGGTGTAAGACTACCTTTATCTCTTTCCTCTCCCTTCTCCCCTCTCCCCTGACCCTTCCCCTTCTTCTCTGCCCCAGCCTCTCTCTCCCACTTCTGAATCTCTAATAAAAGAAATAACTGTCTAGTTCTTAAGTTCCTCAGCCTAGAGGAGAAGCTCTTCTCAGTTAATTGAGAACCTCCTGCATGTCACTCCTCAAATGTCCCCTTATACTTATCTTCCAACTATCATAAAATCTCTGAGGCTGAGAGTAATATGCTCAGTTCAATATCTCCCCTCCCCTTGTTCATTTCCCAAGCAGTGGTAGTAATGCTATATAAATGCTATGACCTTGGGAATTTTACTTAACCTCTCTGCCTATTCATTTTCTCATCAGTAAAAATAAATGTAACTACTCGCCTCAGAAGTCCTTACAAGTTACCTTAGATAGTGTGTTTTCAATACTTTGCATAATGACTGACCCACAATCGACCTTTATAATGGTTACTTCTAGTCTTCCCTTCCATTCAGTTAAACAGCTGCAGAGAAAAAGCACAAAGTCCTTCGGCCTCATTCAAGGTAGTTATGTTCTATAAAGTCCTGCAAACCCTGAATTAGCAAATACTGAGCCATTACTTCTAGGATGATACAGAACTGGGCTCCTGCAAGCCTCTAATCCAAATTTCCTTACTTAATCACATAACCTTGTTTTATGTGTGTTCCTGTTTAAAAAAACAGGTCATTTAAGGTATTGTTGATTTGTTCACACTGAACTCACTTATAGCCAACATATTATGTAACTTATGCCTAAACAAGGGACACTAGGCAGCATTTCAGTGCTACACTAGGGGACAATCTTAAGAAAAATCATCCCCCAAGGCACAAAATTGCAACTACAAACAGCTGCCTGAAATAAACTGCAAAAGGGACATTTTGTCACAGTATGACTGCATTTTTCACCATCTGCATACTTAAAGATTATTTGATTTGGGGGTTACAAATAAATTTTAATGCAAATGTGGAACTTATGGATAATGAGGATTAACTCTGTTCAACTTGGCTCACCCATTACTTACTCAGAAGTTACCCAGATCCTCAAAGTTAATAGCAGTGGGGAGTTTTAATGATTCCTTATCACTTGTGCTTTGTAAATGTTATGCTAGGTGCCAACCTAAGTACTTTTGCATATCTGACAAAGAAAATATCTTTTCTCTAAGAAGCCTGAACATCTGTGGTCTGTCTACTAGTTTGTGAAACATGGGGAAACAGAAGAGACAGACAGAAATAATGGCAATAAATAAATAAAATAAAAGTGAATAAGAATGCACAGGAGTCATAAGGATCCCGGTTCGAACCCCGGCTCCCCACCTGCAGGGGAGTCGCTTCACAGGCGGTGAAGCAGGTCTGCAGGTGTCTATCTTTCTCTCCTCCTCTCTGTCTTCCCCTCCTCTCTCCATTTCTCTCTGTCCTATCCAACAACGACAACGACAATAATAACTACAGCAATAAAACAACAAGGGCAACAAAAGGGAATAAATAAATAAAATAAATATTTAAAAAATTAAAATAAAATTAAAAAAAAGAATACACAGGAGCAAAAAAGCATTTAAATTCTTACCTTTGGGCCTAAAGACCTTCTTTCTTTATTATGCATTATTTCTTTAATTTAGTAGTTCCCAATTTAGAATTACAAATTCAAGTTTATAGGCATTTATTTTAAATTTTATATAAACAATAAAACACAAGTAGAACCTGAACTGGAGTTGGTGTATTGCACCAAAGTAAAAGACTCTGGGGTGGGGGTGGGGGGAGAGTACAGGTCCAAAAAGGATGACAGAGGACCTAGTGGGGGTTGTATTGTTATGTGGAAAACTGAGAAATGTTATTTTATTGTTGAGTGTAAAATATTAATCCCCAATAAATAAATTTAAAAATAAATAAGTTT
Source organism: Erinaceus europaeus (assembly GCF_950295315.1). Taxonomy (NCBI): domain Eukaryota; kingdom Metazoa; phylum Chordata; class Mammalia; order Eulipotyphla; family Erinaceidae; genus Erinaceus; species Erinaceus europaeus. The sequence goes on along the minus strand of NC_080169.1, from coordinate 58,174,663 downwards.
TATATACATTAGGATTGGTGATTCTAGTTTAAAATATAATTTCTTCTATATAATTTAGTCACATTTGCCCTTAAAATGAAAAAAGACCGAACACAACCAGGGCACTAATAAAGAAAAAAAAGAGGGGGCTGGGCGGTGGTGTATATAGTACTATGTGCAAGGACCCTGGTTCAAGTTCCCCCTTCCCCACCTGCTGGGGGAATGCTTCACAAGCTGCTGCAAAGCAGGTCTATAGGTGTTTATCTTTCTTTCTCCCTCTCTGTATCCCTGTCCTGTCTCAATGTCTCTATCCTACTGAATAAAATGGAAGGGGGGGAATGAAAAAATGGTGGCCAGAAGTGATGAAGAGGTGAATCTTAGTGATAGCTCCAAGCCCCAGTGACTGGAGGCAAAAAGACAGAGAGATAAATTTCCTTATTCACCAAGATCTTTTAAAGCATTTACTTGGGAGTCAGGCAGAGGCGCAGCTGGTTAAGTGCACTTGGCACAAAGAGCTAGGACTGGCTTAAGGATTCTGGTTAGAGCCCCTGGCTCCCCACCTGCAGGGGAGTCGCTTCACAGGTGGTAAAGGAGGTCTGCAGGTGTCTATCTTTCTCTCCCTCCCTCATCTTTCTCTCTTCCCCTCATCTTTCCATTTCTCCCTGTCCTATCAAACAACAACAGTAAAACAAGGCAACACAAGGAAAAATAAATAAGAAGAAAATTTTAAAAGCATTTAATTTTATTTATGTATTTATTTTACATTATTGGAGGAGTTTACAGTACAATTGGTGACACATAGGGACAATATCTCCTCTAGGATAAGTGTTTGCAAACACAATTTTTAATTATATTTTTTTAGTTTTTTATTATCTTTATTTTATTTATTGGATAGAGACAGTCAGAAATCTAGAGGGAAGGGGGTGATAGAGAGGGAAAGACAGACACCTGCAACATTGCTTCACCACTCAAAAAGTTTTCCCTCTGTAGGTGGGGACTGGGGGCTCGAACCCCTGTCCTTGCTCATTGTCATATGTGTGCTCAACCACGTGCACCACTACCTGGTCCCTTTTTTAATTATCTTTATTTATTTGATCTACAGCCAGAAATTGAGAAGGAAAGGAGTGATAGAGAGGGAGAGATACAGAGAGACAATGTATCCCTGCTTCACCACTTCCCCCTACAGGTGGGGTTCAAACCCGGGTCCTTGCACATTGTAGCATGTGTACTCAACCAGGTTCACCATCACCTGGCCCTGGCAAAAACTCTCAACCCCAACTTAAATCCTTCTTAGTCACCATGCACCAGGATCTCTGTACCTTCCTATTTCTCAGCCCTCTCCCTCTCCCTCCTTCCCCAGAGTCTTTTACTTTGATTCACTATGTCACATCCAGTTTTATTAGAACCTATAGAAATTAAGATAATATGTTGTTGAAAAATTATAGCTAAATCCCAGAAAACCATTCCATTCATGGATTGCATGACTACATTGAAAAAATTCAATTTATAAAGTACATTTGCATCTCCCTAACCTATGACATTTACCATATATATAGTTCAAGTAAAAATGTTTTAATCTGTTAGAGTACAAGACTTGTATATCTAAAAGCCCAGAAACTACATATTCTAGCCCCAGCACCACCTTAAATTGAATATGGCTCTGGTCTTTGTCTATCTTCATTCATGCTCATGTGCACACTCATTAAATAATTCTTTAAAACATCACCTTTATAGACATGCATATATCCATGGTAGTATATATATCCAAATAGTCACGTTGGAAAATAGGAAAAATGATTTAATAGAGCTGAGGCATTTATTTTTAATTTTTTATTTATTATTAGATAGAGATAGATATAAATTGAGAGGGAAGTGGGAAGTAGGGAAGGGTGGAGTCAGAGACACTTGCAGCCCTGCTTCACCACTTATGAAGCTTTCTCCCTGCAGGTGGGGACAGGGGCTTGAACCTGAGTCCTCATGCACCATAACATGTGTGCTTAACCAGGAGAGCCACTGCCTGACCCCCATAAAGCTGAGGAGTTAGTTCATAGTGTAGGCAACTGGTGACATTCACTTTATTGTCTGGTAGTAATTAAGTAGATGTTTTAAAAAGTATTTCCTGGACTGGAGGAGATAGTACAAGGGTAGAACATAGTATTTTGTGTAAGAGGTCTGTGTGCAATTCCAGGCAGTCAGAGATAAATGGCACCTTGGTAATTAATTAAGTAAATTTAAATTGTTTTATTTATTCATTTATTTTTAGATTTTTTTCCTTGCCATTCAGGCTTTTTTTTTCTTAACTTTTTTATTGCAAAGAGACAGCCAGAAATAGGGAAGGAGGTGATAGAGAGAGGGGGAGAGAGAGAGAGAGAGAGAGACCTGCAGCACTCTTTTACCATTTGTGAAGCTTTCCCCCTGCAGGTGGGGTCTGATTGCTTTACCTGGGTCCTTACACATTGCAACATATGCTCTCAGCCAGGTTCACTACCATTTTATAGACTGCATTTTTACAATACAATCTTCTAATGAAATATTTATTACTTATTAAAATTTTATTAATCCTGATTGACATCATAATTTAGTTTTAAAAAGAGCATAGACATATATGAAATGTAAATAGCATCACTGTGGGCCAGGTGATTGAGTTAGATAAGTTGCTTCTGCTCCTGGTGTGTTAGTGCCCTATTAAATGGTTCATTAAAGAACAAATTTTAGGATGTTTTCTTCTCATCAACTGTGCAAGTGTAATTAAATTACACATAATAATCTGAACTAAGAGGCTGAATCCTCTCCTCTAGCAAGAGAAATCTACCTCAATTACACAGTAACATTAAATGCTAGAATTAACTCTGAAAGATATTACTGAGTATCATTCTGTGAATTCCTTTAAAATTTGTTTTGAAATTAGCATTTTACATATGAAGTCCTCTATAGCTATTTCTAAATAAAAAGCTGGATTTTATGATGTGAGAGGAACGAATACTGGGAGAGGAATCACAAATTTGGTTCAGGTTAGTTTTATCCCTTATGAAACTAATGTCTGAATCTTTATATCTTCAACTAATTCCCTTACCTTGTTATACGTTATGTAAATAGTCACATGAAATTATCTGAAAAATAATGAATTATATAAAAAGGTGTTACTACTCTTTGTTTTAAAACAAATTTTTAGTGAGAAATTTTACACACTTTTCTGTCATCCTTAAACAATACCACATCAAACTATATCTTGTTCCCCCTAATTAGTCAAAATTCTGCTCTCTTGGGTTACTGGAAAATAGACATGTAACCATGCCAATGAGGGTATCTGTAATGAAAGTCTTATAATCACTATAATGTGATTAATTTTGGGAACATAGTTACAGTATAGCATAATAATTTAGTAAAAATCAGATTAACTGAATAAATAGTAATTCCACACACAAGGAAACATTATTTGTAATTAGAAAATCAGTACAGGTAAAGATATTAAGAAAATTTATAGGTGAAGTTTTATGATTCATTCATTTGGATCTCCATTCCTCAGAGGCAGTCTTTGTTATAGTGCTTGTATTTATGTTTCCATGTTACCTAATTGAAAATTCTTTCACTTCCTTTTTGGGTAGCTTTGTTGGTTACAATGGAACCCTATAAAGAGGGAGGGAAAAGCAGATATGAGTTGTTATTTCACTTGTTATTTTGTTTTGTTTTGAGAGATATTCACTGTCTCTCTAGTCATGGAAGTTTCTCTATTTCCATTCACTCTGTTACACCTTCTGCCAATAGTTATTATTTTCAAGCTTTGGCATGATGACTAAGAGATGCCTGCTGGAACCTGACTGCTGAGGTTCACAACCCAGTTTCTCTATTACTTTTCTATGTGGTATTAACTTAAGTATTCCTTTTATTCCTCAAAGACATGTGAGGATTAAATAAATCATGTGCTGACTACCTAGAAGAGTGGCTGGTATATTTTAAATAGTATTCTCTTTTTAACCAGCCACAGTCTTGTGCTCCTACTCCCAGTGGACTCTTTCTCTTACTTTCAGAAAGAGGGAGAGGGAGAGGGAGAGGGAAAGAGGAGGGGAGAGGAGGGTAGAAGAGAGGAGAGAGAGGAGGGGAGGGGATGGGACCAAGGGGAAGGGAGGGAAGGGGAAAGGAAGACATCTTCCACTCAAGCTGCCCATTACCTTGTATGGTGCTGTTATGTGGTGTCTGGGACTTGAACTCTAGTCCTGTGCACTCTACCAGGTTAGCTATCTCCAGGCTCTGCCTCTTCATTTTCCATTTAGAAATATTTCATATATATATTTTAATTACCTCCAAGGTTATCACTAGGGCTCAGTCCAGTACTGTGAATCCATCACTGCTGGTGCTCATTTTTTCCCTTTGTTTATTTTTTTACCTTTAACAGTCATTTTTGCCTTTTTTTTTCCTTTTCTACTTGATCGAGAGAGAAATTGAGAGGGAAGGGAAGAAAGACACCTGCAGACCTGCTTCATCACTCCTGCAGCATTCCGCCTACAAGTGGGGAGCAGGGCCTGGAACCCAGATTTTTGCTCTTGGTAATGTGTGTGGTTAACCAGGTATGCCACCACCAGCCCCTATAGCTATATATAGCTATACCTTCCATATATATTTTATTCTTACCTTCATACTTTCTATATATTCATACCTTCCATATATATTTTATTCTTTCCATTTTTATAAACTTCGGAGTTACACTAAAACTTCATTCACTACCTTAGTGCTTCTGGGTACTTGCCTGCTCATCAGTTGTGGTGTAATCCTCTGTATTTTTAACCCATTAATTAGTGTGTAATGTTAAAATTAAATAATGGAAATTTTAACACTTAAAAATCTCTATTTTGCTCTGAGTATTCTGAAATTTAATTGACCTTACCAAAAAAAAAAAAAAAATGCTGGACACAGCCATGATTTCTAGAGACATCCAGAAACAGTCCAAAAAATTGTTTTTTTTCCTCTTTTGATTTTTTTGTAGATCTTGGTATATATGTAAAACATTTAATCCTGAAAACTGTATGAATATGGGTGGGGTAGACAGCACAATGATTATGCTAAGGATTCTCATGCTTGAGCTTCTAACCATGGTTCTTATGTTTACCTTTCCATATCTTATTGCGCTTAAACTATTTAAACAACCTTAAAATCACTAGGACTTCCAAAAAAAAAAGGTACTTAAACCAATTATAATCGAGTTATCAATTATAGTAAACTTCTAATCTGCTACAAGTTTTGTTTCACAAGTAAGTGAATTACAGCTGTCGTCTTCACATGAAAAAGCATCTGCTCAAATGGAATCCCCGGAAATTCACTTGGATCCCTGTCCTCTGACATCAACCACAAGATGGCATGACTACAATGCACCCCCTGAAACCAGTGTTGTGACCTGGCATGACCTGAAGAAACAGATTCACAGACTCCAAAGCTCACTCTCTACAGAAAAGCAGAATTACAGTGGTTGTCCTTCCACATCGAGACAGACATGGAGCGTTTCATCCCCTGGCATTTCTTCCATGGTGACACTTCTATTGGACTTACTGGTACACCTCTTGGAAACTTTACAAACTTTACAGCAACTTCCCTTTATGCTGCTGGGTTTCTCAAAGACTGACCACAGCAGTCCATGAACTTTGCAGCCAGCTGCCTTGGGACTCTATAACCCATGTCCCCTCACCTGCAGGCCCAGTCCCCAGAGGCAGTAAACCCCCACCCCCTTACTAGGTCCTGCCTTCAGAGGCAGGAAACGCCCTTTTGCCTATTAGGCCCTGCCCTTTGAGGCAGGAAACGCCCCTTCAGGCCTCCCCTTGGCATCACACTGGTTCTTGCTGCTCTCCTACTTGTCCCTTCATTTCTTGTGCCAGTTCTTTTGAAGATGCCTACACAATATAGGTTTCTGTTCACCCCACACACCTGATATTATGGCCATGAGTTAAAAAGAAAGGGGGAGATGTTAGGCACTATGCCAGCTCCCCCCTGCTTAATGCTGTGGTCTATTAACATAATCACTGTTTTACCTGAGATCTTCCCTGCCTTCAGGGCACTGGTTTAATCTCCACTGGTTCGCAATCTGTTTTTGCTCCACCTCCTCTCCTAATTACACCCTATTTTCCACCATTTAATCCCCACTGGTTTGCACTCTCTTTTTGCTCTGCCCCCTCTCCTAGTCACATCCTGTTTCTACACCCTACCACTTCCTTCCTGGAGATATAAATGCAGATGAATAAAGCCAGCATGGAATTGCACTGTTTCCCAGCTCAGCCATGAGTCCCTTCACGAGCGGGAGAGAGACGACCAGGGACTCATGGCTGAGCTGGGAAGCAGTGCAATGCTGGCTTTATTCATCTGCATTTATAGTCTCCAGGAAGGAACTGGTAGGATGTAAAAACAGGGTGTGACTAGGAGAGGGGGCAGAGTGAAAAGAGAGTATGAACCAATGGGATTAAACCAGTGCCCTGCAGGCAGGGCAGGTCTCAGGTAAAACAGTGATTATGTAAATAGACCACAGAGTTAAGCAAACCTAATGTGATGATCAAAACAGAAGGGGTCTTAGAAGCAGAATTAGAAGCAGACCAACACCCTGATAGCTTTCCCATTCTTTAACTCTCTTGGAGTATAAACCCAAGGTCATTGTGGGATGCAGAAGGTGGAAGGTCTGGCTTTTGTAATTGCTTCCACACTGAACATGGGTGTTGGCAGGTCAATTAATACTCCCAGCCTTCCTCTCTCTCTCTCTAGTGGGGTAGGGCACTGGGGAATTGGAGCAAAAGGACACATTGGTGGGGTTGTCTGTCCAGATAAGTCTGGTAGGCATCATACTAGCATCTGGAACCTGGTGGCTGAAAAGAGAGTTAACATATAAAGCCAAACAAGTTGTTGACTAATCATGAACCTAAAGGCTGGAGAAGTGCAGATACCCCAGCCTAATGCAATCTCTCTTTGGAACCCAACAGCCCCAGTGCCCTTCACATTGCTAAAGCCTGTATTTACTTTTGTTTCATGTTTCAAATGACTGTATTTTAACATTTGATTCTGCCCACTACTCCCAGCTTGAAAGTTCATTTACTATTCAGTTTCCCTTCTTGTTTCTACTGATTAGCAAACTGTCTTCTCTTGACTTCACAGATAGTTGCCTGTACTGATAACTTTATATTCACAAGTTGCTACCCTCTTCTTACCACATAGCATGACTGATGAGTGATCTCATCTGTATCCATTATTTTTCTTTAATGTTTTACACTGGATTCTCCCATATACACCCTTTTAAGAAAAATTGTCATGGGACTGTACTCCTCAACTTTCAGCTGTCATCTCCATACATGCATTAGGATATTTCAAGGGCATTTAAAAAATCAGCCTTTATCTTTGACATTCTCTCTCTATTCTGAAGTGGTTACTCTTGTTACTCTGTATTACCGGTGTGCTACCAGAGAAATATATAGTTTCACTATACCGATGAATGAAATACATGTTTTCTCACACAAATTTGATGCACCTTCACTTTTCCTGGCTCATAGCTTCCAAAAGTCCTGGAAATTCTTTATGTCTTGTGAATGATGAAATTATTTATTGCTAAGATAACAGAGGTAAATTAGAAAAACTCCCATGTTTGAAAACTGGATGACAGGGAATCTTATAATAATAAAGGGGGACTTTCAGTACAATCCTCCTGATCCCCCTGGGGAAAAAAGATTGGAATTATAATTGCTAAAATCTAATGAGTTCATCATTCATGCCTGTGTAATGAAATCTTCATGAAAAAATGAAGGAGGGGACTCTAGAAAGCTTATAGGGTATGAACCTGTGAGGGTTTGGAAAAATGATATGCCTATAAAAGGGCATGGTAATTCCTCCCCTTGGCCATACATTGATCTGTGCATCTCTTCCAAAAAATTGTTAATTATCATTCTTTATTATTCATTATAATGAATCAACAATATAGAGAGTAACTTACTTTCCTGAATTTTCTATGCTGTTCCAGCAATATAGTTGAACATGAAGTGGGTATCCTGGGAAACTACATTTTATAATGTCATCAAAGATTTCTCAGGAACAACTGTATAGTGGAGAATGAAGCTTGAAAAACAACTTGTGTTGGGAAGCTGGTGGTCAGCTTCAACAAAGAGATGGAGAGAATGTAAGTTCAATGAGGTGGTTGCCTGTACATATTTAGTAGCTTCTCAGGAAAATTGTGTATATTGAGAAAGGAAGTGGTTGGCTAGGGTTATTGTGGAACACACAACAACTATATATCACATATAAAATATTGACAAGGTGTGTGCTTATATAACATGAAAGGAAAAATTAGTGTTGTGTTAAGACATTAAGATTTCTGGTAGTTTCTTTTTATAGCATTATCTGGCCTTCCTTGTGTTCTCACTGAAGCTTTACAGAATAATGTTTTTTTTCTATGACAAATTATACATATGACAGTTGAGGTCCCTATATCATGTTGTTGTGTAGTTGGCTAAACCATCTAAGTATGTCTACTTAAAGTCTATGATGCTGACATAATGACAGCATCACCTACTGATGCAATTCTCAAAACATATTCCTGTCATTAACGAATGAATACCTGTATTTTTTTTTTTTGGCTACACTGTTGATAGTACTAGTATAGTGTCTCTCTGACATGCTCAATAAATCTTAGCTGATTAATTGGAAAAAAAAAAAAGAAAGTAAATGGCAGAGAAAACATCATCAGGAACATAATCAGTAATTATGGTAATGAGAATCACTAGAGCCAATGCAGATTCCATTGCCTGGCCAAGAGATCTGCAGCCTTTATTAGGACAATGTTATTTATAAGTCTCTGTTTGATCCAATCTGTCAAGAGTCTAACTGCAGCTGGCAAAAATAGCTCACTTGAAAAATGTGTCATGTGTGACCCAACCACTGCTTTGAAAAAAATTTCACTGTTGTAATTTATGTCTCTGTGTAAAAGAAAAAATAAAGTAACTACATGACTTACACTTAAGAAGAGTGACTACATCCTCTTGAATACAAACCTCAGGCCAATTTGATTTTGTTACAAGCCCCAAAGTCCAACCTAGTTTTGTTGGAGTAAAGTTGCAAAATTGCTAAGACCTTTTATTATTTACTAATAATAATCATTTAGAAATACACATAATAATATACACTTTTTAATTTTTTTTTATTTAAGAAAGGAGACATTAACAAAACCATAGGATAAGAGGGGTATAGTTCCACACAATTCCCACCACCTGATCTCCATATCCCATCCCCTCCCCTGATAGTTTTCCCATTCTCTGTCCCTCTGGGAGTATGGACCCAGGGTCATTAATAATATACACTTTTCTATAGCATTAATATACATTTTGTCCTGAAGGTCACAATAGTGTCTTTTGTCTAATTTTAATTTTTTTATTTTAATTGATGATTTAATAGTAGTTTACAAAGTTACAGGGCTATAATTACACACCACACCTACCACCACAGCTGTGTCTACCAACCCCCTGCAGCCCTCCCCTAATAGTTTTCATGAAGTGTTATAGTTTGACTACATTTTTATTCTCTTTTTTACACATTCATGCATTTCAATTATATATACTATACATATAAGTAAAATAATCTGGTAGTTGTCTTTCAGAAAATCACAAGTCACTTGGTAACAGATACAAACTGTGGTAGTGAGAGTCTTTGAAAATGAAGACCTGAAGGATAAAACACCTTGACTTTACCAAGTTTGTCCTGGAAAAAAATCTAATTCAAATATAAGTAAACAAAACTTGAATATATAACACTCAGGCAAATAACTATGTATTATAAGAAAAATAACAACAATTGCCTCTATGTGAAGAAAATAAACTAGGAAAAAAGTTACTGCAAAATGGATGAATTATAGTATACAACTTTTCAAAATGAATTTTAACTCATATGTGAAGAAACATAGCAAATAAAAATATATACACTAAAGAAAGAAATAGGCAAATACATAGAGGTAGTTGTTAGTCAAAAGAAAGCAGTAAATAAAAACTTATACTAGTAGAACTCTGCAAAGTAATAAAAATGAAATGACAAAGTATTTTCAGAAATATGAATCAAATGAAAGGAACTGAAGGTACTATATATGATAAGGACATGAAAAGAAAGAAAAAAATATGTAGGAAAGATTAGTGTTAGAGTGAATATGATGTGATTTATAAAGAAATAGAGGATTGATACATATAAATGTGTTACATGTAAAATATTATATATATGTAAATGTATTGTGTGTAAATCTATATATATATGCCTTTTAACAACTGTTTTTGTCTTGCCACTCTTTGCTTGAACAGCATCTATTCATTTATTCTTCCTCTTTTATATTTAAAGTTGTTTCATATTTCTATGGCTTCTATTTCTGGGTCTGTTTTACAAAGCATCACCTTGTTGAGGGTTAAATATTCCTTGTTTCTTTTCCTGTGCTTTCTTTTCAGTAACTCTTGCAAGGCAGATATGATCATAGCAAACTGCTTTGTTTTTTGTATATTTGTCACTATTGTATTTCTCCTTCATATATGAATAATAATCTTGCAGAGTAAAGTATACTTGCCTGGCAATTTTTGTCTTCTAACCTTGAATATCTCTTCCCACTCTACCCTGACCTTTATGGTTCCTGCTGAAAAGTCTGATGCAAGTCTGACTATGTTGCTTCTATAAATCACTGTCTTAACCCCCTGGCAACTCACAAATCCTTTTCTTTAGTTTGACTTCTGATAGTTTTACAGTAATGTGTCTTGGTGTAGTTTTAGTTGAGATTTTGAATATGAGAGTTCTGGTAAAGAAATCTGAGAATTCAACTAGGTGGCACACCTAGTTGAGCCCACATATTACAATGTGCAAGGACCCAGGTTCAAGTCTCTAGTCACCAATGATGACCTAATTCTGAATTTATAAGTCATTTCTTTTCCTTTCCATAGAAGTCTGCAATATTTATTTATTTTATTTTTGTCCTTGAGTTTTGACAGTTCCATCATGATGTGTCTTGGCATGAGTCTTTTGATTCAGGAATTTCAGTATTCTCTCAGCTTCTTAGATGATGATGTTCTGAACATTGTCCAAGTGTTAAAATTTTCTGCTATAATTTCTTTTATTATATAGTCTCTATTGCCAGCTCCATCCCCTATCCTACTTGTATTCTAATAGCTCTCATATTCACTTTCTAGTGGAATTTTCTCTTTCTTGGAAAGTTGCTTTATTTTTCCTAAATCTTTTCTCTACACCATTTTTTAATTTACAGCATGTTCACTATATTTCTTCTCTGCATGATTGAATTTACTTCTTTTGGTTTTCTATCTGAGCCTTAAATGTATATACACAGTGCTCCTCATATTGTATAACTCTGCTTGGAGTTTTTTGTTTGCTTTGTTTTTATTCTTCTCCTTCTTCTCTTTTTCCTTCAGCTTCCTCCTCTTCTTTTTCTTCCTGTTTTGTTTTCCATCTCTATATATTCTTTTTTATTTATAAAAAGAAAACATTGACAAAACCATAGGATAAAAGGGGTATAACTCCACATAATTCCCACAATCAGAACTCCATATCCCATCCCCTCCCTTGATAGCTTTCCTATTTGTTAAGCATCTGGGAGAATGGACTCAAGGTCATTGTGGGATGCAGAAAGTGGAAGGTCTGGCTTCTGTAATTGCTTCACCGCTGAACATTGGCATTGACAGGTCGATCTATACTCCCAGCCTGCTTCTCTCTTTCTCTAGTAGGGTGGGGCTCTGGGGAAGCTGAGCTCCAGGACACATTGGTGGGGTTGTCTGTCTGGTCAGTATCCTGCTTACTTCTGGAACCTGATGGCTGAAAAGAGAGTTAACATACAAAACCAAACAAATTGTCACTCAGTCATGAACTTAAAAGCTGGAATAGTGAAGATGAAGAGTTGGGGGGTCTGGCATTTTGTAGATAGTTCGTAGGCATATTTTAGTTATATTGCAAAGGGGCTGTGGCTATACTAGTTTTTTTTTTTTTCCTGAGCCTAAAATCTGATATACTGGTGGATCCAAGTTATTGTCTGGGGAGATGATGTCACGGTTGGAAAAGGAACAGAAGGCTGGATCAGGGAAGAGCGTAGCTCCCTAATATAGGAAAGGGGTATAAATATTGTTGACTGTAAACCCCATCTCTATATATTCTGAAATAGTCCTCAGAATGGGTCTTTAATTTTTTTCTCTGAAAGTTCTGCATGTTTTTGTTGTTCTTCTACAACCTCTATTTCTGTGACCTCTGAATTTTGTAGCTGAAGTTGAGATACTTCTACATTTGCACATTTAGCAGGACTTCTGTTGTTGAGCCAATAGGTGACAGAGGTTACAGGGCAGAATTGTACCCACCTTTGGTCACATATGTTTCTTCTTAAAATATCCATTGTTGTTTGTTTATATATAGTGTATTTTTCAACAACTGGATTTTCCATTTATTTTATTTATTTATTCCCTTTTGTTGCCCTTGTTGTTTTATTGTTGTTGTTGTCGTTGTTGGATATGACAGAGAGAAATGGAGAGAGGAGGGGAAGACAGAGAGGAGGAGAGAAAGATAGACACCTGCAGACCTGCTTCAACCGCCTGTGAAGCGACTCCCCCGCAGGTGGGGAGCCGGGGTTCGAACCGGGATTCTTATGCCCATCCTTGTGCTTTGCGCCACCCGTGCTTAACCTGCTGCGCTACAGCCGGACTCCCAGGATTTTCCATTTTTGAAGAAAAAATATGTAGTTTTATTTTTCAATGAGAGGCAGATACAGCGAGAAAGACATAGACAAAAGACCAGACTACTGTTCAATTCTGGCTTATGGTGATGCTAGGGGTTGAAACTGGGTCTACATAGTCTCAGGAATGAAAATATTTTGTATAACTATTAGACCGTCTTCCCAGCTCAATTTTTCCAATTTTTTCAGGTGTCAATCCTGTAGCTGTCTCTACTGCACCATCAAGCATCTGGAAGTTCTACATTCAATCAGTCTTAATAGCAGGACATGATCTCCATGTATAAGGTTTTTGGGTGCCTTCTATGATATCTTTGTAACGGATTAGGCAATTGTTTTATTCTGGAGAGTGGAACATAAAATTGGACCTGGAATATATATATTTTTAAATCTCTGCCACCCTGCCCTATGGATTTGTAGGGTCTCTTGAATATGTGATTGAGTAGGAAAATGAGGTCACCTTCAGCATCAAAAAAAAAAGACTACAGTTGATGATGACAGACAAAAATAGCAAGGGCAATTAAAAATAGCAAAATTTCCCCAGAATATTCCAGGATCATAGATTGTAAAAGAGCAAGTGAAGATATATATATATATATATATATATATGTGTGTGTGTGTGTGTGTGTGTGTGTGAATATATTAAGTAAATGCATGAAAAACAAAAAGGGGAGAGATGTTAAGGCAGAAGAAACAAAATTGAAAAGGCAATACCATAATTATTGAGGGAATACTTTAAAGAGCAGTGCAGAACTAACATTGCATGGAGCTGAACATTCTGTACAGTTATAGGTGATAGAAGAAAAATGACTTGAACCCAAACCTATTTAATGCCATTCATGTCAAGTTAGAGTTTTCATTTAAAATAATTCAAAAGAAAGGGAGAGATAATTCTGTTGCTTTCTTTATTTTATTTTAATTTTTTATTATTATATATTTTTAATTTTATTATTATTATTTTTTATATTTAAGAAAGGATAAATTAGCAAAACCATAGGGTAGGAGGGGCACAACTCCACACAATTCCCACCAACCAATATCCATATCCCACCCCCTCCCCTGATAGCTTTCCCATTCTCTATCCTTCTGGGAGCATGGACCCAGGGTCCTTGTGGGTTGCAGAAGGTGGAAGGTCTGGCTTCTGTAATGGCTTCCCCGCTGAACATGGGCATTGACTGGTCAGTCCATACTCCCAGTCTGCCTCTCTCCTTCCCTATTAGGGTGGGTCTCTGGGGAAGCAGAGCTCCAGGACATATTGGTGGGGTCTTCAGTCCAGGGAAACATGGCCGGCATCCTGATGGCATCTAGAACCTGGTGACTGAAAAGAGAGTTAACATACAAAGCCAAACAAATTGTTGAGCAATCATGGACCCAAAGCTTGCAATAGTGGAGAGGAAGTGTTAGGGGGGTACTCACTGCAAACTCTAGTGTACTTTTGCTTTCAGGTATATATTTTGCAGTAGTTTATGGATACGTGTGAACATAAGCTCTCTCTCACAGAAACTGGTGTATATCTAGGTTTTGTGACTTTCTTAGAAAGTGAACCACGTGGGATGGAATTAGATAACACCATGAAAGGAAAGGTCTCACCCAAGTAATGAAGCTGATGGGTTGTCATTCCACACATGAAGTCTCTGGACACAGTCTGAGGTGCAGCATGATGAGGTGGCAATCATTGTGTTGATTAGGTTGTGATCGGTAGATGCAATATTATTTTACATGGATTGGGAGAGGCATATGGGAAAGTGGGCCCTATCCAAAGGTTCCAGGACTGGTGGAAATAGAGGCTGTATAGTGGAGATGTGAGGTCCCTGCTGTCTTAGGGTTCAAAAAGACAATGGATAGTTAATGTTATCATCACATTATTTGGTAATTGGGTTAACTTTGAAAAGTCCTTTTGTTAGGGTTTGCTGTACAGTATCCAGTATCTTGTATATAGCTGTGCTATTGGTTGCTTCTGATCTACTTGGTCTAGGTTTTTGAGAGAGTCCGCCTATCAACTACACTGCCTATATATTAAAACGTCTCAGTCAGTGTTTTAAAAACTTTGAGACATACAATTAATTTTGCCCCTCTCATATTAATTAACTAGTGATTTATATGACTACACTTTACTAGGAGTGTACATAAACACCATTCCCACCACCAAAATACTGTGACTCATCCCTCCCACCCACTTCCATGCCCCACTGGCCCAGGAAGCTGCATGTCTACTCCTCACCACTGGGTTTTTACTTTGGTGCCCTACTTACAATTTGGTCAGGTCCTGCTTTTAGTTTCCCTTTCAGATCTTTTTACTCAACTTCTGTTGATGAATGGGATCATCCCATACTCATCTTTATCTATCTGGCTTAGCTCACTTAACATAATTCCTTCTAGCTCTGTCCAAGATGGGTCAGAGAAGGTGGGTTCATTGTTCTTGATAGCTACATAGTATTCCATTGTGTATATATACCACAGCTTTCTCAGCCACTCATCTGATGTTGGGCACCTGGGTTGCTTCCAGGTTTTAGCTATTATGAATTGTGCTGCTATGAACATAGGAGTACACACCTCTTTTTGGTTGGGTGTTATGGAGTCTTTGGGATAAAACCCCAGGAGAGGAATTACTGGATCATATGGAAGGTCCATGTCTAGCCTTCTGAGAGTTTTCCAGACTGCTCTCCACAGAGGCTGGACCAATTTACATTCCCACCAGCAATGTAAAAGGGTTCCTCTGTCCCCACAGCCTCTCCAGCATTTGTTACTGCTGTCCTTTTTGATGTATGCCATTCTTACAGGAGTGAGGTGGTATCTTAGTCTTGTCTTAATATGCATTTCTCTGACAATCAGTGACCTAGAGCAGTTTTTCATATGTTTGTTAGCCTCTTGGATCTCCTCTGAGGTGAATGTTTCGTTTGTATCCTCTGCCCATTTATGGATGGGGTCATTTGCTTTTTTGGTGCTAAGTTTGCTAAGCTATTTATATTTATTGGTGATTAGTTTCTTGTCTGATGTATGGCATGTGAAGATCTTCTCCCATTCTGTGAGGGGTCTCTTTGATTGTTTAATAGTTTTTTTGGATGTGCAGAAGCTTTTCAATTTGATGTAGTCCCATTGGTTTGTTTCTTCATTAGTCTTCCTTGCAATTAGGTTTGATTCATCAAAGATGTCCTTGATGTATAGGTGGTAAAGTATTTTACCAATGTTTTCCTCTAAGTATTTGATTGTGGTCTAACATCCAGGTCTTTGATCCATTTGGAGTTGATTTTTGTTTCTGGTGAGATAAAGTGGTTCAATTTCATTCTTCTGCATGTTACAACCCAGTTTCCCAGCACCATTTATTGAAGAGAGCCTCCTTTTTCCATTTAATCCTTTGGGCCTCCTTATCAAAGATTAGATGTCCATAGTGTGGGGATTTATTTCTGGGCTTTCAATTCTGTTCCACTGGTCTGTGTGCCTATTTTTGTTCCAGTACCATGCTGTTTTGATGATGATGGCTTTATAATATAGTTTAAAGTCTGGGAGTGTGATGCCTCCATTTCTGTTTCTTTTCCTTAAGATGGTTTTGGCAATTCTAGGTGTTTTCAGGTTCCAGATAAATGATTGTAGTGTTTGTTCTATTCTCTTAAAGAAGCTTGGTGGAACTTTGATGGGTATTGCATTAAATTTGTATATGGCTCTGGGGAGAATATTCATTTTGATGATATTTAATCTTCCAATACATGAGCATGGGATATCTTTCCATTTC
Source organism: Erinaceus europaeus (assembly GCF_950295315.1). Lineage (NCBI taxonomy): Eukaryota > Metazoa > Chordata > Mammalia > Eulipotyphla > Erinaceidae > Erinaceus > Erinaceus europaeus. The sequence goes on along the minus strand of NC_080169.1, from coordinate 58,158,248 downwards.
TGGTGTCAGTTTATATTTCCTTGAGTAGTGACTCATATTTCTCAGTATACAAGTCTTTCACTTCCTTGGTCAACTTTATTCCTAGGTGTTTGATTGATTTTGCTGAAACAGTAAATGGGAGTGATTTCTGGATGTCTTCTTCTTCAGATATAGTGTTTGCATAATGAAATGCCACTGATTTCTGTACAATGATTTTGTAGCCTGATACCTTGCTATATTGCCTAATCACTTCCAGTAGTTTTCTGTTGGATTCTTTATGTCTTTCTATGTATACTATCATATCATCTTCAAATAGGGAGAGCTTGACTTCTTCCCTTCCAATCTGTATTCCTTTGATTTCTTTCTCTTGCCTGATTGCTATGGCAAGAACTTCCACTACTATGTCGAAGAGTAACGGTGACAGTGGACAGCCCTGTCTAGTCCCCGATCTGAGGGGGAATGCTTTCAGCTTCTGTCCCTTGAGTATGATGTTGGCTGTAGGTTTGCTATATATAGCTTCCACTATCTTGAGGAATTTCCCATCTATTCCCATTTTTTGAAGAGTCTTGAGCATGAATGGGTGTTGAATTTTGTCAAAGGATTTCTCTGAATCTATTGAGATAACCATGTGGTTTTTGGCTTGCTTTTATTGATGTGGTGAATGACATTGTTTGACTTATGGATCTTGAACCAGACTTGCATTCCTGGGATGAATCCCACTTGGTCGTGATGAACAATGGCTGTTCCTGCCCTTTTTTGTGGTCCGTTAGCCTGTATGATAGTTTTCCATCCTTTCACTTTAAGTCTGTGTTTATCTTGTTGTGACAGATGGGATTCTTGCAAGCAGCATATGGTTGGGTTATGTTTTCTGATCCATCTCCCCACTCTGTGCCTTTTGATGGGTGAGTTTAAGCCATTGACGTTTATTGATATTATGGATTTAATGTATTGTAGTGCCATTGTTCAAAAAAGAATTTTTATTTGCTCTGATATATGGCAAGAATTATAGTGAAGTTCTTATTTATAAGAGGTCTTTTAGAACCTCTTTCAGGGCCGGTTTGGTGATGGTTGCCTCCTTTAACTGTTTTTTTCTAAGAAGGTTTTGATCCCTTCATCTAGTTTGAGTGAATGTCTAGAAGGATATATTATCCTTGGTTGAAACCCTTTTTCATTCAGGGCTCGATAGATATCTTGCCATTCCCTTCTGGCTTATAGAGTTTGAGTGGAGAAGTCTGCAGATAATCTTATGGGTTTTCCCCTGTATGTGACTTTTTGTTTCTCTCTTGCAGCCTTTAGGATCCTTTCTTTATCCTTACTTCTTCTCATTGTGACTATGATGTGTCTTGGTGTCTTCATGTCTGGGTTGATTCTGTTTGGTACTCTCTGGACCTCTTGAACCTTGATGTCATTTCTGTTATTCTGGTCTGGGAAGTTTTCTTCTATTATTTCCTCTAGAATGTTTGCTTCCCCTTCCTCTCTTTCTTACTCTGGCAGGCCAATTATACGAATGTTACTTCTTTTGAGATCGTCCCATATGTCTCTGTTGTTGTTTTCAGTGTCTCTCTCTTTTTCAGCTCTTTCACCTCTTTCTCTTCGTTTTCTCTAACTCATCCTCTGTCTGACTAATTCTGTTTTCTGCTTCTGTTAGTCTGCTTCCCTTGCCTCAGCTTTTTTCTTCATTACAGCTATTTCAGCTTTCAGTTCTCTAATTGCCTCTAGATAATCAGTGTTTTCCTTGGGGGTCTCAACTGTTGTTTCCCTAATACTGCCATTCCTTTCCTCCAATGTTGTTTTCATTTCTTGATTAATAAGTTTATTATTAATTGCATACTTTTCTTATCTGTGGTTAATTCTGGCTGATTTGTAGTTTCTTCTGGGCTATTGTCTTCATTCATTGGAGTAGCAGTTTTATTTATTTTTGATATACCCATTTTTTTATGTGTTTCTTATTTTTATGCTCTGTTGTTCCTCCGTTGTTGTTTCTTGAGTACAAGCAACACTGTACTAAATACCTTTACGACAAATGCAATCACCAACCTCAGGAATTATAGTAGCAACTGAAGCACGTGTTGAAGCAGTTTAATCACTACCAGCTAGCCAAACAATGTCTCCTGTCCATGAAAAAATAGCAACCAATTCCAAGTGAAGAAGAAAGAGAAAGGAATAAAGGGATAGCAAGAATAGACAGTTATGCAAATCTACTATCCACTGTATATTCTAGGGGTAGCAAGAGGAGAAAAGGAAGTAGAGCAGAGATACACACATAGAGAGTCCACTATGAGTCAGATTTCTTCCCCCAAATAATTCCCAAACGTGTATCAGTGAATTCAGTAAGCTGAAGGATTAAGGAAAAAAGGAGTCAGATTTCTTCCCCAAAATAATTCACAAATTCAGAAAGACAAAGAAGAAGGAAGGAAGAAGTATATGACAAGATAAAAAATTTAAAAAAATAATAAAAAGAAAAGAAAGAAAAAAAAGGAAAAAGAAAAGAGCAACAAGAGAGAGAAAAAGAGAAAAGATAAGAAAAAGAGCTGTAATTAAAGAACAGTGAAAGGAAAGTTTTTTTAATTGATTACTTTATTTTTTATTTATTTTTATTTTTAATTAGCTAGGAAGAGGAAGAAGGGGAGAGTCTGTATAGGAGGCAGGAGTAATGAGACAAGTTCCTCTCACAATAGATAAAATGCCCACTGCCCTAGCAATGAAAGATACCCTTATAGTTAATTCTGGTCTACCTAAAGGAGGGGTGGGGAGATATATGCCTTTATATAATATTAATAATAAAATAGAGCAGGGTGAAACACCCTGTCCCAGATTGCC